>NC_091059.1:189314215-190582860 GCF_000393655.2 Nicotiana sylvestris
TTGGCTATTTTTCCCAAATGATTCACGGAGATCTTATCAGGAACGTGTGCCTCATTCAGGATTTTCATCAAAGCTTGACGGTGCTCCTCTAAATGGATCAGTAATGACAATAATGAAATTTGAGCGGGCGTCTTTTTCAATTGATCCACAACAGAATAGTCATGGAGCTTCATCTTTCTCAAAAATTCTTCCGCTTCTTCTTCCGTCACAGCTTTCTTCATTGGTGTTGGATTTTTAGTTTTTCTTAACTCTTCGGGAGTGAAACATCTTCCCGAATGAGTCAAGCCTTGCACCTCACAGACTTCTTCCTTGACTTTTTTTCCTTTATACATTACCGTTACCCGTTCGTAGTTCCATGGAATGGCTTTGTTGCTGATCACTAGTAACTGGGTTACTGTCTTGATAATGACCCGATCTATACGGGCTCCTTCCACGACTACAATGGGTTTGATGGCGACCCCTGGTACTATCACTTTCGATCCTTCTTGCTTTGTGGCAACTTTGCTCGAAGATCCCTTCTCAACTACCACAGATGGTTCATCACCATTTTTGTTCTGCTTAGGTACCGACTTCTCCTCTGTTAACTGCTTATCTAGCTTGGCTTCATGAGACCTGATCATCATGACGGTTTGTGACGGCTTCTTTGTTTCCCCGTCGGCCTGTACTATTTCTATCATATTGGCCTCCTGATGGGCTGGCATTGGATTTCTGTTGATATTGGGAGCTTCGGGGGTTTGAACTTCAATTTTATTAGTATCAATCAGCTCTTGTATTGCATTCTTTAAATGCCAGCATTTTTCTGTCTCATGGCCTGGTGTACCGGAACAATATTCACAGCTTATGGTGTAGTCCAGATTCTTTGGAGGAAGATTGGGCAGCTTGGATTGTATCGGCCTTAGCATGTCTAGCTGTCTCAACCTGTGGAACAGACTAGTGTATGATTCACCCAATGGAGTGAAGGTTTTCTTTTTCTGCCCCCTTTCACCCCTGAATGCTTGACTAGGCCTGAAACCTGGTTCGGGGTAGGCTCGTGGGTAAGTACTTGGTATGACAGGGGCACGCCAATGAGCGTGAGCAGGTGGTTGATTGTATGCTTGTGCATGATTGATGGGAAAATGAGGTTCCGACGGGTGATAGTAGTGTTGGGGTGAATTGTGGTGGTAAGTTGATTGGTGGGATCGATGTTGATTGTAGTAATGAGGTGAACCTCCGGATCCCGACCAAGTTCCTGAATGAATCACCGCTGCTTCCTCCCTTTTCTTTTTTCCAATTTCTCCTACTCCGCCTTGAATAGCTTGAGTAGTTGCCTTAATAGCCGAATAACTCATGATTTTATTTGTCTTGAGGCCTTCTTCCACCATACCTCCCATCTTCACTACTTCGTTGAATGATTTTCCTACCGCTGAAACCAAATGGGCATAGTAAGTTGGCTCCAGGGCTTGTAGGAAGTAGTCTACCATTTCACTTTCCTTCATAGGAGGATCCACCCTTGCTGCCTGTTCCCTCCACCGGAAACCATATTCTCTAAAACTTTCATTGTGCTTTTTCTCAAATTTTGTCAAAGATAGTCGATCTGGGATGATTTCCAGATTGTATTGGAAGTGGTAAGCAAATGCCTGTGCTAGGTCATCCCAGGTGTACCATCTCCCATGGTCCTGGCGTGTATACCACTCTAAAGCTGATCCGCTCAAACTTTGACTGAAGTAAGCCATCAATAATTCGTCTCTTCCCCCAGCTCCTCGCATCTTGCTGCAGAATCCTCTCAAGTGGGCTACTGGATCGTCGTGCCCATTGTATAGGTCAAATTTGGGCATCTTGAAACCAACTGGCAATTGCACATTTGGGAATAAGCATAAATCCTTGTAGGCCACACTGACCTGTCCTCCTAACCCTCGCATGTCTCGGAACGATTGTTCTAGGCTTTTGACCTTTCTGAACATCTCTTCTTGTTCAACATTTTTGGTTGGCTTGTCAATTTCGGTTGGGAGGTCAAAACGAGGAGTAGTTGAATGGATTTCGGAGGCTTTGAAGGTGGGCTCCGGGGGTAGTATTGATTGTCCTGGGCCTGGAGTATAGGCTCACTAGGAGATTTGTGGAATGTAGCCGGGGGAGGTGCTACGAAGACAGGAGTCACTAGTGGAGGATGGTATGGAACTGGTTTCGGAGGTGGAGATTGCGGTGTCTGAGAGGTGGTGCCTCGGTAGTGTTGGTAGATGGGGAAATTTGGGGATAGTTCAGTGGTAAGATTATCCTGAGCTTGGGCTAGTGATGGAGCAGGGTTAGCTGGGTAAGATGGGGGTGATTGCCCTGTAGACCAGGCTCGGTACATCTCAGCCATTTGCTGCTTGAGTTTAAGCATTTCTTCTTTCATTTTGCCAACGTCCATCTCCTCTATCTCAATACCTGTGTCGACATCTGGAATAGACATACTTTCGGGTATCGGTCCTTTTGATCTGGTGTGATAATGATAATATGCCAGTATCTCTTAGAAAAACTAACTGCTTGAATTCTGGAAATGAGCAAACTTGTTAGTTTTGAGAGTTTAACACATATATAATTACACGTTGAGATGCAATGTTCCTAGACAAATAACCCTTTTCTATTATGCATTTGCTCGGCTGCTTGTGTCATCCCAGCTTTTCTTGAATTTTTTATTGTTACTCATTCTTATTTTATTTTATAATTGTGGATGTGGTCGAATCTTATAGAGATTGCCTACGTATCATGCCCCCGCATGAATCAGACCTTGCGTAGTTCGAACGTAAAGCAATTGTCAACACTTTTATTTATTTTACAAAGATGGAACAGACATTACATTTGAAAAAACATTATAAAAATGGTTTAAAACTCGACACAAACCCAAATCAAACAAAAGACATAACTCTCAATAGTTGTGAACATGCTCCACTCCTCACTTTTGTTTTCAATCATTGGATCATCTGCTCAGGGTGGGGCTTGACCTGGATGACCTCCCAGCGTACGATACATTCTTTCTAACTCCATTGCCAGATGACGGGCAAAAATAGGTGCGTGCTCTATAAACCTTTCATAATCCATCCCTTGGCAGTTTACATAACTTTGAGAGGTGTAAACCGCTAAATCATGGATTTGTGCCCTGAAATCTTGGAGACGTTGGTCTTGATTTTGCAGTTGTTGTTGGCGAGTGGTGGCTATATCTCTGATACGGTCTTCACGATCTAAAGCTGACTCTAATTGAGCTTGGAGTCTGGCCTGATCGAGTCTTGCCTGTGTTCTTTCTCTGTCGATGTCTGCATGTTGATGTTCTCTGTTGTATCTTCTCGCTTCTTCCAGTTGTGCATGAAGTTGGGCTTCTGAATGTATCCAACGGTCTTTCTCCTTCTTAAATTGTGCCCTGTCTTCTTCGGATTGCCTTACTTGGCGTTCCTTATTAGATCTGGCCTCTTCGTTTAATTGTTGGATTCTTTCTTTAGCTTTGCTCAACGCCTTTTCGGTTTTTGCAAAAACGGAATCATAATCTTGCATTTTTTCAAAAAGATTGGCGATGATTTTTTGATCCTTCCAACTCCTCATTGGTGTTTCAGAAGCTTTCTTCATTTTTTGAAATTGAGTGTGAAGATTTTTATTCTCACAAGCCAGACTCTTCTTCTCGCCTTCTGCTTCTTGTGCTTGCAAATCTTTCTCCAAACTGAGGCTCCTCAAATTTTCTTTTAAGGCATGGATGGTTGCTTTATACCCCTTTTCCTTTTCTCCCCAAATCAACCGCTCTTGGATTTTATCGTTAAAGGTTTGAACATGGGGTCTTTTTATAGGCCTTCTTAGATCGGGTTCTGGTGCATCATCTACGCGGGATCGTTTCTCAAACCACCTTGCATATCCTGAATTCGTCTCGCCCTTTGTAGTGTCTGGAACTTGAGTATCACTTTTCAAGTATCGACATCCATTCCACATCTGCTAAATTAAAGCCTCGGGAAGAGTGGCTTTAGGGTGTAGCTCGATTACTTGCATACTCAAATCTTCATCATCAGGAACTACTTGGTATCTCCCTAGTTGTCTCAGAACTCTCTGTGGCGCATATGGCTGGATGCTTCTTAATCCCAATAGTAACAAATAACTATTCGAGGTTGACATGTGTATCACTTCCCTTATCGGGAGCCATCCCAAAGTCCATTCAATTTGACTTGTTGTTAAAGATCTCAGACGAGATACCCAGGTTTCGACCCCTTCTGGAGACTTATAATATTTTGTTCTTTCTTCATAACTCTCGATGAAATTACCATGGCTTGGACCATACTGTATGAACTTGGGGTGATGTTGGAGATATTCAACCATCCACATTTGCAACAGAATTTTGCACCCTTCGAAGATCTTTGCTCCTGATTTACATAAGGTCAATGCCCGATAAATATCTGAGAGAATGATCGGGACAAGGGTGTGATTTTCCTTGGTAGTGAGGACCTGTACAACTTTAGCTGTGTGAATATCAATTGTTCGTTCTTTGTTTGGAAAGACCATGATTCCTAGAAAAGCCACCATGAAAGCGAAGCGACGGTGAATCTGCCAGGTGTCTCTGTTCTGCTTGTTAGTAAGGCCCTTCTCATGAATTTCAAATCCATCTGGCTTTCCGAACCTTGAATATAGGAAGTTGAAAGAACAACACCCGTTGATAACATTGTTTTTTCTGATTTGATTACTGATGTTCAGGAGCCCAAAGAATTGATGCATTGAGGGAGCTTTTGAATATAAGACTTTGGTTTCTTAAATCTCCGTCAAAACCGGCATATCCAGCTATTTCTTCTAATGTAGGAGTAAGCTCGAAATCAGAGAAGCGAAAGACATTGTGAACGGGGTCCCAAAAAGTTACTAACGTCGCAATCAAGTCATCACGTGGTTTAACTTTCATAATATCTGTGAGAGTCCCCAAATGCTTAACTACCCATTTTTGACCGTCTTCTCCTAACTCATGCCACCACATCTGAAGCCGAAATAGAAACTCATCTGCATTTGCGGATGGTGGGTTTTGGGTGGTGCTCATTTTGTATCTGTGATCCATTTTAATAAAATCAAGACTCATTTTGAAAACAGACACTCATAAAAAAAACCATTTTTTTATATATTTTTTTTATTTAATTAATACTTCTTTTTTTTCAAAACTTAAAACTATTTTTGGGAATTTTCTAAAACAACCCATTTTATTCCTCGGCTCTCACCATGATTTTTTTTTTCAATTAAGCTGGTCAACAAGCAAATACGAGGCAAATGAATGCACAAGTAGTAAGTAGGATGCATCAGGATGGTCTTTTCATTTCGGGTTCACATGTCCTCGACAGACCAACCCCTGTGTTGAGTCTCCAAGGCCAAATGTACATGATGCAAATAGACGTTCCTACTAGGGATCCGGTACATGGCTGAGTTATTCTAAGTGAAAAAACCTGAGGCCGATTGTTCTAGACCTGGCTTACCCAAACGGACAATTTGAGCCGAAGTGGGGGCAACGTACCGGGAGCACGAAAGTCTACCCGGCCTAGTTACTTGTCCCAACTTCGTCTTATTTGGTATGACTTTAACAGAAAGGTGGGCCACGCGCACGTGTGCACCATAAATTCAGAAGACTCAGAAAGAATGAGGGTTTCGTAGCAGTTTTATATACACAATTCAGATAATATTAAAGCGGTAAAAGTGTCATTTAGCACATTGGGCATATATTATGTAAAAATCAGATAATAGATAAAGCCAACTATAACAGTCATTTTAAGCTTGAATTCTTAAACCTTGAACCAGTGGTTCTGGGTTCACTTTTGTCCCCAGTAGAGTCGCCAGAGCTGTCACACCTCCTCTTTCCGCCCCCGAGAGGGTGCGAAGGAGTTTTCTCCAATTAAAGGACAGTCGAAACGGGATTTGTTTATTTATTTCAGAGTCGCCACCTGGGAATTTTATGGCGTCCCAAGTCACCGGTTTTAATCCCTGAATCGAGGAGAATATGACTCTGTTTGTCATTCTGCGAACCAGAAAATCCGAGTAAGGAATTCTGTTAATTCGGGAGAAGGTGTTAGGCATTCTCGAATTCTGTGGTTCTAGCACGGTCGCTTAACTATTTTATACTTGGCTCAATTATCTCGATTTGCTAAATACATTTTTTATTGTTACATCTTATTACCACTTTTGTTTAGATTGTTATAATTATATGCCTTCCTTAAAACGAATTACGCGTACGTATATTCGTGTTATATATATTTTTATAAATGTAAAGAATTATGTCACGCATACGTGTACACAATAAGATTGACAATATTATTTTTTTGAAAAAAAAACTTATGTTCAAATTGTTCTTTTAAATTAAGAACATCGTCATTCTTGTATGATTAAATAGTGAACTGCACATCTTGGGTTTGATTTAACATCCTCAGAAGAACCTCTTTTATTAAAAGTATGCTCGAAGTTGCGCGAACGCATAATCCGAATTGCCTTTGGGAGTATAATCAGGTCACGCGAACTCATCCCTAATTACACAAAATATTCTTGATGGTAGTATAAATTTTCCACAAGTTGTTTATTACATCCATATATTTTATGTGAAAGTCATGAGAAATCACTATTTGGGACGCCTCTAAATTCGTCGAAAAGAATTCACAATTTATTGGATGTTGACCGCAAATTATATTTTTTCGCGTATGAATTATATTCCTCCAAGCCATTCAAATTTAAAGAGTAAAAAAATAAACAACGTGTGATTAATACTACCATTTTTCTTGTAAATACAATATGTGTATACCCAAAAAGTGAATTGCGTATAAAACTAGAAAAAAAGAATTGATTTATGAAAAGAAGTGATATTTTCGAAGAATTTTCATTATTCTATTTGTAGCGAATGCTATTTTTACATTCTTAAAATTGTAACAATTTATAAACCTACTCCTTCTACATCACTTGTTCTTAATCCAATAGGCATGATTATTTTGGTTAATTCTGCTTATGATTGAGTTTGGGATATACATAATCAAACCAATTTCTATTCTCAACCTATGCGAACTATTGGCAAACACTAACTTTACACATTGTAAAAATTGTTGACGTTATCTTTTACATTATTTTTAAAGAAATGAGTTGATCGCATTCAAATAACTAGGCCATTTGTTATTAAGAAAGAGAACTAATCTACCTGTTGACTTAATAAGATGATACCACATATAACGTAAATATACATCTACACCATTCGCCATATTCCAACATTGTGAACATAACAGATTGTATCAATGCACCTTTCAACTATTGATTATAAACATAACCATTATTACGCCATATATGAACAAAAGACAACTAACATCATTCAATCCACAACTTAATCGGATATTTGACAAAATAGGCTAGTAATATAGTTTTTTGACATTTCCATACTATTCTTTACTTAACTAACAATGTCACAAGACTTAATTAATGGCCAACTTTATGCCATGTTCTCTATCTTGACAATTCAATCATAACTATACTTAATGAAATTCTGAAATAGATAACATTATTACAACACTTACACGAACTTCAAAAGGGAATGATTAACTAATAGTCATCATGTCAAGCACAAGCTAATAGTTAATAAAAATTAAATTCAACTAATGCCTATGAACAACAGACATATTTAAAATTCCAGATTTCATTTACTGACAATATTGAAACTTTTCATGACATGAGTCTATAGATATGTACCTGGAAATAAGGGTGAAAGAGGTAAAGTTCAGCAGTAGCAGCAGCAACAAAACCAACAGAATATACCAATAATGCAGCAAATTCGAGCAAAACAACAAGTCCAGTGAAACCAAACGAACAGTAACAGAAATTTAAGAAGAATTTCAGATTAAAACCAAGCAATATCGACAAACAAAACCCGAACAGATTCAAGAAACAATGTTTCAGATTTTCTTTCTTTCTCTTCTATTTTTCTGTTCCAGATTCTTTCTTCTCTTTTATTTTTATTAGTTCTGTTTTTTTCTTCTCTTCTCAATCTCTCTTTCAGATTCCTCTCTATATGGTTCTCCTCTCCCTGTGTGTATCTATCTAAAATCAGTCCCAACTCCCCCTCTTTATACAAGTTTTCCTCCCCTAATGCTGCCTGGACCCCTTCTTTCTTTTAAAATCATAAAATCCCATTCAAAATCTGCTTTTCTACTTTAAATCCCATTAAGTAAAACCTTTTCCTGATTTTCAGCACTCCCATTACCCTTTGTTTCCCATTATCCCATTAAATTATAGCCATCAACATTCCACTATAACATACTAATACTAACATATTATTCCTACTGTTTCAATCCCAGAAATACCCCTGAAATCCTACTGTTATTACTGCCCTTAATACAAAAATCATAATCTGATACAAAACAGATTTTATAATCTGTTCAAACTTAATTATCAACCTGCTTTCTGATTTAAACAGCTATAACCAATTCTCTTAAGCTCTGGACTGAATCTTAACTGAGAATGCAACCTTGTAACACAATTGTATCTAATCAACACTTGTAAAATTGAATTTAAACCCAACATCACAATAACATCACACTGAACAACAGAACAATTTAAACTGATTTTGAAAATCGAACTAAGATCAAACAAATGCAGGAGCATTGTCAGTATATTGACAATGTCCTGAAACTAACTGCCCAGAAATCAACACACACACACAACATCCATTTGACGGACTCATTGATTTACAAACAAACATGATTTAACTGACAAATACTAATCAACTGACTATCTACAATAATTGTCAACAAACGATTTATAAATAGATAAACAAATTGTTTCAATCAGCATTATCAGAAACGGGAATTCATAATATAACTAATCGACGAACTTAATCGAGTCGATTACACACATTGTAAACAAACATAACAAACAGAGACAAATGCCATTATTTGATCACATGAACGGGTATGAGACAGAATCAAATAAACAAATAGGAAAATTACACAGACTACTAAAATAGGCAACAATATACACGTAGGAAACAACAAGAAGTAGAAAAATACCTCTAAATCTTTAATCTTACACAGACAAAACTCAGCTTTGGATTCGGACCTTTTGAGGCTGAACAGACTTTATTCGAAGTATTCTCAATTGAGAATACCTCGATTAAAGTCTCTTAGACCTCAATCCCTCACTTAAATTGGACAGATTCCACGAGTTGGCATTTTAGGGTTTCACTTTTTCTCAGATTTAGGGTTCGACCAAATCTAGGCAGATTCGAAGGGAACCAAAGATGACTTAGGGGTGAGGGAGGCCTAAGGGTCATTGGGTGTGAATTTGAGACGGATCTGGGTGAGTTCATGTTTGGCTCGAATCTTCAAATGAAGATTCGAGAAGCTCTGAGGTGTTTCGATCCAAACGAACAACAGATCCATAACGAGGCCGGTCAGGGGGTGTTATGGTGTTAATTGTGGCTTGGTTGGTTTGGATGTGAGTTTGCCTCGAATCTTCAAATGAAGATTCGAGAAACTCCAGGAAGATTCGAACTCAATGGTTATCATATTCGGATAGAGGATGGTCAGGGGGTTCAGGGGTGTTAAGGTGGTGACCGGCGGCGGCGTTGCCGCCGGGTTTTAGTAGAGGGGGAGTTATGGCGGCTAGGGTTTTGGGTGTATCGTCTGAAGACGATGATGAACAGGAGAGGGGGGTGCTTAGTTAGGGGGTCGGGGTATGGATTTGGGGTTTATATAGGGGAGGGGTGAATTGATCTAGGCCGTTAGATCAGGCAGAATAGATGGCCAGGATCTATCCACTTACAGGAACGGCGTCGTTTTGGTTTAGTTGGGGAATGGGTCGGCCCGGGCAATGGATCGGGTAGGGGTTACGGGTAAGGGTGTGGAATATCAGCCGTTGGATTGATTTAATCCAACGGCCCTTGATGAAATATGACCAAACAACGTCGTTTGGTTTACTCTTGAGTTGGACCGGACCTGGGGTGCTTGGATTGGGCTGTGGGGGGGTAAATTTTGTTTGGGCCTGGATTTCAGTCCAGGTCCGATTTTTCACCTTTAAAACTTATTTTCTATTTTTCAAAAATTAAACAAAAATTAAAAATCAATAAAAGAAAATTACACACATATTATTTAATGCCTAAAATAATAAAATCAACACAATGACAAGAAACACCTATGCACATTTTGTGATTTCCCATTTATGCCGAATATTATAATCAACTCCTAAATGTATGTATTTTTGTTTGTATTTTTTCATTTTTATAAAACCCATGATTAATATGATATTAACTCCTAAATGCATATGCATCTGCATTACCATTTTTTTTTTTGTATTTTTCCTTAATTAGAAAAAATGAACATGCACAGACGAAATGACCCGAAAATTCAACAATTGCACACAAAGAAAACAATTATTTGTGATTTCTTTTGGAGTAGTTCTTGTGAGGCAAAAATCACGTGCTCACACTTTCTAGATGGTGACTTCCTTGTGTTTCCCAAGCAACAAAAGATGAAGGTCTTTGAGGTAGTGGAAACTTCCTTTAGATGTTTGGAAGATACATGTTCACCTTTGTCACTTAGGCTTTCAAACACCGAGACCCGAGGGGTTAAGCCTCCAATGTGATCAAACAATGAAGTCTGTTGTTTTATTTTCTTGCCCTTAACTTCTTTCATCTCCTCTACCGAGGTGTATTATGATGAAGCTATCTCTTTGCTTCTCTCAGATGAAATTCAACGAGGCTTTGCCAAACTGAATCCCAACCTAAACTTTAGAGTGGCGACGTAGTGCCCTTGCTTTTTCAACTTTATTTGGGACTTATTGAGCCCATGAATCTTTTCACCAGTGACTTCGTATTTGAGTTCTCCTAGTCTTGATGGATTGGAGAAATCGTAACCAGACTTTTCAAGCAGTATGAAAGCCTTACGATTAAAAAGCCCTTTTAATTTATCAGCTTGGAGATTGCCTTTAGCAGACTCACAATTCACGGATGGGATTTGTGCAACTGGGATAGTCATATGCTCATTCAGATCTTGTATCGCTATGTGACTCATTTTCTTCTTTGCAGTACATTCTTCTAATAGAGGTTGTTCTTTCTTTCGGCGCTCACGTGGAACATAGCAAAAAACTAGATGCTCTTTATCAGTCTTTTTTATATGTCACCTTCAGATGATGATAGCTTAATGGAGATTTCTTCAGTTCTCTTCTTAGACAGCTTGGCGACAGTCCATTGAGCCTCATTTTCTTCTTCTGAATTGACACCAACTTCATCGACTGATGATGGTTTCTCCACTTTTGGTTCACAAGAATATAGGTAGAATTTTGCGATTGCAAAGATGACTCCGTCACAGTGAAAGGCTTGATGTCTGCATCAATTTTGACTATCTCTCCATATCTTCTGTACTTCAGACATTGATGCTAAGTAGATGATACCACCCCGTTCTCATGAATCCAAAGATGTCCAAGCAACAAGTTGTATGATGTTTTAGATTCTATGACGTGAATCGGGGTGTTTGACTTTATCTCACCAATGGATAATCCTATGAGGATCATACCTATGGTTCGTTGGCCTCCTTGGTTGAAACCTTGGATTGTTAGGTTACTTTTCGATAGCTCATCGATTGAGATCCCAAGCTTTTTAGCACCATCTTTGGCATGATGCTGACAGCCGAACCATCGCTAATAAGTATGCGATTGAGATGTTGTTCCCGAATGGACCCTACAACGAACAAAGGTCTATTATATGGCTTAGACCCTAGCAACAAGTCATTATACGTGAAGGAAATTATTGCACATGTGACAACTTTTCCGTTATCACGATGTTCTTGTGTTTTCATTGGAACAAGCTCATCGTTGCTTTCCTTTGTTTCGTCAGTGCTAGAAACTACATGAGTTGCACCAATGTGACCTCCATGAAAGAATTTTCCAGGAAAAAATTCATGCAATGTGATGGGTTTTCGGAACTTCGGCGATAAGGCATCGTTAATCTTCTTGCTAATAGAAGATTTGATAATTCTTGGTGGTTGTATCTTATCCACATCGCTTATTTTTGGTCTTGGATTAGGAAGTGGTAGCCTTAAAACTTCTTGATGTTTTCATTTCTTATGAGTGACTAGAGTCCAACCCTCATCGTCTTTGTCTTTGGATGAGTGTCCAGCTCTAGTGAACCTTCAAGAGTTTTCCTTGGAAGATCAACTTCAACGGGCTCAAAACTTCCAAATTTTAAGAAGGCAGTGCTTGACACGTTCTGCAACCTTGAACATTTCTTTTCTTTGAGCGCGATACTTGCATGATTTGCTTCTACTATTTTATCCATGTCCATGATGATTATTCCTTCACTTACAAGGTTCATAATTTTCTTCTTCAAGATGAAGCATTTATCTGTAGGGTGGCTAATGATGCGATGAAACTTGCAGTATTTCGGATCGCCAACTTTACCAATTTCCTCTGGCCTTTTTGTTTCACGGAGATCGATGACTTTCTTGGCCAGCAATTCATCAAGGATTGTGGGTACGTCTGAATTTGGAAATGGATAAACCTTCGCCTCTAATTACTTTAAGGTGGGACAATATTTCTCCTCTTTGGGATATTGACCTAGGGTCTTATCCTCCTTGACCTTTTGCTTAGGCATGACTTTAACAGAAGTTACTTTCACCACCATAGATTTTTTGGTTTGGTTCTTTGATGCTACATTTTTCTTGAACTCCTTCTGATCAGCGAATGGAGATGCTTTTCTATGGTTTTGCGATGCTTAACTCCATGTAGTGAGATCGCATTGCAAGTTCTTCAAAAATTCGCGGTTTGATCCCTTGTAGGATGTGCAAAAGGCCCCAGTGCATTCCCTGAATGCACATTTCCACGGTAGATATTTCTGAAAAGCGATCCTTGCAGTCCAAACTTAATGGCCTCCAACGATTGATGTAATCCACCACGGGCTCGTCCTTCCTTTGCTTGATGCCTGTCAACTCTATCATGCTTACAATTTTTCGGGTACTGTAAAACGGTTGAGGAATTCCTTCTCAAGTTGCACCCAGATATCAATGGACTCGGGCTCCAAGTCAACATACTTGTCAAATGCGTTCCCTTTCAGTAAACGAACAAACTGCTTTACCAAAAGGTCACAATGCATTCCAACATTGCTACAAGTCTCGACAAAGTGGGCAATATGTTGCCTTAGGCTTCCTTTGCCATCAAATTGATGCAGCTTTGGTGGTTGATAATTGGTTGGCATAGTTTGATAATTAATCCTCTTAGTATAAGGCTTAGAGTAGTACAATGAACTTTGTGATGGTCCGTCGTATTGAGCTCTGATGGTGTTTGTTATCATGTCTTGCAATTGTTGGACAGATAATGCCGCAACCGAAGTGGATTGTTGTTCCCTCTGAATGTTGAACTTTACAAGCGATTCCTCAATAGCCATTTTTTGCGAGGTGAAGACAGGTGAACGAGGAAGGACGTGGCTTGACTCTTCAGGTGCATAGGACTCTAATTTGTCCATGAGTTGAGTGATTCAAAGGTCTTTGTCTTCAACAGATTTCTTCAACACTTCTATAGTCTGTTCCATTATGGCAAACTTTTCGTCCACATTAGTTGCGTCGGTCATTAAGGCGTTGACTTTCGTTGAAACCGGAGAATCCACCAGATCCTCAAATTCACCAAGGTTGAAGGTTGTTTGAGAAAGTTTGTCAAATAGCGAGAATGAGGTATTGCTCCCAAAGATTGTGGTTGCAGACGTCATGTGAGATCTGCTCTTCTTTTCCATCTCCAAGGAGGCGAAGTATTCGGATCCATCCAAGCCACTAGCCTTGAACTTGCTTCAAGTGATTGGGCCAACATGACAGAGCTCAGCTGATGCGGCAATAGTAGTATCTTTGCATGAAACATCACACTTGCTGAAGGCCATTGTAGCAGTAGATCTGAAGTTCTTAGTTTTCAACTTGCAAGAAAAATATATGAACGGCAAAATGAGTCCCACTGGGCGTGTCAAAATTTGTTCGCAACAAGTTTTCGTAGTACGAAAAATAAACTACAACAAAAATAATATAAAGAAAAAGAGATTTTATATATAAATATTTGTGAGTACAATTCTTTGTATTCCTTAATTCTCCTCTATGAAATTATCTGTGATTCGAGGGCTTGAGAATCGTCTTTCTCGAATGTAGGATAATGTCGACCTTCTTGCGATGTGTTTAATCGCCAAGAACGTTGAGTAGCACTTTGTTGTTTCGGGTTGATCTCTGGGAAAAAACTCCGTTGATCACTCATTTGTTGAAGAACTATGCACTTGATGATTGATCTCTCTGTTTGTGGATGCCTTCACCAAATACGGAATGCACTTCTCCAACTCTGAATGTCCTGAGAGTAATGTAACCCCTCTATTTATAGTTGTGGAGGATGAGCAGTCTACCTACATATGAACTCTCTTGCTTGATTCTGATTGACCCACGTCATTTTAGCCACTTGGCGATCTGTGGTTGGTTCTTGCTTTTTGACTTGGATTGCCACATCATTTAACACGTGGCATCTTTTTGGCTTGCAGTTTGACTAGATATTCCATGTCACTTGACAGATGGCATGAGTCTGGGCCTTAAGATGAACTGGACATTGGGCTTGAAAATAATAAAATGGACTAATTTAACTTGTAAACCCCAAATTAATTATTTAACCCAATTGAATTTAATCCAAATTTTGTATTGATTAGACATGGGGGCTTGGAGAAGTAGTGGGGACGCAAGCGCTATGTGGACCATGACTGCGCAGTGCATTAGGGAAGCCGCGAGAGAGGTATTAGGGGTCTCAAAGGGTAATTCTGGTGGTCATAAGGGAGACTAGTGGTGGAATGGAGAGGTGTAAGAAAAAGTGGATACCAAGAAAGCAGCATATCTAAAGCTAGTGGAAAGTGTAGATGAGGAGAAGAAAAGGGGGAATAGGGAGCATTATAAGTTGGCTAAGAAGGAGGCTAAGCTAGCAGTTACGGTGACAAAGACTACAACTTTTAGTCGGTTGTATAAGGAACTCGAGGGTCGTGGTGGGGATAAGAGGTTGTTCAGGTTAGCCAAGGCGCGAGAAAGGAAGGCGTGTGACTTGGACCAAGTGAAGTGCATCAAGGACGAATAAGGTAGAGTTTTGTTGGATGAGGGGCTTATCCGTCAGAGATGGAGGACCTACTTCCATAGTCTTTTGAATGAGGATGGAGACATGAGTATTGTACTAGGTGATTTGGAATTCTCTGGAAGTCGTTGTGACTTTGGGTATTGTAGGTGGATTAGAGTTGATGAAGTTGAGGGTGCTATGCATAAGATAAGCAGGGGCAAAGAGACAGGATCGGATGAAATCATGGTGGAGTTTTGGAAGAATGTGGGCAAAGCGGGCTTGGAGTGACTCACTAGGTTATTTAATGTCATTTTTAGAACGAAGAAGATGCCCGAAGAGTGGAGGTGGAGCACGATGGTTCCTATATACAAAAACAAGGGTGATATCCAAAATTGCAATAATTATCGGTGTATGAATCTGCTTAGCCATACTATGAAAGTCTGGGAGAGAGTGGTAGAGCTAAGGACGAGAAGGAGTATGACTATTTTCGAGAACAATTTGGGTTTATGCCGGGGCGTTCGACTACAGAAGCCATCCACCTTGTTAGGAGATTGATGGAGCAGTATAGGGAGAGAAACAAGGACTTGCATATGGTGTTCATCGACTTAGAAAAGGCGTACGATAAAGTTCTGGGGGAGGTTTTGTAGAGATATATGGAGGCTAGAGGTGTTCATGTTGCCTATATTAGATTGATTAAGGATATGTATGATGGAGTAAAGACTCGAGTGAGGAGGGGGAGGGGAGGGGGAGGGGGACTCGGACCATTTTTTGATTATGATGGGGTTGCATCAGGGGTCAGCACTAAGCCCATTTTTGTTTGCTCTGGTGATGGACGTACTGACGTGCCACATCCAAGGGGTGGTGTCGTGGAGCATGCTATTTGCAGATGATAATGTATTGATTGACGAGACGCGAGAAGGTGTGAACGCGTAATTAGAGGTATGGAGGTAGACCTTGGAATCTAAGGGTTTCAAGTTGAGCAGGACCAAGACAGAATATTTGGAGTGTAAGTTCAGCGGTGAGACTTTAGGAGGGAAAGGAGATGTGAGACTGGAATCGCAGGTCATCCCTAGGAGAGGGAGTTTTAAGTACCTCGAGTCAATTATTCAGGGGAATGGGAGGATTGATGAAGATGTCGCACATCGTATTGGAAAGGATGGATGAAAGGGAGACTCGCTTCCAGTATTTTATGTGACAAGAAAGTGCCACTGAAACTTAAGGGTAAATTCTACAAAGTGGTGGTCAGACCAACGATGTTGTATGGGGCTGAGTGTTGGCCAGTCAAGATTGCTCATGTCCAAAAGATGAAGGTAGCAGAGATGAGGATGTTGAGTTGGATGTGCGGGCACACCAGGTTAGATAAGATCAGAAATGAGGTTATTCGCGAAAGGTGGGGATGGCCTCTATTGAGGACAAGATGGGGGAAGCACGGCTTAGGTGGTTTGGTCATGTGAGGAGGGGGAGCATAGACGCCCCGGTGAGGAGGTGTGAGAGGTTGACATTGGAGGGCCTACATGAGGTAGAGGTAGGCCAAAAAAGAGGTGGGGAGAAGTGATTGGGCAAGACATGGCGCAACTTTAGCTGACCGAGGACATGACCCTTGATAGGAAGGTATGGAGATCGAGAATTAGAGTAGTAGAGTAGGTAGTGTAGAGTGTTCATAACTTTAGTATTAGCACGCAGTCTCGTTTTCCGTTGGTAGTAGGTTTTTATTACTAACCGTTATTCTCTGTCATTGCTGATCATTTTACTATCTTGTTGTGTTATTCTGCTTTTATATGGCTTTTTGATACTGTCTTTTCTTGCATATATTTTTATTAATGTGGTACTTATACTATCTTGAGCCGAGGGTCTATTAGAAATAGTCTCTCTATCCTCACAAGGTAGGGGTAAGGTCTGTGTACACACTACCCTCCCCAGACCCCACGGTGTGGGATAATACTGGGTATGTTGTTGTTGTTTGTATGGATTAGACCCAATAAATCTTTTATGTCTACACTATAAGAAATTAATAGCCACGAAACTATAGTGGTTCTCAAAATTTCTTTATCTTTTACATACTTTATCCGTTTGCAAATACATATATTCTTATTTTTAATTTTATCCTGCGCAATTTAAGGCGATATTTAATATTGCATAATTAAATCTCCCAACAAAATATTTGACGATTATTTTTCTTTAATTACTCCAACCAGTTAGCCATTCAATGAAGTTTGGTAGGAGCGGAACTTTTAGGTAAAAGTGAATTCAAAAGTTGACGAGAAATTAAATGACTTTCATGGTTATGGAATTCGATTTTTGAAAGATGTGGTGAAGAAACTGCATAACTTGGGTTAAGAAGTGAATAATTTCAACGAATACCTGACATAAGAGTATTACTGTCCCATCAAAATCAGATCAAAGTTAGTGGAAGTCATTCATGGAACATGTCAAGTTCCCTATAATTACAAACTTACTTATGTTCATACGTTACCATCAATCGCTAAAAGCTGTGGGTTGGAAATTTGATACTTCCCTTCACTTTTACTTCGCATATTTTAACTTTTCATGTCACTTAAAAAATAATAAATGAAGTGCATAATTTACCATAATATTCATATTAATTAATGCATATTTTATTGGATTTGAGAAAATAATTTGAAATGAGTAATACATATTGTGGGTATAACAAGAAAAATAATTATCTTCTCTAGATATGCGTAAAGTGACAAGTAAAAATAAAAATCTATTTTTAATATACCTGCCAAGTAAAAGTGAACGAAGTATAAAGAACTCAAATAAAACAAAATCAAACTAATCATAGAGGGGGAAATTTTAATAGTGTAATTTTTTTATTAATAGCAGATTGATTACTATTTACCCCACTAGTACATAAATCTTAAATTCAATAGGAAATACATAGGTGTAGATGTAATTAAGAATTTATCAATTTATACTAACCCAGTAATTTTAGCTCTGAATCTTGTATGTATTAAAAATCTAAGAAATAAATACAAATAATAGAGTTAAACTCAATAAATTAAATGGATTTTGATAGAATTCTGAACTCGAATTCATAATATTCAAAATCCTGGTTTGCTTTTGAAAATATATACCAAATCTAAGTCTAAGTTGCATAGCATATAGTAAGCTAGGGATAGATAAGTAGGGGATTAGTGGGACACTCTCCATTATTTTGTTTTAAGGGAAACCTTATCTGATCCTCACGGAATTTGGAAGTATAATTGCTTTAATAAACTATTAAATTAAAGTTTGAAGAGAATTTATTTTGATTTATAATACGAAAGAGCTTTAATTGGTAGTATGTCAAATCAAGTTTGGAATAATATAATATCTAACTCTACTTTGTTAATCAAACAGACAAACTCTGCTCAAGAGCATATTAGCATTGTATAATTTAAATATTTTGGAGGACAACAACAACGACGATGACAACAAACTCAGTAACATTTCACAAGTAAGGTATGGGGAGGGTAGTGTATACGCAGACTTTACCCCTACCTCGACGGGATAGAGAGGTTGTTTCCGATAGACCCTCGGCTCAAGAAAACGAAAAAGACCAGAAGGGAGACAATATATCAGTACCGTCGACAGAAATCATAGAAATAATTACAGTATCGTAAGAACCAGAAAATAGATGATATGCAATAACAATAACGTAATTAAGGCCCGGTGCAATAAAAAAACAGAAAGATAGTGTGAACACAACATTAACCACTAGATGTCTAGAACCAACCCTATAAGCCTAGCCTCACCCCCGGTTCGAAGTAGAAAAAAACTTGACTACCTCCTAGCCTACAACCCTAATGCTCGACATCCACACCTTCCTATCAAGGGTCATGTCTTCAGAAATCTGCAGCCATGCCAACCGCTCACACCTTCTCATATCCGCCAAAGCCCTCTACCTCTTCTCGTATCTGCCAAAGCCAACCCTCTACCTCTTCTCGTATCCGTCAAAGCCAACCGCTCACACCTCCTCACCGGAGCATCTCGGCTTCTCCTCCACACTTGCCCGAACCATCTGAGCCTCGCATCCTGAATAACCGTCCCGAAAGAAATGAGATAAAAAATTTCAAAACCAATAAAAGAGAGAAGAATTAACCCAAATAGCCTCTCACCCAACTGCTTAATCTAAAAATAGTCGCTAGAGATATAATATATGCATAATTTATGTACTATATGTGTATAATCTCTGTATATAGCTAAAAATTATAACAATAGATATGATGTCTATTTATGTAAAGATCCCGTCAGTCAACTTAATTATGAATTAAATGCATCTCTCTCGCGTCAACTTCTTAAAATCAACGTGTGATTGTTATTGCGAAACTGTGGTTGCCTTCTCAAATAGAAACGGTAGACAATACAATATTTAGACTGCGACTGGAGAGACTAGTAACAGTAGACAAGCAGACAATAGAAATCAACTGATTTATTAGGGTAAAATTGAATTAATTTGTTTTGTCAATTATCATAGTTGCCATCATCACCTAACTGAATACAACACTTCAATATCTGCATTCAACACTCTGCTGAAATCCATGCATGCATTTCTTACGTCTTTGACTGCATGATTCGCTTTCACGCCAAATTTCTGGTCACACAGCTCCTAACATCTAGTTTTGTCAAGCGGAGCCAGAATTTGAAATTTATGTATTCTAAACTTATTATTAATTTCATAGCTCGTTTTAGTTTCTGTCTCATAATTATTTATTCATATTTAATGGATTTTCTAGTACAGATAGAAGGTCTAAGCGGAAGTGGAGCTAGCCCATCGAGTACGGATCCGACCGAACCCAATAACTCTGGTTCAGTTCATGTATTTGTCTTAAAATACCCATTGAATATTATAAATTAATAATTTAGAACTCAGTAACTTAATATAATTAAAACCCCGAGCCCATAAGCTTCAAATCTCGCTCCATTTCTAGGTCTAAGCAAAAACTGCTGGATTTGTCCGAAATTGTAGCTAATGTTGTAGCTTGGTTCCTCTTCCCCCCCCCCCCTCCCCCCGGTAACTTAAAATGATTAAATCCCTAACCCATAAGCTGTAAATCCTGACTCCGCCTCTGAGTCTAAGCAAAAACTAATGGGTTCGTCCAAAATTGTAGCTAATGTTGTAGCTGCCTCCCCCTCCCCCCAAAGAAAACAAAAAATAGGAAAAACCAACAAGACTTTTGTCATGAAAATTACGTTTTGTTAACAGTAAATTAAAGTCGGTTTTGAATTTTTGATCTACTATAAGTGTCCTTCAACATTTACAACTATCAAGTGTTGATCTACCAAGCGTCCGTCAACGTTAATTTAAAACTATCAATTTGCTGCTCGTGATCTACCATTGCACGTAGGAGTAAATTCGGTTTTTTTTTCTCGGTTTTACTTGGAATGAATTGAGTTTAAATGAAAAAGTGAGAATTCATATTTTTGAATGATATGTTACTGTAAATAATTCTTTACATTGACAGAGTATATTACTTAAAATTATTTTTAAAAAATATAAATAATGTAGTCAAATAAGTATCTTTTATGATTAATGTTATTAAGTGAATATCAAAGGTAATATATACTACCTCCCGTCTCAAATTATCTGTCATTATTTATATACCCCTTAAGAAACATTAATTAAAAAAGAATTTTAAATTGTTTTACCCTTATTTATGTGTTAAGATATGATCTCTTTATTGAATATGTGCTCTCTCCTCTTTCAAGAACAATTGCTATTAAGGTAAATGGGAAAAATTTGTGGTTTATTTTGTTTTGAATTTTCAAAATAACAAATAATTTAGGATAATAATTTTTAAAAATGTCATTGTCCTCCCTAACTCTTTCCCAAGAAAAGCCAAACAACACAAAAAGCTGCTTCCACTTGTCTTTAATCCTTGGGATCGCCAACAAACGAATTTTATTCCACTTTGAAAAATTTGTACTGTTTCACTTTCTCTTTATTCCTCTTCTTCCTCTCATCTTTAACTTTAAACCAAAGCTGCAATTTGCCTTCTGTCTCTTCTTCTTTCTATCCTAAAAAATATCTATGGATCTCTTTATTTGCTTTTCTTTCTTTTACTGTAATCAACTTTTTTTTTCCGGCCCAAGCCCAGGCCCATCTTACAACTTGTCCTCACTGCACACACGTGTGACTCGTACAGGTTGAATGCTCCACTTTATCACTTTAAGTGAATTTCTCACATTAATTTAAGAAAAAGTTATACTATAATTTTTGTTTGTCGTTTAAATTTTTAGAACATCTACTATTCAATAGCATAAGAAATAAGGAATATTTGACAAAATTAATTCTATATCTTTAATGATTAACCCATGAATATAAACCCTCTTGGAGTAGTATTGTTGTAATTTAAAACAAAATAATCAAGAACTTTTTTATTTTTTAAATTGACGATAAAACAATCGCAACGAGTAACTTGATTCGATATTAACGTGAGTACGAGTCGGAAGATCCGGTGATCGGAATCGGATGTTTTATGATCCATTATAGTAAGTTATTTTTGTAGTTATGTAATTCACTCCACATGATATCAGTAAAAAACTAAAAATATAACATAAGATATCAATAATAATAATTATTTAAAAAAAATTATAGAATCAGTTTCCATCTAATTATAGGAAATTATACCAAACAACTTAATAAATTTTTTTGATAAATAGACTTACGCAAATTACGAGACTAAGCCTGCCTTTATTTTGACTATCTTAGGCTAGAGGATTTGACGGACCAACTTAGAGGTCGGAAGAAGATTTTTGGAAACCACATTAACCATGTCTGAAAGGGGTATAAGGGACAAGCAGGGCATATAGCCCTGTCAGCAGGGGCGAATCTAGGTTATATGGGTTCACGTGAACTCATACTTCTCTTCGTAAACTATGTATAATAATATTATATTTCTTCAAAATTACTTAAATATATGTGCATACACATATGTTCAAAGACTCTTATATTGCAATAATTATTAGGCGCACCTCTACAAGTAAAATTGTATTTCAGATCCTACTCTAGACGGTCTTATTTTCGGTATATAGTATAAATATATAAGTAAAAATTACTAAAATTTTAAAAAGAATATAATTTTGAACCTATAATTTCAAAAGTGTAGCGGGTTCATGGTAAGAGAATATAGTTAAACTTGTCAAATTTGAATTTTAGATCCACCCAGGGGCGGCCTTTCCCTAAAGTAAGTAAAATTACTACTTTAGGCCCCACATTTGTAGAGACCCCAATTTTTGTTACACCTAATAAGCTATATATAAGTTTTAAAAAAAGTTCTGTGTGTAAAAAAGTTTGATTTTTTCTTTAACAAATATAGAGAAGAAAGATTTGCAATAGCTATGATTTTTGCAAGGAAATTACATTTAAGATGAATATCGAATCCGAATTTCGTAAGAAACATGTAATATATAGGAAGAAACAATTTGATTAGAATGTTGATAATGAAATCTCAAAATCTTTCGAAAGGCCCTTTAGAGTTGATTACTTTTTATACATAGTAGACAAGGCTATTTTATCACTTCAAAATATATTTGAACAAATTGAAGCATATAAAAAAATATTTTTGATTTTCTCTTAGCGTAAAATATTGAGATTCACTGCATGATAAAAATTCAAAAAAATAGTGCCTTAATCTTGAAGGTTCCTTAAAGCATAATACTCAATCTAATATTAATGGCTTAGATTATTTTTTGAATTAAAAATGTTAAGAAAAATAATATAAATAAAAGATAACGGTTTAATTGATATACTCAATCAAATAAGATTTTTTGATTCTTTTCCAAAATTCTATATTGCTTATAGAATAATGTATAGATTAGCTATATTGTCAATTGAGAAAGACTTATTAAGAGAAATTCATTATAAGAAAACTATTAATAACTTTGCATCTAAAAAAAGCTAGAAAAATTGACTTCAAATTAAAAAGAAAAAGAAAAAAGAAAAAAAAAGGTAAAGGTTCCTCATAAAAGTTGGTTTTAGGCCACAAAATTGGTTGGGCCGCTCCTCGATCCACCTTTTCAAAATAATGCACCCATCCTTTTGAAATTCTGGATCTGCCTCTGTATCAGCTTAGCAGACATGTTACCTTAATTTGTCTTCGGCTTCGATTCGTTACGCTGAGAAGCTCTAATAAACCCTAAAGTCTCTTGCAGCCTAAAACTCTGCCAGAACCTGTTTGGGCATAAGAATTTTTTTTCTTTTTTCCAAAAAATTTTTACTTTTTTTACCGAAATCAGCGTTTGTTCATAAAATTTTCAATTTTCACTTGAAGATGCGTTTTGGAAATTTTCGAAAATTTGAAAAACTCCAAAAAGTTATTTTTCAAATTTTCACTCATAAAACTTCAAAAACAACCCAAAATTATATTCATATCCAAACACAATTTTAAAATTCAAATACCATTTTCACTTTAAAAAAAAAATCACCTTTTTTTGAAATTTTACAATTCTTATGTCCAAACACCCACTTTATGTTTGATCTTTGTAGTGAAAAATAATTAGGTAAAATACCTTAAACCACTCCTAAATTTGGTTCAGATTATTAGTATCCTCCCTGAACTATATCCGGTCTTAATTACCCTCCTCAACTTGCCCTTTTGAGAGATATTACTCCTTTAGATGCTGATGTGACAAAAAAAGTGGGTGCACTCGTCTGTCACATGGATTTTTCTGTATATATGACATTTTTTTGAAAAATAAAATATATTTTTAATGTTTTAAGAATATTAATATTTTTTCCGAATACAATTTATAATAAAATATGGATAGAACTACATTATTTAGGCTAAATATTTTTATTTGACCAAAAATAATAAAATTTTAGTTAATCTTTTTTTGTTTTGGCCTGAAAATAAAAATTTATACAATTGAAATAAATAGTCAAGGCATCTAAAAAGTTATAAAGAAATAAATAGTCCATTGCATCAATAACATTCTTTTTATTTCTTATTTTGATGCAATGACTATTTATTACAACTGTGTATTTTTACTTGTTTAGGTAAAATCTGTAATCTAGAGCATCGTAATTTAGATCTATATAAAAAATTATAGTCAAAATAATTAATTTCTAACTATGTATTTTTTTTATAACTTTTTAGATGTCTTGACTATTTATTTCAATTGTATAAAACTTTATTTTCAAGTCAAATTAAAAAAAAGATTAACTAAAACTTTATTATTTTTGGCCAAATAAAAATATTTGGCCTAAATAATATAGTTCTATCCAAATTTTATTATAAATTATATTCGAAAAAATTATCTAAAAAGTAATATTCTTAAAACGGTAAAAATATATTTTATTTTTTAAAAAATTGTCAGTGACAGACGAATGCACCCATACTTTTTGCCACATCAGCATCTAGGGAGTAATGTCTCTCAAAAGGCCAAGTTAAGGCCAAATTAAAATCAGGCATAGTTTAGGAGTGATACTAATAATATATGAGTCAAGCCTAGTATAAGATATTTTATCAAATAATTAATTAAGATACAAACAAACTAACGCAACCATTAAAAAGTAAGGTGTATGGGACGCGTGTACGCATAACGCATCAGTGACAGTACAATAATAAGGTGATTGTGTGAACAAAGCGGAGGGGGAACGCACGTGTGCATGCGCGACAAAAGGCTCTGTACATGCAGGCCAGCCCATCACGTGCACCCAAAAGTCATTTCCCAAATATTTTTTTTTGTTTTCAATTGAGATCTGCCAGATCAACTATGGGACAAGAAACCTTCCCTCTGGGCCCTCCCTGTCCCTCTCATAATATCTCTTCACACTTGCCCCTTTCTTTTTTTTATTATTATTTTACGAGAATTTTTCATAAAGCACCATCTTTTAGGTCTAATTAATCATTTATAGATATTCTTTGCTATATTACGTGTTATAGATACCTTTTATGTTTTTATACAATATATTTCATGTATTTAAGTTGTTGTATTCATTAATACAACAAAAAAATAGGCGTAAAAACTGAAATTTCAGCTAAGTTTGATAAGTATTTAGTTGTATTCAAACGACATTAACGTTAAATACAGTAACGTATCTGCACAAAATCTGGAAGGTTAAACTGGTTAAAAACGGAAGAAAATCAAATCACATGATATTCTCCTAATTTAACTCAACGAACTAAAACGATCCCTCATTAATCTGTATTTGAAAGATACATAATAAAGATTATAGCTGAATAAAGAGAAATACATATGAATAATACAGTTAAATAGAACTGTATACAGTTGAATACAACAAAATACAACTTAATTCATCTGAATAAAACACTTGAATACAACAAAATACAACTGAATACAGCTGAATAAAACTCTTGAATGTAACAAAATACAACTAACTTCTGCTGAATAAAATAGTTAAATACAATTGATTAAAACTGAATACAAGAGAATACACATAACTTTTTAATACATCTAAAATATATAAATTAATGCTACTGAATACATGTGAATACAACTGAAATACATTCGAATACAACTGAATACAAATAGGCGATTTGGGCGATCTAGAGAGAGAAGCAGCCTGATGGCTTGGCCGGCCGGCGGCCAGCCATTAATTCCGGCTGGTCAGCCCCCTAACACATCTGCCCAACCTCCTACAACAACTACAAACAATCCCCAGCCCTCAAATTCCACAAACGAAGCCATGAATTACGCAAAAGATGTGAACCCTACTTCGACGACCACTGCCAAGCAGAATCGAGCCGCTACAGTTGAACCAATTGCTCTTTGTCTATCAAAATCAACGAATTAAACTTACCCTAAGCGATTGTAATGAAGTGATAATGGAGGAGAACTAGAGAATTTGAGTGGGAGAAGAGGTATGAATCGTGGGTTGAGGGAGAAAAAGTAAAGTGTATGCAAAAAGAGAGAGAACATGGTTAGTCAATTTTACTGTGATTATGTGAGAGAAAAGACTAAAAAGGAGAGAGAGAAATATTATTTAGCATATATGGTGCCTTAAATGTAGGATGTAACTATAATTAGATATTTGGCTATAAAGTATAAAAGGTATCTATATGATATAATATCTTAAAATGGTATTTATTTAAAATAAATAGGGTACTAAAATTTTCTATAGGGCGTAAAAATTCCTTATTTTATTCTATCGATCGTATTTTTTATTTCGTCTTTTCTGTAGGCATTGGTTACGAGTCCCAAACCCAAATAATGTCTAATTAGATTCAAGTGACCAAACTATGGTTAAAAAAAAATGAGGGGCAAAAATAGGTACAACGCTTTAATTAAATGAGTTATGTCCCTTTTTTTGACGCACAACATTAACGTCCATCTC
Organism: Nicotiana sylvestris; assembly: GCF_000393655.2. NCBI lineage: Eukaryota > Viridiplantae > Streptophyta > Magnoliopsida > Solanales > Solanaceae > Nicotiana > Nicotiana sylvestris. The sequence goes on from NC_091059.1 coordinate 189,340,551, forward strand.
ACCCTCGTTAAGACAAAAGGGACATAGTATATTTATAGCCCGTTTGGTCAAACTTCTAAAATTAACTTATTTTGAAAAGTATTTTTTTCAAAAGTATTTTTAAAAAAGGTATTTTTGGTGAGAAGTAGTTTGTGTTTGGCTAATTAATTAGAAAAATACTTTTGAGCAGTAATTAGTATTTGACCAAGTTTTTGAAAACTGCTTCTAAGTGTATTTTTCTCAAAAGTGCTTCTCAGAAAAGTGCTTTTGGAGAGAAACTATTTTTTTCTGCTTCTCCAAAAATGCTTCTGTTTCTCCTCAAAAGCACATTTTTTCCTTCCAAAACTTGGCCAAACACCTCAATTTTTGGCCAAAAGTGCTTTTGGCAAAAAAAAGTACTTTTGGCCCAAAAAAAAACTTGGCCAAACAGGCTATTAATTAACGCGTAATACATATTTTTGTCTCCTCTTTTTTTTTTTCGCCATAGGTCGCTTGAGTCTAATTAGACATTATTTGGGTTCCGACTCCATTGGTTAGAGGTACCAAAATTAACTCATCGTCTAACAGCCTGTTTGACCAAGCTTTTCCGAATTCAAAAGTACTTTGTTTTTCAAAAATATTTTTTTTTAAAGTTGAAGTGTTTGGCTAAGCTTTTAGAAGAAGAAAAAAGTGCTTTTGAGCATAAATAATTTTGGAGAAGCAGAAAAAAGTAATTTCTTTTCAAAAGTACTTTTTTGAAAAATACTTTTGAGAAAAATACACTTCGAAGCAGTTGTTAAAGTTTAGCCAAACACTAATTCATGTTCAGAATTACTTTTTAAATTAATTAATCAAATACAAACTGATTTTTACCGTACTTTTGAAAAATATACTTTTCAGAAAAAGTATTTCTCAAACTAAGCGGGTTTTTGCTGCATAACCAAATATGCTATAAGTCGAAATATTTAATGTTGCAATCTATTAGATGATTTGATATAACAGGCTACAGTAAAAATGATTCACTAAAATATTGGATAACAAACGGCTCTACTTATTAGTGTAATCAAATGGAGCAAAATGAAGGACAACTCAAACATAATACATACAAAATCAAATTGGGATATCAGGATTTTAATAAGTTTGAGAGAACTTACACTAATAATTTATGAAAATTATCTGGAAGTCTGGAGGTCGGGGAGGCGTTGAAACTCGTTTACATTATCTATAAATATATTGAATATTTAAAAAAACTGCATATGGATCAAATGATTTTGTGGGTCTTTTACAAACATTTTTTTAGTAATTTTATGACCCTGTTATTTTTTACTCATTAAAAATTTGTTTTACACATAAAAAACTATAAAGGACACCTTCATTTTAAAAAGGTGTGCAAATTCTCTTATTTTGCGTCAAGTCCTATTGGAACTTAAACAAAAATGCTATTTAAGGTCCTCCATCTCTATTTAAAAGCCAGATTACTATATATTGTCAGATTAATTTACTCCATATATATATACTCTACATGACTTTTAATATTGTTTGACTCAAAAGATGTTGAACTCTTTTGGACAAAACAATCAAAGATGAAGGGGTAAATCATAACTGAAAATAATAAACACTAGGATAATAATAGAGAGAAGACAGTTGTCAATTTTCATTCAAGGTTAATAAGTTTTACCAAATGCCTTTTTTTTCTTTACAAGGCTTTCATCCCTCTTATATGAGGAGTTTTCTCCAATCGCAGGAACGACAGGTTAAGAAAAATCTAAAGAATATTCCCTAGGTCTCCTAATGTGCTGATTCTACTGTCGATGTTGTAGCGTCTCTCCTTTTACCACAGGGTCGTATCCCTCTAGGTGTCGACTCGTGGGTGCTCGGGCATCTGTCGTACTCACTGTAGGTCGTGGTCGATCAAATTTGGACCCATACAGTTAGTCCCTCCGCTCGTCGAGGTCGCGACCGGATGCGTCCTCGATGAGCGGACTCTATGCCTTCCGTGGGAGGAATTTGACCCGTTGGGATGTTACGACGTGGCCAATCGAGGGGTGGCTATCATGTTGGGCGGAGCACCGAAGAGTACACGCCACCTGGGGGTGATGTCAGCGTTTACGTGCGTCATCATTATGCGGATTGTTGAGGCGCAGACTGACGGTTTTGGCGCTTTGATTCTTGCGCCGATTTGAAACCCGCCGCCTCGATTCTGGCGCCACCCAACCTTATAAATAGATGAAGGGTTCGATTTTTTGAAAAACTTTAGCCACTCTCTCTTGATAACTCTTCAGTCTTCTTCATTTGCTCTTACACCTTCTTGTTTCCATTCCTGGCTGGAAGCTTCGTCTTTTTAACTCCCTTTGTGTAGCTACTCCTTTTAAACGAAATCATGCCAAGGTCTCGTCGTACTAATAAAGAGGTTCCTGAGGTTGCCCCGTCAACCACATCGCCTCTTTCCGACAGCGGAGAGGTGAAGATAGAAGAAGGTGATAGTCCTCTTACAGTGGAAGCGCTACTACCGAGGCAACCCCTATCCCAGAGTGACTTCCTCAAAGATCTGCCCCCTACTCCGAACCCCGTAATTTCTGAGACAAATCAGGCTCACCTTGATGCCCTCCGCATAAAGTATAGTATTCCTGCCCACGTGGAGATGATTCTGGTGGGGGAGGATTACGTTGACGTCCATAGGCCTGGGTACTGTGCCTTCTACGGATATCCTTTTGTGATCAGCTACACCCTTCCTCTCTTCCCTCTAGCGGAAGAATTCAGCAGATTTTACCATGTTTGCCCGCCTTAGCTTTTGTCGTACACGCTCAAGGTGCTTCTGCTACTGACTAAGTATGCAGAGTTGGCATAATGTGACGTCTCCATCCATCATATTTTGCACTTATTCACGCCTGGTTTCCTCAGTGGTAACATGGTGCATTTGAGGCTTCGTGGTACAAAAGGGCTGGTGGTCGGGACGGATGACCAGGCGAGCCGTAAGTTTTGGCATAAGTACTTCTTTATCAAGACCGAACACGTCGTTTCTGACCCCGCCGAATTTCTGGTGCGATGGAACAGAACTCGTAAGCACCGTCGTTCATTATGTCCCCCTGTTTTCTATAATTATTGTAACTTTTGCTCACTCGTCATTTTGCAGCTATGGAATGCCCGCCTCGTCCCATTGCGGGTCTCAAGAACTGGGTAGCTCACCTGTTGCCCCATGCAGAGGGAACTCGGACTTGTCTGCCTTCGTAAAACGTTATGAACCTAGGGTTTCCTTAGGTAAACGTTTGCTCTATTACCTCATAGGCCATGCGACCCTGCTTAATTGTATGACCCTTTGTGATGTTAGGTCGGGGAGCTTCTAGGCGGAGGGCGCCAGTTCCTTCTTTTAGATAAGCCATTGCTACTGCAGACACGCGATTCATTTTGTGCGAGTCTGTTCGGGAAGGTCGTCCTCAACTTCCTCAATAGGGGGATTTGTCTCGAACCGTGGCCACGAGGGAAGACGCCTCGTTGGCACCAGCCTCACATCCTGTTGATGAATCATCTAACGGTGACGAGCCGTTAGAGAGGAAAATGAGAAGGTTGGAGGTGGGAAAGGGTGTGTAGTGATGTCGACGGAAGCGAAGCATCCCGGACTGCCCCGGTGCCCGTATTCATGGCCGACGCCATTTTGTCGGGGAGGTCTCCCCGAATGGAAGGAGTTGGCCCGGGAGTCGGTTCAATGTGCTCCGTTGAAGGTAGTGCGTCATCCAATGTTGGAGGACCTCGTGTCGAAGGTGACGGCTCGGGTTCGGATATCACCCCGGAGGATGTCGGTGAATTATTGGGTTGCCATACCCATATGGAGGTGAGGATAGACGGGTCTGACCGTCATGTGGTAATCCTAGGGAGCTATAACTTGCTGCTGAACAGCGAGCAAGTTGCATCGACCCTTGCTCCTCTATGTGCCGCTCCTAAAAGCGAGACACTTGGAGCGATGAGCGACGTGAAGTTATCTCAGAAGGTCGCCGGTATGGCTCTGCAGGTAGGTTCCATTTTCTTCTTTTTTTTATCGTGGAGTTAGTGTGACAATCTGCGTTGTGTATTTTGTTTTCTAACTCTGCCATTCTCCTTTGTCAGACCTTCGTCCTGGAGGTGGAGAGAGAGCGTTATGAACGGAAAAGAATGGGCCTCTATAAGAAGATGTCATCGAAGTATCATCAGTACCGTGCTAAACATCGGGCGATGTCTGACATCTATCATCAGGATCCCGAACTCCAGGTGTTTCGCGAGGGACTTAAGCAGCGGGAGGACCAATTGGAGCGTAGGATAGAGGAGCTGAAGGAGAGGGACGAGGAGCTTATGAGGGCTATCACCCGTAATAGCGAACTGGAGACCTTCCTTAAGGCGAAGGAGGACGAGCTCGAGTTTAGCAAGGGGGTAACGGCTAAGAACGCTGACTTACAGCTGAAGGTGGCCGGCTTGACTGCCGAGTTAAATGTTAAGGCAGCGGAGGTCGACGGGCTCAAGGGCGAGCTGAACGCCAGCACTGATAAGTTGGCAACCACTATTTTTGAGTCGGTATTATTGGAGGATGCCCTCCGCATTTCCAAGTCAGAACTTACTGGGGAGAGAAAAGCCTCCGGTCGTCAAATCACAGGGCTTGAAGGGCGTGTTAGGGAGCTGGAGACGGAGTTGGTCGCATTGCGAGGGCAAATGGCTTCGCTGAGGACGGAGGAGGAAAATCGACATTCTCAGCCTTCCACGTCTCGTGCCTCAGCCGATCATGGCTTGCCTCGTCGCTTGTATGAGTTGTGGGTCCATATAGAGGCTTGGCTCAATGTGTATAAGGATTTTCATGCCAAGGGCAGGGCAACGGAGGCGGAGGTTCAGACGGTGCATGCCGAAGCACGTGCAACCCGTGAGTCGTGTGGATACGACCCCCTCACTCCTGACGGGGAAGGTGTCAATTCTGATGACGCGAATCACCTTGCTTCTGATTCATGGTATGAAGATGCTTACCCCGCTGGGGATGATGTGTAGTTTTGGTTTGTATTTCACTTTTTACTTAGGAATTTTTGGCACGGGCCGTGCTAGGGCCTATTCGTTGGGGCAAATGTAAATGATATTTTGTTACAATCTAAACTTTACTTTTATCGGTTTGTTTGTTTGTCGTTCTCTTTTGTTTATTGCATGACATTCGTGCCTGTGGCTATTGGGATGTTGCTTCGATTATCATCGAAGTAGAATCCCCTCGTGGTTCGACCAAGGTCAAACTAATATTTTCGTTGGTGGCCTTGGCCATTAGGATATTGCTTCGACTATCGTCGAAGTAGTATCTCATCGTGTTTCGAACGAGGTCGAACTAATGTCTGTTGATGGCCTTGGCCATTGGGATGTCGCTTCGATTATCATTGAAGTAGAATCCCTTCATGGTTCGACCGAGGTCGAACTAATATTTTCATCGGTGGCCTTGGCCATTAGGATGTTGCTTTGACTGTCGTCGAAGTAGTAACCCGTCCTGGTTCGAATGAGGTCGAACTAATGTCCGTCGGTGGCCTTGGTCATTGGGATATTGCTTCGACTGTCGTCGAAGTAGTATCCCGTCGTAGTTCGAACGAGGTCGAACTCATATTTTTGTCGATGGCCTTGGCCATTGGGATGTTGCTTCGACTGTAGTCAAAGTAGTATCTCGTCGTAGTTCGAACGAGGTCGAACTCATATTTTTGTCGATTGCCTTGGCCATAAGGATGTTGTTTTGACTGTCATCGAAGTGGAATCCTGTCGTAGTTCGAATGAGGTCGAACTCATAATTTTGTCGATGGCCTTGGCCATAAGGATGTTGCTTCGACTGTCGTTGAAGTAGTATCCCAACGTAGTTCGAACGAGGTCGAACTCATACTTTTGTCGATGACCTTGGCCATAAGGATGTTACTCCGACTGTCGTCGTAGTATCCCATCATAGTTCGAATGAGGTCGAACTCATATTTTTGTCGATGGCCTTGGCTAAAAGGATGTTGCTTCGACTATTGTCGAAGTAGTATCCCGTCGTAGTTCGAACGAGCTCAAACTTATATTTTTGTAGATGGCCTTGGCCATAAAGATGTTGCTTCGACTATCGTCGAAGTGGGATCCCGTCGTGATTCCCATAGAAAGACGTCACCTGTTGATTAACGGAGACCCGTTCGAACGAGGTCGAACTCATGTTTTGTCGATGGCCTTGTCCATCGGGATGTTGCTTCGAACTGTCGTCGAAGTAGCATCCCGTCGTAGTTCGAACAAGGCCGAACTCATATTTTTGTTGATGGCCTTGGCCATAAGGATGTTGCTTCGACTAACGTCGAAGTACTATCCTGTCGTAGTTCGAACGAGGTCGAACTCATATTTTTGTCGATGGCCTTGGCCATAAGGATGTTGCTTCGACTGTCGTCGAAGTGGAATCCTGTCGTGATTCCTGTAGGAAGACGTCACCTATCGATTAATGGAGACCCGTTCGAATGAGGTCGAACTCATGTTTTGTCGATGGCCTTGGCCATCGGGATGTTGCTTCGAACTGTCGTCGAAGTAGTATCCCGTCGTAGTACGAACGAGGTCGAACTCATATTTTTGTCGACGGCCTTGGCCATAAGGATGTTGCTTCGACTGTCGTCGAAGTAGTATCCCGTCGTAGTTCGAACGAGGTTGAACTCATATTTTTGTCGGTGGCCTTGGCCATAAGGATGTTGCTTCGACTGTCATTGAAGTGGAATCCTATCGTGATTCCCGTAGGAAGTCGTCACCTGTCGATTAATGGAGACCCGTTCGAACGAGGTCGAACTCATGTTTTGTCGATGGCTGTATTCCTATAGGAAGACACCGCTGTAGACATGTGATTTTTGACCCTCCCCAAGATTTTTTATATTTTAGCATGTAAATATTTAATTTAGGCTTAATATAGCTATTTCAACTATTTTTAACTTCTTTACTTTATTTTCGTCATAAAAATATATTTTTAGTTTACGTATCTTTCATAAATTTAAATAAAAATATACAAAAATAATACTTATTTTTATATTTATATAATTTTGAAAATATAATATATAAATATATATATATATATATATATATATATATATATATATATATATATATATATATATATATATATAATAGTTTCATGTTAGCCTTTGGCATGGGGTAGTATTTTTATCTTACTTTAAAATGAGTCAATTAAGGTGTTGGATCATAATTTTAAGAGTTTTAGAACCCAATTCTTGGCCCAATTCGGATTAGTCCATTAAGCCTAGGGACCCTTCTAGACTCTTCTTTGGAATAAAAGACAAATAAAGAAGACCCTAAGGACTTAACACAAAAGACTTAGGGACTAATGGGCAAAATACACAAAGATACACCTAAACCTAGACTCTACCTATAAATTAATGCTTAAAAAATCTAAAAGAAGAGAAGAAAATCGGGGCGCAGCTTTTAAAGGAACCCCCCCTGTTAGTCATCTTCTTCAGCCGCTGAACACCCATCGAAGACCCCTCATCTTCAGCTTCTTCTCCACCCGTTTCCCTCACAATAAACGATCCCATCTCCACATAAAAATAGACTCTCTCTTCAACACAAAAGCAGCGGCAGAGAACTAAAGACCTCCCCCCATCGGCGAACCTGCCATCTATGCTCCATTGACACACACCCAGCCAGACCACCTTCAAAATACTACAGTTTCAGTCCAAAATCCAGCTCAAAAATAGCCGAAAATAAATTCAAAATCAGTTGGAGTTCATCTTCGTCGTTTTTGTTTGGTTCAAGTTTTTCCGGTGAGCTTCGAGTCGTCGGAAGTTGCTGTCCAAGTCTCCGTTCAGCTGCAAGTCGAGGTACTGTCGTTGTCGCCGATGAGTTTCCGTTTAACGGTCCCGGCTCCGGTCAGAGGTTCATCCTTGTTTGAATTTTGAAAGAAGCAGTCAAGTAATTGCAAAGGTTCATTCTATCTTATCTCAATATTTTCAGTTTCATTCCGCACTTAAATGCATGGTTTTGTTAAATGTTATGAGTTTGTCACTCTCTGTTGAACATGAGTATTTGATTTGTTGCTTTAAACTTTTAGTTCCTTCAACCTAATATAACCGATTCTTGGTGTTTGTCCGCAAAAATGCCAAGTGATGCACATTGTTTCGTTCTTGATATTTTATAGTGAACTTTCAGGGATACCTCTGGGTAATTAATTTCGGTGGTCATTCTGCAGTTTGATTGTGATATGCCGATCAATATTTTGTGCTCCTTTGGGTCGTTACAAGTTCTGCTTGCATGACTAGCGGAGAGTCTCCAAATTGGAGGAAAACTTAGGATGAATCAAATTGTACAATGAATTTGTCTAAAGGAAATAAATAATAGATGCAGAGTGTATGTATGTTAGCTGAGACAGAATAGTGTCCTATTTTCATGTGTGAAATGCTTTCTTTATTTAGCTGATGTAATAATTAGCAAAATATCGTGATTATCAAATATCTTGCTATGAAATTTTTTGGCATACTCTTAGTTAATCAAATTATTGTGATTGTGTGCACGTTCGCATGACATAATTACGATTCTAAAAATAAAATCGGAGTATGCGTTCACGCAATTTCGGCCAAACTTTCTTAACAAAAATAAAGCATTATTAATTGTGGACACATTCGCGTGACATGATTTTTGACGTGCCAAACAAATGGGTACACGTACGCATGACCCGTTTCAAGATAATTTCCTAATTAAAAGCGGCTAATACACATTGGTTCTAAAATGAGTAATTAAACAATCTGATTAAGCCAAGTATGATCAAAGCGACCGTGCTAAAACTACGGAACTCGAGAGTGCCTAATACCTTCTCCTGGGTTAACAAAATTCCTTACCTGGATTTCTGTGTTCGCAGACCGTAAATAGAGTCGACTTCCTCGATTCGGGATTTTAAACCGGTGAATTGGAACACCATAAATTATCCCAAGTAATGACTCTGAATTTAATACAAATAATCCCGTTTCGATTGTCACTTAAATTGAAAAAACTCCCTTATACCCCTTGAGGTGTATGCAAAAAGGAGGTGTGACAACCGCGCATGTCGACTAGTGGAGATTTGATTCTATACTTACAATGGAGATACGATTCCGTACATATAATGACGATTTGATTCCATACATACAATGGCGATTTTGATTATCTATATGTAGTCCCTTCATTGCTTTGATCCGGAGATCACACTGACGGGTCACGTTAATGAATAGCACGTCGATCCATAAAGTGTTCCCCTCGCCGCCTCGTTAAAAACCTTCCCAGAAAAATCCGATTGGGACAAAACCGGGGTAAAAAAAGAGTACGGCTTAGGTGGCGCCTTCTTTTAGAAGTGGAAGTATTTGAGGTGGGCGATGTTCTAGTTGTTTTGGAGTAGTTTTCCCTCCATTGTTTCTAGATGGAATGCTTCTTTATTGGATGCTTCTACTATCTTATATGGTCCGTCCTAGTTTGTTCCCAATTTTCCTTCATTAGGGTCCTTTAATGCTTGTGTCTTGGCCTTGAGGACGTAGTCGCCAATTTTGAGTGGTCGCACCTTGGCTCTCTTGTTGTAGTATCTCTCTACTTACTGCTTCTGGGCAACCATTCTTACGTGGACCATGTATCTTTCTTCAACTTCATCCAGATCGTGTAGCCTACTTTTGTCGTTGCTTGTTCCACTCTCGTTAGAGTATCTCAAGCTGGCTTCCCCGACTTCGACAGGTATAACTGTGTCGGTCCCATAAGCCAGTTAGTATGGCGTTTCTCCTGTGCTGGATTTCGGTATAGTGCGATATGCCCATAATACTTCAGGTAGTTGTTCAGGCCATAGCCCTTTGGCTTCCTCAAGCTTCTTTTTCAATATGTTCAGTATTACTTTGTTGGAGGATTCAGCTTGGCCATTGGCAACAGGATGATATGGCGTGGAGAGTATTTGTTTGATATGCCACTTTTTGAAAAACTCGATCGTTCTTTTTCCTATGAATTGAGGTCCGTTGTCGCAACTGATTTCCTTGGGGATGACGAAATAGCATATAACATTTTTCCATATGAAGGCGATGACCTCCTGCTCACGTATCTGAGTGTATGCACGTGTTTTCACCCATTTAGAGAAGTAGTCAGTAAAAACCAAAAGGAAGCATACCTTACCTCGTCCTGCTGGGAGGGGGCCGACAATGTACATTCCCCATTTTATCATGGGGGCGTACTATTGACATTGCTCTCATCTTCGGACATAGTCCGCGACTTCTTTTTTCATGGTAGGCCAGTGTCAGACCTCCTTTTTCTGCACCCGAGGGGCGCGAGGGGAGTTTTTTCCAATTAAAGGACAATCGAAACGGGATTTGTTTAATTATTTTAGAGTCGCCACTTGGGAGATTGAGGGTGTCCCAAGTCACCAATTTTAATCCCGAATCGAGGAAATGAATGACTCTATATTACAGTCTGCGTACCAGAAATCCGGATAAGGAATTCTGTTAACCCGGGAGAAGGTGTTAGGCATTCCCGAGTTCCGTGGTTCTAGCACGGTCGCTCAACTGTTATATTCGGCTTATTTATCTGATTTTAAATACAATTATGAACCATGTGCAAATTTTATCTTTTACCGCTTTATTATCATTATTTTTTAGGAATGTGAACATCGCTTAAAACATATCTTTGGACTGTGTCACATGAAATGCACCCACAATCCGAAACATATTTTATTTGATGTTTTAGGATTTGGATTTGGGTCGCATGAAATGCACACCCGAGTTTAAGAAAGTAATTTAATTAAATCGCGTCTAAAGAGGCTAACGCGTTATTATCTTTAGGGAAGGCAGTGAAATTCACTAAACGGTCCATCCCAAATTCTAAGTATTTATTATGACTAATTATTGAGGGCCCCGCAATTTGCATTTTTATTTGGCGAGGCTCGTCTCATTCATTATTAAAAAAAAAGAATTTGCAACGTCATGGAAATGCATCTCATACCACGTCACAGTCAATGTACCCGTGATTAGAGACACATTTCGATTTCGTTGAGATTTGGATTTGGGTCACATAAATGTGCACCCGAGTTTAGGGAGATAACATTATTAAAGGCGCGCCTAAAACAACTAGCGCATTATTATATTGGGTAGGGCCGTGAATTTTGCTAAACGGCCCGTCCCGGAATCTAAATATTTCATACATATATTTTGTGAGGGCTTCGCAATCTGTACATTTTTATTTGGCGAAGCTAGTCTCGTTTTCTATTTATTATTTACAAAGGCAAAACTAATGGCAGCTACATTTTTCTATTTTTTGCGAGGGCTACGGAAAATCCAACCAATAGCACACCTCGATTTCTAAAGAGTTGAAATTTAATTAAGGGCCATGAGTTATGGAAAATCCTTACAAAAGGGAATGAACGACTTAACTGTTAAAACCCAAAAGACATATCGTAAATAAAAAATTTTCAAAAAAAAAAAATTCTTCCCTACAAGTTACTTTACAAATCACAACGAAACAGAAACGGAAATTAATTTATTCGAATCATCATTCCATACCCAAGATGCATGCCTTAAACAGATTATTTGCCAAAAATATAATTATAATATGAGTGATTTTTCTCGCCTGCACCAACAATTCTTAACACTTGACTATCCTAATAATTAAGAATTAAACCATATTGAATATCCATCACAACAAACTACAAGTAAGATAGCATTTGAATACAGTAACAACACTTATAATAAAATAACTTTATTCAACTGTCATTCATCAATTTTAGGAGAATAAGATGTCAAGAGAAGGATTAGAAGCGGACCTTACTTTGTCCTCAACGTAACGGACCTCGACGAACAACGACGACCTCAACGGAACCGACGACTCGAACCAAGATTGTCAATGACCTCGACACTCACCTTCTCTCTTTCGACGACCTTGACGGGCTGTGGGTTGTTTGGGTGATGCGACGCAGCAAACGCAGCCACAACTGCTGCTCGAAAGGAGACGATGAAGCTACTGTTTTTTCGGGCAACGGCAGTCGAAGGGCAGCCACGACGGGGCTGGTGCGCTGGGGGGTGGTTTGCGACTGGTTTCTTGGGTTTAACTGGCTTGGAGGAGAAGAACGAAACGCAGCAGCAGCATCAGCAGCTGCTGCTCGACAGGGTTTAATGGAGGATCGAGAAGTGGTTGTATGGGCGTGAGGAAGTCGGACGCAGGTGGTTTGTTGGTGGTTTTGGACGTGAGGCTGGTGGGTTCAAGCGTTGGGGGGTCGGGGTACAGGTGGTTTCATGGGGTAGGGTTCTGTTTGGTGGTGGTTTGACGATGGTTTTGGGACTGGTTTGTCGACTGGTGAGGCTAGTGAAGCTGATGGAGGTGGCGTTTGGGTGGTGATGGAGTGGTTGCGGACAGTTTAGGTGGTGTAGATGGAGGCGGGCTGGTGGTCTTTTTGGTCAGTTGCTGGGGGGGTGCGAGGGTGGTTTTTTGGACAGTCCCCGCTAGAAGAAGGATGAACAGTGCCTCCGTTTTTTCAAAATCTGTCCAAATTTTTCAAAGTCCCCTGCTTTGGCCCTTTGTCCGTGTATTTGATACACAATGCCCAGAAAAATGAGCCCCACGCGTGGTGGGGTTCAAGGTTTGTGTCCCCCACGCGTGGTGGGGTTCCCCATGTGTCCTGGACACGGTTTATTATGGGCTAGGTCCGAAATTAGGCCTAAAACCGGGTAGTTTGAACCCGAATATTATTCTTTTGCCCGGACCCGAGAAATAGGAACACGTTGCTTAACTAGTCCTATGTAAGCAAAATAACTACCAAAAATAAGACTAGTATTTAAACAAAACTATATCTTTTTTAAAATATTTTTCAAGATTTAAAATAGCTACAAAATATTAATAAAACTATTTTTTTTTGTAATTTTCGTTTTTATATAAAGATAAAATATAAAGTAATATTTTTTGCATTTTTTCCAAATTAAAATGACTACAAAACCTTAATAGAATTATATTTTTTGTAATTTTCGAAATTATATAAAGTACAAAAATAAAGTGCAATTTTTGTATTTTTCAAGTTTACGAGAGATACATAAACTAAAGTTTATATATATATTTTTTGAAATTTTTCTTTTTGCAACGAAATAAAGTAAAAATAGTTAAAATAGCTATACTAGACCCAATTTCACATATTCACGCTAAAAATGTGAAAATTCTCGGGGAGGGTCAAAAATCACGTGCTTACAGCTGCCCCTCTTTGACTGGAAACACGAAGAGTTTTCCGACAAAGAATGACTAGACGTGTTTTTGACCCGACCATTACTTGGACGGACTACACTTAAGGAAAGGGAGGGAATGTGACCGAGCCCTGGCATCTGAGCTGCCTACATATCCTTGGTTATACAGGAATCAGGCCACGTGTAGTTCGGAAATGAGAGAGAGATGGTAGAGTGCACCGAGGTGGAGAGCCGATCGAGGTGCCGTTCCGTTGAGGTTCCGGTCCGCGGTCCTGTCATTACAACAAAATGAAAACTGAAAAGACTAACTAAGCCTACCAGCTACTAGTTACAAGGATTCCTATCTTTAAGTCTTCTGAAACTTGGTCTTGAGTCTTGAATGGTGCTTCATACAGACTTTGGATTTGAACCTTGACTTGCTAGTTGTAGGTGTTAGTTCTTGAGCGGACCACATCTGTTCTCCACTTCCATAATTTGGGTTTTTTCTTTTTTTTTTTTCTTTTTTTTCTTCTTGTTTTTGTTTTTTGGTGACCAGCTTCTGTTGATCATCCCAGACTGTTGACTTGCATTCTTGGGGCGAGCTTCTTGTTGCTTCTATCTTGGATTGAGTGCTGGGGATTTTTATTGTAACCTTCTGCTTTCCAGTGGGTCGCTGCTTGATCTTTGAAAAATGTTTCTCCGTTCTACAGGCGGACTCCTGACTTCTTCTATCTTCGACACGCAACAACCTCCGTTCTACAGGCGGGTCCCTGACAATCAAAACAAACAAAACAAACAAAATTTCCTAACATTTCCTAACCAGTTTGTACTGGGAAGATTTGTGAGTCGTTAGCAAAATTGTAACTCACTTACACTATTGATGCAATGATGAGAGTAAACTAAAGACTAGGATGTGCATCTCCTATGAGTAAAACCAAAACTCTTGCTAGCAAATGTGTCTGCTAAAACCTCAATGACTCAAACTAGAAAGTGCTTCTTTTATGGTTGAATCGGAATGAGCTAAAACTAGGAAGTGCATCTCCTAAGGGTGAAAACTTCAGTGACTAGAACTAGGAAGTGCGTCTCCTATGAATAAAATCTCGATTAGGAAGTGCGTCTCCTACGGGTAAACTTCAAAAAACTGGACTAGGAATTGTGTCTCCTATGGTCGAACTTAAAATGAATCAAACTAGGAAGTGCATCTCCTAGGGGTGAAATCTCAATTCCGGAAGTGCGTCTCCTGAAATAAAATATAATCTAAAAAGCCAAACTCGGGAGTGCGTCCCCTAAAGCAAAAGTATAACCTGAGTGAACCAGACTAGGAAGTGTGTCTCCTAAAATAAAATAGTCTTAGGAAGTGCGTCTCCTATGGGTGAAACCTTAATGATTTTGAACTAGGAAGTGCGTCTCCTATGAATGAAAATATTTTAGGAAGTGCGTCTCCTATGGGGTAAAAGTAAACTTAGGAAGTGTGTCTCCTATGGGCAAAACTAAACTTTGAGGAAGTGCGTCTCCTGTGGGTATAATAAACTTAGGAAGTGCGTCTCCTATGGGTACAATAAACTTAGGAAGTGCGTCTCCTATTGTGGATAACTGTTCTTAGGAAGTGCGTCTCCTACTGGATGAAACTATTCTTAGGAAGTGCGTCTCCTATTGGTAAAACTTAACTTAGGAAGTGCGTCTCCTATTGGTGAAATCAACTAGGAAGTGCGTCTCCTACTGGTAAAACTTGCTTAGGAAGTGCGTCTCCTCAGGAAGTGCGTCTCCTATGGTAAAACTTGTCTTAGGAAGTGCGTCTCCTACTGGTAAAACTTGCTTAGGAAGTGCGTCTCCTCAGGAAGTGCGTCTCCTATGGTAAAACTTGAACTTAGGAAGTGCGTCTCCTATGGTAAAACTTTTTAGGAAGTGCGTCTCCTACTGGTACAATGGATTTAGGAAGTGCGTCTCCTGTGGGTACAATAAACTTAGGAAGTGCGTCTCCTATTGGGAAAAACTGTTCTTAGGAAGTGCGTCTCCTACTGGGTGAAACTATTCTTAGGAAGTGCGTCTCCTATTGGTGAAACTGAACTTAGGAAGTGCGTCTCCTATTGGTGAAATAAACTTAGGAAGTGCGTCTCCTATCGGTGAAATTAACTTAGGAAGTGCGTCTCCTATTGGTGAAATCAACTTAGGAAGTGCGTCTCCTACTGGTAAAACTTATCTTAGGAAGTGCGTCTCCTATTGGTAAAACTTATCTTAGGAAGTGCGTCTCCTATTGGTAAAACTTATCTTAGGAAGTGCGTCTCCTATTGGTAAAACTTATCTTAGGAAGTGCGTCTCCTATTGGTAAAACTTAACTTTAGGAGGAAATGCATCTCCTATGGGTAAAAATAAACTTTAGGAGGAAATACATCTCCTACGAGTGAAACTAAACTTAAGAGGAAATGCGTCTCCTATGGGTGGAACATAAACTTAGGAGGAAATACGTCTCCTATGGGTAAAACTAAAACAAACCTAGGAGGAAATGCATCTCCTATGGGGTGAAACTAAAACAATCTTAGGAGGAAATGCATCTCCTATGGGTAAAACTCAAACTTAGGAGGAAATGCATCTCCTATGGGCGAAACTAAAACGAACTTAGGAGGAAATGCATCTCCTATGGGCGAAACTAAAACGAACTTAGGAGGAAATGCATCTCCTATGGTAGAACTCTAATGATTTCAAACTAGGAAGTGCGTCTCCTATTAATGAAACCTTGACTTTCTTTTTTTTCTTTTTTTTTGAATTATTTACTTACCTGTGTTGTCTTCCCTCGAAATTGTTGGGGATTATTTAGATGGGGATGACTTTTTATCCTTTTTTCTTTTTTTTCATTATTATCTTTTATTCTTCTTTATTTTTTATTCTCTTTTTTTTTTTTTGCATAGCTTCTTCCTTCGAAGACTACCTCCCTTGAGAGTCGTTTTGCCCTTCCCCGAAAGGAACCGCTGAGGATACCGACTTTCCAACCTTGTGTTGGACTCCTCGCAACTGCTAGGGATAACATTGTTGGGGAATTATTTACTTACCTGCTAGGGATAACACTGTTGGGTAAAATGTTATCAGCTGGGGGTACCTGACTTCCAGAAAATTTTCTAAATGGAAGGAAAATTTTCTGCCCCAGTTTGATAATATCCCTTGTGGCATGCAGTTCTGGCATCAATGCCATTTCCTTTACCTGTTTCAAATCAAACAAAATTGTTAGTTTAAAACATGGTGGTTGGCTGTGATACTCCTATTGGGATTGCTTTCCCTTTCTCCTTCATTGCGCTGTGCTCCACGACTTGTTGGGGATGATATTATGTGCTGGGGATAATCCCTTCCTGCTGGGGATATCCCTCTTCTTTTGTGGCATAGCTTGGAAACTGGCATTTCCCCGACCTTTTAGTCTAGTATGGATTTCGCCGAATCATGCTCACTGCTCTCCTTGCTTTGTTCACGGGCCTTGTCTTTGAGGTTTATAACCTTGGTTTTGGCAAGGATATCCCTCTTGACGCTTGTCAATCCTTTTGTCAATTCCCTTTGCTGGGGATATCTTTTTTGACACTGGCCTCGCGCTTGTTCTTTGCTGACTATACCATTTGGAGGTACTAGTCAGATCTCATCTGGCATAATTGGAAAGCTGATGGCATATTTTGAAGTCAATTCACTTGTTCTGACCAGACAGACTCTATTGGGGATTTTTCTATGAAAGGAAAAAGATAAAAGGGAACAGAATAAAAGACAAAGGGGAAAAAATGACTCTTTAACAAAAGAAACTATAAATAAAAACCTATCAAATGCAGATACCGACTCTAATGGTCATGACATGCATATGTGGCCTATCCTCCGCCGTTAATCGTCTTTCCAGATCTTCAATTGGCAATTTCCCATCTGATTCTCAATCTTATTCAACTTGTAGTGCCCGCAGGGTTTTCACTAGCAAGTCTCTCATTTTTGGTTCTTCTCTCAGCTTTCATCGCCTTATGGTGCCTGTGAAGGTTTTCACCAATAAGACTCTCTCATTTGTATCACTTTCCAGCTGGGGATTTGGAGTGTCACCGGTATGACTCTTTCTACTGGAGATTAGAGTCCTTTCTGTTGTGGAACAGAATGTTATGTTTGCCGGTAAGACTCTTCCTTTGTCTGACTTGGCATCTTTTAAAGACTGATCGGAAGGTCTTTCTTTGGACCGTAATGTGGGTTTTGGATAGGGCTAGAAAGAAAGGGTATTAAAGGCTCAAAAATGCATTAATTTTGGGTTATTAATTACAACCTTCGGAATTAGATTTATTTACATCAAACGCAACTTTTGCCCCAGTTTCTTGCTTGGGGATATTTTAATTGATTTTTTTTCATTTTTCAAAACTATGACCGAGCCGTGAAGCGCCTACGTATCCTCTTTGAGGAATCAGGTCAAACGTAGTTCCCAATTCCTCTGTTTCATTTGACTTTTTTTCTTTGTTATCATTTTCCTTTCTTTTCTTTTTCTCTTTTTTTTCTCTCTTTTTTCGTTTTGTTGTTTTCTTTCTTTCTCTTTTTCTTTTTTTTTTCTTCTTTTTCGCTGCTACTGATACCGAACGAGGGGTATGAAAGAAAATAAATAAGGCTCAAAAGGGGTTAACGAAGGATAAAGTGTTTAGGTAGCAGAACAAAATGTCTTCGTCATTCCAGTCTTCAAAACATGCCAAGTGCAAACAACACAATTAAATTTGTAGTCTCTTCTGATGGTGCTGGACTTGACAATTATGTTAAACGTTTTATTTTTTTCTTTGTCATTTCTAAAGCACCGTTGGGTGACACTCTCACACTCATTATCTTGAATGGCCCTCATGCCAATTTGGCGAATCTTTCTTTTAACGGTTTTTCTTTGTGTTTCACTTGCCCCTAGTTCCACATGACTCGGGCTCTGAATAATCTCAAACCGTTCTTATTTCCTTTAAATGGTCTGATCACCTTTTCGGGGTTTTATGATTAACTTTAAATGCTAGGCCCAAACTGTGCACGCATGTCATGTCACTAGAATCGGCGTTGAATAAAAATGATAAAATGACTAAACAGAAAGATGACTGGGAATAATCCAAGACTGAATTTTTTGCATTGGACTGAACAAATGGTTTTAAAAACAAAGCAAACCGGAATAAAATCCTAAACAACTTGGACAAAACTTAAACAAACCGCTATGACAAAACGGAAAGATAAGCGGAAAGATATTGACACAAAACAAATCCGAATTACAATCCTAATAATCCGAACAACGGAAATGACAACAAAATAGACCATCAAAGATCCTCTCCGGTTGACCCAAAATGGAGTGTCTTTCCAACTATCCAAGCACGGCATCTCCGGCTGACCCAAAATGGAGTATCTTCCAACTGCAAAGCATGACATTTTAGCCATTGAGCTCTATATCAACATTGCCAAGACCATCCCCAACTTCAGTATTATCAACATCAATCAACAAGTTCTCAAGATGATTCGCCTGCTCCCTGTCACTGTCGTCGATCACAATTGCCCCTTCCTGAATCATTCTTTCGATTTCCTTTTTCAAAGAACGACAGTCTTCAATGCTATGTCCTTGGACATTAGAGTGGTACATGCATCGTACAGCAGGATTGAACCCTTTTGCATATGGATCTGGAGTATAGCCAAGGAGCGGCTCAATCAGTCCTGAAAGCTTTAGCTTTTCAAACAAACTTGCGTAGGACTCCCCAATTGGCGTGAAATTGTTTCCTTGCCTTTGTTTTCCCCCATGCCCCTGTTTTCTAGGGTCGTTGGGTGCTTGGAAACGATGTGAAGTCAAGAATGCATTACGTGGTGCTGGCTCTCGCCAGCCGGGGTGACCTGATGGTTGACCCTGCGACCGGACCTTGTTTGGAGGATAATATTGAGGCGGATTATATGGAGCTCGGGGGCAGGCTTGGGCATGATAGGCTGAAAAGAGTGGCTCTGATGGTGGGTAGTAGGGTTGTGGAAGGTTGTATGGAGTGCGTGGATAATTTGGATGACTGGGTTTGGGCTGGTAGTGAGAGGAAGGACCTCTGAATTTGGACCTAGTACCTGCTTCGACTGATGCGACCTCGCGCGCACCTCCCGTGCCGCTCTGAATAGCCTGGGTCGTTGCCTTGAGCGCTGAGTAATTTAGGATCTTGTTAGACCTTAGGCCCTCCTCTATCATGACCCCTATCTTTACCACTTCATTGAAGGATTTCCCAACCGTTGTCACCAAGTGACCAAAGTAGGTTGGATCCAATGTTTGCAAGAAGTAGTCCACCATTTCTCCCTCTCTCATGGGAGGATCAACTCTGGCCGCTTGCTCTCTCCAGCGGAACCCAAACTCACGAAAACTTTCCCCAGGCTTCTTTCTAGTCCTCAGCAATGTGAGACGGTCAGGGACTATATCGAGATTGTATTGAAAATGACCTGCGAAAGCCTGCGCCAGATCATCCCAAGTATACCATCTGCTGGAATCCTGCCTGGTATACCATTCTAGTGCCGATCCACTCAGACTTTGGCCGAAATAAGCTATCAGCAGCTCATCTTTGCCACCTGCCCCTCTCATTTTGCTACAGAATCCCCGCAAATGCGCCATGGGATCACCGTGCCCTTCATATAAATCAAATTTAGGCATCTTGAACCCGGCCGGGAGTTGGACGTCCGGGAAAGGGCATAGAACCTTGTAGGCCACGCTGACCTGGTTGCCCAAACCGTGCAGGTTCCTGAAGGACTTCTCCAGGCTTTTAATCTTTCTCAACACCTCATCCTGTTCAGCGGCTTTAACCGGTTTTTCGATCTCTGCCGGTACCTCCAAGTGTGGATTGTAAGCATGTGGTTCGGGGGCATGGAATGCAGGCTCAGGGGGATAGTATTACGTATCGTGAGCCTGAAACAATGGCTCACTGGTCGTTCTGTGCAAGGGGGCTGATGTGGGTCCCACAAAAGTGGGAATATCGGGTGTGGGGAGAGGTTGATGGGGTGGTGGAGCCTGGGAATCATGAGGGCTTCTTTCTTGATGGTAACGGGGATTTGGGAGGCTTGTTGAAGGGCCGGAGTGAGGGTATTCCGGCATGTGCCCCAATGGCTCAGGGCTCTTTTGTGCTTTGGCTAGAGCTAGCTGCATTGCATTCATATCTAGTCCCATCCTTTCTATCTTTCCCATCGCTTCCTTTAACAACTGGCTCATCGGCCTTTCTTCCTCGGTACTATTCTCTGAAGTAGTCATGCTTGTTGTTATCGGTCCTTTGGATCTAGTTTGGTAAGGGTGTGTTGCCAGAATTCTTTAACAACTAACTGTTTGAGATTCGGAAAACAACAAACTTGTTAGTGTTTAGAGTGTAACAGATTTGATAACAACACATTGAGGATGCAATGCCCGTAGGCAGTTAACCGTTTCTAACATGCTTTGCTTCAAACAACATGTGTCATCCCGGCTTGCTTATTTTCCCCTTTGAAGTACTTTGGGAACCCCTGTATTTTATTCTATTCGTATTTTCTTTTTCTTTATTACTGGCGGTCGAATCTTATGGAGATTGCCTACGTATCATGACCCCGCATGAATCAGACCTTGCGTAGTTCGGACCAATAAAAGATAAACAATAATGAACACATTTTTTTTCAATTTTCATATTAAAACAAACTGGGTTTCAAAGGTTTAAAGATGACCTACCAACTTGAAAATCAAACAACCCGCCTATTTTAATCAAAAGGTTTACAAACTTCAAAAACAAATGGCCAACTTCCTTCTTCCATTTGCTAATTTTAACCAAATGGTTGTTTTTGCAAACGTGGCCCTTTCCAACTCTCACATGAATTTTGAGGCCGAGGAGGATTATTTTATGACGCTTTACAAACTTGTCCATTCTTTTACGAAAATAACCTTTCGACAACTGAAAGATACTCTAAGGTTATTTCGGCAAGAACGGTTTAAGACGCGGTCGAAGCTGGCTCGGCTTATTATGACAAAATTTGAATGGTATTCACCTGACCGTCGACTCTTTTTTTTCAAATTATAATAAAACTTGGTGTTGCAAAATACGGCCCTTCAGCGTCTCGGGAACGAAGCTTTTTAAGGCTGTGTGAGTCAACTGGACCAAACTCCTAGACTTGACCCAAAAGGTGGCTGTTTATGCAAAGTCAGCCTTCCGGCGTCCCTTTCGGGAACATTCGGCTATTTATGACAAACAACATCTCCTCACTTAGTTATGACTCTTTTATTGTTTTTTCAAAAATAGGAAACTCAATATTGCAAACACGGCCTGTCAACGTCTCGGGGACGAAGATTTTTAAGGCTGTGTGGGTCAACTGGACCAAATCTTAAAATGACCCAAAGGTGGCTGTTTATGCAAAGTCAGCCTTCCGGCGTCCCTTTCGGGAACATTCGGCTATGTCTTGATAAAACAGCGTCACCCGACTTCTTTATGACAAAAACTAAAATTTGACATGTATTTTTTTGTTATTATTATTATTATTATTATTATTATTATTATTATTATTTGTTATTTGGCTTTTTAGCAAAAGGTGGGGTTGGACCCGATGAGGGTTGCCTACGTATCTCACATCCGGTGAGAATCAAACCCGCGTAGTTCGGGCAAATAAACTATTTTTGAGAAGACCCTTTTCCATTTTCTATTCTTTTATATATATATATATATATATATATATATATATAACAAACAAACAAACTATTATTTTTCATTCATAACGAACAAACTAACTAACGTAAAACCTAAAACATTCCATCTTTTTTTCATTTGTTTTTCCTATTCTAAAGAAAAAGAAAATGTTTTTTTTTGGAGTTTTTACCTTTAATAAAAGAAATGCTTGAACTTTTAAAGAAGAGTCAAAATATTTTTGCATTTTTTTTTTGGATTATATATATTTATTTTTGAACAAATAATAAAATCACCTCAACGCCCGACTCTTTTTATTTTATTAGCATTTTCATAGACAACCATAATAAGATAAAAAAAATATTTTAAACAACCAGACTCATTTTGATTTTCATTTAATGGCACAACAAACCATTTTCTTTTTTTGAAAAAAAACAAGACAGAACAATGATGATTTTTTCTTCTATTTTTCTTTGCTTTTAATATAACAAACTAATAAGACCTTTTTCCATTTTCTCAAAATTTCGGCAGGGTTTCGATACTACTCGGACATTGATTTTTCTCTAAAAATAAGTAGTTATATCTCTACATTGTCATTTTTTCTCCTCTTTTTCACGATTTTTTTTAATCTGCGGAAAATAATGGAAACATACAAAATCTTTTTGAATTTTCATGCTTTGTTTTATTTGTAATTTTATTTTTTTATATTTATTATTTCTTTCAAAAATGTGGCATGGGAGACATAATGATTTCCAAGACTTCTTGGATTCCGCAAATGCTCCCCATGCGCTTTTCCCAACATATGAAGCGTGGGGGACATAGGGGAATTCCAAGACTTCTTGGATTCCACAAATGTTCCCCATGTGCTTTCCTAAAAGTGAAGCGTGGGGGACATAGGGAATTCCAAGGCTTCTTGGATTCCACAAATGTTCCCCATGCTTTGATTAAAATAACACCATGCTGGAAATGACCAAATGACCCATTCGCCCTTGACTAAATACAACATGTAGCACATAGGATGCCAAAAGCTGGTCTATTATTTTCAGGTTGCTTGTCCTAGACGGACCCAACCCCTGTGTTGAGTCCCCTAAGTCAAATGCACATGATGCAAATAAACGTTCCTACTAGGGATCCGGCATGTGGCTTTGTTATACTAGGTTCAGACCTGGGTGTTTGTTCTAGACCTGGCTTACCCGAGCGGACAGCTCGAGCCGAGGGGGGGCAGCGTACCGGGAATACAGAAGCTTCACCGGCTTAGCAACTTGTCCGAACCTCGTTCTAAATTGGGATTTGACACTATACAGAAAAGAAGTCGTACGAAGTACACCCTTCTTCATGATTTAGAAGACTCAGAAAGGATATGGGTTTCGGCACAGTTTATATACAGTTCAAATAATATCAAAGCGGTAAAAGCAGCATTTAACACATTAGGCTCAGACATGTAAAAATCAGATAATAGATAAAGCCAAATAATAACAATTATTTTAAGATCGAATTCTTAACCCTGAACCAGTGGTTCTGGGTCAATAATCCCCAGTGGAGTCGCCAGAGCTGTCACACCTCCTTTTTCCGCACCCGAGGGGCGCGAGGGGAGTTTTTTCCAATTAAAGGACAATCAAAACGGGATTTGTTTAATTATTTCAGAGTCGCCACTTGGGAGATTGAGGGTGTCCCAAGTCACCAATTTTAATCCCGAATCGAGGAAATGAATGACTCTATATTACAGTCTGCGTACCAGAAATCCGGATAAGGAATTCTGTTAACCCGGGAGAAGGTGTTAGGCATTCCCGAGTTCCGTGGTTCTAGCACGGTCGCTCAACTGTTATATTCGGCTTATTTATCTGATTTTAAATACAATTATGAACCATGTGCAAATTTTATCTTTTACCGCTTTATTATCATTATTTTTTAGGAATGTGAACATCGCTTAAAACATATCTTTGGACTGTGTCACATGAAATGCACCCACAATCCGAAACATATTTTATTTGATGTTTTAGGATTTGGATTTGGGTCGCATGAAATGCACACCCGAGTTTAAGAAAGTAATTTAATTAAATCGCGTCTAAAGAGGCTAACGCGTTATTATCTTTAGGGAAGGCAGTGAAATTCACTAAACGGTCCATCCCAAATTCTAAGTATTTATTATGACTAATTATTGAGGGCCCCGCAATTTGCATTTTTATTTGGCGAGGCTCATCTCATTCATTATTAAAAAAAAAAAAAGAATTTGCAACGTCATGGAAATGCATCTCATACCACGTCACAGTCAATGTACCCGTGATTAGAGACACATTTCAATTTCGTTGAGATTTGGATTTGGGTCACATAAATGTGCACCCGAGTTTAGGGAGATAACATTATTAAAAGCGCGCCTAAAGCAACTAGCGCATTATTATATTGGGTAGGGCCGTGAATTTTGCTAAACGGCCCGTCCCGGAATCTAAATATTTCATACATATATTTTGTGAGGGCTTCGCAATCTGTACATTTTTATTTGGCGAAGCTAGTCTCGTTTTCTATTTATTATTTACAAAGTCAAAACAAATGGCAGCTACATTTTTCTATTTTTTGCGAGGGCTACGGAAAATCCAACCAATAGCACACCTCGATTTCTAAAGAATTGAAATTTAATTAAGGGCCATGAGTTATGGAAAATCCTTACAAAAGGGAATGAACGACTTAACTGTTAAAACCCAAAAGACATATCGTAAATAAAAATCTTTCAAAAAAAAAAATTCTTCCCTACAAGTTACTTTACAAATCACAACGAAACAGAAACGGAAATTAATTTATTCGAATCATCATTCCATACCCAAGATGCATGCCTTAAACAGATTATTTGCCAAAAATATAATTATAATATGAGTGATTTTTCTCGCCTGCACCAACAATTCTTAACACTTGACTATCCTAATAATTAAGAATTAAACCATATTGAATATCCATCACAACAAACTACAAGTAAGATAGCATTTGAATACAGTAACAACACTTATAAGAAAATAACTTTATTCAACTGTCATTCATCAATTTTAGGAGAATAAGATGTCAAGAGAAGGATTAGAAGCGGACCTTACTTTGTCCTCAACGTAACGGACCTCGACGAATAACGACGACCTCAACGGAACCGACGACTCGAACCAAGATTGTCAATGACCTCGACACTCACCTTCTCTCTTTCGATGACCTTGACGGGCTGTGGGTTGTTTGGGTGATGCGACGCAGCAAACGCAGCCACAACTTCTGCTCGAAAGGAGACGATGAAGCTACTGTTTTTTCGGGCAACGGCAGTCGAAGGGCAGCGACGACGGGGCTGGTGCGCTGGGGGGTGGTTTGCGACTGGTTTCTTGGGTTTAACTGGCTTGGAGGAGAAGAACGAAACGCAGCAGCAGCATCAGCAGCTGCTGCTCGACAGGGTTTAATGGAGGATCGAGAAGTGGTCGTATGGGCGTGAGGAAGTCGGACGCAGGTGGTTTGTCGGTGGTTTTGGACGTGAGGCTGGTGGGTTCAAGCGTTGGGGGGTCGGGGTGCAGGTGGTTTCATGGGGTAGGGTTCTGTTTGGTGGTGGTTTGACGATGGTTTTGGGACTGGTTTGTCGACTGGTGAGGCTAGTGAAGCTGATGGAGGTGGCGTTTGGGTGGTGATGGAGTGGTTGCGGACAGTTTAGGTGGTGTAGATGGAGGCGGGCTGGTGGTCTTTTTGGTCAGTTGCTGGGGGGGGGGTGCGAGGGTGGTTTTTTGGACAGTCCCCGCTAGGGTTTCCCTTCTTCTTCTTTTTGAAGAAGAATGATGAACAGTGCCTCCG
This sequence comes from Nicotiana sylvestris, assembly GCF_000393655.2. Lineage (NCBI taxonomy): Eukaryota > Viridiplantae > Streptophyta > Magnoliopsida > Solanales > Solanaceae > Nicotiana > Nicotiana sylvestris. Next base: position 189,366,064 of record NC_091059.1, read on the forward strand.
TTTTTTCAAAATCTGTCCAAATTTTTCAAAGTCCCCTGCTTTGGCCCTTTGTCCGTGTATTTGATACACAATGCCCAGAAAAATGAGCCCCACGCGTGGTGGGGTTCAAGGTTTGTGTCCCCCACGCGTGGTGGGGTTCCCCATGTGTCCTGGACACGGTTTATTATGGGCTAGGTCCGAAATTAGGCCTAAAACCGGGTAGTTTGAACCCGAATATTATTCTTTTGCCCGGACCCGAGAAATAGGAACACGTTGCTTAACTAGTCCTATGTAAGCAAAATAACTACCAAAAATAAGACTAGTATTTAAACAAAACTATATCTTTTTAAATATTTTTCAAGGTTTAAAATAGCTACAAAATATTAATAAAACTATTTTTTTGTAATTTTCGTTTTTAAATATTAAGATAAAATATGAGGTAATATTTTTGTATTTTTCAAAGTTAAAAATGACTATAAAACCTTAATAGATTTATATTTTTTGTAATTTTCGAAATTATATAAAGTACAAAAATAAAGTGCAATTTTTGTATTTTTCAAGTTTACGAGAGATACATAAACTAAAGTTTATATATATATTTTTTGAAATTTTTCTTTTTGCAATGAAATAAAGTAAAAATAGTTAAAATAGCTATACTAGACCCAATTTCACATATTCACGCTAAAAATGTGAAAATTCTCGGGGAGGGTCAAAAATCACGTGCTTACAGCTGCCCCTCCACGGATGAGGTATCGAACGAGGGCAACGGTTTTTCGTGTTGGCGCCGCAGTGTCCTTTGTGTACTTCTTCTAGTACTCGCCTTATTTGATGTGGTCCAATACATTTGGCTAGAGGACCGTCGAACGTTCTTTTGTAGAGATCATTATTTATTAGGTTGTATCGGGCTGCATGTACCCGGAGTTTTTTGGCTTCCTTTTTGTCTTGTGGAAGCATTCCATCCTGCAAATAGGTTATGAAGCAGTTACGCTAGTCCCAAGTTAAGTTTATAGAATGTACCTCGACATGGTCGATTGCGGAATGAAGGAGTGTGACCACGTTCTCTTGGTTGATATTCTTGGTGGCCGCAACCAATTTAGCAAGGCCATCTGCTTCGATGTTTTGCGCCCTGGGCATTTGGTCGAGGCGGCACTCATCGAACTCTGGCAGTAGTTCATGGATTTCTGACTGGTATCTTTGTAGCCTCTACTCTTTGATTTCGAAAGTCCCGGTGACCTGTTTCACCACGAGTTGGGAGTCGTAGTGGAGGACAAGTCGCCGAGCACCGTATTTGAGGGCTAACTTCAAACCTGCAATCATAGTTTCATACTCGGCCTCGTTGTTAGTTATCTCGGGGCATCGTATGGACTGGCGAATCACTTCTCCCGTAGGGGCCTCGAGGACGAGTCCCAATCCCGATCCCGAGGCATTAGAGGCACTATCGGTGTAGAGGACCCAGAGGTCGGTATGTGTGGAGACGCGTAGCGCCTTTTGTTCTGCCTCGGGCAATATCTCCGTGTTAAAATCAGCGACAAAGTCTGCGAGCACTTGCGACTTAATGGCAGTTCGCGGTTAGTATATTATATCGTGCTCACTTAATTCTATGGCCCATTTGGCGAGTCTACCCGATAGTTCAGGTTTATGCAGGATACCCCTTAGGGGGAAGGTCATTACTACTTTTATGGGGTGGCATTGAAAATACGGTCTAAGCTTCCGTGAAGCCACGATTAGTGCCAAAGCTAGCTTTTCAAGGTGAGGGTACCTTGTCTTGGCATCGATTAAAGATTTGCTGATATAATAAATCGGAGATTGCGTACCTTTATTTTCACGGACCAAGACTGCACTCACCGCAACTTCGGAAACTTCCAAGTACACAAGCATACACTCTCCTGGATCCACTTTGACGAGTAGTGGTGGCGAAGACAGATACGCCTTTAGTTTCCTCAGGGCGTCGACATATTCCTCGTTCCATTGCAGCCTGTGGTCTTTTCTCAGCACGTTGAACAATTTGTGGCATCTATCCGAGGATCGTGAAATGAACCTTGATAAGGCGGCTATTTTCCCCGTTAGTTTCTGCAGTTTCTTTTTGGTGGTCAGTACCTCTGGTATCGTATCGATGGCTTTGATTTGATCCGGGTTGACTTCGATTCCTCTCTGCGACACGAGGAAACCTAGGAATTTCCTGAGGCCACGCCGAAGGCGCACTTCTTCGGATTCAACTTCATCCTGTACTGCCTCAATATCTCGAAGGCTTCTTTCAAATGGCTAACGTGATCTTCCTTCTTTGTCGATTTTACTAGCATATCGTCGATATAGACCTCCATGGTCTTGCCGAGCTGCTCTTTGAACATATTGGTGACCAACCTCTGGTACGTGGCCCCTATGTTCTTGAGTCCAAACGGCATTACTTTATAGCAGTAGGTTCATTGATGAGTGATGAAAGTCGTCTTTTTTTAGCCTCTTCAACCATTAGAATTTGGTTGTAACCAGAGTAGGCGTCCAAGAAACTTAGCAATTCATGCCCCGCTGTCGCATCGATTAGTTGGTCGATGTGGGGTAATGGGAAGGAATCTTTTGGGCATGCTTTGTTTAGATCGGTGAAGTCCACACACATTCGCCATTTCCCGTTCTTCTTTTTGACCATGACTACATTGGCGACCCATTGGGGGTATTTTGATTCTCTGATGGAACCGTTGACGAGTAATTTATCCACCTCTTCGTTGACTGCCTCATTGATCGCAGCATTAAATTTTCTCCTTATTTGCCGTAACGGCGTATAGAGTGGGTCATCATTCATTCTGTGAGTGGCGATGTCCTTTGGGATTCCGGGCATATCTGAATGGGAGAAGGCGAACAAATCGGCGTTGTTAGTTAAAAATTCACGATACTTACCTGGCTCCGAGAAGTTGTGCCCTATGTAAGCCTTTTTTGTGTTGTCGGCATTGTCCAATTGGACTGGGTCAAGATCCTCTATAGTTGCCTTGCAGGCTTCTACGATGTCTGGATCTTTGATGGCCTCTGTTAGTGGGTCGGGTTTAGTTCCCGACATAGCTGATTGCTATACCTTCGTGTTTGCGCCTTTCAGCTATTTAGTGTGCGTGCAATCTTGGGCGATCCGATGACATTCTTGGGCGGTGCGTGGCTCACCTCGGATGCTGAATACTCCCCACGAGGTAGGAAATTTGATCACTTGATAGAAGCTTGAGGGGACGGCTCGCATGGCGTGTATCCATGGTCGTCATATGATGGCGTTATAGGTTGTTTCCTAGTACATGACGTGGAATCTTATTTCTAGCATGACTCCCCCAGCTAGGACAGGTAGTAGTATTTCTCCGGATGTCCGCTCTACTGCATTGTTAAAACCCGTTAGTGTTATGCAATGCAGTATTATTTTATCCTCAAGCCTCATTTGCATGAGAACTTGCGGGAGAACAATACACGCGCCGCTTCCGTCGTCTACCATGATTCTTTTTACATCTGTATCAGCGATGTGTAAAGTTATAACCAAAGCATCATAGTGAGGGAAAGACAAACCGTCAACATCTGACTTATCGAAGATGATACTGTATTCGAAGTCGTCATACCGTTCATGGGCGACCGTCCGTTTGAGTTTATGGGTGGTGGTGAACTTCATGTGGTTGATTATTGCGTCGTCGCCACCGCCAATGATCATCTGTATGGTGCATGCTGGTGATGGTGGATTTTGAGGTCCTTGAGATGGGTCACGTCCTCGGGCGAAGTTGACTCTTCCTTTGTCGCTCAGCAGTTCTTTTAGATACCCATGGTTCAGCATCATGACTACTTCTTGCCGTAGACCTATGCAATCTTCGGTCTTATGTCCTCTTTCTTGGTGGAATTCGCAGAGGACGTTGGACCTCCTAGTGCTTGGGTCCGATTTCATTTTTTGCGGCCATTGTACCTTTGTGCCCAGCTTCTCCAGTGCGTACACTATCTCTGAAGGGGAAACACAAAACTTATGAGCAGATAGTAGTGGAGGCATACCTCTTTCATTTCGGAGGGGCGCAATGTGTCGTGGCACGGCCTTTGCGTGTCGTGGAGGGGGCGCGTTGGATGTTTGAATATAGCGCTGATGCCTTTCTCGGTTGAAGCGTGGTGGTTGATCTCTTCGCCCGTCATTGCGTCGATTTCCTTGTCTCGTTGGACCGATGTTAACCGCTGAAGCGGACCGTTCAGGTCATCCTCGTCTGCCCTTACCTCGGCGCAGTAGGTGTTGTGAATTTCTTCCCATGTGATAGGAGGATACTGGGTTGTTGTTGTTGTTGTTGTTGTGGTAGGGGGATACTTCATGAGTCTACTGAGCAGTTTTTTGGTCGCTTTTGATCCGCTCCTGTTTAACCCATTTTGAAAGGCTGCTACTGCTATCCCTTCTAACACGTTTGGTAGTCTCATCCTTACTCTATTGAATCAGGCCAAGAAATCCCGAAGTCCCTCGCCCGTCGTTTGTTTGACTGCGAAGATATCGTTGATCCTAGCTTTAGCCTTCTTTGCCTATGCATGAGCGGTGGCGAATTTATCCGCCATCTCTTCAAACATTGATATTGATCGTGTCGGTAGCTGGGAGTACCATGTCAATGCTTTCCCTGTCAAAGTTTCACCAAACCTTTTTAGCAGCACAGATGGTACCTGTTTTTTTGACAGATCGTTGCCCTTTACCACAGTAACATAATGGATTAGATGATCCTCTGGGTCCGTGGTCCCGTCGTATATTTTCAAGTATGGCGGCATTTTTAAGGTTTTTGGGATAGGATAAGGAGCAGCCTCGTCGTTGTATGGTTGTTCGACAAATCGGCCCACATCGCGTTTTGTCAATAGCTTAAGAGCACCTGGTATTTTGTCAACTCTTTCCTGATGCTCCTTCATTTGATCACGGAGCGTCTTGTTCTCGTTTTCCATCTCTTCCATTTTCTTCAAGATGGCTATGAGCGCATCGCCACCTGCATCAGCGACAGTGCGGGTGTTGCCTGTTCGTGTAGTGCTTGGTTCGCTGATGGTAGCTGCGATTTCTGTAGGTGGTAAGTTTTCGACATTTCCTTGAGGGGGGTTTTCGAGCATGTTGCTCAGAGCACTTGTCAACCATTCCTCTAGAAACTTTGTGACTGCTAGTGGTGTTTCTCTCGCCGTGGACGTGGAGGCTCCCCTTTCGCGTAAGACCGTTAGATTCCCGTGTGGAGAAGGTGAGATCTCACCCTCCGGTGTAACCATTGGTGTTGTATTCTCGGTGTCTTCTCTACCGGCTTTGTTGAGGGAGTTCAGGAGGTTGTTTGAGACATCTGCTATCATCTTCAGCCTCGCTTCTTTCTCCGCCATTGTTGGTTTTTATGGGGTTTGAAGAACAATAATCGTCACTTTCAAGAACCTAGATGAGAACTATGATTTCAGCTATGGAAATCCCCACAGACGACGCCAAATTGTTTGACTCAAAAGATGTTAAACTCTTTTGGACAAATCAATCAAAGATGAAGGAGTAAATCGTAGTTGAAGATAATAAACATTAGGATGATAATAATAGAGAGAAGAGAGTTGCCAATTTTTATTCAAGGTTAATAAGTTTTACCAAATGTCTTTTTTTTTCTTTACAAGGCTTTCATCCCTCTTATATACTGAGGAGTTTCCTCCAATCGCAGGAACGACAGGTTAAGAAAAATCTGAAGAATATTCCTTAGGTCTCCTAATGTGTTGATTCTACTATCGATGTCGTAGCGTCTCTCCTTTTACCACAGGATCGTATCCCTCTGGGTGTCGACTCGTGGGTGCTCGATCATCTGTCGTGCTCACCATAGGTTGTGGTCGATCAAATTTGGACCCATACAAAAATGCCTTTACGTGTCATCATATATATACTTGTATAGTACTATTAACCAAGTATTTTGTGAAGCAAGATTGTTAGGGTTTCAGTTCAGGTTTACGTTCAGATAAAATTAACCAATAAAATATATACCAATGATAAACTCATCTAGGGTTTTACAAATGATGTTTAAACACACAAAAACCATAAGCTGATCAGCATATCCATCCATATAGCTAAACTGTTAGTCACAACCTGATAATCGTTAGGTGAGATAAATATTATTTCAACCATTTTGAGTTAATCAAAATTAAATTCAGATATTTTATCATCGGGCGTATTAATTGTGGTTAATACGTGAAAGAGTGCTAATTAAACAGTAGAAAATGCAGCCCTAGCCTCCACGACAAGGCAGTGCATGCCATACCAAAAATTAGACTTAAGCAAAGCGGGACGAGAATTTCAAAAAAATAAAATAAAATAAAGGTAATACAAGAATTTCAACTTTATGGGTTTTAGGTTTTTGAAATGATTTCAAATACTAATAATGGGGTTCTAAATTTAAACTGTAAGTAATAAATTTTCTAGAACAAATACATTATTTAAGCAAAAGTTATTAAATTTCGCTCAACGCACATTATTTAAAGATACGAGAAACAGTAGAAGAAGCCTGGAGGAGACTGGAAAAATATTTATAAATTAAAAGACGTTAACAAGTCAAGAAGAGTCTTGCCCTTGAGGAAACAGTGACCTACAAAAGGATAATATTTGTCTAGGTAGGTACCTTCTCAATGACCCTTCATGCACCCTTCTTAAACAGCAACTCTTTTATTATGAAGCCACAGCGGAGCTAGAAGCCCGGCTACGGTCGGCTTAATCCAGTACTTTTTGTTCAAACAATATATTTCTGTTAAAAATTTATTAAATATGTATAAAATATTAAATTTAAAACTCAGTCATTAATACTTGAAATAATCGTTTTAAAATCCAGAACACATAAGTTTGAAATCTTCGTTCCGTCTTTGATTGATTCTTCGTTTTCAAAGTCCACTATAGTAATAACTACTCCATAACAACGAGTATATATTTCTAAGTTTTCTGTGTCATTACTTGAATCAATTGGTCCTACACTTGATCAATATAGTAACAGCAGCCACAAATATAACGATTTCATTTACAAGCTAAGGCAAAACACTGTAGGTGCCAGTGACATATGCATGGTTGGTATGTAACAAGCCCAGCCGAGCTTTGCCCAACATAATGAAAAGAAATTCTATATAGTATACATTATCAAAGAAGAAGCTAGTTGGATCCCAAAGGATATATACACAAAAACAGTCTGATTGTAACCACTCGGTTTGAATTAGAAACAGGTCATTTAATTGCTGATGGGGGCTGCATATTCCAGCCTTATGTGGCTAGCTTGCTTCTTATTAATTTGAATGAATATATATATAGAGAAAGAGAAAGTTCGATACACTAGGAAGGTAAAAAAAAACTTTAAATTATCGGGTCTGATTTAGGTTTTGTACACCAAAAATATAAGAATAATACTAATTATTTTTACTCTTAGTGTAGTTTACCCTGATAACAGATGATCAACTACTATTTTTACCTTGTCACTGATTAGTATTATATAATTTATCTGTAATTACTTTATAAATTCCTGATTGGGTGAATATTTTTACATAGTTGGTACGCATAATCAACTCTAATAGGTCATTTAAAAGATCACTATAGGTAAGTATCTATAATAACTTGGAATAGTAACTTAAAAGCAAATAACCTATTACAATATGAAATACATATTTTTTTGTGTGTAATAACCAGTTATAGAAAATATTATTAGTACCATATCGTAAAGACTGCATACAGACAACCATATTTTCAAGTTGAGGTTTTGACAAATACATATGCTGCATAAAGAGTAATACTAATTAACAAAAACAAAGTACTCCAGTAATTAATTAAGTGCATCAAAATTTATATTATGGAGAAGATTAGTATGATGATTAGTTATGTGTTTAAACTTAAAAAATAGTCAACGCAGGGTGGTCTCACGTCTAGGCTCCTATTAATTTCATCTTATGATTGAAGTTAACTACTTCCCCACCTTACCAACCATATATATAAAGCAAGTTTATCATCTTATCGCGATGGCCATTAACTATATACTAGGCTTTACCAATTAAATCGCTGAATCCAAACTAAATAGAATTTCAGCTAATCTTATTTTAGCAACTTTTGACTTTAGTAGGGAATTTCCTTTTCCTCTCATGATTATAATGTTGATTCCCCACTAAAATTCCTTGGTTAATGAATAACAAAGTACATCACTAAGCAAGAAACTGGAAAAAAAAATTATGTCTAGTTATTGGATTGAAATTTAATAGTACTATACTGACAGAGTAAAAGATTTATACTATCAGGCCTTTGTTGTACTATACAAAATTTAGGTATATGACATTGTAGACTTTATTTACACAATCCTTCTAGTAAACTCTTAGTTTTTAAATGTAATTTGAAATGGAAGCTTGCAACAATGATAAAATTGTTTCCGTGTAACCAATAAGTTACAGGTTCGAGTCATGAAAGTAACCATTAACACTTGCGTTAGAGTAAGTTGTTTACATCACATCATTCGAGGTGCGATCTTTCCCTTGACCTTGCATAAACGGAAAAATACTTTGTGCACCGAGCTGTCATTTTTTAATGTGAAATGGGACGAGGGAACTCACCATGCAACAGGCCTACATCTTTATAGGCGTGCATGACCAATTAGAAAAGTGTCGTGTACGTATTCAATATATATGAAAAATATATATGAAAAAGTTTTAAGAATATTAATTTTAACATCTTTGCTTTAAGTTTTAGCATTAATACTAGCTAGGGCTTAATTAAATGAGCCATTAACTAATGAGTATTCTCTTTTGGATTTATTGTTATATTTTTAATATTAAATATGGTACGTTAAGACCTAGCGCCATCCAACTTTGGTTGTGAACTAACAGGAATGGGTCCTAAAATAAAATTTCTTTTTCTTGCATAGGCAAATCAAACCCTATAACAACTTTAGAACATAGGAGTAGGATATAGGCTTTTCTTTTCCTATAGTTCAAGCTTTGTTCACTTTAAAATTATACTATTATTTTAATGTGTAAGTTAAGCATAAAATATTATAGGTTAATTAGCATATCAAACTGTTATGATTTTGTGGTCCTCTCTAATCTCCCATTTCATTTTTAACTTCCACTGTAGGGTATTCCTAAGACTTCTTTTCCTTAGATTTCACATATCTTTTATAGTAATCACAAGATAATTCTTATATTTGCTTACTTTATTGAACTTTTGATTGTGGTCATCACGTGTATTAAGTTTCTTAATTTAGTAATTATATATTTTCGCTGTATCTTAACGAATTTCAAGTTGTCATGCTCAGTACGTACCACAGCTCACAAGGCTTACTTTTAGCTGTAGAAATTGTACATTTGGTCGTAAAGATTAAAGGAGAAATAAATAAATTAAAGAACCCGTACGCGGATGACCAAAAAAATGAACTAAACCTAATCATCAAACAAATAGTAAAAGCATGATTTTTTTTATTTTTTTTTTTGTAAATTAGCAGTGAATTTATATACATGTCCTACAAATGCATGTGCGATCACTGAAAATTATTGTTGTATATATAATACTTAATTCCATTCCATCTTAATTATCGTTTTAGCCAAACAAACTTGGTCCAAAATAAATGTCGCTTTCAAAAATCAGATCTTTTTTTTTAAAAAAAATTATCCTTGCAGGGTAGATTGTCTACATAACATTCTTTAGGGTGCGATTTTTTTACAAATGCTATGTGAATATAAAATGTTTTGTGTAGCGGACGGTACTTTTTTAATAAATGTTTTAAATGATATTTAAAATGAACTGAAGGTGATAAACTAGAGTTTATATTTTAGCAACCTAGGATTCCAAAATGAGGGGCCTAAACCTATTATTGATCATCAAAAAATGACCCCCTTTTTCTTCGTATATATCTGTGGACAGCCACGCACTAATAATAAGTTCTACTATATCATAAAATTCATATAATTTCTTGTGCCACTAGAGGTCATCATATCACTCTGGTTCGAGTAGGAACAGAATTCTATATTGTTGGCATATTGGGGTGAGAAGAAAAACAGTTTCAAAGGTAGTAATTAACTTTTCTTGTTAGTGCATATGTCCTTTGAAAGTGAAGACCCCTTTGTTTGACCTTTGTGTACATAACAGAGAAGTACTGTCAGTAGTTATTAAATTTCTTGGAATAACAAACCTAAGGTATATCATTTTCTTTGCGTGTCAGTTAGAGACGGGATCAGAATTTCAAGTTATGAGTTTGATATTTTAATCTTTTTAAGTTATTTAATTTTAGATAATTTATAAATATTTAATGAATTTTTTTAAAATAAATATATGATTCGAATTAAAGTTATTGGGTTCGGCCGATCCCGCTTTCGACACTCTAACTACGCCCCTATAGGCATCTAGGCGATAATTGTAAGCAAATAGAAATGAATAACCAACAAGAATTGTGATACAGTAATAAGTACTCTTTAATTCTTATCTAGAAGTTTCGTGTGTATGAGATCATATATGCTAAAAACTGTTTTACTCTAATATAAAATATTTTTATGCGAATCTAATTTAATCGAGTCTTAATGCGAATATCGTGTTTGAACCGAAGTAAAAATGGGTAAAGGATGACTAGCTCCCCCACCCAACAAAAATCTGACCTTAGATTTTTTGTCCTAATCTTTTGGAGACCATGAACAATCCCTATCTTTTCCTTCCTCCAATCATCATTTTCGTCAATCCCATTTTTACTCTACTTTATTAATTATCCTTTTAATATATTTGTCGTTTTTTGAATTACAATACACCTCTTAAGAAAAGGCATTAAATAACTTTAATTGTGACATAATTTGTCTAAACTATCATTTGTATTTCTTAACATTTCACTTCATTAACATTACGAGAGCAGATGGAAATTAAATTTGAAAAAAATATATCCTTGCTTCTTAAGACATCAATTATTTTAAAATAAAATTAATTTTCCAAAAAGAAAAATAATATGAACCATAGGTAGTAGGGAGCCATAACCAAAATTTCAGCATTTTGACTACTCATAATTATTTCAATAATTGGTTATGAATTTGGAAATAATAAATGCATCAAATTGTAGAAGTGGCATTTACTAGCAGTGAATATAGTTGATAATGAAGCTATAGTAGGAGTAGCTTTTTGACTTCATAATTCGAAGGGAATATTTATGCTAGCGCCATCTTGAAGCAAAAAAGGACCCACAAAAAAACCAAGAAAAAGCTAATGTAATGAGAAAAAAAAAAGAAAAAAAAAAAGCCTAAACTCTCTCTTCGATGAGTGAAGATGATCTTACCTTTGCCCCTTTTCTTGAATTGCCTTTACCTCTTCTTCTCCTCGTGTGAACATGATCTCTCAAGAATCCTTTTTTCTTTTTAGATTTAACTAATATACGCTAATATTATAACAAGTTATTGCTTTATTATGAAGTACAATCTACTTATTATGGACATTTACATGTTATAACTAGAAGTTATCTAGCAATTAATGTGATACTACTAGACACAATTTGGTTCGGTTTCAGGTGTTCAATAGATAAAATACTTAATTTATGTGCCTAATTGAAAACTTTGGACAAGTTTAAGGGGTCGGATATGTATTTGGCCTTATTTTTTTCATGGCCATTATCATCTACACAAGAAATAAATTTACATCTTTAGCAATGAAGCAAATTGGTAAACAAGTGTGAATAAGAATAGGAACAAAAGAAAAATAGATAGGGAAATATTCAGAGAAGAAAGGTAGATAATAAAATTAACTTGAAAGAGAAATTTCATTTCATTTCTCTTAAAGTAAACCCCCAATCAAACCAATTACATTAGTAACAATAATACACTAACAATTTTTTTTTTTTTTTGAGATTTATTTAGGAATTACAAAATGAAACCATTAGCAATGGCTCGATTAGTACCAAGATTAGTAGTTTCATAAACTGGTAATTCTTCACTGTACCTATCTATTCCAATAGAAGAAAGATTATCAAGCTCAAATAAATCAGAACTAGCACAACTTGCCACGTCATCATCTTCATAATCTTCAAAAACTTCCATTTTCTTGATTTCTGAATTTTTTCTCATATCAAAATCCCTCTCCACTTTCTTCTGATAATTTTTCAATAACTCCTTAGCTGCTTCCTCCACTCTACGGTTCTTCTCCATTGCATGAAATTTCAACTCTTCATTTATAGTTTTCCTAATATTTTTCACACTTTCCAAATTGGACTGACAAGCTTCATCTACAAATCTAACTGATCTTTTAACTCCACTATTGCTAGATTTTGGAGTATTTTTACTTAAACATGATCTTGAAAATGAAGAAGCTGAAGAACAAGTTGATGTATTAGCTGAAGTAGAAGAAACTTTGGGTTTCTTTGTATTTCCAGTAGTGAAAATTGAGTTCAAAAAACTAGCTAAACGACCCCCAGGAGAAATTGGCTGTTTAACTTTCTTTAAATCTCCATAAATCTTCAAAGCTTTAGACTTTGTTTTAACAAACCCACCTTCATTTTTTGTTTTTTGAACAAAATCTCTTTCCAAATTGAGATTTTTGGTAGTTGAAATGGAAGTTCGAATAGGTTTAGGTCTATTTAAACCATAACATGAAGAAACAGAGGAGTTATTAACTCCATTATTATAAACAGATTCAGCTTCTGAATTAGAAGAAAAAACTCCCCCACAACTTGAATCTGAGGAACTGGAGCTCGAGTTCATCAAATTCCTTGATTTTCTCTCGAAATCTGCAGCTGATTTTCGTCGAACGACAACTTTTTCACTGACTTTATGCTCCATCCATTTCTCAATCATACAAACCTTTTGGAAATTTTCCACGTTGTTGTTGTTGCTCTGTTTCTTGCGCATTGTTTCTTTGTATAGTACAAGTTGTTCTTCTTCTCCTTGATCTATTGAACGGTAAATTGCATCAAGTAGTGTAGAAGAAAATGAAGGATTTGAAGTATGTGAAATATCTCTCTCTCTTTGGTAGTTATATCTATCCATTCCTATTTTTATAGAGGTGAAAAAACAGAGCAGAGGGGGGATAGTAAGGAGTGGGGTGAAAAATGATGAAAGGAATGTCTTTATTGTCTGTTTTGGGAGAGTCAAAAGCTGATGGAAAACAGAGAGTTTAATGGAGATAAGGGGCAAGAAAAATCATGACAGAATGTTGAGAATCCATGCTATTTGATGATTAAAACACACGTTTAACAGAACAGAGGAATGAGTATAAGGGAAAATGGAAAGAGGAAAAAAGGAGACAAGAGTTATGTTAATGGAGTTGGGTTTGATGATGGTTTTAGGGAGAGAGAGAGCAGAGAATAATGAGAGCCTGGAATTTGGATGACACGCCTGAGGAAGAGAGAGAGATAAGAGAGATGAAAAGAGAAGAGAGAACTGTTTGTGTTTTATTCTCTTCTTTTCTGCTCCACTTTGGGCTTTATATGATCTCAACTTACAAGCACGGGGTAGGGGTAGGGTGAGAGGGATGCGGAGGGGGTGGCATAGGCGGGGGTTTCAAGTTTATGAGTTCGATACAATAATATTTACTCCATCCGTTTCAATTTAGATGAGATAGTTTGATTCGACACGAAATCTATGGGAATTAAAAAAGAATACTTTTGAAACATGTATTCCTAAAAGCTTATGGTATAAAAGTTTTGTGAGATGATGATATTTGTATGGTTATAAAAGCTTTTCATTAAGGGTAAAATGGGAAAAATAAAGAGTTTAACGCTAATTTATTTCAAAATTTAGAAATGTGGCATTTATTTTGGAACAGACGAAAAAAGGAAAGTATCTCATCTAATTTGAAACGGGGGGAATAATTTTATAGTTAAATATTTATTATTTCCTCTATTTTAATTTGTGTGTCTTACAATTTATTTGGCCAAACTTCTAAAATTGGTTTTTTTTAATAAGTGGTTTTCGTAAAAGTAAGAAGCAGTTTCTGTTTGACTAATAATTTGAAAAGCACTTCTAAGCAATGATTAGTGTTTCTCAAAAAAAGTATTTCCGGAAGAAACTACTTATTTTTTTTCTTCTACTTCTACTCAAAATCACCCTTTTTTTTCCTCTTAAAAACTTGGCAACACCTCAACATTGAAAAAAAAAGTTTTTTTTGAAGAAAAAATGGTGTTTTTGGCTTTGGAGAAGTTTGGCCAAATCGACTATTAGTTTGATTGTACACAAAGTTTAAGAAAGTAAAGAAAATTTTAAAATCTTGTGGTCTTAAATTAAAGATGTATATATCATTCGAGTCTTGTGGTCTAAAATATGACATGTGGAAAATTGGAGCTAAATAATACTAAAAAGGAAAGTAAGACATATAAATTGAAATGAAAAAAGTATGTTTAGAGCCTGTTTGGATTGGCTTAAAAAAATGACTTTGCAGCAGAAATAGCTTTTAACCCAAAAAATAATAAGTTGGGGTAGCCCAGCATATTACTTTTGGTATTTTAAGCAGTTTTTAACTTATTTTAAGTATTTTTTATAACTTTGTCAAATAAGAAAAGCTAAAAAAAATTAAAAGCTGAGCCAATCCAAACACTCTCTTAGTCGATTTTTTATACGTATATATAATTTGAGCAAAAATTATTGGGTTCACGAGAACGGTAAGCCCATTGATACAAGGCTAGATCCGCCACCAAGGTGGTTGGATGGTCCAACAAGGACACACTTCCAACCGAGCACTAATGACGTGGCTTACGTATGTATATAGCATGTTTGGCCGAGCTTCTTTTTGGCCAAAAGTGTTTTTTTTTGTTGCCAAAAGCACTTTTGGCCAAAAATTGAGATGTTTGGCCAAGTTTTTGGAAGGAAAAAAAGTGTTTTTGAGGAGAAACAGAAAAAAGTAGCTTCTCTCCAAAAGCATTTTTTTGAAAAGCTACTTAAAAGCAGTTTTTTAAAGTTTGGACAAATACTAATTGCTGCTCAGAAGTGTTTTTCAAATTAATTAGCCAAACACAAACTACTTCTCACCAAAAGAACTTTTGAGAAAAATACTTTTGAAAAAAATTACTTCACAAAATAAGCTGATTTTTGCAGTTAGGGCAAACGGGCTAATAGTCTCACGAGGAATACGTACGGTTAACCTAATAATACATGTCCTTCATAATTTGTATTGCCAGCAGACTAGTAGTATTATAATTCTTATTTGGAACAGGAGAGATTAATTAAATATATTTATCTCCGACAGTCTATTTGAATTTAAAGATTCAAAATTCATTTAAACAGAAGGTACTCACCTAATTTTTTGTCGATAAATTCAATTATTTGCAAAAGCTAATAAACGTATATTTTTTAAGCTAACAAAACAAGTCTTACTATTTATAGGATGTTGAAACAAACATGTCATATAGTAACTGACCCAAAAAAACAAAGAAAAAGGAAGGTAAAGATCCACGTGATTCAATAATTCCAACTAGAGTAGGATTAATCTATTGATTTTTGCAGGGGAGTACGAAAGAAAAGACTAGTGTGCAGTTTGTTATTATGTCTTATTCGTAATAATTTATCCCACTGGACAATAAGCTCATCTCTTCTCATCTCAGAAAGATGAAATTTTAGTATATAATCCTATGATGGTGGAATTATGCATGGTTATCTCTATAAGCGAAAATGAAAACATGATATAAGTATTCATATTTTTGTTTTAAGCAACAAAAATAATCTTTTATAACAGTTATAAAAAGTAATCTTATGTAAAGTTAACATACTGTCTTCTTGTTGAATATGTCATATTATTAAAATAACATTTGTTGATCATAAAAACAATCGGTTCAATTTTCAGAATCAATATTTCTTTTTATAAAATCAAGACAAATTTGTTAGGATCGAAAAAAAAATCATATGTCATGCGGAAGCTAGTAAAGTAAACTTTCAACGACGATAAATTATACAACAAAGAAAAATATATCAAAATAGACACAAACATATAATGTGGTTCGGACAATTAACCTACGCACACGGCGGAAATGAACAATCCACTATATAAAAAGAGAGTACAAAATATTGAGAGAACAACTTCACGAATAGGCAAACACAAGTGACACACTAACAATTGTCTTGTAATGGATGTTATTGAATGAGAAGGAAGGATCCTCAATTTATAGAAATCCAAACATTTTCCTACGAGAAAAGGGACTAGCCAAATATGGAAGATTATATTTTCCCTTCTAAGAAAAGAAAAATTCAATTATGGTAAATATGTCGTCATTTTCTTCATGAGATAGAAAAATCAATTATGGTAAGAAAATCTGGACAAACACCTAATAAAATTTCTCTTATTTATCATATATTAAGTATCAATAATATTTAAACGCTGTATAAATAAAGTTTATATATATAAAAGAATGAGGAGTGTGAAAAGATTGTGCGAAAATGAGAATTAAAGATGAAGCAGCGTGCCATATTAAGCAAGACATTCCTTTTGGGATAACACTCTACATATAATACTATTTAATTGTGTTACCTTAATCTTTTTTTTTTTTTTGGTCTGAATGTTACCTTAATCTCCAACACTATCTTTCTTTTTCTTTTTTCCCCCAACACTATCTTCCTTTTTATTAATTTACTGTTTTTGATGGGGAAAAAAAAAAGAAAGAGAAAAATAGATAGTGAATGAAGATAATCTCCTAGTCCTAATCTTTAACATTGAGAAAAGAGAGAAAGATAGGTAGCCAAGATAATCTACCAACTATTCCTTATATTAAATATATGTATTATCTCTTGTTAAACTCATAAGATTAATAATTTTCTTTTTTTAAAAAAGTTTCTTTGTTGCCCCAACTAAGAAAAACACTATACCATTTTGAAAATACCCCAGTTATGCAACTATAGTTAAATTAAGACGTATTAACTTCTAACTAATGCTTGCCATAAATTAATGAAAACATAATTAGGTATTAAACTTAAGTTGCATAAGACTAAAACATCATAAAGAAATTAGTGAAAAATTTGGGAACCTTTAGCATTAAATCTAACTTTAAATATTAGTACTCCATTTGGTCCATATCTTGGTTGTTGCACAGTAGTCATTAAAAAAGCAAATAATAGTTTTATTTATTAGATTTTTGTGCAAACTACATTTTACTGTCTCTCTTAAATATCTCAACTAATATTCGATTAATTGGAGCAATAAAATTAAATTTGATAAAAAAAATTCTTTAAAATTTGAAACAACTTTCAATTTACTAAAATAAGTAATATTGAGATTGGAGTGAATAACCTTGAACAGGACATCATAAAGGAAGGAAGATAGAAATCTTAATGATGTGCGTAAGTGCATACATCCAAGTGGTTCGTTCTTTTTATATTCGGTGTCTAGTATTCGTATTGCAGCTTAATAAAATTTATATGCGTGCCAAAAAGTCTTATATTGGGGATAACATGCTCTTTAATATGGGGAAGTGCACGGTTAGCCACTGTTTAAAATATCTTTAATCTTTAGCCACTACTTTAATAAATTTTACCTGACCGGACGAAAATACCCTTTTGCTCATAAAGTTCATGACCAAGTGTCCTTCACTTTTCAATTTTCAACTCTAAGTTCAGGACTTCAGGACTACATGTCCTTAACTTTTGAACATGCAACTCTAAGTTCAGGATTTCAGGACTTCACGACTACATGTCCTTAACTTTTGAACTTGGAACTCGAAGTTCAGGACCACCTGTCCTTAACTTTTGAACTTGTAAGTCTAAGTTCAGGACATATTGTCCTTAACTTTTGAGCTTGTAAGTTTAAATTCAGGACCTATTGTCCTTAACTTTTGAGTTTGTTAGTCTATGTTCAGGACCAAGTGTCCGTAACTTTTGAGCTTGTTAGTCTAAGTTCAAGACCTATTATCCTTAACTTTTGAGCTTGTTAGTCTAAGTTCAGGACCTATTGTCCCTAACTTTTGGACTTCTTAGCCTAAGTTCAGGACCTATTGCCCTTAACTTTTGAGTTTGTTATTCTAAGTTCAGGACTTCAAGACCTACTGTCCTTAACTTTTGAACTTGTAACTGTAAGTTCATGACCTATTGTCCTTAACTTTTGAGCTTGTTAGTCTAAGTTCAGGACCAAGTATCCTTAACCTTTGAACTTGTAATTTTAAGTTCAGTACCAAGTGTCCTTAACTTTTGAACTTGGAACTCGAAGCTTAGGACCAAGTGTCCTTAACTTTTGAACTTGTAATGAAAAGTTCAAAAGTAGAGAAACTATTATATGCTATATGCGGGACAAATAGTTATCAGCATCTACAAAATAAAAAGTTCTAGTTTATCCTTTAAATTAGTTGCCAAGTGTATTTCCCATGCAGGTGTTTCGTTCAAACTATCTTAAGAAGAAATAGTTCTAATCTGTCCTAGAAAGGTACCAACTTCTGCTAATGAATCTTTTCTACCAAGTGTCTTATGCACACACTATCAAGTAACAGTATGCAAAACGAAAATGTTTGTCATTAGTGGATATCCTCTGTAAACCCACTAATTATATGAGAAATTATCAGAGTCCGAGACACCTTACAAAAAGAGAATCCAATGGAGTCCACGACAGTCGTCGTCGATGGCGGCATAGTTCTTCTCCCTAACATGAAAGAGATAGAAGAAAGGGTAAAACAGTCTTTTCATATTAATTTTAATAGACTAGTGGCTACTATTGCTAAGCATTGAAAATACTGGATAAAAAGCAAATACCACTTTAAAAAGTGGCTAGCCCACATAATTTTTGCTTCTAATATCAATTATATACCCAAAACTCGAACTTAATACTAATTTTAATTAAGAATAAAGAAGTACTTACTAATGACCCGTTAGTACTAAAGGCCCGTTTTGCCATATAAAAAAATTCTTCTTTTCTGAATTTTTGTTTTCACTTTTTCCCGAAATCAGTCTTGAAGATAAATTTTATAATTTTTCAAAAATTTGAAAATCTTCATAAAGTTATTTTCCAAAATTTTCCCTTCAGATCACTCACAAAAGTTAGAAAAAGTCCAAAATTATATTCCTATCCAAACACAACTCTAATTTCAAATACCATTTTCACTTAATTTATTTTTATTTTTTCCCGAAATTTTATAAATCTTATGTCCAAACGCCCAGTAATTCATCACAATCATTATTGGTATAGTTCATTATTATTTGTAGAATGTGGTTAGTCTGATTAGAGTGAGAAAGAGACCCCAAAAGTGGGCTCTTTGTCCAAGCATGATTTACATAATGCTAAATTAATGATTGCACTCGTGGCTGTCAATCTTTATGGAATAACGGATCAATATGACAATATATTAGAATTCATAAATAAATTGAGACCGACCTTTTTATTTACTTTTCTATATTTGGGGTGGGATGGGCTTGGGCTACCAGTCTTATAGTAGGCGTTTGGATAATGTTTGATTGAACTTGTAAAATGAAAAATATTTGAAGTTGAAAATATGAATATGAAAATATAAAATATTTGTCACATTTGCTTCACAAAATACTTCATGTTCTTCCATTTTTAATAGGATAAAAATCATCATTTACAGAAGTAGTACTTTTAACATATTTGAGAAACTTGTTTTGAAAAGTATCTCAAGTGAAATCACGAACTTCATTTTTTCTTCTAAGTTAAAATCCATGGCTTCAATTTTTTTTAATTTCAATTTTAACCAATATTGACCAAAAAAATTAAAACTCCCAGCCTCTGGAAAAAAAGGGGGGGGGGGGGGGAATACAATCTTATTTTCTTCGAAAATTTACATATTTTTCGACTATTATTTTTATAGTGGTTATATAATCTTATTTTCTCGGGAAAAAAATGGTGCAAACTTGAAAGTCCAACAAAAATGCGTGAGGAAATGAAAGAGGAGAAGACAAAAACAAAAGATTCTTTAGGGAACGCAATATATAGTTAGAATCCTTTTAGATCTTGAAATGTCGAATTTGCTACAGTATAAATACAAATTCATGACAGTGGCAGGAAACAAAGAAGGAGAAAAAGTAGAAATCCATCTTCGATTCTACAGCAATGCATGGGAATAAATAGAAAAACATTGTACATTTGTATGTTGGTGTCATGTTGGATTTATAACTAAAGTCATGACGCCATTCTCCCAATTCAATTGTGTCGTATCAATCAAACTTAGTGCTCAACCCAATTCAATTTGTCCCCTTCTGTGTTAAAGCCATCTCCATCTTCTTCTTTTTAACCATATGGTATTCGCAACAACACATTTATCCAACTAATTTGAATTTGCTTAGCAAGAAAGTGTTTTCTATAGTGGATTTTAGTGATTTTTGAAGCTCAAATTGGAAATTTAAATCAGGAGCGGCCATTTTCTAAAGCAGGTAAAGCAACTGCTTTAGGCCTCATATTTGTATGTGAGCTAGTTTCCACTGTAAAAGGGGAAGCATAACAAAAGATCGATCTTTTTGTTGCCTGCAATTAGAGGTGATAGTCTATGAAGGGTAGGGGTGTACATGGATCGAGTTGATTCGATTTTATCAAAATTAAACCAAATCAACTATACCGGTTTAGGTTGGTTCGGTTTTGTATGATTTTTCGGATTTTTTATTACTTAAACATTATTTCAATCTTACTTTGTTGAATTTTTTATAAGTAAACATATATTTAGTAAAAAATTTAAAAATTGACAAAATATTATCTATTTGTTATAAATAGAATTCTATTTAAGGTGAATGTCTATATTTAGAGAGATTCTTGGGTTTATTGCTTGGTGGCTAAGTCAATCTCTCCCTATAAATAGAGGGTTCTATTCTATTGTAATTCATCCCATATCAATAAGAATTCTCTTCTCTCTACTTTTCTCTGCAATACTCTTCTTCTTCTTTTATTGTTTCATAACACGTTATCAGCACGAGACTCTAACCAATTGAGTAGAAGATTTGGGATTGAGCATAATGATTGTCAATTATTCTATGAACTTCCTTCATGATTAAATTCTGGATTTAAGGTAAGTATTTTACTTTTCTCTTTCAAATTCTTGACATTCTATAATTTGATTTTAAATACAAGCAAAGACGATAAATTTTGATTGCAACTCTAATGGAGTTTGAAAGATATTATAACCACCCAAAGTGGTAAAATTTCTATGCCTTGCCATGATCAAATTCATGTATGATTGTGGGCAAAGAATTGAAAATCCGTCCCATTGAATTTGCTCCATTCTCATTCCCTTTAGAGAATGTGATAGCAGTATGTGATAAGTCTGAAAGAAGACAAAAATTATTACTATGAATGTATTAATGGATGTGGACGTGGCAATAGACGAAATTATAATCGTCATCATTGTGGTAATGAGAACAATAAGGATTCTCAAAATAATCATTCACTTTGTGAAAGTAATATTTGTCATCGATTTGACATGAGATTTTATAAAGCACATATAGATGATTATGGTCCATTCATGATGTGAATATGACAACATCTAATTTATGAATACATATTCATTCTTGGAAGAATATGAACGTGCTAGTGGTAGTGAATATACCACATTCACTTCTAGAAGGAGGTTTGAGATGATATAAGAAAATAATGTCATTATTATGGCATGAATGGTCATCGGTCACGTACCTATTGCACACCAAAATATTTTGGTAATGCGATTATTAAAGAATAACATTAATGCAAGAAACATATCTTGCATATAATTTTGACCATAACCATAATGGTATAACTTTCTCTTTAAAAGAGATATTCACCATATTGATGTTGATGAATATGTGGTAGTACAAAATTAATTGAGAACTCTGCAAGAACCAATTATACTATTTTGGAGAAACACAATTGATTACAAATAAGGTACTGTGTTGTAGTAAGTCTCAAAGAAACTTATTCAGTTTCCAAAGTACACGCGAAAGTAGTTGATTATATTGAGACTATAAATAAAGGAAAGATTTAATATCTTCTATTACTACAACTTGTAACGAGGTAATATGTATGTGAAAAGTTACCCGCTTTATTCTTCAGTTTGTACTACACAAATAAAAGAATACCACAATAAAGTAGAACTTTATTGATATAAAACTCATATCATAATAAACTTGGAGTTTATTGATATCCAGTTGGCATAGCTGGTTTAGTCATATCAATTTAAGTATGATGTGCAAAAATAAAAGAGAATTCAAATGAGTAAACATTAAAGAACTAGAAAGTTCTTTACGAATTCTCCTAGGTTGCTTGTTCTCATTAATTAGTAGACCAACTAAAATTGGGATTGAATCTCATAAACGCTGGAAATATCAAAAGTGAATATGGGCTCATTCACTTGCCATGTATACCACATAAGATGCATCTATGAGATGGTTACATGTGCGATTATTATTAACCCGCAACATGATGTTTTGCGAGGTAACTTGCTCAATAATTTTAATTTCAAGCATAATTTCTAGATTTTCTATTCAAGAAGTCCATCTTGATAAGTTGGTTTACATCACAGTTGGTTTAGCAAAATAATTTATTAAGTGCCTCCACTTAATAGCTAAACTATTGCTTATGAGAACAAAGTTATCTATATCAGTTTGATATAGGTTATATACGAAAGTATAGTACATTCTCCCCTCACAAGTGGTTCAGGGTCAGGAACCAAATAATTTCATCTTATTATTATTAATGTGCGGTGTATATTTTGATTAGCACCATGACACACAAAGATGGGCTCTCAAAGTTAAGGAAACAAGTTAGTTTTTCTAACATGAGAGGCAGACATGATAAACACTTGAGAAAAAATTACGTGGAACGGATTATCATTTGTATATATAGATCCTCGAATATCATAATATGAACTTGAAGTTCATAAAAAGATAATTCGTTTGCTATATATTATAAAGCATGCCATACGCATTTGCTGACCCAAAGAAAGTAACTATATTCTCATTGCAAATGCTCATATTAAGTCATAGAAGGACAAAGTCTATGGTACGCTTAAAGCGTATAGACAAATCGGTTTCAAATAAAACTTCTTGATAAAGAAGATGATCA
Organism: Nicotiana sylvestris; assembly: GCF_000393655.2. Taxonomy (NCBI): domain Eukaryota; kingdom Viridiplantae; phylum Streptophyta; class Magnoliopsida; order Solanales; family Solanaceae; genus Nicotiana; species Nicotiana sylvestris. The sequence goes on from NC_091059.1 coordinate 189,388,937, forward strand.
AATGATCAAACTGATCATAATAAGGAGGCAAGTGATCAAGAAGATCACATGACATAACACTTCATAAAATCTCATGAGAGATTCAGGTACCTGAATATATGAATGAAGAGATCTCTATGTTATGTCTTTATGAAAAATTATTGGAACCGATATAAAATGTTCGTCGACGACATCTATCATAGTGCTAAGTATAGATGGGAATCTTAAGGCTGTCGAGACAGATACAAAAATATTGGCCAAATAGACGATACACAATTCAAATAGAATTGGTTTAATATGAAAGACATGTAGTTTTGGACATGTAGTTCAAATACTTGAAAGTATAAAGTCAATGGTATGTGCAATCAGTTTCCGATATCTTATATGTCTAGCATGACATAAAAACTTGATATGCATCTAAAGTCTATTATATGGCTTATATGACTTAACTTATATGACAATCCATGAAGGATTTAAGTCGCTTAAAGCATATACAATTCTTGGTCTTGAAGTACCACATCCTAAGTGCAATTTGTGCACATATGTATCTTGCTATAACTATAAGCATGATAATGTGATAGCGAGAATACCTCTATGGAGATATTGAAAGGCCATTCTACGGAAGTTTATGAAGACATTACATCTCTATCAAGACTGATGATTTCAAGATGCAATATATTCATTCAAGTTAATATGGTTGATTTTTTTATCAAGTCTCTACCAAAGATCGTTTTGAAGATGGTGCACAAGATTGGAATGCAAATGCTTAAAGATGTGAATTGATGCTCTCATCAGGGGGAGTTAATGCGTGTTGCACTCTTTTTCCTTTACAAGGTTTTTTTCCATTGGATTTTCCTTGCAAGGTTTTTAGCGAGGCAACCAAAAAGCGTATTTTTAGATATGTGTACTCTTTTTCCTTTTCTACAATTTTTTTCCCATTGGGTTTTATTTAATTAAGGTTTTAACGAGGCACATTATCTGTTGAATAGACATTCAAGGGGGAGTGTTATAAATAGAATTCTATTTAAGGTAAATGTCTATATTTAGAGAGATTCTAGGGTTTATTGCTTGGTGGCTAAGTCAGTCTCTCCCTATAAATAGAGGGTTCTATTCCATTGTAATTCATCCCATATCAATAAGAATTCTCTTCTCTCTACTTTTCTCTGCAATACTCTTCTTCTTCTTTTATTGTTTCATAACACTATTAAAATATTCTTATGGGTGAGTTTTCTTAGTAACATGTGATAATTATTTTTTTAGTCGTCTGGCAATAATTTTTTGTTGATGTACATTTTCAAAGTTAATCGAATTTAATAATTAAACATAAAAATCAATATGATACCTAAATAATAATAACTACTTCAAATTAGAAAAAAATATAAGAATATTGATAGATTTTGACATATGAATATGGAAAAACAAAGAGATTGACACATTTCAGTAAGACTTGATAAGAAAGTGATTATACAACCCATTATTTAAAGTTAATAAATATGGAGCACTTCATATTCTATTAAATATTATATTCCGTAAGTGAATCGAAGAATTTCTAGACATTTTTTAAAGAAAATTCTATATAAATTCTTAAAAGCATAAAAAAAAATTATATATTTATATGTAGGTTTAGTTTAGGTTCTTTTACTCAATATCAAATTAAATCAAACCAAATCTAGTTGAGTTTTTTAGTCGGTTTGGTTTGACTTTTCGATTTAATGCGATTTTCGATTCAGTTTATACTCCTAATCACAGGAGAGGGAAGATAAAAGACATGCTAAGGAATTACCCGCTAATCAATATTTCTCATGTTCAACCAGGAAAAGAAACCATGATCGAACACGGCTCGTACAATAGATGTGCATGTTTATCTAAATTCTTCGAGATATATGCGTGGGTCACGATAATCTGAAAAGACTTTGAAACAAACCAAACCAACTGATTTCACAACAGACTTACTCGTTGTTTATACTCAATAAATATATAATACTATGTGCTTGCTGTAACTGTAAAGTATTTTCCATGTTAATCCTCCACCTCCATACACAAGTTTCATTCTGTAATAGTAGTAGATTTTTGTTTCCCTTTTCGCTTATACTTTTCAAAAAGTTGCAGATTCACTTCAGCTTCATTGGGCTGATTCTTTGGACTCTGGTGGCATGACCAGATAAAAAGAGTTATTATTGACAGCGTACGGATTTACTACCGAAAGAGGGCCTAAATTAAAATAAGAGCAAAAAAATGACATTATATAGTCGTTCTAAAAATAATAACCAAAATATATATAAATTCTATACACTTTTACGATCACCGTATACAAATAATTTTGGCAGCAGGCGTGATCTTTGCCCAAATAAAATCGGCTCTCTTTCGCAATCACTGTTCAAAATCCAGCGCGCACTATGAAAATCGAACACGAAAATTATTCAATTCACGTGCTAATTGCTCAGTCCATTTCCTCAGTTATCTGCAGGGTTTATTAGGATTTAAGAAGCCTTAACAACTCCCACCAAACAAGCTCTGAAAGCTGGAAAATACCTGATAAAAATCTGTAATATCAATACCAATGACCAATACTATCACGTGAAAATGGCAGGGGCTAGTCAGTTTTCGGGCCGGTAATTGAAAAATAGCCAGCGTTTGCAAAGTCATTGTAAAATAGCTACTTACTATTTTGCTGTAACACGGAAAGTTTCAGCATAATATACTGGAGATTGGTGCATCTGTGTATGAACTTACGGCCTATTATGATGGAAGTACAGCACACGGAAAATTTCAGCATAATATACTGAAGATTGGAGCAACTGTATATGAACTTTCAGCATATTATGCTGGAAGTCCAGTATATTATGCTGGAACTCCAATATATTTTGCTGGAAGTTCAAATGTAAAAAATTCGAACTCCAGTATATTATGCTGGAATATTTTTCGTATTTTGAACAGTATTTTCGTTCAAATTTATTTTTACATGAAAAGTAGCTAAATTTCGATTACTTTTGAAAGTGTGACTATTTTTAAATTACCACTTATAAATTTGGCTATTTTTAAATTTCACCCTACTATCACGTCTTGCCATGCCATCTAATGGTATCCGTGAGAGTCTACTGCAAAATAAATGTGAGTTTAATTTTAAAGTCTACCATGCAGTACGAAGAAAAAAAAATGTACGTAATACCACTGCGCCGAAAGAATAACAAATGTAATACTAATAGGAGTAGTATTTAGCACATACATAAAGTATATGATCAAACTGAATTCAGTATATCAATTCTCTGTTAATCTGAATTCATAGAGATATCAATATATGCATGGACCACGTTAATCCAGAAACGACTTACTCGTTATTTACACCAAATCATATATGTATAATGTGTTTGCATATTACTTTTCATCACTTAATTGTGATTAATTGAATACATTCTCAACTCATTTTTATCACCTAATCATGTTAAGTTAAAATAATTTGGCGTAAGTTAAGCATTTTCCATGTTCCTCCACCCGTATACACAAGTTCCACTCTGCAATTGATTTTTCTTTTCCCTTTAATTTGTTTATATGTATACTTTTCTAAGAGTTATTGACAGTGTACGGATTTATTCTCGAACGAAGGCCTAAATTAAAATAAAATTGACTGGGATATTATAATTTTTATCTCGCGCCAGAAAATATTTATATTTTGTAGCCGAAAAAGTGTATAATATTTGTATATAATATACAGAATATATATATACTAAAAATATAATAAAAATATATATTTTTTCGACTATAAAATTTTGAGAGCGGCTATACAGTGTCATTTTTCCTTTCGCAATCACTGTTCAAATCCAGCGCGCACGAAAATTATTCAATTCACGTGTTGATAGCTCCCATTTCCTCATACGTTATCTGCTAACTGCATCGTTTATTAGGGTTTAATAGCCCGTTTGGCCAAGCTGCAAAAATCAGTTTATTTTGAGAATTGATTTTCTTTAAAAATGCTTTTCTCAAAAGTACTTTTGGTGAGAAGCAGTTTGTATTTGGCTAATTAGTTTGAAAAGCACTTCTGAGCAGCAATTAGTGTTTGGCCAAGATTTAAAAATGGAAAATTTTCAAGAAGCACTATCTTTTAGTGGTAATTAGCTATTTATAGATACCATTTGCTATATTACATCCTATATACGTTTTTATATGTATTTAGATGTATTTAATGTATTTAGATTACTGTATTTTGAATACATTAGGAAAAAAAGGCGTCAATCTTGGAAATCCAGTTAATAAGATTTTGTATTCAACTGTATTCAAGATCTTTATCATTGAATACAGTAACATATTTTCCTTAAAAAAGGACTTTTCAACTGATTTAAAACGGAAACAAAATCAATCTCGCAAATAGTCTCCTAATATAACTCAACTAACACAATTATATCACCCATAATCTGTATTTCCCCCTCCATTGAAGATTTTCCATCCGAAAGTACTCAAAAACATAACAATCTGTAGATTTTCAATTCTCCCTTCTTTCTTTTCTTGTTCTTCTGTTACAGTTCGTAGAAATAAATTTTCAACCAAGAAAATTTGAGATTAATACAATTGTATACAAAAATATGTTCAAATTCGATTTTGCATATGACAACTTTTACAATTTTATTGCGACATTCTGGAAAGTGGAATAGTGAGAGTAACTACGTCGATTATTCGATTGAGGGAATACTGATAAAGGAGTATGCGTCGTATAATGATGTGGTCGCGTCAATTTCAAAGCAACTGGACATAGATTTGAGCTCAAAGTCCATTAAAATTCAATACAAAGTAGAAGGAAATTGCACGCCAATGGAAATACACAATGATATGGGTTTTAGGGTGTATGTAGAGTTGAAAAAAGAGAACAGAGAATTCAAGATGTATCCTTTGTGCATAACAACAATTGACAAAGAAGTTGTATCCGAAGGTAGTTTAATTCAAGGCGACATGTCCAAATGGAAGAAGCAGTTCAAAGGTATAATTTCGATATAGATGATACCCTTGCCCTTGATGTTGTCAATTCAAGCGAACCAATTGGGGTGTTCGAACTAGACGATTTGATAATTTCAAAAACAAATCAAAGGGAGATTATGGTTGGACAAGTATATAAGGATAAAGCTACATTGAAAGAGGTGATGGAGCATTATGCTATATCAAAAAGGTTTCAATTCCGGGTTGATAGGTCTAATTCAATCAGGTTTGAGTGTTCTTAAGTATTCATTATTGTTTTGTTTATTGTATTCTGGTTGGATTTGTAAAGTGTATGGAGGTGTATTTAGTTGTATTTGTGAATTTTTACTTGACCTATATTGGTGTGTGTGTTTAGTTATTATGTATTAATAATACATGTATTGGTGTGGAGCATTGCGCTAGTACAGAAGAATTGAATGTAAAATCAAACTGTTTGTAGATGTATTTAGCTGTATGCAGATGTATTTAGCTGCAATCACGTATGTAGATGTATTTAGTTGTATGTAGTGGCTCTAACTGTTTTTTATTAAGTGTATTAGTTGTATTTAAATGTATGCTTATAAGTATAGGTGTATTCAACCTTGAACACTGTATATATTTGTGTTGTATAATACTCTATATGTATATATAGATGCAATAATATATTCAAATTTATATGAGTGTATTTTTTGTAAGTATTTATATTGATCATATGTATAATAATAACTTCTTTGCAACTATGCATTATTATGTATGTCTGATGATTGTGCATGGAGGTTTAAGGCTTCTAGCAATAACAAATCACAATTGTTCAAAGTGAGAGAGTTCAATGATAAGCATACATGTCCGTTGAAGGATAAGGTGTATGAGCAACGTCAGGCAAGTAGCAGCCTTATAGGTGGTATGATTAGGCCCAAGCTTACAAATCATAAGAGAAATATACCCCAAATGATATAATTGATGATGTAAAAACAGATTTAGGTGTCGATGTTAGTTACATGTTGGCATGGCGGGCTAAAGAAAAGGCAATGAATTTTTTGAGGGGTGAACCGACTGATTCATACAATAAATTACCAGGATACTGGATATGACATATCCTGGTTCGCACATTAGAATGGTAAAATTCCCACAAAATGAGTTCAAGTATGTGTATATAACCTTGTATGCCTTTATAAAAGGGTTCGATCAATGTAGACTCATTGTGGTTGTGGATGGAAACAACTTAAAACCATATTACACTGGGACTTTCGTCTCGGCCAGCACTTTGGATGGTGCAGGTGAGTATGCTGGTTATAATATGGTATTATAATAGTACTGCATATAAAATATTGAAATACATATTTAAAATATGTATGCCATTTTATTTACAGGCCATATACTTCCACTGGCATATGGTGTTATTGATTTAGAGAACGATGTTGCTTGGACGTGGTTCTTTGAGCAATTCAAGGAAGCATATGGTGAGAGAGAAAGCATGTGCATCGTTTCAGATAGGAACGAAAGTATCATCAAGCTTGTATCAAGAGTGTATCCAACTGTACCACATTTTGCTTGTATATGGCATCTTTGGAACAACGTATATAAGAAATTCAAAAAGAGTCATTCAAAGTTGAGCGAGATATACTTTTCAATGGCAAAAGCTTACACACAGGCTGAGTTTGACAGTCTAATGGAGAAGGTGGGAAGGTAGATATTAGGGTGAAAGAATACTTAGAGTTAGTTGGATACGAAAAGTGGGCTAGGTTGTATGTACCTGTCAACGGGGGATGGACAATGACGTCAAATATTACCGAGTCAATCAATGTCGCACTTGTGTCAGCAAGGGAATTGCCAATATACGACCTCCTCGAAGAAGTTAGGAAAATGTTTGGACGTTGGAATTGTAGCAATCGTAAAGAGGCTCTACAGACCTACACAACGCTTGGTAAAAAATACCAGGAGATGCTTACCTTGAACGAGGCAATGTCTACACGAATGACTGTAAGTTGTCTTTTATTTATGTATTTGTTTCCTATATGTATCTATGGTACAAGGTATTTAACTGTATATATTTCAAGGTAGCAATGGAAGTTGTATCCTATATTCAGTCAAGACTACTCTTTAATATTCTGTCAGCATTCCTTTAGTACGTATTCATCTATATTCAATGTATTTACATGTATATACATGTATGTCTTTGAATTATGTATGTATAAATATAGTTGTATCTAATATAGTTGTATTTTAATACAATATATATTGTGATTCTTAAAACTAGATAAAATTCTATTTCTTTTATATTCTTTGATATATATATTATTTGTTTTTTAAAATGTAGGTTGTGCCATCGACTGAATATTTGCATATGGTGAACGATGAAGGAAGACATTACACAGTATGCCTTTTAGAGAAAAAATGCAGTTGTGGGCGGTTCCAAGTCGACGAATTACCGTGCCCACACGCTTGGGCTGTACTGAAGAGCAAGTTTCTAATGTCAGAAGATTATTGCTCTGATTATTACAAACCAAAGTCTGTTGTAATGACATATGAGGTGCCCGTGTATCCTTTGCCTGACTGGAAAGAATGGAATATACCAGCCCATGTAGCAGATGAAGTTGTATTACCACCCAAATGGAAAAGACCTCCTGGAAGACCAAAGAAGAAGCGTGATAAGCCGTTGATTGAATTGCTGCAGAAGAAAAATCAACATTCGTGTAGCATATGTGGGCAGGAAGTACATAATAAGCGTACTTGTAGAAATGTTCCACGTAGAAATTAGTTCACAATCTGACTTGTATTAATGAAAAATGATTTGTCATGTATTACAGTGTCATTTCGAATATGTTTCGGATATATTTAGTTGGTGTATTAAATCTGAATACGTAATTAAAATACGACCATTATATCTTCATTATATATGAATATAGATAAATACAATCATTGAATACATATGATTACAATAAATTGTATACACAGGGTATGATTGTATCATAAACAGAACTGATGATTTTTTTCTGAATAAATATCATATATTAGAGATTGAATATGATTTATGAAAGTAAAATACATGTATTCGAATACACTTGAATATATATTAATACAATCTGTTATACACGTATAGATGTCTAAATATGTATTATACAAGGGTCTAAATAGATTTGAATACATTTGCATATAAATGAATACAGATGAATAAAATCAGTTATATATAAAAATATGTATTCAAAGTACAACTGAATACATATCAATGCAATATTTATATAAATATGAAGGTCTAAATACACCTGCTGAAAATATGTGAACATAACCTGGTGAATACATATAAATACAACTTAATAACTGACTATTACAATAAGTTAAATACATATAAATACAAAATATTGCATACATACTAATACAAACTGATATAAACACACAAAAACCCAACAGGTTGAAGGACAGATTAATTCAGAAGCAAAAAAAAAGTCAATACATCGATTGGATGCTTGAAATGATAATGTATAAAAACTGTTGATACAGTCACTAAATTACCAACACCCTGTCCAACACACTATTTTTACCAACACAGTGTCCAAGAAAAAAAGTATTCACAAAAACTCCCATCGAAAACTACATTCACCTACGACTACTCTAACATTATCTTCACCGACGTATCAGAATCGGTGATGTGCCTAAGAATGTTTGAAGTTGCTTCGCTCTCGCTTACGGCATCAGCGTCTATCTTCCGCATAACATAATCCCAAAGGAGGGCACCATATCTTTGATGGAGCAAATTGGCATCAAATTTTATTTGTGGAACCATCCCAACGGTGCTAAGAAACTCTGTGTATGTCGCGACATGCACCCCACAATCCCTGAAAGAATGCACCAAAACAGTTAAAAATAATTCATATTATTATAAAAATGATACAAGGAAAAGGATTAAACACATACATGCTACCGGGATTTTGTTGAGACAGATCTGAAATGAAAACAACTTCAAAGGGATCAGTTGGTGCCTTGTTAGAGTATGCTGAGTCATGAGTCCAATCTATGCCTTGCTTATCTTTGTAAAAATCACTGATCGATAGATACAGAGGTACAAGCTTAGCTAGCTTATCTATCTCTGAAGCCACATAAGAATCATGCAATGCTGATCTAATGGAGTCATACACTTTGATAGATCTATCATTGAATAAGACAACTGCCAATACCCAATGCATTTTTTCTTCCAAGTTGACTGGTATCAAGACGTTGTCAACAGTATGCCACGGTACATTAGCCATCAATCTGTAGCCCCTTATGTACTCACATACCACATCCTCTTCTTTGGCTACATTTGCATTACTATCTGTATCAGCATACCTGTCGAATATTTCAGTTATTTTTGTCTTGAATATACAATCAACAGTTGTATACGTGAAGTTGGGTATTGGGTTGTACTTTCCCTTCTTTCTTAAGTAGTAAAAGATGACACCAATATGCTACATTTAAAATGGAATACACCATGTCAGTACATTGAATGAAATTCAGAAAATATCAAATGCTGAAAACATAATTGAACACATGCAGCTGTATGTAATCTATCAACTGCTGAAAACAGATTAGTAAAATTGTATGTTACATACATGTTGCAGAATACATGTATGTATCTGATAGTAGTGTAGAGTTAACATACTAAATGTGGAAGGAGTCTTACATTGTCATTCCATACTTTGTCGTCAGATGAGAGAAGGTAAAACCAATTTTTTGAAGTGACTTGATCAACACCAAAATCCAACGGTATATGCAGTGTTGACTTGCTCTTTTTGTAATGGTCTTCCAAATCACTTCTACAATGAATTTCAAAATACAATATGTCTATTATTTAAATTATAAATATATTGAATAGATATATAGACTAAAAAAATTACTTTTGGTAATGTTTAGCGAGAAGACCTTCACGAACCCATTTCCCATACTCCTGAATAACTAATGTAGGATGTGGTCCCAAAATCAAATCATCTTCAAATGAGTGTTTCTTGTCGAATATGGGAGTCAACTTAACTGAGGTGCTTATTGTTCAGGAAAGTAATGAATACAAACATTTAATTTTGTATACAAGGGGGAAGAAGATCATATATTTATAATTCATTATTTTTTAAAATAATTTACTAACCTGCGGAGTCGAAGTTTGACTCATAAGGCGAAGAATACCATCTACTAGGACGCAGATTCCTATGTGAGGCTAATGGAGTTGCATCTGTTGGATTTTTTGCTGCATGATGTATCACAATTCTAGCTTCTGGAATTTGACTTGGAAGAAAATGGTTCGACAACTCAAACTGTGATACATGTACTTCTTTGGATACACATATAGGTGGTATGATACACAACATCTCAGATGTATTATTCCCATCAACCATTGCTTCATCACAAACAGGATTAACATCTGTATTCTGTTAATGTATACATATGTATATGAGTGTTTTATGAGCGCCTTGGTAATCGGGTACCCAGATTACTCAACTGGAGAACCACTGTAAATCAACCGACTTATGCTTATCTGATGAATGGCATGTTCAAAGACCAGGGAAACATGGTAAATTAATATTTCATAAGTTTTTGAAATTCAATTTTGCATACAATACTTGCTAAGTATAGTCTATTCTGCATATAACATACATATGAATATGTACTGTATTTTCAAGTTCCATACACCCAACAGTTCCATACGAATACATACATTATTATATACATCCAACATACATATGCATACAATATACATCTAAATACAACCTAGATTTTCCATATGCAATACACCATTCATCTGCATACAGATTATACTTTCCTTTTGCTATAGCCTACAGTTGCACACAATATACATTTCGATATAGTGATCAACTTTAAATATAGGTTGCATATAACATACAATTTTCAATTTCCAGATTGTTTACAAAGACATCCAACCAAGCGATGTAGAGCTTGTTGTTATTCAAATTCCTCTGGAAGGCGTTGAGATAGATACCAGCCCTACCAATACTCATTCAGACAAGAATGCAGATGATCAGGATGATTCAGATGACTTTAGTCCTACACCGCATCTTCAACCTGCGAAGAAATATGATGCAAGTGTTAGACCTTCTTCATCTCCACCCCACAAGAAGCGCAAAGAGCAGATTATAGATCACTCAGAGGCAGGGACTAAACCCGAGACTCCTTATGCTGGTATATCTGAAGTCAATCAAAATGTGTTGCATGATAAGAAGCCAGCGGATTCTAAAGCGGATGAAGTATCTTCGTTGAGGAATGATCTAAATTCATTCAAAGACTACGTGAGTTTTGTATTCCATTAGTAAATAATACAGTTTTGTTATTTAACATTCATATATTTTCCAACACCTATTTAATTTTTTATGTTTTGATTAGGTGACGAGCGAGTTCACGTCTTTAAGAACATTGATCAATGAAAACTTCAAGAACATTTCTAACCAGATTAAAGCAAATCAGCCCATAGTGACACGTGATGATGGTATTCAAATGTCGCATGATGTTGACGTGCAAGATAATCCCAAAGGCCAGCCAAAGAGTGATATAACCGGAGGAGAGAATTTGGAGGTTAACATTTTTTTAAACCTCTGTTAGTTTATGTTTATGTGAACATAATAAGACTATATGATTCTTATTTATTCACATTAATCATCTATAAGACACCATACATATTTTAAAATACAAGTAAATACATGTTAATTAAGTTATACATAACTATTTAATTTTATATAAATATATATATAAACTGAGACATGTATGTAGTTGTATATATACTTAATTTCAAGTTGTATTCTGTTAATGTATACTGTAATTTCAAGATGCATACAACCTAAAGTTCCATACAGCTATATACAACATAAGCTAGGTGTAGTTGTATTTAAGTTTTACACAATACAATATTTATTAAAAGATTATAGTATTTATTATATTTGCAGTTCACAATAACAGAATACAGTAAGTGAAACACATACATATTTATACATTAACATGATACAGATGTTAATCCTCACATACATATGTATAAATTATCAGAATAGCAGAATACAGTATGTTAATTTTGCAATTTTAGGGTCAACCTTTGAGCAGCACTTTTAAAACCAAACTTGCATTGCGAGTGACATACCAGCAATCCTATAGTACTTCTTGTGATAATCCATTTTCTTACTAATAGATGTAATAAGGTTGTTGAATGCAAGAGTACCCCATAGATAATCAGAGTATCGCCCACTCTCGACTAAGTTAAAATGTAGTCGTGGGATGGTTGTGGTTTTCTTCTCTGATAAGAATATCCATGTGTGTATGAGATACAACAATGATATCTTGATGACATCCCATCTTTGCCATCACCCCATTTCTTTTCATCAAAGCATGACAATAAAGCTTCCTTTTTAACCAGCTTTGAACTGCCAAAGTATGTCTGAACAATGCGGTTGGGCACCTCTGTGTTGAACTTAAATTCACGTGGATCACCAACACATTTGAGACCAGTGACGAGGGCAAACTCCCTGATTGAGAAGAAAATTGTTGTACCATTTAGGTGTATTGAAAATACATCATCAGTACTTCCCTCTAACTGCTTAACCATGAAGCACCTGAAGAGCTGATGATGTACCTCACACTGATCCATATTAAGGAGACTTCCAAAATAAGTAGAACTTAATAGTTTATATTGTTCTAGAGTAAGCTTTTCTTTGAGATCAGATACTATGTTTGTGTTTGTATATGAACAAATATGCGGTGATAATCTTGGTGAGTGTTTCATAAACAGTTTATTTTCCTGCATACAAACAAGAATTTAAAAAAGGTTTCATATTCATCTTCAATACATTAACTTATTGAGTATTATGAATACATATAAATACAACAAGGTACAGTTAAATATTGAAATACACATTAATACCATTTAGTACAAAAATATGAATATATATATATATATACAACATGCAAGGAAAACTGTAATAAGTACTGAAATACATAGAATGTAAATTTGAATACATTTAAATACAACATATAATATTCAAGTAAGCACAACTCAGTTATTGACAGTGTGAATGTGCAAATGAGTTCTGGATTGTTTTAATACTTATGAATACAACTAGATACATACAAATACAACATCATACATATAAAATCACGTGAATAATTATGAATACATACAAGTTTCTTTGAATGCATATTAATACAATAACAATTACCTTTTCGTGTCGTGTATCTGATGTTTTTTTGCATCAACTTCCTTAACCTTGACACATGAAGAATCATTCATAGGTTTTTTCCTCTTTTTTGCAACTGGATTTTTTGTTTCTTTTGAAGATTTCTCAACTTGGACTTATTTCGATTTGTCATTGTGTAATTTAGTTCTTCTCTCTGAAGCTGTAGTTGTTGATACACCTGCAAAATCCGACTCCGCTTGAGTTATTTACAACAAAAAAGAGGGCCCATCAAAATTGAAAATTTTGGTGGGTATACCTCTGGTTATCATCTTGTGTGGCGTTGAATCCGACATTGGAGAGAAAAACAAAAACTTCCTGGTAAGTAAACAATAACAATGGTTATTGTTTCAGAAACAAACTAAAATCTGTATCAAAATCAGAGAAACTAAATAATTGTATCAAAATCGAAGAATCTAAATACTTGCCCCAAGAACTTGTTGTGAGGAATAAAACAGTGATTTTAGAGAGAAAAGAAATGGGGAGTGATACTGGCGGAAACCTAGTGAATTTGGGTGGGAGAATAAGTATGAATCGTGGGTTTGTGGGAGAAGAGAGTAAAGTGTATGCAAAAAGAGAGAGAGAGAACGTGGTTAGTAAGATTTACGATGATTATGTGAGAGAAAAGACTAAAAAGGAGAAAGAAAAATATTATTTAGCATATATGGTGCCTTAAATGTAGGATGTAACTATAATTAGATATTTTGCTATAAAGGATAAAAAGTATCTATAGGATGTAATATTTTAAAATGGTATTTATTTAAAATAAATAGGGTACTAAGCTTTTCTATAGGGTGTAAAATTTCCTTTAAAAAATCGCTTCTAAGTGTATTTTTGTCAAGAGTGCTTCTCAAAAAAGTGCTTTTGGAGAGAAGGTATTTTTTTCTACTTCTCCAAAACTGCTTCTGCTTCTCCTCAAAAGCACTTTTTTTTTTCCTTCCAAAAGTTTGGCCAAACACTTCAATTTTTAGCCAAAAGTGCTTTTGGCAAAAGAAAAAACACTTTTGGCCAAAAAGAAGCTTTGTCAAACAGGATATAAGTGGCCTTAACAACTCCCACCAAGCAGGTCCTGAAAGCTGGAGAATATTTAATAAAAATCTGAAATACTAAAACAAATGACTGACACCACCACGGCTTATAATCTAGTGTAAAGGTGGAAAATGGTTAAAAGAAAATAGTTATCCACCCATATTATCCATCAAAAATAGGTTGGATAATGAACCATTTAAAAATGGGTCGAATATGAATAAAGAACTTTATTATCCACTTAGAAAATGGATAATCAATGGATAACTAATGTATTTAACTTTTACATTTGTAAAGCCTCAAAATGGAGTTCTTCAAGTTTGGAAGACTAAGAATTCTCTCGTAAGTGATCATATTTAAGAAGCCGTGGATAATATGGATATCCATATTATCCACCGGATAAACCCATTTTTATCCGTCTCAAATACGGGTCGGGTTGGATAATTTATCTGTTTTTTAAAATTACCCGTTTTGACATGCTAATATCCGACCTGACCCGTCCGTTTGCCACCCCTGCTCTAGTGTTATCAGTAAGAGTACCAAAAAATAATGGTAGAGTTCAATTTTCATAGTTTCCCATCCTTTTCTGTGATCCAGTGGCGGAGGCAGAATTTTCGCCTAAGGGGGTTCAAAAAAAAGTTAAAAAATTAAAAGAAAATGTAGCCAATAGGGATTGAACAACATCCTTTCCCCCTTGACCACAAAGCTATACCTTTGGAATGTATCAATGGGATTCAAAATATATAATTTGAATTTTGCCTTATATGTACAATGTAATTTTCCGACGAAGGGAATTCGGATGAACCCATTCTACCCTCCTAAATCCGCCCCTGCTATAATCCTTTGATATAAAAAAAGGCAGCCCGGTGCACTAAGCTCTCGCTATGCGCGGGGTCCGGACAAGTCCACAAGTGGTCTATTTTATGCAGCCTTAACCTGCATTTCTACAAGGGAAATTTTCGCTCCTATACCACATAGGAAACTATATTACCAAATATGTTCATAGTTTGCATATTACCCGCCATGCTAATAGTATTTATACAAAATATAGATAATTCATTAAATAAGATATCATTGTAGTTGTAGGCTTCTTTATTTAGGCGCGCTAATATTGGAGAATTAAATATTCTTCCAGATATATCACAACGCAAATCACGCATAATATTATCGACTGTTTCGATTCAAAATTTAGCGACTCTGTTTTTGCAATACACTGTGTTTCAATATTTTTTTCTGATTTCACAAATCAAAAACGACTAAATCTTCTACAATTCTTTTGCAACAAACGCAATTATGTCCAAAATCCCAATTATGATACAACTGAATGGGAATTGAGATAGCTATGAGAGATTTAGAGAATTTCAAGTCGATGGCATTGTAGTTGATGAGGATGCGAGTTATAGTCTATTGATTTCTATAATAGCACAACAATTAATGATCGATATATCCGAAAAAATTATAGAAATCGAATATAAAGCAAAGGAAAAGAGAGCAGCAATTCCACCATTGACAGCCATTAAAAAGCTTTGAAGCTTTGAATTCGAATTTGGGTTTTCAAAAATCATTATTTGTTTGGATTGGGTGTTGTTGAAAATAATTGGGAATATGGTTTGGAGTTAATATCTCAATTTTGAGGGGTTTTGGTGAAGATTAGACTTGGTTTTGGCTGAATTTCAGATTGAAACTCGAAGAAGAAGAAGAAGACATGACATACATTATATTGCAGAAATTGTAGAAAAATTGTAAACTGTTGTTTATTTATTTCTTTTTTATTCATTTAACTATTCTATGAAAGTTGAACAACATTGTATAAAAATTGTATTTAAGTGGTATTATATTGTAATTGTGTATACATGGAGACGAAAAAGGAAAGCAAAAATTTAGGATCATATCTGCTATGTATAACTGTTCGCGATTTCAATATGGAATTGCGTATCACCAATGAGAACACAGTTGTAGGTTTGTGCTGTTACATTTTCTATTAAATTCTGGTTGTATATCAATGTCCTACACTTTATCTACATTTTATCTACAAAATAAACTACATGTCAGAGTAATATATATATATATCAGTATGGATTTTCACAATATCTACAAAATTTCTACATTTATTCTACAATAAAACTACATATCATTTGAAAAAATAATATGAAATACAGAATTTCAATGTTTCTACAAATTATATACAAAATTTCTACAAACTGTTCATAATAGAATTTATCTTTATTTTCATGCAGGTTCGTCTGGAACACTAAAGTTACTTGATATGCCAACATCTCCCGTTATAGAGGACTATGAAAGTATAATAATAACAGATAGTACACCAAGTTTTATTGAAGTAGGACAAGTATACCAAGACAAGCAAATTTCATACAACTAATTATACATAGTAAAAATAAATTTCATACAACTAATTATATATTATACAACTTATCTATAATTTTCTACAACTTTCACACATTATTTCCACCCAGTTAAATACAACTACAATAACATACAACTTAAACACAAATTTTATACAAATTTTATACAATATGTCTTTTGTATATTTTGTAACTAATTTATACATAGTAAAAACAAATTTCATACACTAATTATATATTATACAACTTATCTATAAATTATCTACAATTTGTGTACATTATTTCTACTCAGTTATATACAACTATAATATAATACCACTTAAATATAATTTTTATACAATGTTGTTCAACTTTCATACAATAGTTAAATGAATAAAAGAAAAATAAATTAACAACAGTCTACAATTTTTCTACAATTTCTGCAATGTAATGTATGTCATGTCTTCTTCTTCTTCTTCTTCTTCGAGTTTCAATCAGAAATTCAGCCAAAACCAAGTCTAATCTTCACCAAAACCCTTCAAAATTGAGGTATAAACTCCAAACCATATTCCCAATTATTTTCAACAACACCCAATCCAAACAAATAATGATTTTTGAAAATCCAAATTCGAATTCAAAGCTTCAAAGCTTTTTAATGGCTGTCAATGGTGGAATTGCTGCTCTCTTTTCCTTTGCTTTATATTACTGAAATTTGGGATTGAGAGATAGAGAGAGACGTAGAGAGAATTCTCAATTCTTTGCAACAACATCCAATCCAAACAAACAAATGCCTTTTGAAAACCCAAATTCAAATTCAAAGCTTTTTAATGGTTGTCAATGGTGGAGGGGCTACAGATTTTTGCTGGTTTTAGAAGAGGAAATCGTGGGTGATTGAAGAGGAAATCGTGGGGTGTGGTTTGATACGTGAGTGAGGTGGTGGGATTTGGAGAGAGAAACTTGGGAGAGTGGGAATATACGGTTGAGTAAAATTAGGAGACTAATTAATACCATTAAAATCCTAAAATGGTACATAAATGGTAATTAGGTATATAGAAGGTAATTATATTAAAAGTTAAGCATAGAGGGTAATATAGTTTATTATATGACATATGAATATAAAAAAAAAAAATCTACAAAAGGCTATTTCCATGGCTCGAGTCCGTATCTCCTAGTCAAATGACAACAATTTTAGTGTCACAAAAAAATATATTTGTAATAGAGTAGTATTTAGCACCTACATAAAGTATTGGATCAGACTATGCTCAAAGTGACCAGGAAAAGAAGAGGGCTTTCAATTCAAGTTTAATAAAAGGAAAAGACCGAAGATGGAATTCTGGATTGTTTCATACTCCTCCAAACTGTCAAAGTGTTTTTCTTTATTTTTTTTAAAGTAGAAAAAAGTAATAAAAATAAAGTTTGGCGATCCCAAGGTGCTTACCTGCACGCTTGCACTAAAAACAATGAAACAAAAAAGCAGAAGCAGTAACGGGAAAATCATGGGAGAAATTCAGAAATAGTTCAGATTTACAACCGGCCGTTCAAAAATAGCTCAGTTTCAAAAGTAATCGAAATTTAATCACTTTTATGTAAAGATAAATCTAAGCGAAAACATTGTTCAAAACCCGAAAAATACGTCAGTATATTATACTGGAGTTCCAGAATAAGTATGCTGGAACGCCAATATAGTATGATGGAGTTCCAGCATAAGTACACTAGAACTCCAACATAATATACTGGAGTTTCAGCAAGTATAATTGTCCAGTATAACATACTGGAGTTTGTAGCACCGGTGCTCCAGTCTCCAGTATATTATACTGGAGTCATCAAAGTATACCGGTCCAGCATAATATGCTGGAGTTCATATACAGGTGCACCGAACTCCAGTATATTATGCTGGACTGATCTCTGTTGCAGCAAAATAGTGGCTATTTTTCATTGACTTCGTAAACGCTGGCTATTTTTGAATGACCAGTCCGAAAACTGACTATACCGTGCTATTTTTACAAAATCATAGAGGTTTAGATCTGAACCTTGAAGTGAAAGCCCATCAGCTTCTCTATCAAGCAAAGAGCAAAGGCAAAAAGGGGCAAACCAAAGCTAAAGTGAGATCAATGGGGGACTTTTATTCTAGCTATTCATACGCACCAGTTTCTTTAACAATTATAAACAAAGTAGAGCAGACCGGTGTACTAAGCTCCCGCTATGCGCAGGGTCCGGAGAAGAGTCGGACCATAAGAGTCTATCGTACGCAGCCTTACACTACATTTTTGCAAGAGGTTGTTTCCACATCTCGAACCCATGACCTCCTGGTCACATGACAACAACTTTACCAGAAGTAGAACATCTTTAAAAAGCATCTGAAATGATGATGGAAACAGCAAAAGCTTAGTAGCCTTCTTTCCTTCAGCACCGTGGACGGAGCTAGGGGCGAAAAGATCTTTGAAAAATTATATTATGTATATATGATAAAAAAAAATTCTAAAGTATGTATATGAGACACTGAATTCCTTGGCTTCTCTTAGTTAAAATCCTGCATCCGCCATTATGCACTATTATTCTCCTTTTCTAACATGAATAATCCATTGGCCACCTTTTCCTCTTTTTTCAGTTTCCCTCTTTATGCACTATTATTCTCCTTTTCTAACATGAATAATCCATTGGCCACCTTTTCCTCTTTTTTCAGTTTCCCTCTTTCCTTCTCCCTCTTGTTTAACGGATTCTCTACTATCTATTGCCCCAATTACTAACCTCAGAATCGACAGATAATTATAGTTAACTGCTCTTGAAATAGCATTAGCCCTTCAAACTCAAAGAACTTGATTAAACAATCTGTAAAACTTAACTATGCCAGCACCTCCCACCACCTACTACAAATCCACGAGAAAAACAAAAATTAAACAACAAAACTAGCTCCTTGTCACAAAACAAAACCAAAAAGAAGAAGATGGAAGGACTGATTCTCATACCACAAATTGATGAAAGCTCTATAGCTAAAAGGTTAATCAAAAAGGGGGTTCATTAACTGTGATTTATAGTTCATCTATTATTTCAGAAACTGCCATTCCAATTCTGGTGACACAACTGAGGTTGCTGATAAGTGATAAGCACCATCTTGAGCTCCTGCGTTACTGCTGCCACACTAACTCCAATGTTGCCTTCCATGGCACTGCCCCAATGATGAGGATTTGCCATTGTGGCAGGCCGTGGAGGATGATACAAGCCTTGAAATTGCATATGGGATGATTCTGCGGCAGCTGGAGCGGCATTGAAAGAACCATGACCAGTGTGGAACGGCAGATAGGCAACATGAGGCGATTGTCCAGGCATGTTTTCGTATTGAACCTGAGTCCAAACTACAATGCTGTCTTTGATTCATCCACATCTCAGGTGTTTCTGCCAGTCAAACAGGTTTCAAGGAGCAAATCAGTTCCCAACTATTTTCAGTCCCCAAACCAAGAACATTCCTAATAATTCGCAACTTGTAAACAATATTAACCTACAGATCAAAACAGCGATTGACACATCTGACCCCAAATACTACGAGTCTACGATAACAAAAGTAGGAAGATGTTCGGATCTACATTTTCGTTCAATATTTCTTGCACGTCTGCATCAGATTAAATTACAAGCAGCGACATTGCCTTTAGATTTCAGAAGATTGACAACTCACACCATCTCACAACTTTGAACTCGAGGAAATTCATCAGTGTAGGCCAAGGTCTACGACTCAAGCCAGCAGCTGCATTTCAATCGGTTCTTGCTGAAGTGGGGCTCCATCCATTTCTCTATCAATCAGTATTTTTAAAAGCAACACGAAAGCAGAGTACACACAAAATGGACCAAATATACATAATACCTAACATACATGAAGTTAGCACCTAAAATATCAAAGCGCAATTCAAATTACTAATTTCAGCATGCAGTACACTACAACAATAATATTAACCCAATAACTCAAATTGGACATAATAGCAACTTCAGAAGCAATATTGATATTCCATCTTCAATTAATCAAGAAGGAGAAAAAGGAAGTATCAAAAAAAAAAGAAGCACAAGTAGTATAAGATGATGTGTTACAAATGGTAGAGAATTTGCATACTCAGAGTAGAAAAAAAGTCATTGTTTGAAGAACAAAAGAAGAGAAACAGAAGAAGTAGAAGAAGATGAGTTAAAACTGCTCAAGAAGAATAAGAAGATAAGGACAAAAAGAATGCTCAAGTGTACATGGAGAGGAGTCCTAGTTGCGCAAGTTGAAAACGCTTTTCCCTTCTCTCCTTTTTGTCACTTAATTTTTCAAGTTTTAAAGTGGAGATTCGAAAATTTGATCGCTTTGTGTTGGGACTACTTTGCGCATCACGATCTACAGCAGGTTATATGCCCTCACTTCGCATTGTACTGACACTTTAAGCGACAGGGCAATGGTTTCTCGATAGTGTGGTAATATTGTGTTGTATACAACTTATGACATGAAAGAAAAGCTGATTCTCGATAGTTAAAGTGAAAGGAACAAAGATACTCACCTGCGGATTAGGAACATAAAGATTATTATCCTTGTACTTTAACCGGGATGAGTCTTCAACCCCTGTCGTACTGCCAATTACACCAGAAGTGTTAACGGCATAGCCAGTCAGACTAGTAAAAGTCCCTAAACCTGAAGTACTTCCTGTTGGGACAGGCTTGAATTGCTGGATTCCATACTTAAGCCCATTTGTGCTAAGATGGGAGCTACCTCCAGGCATCAGCAAGTAATTGCTTCCAGTGGAGGAATGCGGATAGGTTGGGTTACTAGAATAGCCAGGCATACTCATTGGAGGAACATAGGTGGGGGAGCAAATGACTGTATGGCATAAGATTAGCAAAATGGGAAACATGAACTTGGGGGTGCATCTGTGAAACATGCTGTGGCTGTTGTGCTTGCTGCAACATTGGAATTGACGATGCAGAAATGCTACTTGTGGCATGTGAACTGAGGAGCTGCAGATGGAAAGCATGACATGTAGGTCATAGAAAACACTAGAATAGATGTGGAGTTACAATATCAAATGTGATAAAACCCAAGTTATAAAAAATTGCAGGTACATATCCTTATCTGAGCATACAAGTACAATCATAACTACAAGTGTTGCGGGGAGGGTCATCATGATTGCTTTACAGTTAACAAATGGCCACGAGCAGATTCATCAACTGCTGGTCTAAAATATTTTGTCCAGTTTGAGGATCATAGGTCGCTTACATCCCATCCAGTAATAATAAGTGCAGAACAAGTAAATAGGAGCTGGAAGAGAAAAGTTAGATTTGTAACATGACCAAAAAAGAACATAAACCAAACTGAAGAACATGAACTCACTAACAATCTAGGTAAATCAGGAGCATCTTGTTTCTGTTGTGATTTGGAGGGAGTATAAGATGAGCTGTTATCTCGAACCTACCCTACAACTTAGTAATTTTCAAAATTCTAAGCAGTTGATGACTCTTTTTATCTGTCATTGATGATCTAAAGTTCCAACAGATCCAGGATATCAGCCCCTGAATTTCGAACATTATAGCTAGCTATATCAACTGATCGCTATCAACATGTTCATCACTCAAAGGCCTTAGTAACCAAAACTGACAAGCTGGCACTGTAATAAAATCATTTCGAGTATAGTCAAAATTCGGGTTAGGAAAAAAAGAGAAAATGAAAGAAGCAGCTATATATTTACAGTTCGCCATCTAAGCACAACTAGAAATGTTGAACAGAGAAGCATCAAAGTACTAGGAAATTCTATTAACAGTATAGATACTTCATTGCCTTCTCCAGTTCTCCTTTTTTTTTTTTCCGCCCCGTCAGACAGCTGAGAAGACGACAAACATTCAAAGGAAAAAATAGGGAGAAAGTGATACCCGTCTACACAGATTTCATCTACCGACAACAAAGACTCAATTTTATAGACTTGCAAAGGCTGGTGGAACATTTTTCTGTTAACTTAGAGTCTCAAACACTTATCCTAGGGACTACCAATAATACGACAGAATTCTATAATCAGAATTCAGAAGTCACATTGCTGTCAATAAGTTGTGCCTTACCCTAACCCATCTACAATTGTATATCAAATCCCGAATATTAAAGGAGTAACTGTGGCGTTCTATATTCAAGCACCCTGAAAGTTCTTAACGGCATACAAATAATTCCACGAGTGAAAAAAATTATCATGAGAAAGTGACGCATAGGACAGTCCAACATACCATATGAAGTAGGAGATAACAAACCTTGGTGGGTCAGTGTGTGATACTTGGCCCAAATCCTTCGAAGATATTAAATCAGCATAGCAAACTGTCAAACTCCGGTCAGTGCCCAAAAAACACAGCTTCTGAAGGTGTTCCAATAGCCCCAGGAACATTGACAATTGAGTTCTGGTTCATCTTAGGCTTCCGTTGAACAGCTATATGAACAATTACTTGCACTTTGCACATAAGTGAATCTAGCATTTGGACCATTTGGTCATATTTGTTATTTGTAAATACTGAAACAGATACTGTGGAGATGCAACTTACGAAATGCATTCTAAAAATGCAACTGACAAATCGTATTCTAGATGCGATTTCTTTAACAACAGACACCAAAGTACAATATTGTATTCACTTCTTATACCACCTGTGAACACCAGCTGCAAATACATAGAGACATAAAAAAAAACTGCAGATCCACAGTAGCTTCCAATTTCACACTAATCTGTCACTAAATCTGAACAACAGCTTCAGTTTCAGTAATATTACAAGACAGCAGCAAGCAGGAGCTATCATGTCATCCTATGTACATTAAGCTGATCACATTTAGCTATCAAAATATTAACATTAAGCTAATCACAATAAAAAATTCGCTGCCGTGTCATCCAATGTACACCGCAAGGTCGCAGCAGTCAGAGGTGTGATGGATTACATAGTCGCGGTGGATTTGTTGGTTCCTCGGGCTGAGATGCACGACGTTTGTAAACTAGCCTCGTGCCCTCGTCTCTCTCTCTCTCTCTCTCTCTCTCTCTCTCTCTTCCTCGTACGGGAAGTGGTTCCTCGGGTCATCATTCACAAATCCAATAGTCGTAACACACGAAGCTGAATCAATATAAGTCACTGCAATTGGGGTATTATCAAAGAGGAAAGGTCGGGATGTGCAGGGAAACGTGTGCGTTATCATCATCAGCCATTTCCATCTTCCAAATCACCGTAAGCATAGGCGGATCCAGAAATTAAATTCTATGGGTTTAACTTTTAAGGGTTTTAGCATTAAACCCATTATATATGTAAAGTTATGGGTTCATATCTACTATTTTTACAATTTTAATAAATTTTTACACATACATTTTTATTTCGCGTCGAAAGTTATGAGTTCAATTGTACCCGGTAGTAATACACTACATCCACCCCAGGCTGTAAGCACTAATATCCAAAACAAAGTAAATGCAAGAAATCACATGAATTATCACATAAGTAAAAATTCTACGAAAAGCTAGGACTTAGTGTCAAACTATGATAAACAAGCTAGTCATGTAAGTCACTTATTTAACTTCACTGCCACCAGTTCTACCATTTCTTCCATTATACAAAGGCAACTGCGACAACTGTGAGCATTTGAAACATTAAAGTGGAACCTAGGGAAGAGAAGCATATGACAATATAGAAATGCATCTAGGAACCCAAAAGGAAAAGCAGAAAATGAACCGGAAACAGAAGAAAAGATAGAAGAATACAAGTACGTACTATAAATCATGCTCACAACTCAAAGCTGGAAATAATATCAATAGATTGTTAATGAATTACCTAAAATCAAATGATTTTGGAGGGGAATCAGGGGAGGGCGATTTCACTCCTACGGATTTTTCTGAAAGGAAAACGCATCACGAAGCCGCAGAAGGAATTTTATCTTTGCTAAAAAACAATCAAAATGAGCCGGCATTACATCTTTCACCGTCACGGAAAGGTAAAATACAAAAATGTGTTCACGACTTAAAGAATCGTATTTGATCATTACGACTTATAAACCGCGTTTGCTGATTGGACTTATAATCAATTGAAATACTCAAATTCCATGGTTTAAGTTGCATTATTCAAAGGGATTGTTGCATTGTTCAAAGGGATTGTTGCATAAATAGTCACGTAGATTCAATGTTTGTTTTTTAGTTAGTATACATAGATTATATATAAATTATACACAATTATATATATATATATATATATATTATACATCAGCCGACTATTTTTAATTTAAAAGATTAGGTGAGCGGATATTTGAGTTAATTCTTCTTATTCAAATGTTTTTCTAAGTCGTATTCTCAAATCCAATCTATAAGTCACATCTACCAAGGGGATATTGCATATAGACACAAAAACGACAGAATGCGACTTATAAGTAATGAGACTTATAAATGCATTTGCTAATTGCGCTATGCCTATAACCAATCCAAAAGTGCTAGTTTAAACTTTAAAGACTCTACTGCAAGATTTTCCCACATATATTGGTGGTTCAATAGGTTTAAGACCGTAATTAATATTTAATTAATGAGCAAATCTCATCCATCCAATCGGTTACTTGATGGACGTACCGGATTAAGTGAGAATCTGTATAAATTGGTCTTCTCCCCGCCCAAGGGTTACCATATTTGCTATTCTCTCTTCCATCACTAAAGTTGGCGGTAATGAAAGTTAGGACAAACTTTTTTGTAACGATTATATGTAAGATTATCATGTTTAAGATTCTGGTATGAATTAAGTTTATGTTGACATGTGATATCATGAGCATGAAATTTGAACTGATAATCTTCGCGTATGAAAGCCAAGATGACTTAAGCTTCGACCTGATAACATCTTTATTTGAATATGATTACAGCGGTAATCTAATGTTACGTTCTGGAGGCTTAGATTTGTCTCGTAAATGTCGTTTTGGATTATGCCAAAGTAGGAGACAATATTATGTTATTGTGTTTAAAGCATCTACATTAAAATAATTTTATAATTGAATCATGTGCAATTGAAACAAAGCAATGTTTAGGAATTAAGGGATTTTGGTGATAAAGCCATAGTGATGGCGTTCTTAGAAAGTTAATGCCGACGGCCTTTACTGTCTAATATTTTTGGCTATATCTGTTTGATGCTCTCTTAGGGTTCCTAATTTTATGGTTTAATTTTTAAAATAAATAAATAACTATATTATCTACTTGAGCCGGAACATGCCAAATATGGAGATTAGGCTAATTACTTTTGTATGTGAACCGCCTAAGGTCTTTGGACTCAAGAAGATGATGCAGTCTAATTCCTAAATATATAGGACCACTAATTTACAGATTTTGCATATGTTGCAGTAACAGTATATAAACCCCACATATTGATTGTGATTTGGTTCTTATAATATGAAACAATTAATGCATGTGCTTCAGTTATATAGTTTGTTAGTCATCAAAGTGATCAAACTAGAATGTTTAAAATATTCACATACATAAAATTTTGTGATGTTTATTTTATGTGTGCATTTATGTTTATATAGTTTGTTAGTCACCAAAGTGGCCAAACTAGTATGTTCATGAAAAAATTGCATACATAAAATTGTACTTTATCCATGAAATTAATGAAGTGACAATAATTAAAAAATTAGAGGATATATTAATTTTCACTATTGCTACAACTTAAGGATTTACTCAAAGGTGAATCAACTATTCTATGAATAGTGAATATGATGAGGTAAAATTAATATTCTTTAGTAAGATATATATTGTCTGTCCAAAGATGGCATATATATTTTGTTCGAAATATCTAATTACCTATTAAAGACTAAATGACATTTAAATTATGATAGTATGCTGTAGTATCTATCCAAAGGAGAATTGCGATATGCTTTAACTGTTTTGCTGAATCCATATTGATTTGTGAGCATGTATTATCTATTTTGCAGCTATTCCTCTTCATTCGCATGCTTCGTCTGTTACTATGTTCAATGGATTGAACTTCTCTGAATAGCATGAACAAGTCCAGTTCCACTTAGGTATGATGGATCTTGACTTGGCTCTGCTGAATGATAAGCCCGCTGCCATTACTGATTCGAGTAGTGCGGATGAGAAATCTTTCCATAAAGCATGAGAACGCTCTAACATGTTGAGCCTTATGTTTATGCGAATGAGTATTGCCAACAACATTAAGAGTAATATTCCACAAACAGAAAGTGCTAGAGAATACCAGAAGTTTGTGGAAGAACATTTTCATTCCGCAGATAAGTCTCTCGCTAGTACACTAATGGCTGAACTCACGACCATGAAGTTTGATGAGTCACATATTATGCAAAATCATATCATCGAGATGACTAATATTGCAGCAAGACTTCAGACCTTGGGGATGAAAGTTGACGACTCCTTCTTGGTTCAGTTTATTCTAAACTTGTTGCCTCCTAAGTATGGACCTTTTCAAATTAATCATAACACTATTAAGGAAAGTGAAATATTAGTGAATTATCCAGTATGCTTACTCAGAAGGAGTCAAGACTTAAGAAACAAGGGAGTCATTGAATTAACCACACGGGTCAAGGAGCTTGTAAAAGATTAAAGTGAATGACAATAAGTTCAAGAAGAAGAAAGCACCTGCTAAAGCTCCGCAGGATGCTAACAAGGAACATAAGGCAGATATGTGCCGTTTCTGTAACAAGGAAGGACACCATCAGAAAGATTGACTGAAACGTAAAGTTTGGTTCAAAAAGAAAGGTACAGTTAGTGCTTTTGTATGTTTCGAATCAACTTTAATAGAAATTCCTAATAATACTTGGTGGCTTGATTATGGTGCAACTACTCATGTATTTACTATGTTGTAGGGATTCCTTACGATCCAAACTACAAATCCAAATAAGGATTTCTTGTTCATGGGAAATCGTATGAAGGCTCCAATTGAAGGCATAATGACTTATCGTTCGATCATAAAGACTGGATGTCGCCTTGATCTATTACATACTCTTTATGTACCTTCAGTTTCTAGGAATTTGATTTCTCTTTCAAGACTTGATATTTCTGGATTTGATTTAAAGTTTGGAAATGGATGTTTTAATTTATATAAGAATGTTATTTTTTAAGGTTCTGGTATTCTTAGTGATGGTTTATATAAATTGAAACTCATTTTTCGTCTGAATCCCTTCTTACTGTTCAACATAATGTTGGAATTAAACGTAGTTCACTAGATGAAAGTTCTGCTTACTTATGGCATAGACGTTTGGGTCATATATCCAAAGAAAGGTTATACAGATTAGTAAAA
The DNA here is from genome assembly GCF_000393655.2 of Nicotiana sylvestris. Classification (NCBI taxonomy): domain Eukaryota; kingdom Viridiplantae; phylum Streptophyta; class Magnoliopsida; order Solanales; family Solanaceae; genus Nicotiana; species Nicotiana sylvestris. Next base: position 189,416,685 of record NC_091059.1, read on the forward strand.
AATGAGATTTTTTTCGAATCTAAATTTTACTCATCTTAATATATATTTGGATTGCATTAAGGGAAAGCAAACCAAGCATAGTAAGAAAGGTGCCACAACAAGCATACAGCTTCTTGAAATTATACACAGATATTTGCGGACCCTTTGGTGTTCCATTTTTTGTGAAAAAATATTTTATCACTTTTATCGAAGACTTTTCATGTTATGGATACATCTATTTGCTGAAAGAAAACTCTCAAGCAACAGATGCTCTCAAAGTGTTTGTTAATGAAGTTGAAAGGCAATTAGATATAAAAGTAAAAATCCTTAGGTCAGATAGAAGTGGTGAATATTATGGAAAATATAATGAATCAAGACAATGTCCATGTCCATGTCCATTTGCAAAGTTCCTCGAGGAACATGGCATATACGCACAGTTGTGACAACCCCGGTTTTCCCTCCATGAACCATCGTGACGGCACCTAGTCTTTACAACTAGGTAAGCCTAATTTGCGGAAGAAAAACCAAAATTTTGTGGAAGTAAACAATTTAAAACAGAAATAAAGCAGTAACAATGTTTAAATGTGTCGCTCGGCATACACCATACTTAACTCTCAATACCAAAATGTAAATCCAAGACCCGGAAACCCACGAATCATAAGCTAAGATCAATACTACATGGCTCTAACTCCGGAATGTCTAATAAGAACAGAAAAATACAGAAGGGCTAAAATACTAAAAGCAGGAATAGAAAGGGACTTCTCGGTCTGCAGACGCGGCAGATGTACCTCGAAGTCTCTAGAGCAGTCGCCTCCTCAATGATGATAAGCCTGAGTAGCAGTATCTGGATCTGCGCATGAAAAACATGCGCAGAAGGGGCATGAGTACACCACAGCGGTACTCAGTAAGTGCCAAGCCTAACCTCGGTTGGGTAGTGACGAGGAAGGTCAGGGCCCTACTGAGGTTAAATAAAATATAAAGATGACAGGATAAGATAAGTAGTGCAATTGAGAATCTACAGTAAGAATCTATATAGGATAATAAGAGTACAATAACGGAAACAAAGATGAAGGCAAACCACAAGGAAGTAACCGGGGATCTCTTTATCCCGAGGCTCTCTTAGTACCCTCAATATATGCCAGGGATCTCTTGGTATCCCGAGGATCTCTCGGTATCCTCAATATATGCTAGGGATCTCTTGGTATCCCGAAGATCTCTCGGTATCCTCAATATATGCTAGGGATCTCTTGGTATCCCGAGGATCTATCGGTATCCTCAATGTATGATAGGGATCTCTTAATATCCTGAGGATTTCTTGGTATCCTCAATGTATGATAGGGATCTCTTGGTACTCCGAGGATATCTTGGTGTCCTCCATGTAAGATAGGGATCTCTTGGTATCGTCAATATACGTGCTGGGGATCTTTCGGTATCTCGCACTTCAGCTCAAATCGTAAATGTGTACATGGGATCTCCCAGGATGCCGTCCCGTAGTCCCAAAGTAAAACACACAACAATGGCACAAGGAGTACTCAAATAAACTCAACTTCATAACGAGGTAACACAGACAATTCTAACCTAGCATGATTCACGTAATACAAATAAGGCATTTAAAGCAATTAAGTCAATTAGACATGTTCTCTAACTAACAGCAGATTAGAAGTGCAAGTTGAATAAATAGAAAGGGAAAACACAATTAAAGTTACTTAATGAAAACCGGATTTTCAACAATTAGCACAAGTACGCACTTGCTACCTCATATACAAGGCATTTCAATTATCACAATATCAATCCTAAGGGGAAAGTCCTCCACACAAGGTTAGACAAGTCACTTACCTCGAACCAGCTCAAAATCAATCCGAAACCACGCTCTTGCCACGAGTACTCGACTCCAAATGGCTCAAATCTATTCAATTCAATTTCATAATGTAAATAACACTTCAAGTAACTGATTCTACAATTAAATTCTAAGCTAATACATGAAATTATGTAAAATAACCAAAATGCCCCTCGGACCCACGTATCGGAATCAGGTAAAATTCACATTTCCAGAATCCTCACACCCTCACGAGTCTGACCATATTAAAATTATCTCAATCCAATATCAAATACCCAATCAAAACTCAAATTCTTGACCTAAGAACTTTTCCCCAATTTTCATACAAATTCCCGAAATTAAAGGATGAATTCATGTTTATATTAATGGGTTACAAGAAAAAAGGAGTTAGGAATTATTACCCAATCGATAGTTCTGAAAATCCCTCAAAATCTCGCTCAAATCCGAGCTCCCAAGCTTAAGTTTTCTCAAAAATGGCTAAACCCTCGTTTTGAAATTTTTATATTTTGCCTAGTTGTTTCCGCATCTGCGGTCCACTAACCGCATATGCGGTTCCGCATTTGCGGACAAAAGGTCGCACCTGCAATTTTCACTTAGAGGTCTAACTCCGCACCTACGATTCCCTTTTCGCAGATGCGGTACCGCTTCTGCGGTATTACTTCCACATCTGCGGAACCTGTAGCTCCTTCCCAGCTCCGATTCTGCGATGGCTCCACAGCATCTACGGCTCCTGCTGGACTTCCCCGCTTCTACGGTTGAAATGCCGCTTCTGCGGCTCCGCACCTGTGGGACCCAAACCACAAGTGCGGTTATGACAGATACCAGCAATGCAAGAATCTTCCTAAGTCCAAATTCAACTTCCGTTAAGCACCCGAAACTCACCCGAGAGCCCCGAGACCTCAACCAAACATGCCAACTAATCTCAAAATATCATTCAACTTGTTCAAAACTTTGGAACGCTCAAAACAACACCAAAACACCAATTTAACCTCGGATTCAAGCCTAAGAACTCCAAAACTCTAGAAATACGCTTTCGATAAAAAAGTCTATTAAACCTCGTCCGAATGACTTGAAATTTTGCACACACATCACATTCAACACTACAGAGCTACTCCAACTTTCGGAATTCCATTCCAACCCTCAGACCAAAATCTCACTATCGGACAAAACCTCCAAAAATTCAACTTTTGGCATTTCAAGCCTAAATTAGCTACGGACCTCCAAAACACAATCCGATCACGCTCCTAAACCCGAAATTGCCCAACGGAGCTAACGGAACTATCGAATTTCCATTTCGAGGCCGTCTTCACATTGCTCTGACTACGATCAACTTTCCAATACTTAAGCTCTCATTTAGGGACTAAGTGTCCCAAAACTCTCCGAAACTCAAAACCGAACATTCCGGAAAATCAAAATAGTAGAAATAAACTTGGGAAAAGCAGTTAATAGGGGATTGGGGCGTTAATTCTTAAGACGACCGGCCGGGTCGTCACATCCTCATACACTTAAACATTCGTTCGTCCTCGAACGAGCATAAAGACATACCTGAAGTAGTGAAAAGATGAGCGTAACGGATGCGCATATCCTGCTCGGTCTCCCAGGTCGCCTCCTCGACCGGCTGACCCCGCCATTGAACCTTTACCGATGCAATGTTCTTTGACCTCAGCTTTCTAACCTGCATGTCCAATATTGCCATTGGATCCTCAATATAAGATAGATCCTTGTCCAACTGGACTGAACTGAAATCTAACACGTGTGACGGATCACTGTGATACCTCCAGAGCATCGAAACATGGAATACCGGATGAACTTCGACCAAGGTGGGAGGTAAGACAAGCTCATAAGCAACCTACCCAACATGCCTCAATATCTCAAAAGGGCCAATAAATCTCAGACTAAACTTTCCTTTCTTCCCAAATCTCATAACGCCCTTCATAGGCGAAGCCCGAAGCAGAACCCGCTCTCCAACCATATAGGAAACATCACGAACCTTCCGGTCCGCATAACTCTTCTGTCTAGACTGGGCTGTACGGAGTCTATCCTGAATCACCTTAACCTTCTCTAAAGCATCTTGAACCAAGTTTGTGTCCAATAATATAACCTCGCCTGGCTTAAACCAACCCACCAAGGATCTACACCGCCTAACATATAAAGCCTCGTACGGTGCCATCTGAATGCTGGACTAATAGCTGTTGTTGTAGGCAAACTCCGCCAATGGCAAGAACTGATACCAAGACCCTCCAAACTCAATTACACATGCATGGATCATATCTTCAAGAATCTGAACAGTGCGCTCGGATTGCCCGTCTGTTTAAGGGTGAAATGTTGTACTCAACTCCACCCGAGTACCCAACTCATGCTGAACGACCCTCCAGAATCATGATGTGAACTGGGTACCTCTATCTGAAATGATGGAAACTGGAATACCATGCAGACGAACAATATCCCGAATATAAATCTCTGCTAATCGCTCCGAAGAATAGGTAGTACACATAGGTATGAAGTGTGCGGACTTGGTCAGCCGATCCACAATCACCCAAATGGCATCGAACTTCCTCAAAGTCCGTAGGAGCCCAACTACAAAGTCCATGGTGATCCTCTCCCACTTTCACTCCGGAATCTCTATTTGTTGAAGCAACCCACCCGGTCTCTAGTGTTCATACTTCACCTGCTGACAATTGAGGCACCGAGCTACAAACTCAACTATGTCTTTCTTCATCCGCCTCCACCAATAGTGCTGCCTCAAATCCTGGTACATCTTCGCGGCACCCGGATGGATGGAATACCGCGAACTGTGGGCCTCCTCTAGAATCAACTCCCGAAGCCCATCAACATTGGGTATACAAATTCGACCCTGCATCCTCAATACTCTGTCATCACCAATAGTCACATCTCTGGCATCACCATGTTGAACATTGTCCTTGAGGACAAGCAAATGAGGGTCATCATATTGACGCTCCCTGATACGACCAAATAAGGAAGACCGAAAAACCACGCAAGCTAGAACCCGACTAGGCTCTGAAAGATCCAATCTCATAAACTGGCTGGCTAAGGCCTGAACGTCCATCGCCATAGGCCTCGGCCTGAACGTCCATCGCCATAGGCCTATTCGATGCTGGTAAATATGCCAAGTTCCCTAAACTCTCCGCCCGACGACTCAAGGCATCAACCACTACATTGTCCTTGCCCGGGTGATACAAAATAGTGATATCATAGTCCTTCAACAACTTTAACCACCTCGTCTGGCACAAATTTTGATCCTTTTGCTTGAGCAGGTGCTGCAAGCTCCGATGGTCAGTATAAATCTCATAGGGAGCCCCGTATAAATAATGGCGCCAAATCTTCAGGGTGTGCACAATGGCAGCAAACTCAAGGTCATGAATAGGGTAGTTCTTCTCATGTATCTTCAACTGTCTGGACACGTAGGCAATCACCCTACCATCCTGCATCAACACCGCTCCGAGGCCAATCCTCGAGGCATCACAATAGACCGTATAAGACCCCAAACCTGTAGGCAGTATCAAAATTGGGGTTGTGGTCAAAGCTGTCTTGAGCTTCTCAAAGCTCGCCTCACACTCCTCCGTCCATTGGAATAGAGCACCCTTCTGGGTCAACCTAGTCATAGGGGCTGCAATCGATGAAAACCCCTCCACAAAACGACGGTAACAGCCTGCCAAACTAAGGAAACTGTGGATCTCGGTAGCTAAGGATGGTCTGAGCCAACTCTGCATGGCCTCTATCTTCTTCGGATCCACCTGAATACCCTCACTCGATACCACGTGACCTAAGAATGCCACTGAATCCAACCAAAATTCACATTTCGAGAATTTAGCATGTAACTTCTTCTCTCTCACAGTCTGAAGCATAGTCCTCAGGTGTTGCTCATGATCTTTCCGACTCTGGGAATACACTAGAATGTCATTAATAAAGACAATCACAAACGAATGAAGAAATGTCGGAACACACTGTGCATCAAATGCATAAAGGCTGTTGGGGCATTGATCAGCCCAAATGACATGACAAGGAACTCGTAATGACCATACCGAGTCCTGAAAGCAATCTTCAGGATATCTACCTCCCGAATCTTCAACTGATGGTAACCTGAGCGCAAATCTATCTTAGAAAACACATGTGCGCCCTGAAGCTGGTCAAACAGATCATCAATACGAGGCAAAGGATGGCGGTTCTTCACTGTCACTTTGTTCAACTTGCGATAATCAATACACATATGCATAGAACCATCCTTTTTCTTTACAAACAAGACAGGAGCATCCCAAGGTGATACACTGGGCCGAATAAAACCCTTATCAAGCAATTCCTATAACTACTGATCCTTCAACTCAGGAGGAGTCATACGATACGGAGGAATAGAAATGGGTTGAGTGCCCGACAACAGATCAATGCCAAAATCAATATCTCTATCAGGCGGCATTCCTAGAAGATCAGCTGGAAACACATCGAGAAAATCCCGTACTATTGGGACTAAATCAATTGAAGGGGTATCAATACTAACATCTCTCACATAAGCTAGATACGCGTCACAACCTTTTTCAACCATACACTGAGCTTTAAGAAAAAAAATAACACTATTGGGAGTGTGATCTAAAGTACCCCTCCACTCAACATGCGGTACACCTGGCATAGCCAGCATCACAATTTTGGCGTGACAATCAAGAATAGCATAATGAGGCGACAACCAGTCCATGCCCAAGATAATATCAAAATCTACCATGCTAAGCAACAATAAATCGACTCTGGTCTCAAAACCACTAAGAGCAACCAAACATGACCGATAAACGCGGTCCACAACAAGAGAATCTCCCACAGGAGTAGAAACATAAATAGGGGAACTCAAAGAATCCCGAGATGCACCCAAATACGGAGCAAAATAAGAAGACACATAAGAGTAAGTAGAGCCTGAATCGAATAGAACCGATGAATCTCTGTGGCAAACCAATATAATAGTTGTGATGACAGAATCGGAGGCAATAGCCTTGGTACGGGTAGGAAGGGCATAATATCTGGCCTGGCATTCCCCTCTAGCTGGCTGGGCAGGTGGAGTAGCAACTGGTGCGGTGATCATAGCCTAAGAACTCTACGGAGCGTGTTGTGGTTGAGAAGTCTGTGGAGGTGCACTCCTCCCAAGTCTAGGGCAATCCCTCACCACATGGCGTATGTCACCTCACTCAAAACAAGATCTGGGAGGACGTGGAAGTGGAAACTGTGCAGTAAGGGTACTCTAAGACCCCTGAACACCTGAAACACTGTGTGAAATCTGAGATGCAAACTGAGCTGGATGACCCACAAAACCTCTACCATGTCGTACTCTTCCTCCAAAATAAGGACCAGTGGGTCTCTCCAGTCTACGAGGTCTCCTCACTTCCCTATATTCTCTCTCCTGAACCCACCCGTCTTTTACTCGACGAGAGGTCCTCACCACTTGCTGAACTGGGACCACAGGTTGTGTCTCTATGACACTCGGAACCCAACCAATGAGAACTCACTGCTCTGGAGTGGGGGTGGCAGAAGTCTGGGTCCCTTCCCCAATCTATAAAGTAGTTGGTACAACCTGAATCAACGTCGCCCAAACTAACGTACCAAACATGCTCAGGAACTGTGCTAATATCTCCTGAAGTGCTGGAGCAGTAGTAGCAGTAGGCGCATCCACTGCCTGGGCTCTGGCTGGAACTGCTGGTGGCTCCTCGGTGGCAGCTCGCGGGGGTGCTCTGGCTGCACCGCATGCGCGTCCTCGGCCTCGACCTCTGACGGCTCTTGCAGCGGGCACAGGTGTCTGATCATCTCTGGTAGCACCTCTCCTCACCATCTGTGAGAGAATGGAAGACAGAGGTTTAGGATTTGTGATGTAAAAAATCTTGCACGACAGTGAAATCAAATGAAGTTGAATTTTCCTAACGGTTACATAGCCTCTCGTAGATAAGTACAGACGTCTCCGTACCGATCAGCGAGACTCTAATAAACCAGCTTGTGATCCATGACTCCTATGAACCTAGAGCTCTGATACCAACTTGTCACGACCCTAGTTCACCCTCCGTGAACCATCGTGACGGCACCTAGTCTCTACAACTTGGTAAGCCTAATTTGCAGAAGAAAAACCAAAATTTTGCGGAAGTAAACAATGTAAAACAGAAATAAAGCAGTAACAGTGTTTAAATGTGCCGCCCGGCATACACCATGCTCAACTCTCAATACCAAAACGTAAATCCAAGACCCGGAAACCCACGAATCACAAGCTAAGATCAATACTACATGGCTCTAACTTCGGAATGTCTAATAAGAACAGAAAAATACAGAAGGGCTAAAATACTAAAAGCAGGAATAGAAAGGGACTTCTCGGTCTGCGTACGCGGCAGATGTACCTCGAAGTCTCTAGAGCAGTCGCCTCCTCAAGGATGATACGCCTGAGTAGCGGTACCTGGATTTGTACATGAAAAACATACGTAGAAGGGGAATGAGTACACCACAATGGTACTTAGTAAGTGCCAAGCCTAACCTCGGTTGGGTAGTGACGAGGAAGGTCAGGGCCCTAGTGAGGTTAAATAAAATATAAAGATGACAGGATAAGATAAGCAGTGCAATTGAGAATCTACAGTAAGAATTTATACAGGATAATAAGAGTACAATAACCGAAACAGAGATGAAGGCAAACCATAAGGAAGTAACCCGAGATCTCTCAGTATCCCTAGGATCTCTTAGTACCCTCAATATATGCCAGGGATCTCTTGGTATCCCGAGAATCTCTCAGTATCCTCAATATATGTCAGGGATCTCTTGGTATCTCGAGGATCTCTCGGTATCCTCAATATATTCTAGGGATCTCTTGGTATCTTGAGGATCTCTCGGTATCCTCAATATATGCTAGGGATCTCTTGGTATCCTGAGGATCTCTCGGTATCCTCAATATATGCTAGGGATCTCTTGGTATCCCGAGGATCTCTTGGTATCCTCAATATATGATAGGGATCTCTTAGTATCCCTCAATGTATGATAGGTATATCTTGGTATCCCGAGGATCTCTTGGTATCCTCAATATACATGCTGGGAATCTCTCGGTATCTCGCACTTCAGCTCAAATCGTAAATGTGTACAGGGGATTTCCAAGGATGTCGTCCCGTAGTCCCAAAGTAACACACAACAATGCCACAAGGAGTATTCAAATAAACTAAACTTCATAACGAGGTAACACAGACAATTCTAACCTATCATGCTTCACGTAATACAAATAAGGCATTTAAAGCAATTAAAGCAATTAAGTCAATTAGACATGTTCTCTAACTAACAGCAGGTTTAAAAGTGCAAGTAGAATAAATACAAAGGGAAAACACAATTAAAGTTACTTAATGAAAATCAGATTTTCAACAATTATCACAAGTACGCACTCGTCACCTCATTTACAAGGCATTTCAATTATCACAATACCAATCCTAAGGGGAAAGTACCCCACACAAGGTTAGACAAGCTACTTACCTCGAACCGGCTCAAAACCAATCTGAAACCACGCTCTTGCCATGAGTACTCGACTCTAAATGGCCCAAATCTATTCAATTCAATTTCATAATTTAAATAACACTTCAAGTAACTGATTCTACAATTAAATTCTAAGCTAATACATGAAATTATGTAAAATGACCAAAATGCCCCTCGGACCCACGTCTTGGAATTGGGTAAAATTCACATTTCCAAAATCCTCACACCTTCACGAGTCTAACCATATCAAAATTGTCTCAATCCAATATCAAATCCCCAATCGAAACTCAAATTCTTGACCTAAGAACTTTTCCCCAATTTTCATACAAATTCCCGAAATTAAAGGATGAATTCATGTTTAGATTACTGGATTACAAGCAAAAAGGAGTTAGGAATCATTACCCAATCGATAGCTCTGAAAATCCCTCAAAATCTCGCTCAAATCCAAGCCCCCAAACTTAAGTTTTCTCAAAAATGGCTAAACCCTCGTTTTGAAATTTTTATATTATGCCTAGCTGTTTCCGCATCTGTGGTCCTGCTTTTGCAGACAAAAGGTTGCACCTGAAACTTTCACTTAGAGTCATAACTCTGCACCTGCGGTTCCCTTTTCGCAGATGCGGCATCGCTTCTGCGGTATTACTTCCGCATCTGCGGAACCTGTAGCTCCTTCCCAGCTCCGCTTCTGCGAATGGCTCCACCGTATCTGCGGCTCCTGCTAGACTTCCCCAATTCTGCTTCGGCAGTTGAAATGCCACTTCTTCGGCTCCGCTCCTGCGGGACCCAAACCGCAAGTGCGGTTATGACAAATACCAGCATTGCAAAAATCTTCCTAAGTCCAAATTCAACTTCCGTTAAGCACCTGAAACTTACCCGAGGCCCCCGGGACCTCAACTAAACATGCCAACCAATCCCAAAACATCATTCAAACTTGTTCCAACCTTTGGAATGCTCAAAACAACACCAAAACACCAATTTAACCTCAGATTCAAGCTTAAGAACTCCAAAACTCTAGAAATACGCTTTCGATCAAAAAGTCAATTAAAACTCGTCCAAATGACCTGAAATTTTGCACACACATCACATTCAACACTACGGAGCTACTCCAATTTCTGGAATTCCATTCCGACCTTCGGATCGGAAACTCCAAAAATTCAACTTTCGGCATTTCAAACCTAAATTAGCTATGGACCTCCAAAACACATTCCGATCACGCTCATAAACCCAAAATTGCCCAACGGAGCTAACGGAACCATCAGATTTCCATTCTGATGTCGTCTTCACATTGCTCCAGCTACGGTCAACTTTCCAACACTTAAGCTCTCATTTAGGGACTAAATGTCCCAAAACTCTCCGAAACTCAAAACCGAACGTCCCAGCAAATCAAAATAGCAGAAATAAACTTGGGAAAAGCAATTAATAGGAGATCGGGGCGTTAATTCTTAAGACGACCGTCTGGGTCATCACAACAGTATACTATGCCAGGACCATCTCAACAAAATGGTGTTACAGAAAAGCGTAATCGAACACTTATGGATATGGTTAGGAGCATGATGAGTAATTTCTCATTACCCAAATCATTGTGAATGTATGCTCTTAAAATCGCTGTATATTTATTAAACAGGGTTCCTATTAAAGCAGTTCCAAAAACTCCTATTGAATTGTGAACATAAAGGAAACCTAGTTTAAGGCACCTACATGTTTGGAGTTGCCAAGCGGAAGCTAGAGTTCATAATCCACAAGAAAAGAAATTAGATTTTCAAACAGTAAGTGGTTACGTTATTGGTTACCCAGAGAAATCTAAAGGGTATGTGTTTTACTATCCAAACCATAGTTCCTGAATTGTTGAAACTAGTAATGCAAGATTCATTAAGAATGGTGAAGTTAGTGGGAGTGTTGAAAAATAAAGTGTGGAAATAAAAGAGTTGAGGGTCAATGTTCCATTACCTAGGAATGTGCCTACTTCCACACAAATATCAAATATTGTTCCAGTTGTTGAAAAACACTTTGACAACACCGAGCAATATTTGGATGAAATATTTCATGAAGAAACTAACTCACAAATGTCTGACACAAGTGAACCATAAGAAATATCATTAAGAAAATCTCAAAGAGTTAGAAAATTGGCTATTTCGGATGATTACGTGATTTATTTGCAAGAGTCAAATTTTGACATTGGTCTTAATAAAGATCTGGTTTTATTTTCACAAGCCATAGAAAGTGATAAGTCTGACAAATGGATTGATGTCATGAAGGAAGAGTTAAAATCCATGGAATACAATAAAGTCTGGGATCTCGTTGAATTGCCAAGAAGTTCTAAGAGAATCATTTGTAGATGGGTCTTTAAGACCAAACGCGAATGGCAATATTGAACGATACAAAGCCAGACTTATTGCCAAGGGTTATACTAGAAAGGAGGCATTTATTATAAAGAGACCTTTTCACCAGTCTCAAAGAAAGACTCGTTAAGAATTATTATGGTTTTGGTGCCTCATTATGATTTAGAGTTACACAAAATGGATGTGAAAATTGCCTTTCTAAATGGAGACCTCGAGGAGAAAGTTTATATGGACCAACCAGAGGGATTTGAAACTAAAGGAAAAGGTCAAATGGTGTGTAAATTGAAGAAGTCAATATATGAACTTAAACAAGCCTCACGACAATGGTATATAAATTTAATAATACTATATTATCTTTTGGGTTGTGGAAAATATTGTTGATCGGTGTATATACCAAAAGACCAGTGGGAGCAAGTTTATATTTTTAGTCCTATATGTTGATGATATCCTACTTGCTCCTAATGATTTAGGCATATTGCGTGAGACTAAAGATTTTCTCTCTAAGAATTTTGAAATGAAAGATATGGGTGAGGCATCCTATGTGATAAGAATAGAAATATTATGTGATAGATTACAAAGATTATTGGGATTATTTTAGAAAGGCTATATCGAAAGAGTTCTAAAGAGATTTAACATGAATAACTGTTCAGCAGGAATTGTTCCAATTCAAAAGGGGGACAAATTTAGTCTCATGCAATGCCCTAAGAATGATGTAGAACAAAAAGAAATGGAATCAATTCCTTACTCTTCTATTGTTGGTAGTCTGATGTATGCTCGAACTTGCACAAAACTGGATATTAGTTTTGCAGTCGGAATGCTAGGAAGATATCAGAGTAAACCAGGAATTGATCACTGGAAAAATGCAAAGAAAGTCTTGAGGTACCTGAAAGGAACAAAGGATTACATGCTCATGTATATGAGATCCAAGCATTTGGAAGTTGTTGGATACTCGGTGTGATGATCCAAAAGATCATCACTCGTTTTGAAAGTTAATTTTGTGTTCTGAGGCTTTAAAAACCTCTTTTTGTCTCACCTCAATTTACGTGCGCAATCTGGGCGCGTTTCCGAAAAGCTTTTATGTGAAATCTAAGTAAAATAAGAAAATTGGCCTTTAAAATTGATTAAAGTTGACTTTGGTCAACATTCTTGTAAACGGACCCGACCCCGTGATCCGACGGTCTTGTAGGGTCTGCAGTAAAATTTGGGACTTGGGCGTATGCCCGGAATCAAATTCCGAGGTCCCAAGCCCAAGAAATAAATTTTTAAAGAAAATTATTTGTTGGAAAATACAAAGGCTTTTAGAAGAGGATTTATGTAATTTCTTGATGGTATCGGGCCTGTATCTTGGTTCCGGAGCCCGGTACAAGTTTAAAATAATAATTAAATTGAATCTATAAAATTTGGTAAAGATCGGAATTGATTTGGTATAAACGGACCTATAGTTGAGAAAATAGTAATTTCAATGTTCTTGAGTGATTTCATGAATTTAAGGTTTAATTCATAGTTTTTAATGTTATTTTTATGATTTTATAGCACAAGCAAGTCCGTATAATCTTTTTGGACTTGCGTGCATGCTTGGTTTGGAGCCCCGAGGGCTCGGGTGAGTTTTGGATAGGCCACGGAGTGAAATTGGACTTAGGAAATATTGTTGGTATCTAATATTTTTGCCCAGGCCTATGATCTCGCAATTGTGAGACCAGGCTTCGCAATTGTGAAGTCTTTAGGTATGGGAATTGCGACCCAGGCGTCGCAAATGCGAACTTAGCCTGGGCAGGCCTTGATCGCAAATGCGACCCTTTTGATCGTAAATGCGAAAAGGGTTGTGTCGTAAATGCGATTAATTCTTCACAAATGCGCAGACTGTAGGTTCCAAAGGGATTCGCAATTGCGAAACCTGGTCGCAATTGCGACAACTGAGACCTGCTAAATAAAATTTTGACAGGATTTTTCCCCATTTTCCAAACTCTTCAAACCCTAAAACATCTTGGGCAATTTTTCAAAGGCACATACTCTTCCAAATCATTAGTAAGTCATTTTTAACTCATTTCTTTCAATCTAATCCATCTTTTTACATGATTTCATTTCAAAATCAAAGGTTTTTCATGGGAAATTGGGTGATTTTGGGTAGAACTTAGGATTTTCAAATTTTGGGGATTTGGACATCGATTTGAGGTCCGATTTCAAAACAAATTATATATTTGAGTTCGAGGGTGAATGGGTGATTGGGTTTTGGTTCGAACCTCGGGTTTTGACCATGTGAGACCGGGGTCGATTTTTGACTTGTTGGGGAAATCATTAGAAAACATATTTTCATGCATTAGAATTGATTCATTTAGCATTTATTGATATCGTTAAGTAAATTATAACTAGATACAAGCGAATTGAAAGTGGTATCGAGGGGTAAAGCGGTAGTTGTGGCTTGATTGTGTTTGTGACATTGAGGTAAGTGTTTGGTCTAACCTTAGCTTGAGGGAATAGGAGTTTTGGTCTTATTTGCTATGTGTTAATTGTTAAGTACGACGTATAGGTGTGGTGATGAGTACCTTTACGTCGGTGTTAAGCATGCCCGTGAGTCTTATACTATGAATGATGAGACTCCATTTTGTATTGTACATGCTTAATATGATGATTTCTAATGTTGAACAAGGCTTATGGAAGTATTCTTGGTAATTTAACATTGTAGATCATTGGCACAAGTTGAGAATTGAGTTGTGAAGTAATCGTGGAAAAGAGAAGAGGTTTATGATATTGTCTCCCTTGCCGGGATGTTATTGCTTTTGATATTATTTCCCTTGCCGGGATGTTATTGCTTTTGATATTGTTTCCCTTGTCGGGATGTTATTGCTAATGATATTGTTTCTCTTGCTGGATATTATTGTTATACTATTGTTCCCTTACCGGGATTCTATTGTGATTTTATTGATTCCCTTGCCCGAACTGCTTTTTGATTGTTGCTTGGGTAAGAAAGAGCGTAAAAGCACGAAGGGTGATGCTGTGTATGATATTTGTGAGTGAGTGTTAATGCATGAAGGGTGATGTCGTGCCGATATTGTAAATGTAAAAGTACGAAGGGTGATGTCGTGCCATGATATGAGTGATTATGCACGAAGGATAATGTTGTGCCATGATTATGTAAGGTAAAATTACGAAGAGTGATGCCGTGAAGAATATATTGATTCTTATGGTGAGAACGAGAGTAAAGCACAAAGGATGATGTCGTGCACTTATTACTGCCTTTCCTTATTCTTGCTCATAATTGATTTATGGTGTTCCTTATGCTTCCTTACTGAAATTCTATTTGTACATGATATTCCTCGCAGCATGTCCCCCCTTCCCATCTTTAACTGCTAGTTTCTGTTGTTATTATTTGTTGTATATGATATAACTGCACAGGTTTATTTGGTAGTCTTATCCTAGCCTCGTCACTACTTTATTAAGGTTAGGCTTGACACTTACCAGCACATGGGGTCGGTTGTGCTAATACTACACTCTGCACTGTGTGCAGATCTCGGTGCTAGAGCTTTTGGACCACAGTGACGTTGCTGCCTTCAGTCCAACGATGGAGACCCGAGGTAGTCCTGCAGATGTCTGCAGGCCTTGGCGTCCCCTCTATCTTTCCATTCTGTTTTTATGTAGTTCCGAGACAGATTTTTATTTTTCATTCAGACCGTTGTTTGTAGTATTCGTAGAAAGTCCGTGACATTGTGACATCAAATTCTAGGTAGAGTTGTATTTTAGATTTCCATATTAGTATTTAGCAATATTATCATATTTCGTCTTCTGCATTTATTTTATTATTATGGTTATTCTGCCGTTGATCGCCTATTATATTGAACTATTAAAAGGCTAAGTAAAAAAGGTAATAAAATTTGTAACTCTCGGCTTGCCTAGCCTTCATGAGTAGGCGCCATCACGACTCCCGAAGGTGGGAAATCCGGGTCGTGACAAGCTGGTATCAGAGCTCTAGGTTGCTTAAGTCTCACAATTCACGGACAAGCTTAGTAGAGTCTGAGGGATCGGTACGGAGACGTCTGTATTTATCTCCTAGAGGCTACAGAGTTAGGAAAAACTTCACATCTATTCTTTCTTGTCGTGCGACTTGGTTTCTCAATACTAATTGAACTTCCAGTCTATTTTTTCGCAGATGGTGAGGACACGTACCGCGTCATCAGCTAACCAGCAGTCTGAGCCCCCAGTAGCAGCTCCTGCGAGGGGCAAAGGCCGAGGCCGTGCTAGGGCCCGAGCCAGAGGCAGGGCTCAGCCTAGAGCTCGAGCAGCAACACTAGTAGCAGAGCCTCAGGTTGAGTTCGACGATGAGGTTCCAGCCCAGACAGTTCCAGTAGGACCAGCTCAGGTCCTAGAGGGGTTCATTGCCACCCTGGTACTTTAGGATGCTATAGTCCGTCTAGCGGGCCTTATGGAGAGTGTCGCCTAGGCAGTCTTGCTTCCTATAACACCAGTCGTCTCTCAGGCTGGAGGAGGAGCCCAGACTCCTGCTACTCACACTCTGGAGCAGATGGCTCCCCAGTTTCAGAATCCAGCAGCTCAGCCAGTTGGGGTAGTTTAGCTAGGTGTTGTGGCACAGACCAATAAGGGGCCAGCTATGTCTGTTGATGCTTTGTGGAGGTTGGACAGGTTCACCAAGCTTTTTACTACTACTTTTGGTGGTACATCTTCTGAGGATCCCCAGGATTATTTGGACAGTTGTTATGAGGTTCTACGGAACATGGGGATAGTGGAGACAAAACTGCTTTTCGACTGTCTAGATCTGCCAAAACTTAGTGGAGAAATTATTGTTTGGCTAGACTAGCTGGGTCACCGGCTTTGACTTGGGATCAGTTCTCTCTACTATTTCTGGAGAAGTTTCTTCCTATCACTCAGAGGGAGAACTATCGGAGGCGATTTGAGCGTCTCTAGTAGGGTTCTATAACTGTCAGTCAGTACGAGACCAGATTCATTGACTTGGCCCGTCATGCTCTTCCTATACTTCCCACCGAGAGAGAGAGGGGGGGTTCATTGAGGGACTTGTTCAGCCTATTCGATTGCAGATGGCTAAGGATACAGGGAGCGAGATTTCTTTTCAGGATGCGGTTAATGTGGCCCGGAGAGTTGAGATGGTTCTATTGCAGGGGAGTGGTCAGAGGTCTGATAAGAGGCCTCGTCATTCGGGCAGGTTCAGTGGTGCCTCGTCTTGAGGCAGGGATTCTTTTGGTAGGAGCCATCATTTTAGGTCATTTCATTCAGCACTTCAAGCTTCTCACGATACTCCATATGGTCGTGGTTTTCATATGTAGTATTCTGATCAGTTGCCCTATAGTGCACCGCCATCCTCTATCAGTGCACCACCGCTCTAGAGTTTTTAGGGTGGTTATTCAGGTCGTCAGGGTCAGTAGTCTCAGCAGCCGAGAGCTTGTTATACTTGTGGCGACACGAGGCATATTGCTAAATTATGCCCTCGAGCACCGAACTTCTCTCAGCATCAGGGTTCCCGTGCCATGGTTCAGGCACCAAGTGTTCCACTGCCCGCTTAGCTAGCTAGAGGTAGAGGTAGATGTGCTAGAGGTGGAGGTAGAGGTATCAGAGGTGGAGGTCAGTCCACTAGAGGTGAAGGCCATCCAGCAGGAGGCCATCCCAGAGATGTAGTTCAGAGTGGTGGGCCCCAGTCCCAATGTTATGCGCTTCCAGCTAGGCCTGAGGCTGAGGCCTCCGATACAGTTATCACAGGTACTGTTCTGGTTTGTAGTAGAGATGTTTCAGTTCTATTTGATCTAGGATCTACATACTCCTATGTGTCATCTTATTTTGCACCGTATTTGGTCATGCCTAGTGATTCCTTGAGTGCTCCTATATATGCGTCTACACCGGTAGGTAATTCTATTATGGTAGATCGTGTACATCATTCATGTATAGTTGTAATTGGGGGTCTTGAGACCCGAGTAGATCTGTTACTTTTGGATATGGTTGACTTTGATATCATATTAGGGATGGACTGGTTATCACCTTACCACGCTATCTTGGACTGTCATGCCAAGACTGTGACCTTAGCCTTGCCGGGTTTACCTCGTTTAGAGTGGAGAGGGACTCCTGGTCATTCTACTAGCAGAGTTATCTCATATATGAAGGCTCGGCGTATGGTTGACCCGGCATATATGTTCGTGATTTTAGTGTCGAGGTTCCTTCTATGGATTCTGTGCCGGTTGTTGTCGCGCCCCTTTTTTCCTCGCGGAATCAGGTTCATGACATTTGGGAGTGCAACTCATTCCCTTTTGGGAATTTGGGTTTGAATTGAAGAGTCGCCACCTAATGATTAAGGTGCATTAGGACACCAAGAGGGTTTTGATTTGAGTAACCAAAGATTGGGTAAGGGCATTAAATTATCCCAAGGGGAAGGTGTTAGGCACCCCTTAGGATCCACTAGTATGGTTCCCAACCAGACTATTGTTGTGACTTTAGGTACAAATAACATGTAAGCAAATGAAACTTCAAATAAAAGGGGATTTTCACATAATGGTTGACAAATAAACAAAGTTGGAAAGAACTAAAAGAAAGTTGATTTTCCTTACAGACATAGTTTGAAATCTTTAGAAAAAAAAAGAAACAAAGGGAAAAGGGGTCCTAGGTTTATTAATAATATGGATCATCCCACACAATGCCCGGTAATCACTCCTCAATGAGGGGCTACACGTGATATTATCGCGTGGTCATCATATCCATATCTACCCTTCCCACCCCGTTAAGGTATTAAAGCGCGAAATGGTCTCGTTTTACTTATTACATACTATTACCCGTCCCAATCCTATCAGTCCCGGAGGCATTTAGGACTACTAATCCTAAAGGGGAGGGGTATTAGGCTTATTTGTAGTTTCAAAGGCAAAATTCTAAGGCGACACACAAAACATGTATAGCAAATTGGGGGAACGCACATAACAAGCAAAAGGGCTCAAATACACCTCCTTTAAACAAAAAAACACGTAATTAACATGACTTACACATACTGTTTAGGGCCTGATCAAATACTAACATGAAGGGACTTAAAGGTTGAGGCACACTGATTTATTACATAATTCAGATAAGGTTGAGGCACACTGACTTAAAGCTTCGTACTCGGCCATATTGTTGGTGCAAGGAAACTTGAGTTTAGCATACATCGGATAATGCTGACCAGTTTCTGATACTAGGACTGCTCCTATGCCGACTCCTTTGAAATTTGTTGCTCCATCAAAAAATATTTCTCCAACCGTCATAGGATTCTGTAATATCTTCTCTTATGAATGATACCTCTTCGTCAGGAAAGTACATTTTTAAGGGTTCATACTCTCTGTCCACGGGATTTTCAGCAAGGTGATCTGTTAGTGCCTGTCCTTTGATCGCTTTCTGAGTTACGTAGACAATGTCAAATTCACTCAATAGGATTTGCCACTTGGCTAGCTTTCCAGTGGGCATGGGCTTCTGGAAGATGTACTTCAAAGGATCCATCCTTAGTATGAGATATGTAGTATAGGCACAGAAGTAATGCCTCAACTCTGATCTACCCAAGTTAAAGTACAACAGGTGCGCTCTAACATAGAATACCGAGCCTCATACGGGGTGAACTTCTTACTGAGGTAATAGTTGGCCTGCTCCTTCCTCCCCATTTTATCATGTTGCCCCAGAACACAACTGAACGCTCCATCCAATACTGCGAGGTAGAGTAATAGAGGTCTGCCTGGATCGGGCGGGAACAAAACTGGTGGTGTTGACAGGTAATCCCTGATTTTGTCGAAGGCCTTTTGGCAGTCATCAGTCCATTTGGTAGTGGCATCCTTCTTCAACATCTTAAAGATTGGCTCACAGATAACTGTAGATTATGCTATGAATCGGATGATATAGTTAAGTCTCCCCAAGAAACTCATCACGTCCTTCTTGTTCTTTGGTTGTGGCAATTCTTGAATAGCTTTGACTTTTGATGGATCCAGTTCTATTCCTCGGCGACTCACAATAAACCCAAGTAGTTTTCCGGCAGGAACCCCAAATGCACACTTTACGGGATTTAGTTTTAGGTTGTATCTTCGCAGCCTATTGAAGAACTTCCTCAAATCTTCCATGTGATCAATGGATTTCTTAGACTTGATGATAACATCATTTACATATACTTCGATCTCCTTGTGTATCATATCGTGGAAAATGGTGGTCATGGCCCTCATGTAGGTGGCCCCAGCATTCTTTAATCCGAACGGCATCATCTTGTAACAGTACATCCCCCACGACATAATGAAAGCCGTTTTTTCAGCATATTCTTCATCCATACAGATCTGATGATACCCCACAAAACAATCTACAAATGACTGCAACTCATGCTTGGCGTAATTGTCAATCAGGATGTGTCTGTTTGGCAAGGTGAAGTCGTCTTTTGGACTGGCCCGGTTGAGATCCCGATAGTCGACACAAACTCTGGCATTCCTATCCTTCTTTAGTACTGGCACAATATTGAATAACCATGTTGGGTATTCTACTACCCTGAGAACCTTGGCTTTGACTTGCTTAGCGACTTCCTCCTTGATTTTTAGACTCATGTCATGCTTAAACTTTCTGAGCTTTTGCTTTACTGGTGGCCATGCTAGATCGGTTGGCAGTTTGTGAGCCACAATGGATGTACTCAGACCAGTCATGTCATCATACGACCAGGCGAATATGTCCTCATATTCCCTTAGAAATTCTGTGTACTCTTCCTTTTCTGATGGTGACAAATGAACGCTAATTCGTGTCTTTTTGACTTTCTCTGCATCTCCCAAGTTAACAATCTCAGTCTCGTCCAGGTTGGACTTAGGTCTGTTCTCGAAATTCTCGACTTCTTTAACAATCTCTTTTGGTATGTCATCTTCCTCTGAATCTGTATCCGTTTGTTGCGTTGTCTTGTTGCATGTCACGGTCATTGGTTCATCAAGATAAGTAATAGTAATGTTGTATAAGTAAAGTAATGAGAGAAAATAATAAGAGTAAGATTTATAGGAAAAGTTGAAATGCTTTGATAAATTCCATAATTGTTTTGAACATTGAAGATCTTATTGTGAAAATTTAAATGCGAAAGGAAAGTGAATTAGTAAAAATAAAAGATAGTGCATGATGCTTGTTCATCCTTGCTACCCTGAGGCATTCCGGGCTTTGGTGGTTCTGATGGTCCAGTTATTTAGGCATGCTCATCTGCTTACTGCTTGTATGGAAGGGCCTTCCTTCCCCTCATCCTCAAAAATAACACAACAATCCATATCATCGTCTTCTAAGAACAAATTCCTCACTGCTGCCAGCGCTTCCTCTTCTTCTAACCCATAAATAACGTCAGTTGGCTGGAAAGTCTGCTCCAAATGTAGTATTAACTGCTCCGGTGGATAGTAAGGACCGCGTCATGGTGGTGACCAGTTGTTGAATTCCTCCCAAGTGTACTCAAATACCAGACCAAAGGTGGTGCCACGTTTCTTTAGTTTGATAGGCTTAGCGATTCCTTGGAAGTTCCTGCCAAGTCTCTTGCCAGGTTCATATCTGTTCCAATTCAATGTACTCTCGATCTTGTTATCCCACTATTTATCTTTGTTAACGGCGTTCACCCTTTCAATGTGATGGTAAGTTTCCACTCCTAGCTTCCTTCTTCCTTCGATTGATGGAATGGCCTGGCGACTGTATATAGGATTGCTTCCGTCGCCATAAATGATTACCTCTTGATGGTTCCATTCGAATTTCACCGCCTGATGTAGTGTTGATGTCACAGCCCCAGCAGTATGAATCCATGGCCGTCCCAGCAGCAGATTGTAAGATGTCAGTACGTCTATCACTTGAAAATCAACATCGAACCAAGTAGGCCCCATTTGTAAACACAGGCTAATTTCCCCAATGGTGGACCTTTGGGAACCGTCGAAAGCTTTGATGTTGATAGCCCCGTCCTTGATCTCATGCAGCCCCTTTACCAATGTCCTGAGCGTTACCAACGGACAAATGTTGAGGTTGGACCCTCCATCAAATAAGATTCTGGTGATAAAATAATTGTCGCATTGCACGGTGATGTGCAATGCCTTGTTGTGACTCAACCCTTCGGGTGGCAGCTCATCTTCATGGAAAGTGATCTTGTGACTTTCCAATACTTGCCCCACCATGTTTGCCATCTCTCCTCTGATGATGTTGCTTGGTACATATGCCTCACTCAACACCCTTAACAAGGCATTTTTATGTGCATCGAAATTTTGTAGCAAGGCTAGGATAGAAATTTGTGCCGGCGTTTTGTTTAGTTGATCAATGACCGAGTATTCCTTGGCTTGTATCTTTCTCCAGAGATCATTGGGCCCGGTTTCAGTGATGGTTGGCCAACCAGAGGCCTGCTTGCTTGACTCAGCCAAATGTTTCGGGGTATAAACCCTACCGGTTCTCGTCATACCTTGTGCCGCAACGGCTTTCCCGAACTTGACCTTCCCTTTTCTTCTTGACTTGGCTGTGTAGTCCCAAGGTATGGCATTTGTATGGAATGGTGTTACGACAAACATTGCCACCAGAATTGGCGTGGCTATCTTTACTCCGACCGGAGCATGCACCTTAGGCGGTAAAATTGCAATTTCGAAAGGTGTAGATGCATTTGCTAGTGACATAAATTTGACCTCAATCGGTGTTGGCGTCTTTGCAGAGGATGGCGCTTCAAACTCAGGTGGCATGGACATATTTACCTCGGCATCCCTAGAAGGCTGAATCTGGACTACAATAAGATTAAGGGTGACTATCGGCTTCTTTGGATCGTCGCCTTCTGTGATCAAATTGATCGATCCCTTGGGGTCCAAATCATCCTCTCTTTCAATCATGTGAACACCTCCACCCTTGTGGTCTAGCATAGGGTTATTGCGGACATTCGGAGCAGGCTCCTTTACCACAATAATCTTGTTATCAATTAGGTGCTGGTTCTTGTCTTTCAGGGAGCGACATTCGTCGATGGTATGTCCTTTCATGCCGGAATGGTATGCATAGGATTTGTTTGGGTTAACCCATTGAGAAGGGTTCTCATGGGTTATGGTAGGGAAAGGGGTGACATAACCAATAGCTTTGAGCCTTTCGTACAGCTGGTCAATGGGTTCAGCAATGGCGGTATATTGTTTGGGAGGTCTTCGGTCAAAATTTGGTCGAAGTCCAGGAAAGTTTTGACATGTGGGAGGCGATTGATAGTGGGATAGTTGAGCATTGTAGGCTTGGTAGACATGTGCAGGTTGGGAATATCTTGGTGAGGTAGGTTGATATATGGGAGGTGGAGGTGATTGATAAGTGGGTGGTGGAGTTTGGTAAGAGGGTGAGGGTGCCTGGTAGTTCGGAGTAGGCTGATATGTGAGTAGGGGCATTGGATAGGTTTGGTATTTGATAGGGGATTTGGTTTTCTATAAGGCCTTGTTGGTGGCTTATAAGGCTTCAAAGTTTGTAACCATACCACTTTTGATGCCTTCTTCGATCCTTTCTCCGAGCATGATGATGTCAGAAAATTTATGGTTATCAATCAACATTAGCCTTTCATAATATTGCGGGTCCTGAGCCCGGATGAAAAACTTGTTCATTTGTTCGTCCTCTAAAGCAAGTCTGACCTTAGCAGCTTCTAATCTCCAGCGAGTAGCATACTCGCGGAGGGCTTCTTCTTTAGGTTCTAGATGTAGAACACATATGGTGCATTTTTTGTGTTGAACTTGAATCTGTCCATAAAGTCGGATGTCATACTTACCCAGTTCAACCATTTCTTCGGGTCTTGGCTAATATACCAAGATAGATCATCTCCCTTCAGACTCCTCATGAAAAGTTTCATGCGGATCCTCTCGTCCTTTCCTACCCCAACCAGCTTGTCGTAGTATGTTCTCAAATGAACTCTTGGATCCCCTGTACCATCAAACATCTCGAACTTAGGAGGTTTATACCCCTCGGGCAGTTCAACATCGGGTTGTATGCAAAGATCTTCGTCGTTCAACCCTTCAATCCCCTTACTCCCTTCGACGCCCTAAATTCGGCTAGTCAATTTCTTGAGTTCTTCAGCCAGATTCCTGATGAGCAAGTCTTTATTATCAGACTCGGGTGCGCTTGAGATGGGTTAGGTGGAGTATGTCATGGTTTCCACATAGATAGGGGTGTTATGATGGGTGTGAAAGTGGTCATTTGTGGAGTTTTAGGGTTCCGGGATGGGCAGTGGAGTATTGTTGGAAGTATGGCAGGTGTTGCAGTGGCGGTGAGGAGGGGGATGGTTTAGTGACTTTGGGATATTTTGTGGAGGTGTGGGGTCTTGAGCATTTGGGAAGTTGACATCTGGAGCGGTGAGGGAAAATGACAAATTTGCCAGATTCAGAACTTAATCAAGTTCCTCCTAGAACTTCAACAATTTCTGCTCAAGTTGGGACACACTTTCTTTGAAAACCTGAGTACCATGAGTGACCTCTACCCGTTCAGTTGAGTTTTCCTTTCTAGTGTTGTTCGAATCTTCCATCTTCCCTTTGTCTTGTTTCTGATAGGACTAAGAGGAGGAGTGGGTGGAAGGCCCCTGGATCTCGTTGAATAAGATGATAATGCCAAAGTGCACGAACTACCCTTTGGGGAGGGGAATAATAAAAACAAAAACAAAGAATAAAACAAAAGGTAACCAAGTTAGTGAGGATCATAAAAAGTATTGCAGTATTTAAACACATAGTGCAGGAATTTAAATCGTGTCCTAATTTGGGGACCTCTTTGTGCCTGAGGTAGGCCTAGCGACAAATTGATTTGGAGAACTTAGGATTCTAAATGCCTCATTTTATTGATAAACAGTAGACAAATCCCAAATTGATACTAAATAAACAGGAAATGAAAGATCACTAATGGTTGTTGGCCTTATTACATCTTGTAAAGCAAAAAAGGAAAAACTCATATCTACTTGGTCCCAGAAGGACCTTCCCCAGACTCGGCATCTTTGGCTCCATCGAACAGCTTCACCAACTCGCGAAGTCCCAGCAACAAGTAAGCTCTGGCTAGGTGCCCGCCCTCATTTCCTTCAGGATTTTGGCAATCCTTGATTCTTTGAGAAATTTCCTTTCCAACTCTACTAAAACCCGCTCCAAGTATCTCAGTCGCTTGTTGGCACTGACAGCCATGTCTTCCACTCTTCAATCAGCCTTTGGTGGGCTTCTTGTGTCTCACGATGCTCGCTTTCATATTCCCGAATCCTCTTGCGCAGTTGATTGTATTTGACTTGTCCCTTGGCCCTCTCGTCTATGATCCGGTGGCCCCTAGAAAGTCCTGGATGACCCAGACCGTCGTGATTAAATTCTAACCAGCCCTAATAGTAGGGAGCGCAACCAGTGTGGTATCTATATGGTTCGATAATATCTCTTACCATAATGATCTTGCAATGCCACATATGCTGATCTTGGCACTTATAAGGACTATCATCAGCTTGGAAGTCGGCCCGGAAGTGACTCATCTTGTCGACTCTTGGTATAACCTGCTTCCTACTAGCTTGTATCATAACTCGAAGAGGGACATAAGGGTAGGTTCCTCTTAGACCGATTAATATCAGAAATGGCGCGTCCCTAGATCGGGCGATAAACTCCTCGGTAGGGAACCATACGAACATCCATTGTATTTGATCCTCAGTTAGGTTTTCAAATAGCTCTAACCATCCATTGGCGTCTTCTGGCTGGGCGAACATGTTGGGCATGTAATTCATCCACCTTGGATAATGGAATGCTATATGATCATCCCAGTCCCTTCGCTAAATCTCTTGCCGGTATTTACCCCTTTGGAAGTGTTCGATGATCCAGAGCTGGAGTAGCAAATTGCAGCCCTCGAAGTGTCCAGCTCCTTGTTGACACTTCTCCAAGGCTCGGTATATCTCTGCAATGATCATGGGCACTATGCTGAATGGTTGCCCACCAATTCCCTCCATTAGAGTTTTAGTTACCATAGCCAGCCTGGTATGAATCCTTGCTTTCTTCATTGGGAACACTATCAACCCCAGGAAACAAAGCATAAATACAAAGACCCTTCGGTGAATATTCCCTAATGATGTGATGGAAAATTCGTCGGGATAGGTACGATAGGACTTGTTGTGACCGTACCTCTCATACAAGTAGTCGAAGAGGACATAAGATACCTTTAGACATGTCAGTTCTAGATTCTTCTTCAGACACATCATTTTGAGAAAACCTCTGCCCTTGTGGTTTTCCAATACTAAAAAACAAAGAGTTTCTCATGGTATACCGGCTAATCCTCATATTTCCTCCAGCAGGGGTGTCATCTCAATGTTCTCGAAGCAGAATACAAACCTATCACAATCCCAGAACAGAGTAACAGCTTCTATGATCTTGTTGTTAGGTTGGATTTCCAGGAGAGAAGGTAGATTTCCTAGGTATTTCCGGACAAGAGTCTGATCACTGGAATGAAGATCCTCCCACCAGCTTAGCAATTTTGGGTGGATGTTGGTGACCATGCCGAATCTGGGGATTTCGTGTCTTATATTTCTGCAAGACAAAAGGGTTAGGCCCTTACACCCACCAGACTCGACTATTAAATACCAATAATTGGCATAAAACATTTAGTTCTCCAAATAAATGCACAAAACATGGTAGTGTCCGTTTGGGTTTTAGGGAAACTGAGTAAACTTTGGACAAGGCTATCTTAAAGAGTCATTATGCGGACAACATAACTGACTCGGCTAGGTTTGACCATGATGCATGCACAATTAAACGGATTAAGGTTTCTATAGGGTTTTAGACTGGTACCCTTGAGCGGACAACTCAAGAGAGAAAGGTGAGGAACCGTCGACTACACCGATGATCGACTGGTTTTACCGCAAATATGCCTTTGCCGGATTTAGGGGTGATAACATCGGAAGAGTGCAACCACTCATTATAAGCGTTCCTATGGTATTTTGTTTGGCACGAGTGGAATATGATGTTGAAAACATGTTTATGCAATACTAAAGCAGGTTGCATGTATTTGCACGTTGAGAAAGCAGTAAATACAACAGTTCTTCATAATTTAAAGCAGCAATAAAGAAAAGTAGTAAAGGAAAGCAGTAAAAGAAATAAAGGAAAGAAACAAAAGACAAGTCAGTTTTGTAGTTGAAAAGGGGAATTGGATGCTTAAAGGTATTAAACAAATAAAGGAATATAAAGAAAATGTCAAGCCACAGTAATAGTCTGAAATAGTAAAAGCCTAAAAGATCCCCAGCAGAGTCGTCATGCTGTCACGCCCCCTTTTTCCTCGCGTAATCGGGTTCATGACATTTGGGAGGGCAACTCATTCCCTTTTGGGAATTTGGGTTTTAATTGAAGAGTCGCCACCTAATGATTAAGGTGCATTCAGACACCACGAGGGTTTTGATTTGAGTAACCAGAGATTGGGTAAGGGTTTGAAATTATCCCAAGGGGGAAGGTGTTGGACAAGGATCCTATGGGCATGGCATCTACTGCATTCAGAAATCAATGAAATAACAAGGTATAAAAGAATAAACTGAATACGGTAGTCAAAAAGAAAAGGCCAGTTTAACGAAGGTTGTAAGTTTTGCAACTAATGGTACTTATTATTACTGGTTTTAGCTCTATACGTGAAGAGTGCAACCACTCATTATAAGCGTTCCTATGGTATTTTGTTTGGCACGAGTGGAATATGATGTTGAAAACATGTTTATGCAATACTAAAGCAGGTTGCATGTATTTGCACGTTGAGAAAGCAGTAAATACAACAGTTCTTCATAATTAAAGCAGCAATAAAGAAAAGTAGTAAAGGAAAGCAGTAAAAGAAATAAAGGAAAGAAACAAAAGACAAGTCAGTTTTGTAGTTGAAAAGGGGAATTGGATGCTTAAAGGTATTAAACAAATAAAGGAATATAAAGAAAATGTCAAGCCACAGTAATAGTCTGAAATAGTAAAAGCCTAAAAGATCCCCAGCAGAGTCGTCATGCTGTCGCGCCCCCTTTTTCCTCGCGTAATCGGGTTCATGACATTTGGGAGGGCAACTCATTCCCTTTTGGGAATTTGGGTTTTAATTGAAGAGTCGCCACCTAATGATTAAGGTGCATTCAGACACCACGAGGGTTTTGATTTGAGTAACCAGAGATTGGGTAAGGGTTTGAAATTATCCCAAGGGGGAAGGTGTTAGGCACCCCTCAGGATCCACTAGTGTGGTTCCCGACCAGACTATTGTTGTGACTTTAGGTGCAAATAACATGTAAGCAAATGAAACTTCAAATAAGAGGGGATTTTCACATAATGGTTGACAAATAAACAAAGTTGGAAAGAACTAAAAGAAAGTTGATTTTCCTTACAGACATAGTTTAAAATCTTTAGAAAAACAAAGAAACAAAGGGAAAAGGGGTCCTAGGTTTATTAATAATATGGATCACGCCACACAATGCCCAGTAATCACTCCTCAATGAGGGGCTACAATTGACATTATCGCGTGGTCATCATATTCATATCTACCCTTCCCACCCCGTTAAGGAATTAAAGCGCGGAATGGTCTCGTTTTACTTATTACATGCTATTACCCGTCCCAATCCTATCAGTCTCGGAGGCATTTAGGACTACTAATCCTAAAGGGGAGGGTTATTAGGCTTATTTGTAATTTCAAAGGCAAAATTCTAAGGCGACACACAAAACATGTATAGCAAATTGGGGGAAAGCACATAACAAGCAAAAGGGCTCAGATACACCTCCTTTAAACAAAGAAGCACGAAATTAGCATGACTTACACATACTGCTTAGGGCCTGATCAAATACTAACATGAAGGGACTTAAAGGTTGAGGCACACTGTTTTATTACATAATTCAGATAAGAAGCCCGAATCAGGCATGCCTGCTGGTTGTAGTTAACAGCACAGATTCAGTTTATAACTTCACCCTAAGGCTTTCCTAAGTGTTGGACAAGGATCTTATGGGCATGGCATCTACTACATTCAGGAAGCAATGAAATAACAAGGTCTAAAAGAATAAACTGAATACGGTAGTCAAAACGAAAAGGCCAGTTTAACAAAGGTTATAAGTTCTACAACTAATGGTACTTATTATTACTGGTTTTAGCTCTATACTTGAATGAAACGATTCAGATTTGATTAGGGATTCCTATAGGCATGCTTTCTGCGCGTAGTTGATTTTAAGCCTTTTGTAGACATGGTAAAAAATGCAGAAGCCTTATAGATATGATATCTAAATGCATAAGACTGGTTTTAACCATAAACATGGTATCTAACTGGCAGAAAAACCTATGAGCATGATATCTAGATGCAGCATTTGTTTAAACCCTATGAGCATAATATCTATATGAATGTAGTAATCCTATGATCATGATTTTTATGTGAAAATGGACATTCAAAATCCCCTATAGGCATACTTTCTACATGCATTTGAATGTGCAGAATTCAGAAACACCTATAGACATGGTATCTATGTGAGAATGTAGAATTTAGAATGACCTGTAGGCATAATATCTACGTGAGAATGCAGAATTCAGAATGACATATAGGCATGGTATCTACCCTTTGCATACGTGGTTACCCACCCTTTTCACTAACCATCCCCAAGAGTTTATTACAAATTATTACAGCCCGGAATAAAGTAAAAATACATTAGAAATTATAAAAGTACAACCAAGGAGAGCCTGATTCATACTTCATGTCTGAAATATGAGGTAAACTGACTCCAAGAGATCATGATCCAAAGCCTTTCTCTTATCTGAGTGTGTTAAAGCTACCTAAAAGTCTCAATGGGACTCCGGGCAATGCTCACACCCAAATTTATTATCATATTAGGACAAGTGCAGTGTGGAAGGGCCAGCCCTCAAGTGTCCAAGTTCAGAGGGAACTCACAGGGTCCCATGGCAAGGCTCACAAGAGGGGGCAGAACTTAAAGACTAAGAAAGTGTACACGTGCATAATAGACTACTAAAGGAGAAAGAGGAAAGGGAAACAATTACTAATAAACACACATGGGGAGTTCAGGGAGGTAGGGAAATTATGAAGAGCCTATGGCTTAGGCCAGGACAGGCTTCAAGCATGCTCAGCAATAGAGGATGCTAGCATACTCTCAAACCTGTCAGAACACACTATTGAGAGGCTAGGATCCCAAGGGATCGAGTTTGATTCATGGACAATAAATTGTAGTATTGCCATGCCTCAAACCATATCTTAAACACATAGGGGGACAGGGGTTTGGGATTCATACTAGAACAGGCAGAAAGAGATCAGTAGTGTTGAAACACACAGAAACAGTAAGCAGACAGGGATACAAAAGCAGTAAATAAACACATTATTGTGCTGCTAAAAGCTTAAATTAGGACATACCAATTTTCAAAGAAGCAAGTAAAGAAAATTAAGCAGTAGGTATTGTAAATAGGCCACAGTACAAGCAACAAGAAAAAATATTTTTCTTTTGAGTGTAAGTGTAAGTTCAGAAAGACTATGAGTGATGGTCCCTTTGTGTAAATGAAGAGCAGGTATTTATAGAGTGAAGAACAGGCAGAAACAAGGTAAGAAAACAATTAAGGAACTGAATATTAATTAAAATCAATCAATACAAGACTTCCTTTAATTAAGGAATTCAGACTTAAACGGTAAAAGCTATTTAGGGAAATGAATCAAATAAACATCTTGTGCAAAGTAGGCAATTAGGGGTATTAATTAAGGGAAGGATTTTGAAATACACTGTTAAAATAAATAAGGTAAGGATCCCTCAGTATATAGTAAATCAAGGGGTCAAAGATTATGTAAGTATTGGTCCATAAATGAACCAGGTCAGAAAAGCTTAGGAAAACTTTTAACTTAAATCGAGTCACAGGGAAATCAAACAAGGAAAGAAATAAATCAAGCCTATACAGAAGGAAGTCTGAAACTAATCAAAATTTGAAGCCCTTTAGAAGGGAAGTTCAGCACATATAAAGAGTACACAAGTAACAGACATGCGAGGCTGAATTTAGGACAAAGTGAAAGTGTCATGCAATTGCAAAAATAAGTAGATAGTAGACTACAGGATTATGGTAGTCACATAGGTTAGCAGTGTAGAAGACAGATAGTATCAAATAGCATACAAAAGGTCCAGTGTAAAAGAAGAGTTTAGCAAAAGTCAGAATCATATAAAAGACAAAGATTTCAAAACTCAGTTCAGAGACTCGAAATAGGTCTACAGGAGTTAGGGCTCTTGAAATAAAACCAGTTTCAAGAAAATCACATAGCCAATGGTTTCCAAACTCGGAAGAAACCCCAAATTTTAGGGTTTCTACCATCAATCGAGTGCAGAGATGAGAGGACAAGTAATCAAGTCGAAACAGGTTCAGAGGTTTCAGAAAGGAACTGAGCCCTTTAACATGTTCCTTCAGTAACAGAAACTCATGAGAAACATAGTAGAAGAGTAACATGCGAAACACAATAGAAGAGCTCAAAGAAAACATAGTAGAAGAAACTAATAACAAATATAGTAGCAGAAAACTAATCAGAACACCGTAAAGAAACTAAAAAAACATGGTAGAGGAAACTGATAAGAACATGGTAGCAGAAGTTTAACGAGAACACAATAGAAGAAACATACAAGAGAAAAAGAAAATCAGATAGATATCTAAAAACCCTAGATCGGAAAATAACGGTTTTTGAAAACATAACTTTTTGAAAAAAAATATATCAGAAAATCGTTTAAAAGCTTAGGGAAATCATAGATCTGGAACATATCCAAAGAGATCAGAAAAACCTCAAAAGCTAGGGTTTTCAGAGGAACCCAAACGATGAGAAAGGCTTGGATCTAAGCGGGAGGAGTCGAGGCCAGGCTCGAAACAGACATGGCTTGCCGGAGATGGCCGTAAAGCTTGAATCAACAGAGGTCTGGACCCAGCTCTTCGTGGTCAAGTCATGAAACTTCAGTAACCAAACGTGAGGAGTTATAGGAGGCCGGTGGGTGGTGAAAACCATCATGGATTCAGGTCAGAAGGTAGCCGGAGAAGATGAAGGGAACTCATCGGAGAGGAGGGGAAGGGGGAAGGTTCTAGAGAGAACCAGAAATAGAGAGATAGAGACAAGTGAGGAAATGAGATGGGTATTGGGAGGTCGTTTGGAATTAAAATGGTAAGAACGGATGAGGGTCGTTGATCTTTTAGATCAACGACCAGGATTTAATATGGTTTTGGGTCGGGTAGGGGTAATTGGGCTTGGGTCGGGTAATTTGATTAGGAATTGGGCTGGGTATTGGATTTAATTAGGGGTTCAAATCTGGCCAAAATTGAAATACAAATGGCCTATCATTTAAATAGTCATTTTCCCTTATTTATTTTATAAACAATAGTAAAATAATTTCCAGAAATAAATTAAAAGAACTAAAATGATTAATAATACATAATTATCAAATTAAAAATACTGAAGTTAATTTTATAAATATAAATACAATTAAATCTTAAAAGAGGCCAATATTGCAATTATATGCAATTTAGATTTAAAAATGACAAATAAATTTGTAAAAATATGAAAAAAATTATGTTAGCTATATTTTAGTATAAATATGAGAATCCAATAAATGAATCACTAAAATGATAATTTTTGGAATAATTATTGGGTTTTTCTTGCTAAAATAGAGCAATAAATTGATTAAAAATCCTTAAAAAAATTAGGAGAAAAATATTAAAACCTTGGGACATACTTACGTATGCATATACATGCTATTTTGAAAGTACTTTGTATATAAAAATATACAGCAAAAAATTGGGTATCAACAGTTGTTCGTGAGTTTCCTGAGGTATTTCCTTCAGACCTGCCGGGAACTCAGCCCATTTCTATCCCGCCATATCGTATGGCCCTGCTTGAGTTGAAAGAATTGAAGGAGCAGTTGCAAGACCTTATTGATAAGGGCTTTATTAAACCTAGTGTCTCATATTGGGGTGCGCCGATGTTGTTTGTTAAGAAGAAGGACAGATCGATGAGGATGTGTATAGATTATCGGTAGTTGAACAAGGTCACAATCAAGAACAAGTATCTGTTGCGAGGAATGATGATTTGTTTGATCAGCTTCAGGGTGCCAAGGTATTTTTGAAGATTGACTTGAGATCTGGCTACTATCAGTTGAGGATTAGGGCATTCGATGTCCCTGAGACAGCTTTCCGCACTCGGTACGGGCATTATGAGTTTTTGGTGATGTTATTCGGGTTGACAAATGCCCCAGCAACGTTCATGGATTTGATGAACCGAGTATTCAATCCTTACTTAGATTCATTCGTGATAGTCTTCATTGATGATATTTTGATCTATTCCCGCAGCCGGGAGGAGCATGAGCAGCATCTGAGAGTTGTTCTTCAGACCTTGAGAGATAGTCAGTTGTATGCTAAGTTTTCGAAGTGCGAGTTTTGGTAGGGATCATTTGCTTTCTTGGGCCACATTGTATCAGCAGAGGGTATTCAGGTGGATCCGAAGAAGATAAAGGGAGTCAAGGACTGGCCTAGACCCGCATCAGCTACAAAGATTCAAAGTTTCTTGGGTTTGGCAGGCTATTACCGTCGATTTGTGGAGGGGTTTTCATCTATTGCACCCCTGATGACCAGGTTGACCCGGAAGGGTGCCCAGTTCAAGTGGTCGGACGAGTGTGAGGCGAGCTTTCAGAAACTCAAGACAGTTTTGACTACGGTGTCGGTGTTGGTATTGACTACAGGTTCAGGGCCATATACAATCTATTATGATGCATCTCGTATTGTACTTGGTGCGGTGTTGATGCAGGATGGCAAGGTCATTGCGTATGCTTCGCGACAGTTGAAGATTCATGAGAAAAATTACCTAGTTCATGATTTGGAGTTAACAGCTATTGTTCATGCACTGAAGATTTGGAGGCACTATTTATATGGTGTGTCATGTGAGGTGTTCACGGATCACAAGAGTCTACAGTACTTGTTCAAGCAGAAGGAGCTAAATTTGAGGCAGAGAAGGTGGTTGGAGCTATTGAAAGACTATGATATTACCATCTTATATCATCCGGGGAAGGCCAATGTGGTGGCCGATACTTTGAGTAGAAAGTCAGTCAGTATGGGCAGTCTTGCGTATATTCCGATCAGTGAGAGACCGTTTGCTTTGAATGTTCAGGCTTTGGCCAATCAGTTCGTGAGGTTGGATATTTCTGAGCCCAGCCATGTGTTAGCTTATACAATCATCTGTTCTTCATTATTTGAGTGTATCAGAGATCGACAGTATGATGATCCTCATTTGTGTGTCCTTATGGACACGGTGCGGCACAGTGGTTCCAAGCAGGTTACATTAGAAGATGATGGAGTTTTGAGGATGCAAAGTCGAGTTTGTGTGCCTAATATGGATGGACTTCGAGAGTTGATTCTAGAGGAGGCCCATAGTTCCCTGTACTATATTCCTCCGAGCGCCGCTAAGATGTATTAGGACTTGCGACAGCATTATGGTGGAGGAGGATGAAGAAGGATGTTATTGCATATGTGGCTCGGTGTTTGAATTGTCAGCATGTAAAATACGAGCATCAGAGACCTGGTGGTTTGTTCTAGAAGATTGAGATTCCTAAGTGGAAGTGGGAGCGTATAACTATGGACTTCGTTGTTGGACTCCCACAGACTCAGAGGAAGTTCGATGTTGTGTGGGTTATTGTTGATAGGCTGACCAAGTCAGCACATTTCATTTCTGTAGTGGTTTCCTATTCTTTTGAGCGGTTGGCAGAGATCTATATCCGGGAGAGTGTTTGTCTTCATGGTGTGCCCGTGTCTATCATTTCTGCCCGAGGTACGCAGTTTACCTCACATTTCTGGAGGGAAGTTCAGCGTGAGTTGTGCATACGATTCGAGTTGAGTATATCATTTCATTCTCAAATGGACGGACAGTCCGAGCATACTATTTAGATTTTGGAGGATATGCTCCAAGCTTGTGTTATTGACTTTGGAGGTTCGTGGGATCAGTTCTTGCCTTTAGCGGAGTTTGCCTACAACAACAGCTACCAGTCAAGCATCCAGATGGCTCCCTATGAGACTTTATATGGTATGCGGTGTCGGTCGTCGGTTGGGTGTTTTGAACCGAGAGGGGCTCGATCGTTGGGTACAGATCTAGTACGGGATGCCTTGGACAAGGTCAATATCATTCAGGATAGGCTTCGTACAGCTCAATGTTCTTGAGTGATTTCATGAATTTGAGGTTTAATTCATAGTTGTTGATGTTATTTTGATGATTCGATCGCACGAGCAAGTCTGTATGATATTTTTGGACTTGCGTGCATGCTTGGTTTGGAGCCCCGAGGGCTCGAGTGAGTTTTGGATAGGCCACAGAGTGAAACTGGACTTAGGAAAGACTGCTGGTATTTGGTATTTTTGCCCAGGCCTCTAATCTCGCAATTGCGAGACCTGGCTTCCCAATTGCGAAGTTCTCAGGCATGGGAATTGCGACGCAAGCGACGCAAATGTGTACCTAGCCTGGGAAGGCCTTGATCGCAAATGCGAAAAGGGCTGTGTCGCAAATGCAACTACTTCTTCGCAAATGCGAAGGCAGCAGGTTCCAAAGGGGTTCGCAATTGCGAACCCTTGTCGCAATTGCGACAACTGAGACCTTCTAAATGAAATTTTGACGGGATTTTTCCCCATTTTCCAAACTCTTAAGATCCTAAAATATCTTGGACGATTTTTCAATGGCACGTACTCTTTCAAATCATTAGTAAGGCATTTCTAACTCATTTCTTCCAATCTAATCCATTTTTTTTACATGATTTCATTTCAAAATCAAAGATTTTTCATGGGAAATTGGGTGGTTTTGGGTAGAACTTAGGATTTTTAAATTTTGGTGATTTGGACCTTGATTTGAGGTCCGATTTCAAAACAAATTATATATTTGAGTTCGGGGGGTGAATGGGTGATCGAGTTTTGGTTCAAACTCGGGTTTTGACCATGTGGGCATGGGGTCAATTTTTGACTTGTTGGGAAAATCATTATAAAACCTATTTCATGCATTAGAATTGATTCATTTAGCATTTATGGATATCGTTAAGTAAATTATAACTAGATACAAGTGAATTGGAAGTGGAATCGAGGGGTAAAGCGGTAGTTGAGGCTTGATTGTGTTTGTGGCATTGAGGCAAGTGTTTGGTCTAACTTTAGCTTGAGGGAATATGAGTTTTGGTCTTATTTGCTATGTGTTAATTGTTGAGTATGACGTATAGGTGTGGTGATGAGTACCTATACGTCGGTGTCAAGCATGCCCGTGAGTCTTATACTATGAATGATGTGACTCTGTTTTGTATTGTCCATGCTTAATATGATGATTTATAATGTTGAACAAGGCTTATGGAAGTATTCTTGGTAATTGAACATTGTAGAGAATTGGTACAAATTGAGAATTGAGTGGTGAAGTAATCGTGGAAAAGAGAAGAGGTTTATGATATTGTCTCCCTTGCCGGGATGTTATTGCTTTTGATATTGTTTCCCTTGCGGGGATGTTATTGCTTTTGATATTGTTTCCGTTGCTGGAATGTTATTTCTTATGATATTATTTTCCTTGTCGGGATATTATTATTATACTATTGTTCCCTTGTCGGGATTCTATTGTTATTTTATTGATTCCCTTGCCCGAATTACTTTGTGATTGTTGCTTGGCAAAGGAAGAGCGTAAAAGCACGAAGGGTGATGTCGTGCATGATATTTGTGAGTGAGTGTTAATGCACGAAGGATGATGCCGTGTCGATATTGTAAATGTAAAAGCACGAAGGATGATGCTGTGTCATGATATGAGTGATTATGCACAAAGGATAATGTTGTGCCATGATTATATGAGGTAAAAGCACGAAGGGTGATGTCGTACCGAATATATTGATTCTTATGGTGAGAGCGAGAGTAAAAGCATGAAGGGTGATGTCGTGCACTTGTTACTGTCTTTTCTTATTCTTGCTCATAATTGATTTATGGTGTTCCTTATGCTTCCTTACTGAAATTCTGTTTGTACATGATATTCCTCGCAGCATGTCCCCTCTTCCCATCTTTAACTGCTAGTTTCTGTTGTTATTATTTATTGTATATGATATAACTGCACAGGTTTATTTGGCAGTCTTATCCTAGCCTCGTCATTACTTCGCCGAGGTTAGGCTCGACACTTACCAGCACATGGGGTCGGTTGTGCTGATACTACACTCTGCATTGTGTG
This sequence comes from Nicotiana sylvestris, assembly GCF_000393655.2. Taxonomy (NCBI): domain Eukaryota; kingdom Viridiplantae; phylum Streptophyta; class Magnoliopsida; order Solanales; family Solanaceae; genus Nicotiana; species Nicotiana sylvestris. The sequence goes on from NC_091059.1 coordinate 189,453,433, forward strand.
CAGATCCATGTGCTGGAGCTTTTGGACCACAGTGAGGTTGCTGCCTTCAGTCCAGCGGCGGAGACTCGAGGTAGTCCTGCAGACGTCCACATGCCTTGTCGTCCCCTTCTATCTTTTCATTCTGTTTTTATGTAGTTCCGAGACAGATTTGTATTTTTCATTCAGACCGTTGTTTGTAGTATTCGTAGAAAGTCCGTGACATTGTGACACCAAATTCTGGGTAGAGTCGTATTTTTGGATTTCCGTATTAGTATTTAGCGATATTATCAGATTTCGTCTTCCGCATTTATTTTATTATTATGGTTATTCCATTATTGATCGCCTATTATATTGAATTGTTAAAAGGCTAAGTAAAAAAGGGTAATAAAATTTGTAACTCCCGGCTTGCCTAGCTTTCATGAGTAGGCGCCATCATGACTCCAGAGGGTAGAAAATCCGGGTCGTGACACTCAGATTCAGATTTCGCTAGATGTATTGACACTAGAAAGTCCACGTTTGGTTATTTGTTCCAATTAGCTGAAGGAGCAATATCATAGAAGAGTGTCAAACAGTCTGTCATTGCTACATCCACGATGGAAGCAGAATTTGTGGCATGTTTTGAAGCCACAATTCATGCATTATGGGTGCAAAACTTTATATCAGGACTTGGGGTTGTCGACACCATTACCAAGCCGCTGAAAGTTTATTGTGATAATTCTGCAGCAGTATTCTTCTCTAAGAATGATAAGTACTCCAAAGGTACCAAGCATGTGGAATTAAAGTACTTTACCGTTAAGGAGGAAGTTTAGAACAAAGAGTGTCACTTGAGTATATTAGAACTAATCTCATGATTGCAGATCCGTTAACGAAACGTTTACAACCAAAGATATTTAAAGAATATGTACATAGAATGGGTCTTGACTGTATTTATGATTGATGTATTTATAATGTTTTGACACTCCGAGCTTATTTATGTATTTATGATATACATTAATGATTTTCTGTTTCTCATACTGATGTACACATTATTGTTTTGAGATGTTACAGGATAAGTCTCAATAAGACATTATTGTGGACCATAATATCTATATCTATATATATTATTAAAAGGAGAGGAAAAAGCTCTCTCCTTAAGCCAAGTGTCATAGTCAGAATATGCCACATGGTACTTTAGGACAAGCCTCCAAAAAATTAGGAGCTATAAAATTATTTGAAAAAGAACTACTTCAAAATTAGTAGAGTTGGTTAATATACGTTTTCTAGATAGAATTTGTTAGTTTTGAATCTATATTTTTGAGTAATAATTTAGAAAGATGAATATTTTTTCTTTGAAACATGAAATGTTTACATCATTTTGTCTCCTGAATAGTTATTCCAACTTTTAAGTACGTATTAGGATATTTGGATGTTTTTTATTTTTGATATATTTATATATTTTATATATTATTAAAAGGAAAAAATAGACATATAGTAGTTTTAAGGCAAAATCAGTTAGATAAATTAATAATTAGTTATATAATTATTTTTAAACTCAAATTCAAATTCAGTTGTATGGTTATGAGTGCTCCGAAATATTTGCACCATCTCTCCTGTATAGTTATCCCAACTTTTGAAATGTTTAAAATCCAATAACATACGTTTTTACCTCCTTGTTTTCAGGAAAAAGCAGGTTACATGAGTTGCACATTATTCTAACTTAACTGTTTTTAAATAAATTGAAAAGTCATGCCTCCCCCTTACATATTCTCTTAATTAATAATTAATAATAATAATTACATCCTATTCTTTTTTTTTAAAATTATTTAAAATAAATTCTTGCCCTTTTTTTCCTGCTAACTTATATAGAGATTCTTTATAGATTAATATTAATGCAAGCTTATCAAGTGTCCTTATAAAAAGTTCTAAATTTGTTTTGAAATATGCAAAATCTGAACTTAAGATTAATCGTGCACCCGTAATCTAGGCACATTTAGGACTCTTTTTTTGCGAAGTTATCAATTTTTTATATTAATTTTTAAACTAATTTTTTAAATAAACGTAGTTGAACTACTCCTTCTTTATAGAGAAAAAATTGCAGATTGTTTACATGAATTTTGTAAACTTAAAAATAAATTTTAATTATACTTTTGAATTTAAAGCGGTTACAATTTCTCAGATTTATCCTAAACCCATTCGGCCATCCCTTACAATTTTTCTCTCTTCTTTTCAATCTATTTTCTTTTTTCTCAGTAACCTTATGATTTTTTTTCTCCTTCTCTTTTGCTTTCTTTATTCTCAGAATCTCAGTAACGATCGCAGCCTCGAGGGAATAACTTGATAAGATTCAAGATACATGTGAAGGTGAAAGATAATATTGGTGATACCACTTTTTTATTTATTTATGAAGAAGCTGAAAGATTAATCGATTGCAAAAAGTTCAATGGAGTGAATCATTATCAAGTAATGTTCTTCTACAACTTACATTATTGTGCAGTCATGTAATATTTATTCCTGAACTATATGATCACGGTAATATAACTTTTTTTTTACTTTCTAAGAAATGTGGAACTATAATGGCTAATGATTGTAAGGAGGGGGACGAAATTGTTGTAGCAAAAGTGTATTTACAAACATATATATATATTGAAGTTGTAATTTATATTTTTTACTTTTCAACAATTTAATTTTAAGGTTTTTTTTATTTGAATTTCACAAGAAGATGACACATCAATTAATACTAATGGGGATTTTATTTGAATCTATAGATAAGGATTTTAGATTGGATTGAAATATTAAAAAAAATTATTTTGAATTAAATGACGTCTTTTTAAAAAACAATGACAAGAATGGTGAAATATATTATTTAAACAAAAGTTTTTAATTAGTACATGCAATATTTTCCATATGCTATAAGGTTTTCGAATTTGGACTAAAATATAAAAAGGTATTTTAAATGGAAAGATAAACAATTTTATGAAAAACATGTATAATAATGGTAAAGGACATTATTTTAAACGAAAGATTTCAACTAATGAAGGTAATGTTCTTCTAAGACTATGAATATAGTATTACGATAACTTATAAGTAAAATGTTTAAGAATCTTATAAAGTAATTAACTAAAATTTATTTGATTTCTCCAACAATAACATAATATCATTTTTTAACCAAAAAATTATAGTAGTAGTATTTTGTCCACTTCAAATTGAAAGCTATAAGATTTCATAAAATAACTAAATAAGTAAGACCTATAAATTGAGATACTGAATTAAGAATTTATCAGAAAACAAGTTGAATAAAAATCCCAATAATAATTATGACTCTATCTAAGTCAAAATACCTTCTAATCTAATCGAAGATAATTTTCATATTATTTTTTTAATTATTAAAAGACATGACATTATTTTTCTCATATGAGGCTATTCTAAATACGGAAAAGGGTCATATTTATCCCTGTACTCTTTAAAAATGGTTATATTTGTCCTTCGTTATATTTTTTTGATATATTTATCCTTACAATTATACTTTAGGATCATATTTATCCATGTACTCTTCAAAGAGGGTTACATTTGTCCTTCGTCATACTTTTTGACATATTTATCCTTACACTTATACTTTAGGATCATATTTGCCCTCATCCATTAAATCCCCATGTCCCACCTTTGTTTTCCTACATGGTGCCTATGTGGATTTCTTTTTCCTCCAATTTAAATATGGTCAACTATTTAAGATAATTTAATCCGCCCACCCAATTTAAATATGGTCACCTATTTAAGATAATGGCACTATTTCAGCTCCATATTTTTCGGATAGCAGCGGCAACATATTGGCAAACAAGAACTTTGAACTCAAAATCACTAATCTGATACAACTTACAATTATTGCAGTAACCAAATTAAATTACGAGAAGTTGCACAACAATGAAATTAATGACAAAGGTCCGTGCTTAAAATAGAGCACTGCCAGAAGCCTAATATTGTCTAGGATGGTTTCCTCAAACATATTTTTTCTCGAAAAGAAAATATTGCTCCCTCCTCTCATTTTATATGAAAGAATTCGATTACAAGGGTCAAAACATCTAGTTTTTTTTGTGATTTGGATATATAATTTTCATGTTTTTCAAAAATAAAATTACATATTTAATAAAGTATATCTAAATAATTCAACTTTTTGGATGGCAGAGTCATGATTTAAAGTTTATGGGTTCTGATCTTGCTCATAGCTCATTTTAGTTATTAAGTTCGTAATTAAATATTTATACATATTTAATGTATTTCCTAATAGAACACAAATCTAAACAAAAGCTATAGAGTTCATTCAAACCATACCTAATACTCTAGCTCCACCCCTTATCTTCGACCTGGTTTAACATAAACCTACAATGACGAATAATATTAGAGTAATGTGAATTATCAGAATGAAGCCACTATATTTTATATATTGGCTGCCCAAAGACACAAATAAGTGTAGACAACCAAATTATGGTTTATGATTTATGGTTAAATTAAATTATCTTAAATAGTTGACCATATTTAAATTGGAAGAAAAAGAAATCCACATAGGCACCATGTAGGAAAACAAAGGTGGGACATGGGGATTTAATGGATGAGGGCAAATATGATCCTAAAGTATAAGTGTAAGGATAAATATGTCAAAAAGTATGATGAAGGACAAATGTAACCCTCTTTGAAGAGTACAGGGATAAATATGATCCTAAAGTATAATGGTAAGGATAAATATATCAAAAAAGTATAACGAAGGACAAATATAACCATTTTTAAAGAGTACAGGGATAAATATGACCCTTTTCCGTTCTAAATATACATCTCTTTACAAAAGAATAACTTTATGATCTTCATTACGAGTTACAAGTAGGAAGAAATTGAAGATTTTAATGACGATGACAATTATGATCAAATAACAAATGAAGTTAGAAAAATAGAAAATCAAACAATTTTAGATTCATTTAATTATAATATATTCTTATATGTGTTGAATCGTGTTATATCTTTAGATTGTGTGGAGCACAAACTATATAATTATTTCACACATCTCAATTTATGCGGTACTTTTTTCCTTTTTAGTCAATCTAAAAAAGAATGTCACCTTTCCTTATTTAAAATAATTTATCCATAGAATTTATACTTTATCTCTTAATGAATTGATTTATAGGTACACAAATATTTATGATTTATTTTAGACCACAAGTTTTAAAATTCTTTCTTTAGTTTTTACTAACTCAAATAGTGGCAGATAAATTGAAAAGAAAGGAATATGATATTTTAGTATAATCCAAGAGTTATTTGATGATTATATGATTTGTTTAATTTAGTTACATATATTTTTATTATAAGGGTACTTACATTGAGATAAGATGATAACTACGATTTTGTTAAAATGTATCCAAACAAATCAGATCATGAATGTGATATGATTAATACTCTTTAATAATGTCTGCGCATCGCGCGGGTAGTAATACTAGTTTTATAACTTATGGACCCGGTACGATGAGTTGCTAATGTTGTAGTATATGGAAGGGAGTATGTAGAAAAATTATATATAACCGTCATAACTCATATTTAATAGTTGATCGTATTATGGTATTTATGATGAACATTATAGAAGAGATATGTTTATGCACAAGTAATGATCTTATATTAAATATTAATATAGTGTGATTATTGGGCCAAGCGGGAGCATGTAAGATTTTTCTACGTATATTGGTGGCCCAATAGGTTCAAGGCCCGTAATTATATTTAATTAATGAGCAAATCACATTCGTCCGATCGGTTACTTGATGGACGTACCGGATTAAGTGAGAACCTCTATAAATTGGTCATTTCCCCATCCATTAGGGTTACTGTATTTTCTATTCTCTCTTCCATCACTAAAGTCGGCGGTAACGAAAGCTAGGGCAAGGGGCGAGAAATCAATTTCAATGAACGCTTCTGCTTCACGATAATGGCTTTCGCTTCAGGTATGTTTTTCTGTAACGATTATATGTAAGATTATCATGTTCAAGATCCTGGTATGAATTAAGTTTATGCTTACATCTACAAGGGCATGACCCCACCTGCCTAAAGGGCATCTTCGTACCCTTGTGGACGGATTTATATGCAAAATTATAGGGCACGTGAACCCATGGCCTTGCCGCAAAATTAAATATTTTATATTCATATTTTCATTGGTATTATATTAGCTCTTGGCACCCATGCTTCAAGAAGGTTGAAGGATGCACTTGGTTAAATGTTGAGATATTTATCACGAGGGACATGAATCAGTTCCATTTAATACATCTTTTCCTCTTTTTTTTAGTAGTGTACCCATGTGCTAGAAATCCTAGATCCGCCTTTGCATACTGTTACTTTGTTACTAACATCCCATATTAAGTGGACGTTTGGACATAAAAACTTTAAAATTTTGGAAAAAAGTGAATTTTATTTTTTCAAGTTGAAAATAATATTTGAAAATTAGAGTTATGTTTGGACATGAATACAATTTGAAGCTATTTTTAATTTTTTGTGAGCAAAGGTGTATCCAGAATTTTAAGAACATGGGTGCACTATTATCTTTAAGATAGATATCTGGTTGCACTATATAAAATTTTATGATGATAATAAGTTGACGCGCAAAATATATTACTACTATATATGCAAAAAATATCATTTACTTTACAAATATTCTCGACGAGTTTTTAAACTTTGAAAACAATAAATAATATGATCATTACTTATAGTTTTAAATATCTCACGCTCTATATAGCAAACTAAATAATCATTTAATTTTTTTAAAGACATCGCTTAATATTGAGCAGGGTTTTTTACTGCTTTGATCCACAAAGAGCCTCATAGCCGAGAGAGACGAGTCACGAGTACTTTGTTTTTAGGAATTTCAAAGTTTTTACACTCAACAGAATAATTAAGAGAAGAAATAAAAAAAAACGTAGGCAAAAGGGAATTAAAAAAGAAGAAGCAAAAAACGTGTTTATTTGTTAATTTTGAAGTAGGAAAGGCCGTAGGCATGTGTTGTTAATTTGAAAGGGGATTTAATTACTATTTATTAACTATAAAAGAAATTAATTAAACATAACTGTATGGAGATCGCACCCCTAACCCGGGGACAAAAAGAGACAAGAGGGGCACAGCACACCAAATAAGTCACTTGAGCATGAGTGGCTACAAAAATATTTACAGCATTATAGAAAAAATTAGTACTATTTATACATAGCCTAGGGCGGGGAGCATGGGTGCATGTATCCCAACCTCCACAACCCCCCCCCCCCCCCCGCCCCCTTTGTGAGTGCTTTGAAGTAAAAAATTTGAAAAATAGTTTTTTGGAGTTTTTCAAATTCCGAAAAAAATTTCAAAATTCAACTTCATGTGAAATTTAAATTTTCATGGCCATATACTGATTCCGAAAAGAAGTGAATATTTTTTGGAAAAAAATCTTTTTTATAGCCAAACGAGTCCTAAATCTCGTTTGTCTTATCTATAATCTATCTACTACTACAATAACTTGTAGATGCTTTGGTATAATAAGCAGGGGCGTATTAAGCACACACGGGGCCTAAAACCAAAGTTCAATATGAGGCCTAAATTTTAAAAAAGAAGTTATAAGATGTGTTTTTATTTGAAGTCTATTCTTCTAACTTTTTGAGATATAGAATTGTTAATAATTTCTTTTATAGTCGATTTTCTCTAATAATTCTTGCTCGATTGGTAACATAGCCAACTTATCTAATCTTTCTTGAGATATTGTTGATCTTAGATAAAATTTACAAAGTAATAGAAGTATAGAACTATTGGAAGCTTAAATAAAGTATTGTTGAACACGTGAACTAATGAAATCTTGGAGAAAGAAGGTGAGTAATGAAAATCTTGGAGAAAGAAGTGAGTAAGAATATCAAAGAGAAACACAAAAAATATGCAGAATTTTCTGAAATATGAAGAGATTGGAAAAAAAAAAAGATTGACTTGGACAAATTAAGAAAGAGAGAGCAATTTTTTTTAACGAAGGAGTGAAAAATGAAAAACTAAAAGTTATAAAAATTATTCATCTACATATTTTTAAGTCAAAGTATTATTTTATTTATATATCTAAAAAGTTTTGGTTCCTTTATATTAAAAACCCTAATTTTGTATTAAAAATACTAAATAATATTATTTAAATATCTATGGACCTATTATTTTTTTAAAATGGGACCGCTTAAATTTAGGGGCTTAAGGAAAATTCCTTACTCCATATAAAGTTGGAGCCGACCGTGATAATAAGCTTTGTGCTCAATTCTAAAGCCAACATAGCACTTCAATTACAAATTCTTATTTCTCGGTTTAACTTAGATTAATCCTTTACTAGGCAAGAGATTCCTACATAATCAGACAAAAAGTAAGTTTTCACTCACTACATAAGGGTTATTGCAGTTTTCACTCACTACATAAGCGTTATTGCATCTCTATATTCTGACATAAGGAACCCTTTAAAGACTCAATTATATCGAGCAATGTAATTGAACCAAGAAATTGTATTGCACATTTTCTAGTAAAAATAGCACGGTCTAGCCAGTTTTCAGATTGGTCATTCAAAAATAGCCAGCGTTTGCCAAGCTATTGAAAAATAACCACTATTTTGCTGCAACAGAGACCGGTCCAGCATAATATACTGGAGTTCGGTGCACCTGTGTATGAACTTCCAGCATATTATGCTGGACCGGTATACTTTGTTGGCTCCAGTATAATATATTGGAGATTGGAGCACCGGTGCTCCAAACTCCAGTATATTATGCTGGACCGATATATTATACTGGAACTCCAGTATATATTATGCTGGAGTATTTTTCTGGATTTTGAACAGTGTTTTTGTTCAGATTTATCTTTACATGAAAAGCGGCTAAATTTCGATTACTTTTGAAACTGAGATATTTTTGAATGACCACTTATAAATCTGACTATTTTTGAATTTCTCCCCATTTTCTAGGGGTAAAGACGATGCTCTCATGTAAGGATGTGCGGGATAAAATAGCACGGTCTAGTCAGTTTTCGGATTGGTCATTCAAAAATAGCCAGTGTTTGCCAAGCCATTGAAAAATAGCCACTATTTTGCTGCAACAGAGACCGGTCCAGCATAATATACTGGAGTTCGGTGCACCTGTGTATAAACTTCCAGCATATTATGTTGGACCGATATACTTTGCTGGCTCCAGTATAATATACTAGAGACTGGAGCATCAGTGCTCCAAACTCCAGTATATTATGCTGGACCGGTATATTATACTGGAACTCCAATATATTATGCTGGAATATTTTTTTCAGATTTTGAACAGTGCTTTCGTTCAAATTTATCTTTACATGAAAATTGGCTAAATTTCGATTACTTTTGAAATTATGGCTATTTTTGAATGACCATCTGTAAATCTGATGTGCGGGGTAAAAATATTTATACTCAAAACTTAATGTAAAAATTGCACGAGGCGCCCTAATTGGTCGCCCACATTTAACATATACCCATTTTTTTAAAAACTTTTAACTTGTACCCCACCTTTTAAACAATTTCAGCCCCCTTTCTCCTCCCCTTCTCCCAGTGATCTCCATATTTCTCCGGAATTTAACATTGATGTAACAATATCTCTCCTTCTGTGGCTTCACTCAATTCCTCAGAAGTCATCTTACTATACATTCTAGTAGCGTTATTGTACTAATATTTACTGAACTATCAGCATATGAAGAAAATTAAACATTATATTTGCCATCCCACAACGATATAAAAGCAGGAGGATGATGATGAAGCCAAATTTACTCTTATACAACAATTCCTCTTCTGAGTTCGATCTCGTCTTCAAATGTTTTCTTCAATATGTTTAATTTGTTTGGTGTTTGTGATGACTGATGACGCTTTAAATGTTTGGAAAAGAACGTACAGATCAGAACATTATTGATAGCTAAATCTACATCCTCTTTTGAACCTGCTCGTTTTATCAAGTCTGAGCTTTTGGTTCAAAAATGAATATTTGTCGAACTGAAAATATTTCTCATACTTTTTTCCCAAAAAAACAATTGTAGCAGGCGTTGACTAAATATTTCTTCCGATACAAATACAAGTGCATTAACACAAAGAATAGCTTCATTCCAGATCAGAAATTGTATAAACCAAGAGAACTTCAGCTCTTCGACAGTTATAAAACAAAAACTTCAGCTCTAGAGTTGAAGTTCACCAGTTACAAAAACAAAAACTTCAGCTCTAGAGCTGAAGTTCGCTAGCTAGTTACAAAAACAAAAACTTCAGCTTTACAAAACAAAAACTTCAGCTCTAGAGTTGAAGTTCGCTAGCTAGTTATAAAAACAAAAACTTCAGCTTTACAAAATAAAAACTTACAAAAACTTCAGGCCTGACTATTAGAATGCTGAAGTTTTGCGTGATTGCCTTTACTACTTCAGCCTCGTATGCTGAAGTTATGCGAAAAAGCGGATACGCTTGCAAGTTTTTTGCAAAGCGGACACAAATTAAAACGTGACACAAGAAGCGGGTATAAATGCAAATCCCCCAAACTTTATTTGAAACTGGACTAGCTATTCTGCCGCAACGAGGTCACTGTCCAAAGATGCAGGCCCAAACAGAGCACTCAAAATTTTTAAATGCCTTTGTTGACTACTTTGAGGGTGTTTGACTAAGCTTATAAGCTGGTCAAACTGGCTTATAAACAATTTTTGGCTTATCTACTTGTTTGGTAAAATTAAAAGTGCTTATAAGCCAAAAATAAGCCGAAAGTCATAAGTTGGTCTCCCCCAACTTATCAAATTTCAGCTTATAAGCACTTTAGGTTTGATCAAGATATTTACTATTCTATCCCTAAAATACTTTTTTTAAAACAAAACTCTTTATATATCCAGTTCTTCAGCTGCTTATTATTAATTACTTTTATCCAAACACATAACTACTTATTTTTCAAATCAGTTTCAGCACTTAAAATTGTTTTTCAGCACCAAATGCTTATCAGCTACTCGAAATCAGCTAAGCCAAACGGGCTCTTTGTCTCTTCCGTTCCATAGAGAAACACTTCTTTAAGCAGCACGTTCTATTTTTAGGTAAATAAATTTCGAAAGATGTGAAAGGCATGTGATGAATACAAAATACGCACGACATGTGACTTTGAAATTGCATATTATTTGTCTTTATAATATAATTGCTAATAAACAAAAGGAAGGAGCAAAGAAAGAGATCAGAAGAAAATGTCAAACAAATAGTTTATTAACCTGTAAGATGGGAAAAGTGGCAAGAGATTCACCTAATATTTGTCCTTTTTTCAAATTTAAAGTCAAGAACACTATACAAAAACTCAACATTGCAAAGTATATTGAATAGAACGATGAGTATATTGGGGACAAACAAATTGAGTGACGTGTCGTGTTTGATTTTCTTGGATAGTATGTCCCAAGGTATTAGATGTGCACGATTAAGTTTTTCATAAAACATAATACATCGTTAACAATTGACACCAATTTAGTTATTCGATTATTTGGTTAGAAATACGAACTAATAAACGTTAACAAGATTGGCCGTGTACGTAAAACATAGAATTATGCCATTACGATTGGTCTATAGCACAAAAATTAGTTCCATATATGAATGTAATGACTAGTGATTGTTCGTAATCGTACTGAAGATTGACCTTTTGCAATTTTTCGTCTGAATTATTGAGTTGTGTCCCCATATACTAAATACTACAAAATTCAAAACCATGCAATAATGGCTGCCATAGGTAAAGTCATTTCGGGTTTATATATTATAATTTTGTTGTCAATTTAGACGTGGTAGTTTGATTCGACACGAAGTTTAAGGATGAAAAAAAAAGATTTTTGGAACTTGTGGTATTAAAAGTTTAAGGGGGTAAAAACTTTGTGGGGTTATGATATTTCTGTGGTTATAAAAACTTCTCATTATTGGTAAATGAGTAAAATGAAGAGTCTAATGTTAAATTATTTCCAATTGTAGAAATGAGTCATTATTTTTGGAACGGACTAATAAGTAAAAGTGTGTCATCTAAAATGAAACAACGGGAGTAATACTTACTATATAGGAATAATTACCTGATTTTTACAGATTATTAATTAACATGTTGTACCACATTCTAAAACTTTCCTTAATAAATTAATCTACAATAAACAGAGTCTTGTTTAATTATTAAGATTGGTCCGTTATGGCAAGCGGATTAAAGTGTTCACCAATCTATCCATACATTTCACGCCACGTTACGTATATTCATTGCTGTCGCTGCCGGCCCCACACAACTCTGCACCACCCAATGCCCATTTTACCAGTCCCTTCTAAATTATCGTTTTTAATTCAGTCACCCATTATCTCCCCTCTCCCGCCGACACAGCCGCCGTTGCCGCCGCCGGCTTCCGGTTGTCTTTGTTCTCACAGAACCCTAGGAAGCTATATATGCATCTTTTGACGCATTTTATTTTATTAATTGAATTGAAGTTAAAAAAATATTAAAAGATGTCGTTAATTCGAAGAAGAAAAGCACCTGAAAATGAAATTTCAACGGATGCGGAGCCAAAGCCTGATGCAGAAGAAGACGATAAGAAAAGTAAGAAAAATATAAAGGTAGGAAACAAGCAGAAATGGTCGTGCATCGACAGTTGCTGTTGGTTTATAGGATGTATATGCTGTGTGTGGTGGCTTCTGCTCTTTTTATACAATGCTATGCCGGCGTCGTTCCCGCAGTACGTGACGGAGGCAATAACGGGGCCGTTACCTGATCCACCAGGCGTTAAATTGCAGAAGGAAGGATTAAAGGCTAAGCATCCGGTGGTTTTTATTCCAGGAATCGTCACGTGCGGTCTTGAACTATGGGAAGGTCATCAGTGTGCTGAAGGATTGTTCCGGAAGCGGCTTTGGGGCGGTACCTTTGGAGAAGTGTACAAAAGGTATTTGTGTGCCTCTTCCTGTCTATGCTAATTTTTTTTTTTTTTTGGGTATAATCAGGTCATTTATTAGGCAAGTAACTTAAATCTCTTGATAAGTAGTACTTCTTTGTAATAATTTATATGATATTGTTTGACTAAGCACCGAATAAATACCTTTGAAATATGGTCTAAAACAAAGCATATTGAAGTTTAAAGTGAAATTATTTCTAAATATGAAAATGTATCCTTCTTAAAAAGCAAAGTGTGCCACATACAAGGGGAGGGAGAGAGTAAACAGTCTGCTATCACAGGTTAAAATTCGATGATAATGCAAAAGAATTATACACCGTCTAAATATATAACTTAAATCCGGAAGATAATAACATACTGAATTAGAGCTTCAGCTGGATTTTGAGACTAATTAATTTTTATTCTAATAATGAGAGGATTTACACACTGATTTTATCTCTTGAGATACTCTTCTTTCAGCTGAATATTACTAATACTGAATAAGGAAACTGTTTGACATTGAGCGGAGCTTTGTTTGTTTGTGGGTTGGGGGGAGGGGGTGGGGGCAAGGGTTCATCCTATGAACCAACAACAAGAAGTATATGCATCCCTATGAACCAAAGCAGCTGTTTGTGTGTTTACTTCTTATTGTTTGAATCCCCTTAGTGAAAATCCTGGCTCTGCCACTAAATAGGTGTCCTAAAGCTTTTTGCTTGCAATTTCAACGCGGACTAGTACAGTTTATTTAATTTGATGTACTTTAGCATATCTTCTTTCTGGTGTTAGTTTATACAGTAATTATCGTTGTTTATTGATACAAAGCTGAAGAAAGGATATACTTCTGGCATCAGTGAAATCTCCAAAAAACGATTTTTAGTCATCAGCTGAAATAGTTAAAAAATCATCTGTCTTTCGGGATGATTTTTTAGACATCTGTGGCATTGAATTCACTTCAATTTCAGTCAAAGAGACTAATATCTGGCAATAAGCTTTTTAGTTTGAAAAAACTAATAGGGAATCTACCACCACCACAGTTAATTTTGACCGTTGCAATTTTACTCTCCAGGAATTGCAAGCTACACAATGTGATACATCTTTCAGTTAGGAAGTGCTACTTTCTGATTTAGTAAGAGACTTCTGTTTAGGAATGAAAGGATCTCATATTATCTTTCTTTTCTTGGATTTTCTCCACTTCAAATCATGGTTCTTAACCTATAACTTTTTCTTTTGATAAGATATGGAGTAGTAATAAAGGAAAAACAAAACAGAAAACAACCTCTTAACCTCTAGCTCACCCCTTAAGAGTTAAATATCTGTAACCATTGCTAGCATTTTCTTTCACTTCTTATTTTTTGTGATCCTTTGCAGACCGCTGTGCTGGGTGGACCATATGACACTAGATAATGAAACTGGGATGGATCCTCCTGGTATTAGAGTTAGGCCAGTTAGTGGACTTGTTGCTGCAGATTACTTTGCTCCAGGATACTTTGTCTGGGCAGTTTTGATTGCTAACTTGGCCCGAATAGGATACGAGGAGAAAACAATGTATATGGCTGCATATGATTGGAGGCTTTCATTTCAGAACACCGAGGTACTAATGTCTCCTTATGTGGTTTCGTCTATGTTTGTATTTGATGAAATCACGTTAAAAGCTGTTTCGGTGATCATTTTAAAATGTTATAACTGTGATGCACAATTTATTTCAACAGGTGCGTGACCAGACCCTGAGCCGGATAAAAAGCAATATAGAACTGATGGTTGCAACTAATGGGGGCAAGAAGGCAGTAATTGTTCCACATTCCATGGGGGTTGTATACTTCTTGCATTTTATGAAGTGGGTGGAGGCACCAGCCCCAATGGGTGGTGGCGGTGGGCCCGATTGGTGCGCCAAGCATATTAAAGCAGTGATGAATATTGGTGGGCCATTGTTAGGTGTTCCAAAATCTATAGCTGGGCTTTTCTCAGCTGAAGCACGGGATATAGCTGTTGCCAGGTAAATTTGGTCTCGGTGAATTTTTCTTCTTCGCCAGCCAGTTAAAAGGATGGGTGCAAATTATGTAGAACTAAATCCTTTTATTTGGTTACTGAAACTAATTTGTGACCCATGCAGTAACTTCCTTTACATGCCGTGAAATTATCCCTTTCTTTTATGTCTTTCAAGTTGTGCTCTGAAAACTTCGAGCATCTCCAAAATGTAAACCAGATGTCCTGAAAGCTTTCTATTTAATATCCTTTTAAGCATTGAACCATAAAAAAATTATGTACAAAATTGAGGTTCATATCAGCATAACTCATTTTAGAGTAGGCAACGAAAGGAAAAACAAACTGCTATAGTGCCTTAAACACCCATAAACCAAGCAACACCAAACAAACATATTACTCCATAATGTCCTCACTCGCACTCATCTTCTTCGTCCTCCCTTTGTTATCATTCGATTCAGCACCAGCATCCTCATAGTCCTTCCCGGAGCAGCAAGGTCTTTAATTTTAGTCTTGCATGTAATGTATTTTTTCTTCTTTAGTAATTCACCTCAATTTCAGGGCTATAGCCCCAGGTGTTCTGGATAAGGATTTATTCCATTTTCAAACATTAGAGCACATAATGAAGATGACACGAACATGGGACTCAACCATGTCAATGATACCAAGAGGAGGGGACACGATCTGGGGCGATCTTGACTGGTCACCCGAAGAAGGCTATTCTCCTTGCAGAAGTAAGTCTAAAGATGATGCCGCTCAGATTTCAGGCCATGACGAGAATCGAACTACAGATTCTAATGCAAAATATTACAGTTATGGAAGGATGATATCCTTTGGAAAGGATGCAGCAAAGGCACATTCATCAGACCTCAAGAGGATTGACTTTAGGGTAATGTTAATCAGAAACCAAATTCTCTCATTGTTTCTCTCGTATGTGCTATTTTCCTCTATTTGTTTCAACTTTCAACATTGATTTCATTGGTGGTGGGTGCGGGTGATTCTGAATAACGAATTTAAGGACTTCTACTATAGAAATGCTAAAGGCGTGGGGTGGATCTAGTGAATAAGCTGTGAGTTCATTTGAACCCAGTAGCTATAGCTTAGACCTTTTGATATGTGTTAAAGAAACCACTAGTACAAAATAACAGTTTTTTTTAGAATGATATAAATAACAGATTTCGAACCCAGTAATATGGGATTGTGGTAGAATTCCGAATCTGAACCCATAAAGTGCAAATCCTAGATCCACCTCTGCTAGAGGCACCAAAAAATAGCAGAGATAAAACTATCTAAAAAGTAGTTAGCACTTTGATGTGAAGTTCTTGTTCTAATTCCAGTTTACTTATATTTTTATGCTATAGGCAAGCATTCGTTAGGCCAAGCAAGGGGATGACCTGTCACCTTGCTAAAAACTGCTGCTTTTGGGGAACTACCAAAGAATGAATTGGGTACCTGGTCATAACAAAACCAATGGGCACACATGATTGCATGTTTAAGAGCCAACACAATGTGCTTGGTGTGATGTCAGTGTAAAATAATGGAAACAAATGAAGTCTAATCATATATTACAAGTGGATGATGCCTTTGTATATCAAATTTTTCTAGACATCCTTAATTATTGCATTCCCTTTTTGTGATAAGTACTAGGTGAGGACTTATCGACAAAAAAGAAAGAAATATGATAAAGCACTACATGAAGCATTCCTTAAACACTTGCTATCTCAGCAAAATAATCTGTTCAAAGTTTCCTTTTTGAAAAAAGAAAAAATCTCCCCTGCCAATGAAAATGACAAAGGTGGTTACAGTTAAGGTCATATTGAATGTCCTGCTGAAAAGTATTTCTTTTACTTGCAAATAATACTCCAAGCTTGTCACTTGTCCCTTTTTTTTTGAATGAGGCACTCCATTCGTTATGCCAATTCATCCGAATTCATTATGCTCCAAATAGACTATAAGAGTCAAGTTCTTTTTATGTGTTTGCTGAAAATCTGCTGATCAGAAGCTGAACTAGACAAGCAAAGCGTCATAACTGCGAGGGAAAAGCAATGGAAAAATAGAACCATGTTCTCTCAGATATCTCAAATTTGAAAACCACATTGGCTATGGCGTACAATGTGCCTCTTGTAGAGCGAAGAAATGCCTATTTCCTTACTTTTTCTTTTAATTAATACTCCTATTTAACATCCTTATGTCAGCAGCAACACATGTGAAATGTGCATCAATCAAGTGTTTCCATGGGATTGAACTGAATAACATTAGAAATGAATGATCAATGATGTCTCAGTGTCCTTCCATATAATGGGTGTCTTTTCTTCCTATTCATGCTAATTTGAAACCTCTTCTGTCTGTCAAGTTATGTCTTAATTTTTTGTGCTTTCAGGCTGTGCTAAATAATATTATCTCTCCCACTTGCTTCCTGATGCCCGGAACTAACTAGCGTTTATTTACATGTAGGGTGCTGTAAAGGGCAGTAATGTTGCAAATAACACCTGTGATGTGTGGAACGAGTACCATGACATGGGTGTTAGTGGTGCTAAAGCAGTGGAAGAGTACAAGGTTTATACAGCTGGAGAGATTTTGGATTTGCTCAACTTTGTTGCCCCAAAGATGATGGCCCGTGGTAGTGCTCACTTTTCATATGGGATAGCTGATGATCTGGATGATCCTAAGTATTCACACTACAAATATTGGTCAAATCCATTGGAAACAAAGTAAGACTTCTCATTTTTTCTTTGGTGTCCTATAATGTAGTTTTTACTTGAATCCTTTCAGATAAGATGAAAAAGTGGTCTTTAACTTTATAGGTTGAAGTTCAAAAATCAAAACCAAATTTGCCTTTAGAGTTAAGAGTCTTGACTATCTTACTTTTTTTATTATTTTAAAAAAAAAAACACAAAATTCTTTAACAGTTTCCAGTCAATAGTTTTCACTTGGACAAGAATTTTTGGTATGCTAGATTATTATCTGTTTCTCTTTCTCCTCCCTAAGGTAGAGTGTGGTTGAGGGGCAGCAGTAATCTCTTTGAGTACCAGCTGACCTGTTCCAACGCTATCTTAATCTATGTTGCTCGGACTCTGCAAAAGCGCGTCGGATCCTCCAAAAGTAGTGCATTTTTGAAGGATCCGACGTGGGTGTGGCAACATTTTTAGAGGGTCCGCGCAACATATATCTTAATGCTCTATTCTGATAAAATACATGACTTTCTCCAAAAACAGTACATCTTATCTCTCGTGTTTTCCAAAATTCAAGGTTACATTTGTGAAAATTAAGAAGCCAAATAAGTCAAGTATTTTAGTGACGGTAGGTCCATCTCTGACAGATTGAGGGGGCACAGATTAACTGTCGGCTGTATGCCATCTTTCTGTATTCTTCAGCCACATCTGTATGTCTTTTGTTGAACTTAAAAGTATTTAAAAACGGTTATGTCCTTTCTTGCCCTTTTAGATGCTTTTGAACAGGAAAAAGTTAAGATCCTTTAGATACTTTTGTTTCTTGCGGCTCATGGGAATCGTATGAACTATCATTTTAGATTCTCTTCTCAAGTTCACTTTTCTTTTTTCCCTTTCAGATTCAGAGTTCTCGGAATGTTTAGTCAAATTTGAAATTCCGAAAGGATGCTTCCTAAAATTTGCTGCAGCTTCTTTAAATAAAACTAGTCTTAATTATTTTGTTCTCAGTTGCGTTTTTGTTTCTATTTGATCTGTTCTGCAGGTTACCAGATGCACCTGACATGGAAATCTATTCAATGTATGGAGTCGGCATTCAAACTGAAAGAGCATATGTTTACAGACGGATGCCAACAGCAGGATGCAATATTCCATTCCAGATTGATGCTTCAGTTGATGAAGAGGATGAAGATAGCTGCTTGAAATCTGGTGTTTACACAGTAGATGGTGATGAGACTGTGCCTGCATTAAGCGCAGGATTCATGTATGCCAAAGGATGGCGCGGAAGAACTAGATTTAATCCCTCTGGTATCAAAACTTATATAAGAGAGTATTTTCATGCTCCTCCCGCAAACCTTCTTGAGGGTCGTGGTACACAGAGTGGAGCCCACGTTGATATAATGGGAAATTTTGCTTTGATAGAGGATGTAATGAGAGTTGCTGCTGGTGGTACAGGTGAAGACGTGGGAGGTGATCAAGTTTTCTCAGATATCTTCAAGTGGTCTGAGAAGATCAGTTTGCGATTGTGACTAATGGTTGTGATCATCTGTCACTGCTATACTATAGTTTCATCGTGTCAACGTATCAGCTTCACGTCTTATTCATAAATTTGTGAAAGAATTACAAGAAAATACACATGACTTCACACCATAACAAAAAATGAACTCATATTGTTAAGTTTTACCCCACCTAGCTTATATTATACATATTTTGAAAACATTAGCTCTTGCAAATTCAAAATATGTGTTCTTACAACCATTGCTTCTAAAAGCTATGGAGTTAAATCTGTGTTCTCACAATCATTATTTTCACTCTCTCTTCTTCTCACTTTATTTTACATATGCTTCAAGGGGCCATCCGCCATTACTGCTTCTCCCCTATAGCACCTGGTTGCAATGTAAAAAAATTGAAGAGTAGAAGTCCACCATTAAAGGGAATTGAAAGCTTTGCTTTAAAAAATAGAATTTTTTGTAATTCTTAGTTGTTTGGATTGAGTGTTGTTCCAATTGATTGAAAATATCAAAAGGAGTTCAAAGTTTAAATTTGAAGTGATTTGGAGTAAATTTGAGCAAGATTTGAGTTAAATTTCAGAAAAAACGCAAGGAAGAAGACGAAGTCAGTTTTTTGTATAATTATGTATAATAGTGTATATGAGTGTATAAACACATCGTATACACTTTTATACACTTTTATACACCTTTATACAAACGTCTGTAGACGAACTTCTTTCACGATTTTCAGTTGCAATTCCTATTCAAAATCAGTCCAAATCTCTATTAAATGACTTCAAATTTTATATACAACCTCCTTATACTATTTCTAACAAGTCTAAATAACACTCACTCCAAATTTCTCACAAAATCAAATTCGGAATTTAAATCCACATATTTAAGCTTGTTAAAAATCTAATTTTCACCACCCAAATGGATTTGGTTTGTTGAACTAATATTTGAGTCACAATTACTAATTCGAAAGTTAACTTAAAAGCTTGAACAATCTTTTTTAAAAATTAAATGGTAATTTTGAGAACCTATTAGAGTTGGATGTTGAATCTTAGCCTATTATTTTTGGGCTAGTTGGTTGTAAATTGAAATATGGGCTATAAAATTGAAAAATGGGGAGCCCAAGTGACAAGGGCTGAAATTATCCGTAAATTTATATACCCTTTTCACCGGATGCCATTCAAATATTTAGAACTGAACAGTTATTTTTTCAGATACAGTGCAGGATTTCATGCTTCTGGTGGTGTATATTGTAACAATAGCAGCTCATCTCGTTATACAATAACAGAGAACAAGATGGTGTGCAGTAGGTATTTATTTGATGTTGTACCATTAAAGTCTTTCGATTGGTAATCTGTTGTTAGTTATGGACTTTGGGATGTTGATAGTATTCAAATAGCTGCTTAGTCAAAGAGCAAAGCAGGCAATTTGATGTGTGTTAATCTTAAATAATACATAAGCCAACGTACCAAACAGCATAAGGAAAAATGATCCTGAATATTATGGGTTGGAATTGGTGGATTACAGATTTTACTGTTTAACTATGTGTTTTAAGTGGGCGTTTGGACATTGTCCAAACGGGCTCCAAGTCTTCAAAACTTCAATAAGTGAATCAGTATTGTACTTATCTGGAAGTGTGCATAATTGAAATTTAATTTGTCAGGAAAAAAATGAAAAAACGAAGAATGAAGCTGTCAAATAAATGGGATCTCTGTATTCATTTGGTTTCAGCCAATAGCCGTCTTCATTATTGGCAAGACAAAAAAAAACTTAGTAATACAAAAAATAAATAATAAAAAAAAGAAAATATATATTTTCTAATTGCAAATTGAAATAGAAGGACGCAATGAATTTGAAATACACGAATTATCACGATATGTAAAAGTTACTCTCATGATCTGCTATATAAACTACACATCTCAAGTCACTGAGAGCTCAAGCTAGTAGTTGCATATATTCAATAGTTTGTCAATCTCTAAACAGAAAAAGAAAATTGTCAATCACATTCCCAAGAACCCCGAAATATGCATATTAAGAAATTTTGTCAAACTTAAAAGAACGAAAGAATAACCAAAATTATATACATGTCCTACCTAAACCGCACCACTTTTATTCGAAGTTCTTTAAAATTAGTTAATCTCAAATAGACAAAAGAATAATTAGAATATATACATATCCTGATTATATCGAGATTAGTACAGAGTACCAGACGACATGACTTGTCCCTCAATTAAAAGCTCTGAATATTATTAAAGACAATATCACAATTCACGGTCCCATATAAAGCTGAGGGTCGTTTGGTAAGATGCATTAGATAAAATAATGTATGCATTAGTTTAGTGCATTAATAATACCTTGTTTGGTATATATTTTGAACTTATGCATTAGTTATACACTTTATTTGGTGTTATCCTATGTATAGCTAATGCATAGAAAACCATGGTATTAACAATGCAATGAGTTTTAATGCATGCATTAGCTTAGTTAAAGATAAAATTATCCTTCAAAATTTATGGTTAATTAAAATATGCTATTATATTAATACAAATTTAAAATAATTCAAATAGAGAGAAATAAAATTATATCCTTAGTAAATAAATAAATACTTAGCATATTTTCTTTTTTACAAATAAATATTCAGTTCTATACTACAAACTTTTTTCATATAAAAACATTCTTCAACATATGTTTCTTTTAAAAAGAGTGGTGGACTGGTTTTGAGGGTATTTTTGTAAACAAATAATTCTTTTAGAAATTGTGCAATGCTTTAATACATCAAACCAAACATTGGATAAGAAATATGTCAGCATAACTAATGCAAGCCTAACTAATATCAGCGTTACTAATACACTCTATCCCGCATTATTCTTATGCACTCTGCCAAACGACTTAGGAGAGGTGATCAGACAGGACATGGCGCGACTTAGGATTACTGAGGACATGGCCCTTGACAGAGAATTATGGAAGTCGAGCATTAAGGTTGTAGGTTAGGGAGAGTTGGGAATATTTCTACAGCACAATAGAGTGAGACTAGCCAATTAGGAGTTAGACTAAGAATGTCATTGGTGGTCTATTGATGCAGGGCTTTACCTTCTAGTTTTACTATACCAGCCATCTATTTTGTATTTCGTATTCTGTATTTCATATCTCTTATATATTGCTGTTATTTTATTATGCATTTTTATGGTACTAATATATCGGTTGCTGTTGCTTTTTTGAGCCGAGGGTCTCCTGGAAACAGCCTCTCTACCCTTCGGGGTAGGGGTAAGGTCTGCGTACATATTACCCTCCCCAGACCCTACTTGTGGGATTATACTGGGTCGTTGTTGTTGTTGTTGTTGTTGTTGTTGTTGTTGTACCCTGCCAAACGACCCCTTAACGTCTAATTAATGCTAAAGCACGCCCTTAAATATTTTTTTATTTTATTTAATTTCTGTTATAAATATATTATATTATGGATGTTCATTTAGTACTCCGTTGTAAATAAGCTTCCTGAAGAAGCTTATCCATATGGGACTCCACCGTAAATATGTTTATCTATTTAGTACTCTATTGGAAATAAGCTTCCTGAAGAAGCTTATCACTTCGGTACCCGGTTATGGATAAACATTACCCTAGGTAGAAGATTATCCATACCGGGTATAATAAGCTTATCCATTCAGTACTCCGTTATGGATAAACATTGCTCCTCGGTAGAAGATTATCCATACCGGGTATAATAAGTTTATCCTTTCAGTACCCAGTTATGAATAAACATTACCTCCGGTAGAAGATTATCCATACCGGGTATAATAAGCTTATCCTTTCAGTACCCAGTTATGGATAAACATTATCCCCGGTAGAAGATTATCCATACCGGGTATAATAAGCTTATCTTTTCAGTACTCCGTTATGGATAAACATTGCTCTCAGTAGAAGATTATCCATATCTAGTATAGTAGCAGCTTACACAGCAGCTTCCTTTCTTCTATAAATAGAAGAGATTTCAGTTTATTATGTACATCAGTTTGAATTCGAATAATATATCAGTTTCTCTCTATACTTGTCTTTACTTTACAGTCTTTATTTTATAACACGTTATCAGCACGAGACTCTGACATCTCGAGCAAATACTTTGAAAGTATTAGAGGTAAGAACTTTCTTTTCCTAAATAATGTCAAATCTTTCTAAACTTGAATTTGTAGCCCTGGATATATCGGGCAAAAGCTACATGTCTTGGGTGCTTGATGCTGAAATTCATCTTGATGCGATGGGTCTGGCAGACACCATCAAGGATAAAAATCAGGCATCAAACCAAGACCGTGCCAAAGCAATGATATTCCTACGTCATCACCTTGATGAGGGCCTGAAAATGGAATATCTCACTATTAAAGATCCAGTCATACTGTGGAATAATTTGAAAGATAGATATGACCACCTGAAGATGGTCGTTCTTCCACAGGCATGTTATGATTGGACTCATCTAAGGCTACAAGATTTTAAATCTATCAGTGAGTATAATTCTGCTATGTTCAGAATTATTTCCCAATTGAAATTATGTGGTGATAATATTACTGATCATAATATGTTGGAGAAAACTTTCACAATTTTTCATGCCTCGAATATGCTCCTGCAGCAGCAATATCGAGAGATGGGATTTAAAAAGTATTCTGAACTTATCTCACATCTTCTTATAGCAGAGCAACATAATGGGATATTAATGAAAAATCATGAAAGCCGACCTATTGGTTCTTGTCCATTCCCTGAAGTGAATGAGACGAACTTCCACCAAGCTAAACGTGGAAGAGGTCGTGGCCCCAGTCGTGGTCATGGCCGTGGTCGGGGAAGAAACCCCAATCATGGTAATAATAATGCACCAAAGAAGCCTCCTCACCACCAGCAGTGGAAAAGGAAGGAACAAAAGCATGAAGCGGTGCAAGCGCCAAATGCAGAAAATGCATGCTATAGATGTGGAGGAAAAGGGCACTGGTCACGTACTTGTCGTACGCCAAAGCACCTGGTTGAGCTTTATCAAGCCTCCCTGAAGAAGACAGAGAAAAATGCTGAAGCAAATTTTATTTCTGAAGATAATTTAGACTTCATGCATTTGGATGTAGCTGATTACTTTGCACTCCCAGAAGGAGAAACAAGTCATGTAATCGGTAGTGAATCTGTAGAAATGTAAATATTTTAATTTTTGTTGTTTGTAATAGATAGTATGGTTATGTAATTGTTGTACATAAATAAAAGTTATGCTTTGATAATGATGTTTACTATAATATATTTTATTTATGTTATTTTGAAGAATATGGATAATCCTCAAATTATGTTTGGATCAAAGACAAATCATGAAGATATTTGTGTTATTGATAGTGGAACAACTCATGCCATATTCAACGATCAGAAATATTTTTCTTATTTGCATAAGGAAAAAGCAAATATTTCAACAATTTCTGGTAATATAAGTTTGATTGAAGGCTCCACAAGAGCCATAATATTTATGTCTAAGGGAACAAAACTTATTAAAGACAATGCATTGTTCTCCTCCAAGTCCCGAATGAACTTGTTGAGTTTTATAGATATCCGCCGAAATGGGTATCATGTTGAGACAATAGATGAAATGAACAGGGAATATCTTTGTATTACAAAGAATATTTCTGGCCAGAAATGCATTGTAGAAAAGTTACCAACTTTATCTTCTGGCTTATACTATTCAAAAATTAGTACAATTGAAGCACACTCTATCGTAAACCAGAAGTTTACGGATTCAAATACTTTTGTGCTTTGGCATGGCCGTTTGGGCCATCCCGGATCAATAATGATGAGACGAATTACTGAAAATTCGAGTGGGCATCCATTAAAGAACTTGAAGATTCTTACAAATGACGAATTTTCTTGTGATGCTTGTTATCAAGGAAAAATGATCACTAGACCATCACCAATGAAGGTTGGTATTGAATCCCCTGCCTTTTTAGAGCGTATACATGGGGATATATGTGGACCTATTCACCCACCAAGTGGGTTGTTTAGATATTTTATGGTCCTAATAGATGCATCTTCAAGATGGTCTCATGTGTGCCTACTATCATCTCGCAACCTGGCGTTTGCAAAGCTATTAGCCCAAATAATTCGATTAAGGGCACAATTCCCAGATTATCCTATAAAGGCTATTCGCCTTGATAATGCTGGAGAATTCTCATCTCAAGTTTTTGATGATTATTGTCCTGTAACTTATGTTCATACTCAAAATGGCCTTGCAGAATCATTTATTAAACGCCTGCAATTGATAGCAAGACCACTACTTATGAAAACAAAATTGCCCACTATTGTTTGGGGCCATGCTATCTTGCATGCATCATCACTTATCTGTCTCAGACCGACACATTATAATAAATATTCTCCGTCACAATTAGTTTTTGGTCATGAACCAAATATTGCCCATCTACGAATTTTCGGATGTGCTGTATATGTGCCAGTAGCACCACCACAACATAGTAAGATGGGACCACAAAGAAGGATAGGAATATATGTTGGGTTTGAATCACCCTCTATTATTCGCTATCTTGAACCATTGACAGAAGATTTATTTACTGCTCGATTTGCAGATTGTCGGTTTGATGAAACAAATTTCCCACAATTAGGGGGAGAGAAAAAGGAAATCAAAAGAGAAATTGTGTGAAAAGTTTCATCATTATCTCACTGTGATCCTCGTACCCCTATATGTAATCAGGAGGTCCAGAAGATCATCTATTTACAGAATATAGCAAATCAAATGCCAGACGCATTTACTGATTTGAAAAGGATAACTAAGTCACATATCCCAGCAGAGAATGTGCCTATCCGAATTGATGTCACAGTAGGACCATTTACTAGCATGAGAGCTAGTGAACCTAAAGCACGCCTGAAGCGTGGTAGGCCTTTGGGTTCTAAGGATCGAAATCCTCGAAAAAGAAAATCGACAAATGATCAAAACGATACTATGAAGGGATCTCCTGAAGAGACCCAAAATCTGATTAGTTCTGAGATTCCTGAAGAAATCAATGAACCCGAAGCTCATGCGAGTGAGGAACTTTTAATAAGTTCGATCGGTGATGGGATTAATTTAAATCGATTTGAAATAGTGGTGGATAATATTTTTTGCATATAATGTTGCACTTAATATTATGCAAGATAGTGAGGATCTTGAACCTCGATCTGTCGAAGAATGTCGACAAAGATCTGATTGGCCAAAATGGCAAGAGGCAATTCAATCGGAATTGAAGTCACTTGCTAAAAGAGAGGTCTTTGGACCAGTAGTCCAAACACCTGCTGGTATAAAACCAGTTGGTCATAAATGGGTTTTTGTGCGAAAAAGGAATGATAAAAATGAAGTTGAAAGATACAAAGCTCGCCTTGTTGCACAAGGATTCTCACAACGACCTGGAGTCGATTTTGATGAAACATATTCACCTGTTATGGATGCCATAACATTTCGATATCTCATCAGTTTAGCACTACATGAAAAGCTTGAAATACATCTAATGGATGTAGTTACAGCTTATCTGTACGGTTCACTTGATAATGAAATTTATATGAAAATCCCTGAAGGATTTAAAATGCCTGAAGCAAAATCTCAGGAAATGTATTCAATCAGATTACAAAGATCTTTGTACGGTTTAAAGCAATCTGGGCGCATGTGGTATAATCGCCTTAGTGAATATTTGCTGAAAGAAGGTTACATAAATGATGTTATTTGTCCATGTATTTTTATAAAGAAAATGGCATCAGAATTTGTTATACTTGCTGTTTATGTTGATGACATAAATCTTGTTGGAACTCCAGAAGAGCTCCAAAAGGCAATTGAATATCTTAAGAAAGAATTTGAGATGAAAGATCTTGGAAAGACAAAACTTTGTCTTGGTCTGCAAATTGAACATTTAGCAGACGGGATCTTTATCCATCAATCTGCCTATACAGAAAGGGTCTTAAAACGCTTTTACATGGACAAAGCGCACCCATTGAGTACACCAATGGTTGTTCGATCACTTGAAGTGAATAAGGATTTGTTCCGACCTCCAGAAGAGGACGAGGAACTCCTTGGTCCCGAAGTACCCTATCTCAGTGCAATTGGTGCACTAATGTATCTTGCTAATGCTACAAGGCCTGACATAGCATTCTCTGTTAATTTACTAGCAAGATATAGTTCTTCTCCTACACGGAGACATTGGAACGGGATTAAGCATATATTGCGATATTTAAAGGGAACTCTTGATATGAGTTTGTTTTATGCTAACAAAGATAGTGCAGATCTTGTCGGTTATGCAGATGCAGGTTATTTATCTCATCCTCATAAAGCTCGATCTCAAATCGGCTACGTATTTACATATGGAGGTACTGTCATATCATGGCGCTCCACAAAGCAATCTATTGTTGCTACTTCTCCAAATCACGCTGAGATAATAGTTATTCATGAAGCAAGTAGGGAATGCGTATGGTTGAGATTAATAATTCATTTTATTCGAGAAAAATGTGGTTTGGAATGTGAGAAAAGACCCACAATTTTATACGAAGACAATGTTGCATGCATAGCCCAATTGAAGGGAGGATTTATAAAAGGAGATAGAACGAAGCACATTTCACCAAAATTATTCTACACACACGATCTTCAGAAAAATGGTGACATTGATGTGCAACAAATCCGTTCAAGTGATAATCCAGCAGATTTATTCACTAAATCTTTGCCAACTTCAACTTTTGAGAAGATGGTATACAAGATTGGAATGCGGAGACTCAAATATTTGAAACAAGGTTTTCATCAGGGGGAGTAAAATACGCGATGCACTCTTTTTCCCTTACTAAGGTTTTTTCCATGGGGTTTTCCTTATAAGGTTTTTAATGAGGCACCTAGCAATGCGTCTTACTAAATATGTGTACTCTTTTTCCTTCACTGGGATTTTTTTCCCACGTGGTTTTTCCTAGTAAGGTTTTAATGAGGCACATTATCTTTTAATGAACATCCAAAGGGGAGTGTTATAAATATATTATATTATGGGTGTTCATTTAGTACTCCGTTGTAAATAAGCTTCCTGAAGAAGCTTATCCACATGGGACTCCACCGTAAATATGTTTATCTATTTAGTAGTCTATTGGAAATAAGCTTCCTGAAGAAGCTTATCACTTCGGTACCCGGTTATGGATAAACATTACCCCCAGTAGAAGATTATCCATACCGGGTATAATAAGCTTATCCTTTCAGCACCCAGTTATGGATAAATATTATTCCCGGTAGAAGATTATCCATACCGGGTATAATAAGCTTATCCTTTCAGTACCCAATTATGGATAAACATTACCCCGGTAGAAGATTATCCATACCGGGTATAATAAGCTTATCCTTTCAGTACCCAGTTATGGATAAGCATTATCCCTGGTAGAAGATTATCCATACCGGGTATAATAAGCTTATCTTTTCAGTACTCCGTTATGAATAAACATTGCTCTCAGTAGAAGATTATCCATATCTGGTATAGTAGCAGCTTACACAACAACTTATTTTGTTTGAATTCGAATAATATATCAGTTTCTCTCTATAGTTGTTTTTACTTTACGGTCTTTATTTTATAACAATTTGGTTAATTTCCGTACTTTTCAAGTAGTAATAAACAATCAAGTCGTACATCCTTTTATTTGCGTTGTGGTTTACAACTTTAACCGGTAGCAAGTAGCTAAGATCAGGAAACCAATTCGGAATCGGATATCGGGATATGCAAGGAGAAAATATAACGGATTTCGGATCTTGGGTTGGGTCAAACCCATATAATAAAACGGGCAATTGAGTCTCTCTCTGGTCCAAGTTGGGTTATCAGTAGCGGTAGACCCGCCAGAGACTCTTGTTTCATCCTTCAATTGTTTTTTACACAGAGAGCGTCGTCATCTCCGATCAATCCCGTTTCTTCATCGCCAGGATCGCCACCTTTCCCTCTCTCTCTCTCTCTCTCTCTCTCTCTCTCTCTGTATCTATCTGTCTATCTATTTATTCGTAAGTTTTTTCATCCGTACTACCCAATTTTGCATGTTTATTATCAGATCATCTAATGGATCGGCACAATTAAAATTGCTTATCTTGTTTCGAAGTTTGAAATTTCTATCTGATTATCAATGTTTTTTGTTTTCGCATACATAATTGATTGTCTATGGCAAATTTGTTCGGTTTAAAGAAGATTTCTTATGGATTAAATTTTTTGTTGCCATTTCGTGCTTGGTACACCACACTGATGTTTTACTTGTTTGTTCCTCTAGCTTCTTGTCTTCTTTAATGGGTTAACTAGATGTGATAACTATCAGCTGCATCTCGTGTAAGTTACACAAAAAGATAACCCAATGCGGGTTGGCTGGGGTTAGGGTTTTTATATTGAATAAAATAAGATTGATTGGAGGTCCATGATTTCAATAGGATTTTAGAACTCCAGCTCATGTGTTTTTCTCAGGTGCTTTCAGTTGGTTAGCCAAGATTTCACTTCCCTGACAATGCTTAATGCACAATTTGATCTTTTCTTTGCAGTCTATAGCCTTTTTTTTAAAAAATAGAGAGGGTCTCCCGGAACAGCCTCTCTACCCTCAGGGGTAGGGTAAAGGTCTGCATACACTCTACCCTCCCCAGACTCCACTAGTGGGATTATTACTGGGTTGTTGTTGTTGTTGTTGTCTTCGAAAAGTACCAGTCTTGTCACTCGCAAAGTTTAGCATTGAAAAACCTCATATTAGTTTAAATGTGTACTACTCTCATTTGTGTTCCTTTTTTAAGATCTTTGCTGGTCTATTTTCAATTTTTCGGATCATCAATTCTGGATTGGCACAATGAAAGTTGCTTATCTTGTTTGTAAGCTGAAATTTTTAATTTGATTACCAATTTTTTCTGTTTTTGTATACTTCATTTTAGTGTCTGACAGTAAATTTGTGCGGTTTATAGAAGATATCTTATGGGTTGTTTTGTTTCTTGTTGCCAATTCGTGCTTGGTATGCCATACTTCTTATATCTTGAATATTGTTTGATTGTTCTTGTTGCTTCTATGTCTTCTTTCATGGGTAAACTCGATGTGATGACTATCAACTGCATCTCGTGTAAATTACAGGAAAGGGAACTTAATGTGGATTGGTTTTAAAGACTTTGGGGTTAGGGTTTTCATATCGAATAGGGAAAAATTGATTTGGGCTCCAAGATTTCTCCAGGATTTTAGAACTAGAGGGGGAGCTTAGTGCACTGGCTGTCATTTGTATAGTTGTTTTTTCGTAATACTATCCCGTACCTCTGCTCAAACATGGTGTGTGGATAGATAATATTCCATATCTGAGGAAGAATATGCTTCACTAGCATTTCCATCTCTTGAGCAAGGACTATATATTTATTGGTGTATTGTCCTCTGCAGTGTATATAGACTGAAGTTGAGCTGAACTGCATCCTGCTGATATCTTTTGGGAACAATATGCAGCAAGCTGTTCAGCCAAGGTCTTTTGCCAATGGATTTGGCCGTCGGAAAGGCGAAAAAGAAATGGGTACAAGGTTGGAGAGTAGAACGCAGTCTACAAAAACGACTTCCAGCAGGTTGACAGGTGTAGGTGAGAGCTGCTAACTTAGAATTGTCTGCATTTCTTCATATCCTTAATTCTTAACTGCCATGAATTTCAGGTAAAAGGGGAGCATATGAAAGCCCTTCACATGATCGACTAGTTTATTTTAGTACATGTCTTCTTGGACATGAAGTGGAAGTACAGATACTGGACGGATCTGTGTTTTCAGGGATATTTCATGCAACAAATGCTGACAAAGATTTTGGTATGCCTGGAAAATTAAAATTAGATTTCTTTTGTTTTATTTTATCCAGTATTGATGACCCTGAACATTGTTCTGTCATGTATTCAGCTATTTTGCATTTGATGTTTGCTTCTATCATTGAACTTTGCTTAGGTATTATTCTGAAAATGGCCCACTTGATAAAAGATGGTTCCCAGGGGAGGAAGAATACTCCTGAATCTTTGATCAAACCTCCAACAAAGACTTTGATAATACCGGGTAAAGAGCTTGTGCAAGTTATCGCAAAGGTTTGTGTGTAACTTTTATGATTTTTGCTTGCAATTGTTTTATTTACTTTGGTAAAAAATTCTAACTTTGGCATAGTTCTTAAATGATCAACCAAACAATTGACGCTGTGATATAAGATTGTGGTGGCATTTCATGAAAGACTAAGATATAAATAGAGTCAGATTTTATGGCTGTCTATCTGTTAGGTAAATCTGTAATAATGGGGCTATTGCTTTGGAGTAGGGTGTGCCTGCAACTTTAGATGTCCTCCAAGCCGAATTGCTGCGGGAAAAGCAGCAGGAGCTTTTGACAGATTCATGCATATCACAGTCCCAGCATGTTGAGGTAGAGAGGCAGTTGGAACGTTGGGTGCCTGACGACGATGCTCTTGAATGTCCTGAACTGGATAATATATTTGATGGCCACTGGAACAGGTTATTAGATCAAACTAGTTTTGTTCATCTGATATTTGTCAAAGTGCTTAATTTTTCAGCTATGATGAAATTAATGACCTAACCTCCCTCCCCCCACCCCCCACCCCAAAAAAAGAGGATCATGATTTATCAACATGTAGTAGAAATATCCTGTGTTCTTGGGTAAACTGACTATTACAAGAAAAGAATCTGCCTATGGTTACCATCTTTTTTTGATGTTTACCCATTCCTAATTACCCTTCTGCGTGCTGAAAATGTTAAACTTCAAGTGGGATTTTGTTTGATTTTCTTGAGGTAATCATACTCACATAAGCATTTTATTAATTTGACTCTTCTCTCTCTCTCTCTCCTTAGACCGCTGTTTACTTCCTTTGTTTTGGAAGTTGTTTGTGATCTTCTTCCATTCTTTAGAAATTCTTTTAACAGATATTTTGGAATGAAAGAAAGGACAAAAGCAAGGGGAGAAGGTGAAAGAAAGAATGGGAGGACAGGGAGGAACAAAGTATTAGTTTTTGTTTTGTTTTACACTACTCTCCCCAGACCCCACAAGTGGGATTACACTGGGTATGTTGTTGTTGTCGAAGCCTAGAAGGAACGTAATGGGTCCATGGAGATGAATATCCTTCTTGAAGTATTTGTTTTGTTTGTGAGCCCAAGATTTCTTGGATGTTGCAGAAGTTCCAATAAAGAGGCCTCCTTTCCCCTCTGTTCTTGAATTTTTGATCCCTGGCCATGTCTCTCCAGTCTATCCTTCTCCCCCATTTCTTGGCCAAATATTCAACCTGGAAAGTGAAATATTAGGAACTCTCATTTTTTCCCACCCTTCGCGTGAATTTAATATCCATAAACCTAAGCATATCCGAATTCAATGTTTTCTGGAGTAGGGAGTTGAGTTGAACTGTGCAGGATATTAGACATGGAAAATTTTCATGTTCTTTAACCCTTTCCGAAATCATTCAAATCCTTTTCTGATGTCTCTAGGTAGAGTGTGTCTTGGTGGAAATCGTTAGTTCATGCTTATGTTCTGTTTTTCCTTTGAGCTGCCTATTACAGAGGGGAGAAACCCGTGCCTTTCCCGTGTTCAAAGATCTCTTCTACTTCTTAATTTGAAGATTATTGAAAGTGAAATTTGATTTTGGTGCTCTTTTTCTGCTCATTAGTGGTGCCAGATGATTGCTTGGAATGGTTGCTCCACAGCTGTATTCTTCAATTAATAGCGATACATGCCTATAAGATTTCTTTTTCCCCTCTGGTGTCAAATTTGTGCTAGTTGTGAATTATGTTTCTTTAGCAAGTGTTTACCGGCTGTCTACCAATATGACAATGTGTTTCACCTACTATGTCGCTGACTATGTGCTTGCAGGGGCTGGGATCAGTTTGAGGTCAATGAAACACTATTTGGAGTAAAAAGCACGTTCAATGAGGAACTTTATACTACAAAGCTTGAGAAAGGTCCTCAAATGAGGGAGTTGGAAAAAGAAGCTTCAAGAATAGCTAGGGAAATTGAGGGTGAGGAAACACGTGATCTTCATCTAGCAGAGGTGAGATTTACATCGTTACCTTTTTCTAGTGCAATGTTCTAAAAAATGATAGCTCTGTTGCTTAAAGCGATGAGTAATGAAGCCGAGGGGTCCTCGCTTCACATGTGCGAAGTAAAGCAACAATGAGCAATGAAAGTGAGGGGTCTTTGCTTTACATGGGTGAAGCAAAGCAACTTCAAAGAAGCGTGAGCGTCCGGTAGTAAGGCGCAAGTGATCCGAGCGAGAAGTCGTGTAATTTGACATTAAAAGATAAAAAGAATAATAAATGGTGCTGTTTACTATCTGAATACTAGGACATCTTTCCAGATACACTTCAGAGTTCTCTTCATGTCTTTTTTCTTCTTCACTGGTTTGCAACAACCTTTCTTTGCTTTTCCTTGCTTCTATCTTATTTTTAATATGTTGTCTTTCCCTTTTTCTCTATTTCATTTTTTGTTCTCCAATTCTTGATTTGTAGGCTGAATGCTAGGGCAATAACGAAGTGACCCTTTGCCTTGTCAATAATATAAAATAAGAATGACTCTTTACTATTTAAAATTTATTATTACTACTGTTACTAAAACTATTATATATGTTATTGATGTTGCAAATTAACTTTTTATGGCCTTCTAGTTGAAAATTAAAAATCGAAAATCAAATTTGTAATTGAAGTTATCTTCTTGTGAGGTTGCTGAAGTACACTTTAATGGTATTTATTTGAACGGTTGAATTTATTATTTCACTATTTTTATGAGATACTGAATTCGGTAACTTTAATTACTATTTTGATGTTATAAGAACTGGTTCTCATATGCTAGGGAATTTTTGCATCATCTGTAAATTTTGCACTTAACTTCAAAGCGTGCTTCGCTCACATCTCGCTTAAACCCCTAGGAGTCTTGTTACTTTTTTGCTTTCTGCTTTTGAGAAAACCGATATCGTTAATCCTTGGTTTTCTTTCCATCCTCTAATGGTTCTTGTTCTGCCTTTTGATTTTAATTTCTTTGCTTGTTTTGGAATTATATTTTCACAGGAGAGAGGAATTCAACTTCATGGGAACCTTGAAGTTGATGAAGAAACCAGATTTTCAGCAGTTGTTAGAGGGGTTGATGATAGTGGATATGATGACTGTGAGGACATACTGGTGGATTCACATAATGATGAAACATTCACTGGCACGAGTGTTGGGAAAGTTGTTGATGGTGCAGAATTCTCATCAAGATCTTCCTATATGGCAAGGGTATGCTCATTTAGGCTCATTGTGTCTTGCATAAACTATTCCTTTGTGGAATGAGAACTTTATTCGTTTGTGTCAATGTATTGCTAGGTAAGGTTTTATGTCTGTGCTTAATTTATTTTCCTCAATCTGAGGCATTTAATTGGGATATACCTGATGTAGGAAGATGGTTTTCTAACTATTCAAATGTCTCAACTAGTTGGAAACTTTATCGCAGAGTAATGCTGTGAAAGCGCTGGCAAATACAAGAATTATCCATGTCTTTTAGACATAAGTCCTGCTAGCAAGAAATTTCTCTTAACTTTCATAGATCGAATGAAATGGTTTAAAGTGGCACCCAAAGATGTGACTTAGCGGTCAATGAAGTTTTAATGAATGGGAGACTAGGATTCAAATCCCAACAGAGGAAAAGAAATGTTAGGTGATTTCTTTTCATCATTCTAAGCTTATAGAGTTACCCCATACGTGTGTTGGTGGGAGATAGCAGGTACGCGGTTGACTAGTTGAGGTGTGCGCAAATTGACCTTGTATACCACCAATATCAAAAATACAAAAATAAAAGAGGTCTTTAAAGTGTCTGTGTTCATGTGTTAGTTCTATGCCTTTGATTTTCTGCTTGTATCTTAAGATCACATCGCCAGTGTTAGTCTTGCCTTATGTCTGTAGGATGAATTGCAATCTTCTCAGTTGAGTACCAGCAGGAATGTCTATCAGACTTACTATGATGATCATAGCAAACAGTCATCAGCTAAACATGTTCCTCAAAGTGCCTCGATGATGGATGAGAGCAGGTTGTTACAATCTTTCTTTCTGACATTCTGACTGTTCTTCTCTACCTAGTCTGAGAAGTCTACTTTCTCTTATCATGTTTCTACTTTTAAAAGAGAAAGCTTAAATACAATAAACTCTTACCCACTTTAGCTATCAATTTTTTATTGCTCTGACCATGTATTCCTTTAGGGGGCACAAGATCACCTTCAGTGAACATGATGGAGCTAGTTGCAATGATGAGGAGATGAGAATGCAAATGGTAGCTGAACTTTAACTCCCTTAAATGCTTATTGCTTTCGTTAAAAATCTATTTCTTTACTATTTCTTTTTTTCTTTCTTGGAAAAGCTCTCATGGTCAGTACTCGTTGTTTCTTGTAGTTAGCTGATGAGGCTCAAACATCAATACTTGAAGGTGAGTTTCTCTTGAGGTTCAACTAGTCAAATATCCATGCCTGCAACTCCTAAGGATAGGTTTCTTATAAATATTTCCCTTCTTGCTACATTGCTGCTAGTTGACTTGTATCCTATCATCTTCTCTTCACTATTTTTCCCCTCAAAATAGC
Source organism: Nicotiana sylvestris (assembly GCF_000393655.2). NCBI lineage: Eukaryota > Viridiplantae > Streptophyta > Magnoliopsida > Solanales > Solanaceae > Nicotiana > Nicotiana sylvestris. Next base: position 189,489,013 of record NC_091059.1, read on the forward strand.
TCTGCTCAGAAATTGATATTTTAATATTAGGATCATAGGATGTTATACTCATCTAAAAGAAAAAAATGTTGTCTGCCTCAAGATTGTTGAGCATGTCACTTTGGTCCTTCGCCATCAGTAAAACAAAAAAAATACCACGTCAATGTTCTGATCTACTGCCCACCAGCTAAAAGAATGGCTGGTGGTGGTTGGTGAAGGTCTAGCTAGGTAAGCTTCCATGATGCTAGGTTCCTTGTAGCTTTTGCACATCTCAAAAAAACTTATATTTTAACGTATTGTATGCTGAGCAGTCAAAATAGGTAATATAATTAATCCTGGCAGCGTCACTTGTATATCATGAGAATCAAGGATGCTATTGGCTCCTTAAAGCGACTCTTTTTAATGGAAAGTTTTATGGTTAACTAAATTAGCCTCCTTTTTATCCCTTTCTCGCTCATCTTTTAAGTGTTTAAAAAATGTGTCTCTACCTCATTTTATTGCATCTCTGTTGATTTTAAGGTTTTTACATGTAGATTCCAAGTCATCACGACTGAAAAAGGAAACGTCGGATAAGGGTGGATCATCTGCGGATGTCTCCGCATTGTCTGCTCCTCTCAAGTGCCAGGATAAGATTGCAGGTTCTTCTAGTGAAAAGGGGCCTGTTGCGTCTTACAAGAGTCAAGACATTGCCCGATCTGCTAATTCTTGTGTCAGACCTAGTAGTTCTGCTTTATCCTCTATTGATAAAGCAGGTGCTGCATCTAGCAATGGATTGTCACGTAGCTCTTCAGTGAGTTCATTTTCCTCAGAAAAATCCACAAAGTCCACATTGAATCCACATGCTAAGGTAAGACTTCTTTGATACCTTTTTCTATTCAACAAAGGATGACTATCGGCAAGCAATCATTTCATGAAGTTTTGATGGGCTCTTCGTTCAACGTTCTGGCAGGAATTTAAATTTAATCCCAATGCGAAGAGTTTCGTCCCATCTCAAACGACTTTAAGACCGGCATCTCCAGTGTCTGATAATTCCTTCTACTATCCAGCTGGGGTGGCTGCTATGCCACACATGCATGGCATGTCTGTGGGCATTGGGGTAATGATGCTTTTATGTATTATTACTGCTTGGTGTTGCTTTTATGAATGTTTGTTTTTGTGAATGCGGCTTGGCTGGGTACTTTTGATGCCAAGCATGGTTGAGTCTTGATGATCTGGGTTTCATTGGGATAGGCAGTTTCCATACTGGTATTTCATTCACCATAGTGGTCTGAAAATCAGTAGTTTATTGTTACATCGAGAAGAGCACAAAAAAACAAACAGTGAACCTATCATAACCTCGTCCTTTATCTGGGCTTAAGACCAGCAACGTGGCCTAAGTTTGAGGGATGCAACACAAGGACTTCCGAAGGGTCGTCTGGCCTAGTACTTCGCCCAAGCGCACTTGATTTTGGAGTTTTACGTATAGTAAATGGTAAAAGGGTAACAGCCACCTTGTTTTTTTATGTGTCGTTAATTGATTCTTTTCCATCTTTTAATGGTTAATATATCATGGATGCAATTCTGTTGACTAGCGATTCGTGAGATCCTCTTTAGAAAAGATTTTTGGAGTATTCTTAAGGAACTGAGATGCAAGATTGAATTGCAAGCTATTTTCAAATTGGTAGATAGCTGGTGAAATTCACGAAGAATCTGTTTGCATCTTTGTGAACTGGACATGCTGTTGCTTCTCTCTCTCTCTCTCTATCTCTCTCTCTCACTTTTTCCTTTTTGGAGGGTGGGGCAGAGTGTTCTGATGTTAAATGTTGCTAATGTACTATTTGCAGGTTGGTCCATCGTATGCTGGACATCAGCCTGTTATATTTAATCCTCAGGCTACACCTGCACCACAGCCATACTTTCATCCAAATGGACCTCAGGTTTGTCCTTTTTTGGGTCATTGCCCATATTACGTACTGGTTCTTCTGCCTGTAATATTGGAGAGATTTGGTCAATGCACTAGTCGTTCTGCCTATTATATTGAATTGGATTGTATAATGTTTAAAATCTCCTCCTTCGATTGCAGTATGGACAGCAGATGATGATTGGTCACCCTCGGCAAGTTGTCTACATGCCAACTTACCCCCCTGTAAGAATCTTTTTCTGGCATGTACCCTTTACTTTTTCGGTCTTGCAGTCTTCTGGCCATTTTAATAGCTCTCATTGCAATAAAAGTCAATTTTGGGTATCTTGCTTGATAATGAATCAATGATCATAATGGTCCTTGACATGCTCGGCAATGCTTAAGAGGAATTTTCCACAAAAAATACCACAACACTAATTACACCTTAATATCAAGCAAGTTGTCGTCGGTCATATTGCTTATGCTTCTCTGAGCCAAGGGTCTATTGGAAACATGCTCTCTATCTCCACAAGGTAGGGGTCAGACAGCGACACACTACCCTCCCCGTACCCCACCATGTGGGATTATACTGGATTTTTTGTTGTTGTCGTCGGTCATATGAATCCTCATTATCTATGTCACTCCATTTAAGCTTGTCTCAGTCTAATTTACAACAACATAACTAGTATAATCCTCATTATCTATGTCACTCCATTTAAGCTTGTCTCAGTCTAATTTACAACAACATAACTAGTATAATTCCACAAGTAGGGTGTACGCAAACCTTACCCTTATCTGGTGAGGTAGAGACGTTGTTTCTGATAAATCCTCGGCTCAAGAAAAGGTGAAAAAAGAAGAAAGGAAAGAAGAGGACGACAAAAGACGAAAAGGAAAAAAGGGGAGAAAAGGAGAAGCCGAAAAATGAAAAGTAGCATCAAATAGTAACAACAGGGAAAGAAGATAAACAAAGCGAACAAAACAACAGGAAAATAATAGAGATCGAAGAATATGAAAATACACGAGTGCTACTGATACTACTGGGAACTCTCGATTACCTACTAGTTTGTTACCTTAATTCTCAACCTCCACATCCTCTTATTGTGGGTCATGTCTTGAGTGAGTTGACGTAGCGCCATGACCTGCATAATTACCTCTCCCTAATACTTCTTTGGCCTACCTCTACCTCTTCTCAGATCCACTATGGCCAACCTCTCACACCTCCTAATAAGAGCATCTATCCTTCTCCTCTTCACGTGTCCGAACCATCTCAGCCTTGACTCCCATATCTTGTCCTCCACGGGAGCCACTTCCACTTTGTCCCAAATAACTTCATTCCTAATCTTATCTCCCCCGGTATGCCCACACATCCATCTCAGCATCCTCATTGCGGCTACTTTCATCTTCTGAACATGGGAGTTCTTAATTGGCCAAGACTCAGCCCATACAGTATAGTAGGTTTAACCATCACTTGTAAAACTTACCCTTAAGTCTCGGTGGCACATTCTTATCACACAAAACACTGGATACGAGCCTCCATTTTATCCACCCCGCACCAATTACCAATACAATGTGAGACCTCATTACCTTGGATTATAGACCCGAGATACTTGAAACTACTTCTCCGGGGATGACTTGAGTATCATGCTTCACATCCACGTCTGTTCCGTCATTGAACTTGCATTCGAAGTATTCTGTTTTGGTCTGTCGCAGTCCAATTTGATAAAACAAAATTAGTTTTTGTAGCACGCAAATAAGTCCTTTGACAAGGCCAAAGACTCCTAATGAACATAGGATTCAAATGCCTATCTAACACGTGCTTAGTTGAGCATGTCCCAATGTATTTTGCATTTCAAGGATACACCATAGATTGGCTAGCTTCACGCGGGCTATCTACCTGCCGCAACTCTCTCCTCTTTTATCAAGAGTTGGGACTAGCAATATAAGCTAGTTCACACGGCAATATGATGGAATTTCCCATTTATCTGATGATGCTTCTGCTGGTATAAGGATAATATAATAGCAAACTATCAGAGCTTTAGCTTTCTTTCTTTATCTTGATGCCAACAGGAATCGCCATATAAGGGAAGAGAGTATTGACCACCTGGTTGATGACCTGCATCGCTTGGTGGAATAACCCAATTGCTGATATGTGAAAGAAGTTTCTGACAGTAGATTGCACGGATCATGTGTTGGTGCATAAAGTCCTGCTGGCTGATAAAATAGCTTGCAATTTCCGCCTGCTGGCTGAAATGGTTCCTGCTAGCACTCCTGTGTATGTGAAATTAGTTATTTTGGTTTTCATAATCATAGATTCTTTTTTTTTTTGGTAAGCTCTTTGGTGTTTCTTTGGCGTACTGCCGTATATTTTTCTTCAGGTGTTTATTTTCTCGACAAAATTTTAACCAATCTGTCCTATATTATCTTATTATGCGATGGTGGTTGTTTGTGAAATTCTTTTTTATTCATACTTGTATCATGTTTTTGCTCTTTGATAGCGATTGCTGGTGCAATAGGGTAGTTCTATGGATGAATTTGCAGTCTTCTAATATGATTTTAGTATTGGTGTCGCTTCCTCGTGCCTCTGGCAATTTAACTGCGGTCTTTGCTATAATGAGCTGGTGCAATAATCCCTCCAGTTCAAAATAAGCGATTTTTTGGTTGTTTTCACACATTAAGAAATTCGTCTTTTAATATTAATTAGCAATGAAATTGACCATATTAACCTTTACTATTTCTTTATATAAACACTTCTAATACATATTCCAATATTAATTATTCCAAGGATAATGTAGGAAAAAAATAATTAATTTATTCTTGAAATTTGGAAAAATAACTTATTTTGGATGATAAGAAAAAAGCTAAAAAATCATGGACCGGAGTAGTATTCATGACACTGACGTCGCCGTGTACGGGGTGGTCAAATGGCATTAATTGTCCATTTGTAAGAGGCCATATGATCCGTTAAATTATAAATGCATGTAGTGTAAATAAAGAAAGAATTGGCATTTTCTTTTGCAAGGCAATGATATTTGGAGGAATCCTGTATCGAAGTCTGGGAATTTCTTTCTGCTGTTTTCAAGGAGAGGTAGTTTTTCCGATTAAAGTGACATAATTGAAATATAATTGATTTATTTTATTTTTGAGTTGACACTTGGAATAATTGATAATGGTGTTCGAAGTAACCGATTTATTTTAAATCTCAATTCAAGGAAGTTTGACTTTGTTTAAGTATACGAAACACTTTAGACCAGGTAAAGAATTTTGTTAACCCGATAAAAGGTGTAGGATACTCCCGAGTACATTGATTTTAGCACGGTCGCTTAACAAAGTATGACTCTCAATTCCCACAGACGGTGCCAAATTGTTTGACCAAAAATATGACTCTCAATTCAAATAATTAAATTTATGTAATTATGAGTTAATCTTAATTAACAATAATATTTCTAGATGTAGCTTCCAGACCCCACTTGTGGGATTATACTGAGTCGTCGTCGTTGTTGTTGTTGTTGTTGTTGTTGTTGTTGTTGTTGTTGTTGTTGTTGTTGTTGTTGTTGTTGTTGTATTTCTAGATGTAGCTTCCAATGGTGCAATAAACATGGATTTGGTCGAATAGTGATAACAATAGGCAATAGTTGTTCCAAAAAACATGAGCAATAATGTAGCATTTAATATCAATGAATGACATTTAAATAAACTGGAGTAATAATTCACCCAATAAAGGATGAACTAGATAGTTGTTCCTCCCGACAATGATGAGTGACAGATAAATCCTTGAATGTTCGAGTTATTCTCGGATCAGATGGAAAAGTATGGAATAATATAGACAAGAATCTCAGTGAAAAGGTGGTGTTTGTATCTTAGTAAGAGAGATAACTTTTTTGTCAAAGTATGTTCTTACAAATGAATATAACATGCCCCTATCATTGTCTCTCTTTTCTATATATACGAGACATATTCCTAAGAAACCCTAATAGTACAAGTGTAAGTGTAGAGAATATTCACTAGAATATTCCCTTTTAATATTCTATCTTGACAAATTAGCCGTTACAACTCTTGTCGTCGATATTCAACCTCGACCTTGACCTTTCTTGACATTTCGACTACGGTTCATGTCGACACTTTAGCCAAGGTCTTTGCTGCTTCTTGGGTCGCTTCGACTAACGTCGACTCTAGAATCCTTCCCATAATATTATCTTGGTTTATGTACTCTAGAGACAGATTTTGCCTCATACAGGTATAACATAGTTTATGTCGACATTACACAGAAATGAAGTGTTATTTTTCCTATATTTTTAGACTGCGCATTATAATGATGAGAATTCCTCCATGTTGATTTGGAGTTATTTCTCTACATGACTTAAATGTAAATACTTTGTCTGCGTGCTTTGTAGTGTGTTTAAAAAATTGGTTGGTTTGGATTATTCCTCCATGGTCTCATGTACTTTATGCTCGCATTGTAGGGAAAATGTTCACTAAATGGATGAAATATGGATTTAATAGTTATGTTTCGAAAATTTTATATTTGGCCTATAAAATTATATATATTGTTTCATTTTTGTTAAATATATAAATTTAAAAAGAGCAAAGAAAAAAAAGGATGAAAAAGCAGAAGCTAAATCCGAGCAATTAAAGGATTAGATAGGACGTGGATATCTCTGTCATTTCTTTAAAGTAGATAAGTCTTTATTCGGATTATTATTTTAGTGATGAGTAGTTCGTGGATTTCATTATTTATTTCTGCTTCAAAATTTCTAAATATCGAGTGATTAGGGATTATATTACGATATATTTTGTGTTTAAGGGCAAATTTTTAGGTATTGACACATGATATTCCTCGCAGCCTTGTGAATGTAATTTCCATGTTGTGTTGTTTGCTTTCAAGTGGTCGAGTAAATTTTTCCCAATAGGTGTTTTATCATTCGTAGATTATTACGACTCAAACTAAAATGTGTTCTGGAAAGAAAAAAAACCAAAGTAGGTTTTCACCAAAATTAACACAAAAATGTTCTCTAACAAATAAATTTTGGGATAATTTCAGCCCTTGTCACTTGGGCTCCCCATTTTTCAATTTTATAGCCCATATTTCAATTTACAATCAACTAGCCCAAAAATAATAGGCTAAGATTCAACATCCAACTCTAATAGGTTCTCAAAATTACCATTTAATTTTTAAAAAGGATTGCTCAAGCTTTTAAGTTAACTTTCGAATTAGTAATTGTGACTCAAATATTAGTTCAACAAACCAAATCTATTTGGGTGGTGAAAATTAGATTTTTAACAAGCTTAAATATGTGGGTTTAAATTCCGAATTTGATTTTGTGAGAAATTTGGAGTGAGTGTTATTTAGACTTGTTAGAAATAGTATAAGGAGGTTGTATATAAAATTTGAAGTCATTTAATGGAGATTTGGACTGGTTTTGAATAGGAATTGCAACTGAAAATCGTGAAAGAAATTCGTCTACAGACGTTTGTATAAAGGTGTATAAAAGTGTATAATAGTGTATACGATGTGTTTATACACTCATATACACTATTATACAAGATTATACATAATTATACAAAAAACTGACTTCGTCTTTTTCCTTGCGTTTTTTCTGAAATTTAACTCAAATCTTGCTCAAATCTACTCCAAATCACTTCAAATTTAAACTTTGAACTCCTTTTGATATTTTCAATTAATTGGAACAACACCCAATCCAAACAACTAAGAATTACAAGAAATTCTATTTTTTAAAGCAAAGCTTTCAATGCCCTTTAATGGTGGATTTCTACTCTTCAATTTTTTTACATTGCAATCAGGTGCTATAGGGGGAGAAGCAGTAATGACGGATGATCCCTTGAAGCATATGTAAAATAAAGTGAGAAGAAGAGAGAGTGAAAATAATGATTGTGAGAACACAAATTTAACTCCATAGCTTTTAGAAACAATGGTTGTAAGAACACATATTTTGAATTTGCAAGAGCTAGTGTTTTCAAAATATGTATAATATAAGCTAGATGGGGTAAAACTTAAAAACATGAGTCATTTTTTATTATGGTGTGAAATCATGTGTATTTTCTTGTAATTCTTACCATAAGGTCGACGCATATGGGATTATCAGGAACGGTCCAAATGGCATTTTAATACGATCATTGTTACTGAACTTTATTATACATGATATATGTATTATTTATTTATGTGTCATGACATGTACCTTGCTATAGACTCATGCATTTTGACATATCTAATTGAGTGAAGAGAAAAGTAAAATGAAGGGTACATGTGAAATAAGTAATCATGATGTGTATTGACAACTTAGAGAAGTGCTACTTTCAATTTGTAACAGAAGATAAATTTTATAATTTTACCTGCAGCGTTCATAGGCTCTAACCTTTGCAGAGAAGAATTAGTTTAGGTAATTACTACTTTTTAACTTCCTCTTATTACGCAATAGGCATTACAGTTTTTCCGAGTGAAAAACTCCAATAGAGAAAAGAAAATCCATCATATACCCTTAAAAATAGTATGATAACAACAAATTTATTCTTCTTTTATTTCTATGACTTCGGAAACTCACATGTTATTGAAGACAAGAGGAGAAGCCTGGTGACGATTGCGACAACTCTAAAAATAAAGTAAAAAATGTCATCTCTTCCATGTCACGATCGACTATGTCTGGGATCATGGACGTATCTAAAGTCTTAGGGTATGGGATCATACTCCTCTCCTTAAACCATGTATAATAATGTTATATTTCTTGAAAATTACTTAATTATATGTGCGTGAACCCATGTTTAAAGACTCCTATGGTGCAATAACTATTGGATGCACCTCTACGAGTGAAATTGGTGGTTCAAATCCCACTTTGGACGGTCTTGTTTCCAGCATGGAGTACAGATATATACGTAAAAATCATTAAAATCTTAAAAAGAATATAATTTTGAACCTATAATTTCAAAAGTGTAGTGGGTACATGCTAGATACTAAAGTTAAACTCGTCAAATATAAATTCTAAATTCGCATTTTCATAATAGTGCGCCCATCATCTTCAAATCCTGAAACCGCCTCTCCATATGGATGGCATTAGCATATCTTTCTAAGACATTTGAATTAATCGATGAGAATGAATCCTTATATAAGCAATGCCTAGAAAACATGAGGAGCATTGCAACTTTCTTCTTTGTTGGATTGACCAGGGTAATTGAGCAGTATATTTGCAACATTTATTCATAAGACATCAAAATGTGGCTGGCTGATGGTCTTAACAAAGGAAAGATCATACTATTTTTATTATCTCGCGTTGTAGCACTATTGATTTTTGAATCCGAGTAGTCTCTTGTACTTGCAAAATAGCAAAGTACAAAGGAAGGTAAAGTGAACAAATGTCAAAAGAACAAGCGGCCAAGAGACCTCATGTGCAAGACCAAATCACATTGTAATGTAATTCTCACTTAGCATTTATAGTGCGAGCACGTAATTTTTGTCATACATAAAAATTACTTCTAAAAGCCCCCAAAATAGTTTTCTACTTGGTTTAGATTTTTGTTGGATTTTAAAGAATTTTTCTCTATTTGTTGTCTGCAGTTTATTACATTTAGTGACATTTTTTCGCCTAATTTGGAATATTTTAAATCACAAAATGTCAAGATATTTTCATCTTTTATTTTGTTGCATTCTAACACTTTAGTTGCATTTTTAGGATTTAACTACATCGTTAAATGCATTAGTTAAATACATAAAATCACAAAGTGTATTCTTAGGTTACTTAATTATTTAATTAGTTGCATTAGTACATCATTAGGTAAAAATAGACAAATAGCCTAGCCATACAAAATGGGATTTAATTAAAATTGGAGTCTAAAGTGGCTAATTTTACAAAAGTTTAATAAAGAAGGAAAAGAAAGAAAAGGGCTGCTAAGCTAAAATCGGACTGGGCCATTGTTTCAAGCCCAATATTCACCACATTCCGCCTTAGCCCAATCCCAATACCCCGTCCAGGAATTTGCCTACAAGTTAGTCCAAACGACGTGGTTTGGTATAAAAACTACGTCATCTCTCCCTCACCTCTAACAAAAGGAACCCTAATCCCCTTCAATCGATATTAACATATGCCCCTTTAGAGCTTGTTTGGAAAGCCACACTGGAAATGAATTTGGATGTAATTAGGTGTAATTACACAGTTTGATATGTTTGTTTGGCCAAGTAATTACTTGGTCAGCATGAAATTGGGTGTAATTGGAGTGGTGTAATTACACTATCTAATTCTCAAGCGGGAGGTAAGAATTGGTGGTAGTTACATCGTGTAATTACAAGGTTGCTTTTTAGTTTCTTTCCTTTTTATTTTTATTTTGATTTATTTTCTTTATAACTTTTTATTTCTATTATTTTAATTTTTTAATTTTATTTTTATTTTTAATTTCTTTTGAAATTTTAAAGTATATTTTTCTTTGTACATCATTTATCTTTTATTTCTCTATCTTTACTTCTCGTGATTTCATGTAATTACTTACTATATTTTATTTATTATTTATTTTATTATTCTATTTTTTTAAACTACACATTCTAATATTAGAAATAATGAGTCATTAACAAACTTGACATATAATGAGTGATGCAATTAAAGTGAAATTTCGTTGTTGAATGTGGTTATAAACTTATCATGTTTTCTAGTTATTAAGTTGCACCGGAACTTACTATTATTATGTTGGAATTTGACATATGTTAAACTATTTTATTTTTTTTGAATTTTGAAATTGTATTATATTCGTGGTTCAAATTTACTTATTTTAGTAATATTGGCTCACATTGCATGTTGTTCATTTTCTTAGAGCCTGTTTGGAAAGCCACAAGGGAATTGGAATTGGGTGTAATTGGGTGTAATTACACACTTTGACATATTTGTTTGACCAAGTAATTACTTGGTTGGTGAGGAATTGGGTGTAATTGGGAGAGAGTAATTACACTCTCCAATTCTCATGGGGGAGTAAAGAATAAGTGTAATTACATCATGTAATTACAAGGTAACCTTTCCGATTCCTTTTTTTTCCTCTTTCAATATTATATTACTCTTTCGTTGGAAAAAAAGATGATAGAAAAACCAAAATATCTCTTCACTTCTCTTCTTCAGTTCTAGCACCGTTTGCTCCAGGTAACCTTTCATTTTTTCTTCCTTTTGTATTTCATATTTTCTGAATAGTTAATTCCTATTGAACTATTTTATTTATATAACTTCATGTTGCCTTTGACTTATAGTGTTGGAATCTTTACCTTTCAATTTTAGAAGGGTGAAATTTGGGTAGAACAATAATTTTAAATTTGGGCAGAAACTTCACAACTAATGCATACTACTGATACCCAATTTTTCCCTGTATTTTTAAATATGCAAAATACCTTCAAAATAGCCTATATATGCATATATAACTATATCCCAATGTTACATTATTTTTCCTTAATTTTTCAAAGATTTTAAATCAATTCACTGCCCTATTTTATCAAGAAAAACCCAATAGTTATCCCCAAAATTATCATTTTGGTGATTCATTTATTGGAGTCTCATGTTTACACTAAAATATAGCTAACATAATTTTTTACAAATTTATTTAGTATTTTTAAAGTTAAAATTGCATAATTGCAATATTAGCCATTTTTAGGTTTAAATTCGTCTCATGTTTATAAAATGGGATCTTATATTTTTAAATTGATAATTATATATTATAAACCATTCTAGTGCTTTCAATTTTTTTTCCGAAATTTATTACTATTTTCTATAATTAAAGGGAAAAAGGGGCTATTTAACTTGTAGCCAAATTTGGCTTTCAAATTTAGCCTAAAATCAAGCAGACCCCAACCCAAATTAAACCAGCCCAAAGACCCAAGCCCAATCTCTAAATCTACCCGACCCAACCAGATTAACTCTTGGCCGTTGATCAATTTTTATCAACGGCCTAGATGCGTTCTTACCAAATTAAACCAAACGACCCCCCAAACCCCTCTCATTCGTCACTCAACCGACTCTCATCTCTCTATATCTATCTCTGGTTCTCTTTAGAACCTTCCCCCTCCCCCTCCGCTCTGATGAGCTTCATTCACCTTCTCCGACCATTTTCTTGCCTGAATCCATGGTGGTTTCACCACCCACCAGCCTTCTATGGCTCCTCCACGCTTGGTTACCGAAGTCTCATAACCTGACCACGAAGAAGCTGGGTCCAGACCTTGCTTGATTCAAGTTCCATGGCCATCTCCAGCCTTGCTCCGGCAAGCCATGTCTGTTCGAGCCTGGCCTCGACTCCTCCTGCTTAGATCAACGACTATCCAAGCCTTTCTCACCGTTTGGGTTCCTCTGAAACCCTAGCTTTTGAGGTTCTTCTGATTTCTTTAGATCTGTACTAGATCTATGTTTTTCCTAAAACTTTTAAACGATTTCTTGATATTTCTTTCAAAACTATGCTTTCAAAACCTTTATTTTTTCCAATCTAGGGTTTTTGAGTTATTTAGATGTTTCTCTAATTTTCCTTTTTCTCTTGTGTGTTTCTTCTACTATGTTTCTTCTGGTGAGTTCTTTGTGTGTCTCTTCTACTATGTTTCTTCTACTATGTTCTTGTTAAGCTTCTTCTACCATGCTCTTATCTGTTTCCTCTACTGTGTTTTTATATGTTTCTCCTACTGTGTTCTTATTAAGTTTCTTCTACTATGCTTCTTTATATGTTTCTCCTACTGTGTTCCTATTAGTTTCTTCTACTAGGTTTCTTATTAGTTTTGTGAGCACGTGATTTTTCCCCTATATGTATTACTCCAACAAATTCAAAACAAAATAATTTCTTTCAGTGTTTGTAATTTTGTTGGATTTCGTGGCATTTTCTGTTAATTATTTGCATTTGTCTGTGCACGTTTATTTTATTTAATTCATGAAAAATACAAAAAAATATGTTGCATCTGCATTTAGGATTTAATTTTATATTAATTAGCAAATTAGTTTGTTTATAAAAATGAAAATCACAAAAAATAATTCATTTTGCATTTTTACTTTTTACTTTTGAATTATATAATTTTTCTTTAAATTTAGGATTTAATTAATTATTGTAAATACCATGACGTGTGATTAATCTAATTGGGTAGGTTAATTTAGTTTAAAAATTATTATTAATTAATTTAGGTTTTATTTTAATTTTGAAAAGAAAATAATTTTGAAATTGAAAAAAAAGAGAAGAAAGAAGTGAAAGTAAATCCAATTCTGGGCTAAAACCCATTTAATTGTCCCCAGCCCAAACGAAATTATCCGATACTCGCCCCAAACCCACGCCTTGACCGGTCGGTTCCCCCCAAACCAAACAACGTCGTTTCATGGGCAACAAATCAGGACTGTCGAGGTTTCTTGATCGGACGGTCCTGAAGCCCGGACAACTTAGTATTTAAATGTCCAAACCTGCCCCCTACCCCTCACTCATCTCCCTCACAACCCGCCCCTGCAAACCCTAACGCCGCCGCCCCTAAATCCCCCCACCATCGGAGGTGGCGCCACCACGAACCGACCCCAAATTAACACCAAACACCCTCCTCAACTCCCTCTGTCCAAATCTACAAGCACCTTATATCGAACAAGCCCAGAACGTCTCGAATCTTGGATTGAAAGAAAAACCCTAGCGCCGCCCCTATGTTTTCCGGTGGCGGCGCCACCTCGGTTCGACCCCAAAATCACACCCCTGAACCACCGTCTCTCCCTCACTCTAAATCCCCACTTAGATTCCCTCGAATCACCCCAGAACTCTCCGAATTTCAAATCTGAGTTCGAACCCTAAAATTCCGTCAAAGCCGTGGGCATACATGACCTTAAGCCTCCGATTTGCTCGAGTTTGAAGTTTGATTCAACACGAATTGATGCTGCTCATTTGTTCTTGACAAAGAACAAGTGATTAGTATCAGTTCCGTTTAAATCAAGGTGTCCGACGCCATTTTGGGTTTGTTAGGGTAAGTTTCCTTCCCTTTTTCTTTTCTATCCGAGTTTACCTTCTGATCCTCTTCTTTTCTTCTCACTTTCTTTAAGTTTTTTTATCTTGATTGAAATTTGAACAAGGTTCTGGACCTAGTTTCCCTTAAGATTGATTTTGCGTTCGTATCTGTTCCGTTGGCTTTTTAGCTTTCTTTTGTTGAAGTTTATGGTCTGGTTAACTTTTATTAGTGCCATGCTTAAATTTCTCATTTTTGTCTTTGTTTTGGTCACTAAGCTTAATTAGTTAGCTTAATTAGTTCCCCGCTTGTTTGTGATTGTTAATTAATTGATTTGTTTGGTTTTTTTTAGTCTTCTGAATTTGTTTGGGTTTCGTCTGTGGGCTCTTAGGTCAGCCTAAGATCTCATGTTAAAGGCGTTCTGTTTGGTCTGAGTCTGAGCCCATGTCTAGTTAAGCATTGAGCCCGTTCGGGGATCCAAAGCCCATATTCAAGTCTGGCCGGGCTTCAAGGTAAAATACAGGGGTAATAGGGGTAAATTGGGTAAGTCACTTAAGGAAATCTTGCTATAACAGACTAGAAAGCTTCTAGGAAGCTGGGGAAAGGGTTGGTTCTGATTTTCCGTTCTTTTAATAAGGGTATCTGAGCTATAATGAAAATTAAAAAAGGGTTAAATGTGCAAAGACTAATATCTGAAAGCTGCCCTAATAACTTGCCGATAAAGGCAGCTTTTCTTGCCTTTCAAGGCAGACCCAAGAGAATTAAGAGGAAAATCAGAAGAAAAACAACAGCGGTTGAAAAATCTCATAAAGAATCACTGTTTCATTCAGTTTTCCTTTGTGATTCTTGAAGTCATCAATTTCTGGAATAATTTTCTTGACTCATATGGGATAAAAACGGATTGAACTTGGTATTGAAAGAGCTGGTTTAAGTTTGCTGATTGGTTTACTGTTCCATCGATTCTTCTAAGTGGATTATCACTGTTTCAATTGCTGAAGCTGGGCTGGCTGTTACTGTTTGTTGCTGAATCCCTCGTTTTTCTGTTTTGATTTTAATTCCAGGTACATTTTCTGAACTTTACTTGATGTAAGTTTCAGTTTGAAGATGGAAATGAGAGGTTAAGGGATGGCAGCAGATTTACCTGAGTTTTATTTACTTTTTTATTATTTGTGCTTTAGATCACATGAATCATTGTGTATTCTAGCTGGTTTCCGTTTGAATGGTGAAGTTCCTATAGCTGTATTTGGTTTGAGACTGTTGGAATGTTATGTAAAGGACTCAATCAAGTTATTATATTTCAAATGTGTTTGAGCCTTAAATGAAGTAAGTAGGTGTGCTTGGTAGTGTTCTCATACTTGAATTGGTGCTAACGAGACTAAAAGGAAAATGATTAATGTTTGGTATGCTGTTAGAGGATTCTGTGGGGGTATTGAAACATAATAGTGTTGTTTGGAAATGAGATTGACTAGCTGATGTAGCATCAAAACTTTAAATTGTTGGTCTGGGTACTGTCAATATTGAAAGAACTTAACTGAGTATATTTGACTGTTTCAAAGTCTTGGATATTTGATCCTTTAAGTTTTGTTGATGAGAAGTCTAAATAAGGTTAAATTCCCATGTTAGCACTGTAAGCTGATTCAGGGCTTTAAAAATTAAGAGTCATGTGCCACGTAGTCTCTCAAGAATTGAGTTCTAATTGTTTTCAAATCATGGCGTTGCTAAAGACTGCTGTGGAAATTGATAGTGAGCCCAGTTCGTTGCAGCTTCAG
Organism: Nicotiana sylvestris; assembly: GCF_000393655.2. NCBI lineage: Eukaryota > Viridiplantae > Streptophyta > Magnoliopsida > Solanales > Solanaceae > Nicotiana > Nicotiana sylvestris. The sequence continues at coordinate 189,504,563 of NC_091059.1, forward strand.
GTGATTTGAAATTGGGCTCACCTTGGGCCCAAATGCATGGAAATAGGATATGGATCCTTTTGACGCCATTTCAGCCCTGTTTTCTGATCATTGGTCCATATTAACTAAGGCCCATTCGCCTAAGTTGAACAAATCCCCCATCTCTTAATGTTCAATTAGTCGTATTCTTAAATAATTTCAAGAGGTGCTATTAAATAGAAGATAGTGCGTGACCCTTGTGTTTAATTTAGAGACCTCTTGATTAGAATAAATCGAGGTGTGCCGTGCCAAACAAAAATGACAATTGCATGGCCTTCGTGTAATTAATTTTATTTTGATCTTTAGAGTTCGAGGTGTGCCATTTATCGAATTTTCCATGGCCCTCGCAAAGTAAAAGCGCGTAGTTTCTTTAGGCGCGCTATTTTAATAATTTACCTTCCTAAACTCGGGTGCGCATTTCATGTGACCCAAATCAAATCTTAAAACGTTGAATAAAATAAGTTTAGGATTGCGGGTGCATTTCATGTGGCGCGATCCAAAGACGTGTTTTAAACGACGTTCAATCTTCCTTAAAATGATTAAAAGCGGTTAATAAGTTAACAATGCACCATAGGCTCAAACATGTGATTAATCAGATAATTAGGCCAATGTAATAGAACCACGGAACTCGGGAGTTCCTAACACCTTCTCCCAGGTTAACAGAATTCCTTACCCGGATTTCTATGTTCGCGGACTATAATATAGAGTCAATCTTTCCTCGATTCGGGATTCTAAACCGGTGACTTGGGACACCATAAATTTTCCCAAGTGGTGACTCTGATTTTAAATAAATAAACAAACCTGTTTCGATTGTCCTTTAATTGGAAAAACTCCCTTGAGATTATACCCTTCACGGGGTGTAGTAAAAAGGAGGTGTGACAACTTTGGCGACTCTGCTGGGGATCGAACCCAGAATCTCTGGTTCACGGTTCAAGAATTCGAGCTTAGAATAAATGTTATGATTGGCTTTACCCATTATCTGATTTTGTTACATGATTTAGGCCTAATGTGCTAATTGATTGCTTTTACCGCTTTGATATTTCGTGAATTGTATATAAACTGTTGCGAAATCCCTCTTTTCTCTGAGTCTTCTAAATCATGAAGAAGTGTGCACTTTGTGTGACTTCTTTTCTGTTAGAGTCATATTCCAAATTTAGAACAAGGTTCGAACAAGTTGCAAAGTCGGTGAAGCTTCTGTATTCCTGGTACACTGCCCCCCTCGGCTCGAGCTGTCCGCTCGGGTAAGCCAGGTCTAGAACAATAAACCCAGGTTTTGAACCTAGTATAACAAGACCTCACGCCGGATCCCTAGTAGGAACGTTTGTTTGCATCAAGTGCATTTTGGCTTTGGAGGCCCAACACAGGGGTTGAGTCTGTCTAGGACAGGTGCACCCGAAACAAAAAGATCATCCTGATGCATCCTACTTGCTACTTGTGCATTTATTTGCTTCTGACTTGCATGCTGACCGGCTTATGAATATTGGGAGAAGTGGAGGGAAGAGAAATAGCAGTATGAGGGTTAAAGAGAGTTAATCGCCTCTTCTGAAAAAAAAACCAATGTCCAAACAGTGTAGAAACTCTGCCGAATTTTTGAAAAAATAAAAACAAAAAAAGAGGGAAAACAAAAATTGGTGTTTTCAAAAAATAGTTTTATTTGCCAATGAAATGAAGAAAAAAGAAAAAAAGTCTTGTTTTCAAATAAAAAAATAGTTTGTTGTATTTGCCCAAACTACGCCAGTTTGATTCTCACAGGATGTGAGATACGTAGGCAACCCCCATCGGGTCCAACTTCCTTTTTGCGAAAGTAGCCAAAAGAACAAAAATTTTACTTTAATAATTAGGGTGATGCTGTTCTTGTCAGAAATAGCCGAATGTCCCTAAAAGGGCGCCAGAAGGCTATTTTTGCAAGAACAACCACTTTGGTCGCTTTTAAAAATTTTGGCTGGTTAGCTGACACGGCCTTAAAATCTTCGTTTTCGAAGTGCTGAGAGGCTGTGTTGGCAAGGCCGGATGTTTTGTAAAAATTTTGAAAATGGTCATCTCTCTTAAGTCAAAACGAGTCATGACTTTCTTTTAATTAAAATCACCTTAATAAATGTGCAAGATGAGCACAAATCAAAATGAACCTTTCTCAGTCCGTGAAGAGATCCCTTTGGAGCTACATATGTGGTGGCATGATTTGGGGGGCGACAACAGGAAAGTTGTGACAAAAGCATTGGGCGGTCTTATTGGGCTGTTGAAGGTCAAGCCCAGAAAAGACGTGATTAAGGCCTTGATACCGTTTTGGGACCCAACACATAATGTGTTCCACTTTGCGGATTTCGAGTTAACTCCTACGCCAGAAGAGATAGCAGGCTGTGCCGGTGTCGAAGGGAATCTTAGAAGTGAATACCCGGTAGCACCAAGAACAGTGACCCCTCACAAATTTTTGGACTTGTTAAGCATCAGTCAGGATACCCGAGATGGAAATCTGGCCAAAGGATTTTGTACCTTCTACTTTCTGTATCGACATTACGGGAATCCCTGTGGCTTCGAAATGCCAGATACTGGTCTTACTCACGCTGGAAATCAAGACAAGTGGGAAGCTCAGAGAGGATTAACTTTCATAATGGCATTCCTGGGTATCTTGGTTTGCCCGAGAAAAGACGGGAACATAGAGATGGGGCTAGTAGGGATAGCCGACTTTATGATGAAAAAGGCAAATGGGACTATAGTGCCGCTGATCTTGGCAGAAATTTACCGAGCTCTCACTCTCTATCGAGAAGGAGCGAAATTCTTTGAAGGGTGCAATATGCTGTTACAAATATGGATGGAGGAACACCTTTGCCACCGTCCCGGCTACTTGAACTGCGGTATGACTGGCCTTGAGTGCATTGAAAAACATGAAAAGCGAATAGAGGGTTATGAGCTTCCGGATGGTACGGAAGCATGGCATGCGCATTTGAGATACTTGACCGCAAATAAGATCGAATGGACATTCGGGTGGCTCACGGTCAATGAAGTAATCTATATGTCGGCTGAGGTGTGTTTCTTGCTGTTGATGGGTCTTCGGAGTATCCAGCCTTATGCTCCACATAGAGTCTTGCGTTAGTTGGGACGATACCAGACCGTCCCACACGATGAAGATTTGAGCCAGCAAGTCATTGAGTTAGATCCAAAAGCTGCCTTCCTAGAAGAGAAAGTGCGCCGGATTTGGCATCAGTGCAGGTTCTTAGGGCTTAATACTCAAGTACAAGACCTATCCAGAGGTGAGGTGGAACCTAGTTACACTGCTTGGTATGGTAAAAGATCCCGAGTTCAATATGAACCTGACAGGCCCGCAAAGAGACCCCATATCCAACGATTCACCGACGGAGCACAAGTGCAAGGGGACTGGCTGACCAAAGAAAACGAGTACAGGGCTACCATAAGCAAATTAGAAAAGCAAGTCAGATAACTTCAATTCGAGAATAGCCTGCAAGTCGCGGCAGATGAAGGAGAAAAGAAAAAGCTAGCCAAAGAAAATGAGGTCCTTCGAGCTCAAATTCAGAAAATGAAAGTAGCGGCAGAAAATCCAGCCCGAAGCGACAAAGATGAAAAACTCATATCTAACATGAGGCAGCAAATAAATGACTATAGTTTTGATTTGAATAAAGCATAAAGTGAACTAGCCAAGGCTCGAAAGCAATTGGCTAAAAACGCAGATGAACGAGTACGCCTGGTTAAGCAATTAAGAGAAAGGTATGATGATGAGGTCGCATGGTTAAAGAAAAAGGTCATCGCCAAGGAAAACAAAATGATCAAACAGGCAAAAGACTTCAAAGTTGAAAGGGAACATTGTTATACAGCATTGGCGCAATTAGAAATAGATTTGCAACAACTTCAGGAGCAAAATCATGCGGCTGAGCAAACTTTGGAAGCCAGGGCCCAACAGATTGGGTGTTTGTTACAAGAAAAGGGCGCCATAAGAGAGATAATTAGAAGTATTGCTGACTACATCGTTATGAAGTGCCAGATTTGTGAGGATATGACCCGCACTACCTTCTTTGCAGCAGTAATGACATTTGTTAAACAGATAATGAACGACTTGGATTGACTTCAAAGGGAGCTTGCATATAGGCCCACGGCGAGACCGAATGATGTCCCGCGGGCACCAAGATCATTGATGTATTCATGATTTTTTTGCTTTAGTCTGCATTTCCCTTTTGTTAAGTGTCTGTCAGTCATGTTGAGTTTTTCTTTCTGCTAGAGTCCGTCAAATTATTTTCGAGTCTGTATTTTCTTCTGTTGGAATATGATGTCTATTTTTGGAGTCTGTATTTCATCTTTGCATCGAAATCTGTTAGTCTTTTGGAATTTTCTAGTTTTGAGTTTTGTAATGGAAGCATTTGTTTTTTATGAAAACTAAAAATCCCAAAAATGTTTTATTTCGCACTTATCTCCAAGAACTACGCTTGGTCTGATTCATGCGGGGTCATGATACGTAGGCAATCTCCATAATTCGACCGTAATAAAAAAAAAAGAGAAAGAAAATACGAGGAAAAACAAGAGAGTAAAAGAAAAAGAGAAAGGAGAGAAAGAAAAATAAGAGAGTAAAGAAAAGAAAAGAGCGGAAAAACAAGAAAGAAAAGAGAGAAAATAAGAAATCAAGAGAAAATAAAAACAAAGAGAGAACGAAAGGAAGGAAAAGAAAAAGAAAGAAAAGGGGAAGTTTGCAATCGAAAGTAAGAAAAGACCGGGATGACGCATGCAACCGATCAAATACATAATGGAGACGGTTAGCTGCTTAGGTGCATTCATGCCCAATGTGCGGTTTCTAATCTGTTAAAGCCTAACCGCTAACAAGATTGTTGTTTGATGTATTGAGCCCAGGCAGGTGGTTAGTTGATTGGCATTCTGGCAACTCACTCATACAACACCCGATCGAAAGACAAGCCGAATATGGCCAACCAGGAACCGGAAACAAGTATTGTCGACCCATCAAAAGAGGTGGAAGAAATGGACGTTAATGCGATGAGGAAAGAAATGTATAAGCTGAAGCAGTAGATGGCTGAAATGTACCAAGCCTGGGCAAAGGGGCATCTACCACCAGTTTATCCCGCCAACCCTGCTTATATCCCACCATCAGCCCAACCTCCGGAGCCTCCCACTGTGAACTCATCTCCAGCCTTTCCCCTCTACCAACAATGCCATGACGCCACTTCCCATACTTCTCAAGCTCCACCACCCAAACAAATCCCATACCCTCCCCCACCAATTACACCTGTTTTGTAGCACCTTCACCTGCTACATTACACCGATCTTCCAGTGAACCCCTGTTCCAAACTCATGACAACCAGTACTATCCCCCTGAACCCACCTTCAAAATTCCAGAACCATATCCTTACACCCCTCATCTTGATATCCCAACAGAGACGAGAAATCGCCCAAAAATCTCGAGCATGAAGAGATGATCAGAAAGGTCAAAAGCTTAGAACAATCATTCCGAGATATGAGGGGGTTGGGAGTTCAAGTAAGCGTGGCCTATAAGGATTTATGTTTGTTCCCAGATGTTCAGTTGCCAGCGGGATTCAAAATGCCCAAGTTTGATCTATACGATGGGCATGGTGACCCAGTAGCACACTTGAGAGGATTTTGTAGCAAAATGAGAGGAGCAGGTGGAAGAGATGAATTGCTGATGGCATATTTCAGCCAAAGTCTGAGTGTATCGGCTTTAGAATGGTATACCAGACAAGATCACAACAGGTGGTACACATGGGACGACTTGGCCCAAGCCTTCACCTGCCATTTTTAGTACAACCTCGAAATTATCCCAAATAGTCTGTCATTGACAAAGCTTGAGAAGAAGCCTGGTGAGAGCTTCAGGGAATATGAATTCCGTTAGAGAGAGCAAGCAGCGAGGGTTGACCCTCCGATGAAAGAAAGCAAGATGGTTGATTATTTCTTGTAGGCTTTGGAACCCACTTATTTCGGTCACTTGGTGTCAGCAGTAGGTAAGTCCTTTAATGAAGTCGTGAAAATGGAAGGCATGGTTGAAGAGGGACTCAAGTCCAACAAGATCATGAGTTATTCAGCAATCAAGGCGACCACTCAAGCCATTCAAAATGGTACTGGGAGTGTGCTCGGGAAGAAGAAGAAGGAGGACGTTGCAACAATTGAGTCGGGAGCTTGGGTTGGATCCATGAATTTTCCCCGTTACTATAACCAGTCGCGACCCTATCTCCAAACTTACCCCACACTCCATATAACCCACCACAACACTATTACCCACCTCCAGATCCCCATTTTTCTGTCCATCACGCACAAACCTATACCCAGCCGCCCGCTCACTCGCAATGGCGTGTGCCAGCTCCACAAAACCCATATCAAGCTCCACAAAATAACCATCCACCCCCAAAAGCCTACAGAAATCCTCCTAGAATGGGTTTTTGACCCAACCAAGCCTTTAAGAATGAGAGGTTATAGAAGCAAAAGATTTTCACTCCACTAGGAGAATCATATGCTAGTCTGTTCCACAGACTGAGATAGTTAGGTATGTTGAAACCGATCGAGGCTAAATTGCCGAATCCCTCTCCCAGAAATCTTGACCGCTCGGTGAGTTGTGAGTATTGTTTAGGGGCCCCGAGACATGACACAGAGAAATGCTGGAAATTGAAAACAGCCATTCAAGAACTCATTGACACCAATTGGATTGAGGTCCAAGCTCCGGAGGCGCCCAATATCAATCAGAATCCCTTGCCAGCCCATCATGAAACAAATATGATTGAGATAATGCATAAGGTAGGGGAGCCTAAGAAGCCTTCACAAACCGTCTTGATGATTCGGGCTACTGAAGCCAGGCCATTTAAAAAGTCAACAAGTGAGAAGTCTGTGATCAAGTTGAACAGGGCAAATACTAAACCATCTGTAGAGGTCAAGAAGGGTCCTCAAGTGACGTTGCAGGAAAACATGAAAGAGCAAAAGTGATTGTGCCAGGAGTGATGAACAAGCCTATGGTAATTGTGAAGGGCGCCCCCACAGATCCTGTAATTATCAAACCGGTAACTCAATTACCAATAGGCAACAACAAGGCAGTCCCATGGAATTATGAACGAGTGACCGTGACTTACAAAGGGAAAGAGGTTAAAGAAGAAGTGTGTGAGACTCATGGTTTGACTCGATCAGGGAGATGCTTTGCCCCCGAAGAGTTGAGAAAAGCTAAGACCTCAAAAGATAATCCAGTATTGGTAAAGAAATTAGTGACTGAGGAAGAAGCAGAAGAATTTCTAAGAAAGTTGAAAGTGCAAGACTATTCCATTATGGAACAGTTAAGGAAGACACCAGCTCAGATCTCGCTCTTGTCATTATTGATCCATTCAGATGAGCACCGTCGCGCTTTGATGAAGATCTTGAACGAAGCCCACGTTCCTAACAAAATCTCAGTAAACCACTTGGAAAAGATAGCTAACATGATATTTGAGGTAAACAGAGTCACTTTTTCTGATGATGAGTTGCCCGTGGAGGGTACCGAGCACAATAGAGCCCTTTATCTGACGGTGAAATGCGAATATTCCGTGGTTACTCAGGTACTGGTTGACAATGGGTCTAGCACGAACATTTGTCCTCTCTCCACATTGACCAAACTGAAAGTGGAGGATGAAAGAATTCACAAGAACAATATTTGTGTTCGGGGATTCGACGGTGGAGGGAAGGATTTAGTCGGGGACATAGTGCTTGAGCTCACAATAGGGCCAGTTGAATTTACTATGGAATTCCAGGTGCTCGATGTGGCTGTTTCGTACAATCTATTGTTGGGACGACCCTAGATCCATGTGGCCAAAGCAGTCCCGTCTACTCTGCATCAAATAGTCAAGTTTGAATGGGATCGACAGGAAATTGTTGTACACGGCGAAGATAATTTGTGTGTTCCCAACGGTGCCATTGTTCCGTTCATAGAGGTTGACGATGACAAGGGACCATGGGTTTATTAGGTTTTCGTCACAATATCGATAGAGAAAATTCCGGAAGGAAAGTGCGTTCCAACTCCAAAGATGGCTGCGACATCAATTATGGTAGCTGTTGAAATATTGAAAAATGGTTTCGTACCGGGCAAGGGTTTGGGTGCATCTCTGCAAGGTATTGTGCAGCCAGTTTCACTTCCAAAGAATCTGGATACTTTTGGTCTGGGGTTCAAGCCTACCGTCGCAGACGTGAGAAGAGCTAGAAAAATGAAACAGAAAGCATGGGCATTTCCAAAGCCAATCCCGCGTATGTCTAGATCATTCGTAAGGCCGGGTATCAGAACACAACTGTTGTCAAAGGTTCCTGGACCACTGATTGGTGCCGATGGAGACTTGGAGAAGGGGTTCGAAAGGTTATTCGCCGAGGTTAACATGATTCAGGCTGGGGAAGGGTCCAGCAGGGCAGATGTGCAATTTGTGGGACCACGTGTAAAAGTCAACAACTGGGAAGCTACTCCTCTTCCTATTCGAAGGGAGTCTTGGTAGTGGGTTTTAATTTTCTTTTGTTGTCTGGATTATTCCAAGGTCTGTAATTCAGATATTATGTTCCGTCTAGTTGGATGTGTTAAAACTCTGTTATCTTTAAATTCAATGAAATGCAATTGTTCCTTTGCCTTCATTTCTTCTAATTTTATTTTTGTTTTCTTCTTTTGTACAGTTCTTTTTATGCTGATATCAATGACATGCAATAGGGATCTTCGGCCCAGTTTTAAAAACCAATCTAACTCTAAAATAATAATACAAGAAATTGAGTGTGATGACAAGTTGGAATTTGATGATGATGAGGCCTATGAAGAAATTAGGAAGGAACTAAGTCATTTTGAGGAAAAGTCCAAACCTAATTTGAACGATACAGAAGCAGTTAATCTAGGGGACCAAGATAATGTCCGTGAAACTAAAATAAGTGACCATCTGGAACCTCAACTTAGAGAGGAGATAATTAATGCACTGTTCGAATACAAAGATGTTTTTGCATGGTCCTATGACGATATGCCGGGTCTAAGCACTGATTTAGTAGTTCACAAGTTGCCCACTAACCCGACATTCCCTCATGTCAAACAAAAGCTGAGAAAGTTCAAAACGGATATGAGTGTAAAGATCAAGGAAGAGGTCACTAAGCAGTTCGATGCCAAAGTCATTTGGGTCACCCGGTATCCCACCTGGTTAGCCAATGTTGTGCCTGTACCGAAGAAGGATGGCAAGACCAGGGTGTGTGTTGACTATCGGGATCTCAACAAGGCAAGTCCAAAAGAAAATTTCTCATTGCTAAACATCCATATCTTGATCGATAATTGTGCCAAACATGAGAGTGGTTCTTTTGTGGATTGTTACACGGGTTATCATCAGATCTTAATGGACGAGGAGGATGTAGAAAAGACAACATTCATCACGCCGTGGGGAACGTACTGCTATCGGGTCATGCCATTTGGCTTGAAGAATGCTGGGGCAACCTACATGAGGGTAATGACAACAATATTCCATGATATGATACACCAGAAAATTGAGGTGTACGTGGATGATGTGATCGTGAAGTCTAGAAAGCAGTCTAACCATGTCAGGGATCTGAAGAAGTTCTTCCGAAGGCTTCGCAAGTACAATCTTAAGCTTAATCCTGCAAAGTGTGCTATTGGGGTGCCATTTGGAAAGTTGTTGGGGTTCGTAGTCAGCCGCTGGGGCATTGAACTGGATCCATCGAAAGTCAAGGCCATCCAAGAATTACCACCTCCGAGGAACAAGACCGAGGTGATGAGTTTGTTGGGGAGATTGAATTATATCAGCAGGTTCATCGCTCAGCTCACGACAACTTGCGAGCCTATCTTCAAACTGTTAAAGAAAGACGCTGCGGTCAATTGGACAGATGAATGTCAGGAGACGTTTGATAAGATAAAGGGGTATTTGTCAAATCCACCCGTGTTGGTCCCGCCAGAACCAGGGCGACCGTTGATTCTATATTTGACGGTTTTGGACAATTCATTCGGCTATGTATTGGGTCAACATGACATCACTAGCAGGAAGGAGCAGGCCATATATTATCTCAGCAAGAAATTCATGCCGTACGAGGTCAAGTACACTCAGCTTGAGAGAACATGTTGCGCCCTAACTTGGGTGGCACAGAAGCTGAAACATTATTTGTCATCTTACACTACCTATCTCATATCTCGCTTGGATCCATTGAAGTATATCTTTCAGAAGCCTATGCCCACATGGAGGCTTGCAAAGTGGTAGATCCTGCTCACAGAGTTTGACATTGTCTACGTGACTCGAACTGCAATGAAGGCACAGGCCTTGGCGGACCATTTGGCCGAGAACCCGGTTAATGAAGATTATGAACCTTTGAAAACTTATTTACCTGATTAAGAGGTGATGTACATTGATGAGTTGGAGCAAGTTGAGAAGCCGAGATGGAAACTTTTCTTTGATGGGGCTGCAAACATGAAGGGCGTGGGGATAAGAGCGGTACTTATTTCTGAAACAAGGCAACACTACCCTGTTATGGCTCAGCTTCGTTTTTACTATACCAACAACATGGCTGAGTACGAGGCATGCATTCTAGGTTTGAGGTTAGCTGTGGATATGGGTGTCCAGGAAGTCTTAGTCTTAGGTGACTCGGACCTCCTGGTGCACCAGATTCAGGGAGAATGGGAAACAGGGGATTTGAAACTCATATCGTACAGACAATGTTTGCATGATCTTTGTCAACGGTTTCAGTTAATAGAATTCAGGCATATCCCAAGGATCCATAATGAAGTCGGCGATGCTTTGGCTACTCTGGCGTCAATATTACATCATCCAGATAAGGCTTATGTGGACCCTTTGCAGATTCAGGTTCGTGATCAACATGCTTACTGTAATATGGTAGAAGAAGAACTTAATGGGGAGCCATGGTTCCATGATATCAAAAAATACATCCGGATGGGGGTATATCCGGTACAGGCCACAGGTGATCAGAAAAGAACAATTCGAAGATTGGCAAGCGGATTTTTCTTCAGTGGAGGGGTGTTATACAAAAGAACTCCAGATCTTGGATTGCTAAGATGCATAGATGCCAGACAGGCCACAGTTATCATGACTGAGGTACACTCCGGAGTTTTTGGACCGCATATGAGTGGGTACGTTCTGGCAAAAAAGATTCTCCGAGCAGGTTATTACTGGCTCACTGTGGAGCGAGATTGCATCAATTTTGTGCGCAAGTGTCATCAATGCCAGGTGTACGGAGATTTGATTCATTCCCCACCATCTGAATTGCATACAATGTCGGCACCATGGCCCTTTGTTGCTTGGGGCATGGATGTCATTGGGCCAATCGAGCCAGCAACATCAAACGGACACATGTTTATTCTGGTAGCCATTGATTATTTCACCTAGTGGGTTGAATCAAAAACTTTCAAATCTGTGACCAAGAAAGCAGTGGCCGATTTTGTGCATTCAAATATCATCTGTCGATTTGGGATTTCGAAGGTGATCATCACGGACAATGGTTCTAATCTTAACAGTCATCTGATGACGGAGACCTATCAGCAGTTTAAGATTATACATCACAATTCCACCCCATATCGCCCCAAAGCGAATGGAGCAGTCGAGGCAGCCAATAAGAACATAAAGAAGATACTTCGGAAAATGGTGGAAGGGTCCAGACAATGGCATGAGAAGTTACCTTTCGCATTGTTGGGTTATCGCACCACTGTTTGCACTTCAGTAGGGGACACTCCTTATTTGTTGGTGTATGGCACGGAGGCAGTAATACCCGTAGAATTTGAAATCCCATCCCTTTGGATTGTCACTGAGGCAGAAGTTGATGACGTTGAATGGGTCAAAACCCGCTTGGAGCAATTAAGTCTGATTGATGAAAAGAGATTGACAGCAGTATGTAACGGCCAATTGTACCAACAGAGAATGGCGAGAGCATATAACAAGAAGGTACGTCCACGGAAGTTCGAAGTAGGCCAGTTAGTGTTGAGACGTATCTTGCCTCACCACGCTGAAGCAAAAGGAAAGTTCGCCCCGAATTGGCAGGGGCCATTTGTCGTAACTAGAGTGTTGTCCAATGGCGCATTATATTTGATAGATGTAGAAGGGAAATGTGTGTAAATGGCTATCAATTACGATGCAGTCAAGAGATACTATGTATGATTTCTTTGTTTGATTGTACATGTTTGTATTTGGCATATTTTGAAGATTGAAATGACGAAGACGTTTTGTTCTGCTATCTAAACACTTGATCCCTCGTCGCCCCTTTTGAGCCTTATTTATTTTCTTTCTTACCCCTCTTTCGGAATCAGTAGTAAATATCAGAAACACAATTGTAAAAGAAAGAAAAGGAAGAAAAGGAGAAGAGAAAGAAAGGAGAGAGAAAGAAAAGAAAAAAAGAAGGAAAAGAAAGAGGAAAAGAGAAAAGAAGAAGAAAAACAATAAAAAAAGAAGAGAAAAACAAATGAGAAAAAAAGAAGAGAAGAAGAAAGAGAAAAGAAAAATCACAACAACAAAGTAATTTCTATGACATGAACTACGTTCGACCTGATTCCTGTTAAGGATACCTAGGCAGCCTCACGGTTCGATCTCATCAAATAAAAATCTAAAAGCCCCAAGCAAGAAACTGGGGCAGAAGTCGTGGTTGTTGTGAGAAACCTGATTCCGAAAGTTGTAACTTTAACCCATTTGAATTGTTTTGAGCCTTTTATACCCTTTCTTTCTAACCCTATCCAAAAATCCACATTACGATCCAAAGAAAGACCTCCTGATCAGTTTTTGAGAAATGCCAAGTCGAGCAGGAAAAGGTAATTCATGTTAGGGGCAACACTCTGGTTCAAGCAGGAAAAATAAAATGAGAGAGTCTTATTGGTGAAATCCTTCACAGGCACCGTAAGGCGATGGGAGTTGAGAGAAATAAAATGAGAGGGTCTTATTGGTGAAAACCTTTACAGGCACCGTAAAGCGACGGGAGTTGAGAGAAACAAAATGAGAGAGTCTTATTGGTGAAAACCCTCACGGGCACCTTGAGGCGAAAGTGAGTTGAAAAGTCAACAAGTGAGAAAGGCCTGTTAGTGGAAAACTGTTTCAAGGCACCGCAGGATGAACAAGGTCAAGGTTTGGGTAAAGTAATCAGGTCATGGAAATTCTGAGGCGACAAAGTACGACAATTGAAAGTTGATTGGTTGGACAGATTAGGCCAATTAATCCGAAATGCATGTCATGATCATTGGTACCAGCTGTTCCACTCAGATAAATTTCTTTCTCTTTCTTTTTGTAGCAGTTATCTGGTTTTGGATTCTTCTTATCATTAACCCGCAAAGTCGTTGCATTTTATTTTCTTTTAGGTTTATTTGTCTAAGAGGTTTTAATGTCAGTCTTGCCCCAAGTAAGTGGAAAGGAATTTCAAAGCTCACTACCAACTTCCAAAATTGCAAATCACAACGTGGTCAGAGCATACTAAAGACATCATGATGTAAGGTGGGATACGGGGGATCACCAGAAGTTTCACCGGTGGAATGATTTGGTATGTTATGGGAGATGCAAAGGTTCAGATAAAGGGGTCAGAGGTGTGAAACAACAACATGGGTATAGAACACTCGGTTCAGTCAGAGAGTCAAAGCGGTTCAAGGCCAGTTCGGGAAAGCCGTTCAGAACAAAACAATGCAGTGGGAAGATCTCCAGCAAGAATGCCATCAGCTAGCCACCACTTTAAACTGACAAAATTTTCTTTGATTGAAACATGGGCAGAAAATTCGTTTGTTTCGGAGAAACTCTCCGCAGGGGAAAAAGCAAGCATCAAAACAGGTTTGACCATAAATTTTCAGGACCCTACTGGAAAATGGGACCTAGTTAAAGTTCAGAAATAGCATAATCTAGCATAAATGTATCCCAAGGAAATATAAGTTGGCTTAGAAGTTTGCATGTGCGAGATATGATTCAATTAGGAGTTTCCAGGACCCTCCTGAATAATGGGACTTAGCTTTAAGATTTTGATTGGATAACAATATTTAGCGTAAGTTCTGCTGTAGGGTAGTATAATTCAGCCATGAAAGTTGTCTTTTGATTTTCAGGACCCTCCTGGATAACGGGGAGTAGTTTAAAGATTCTCTTAGATAGCAAGATTTAGCAGAAGTCACACCTGTAGAAGATATAACTTAGATTCAAAATTGTCGTTTAGTTAAGAGTTGTTAGGACCCCACTGCATAATGGGACCTAGCTTTCAAATTCTTAGTAATATTGGGTAATATGATTCAGTTTAACACTTACATCTGTGCCCAACCACCAACCGGGGCAGAAAATTTTCTTTGTTTTGTCTATTTTGGTGAAGTCAGGAGCCCGCCTGGAGAGCAGGGAATACTTTCAAATGCAACAGTCAGGAGCCCTCCTGGAGAGCAAGGAATACATTTCAAGTTGAAGTCAGGAGCCCGCCTGGAGAGCAGGGAACACTTTCAAGCGTAGCAATCAGGAACCCGCCTGGAGAACAAGGGAGTACAATTTAAATTTTAGCTTTCAAATTCTTTGTTTTGTCTATGTTAAAGTCAGGAGCCCGCCCGGAGAGCAGGGAATACTTTCAAATGTAGCAGTCAGGAGCCCGCCTGGATAGCAGGGAATGCATTTCAAGTTGAAGTCAGGAACCCGCCTGGAGAGCAGGGAATACTTTCAAGCGTAGCAGTCAGAAGCCCGCCTGGAGAACAAGGGAGTACCATTTACGTTTTAACTTTCAAATTCTTTGTTTTGTTTATTTTGAAGACAGGAGCCCGCCTGGAGAGCAGGGGTACTTTTAAGTTGAAGTCAGGAGTCCGCCTGGAAAACAGGGAATGCTTTCGAGTTTAGTAGTCAGGAGACCACCTGAATAGCATGTGAATACACTCACGTTTTGAAGTCAGGAGCCCGCCTGGATAGCATGGGAATATATTCATGTTTTGAAGTCAGGAACCCGCCTGGATAACATGGGATTACATATTGAGTTCAGTAGTCAGGCATCCACCTGGAGAAAGGGAAACATCTCAATTTACAATTCAAGGCAACAACGAAGGAATTTTACCGAGAGAATACAAGGCAACAAGGCAACAAGAAACACAAGATCAAGTTTGAAGATCTAGATAGGATTCTGTAAAGCATAGATCATAGTCTAGTCTAGCTTCTTTTATTTTTGACATGGTGTAATAAGGGGTTCAGTGAGCAGCATCAGCAACAACAATAGTGAAATCATAGCTCCATGATAGTCCCAGCTACCAGACATTCCCGAACTGCACTGACCTGATTCCTTTTTAGCCAAGGATATGTAGACAACCTCGGAAGCAGGGTGAGGTCAAATCTTTCAAAAATGCTTCCCACGGAGAATTCAAACGGGCAAAAATCGCTCGTATCCTCTCACTTTATCTGTGCACGAAAACTCTTCGTGTTTTTGGGCAAAGAGGGGCAGCTGTGAGCACGTGATTTTTTCCCTATATGTATTACTCCAACAAATTCAAAACAAAATAATTTCTTTCCGTGTTTGCAATTTTGTTGGATTTCGTGGCATTTTTTGTTAATTATTTGCATTTGTCTGTGCACGTTTATTTTATTTAATTCATGAAAAATACAAAACAATATGTTGCATCTGCATTTAGGATTTAATTTTATATTAATTAGCAAATTAGTTTGTTTATAAAAATGAAAATCACAAAAAATAATTCATTTTGCATTTTTACTTTTTAATTTTGAATTGTATAATTTTTCTTTAAATTTAGGATTTAATTAATTATTGTAAATACCATGACGAGTGATTAATCTAATTGGGTAGGTTAATTTAGTTTAAAAATTAATATTAATTAATTTAGGTTTTATTTTAATTTTGAAAAGAAAAGAATTTTGAAATTAAAAAAAAAAAGAAGAAAGAAGAGAAAGAAAATCCAAATCGGGGCTAAAACCCATTTAGTTGTCCCCAGCCCAAATGAAATTACCCAATACCCGGCCCAAACCCATGTCTAGACCCGGTCGGTTCCCCCCAAACCAAACGACGTCGTTTCATGGGCAACATATTAGGACCGTCGAGGTTTCTTGATCGGACGGTCCTGAATCCCAGGCCACTTAGTATTTAAATGTCCAAACCTGCCCCTACCCCTCACTCATCTCCCTCACAACCCGCCCCTGCAAACCCTAATGCCGCCGCCCCTAAATCCCCTTACCACCGGAGGCGGCGCCACCACGAACCGACCCCAAATTAACACCAAACACCCTCCTCAACTCCCTCAGTCCAAATCTACAAGCACCTTACATCGAACAAGCCCAGAACGTCTCGAATCTTGGATTGAAAGAAAAACCCTAGCGCCGCCCCTATGTTCTCCAGTGGCGGCGCCACCTCGGTTCGACCCAAAATCACACCCCTGAACCCTCGTCTCTCCCTCACTCCAAATCCCCACTTAGATTCCCTCGAATCACCCCAGAACTCTCCGAATTTCAAATCTGAGTTCGAACCCTAAAACTCCGTCAAAGCTGTAGGCATGCATGACCTTAAGCCTCCGATTTGCTCGAGTTTGAAGTCTGATTCAACACGAAGTGATGCTGCTCATTTGTTCTTGACAAAGAACAAGTGATTAGCATCAATTCCGTTTAAATCAAGGTGTCCGACGCCATTTCGGGTTTGTTAGGGTAAGTTTCCTTCCCTTTTTCTTTTCTATCCGAGTTTACCTTTTGATCCTCTTCTTTTCTTCTCCCTTTCTTTAAGTTTTTTTTAACCTTGATTGAAATTTGAATAAGGTTTTGGACCTAGTTTCCCTTAAGATTGATTTTGCGTTCGTATCTGTTTCGTTGGCTTTTCAGCTTTCTTTTGTTAAAGTTTATGGTCTGGTTAACTTTCATTAGTGCCATGCTTAAATTTCTCATTTTTGTCTTTGTTTTGGTCACTAAGCTTAATTAGTTAGATTAATTAGTTCCCCGCTTGTTTGTGATTGTTAATTAATTGATTTGTTTGGTTTTTTTAGTCTTCTGAATTTTTTTGGGTTTCGTCTGTGGGCGCTTAGGTCAGTCTAAGATCTCATGTTAAAGGTGTTTTGTTTGGTCTGAGCCTGAGCCCATGTCTAGTTAAGTATTGAGCCTGTTCGGAGATCCAAAGCCCATGTTTAAGTCTGGCCGGGCTTCAAGGTAAAATACAGGGGTAATAGGGGTAAATTGGGTAAGTCACTTAAGGGAATCTTGCTATAACAGACTAGGAAGCTTCTAGGAAGCTGGGGAAGGGGTTGGTTCTTATTTTCTGTTCTTTTAATAAGGGTATCTGAGCTATAATAAAAATTTAAAAAGGGTCAAATGTGCAAAGACTAATATCTGAAAGCTGCCCTAATAACTTGCCTATAAAGGCAGCTTTTCTTGCCTTTCAAGGTAGACCCAAGAGAATTAAGAGGAAAATCAGAAGAAAAACAAAAGCGGTTGAAAAATCTCAAAAAAAATCACTGTTTCATTCAGTTTTCCTTTGTGATTCTCGAAGTCATCAATTTCTGGAATAATTTTCTTGACTCATATGGGGTAAAAATGGATTGAACTTGGTATTGAAAGAGTTTGTTTTAGTTTGCTGATTGGTTTACTATTCCATTGATTCTTCTGAGTGGATTATCACTGTTTCAATTGTTGAAGCTGGGCTGGCTGTTACTGTTTGTTGCTGTATCCCTCGTTTTTCTGTTTTGATTTTAATTCCAGGTACATTTTCTGAACTTTACTTGATGTAAGTTTCAGTTTGAAGATGGAAATGAGAGGTTAAGGGAGGGCAACAGATTTACCTGAGTTTTGTTTACTTTTTTTTATTGTTGGTTCTTTAGATCACATGAATCATTGTGTATTCTAGCTAGTTTCCGTTTGAATGGTGAAGTTCCTATAGCTGTATTTGGTTTGAGACTGTTGGAATGTTATGTAAAGGACTCAATCAAGTTATTATATTTCAAATGTGTTTGAGCCTTAAATGAAGTAAGTAGGTGTGCTTGGTAGTGTTCTCATACTCGAATTGGTGCTAACGAGACTAAAAGGAAAATGATTAATGTTTGGTATGCTGTTAGAGGATTCTGTGGGGGTATTGAAACATAATAGTGTTGTTTGGAAATTAGATTGATTAGCTGATGTAGCATCAAAACTTTAAATTGCTGGTCTGGGTATTGTCAATATTGAAAGAACTTAAATGAGTATATTTGACTGTTTCAAAGTCTTGGATATTTGATCATTTACGTTTTGTTGATGAGAAGTCTAAATAAGGTTAAATTCCCATGTTAGCACTGTAAGCTGATTTAGGGCTTTAAAAATTAAGAGTCATGTGCCACGTAGTCTCTCAAGAATTGAGTTCTAATTGTTTTCAAATCATGGCGTTGCTAAAGACTGCTGTGGAAATCGATAGTGAGCCCAGTTCGTTGCAGCTTCAGGTGATTTGAAATTGGGCTCACCTTGGGCCCAAATGCATGGAAATAGGATCTGGATCCTTTTGACGCCATTTCAGCCCTTTTTTCTGATCATTAGTCCATATTAACTAAGGCCCATTCGCCTAAGTTGAACAAATCCCCCATCTCTTAATGTTCAATTAGTCGTATTCTTAAATAATTTCAAGAGGTGCTATTAAATAGAAGATAGTGCGTGGCCCTTGTGTTTAATTTAGATACCTCTTGATTAAAATAAATTGAGGTGTGCCGTGCCAAACAAAAATGACAATTGCATTGCCTTCGTGTAATTAATTTTATTATGATCCTTAGAGTTCGAGGTGTGCCATTTAGCAAATTTTCCATGCCCTCGCAAAGTTAAAAGCGCGTAGTTGCTTTAGGCGCGCTATTTTAATAATTTACCTTCCTAAACTCGGGTGCGCATTTCATGTGACCCAAATCAAATTTTAAAAAATTGAATAAAATAGGTTTAGGATTGCGGGTGTATTTCATGTGGCGCGATCCAAAGACGTGTTTTAAACGGCGTTCAATCTTCCTTAAAATGATTAAAAACGGTTAATAAGTTAACAATGCACCATAGTCTCAAACATGTGATTAATCAGATAATTAGGCCAATGTAATAGTTGAGCGACCGTGCTAGAACCACGTAACTCGGGAGTGCCTAACACCTTCTCCCGTGTTAACAGAATTTCTTACCCGGATTTCTGTGTTTGCGGACTATAATACAGAGTCAATCTTTCCTCGATTCGGGATTCTAAACCGGTGACTTGGGACACCAAAAATTATCCCAACTGGCAACTCTAATTTTAAATAAATAAACAAACCCGTTTCGATTGTCCTTTAATTGGAAAAACTCCCTTGAGATTATACCCTTCACGGGGTGTAGTGAAAAGGAGGTGTGACAAGTTTTTTCTACTATGTTTCTTTATTGTGTGTCGCATGTTGTTCTTTTACTATGCTTCTCATGAGTTCCTGCTACTGAAAGAGCATGTCAAAAGTCTCAATTCCTTTTTGAGACCTCTGAACCTGTCTCGATTAGTATCTTTTTCCTTGATTACTTGTCCTCTCATCTCTGCACTCGATTGACAGTAAAAAACCTAGAATTTAGGGGTTCATCCGAGTTTTGAGACCATTGGCTATATGATTTGCTTGAACTTGTTTGATTCCAGAAACCCTAACTCCTTTAGACCTATTTCGAGTCTCTGAACTGAGTCTCGAAATATCTGTTTCTTTAAGCGATTCTGATTTTTCTACTAAACTCTTCTAAGATCTTTATGCTGGACCCTTTGTATGTTATTTGATGATATCACTCTTCTACATTGCTGACCTATGTGACTACCATGATCCTACAAGCTATTACCTACTGATTTTGCAATGTCATGACGTTTATTTTCTTTGCCCTAAATTCAGCCTAGCATATTTGTGTGCTCTTTATATATGCTGAAATCCCCTCTAAAAATGGCTTTCAATTTTGATTGATTTCAGACTTCCTTTGTATAGGTTTGATTGATTTCTTTTCTTGTCTGCTGACTTCCCTGTTACTCAATTTGAGCCAAAAACTTTCCTTAGCTTTTCTGACTTGATTCATTCATGGACCAATGATTACAAAAATCTCTGACCCCTTGATTTACTGTATACTGATTGATCCTTACCTTATTTGTTTTAACCGTGTATTTCAAAAATTCTTCCCTTAATTAAACCCCTATGTATTTACCCCTAATTGCCTACTTTGCACAAGATGCTTATTTGATTTCTTTCCTTAAATAACTTTTACCGTTTAAGTCTGAATTCCTTAATTAAAGAAAGTTTTGTATTGATTGATTTTTAATTGATATCCAGTTCCTTAATTGTTTTCTTACCTTATTTCTGCCTGTTTATAACATTATAAATACACGACTCTTTTATTAGCAAAAACAACCATCATTCATAGTCTTTCTGAATTTATACTTACACTCAAAAGTATTCTCTCTTGTTGCTTGTGCTGTGGCCTATTTACAAGACCTACTGCCTGCCTTTATTTATTTGCTTCTTTGAAAACTGGTATGACCTGATTTAAGCTTTTTAGCACCACAACAATGTATTTATTTACAGCTTTTGTATCCCTGTCTGCTTACTGCTTCTGTGTGATTCAACATTACTGATTTCTTTCTGCCTGTTCTATTATGAATCCCAAACCCCTGCCTCCTATGTGTTTAAGCTATGGTTTGAGGCATGACAATACTACAAGTTATTGTCCATGAATCAAACTCGATCCCTTTGGATCCTAGCCTCTAAATAGTGTGTTCTGGTAGGTTTGAGAGTATGCTAGCATCCTTCATTGTTGAGCATGCTTGAAGCCTGTCCTGGCCTAAGCAATAGGCTCTTCACAATCTCCCTACCCCCTGAACCCCCCTATGTGTGTTTATTAGTAGCTTTTTCCCTCTCCTTTTCCCCTTTAGTATTCTATTCTGCACTTGCACACTTTCCTAGTCTTTAAGTTCTGCCCCCTTCTTATGAGCCTTGAGTTGGGACCCTTTGAGTTCCCTCTAAACTTGGACACTTGAGGACTGGTCCTTCCACACTGCACTTGTCCTAATATGATAATATATTTGGTGTGAGCATTGCCCGAAGTCCCTTCGAGGCTCTTAGGGAACTTTGATACACTCGAATGGAAGAAAGGCCTTGGATCATGATCTCATGGAGTTGGTTTACATCATATTTCAGGCATGAAGTCTGAATCAAGCTCTCCTTTGGTTGTACTTTTATTTATATTTTCTGATGTTTTGTTTTACTTTATTTCGGGCTATAGTAATCTGTAATAAACTCTTGAGGATGGCTAGTGAAAAGGGCGGGTAATTATGTATGCAAAAAAGGATAGATACCATGTCTATAGGAATTTTAAATATGCATATAGAAATCATGCCTATAGGTGTTTGGAAATCTACATATGCAAATGCATATTGAAATCATGCCTATAGTTCCTTCTGAATTCTGTATATCCTACATTCATATAGAAATCATGATCATAGTTATATTCATATAGAAATCATGCCTACATGATTGTCTAAATCTACACCTAGATATCATGTCCATAGGTCTTAAGCAAAATTCAGCGTCTAGATATCATGTTCATAGTTTTAAAACGAGTCTTCTGCATTTTTATACCATGTCTACAAGGTTCAAAATCAACTACGCGTAGAAAACATGTATATAGGAATTCCTTATCGAATCTAAAGCGCTTCATTCACGTATAGAGCTAAGATCAGTAATAACGGGTACCATCAGTTGCAGAACTTATAACCTTTATTAAAACTTGCCTTTTTTTAATAATCCGACTGCCCCTTTTTAACCAGTACGTATATTATTTTAGACCTTGTTATTTTATTACTTTCTGAATTCAGTAGATACCATGCCTATAGGATCTTTGTCCAACGCTTAGGCAAGCCTTAGGGTAAAGTTATAAACTAAATCTGTTCTATTAACTACATCCAGCAGGCAGTCCTGATTTGGGTTCCTTATTTGAATTGTGTAATAAATCAGTCTGCCTTAACCTTTAAGTTCTTTCATGTTTAGTATCTAATCAGACCCTAAGCAGTATGTGTAAGTCATGCTAATTACATGCTTCTTTGTTTAAAGGGGGTATATCTGAGCCTTTTGCTTGTTATGTGCTTTCCCCCAACTTGCTATACATGTTTTGTGTGTCGCCTTAGAATTTTACCTTTGAAACTACAAATAAGCCTAACATCCCTCCCCTTTAGGATTAGTAGTCCTAAATGCCTTCGGGACTGATAGGATTGGGTCGGATAATAGCATGCAATATGTAATCGAGACCATTCCGCGCTTTAATACCCTAACGGGGTGGGAAGGGTAGATATGGATATGATGACCACACGATAATGTCACGTGTATCCCCTCATTGAGGAGTGATTACCAGGCATTGTTTGGGGTGATCCATATTATTAATAAACCTAGGACCCCCTTTCCCCTTTGTTTCTCTGTTTCTTTTAAAGATTTCAAACTATTTCTTTTAAGAAAAACCAGCTTTCTTTTAGTTCTTTCCAACTTTATTTATTTGTAAACCATTATGTGAAAATCCCCTCTTATTCAGAAAAGGGCTAAAACTGCACCTGAACTATCAGATTTGTTCTATAAATACCCTCCGTTCACCTATTTTGAAAAATTTGCCCCTAACGTTAACTTTCTGGCTCGCTTGTGCCCTCAAAATTACCGATCCTTTCTCAAATAAAAAAGATAATTATTTATTACATGGCAATTTCTTATTGGCTCTTCTTAAGACCCAATCTAGATCCATTTAATAACCTATCCACGACCCAAAATATTTGCCCCGACCCAAAACTTTGAAATTGTTGTACTTCTGTATATTGGGGAGACATTCTCCCACATCCGCCGCTTCAAGCAATGAAACAAAATGTGATTTTCCTTCTTTTTTGTTTCTTTTTTTTTATATTTCAAGATACAGATAAAAAATCGGAAATTATATGTTAGTTTGAACTCTAATGAGATATTGTTTTTCTAATGAAAGAGTAAATAACAAATTAGTCCCTCGTGTTTGGAAAAACGGATATTCTCTGGTGAATTATTTTGGCGAATTTTGGAAAAGTTGAGTTTGTATGTTTTGGGGTCTATAAGACGTGTTTAATGGTGGTTTTTGAAGGTATTATCTGGAGACAGAGATTGTATAAGTGTGTGTCTTAGAATCGAGAATGATAGTGTACTTATTCTTGTTTTTGTGTACTTCTTTTGGAGCAATTTGCTACTATAATTTTATCTAGGTCTTCTTTACTGAGGTTTTTATGGGTGTAGTGTGTATATATTAGAGTGTGAAAGATGAAATTCTGTCACACGGTGGTGAGAGATTTTTCGGCAGCTCAAGTCGCCGAAAATGATACCTTAGCAACCTCAGATCTACTAATGGCAGCAACAAAATTTTGTGACTTATATATAATAATAACAATGAGATTTTTACGAAGAACTTAAAAAGAGAAAAAGAAACCCAGATTTTTACCCCAACTCTTAATGCTTCCATCGTTTTTGGTAGTGAATGAGAACTGAGAAGAAGATATATTTTTGGGTCGGGGCATAACTTTTGGGTCGTGGGTAGGTTATTAAATGGATATGGGTTGTTTTTAAGAAGAGCCAATGAGAAATTGCCACGTAATAAATAATTATCTTTTTTTTATTTGAGAAAGGACCATTAGTTTTGAGGGCACAAGCAAGCCAGAAAGTTAACGTCAGGGCAAATTTTACAAAATAGGTGAACGGAGGGTATTTATAGATTAAATCCAATAGTTCAGGTACAGTTTTGGCCCTTTTTCGCCTCTTATTTGAAGTTTGATTTACCTACATGTTATTTGCACCTAAATTCGCAACAATAGTCTGGCCGGGAACCACACTAGTGAATCTTGAGGGGTGTCTAACACCTTCCCCTTGGGATAATTTCAAGCCCTTATCCAATCTCTGGTTATTCAAATCAAACCCTCTTGGTGTCCTAATGCACCCTAATCATTAAGTGGCAACTCTTCAAGTCAAACCCAGTTCCCAAAAGGAATGTGTTGCTCTCCCAAATGTCATAAACCCAATTTCGCGAGGAAAAGAGGGCGCAACAGCATGACGACTCCGCTAGGGATTTTTCTTAGGCTTTTACCATTTAAGACTATTGTTGTGACTTTAGGAGGAGATTTCAATGGTCATATTGGGTCATCTGCAGGTGGGTACACTGAGGTGCATGGCGGTTTTGGTTTCGTAGAGCGGAACGGAGGGGGCATTGTGCTGTTGGACTTTGCCAAGGCTTTCGATCTAGTCATTGCGAACTCGAGTTTTACGAAGCAGGATGAACATTTGGTTACTTACCAAAGTTCGGTGGCGAAGACTCAGATTGACTATCTCCTCCTCAGGAGATGCGACAGAAGGTTGTGCGAGGACTGCAAGGTTATCCCAGGTGAGACCCTCTCAACGCAGCATAGGCTTTTGGTGATGGACATTTGTATTAGGATAAGGAGGAAGAAGAGGTCAGTACAAGGACGCCCCAGGATTAGGTGGGGCGCCTTAACTAAGGATAAAGCTAAGGAGTTGGAAGGAAGGTTATCGGCAATGGGAGCTTGGAGAAGTAGTGGGGACGCAATCACAATGTGGTCGACGACGACGGACTGTATAAGAAAGGCGGCGAGAGAGGTGTTAGGGATATCTACAGGCCACAATGGTGGCCACAAAGGAGATTGGTGGTGGAATGCAGTTGTCCAAGATAAAGTGGAAGCAAAGAAGGCGGCTTACCTGCGGTTAGTAGGGAGCACTGACGAGGAGGAGAAGAGAGAGAACAGTCAAAGGTATAAGGTAGCTAGGAAAGAGGCAAAGATGGCAGTGACGGAGGCTAAGACGACAGCTTTTGCTCGTATGTATGAGGAACTAAGGAACAAAGGCGGGGAGAAGAAGTTATTCCGACTCGCTAAGGCGAGAGAGAGGACGACTCGAGATCTGGACCAAGTGAGGTGCATAAAAGATGACGACGACAAAGTTTTGATGGGAGATGACCAGATTAAGAGGAGGTGGCAGACCTACTTTCATAAACTTCTAAGTGAAGAAGGGGATCAGGATATTATACTTGGGGAATCGAGGAATGCCGACAGTCACCATGAAGTAAGTAATTGTAGGGACATTGAGATCGATGAAGTCATGGAGGCAATGCGTAAGATGAGAAGGGGCAGAGCTACCGGGCCAGACGAAATTCCGGTTGAACTGTGGAGGTGTGTGGGTAGAGCAGGCTTGGAATGGCTTACTGCATTGTTTAGTGTTATATTCAAGACTAATAGGATGCCTGAAGAGTGGAGGTGGAGTACAATGGTCCCGTTGTATAAGAACAAAGGTGATGTCCAGAGCTGTAACAACTATAGGGGCATCAAATTACTAAGTCATACCATGAAAGTTTGGGAGAGAGTGGTAGAAATGAGAGTGCGAAGGACGGTGTCTATTTCAGACAACCAGTTCGGGTTCATGCCGGGACGATCTACCACAGAAGCTATCCACCTTATTAGGAGGATGGTGGAACAATACAGGGATAGGAAGAAAGATCTTCACATAGTGTTTATTGATTTGGAGAAAACGTACGATAGGGTTCCTAGGGAGGTCTTATGGAGCTGCTTAGAGGATAAAGGGGTCCCGGTTGACTATATTAGGGTGATTAAAGACATGTATGCTGGAGCTAAGACTCGGGTTAGGACAGTAGGAGGCGACTCTGAACACTTTCCAGTTATTACGGGGTTGCACCAAGGGTCTGCGCTCAGCCCATTCCTATTTGCCCTGGTGATGGATGCACTGACTCATCATATTCAAGGGGAGGTGCCATGGTGCATGCTATTTGCTGATGACATTATTCTAATTGACGAGACACGAGGCGGCGTCAACGAGAGGCTAGAGATTTGGAGACATGCTCTTGAGTCTAAAGGTTTCAAGTTGAGCAGGACGAAGACAGAATACCTCGAGTGCAAATTTGGAGTTGAGCCGACGGAAGCGGGAGTTGAAGTGAGGCTTGACTCTTAAGTCATTCCCAAGAGGGGTAGTTTCAAGTACCTTGGATCGGTTATTCAGGGGAGCGGGGAGATTGATGAGGATGTCACACACCATATAGGGGTGGAGTGGATGAAGTGGAGGTTAGCGTCGGGAGTCTTGTGTGACAAGAAAGTGTCACCGTTACTAAAAGGTAAGTTTTATAGAGCAGTGGTAAGGCCTGCCATGTTATATGGAACTGAATGTTGGCCGGTAAAGAACTCACACATCCAGAAGATGAAAGTAGCAGAGATGAGGATGTTGAGGTGGATGTGCGGGCATACAAGGATGCATAAGATTAGGAATGAAGATATTCGAGAGAAGGTGGGTGTGGCCCCCATGGAGGACAAGATGCGGGAAGTAAGACTCAGATGGTTCGGGCACATTCAGAGGAGGACCACTGATGCACCGGTGAGGAGGTGTGAGCGACTGGCTATATTGGGCACGCGGAGAGGTAGAGGACGACCTAAGAAGTATTGGGGAGAGGTGATCAGACAGGACATGGTGCGACTTAGGATTACTGAGGACATGGCCCTTGACAGGGAATTATGGAGGTCGAGTATTAAAGTTGTAGGTTAGGGGAGAGGTGTAAGTATTTCTACAGTACAATAGAGTGAGACTAGCCAATTAGGAGTTAGACTAAGAATGTCATTGGTCGTCTATTGATGCAGGGCTGTACCTGCTAGTTTTACTATACCAGCCATCTTTTCGTATTTTCGTATTTTCGTATTTTCGTATTTTCGTATTCTATATTTCATATCTCTTGTATTGCTATTGATGTTATTTTATTATGCATTTTTATGGTACTAATATATCGGCTCCTGTTGCTTTTTGAGCCGAGGGTCTCCTGAAAATAGCCTCTCTACACTTCGGGGTAGGGGTAAGGTCTGCGTACATATTACCCTCCCCAGACCCCATTTGTGGGATTATACTGGGTCGTTGTTGTTGTTGTTGTTGTTGTTGTGACTTTACACTTCTTTATATGTCTTTATTTGTTTAATGCCTTTAAGTATCTGATTCCCTCTTCACCTACAAAACTGACTTGTCTTTTTATTTCTTCCCTTTATTCCTTTCCTTTACTTCTTTCCCTTACTACTGCTTTAAATTATGAAAAACTGTTGTATTTACTGCTTTCCTAACGTGCAAATACGTGACAACCTGCTTTAATTGTTGCATAATCATGCTCAACATCATATTCCACTCGTGCCAAAATAAATCCCATAGCAACGCTTATAATGAGTGGTTGCGCTCTTCCGATATTATCACCCCTAAATCCGAAAAGGCGTATTTGCAGTAAAACCAGTCGATCAACGGTGTAGTCGACGGTTCCGTGCCTTTCCCCCTTGAGTTGTCCGCTCAAAGGTACCAGTCTAAAACCCCATAGAAACCTTACTCTATTTAAACTGTGCATGCATCATGGTCAGCCTAGCCGAGTCAGTTATGTTGTCGCATAATGACTCTTTAAGATAGCCTTATCCAAAGTCCACTGGGTTTCCCTAAAACCCAAACGGACATTATCACGTTCTGTGCATTTATTTGGAGAACTAAATGCTTTAAGCTAATTGTTGATGTTAAATAGTCTAGTCTGGCGGGGGTAAGGGCCTAACCTTGTTTGTCTTGCAGAAAATGAAGAGCGAGGTCCCCAGTTTCGGTATGGTTAGCACGCCCCCACTCTTGCTAGACTGGTGGAGGAGTCTTCCATCAGATGACCAAATCAATGAGTGGAAAGAGAGGGCCGCCAGAGCTAGCAAAAAGTTGGAATATCTGAAATATAGTCTGCTGGAATTAGAAGGAAAAGTGAGGAAGAGAGTCACCGACTGCCAGAACGCTGAGGGAAATGAAGGAGAACACCTGGCAAAGGCATTTTTACTGGTGAACCTACGCGAACTAGAGGATTTGATCAACGAGAGCATTCAACCTGAGGAAGGTCCTTCTAGGACCGAATAGATGGGAGTTTTCTTTTGCTTTAAGAAATGTAATAAGGCCAATGGCAATTAGTGACTTTATTTCCTGTTATTTAGTGTCGATTTGGGATTCGTCTATTTTTAATTAATGAAATGAGGCATTTAGCATTCTAAGTTCTCCAAATCAACTTGTCGCTAGGCCTACCTCAGGCACAAAGAGGTTCCCCAAATAGGACACGATTTACATTCTTGCACTATGCGTTTAATATCTCAACATTTTCTTATAATCCTCACTAACTTGTTACCTTTTTGTTTTTACTTTTTGTATATTTATTTCCCTCCCCAAAGGTTAGTTCGTGCGCTCTGGCAACATCATCTTATTCAACTAGATCCAGGGGCCCTCCACCTACTCCTCATCTTAGTCCTGTCAGAAATAAGAACAAAGGGAAGATGGAAGATTTGAACAACACCAGAAAAGAGAACTCAACTAAACGGGTAGAGGTCACTCATGGTTATGGTACTCTGGTTCCTAAGGAAAGTGCATCACAGCTTGAACAAAAACTGCTAAAATTCCAAGAAGAGCTTGATCAAGTTCGGAATCTGGCAAATCTGTCATTTTCCCTCACCACTCCAGATGTTAATTTCCCAAACGCTCAGAACCCCACACCTCCAAAAATATCCCAAAGCCACAAAACAATCCCGCTCCTCACCACCACTGCAGCACCTTCCATACTTCCAACAAAACTCCACTGCTTATCCTGGAACTCCAAAACTCCACAAATGACCACTTTCACACCTATCATAACACCCCCATCCATATGGAGACCATGCCACATTCCACCCAACCCATTTCAAGCGCACCCGAGTCTGATGATAAGGACTTGCTCATCAGGAATTTAGCTGAAGAACTCAAGAAATTGACTAGCCAGATTCAAGGCATCGAAGGAAGTAAAGGAATTGATGGGATGAACTATGAAGATCTTTGCATACAGCCCGACGTCGAACTGCCCGAGGGGTACAAATCTTCTAAGTTTGAGATATTTGATGGTACGAGGGATCCGAGAGTACATTTGAGAACATACTGTGACAAGCTAGTTGGAGTAGGGTAAGATGAGAGAATCCGCATGAAGCTGTTCATGAGGAGTCTGAAAGGAGATGCTATATCTTGGTACATTATCCAAGATCCGAAGAAGTGGTCAAGTTGGGTAGGCATGGAATCCGATTTTATGGACAGGTTCAGGTTCAACACGGAGAATGCACCGGATGTGTTCTGCATTCAGAATCTAAAGAAGAAACCTACAGAAACGTTTCGTGAGTATGCTATCGCTGGAGATCAGAAGTTGCTAAAGTCAGACCTGCTTTAAAGGAAGGACATATGAACAAATTTTTCGTCCGAGCTCAAGACCCGCGGTATTATAAAAAGCTGATGTTAATTGAGAACTATAAATTTTCTGAAATTATCAAGCTGGGAGAAAGGATCGAAGAAGGCATCCAAAGTGGTATGGTTACAAACTTTGAGGCCTTGTAAGCTACCAATAAGGCCTTACAGTCTGGTGGTGCGTCCAAGAAAAGGGACGTAGGTGCCGTAATGGTTGCACAGAGAACCAAATCCCCTATCAAATACCAAGACTACCCAATGCCTCCACTCACATACTAGCCTACTCCAAACTACCAAGCACCCTCACCCTCTTACCAAACCCCATCACCCACGTATCAATCACCTCCACCTCCCATATATCAGCCTACTTCACCCAGATACCCCCAGCCTGCACATGTTTACCAAGCCTACAATACTCTACCATCCCACTATCAATCACCTCCTACATGCCAAAACTTCCCAAGACCTCGACCAAATTTTGACCACCGACCTCCTAAACAGGATACAACCATCGCTGAACCTATTGACCAGTTGTATGAAAGACTCAAAGCTACTGGTTATGTCACCCCTATCCCTACCATAACCTCTGAGAACCCTTCTCAATGGGTCAATCCAAACAAATCCTGTGCATACCATTCCGGCATGAAGGGACACACCATCGACAAATGTCGTTCTCTGAAAGACAAGATCCAGGCTTTGATTGACAACAAGATTATTATGGCAAATGAGCCCACTTCGAATGTCTGCAATAACCCTCTGCCTGACCATAAGGGTGGTGACATTCACATGATTGAAATATAGGATGATTGGGATCCCGAGGGATCAATCGGGTTGATTGCAGATGGTGATGACCCAAAGAAGCCAATAGTTACTCTTAATCCAATCATAGTCCAGATTCAGCCATCTGGGGACGCAGAGGTAAATATATCCATGCTACTTGAGTTTGAAACAACGTCATCTGCAAAGACACCAGTGCCAATTGAGGTCGAATTCGCGTCTCCAACAAATGCACCTACATCATTCAAAGTTGCAGTTTTACCACCCAAGGGACATGCTCCATTCGGGGTAAAGATAGTCATGCCAATTGTAGTAGCAATGTCAGCCATAACACCATTCTATACAAATGCCATACCTTGGGACTACACAGCCGAGGCAAGAAGAAAAGGGAAGGTCAAGTTTGGGGAAGCCGTTGCGGCACAGGGTATGACGAGAACCGGTAGGATTTGTACCCCGAAACATTTGGCTAAGTCAAGCAAGCAGGCCTCTGGTTGGCCAACCATCACTAAAACCAGGCCCGATGATCTTAGAGAAAAATGCAAGCCAAGGAATACTCGGTCATTGATCAGCTGAACAAAATGCCGGCACAAATTTCTATCCTAGCTTTGCTATAAAATTCTGATGCACACAAGAATGCCTTATTATGGGTCCTGAGTGAGGCATATGTACCAAGCAACATCACCAGAGGAGAGATGACAAACATGGTAGGGTAGGTATTGAAAAGTCACAAGATCACTTTCATGAAGATGAGCTGCCACCAGAAGGGTTGAGTCACAACAAGGCGTTGCACATCACCGTGCAATGCAAAGATTATTTTATCACCAGAATCCTGATTGATAGAGGGTCCAGCCTCAACATTTGTCCATTGGTAACAATCAGGACATTGGGAAAGGGGCTGCATGAGATCAAGTACGGGGCCATCAACATCAAAACTTTCAACGGTTCCCAAAGGTCCACCATTGGGGAAATTAGCCTGTGTTTGCAAATGGGGCCTACTTGGTTCGATGTTGATTTTCAAGTGATAGACGTGCCGACATCTTACAATTTGTTATTGGGAAGACCATGGATTCATGTCGCTGGGGCCTTAGCGTTAACACTACATCAGGCAGTGAAGTTTGAATGGAACCACCAAGAGGTGATTATTCACGGCAATGGTAGCAATCCCATATACAGTACAGTCGCCAGACCATCCCAGCAATCGGAGGCAGAAGAAAGATAGGCGGGGAAACCTATCACCATATCGAGCGAGTCAACACCGTTGACAAGGACAAATGGTGGGACAACAAAATTGAAAGCTTATTGAACTGGAGCGGATACGAACCTGGCAAGGGACTTGGCAAGAACCTCCAAGGAATCGCTAAGCCTATCAAACTAAAGAAACATAACACCACCTTTGGTCTGGGATATGAGTATACTTGGGAGGACTTCAACAACTGGTCGCCACCATGAAGCGGTCCTTACTATCCGTTGGAGCAGCCAATACCACTCTTGGAGCAGACTTTCCAACCAACCGATGTTATCTATGGGTCAGTAGAAGAGGAAGCACTGGCAGCAATGAGGAATTTGTTCCTAGAAGATGATGATATGGATTGTTGTGTCATTTTCGAGGAGGAGGGGGAGGAAGGCCCTTCCATACAGGCCGTAAACAGAGGATCCTACCTCACTAACTGGACCATCAGGACAACCAAAGCCCGACGAGCCTCGGGGTAGCAAGGCTAAAACAAGCACTGTTTTTGATTTACTGAAAATTTTATTTTTCTCGCATGTCCTTTAATTCCCGAAATAAAATCTCCAATGTTCAAAACGATTATACAATTTATCAAAGCATTTTGGCTATTCTTATGAATCAACACTTATTACTATTGTTTTCTCTCATTACTTTACTTGTACAACATTACTATTACTTGTCTTGATGAACTAATGACTGTGACATGCAACGAGACAACACAACAAACGAACATAGATTCAGAGGAAGATGATATACCAGAAGAGATTGTTAAAGAAGTCGAGAACTTTGAGAATAGGCCGAAGTCCAACCTGGACGAGACTGATATCGTTAACTTGGGATATGCAAAAAATGTCAAAGAATCACGAATCAACGTTCACTTATCACCGTCAGAAAAGGAAGAGTACACAGAATTTCTAAGAGAATATGAGGACATATTCTCCTGGTCATATGATGACATGACTGGTCTAAGCACATCTATTGTGGCACATAAACTGCCAACTGATCCGACATCTCCACTGGTAAAGCAAAAGCTCAGAAAATTCAAACCTGATATGAGTTTGAAGATCAAGGAAGAAGTCACCAAGCAGGTCAAAGCCAAAGTTCTCAAGGTAGTGGAATACCCAACATGGTTAGCTAACATTGTGCCAGTACCAAGGAAGGACGGGAAGGTCAGAGTCTGTGTCGACTAGCGGGATCTCAATCGGCCAGTCCGAAAGACGACTTTCCTTTGCCAAATATACACATCCTAATCGACAATTGCGCCAAGCATGATTTGCAATCATTTGTGGATTGTTTCGCTGGTTATCATCAGATCTGGATGGATGAAGAAGATGCTGAGAAAAAGACTTTCATTACACTGTGGGGAATGTACTGCTACAGGATGGTGCCGTTTGGGTTAAAGAATGCAGAGTCCACCTATATGAGGGCCATGACTACCATCTTCCATGACATGATACACAAGGATATAGAAGTGTACGTAGATGATGTTATTATCAAGTCCAAGAAAGCCACCGATCACATGGAAGATTTGAGGAAGTTTTTCAATAGATTGTGAAGGTACAACTTGAAACTGAATCCTGCAAAGTGTGCATTTAGGGTTCCTACCAGAAAACTACTTGGGTTTATCGTGAGTCACCGAGGCATAGAGCTGGATCCATAAAAGGTCAAAGCTATTCAAGAGTTGCCACCGCCAAAGAACAAGAAGGACGTAATGAGTTTCTTGGGGAGACTTAACTATATCAGCCGGTTCATAGCACAATCTACAGTTATCTGTGAGCCAATCTTTAATATGCTGAAGAAGGGCGCCGCTACCAAATGGACTGATGATTTCCAAAGAGCTTTCGACAGAATCAAGGAATACCTATCAACACCACCAGTCTTAGTCCCACCTGAGCCAGGTAGACCCTTATTACTCTACCTTGCAGTATTGGATGGAGCTTTTGGTTGCGTTATGAGGCAGCATGATGAAATAAGGAGGAATGAGCAGGCCATCTAATACCTCAGTAAGAAGTTCACCCCGTACGAGGCCTGGTATTCTATGTTAGAGCGCACCTGTTGTGCTTTTACTTGGGTAGCTCAGAAGCTGAGGCACTACTTATGTGCCTATGCCACATATCTCATATCAAGGATGGATCCTTTAAAGTACATCTTCCAGAAGCCTATGCCCACTAGCAATCTAGCCAAGTGGCAAATCCTGTTGAGTGAATTTAACATTGTCTACGTGACTCAGAAAGTGATCAAAGAACAGGCATTGGCAGATCACCTTGCCGAGAATCCTATAGATGGAGAATACGAACCCCTGAAGACGTATTTTCCTGATGAAGGGGTGTCATTCATAGGATAAGGCATTGCGGAATCCTATAATGGCTGGAGAATGTTTTTCGATGGAGCTGCAAATTTCAAAGGAGTTGGCATAGGAGCAATCCTAGTATCAGGAACCGGTCAGCATTATTTGGTGGCCTCCAAACTCAGGTTCCCATGCACCAACAATATGGCCGAGTACGAAGCCTGCATCTTAGGGCTCAAGATGGCAATTGACATGAAAATTCAAGAATTGCTAGTGATCGGGAATTCAGACCTACTCATACATCAGGTCCAAGAAGAATGGGCAACCAAGAACTCTAAGATACTCCCATATCTGTATCACATGCAGGAGTTGAGAAGGAGGTTCACAAAGACAGAATTCCGACATGTCCCCAGAATCCAGAATGAATTCGCTGATGCAATGGCTACCCTGTCATCCATGATACAACATCCGGATAAAAACTTCATTGATCCCATTCCAGTAAAGATCCACGACTTTCCAGCTTATTGTGCCCATGTTGAAGAAGAAGACGGGAAACCTTGGTTTCATGATATCAAGGAATATCTGGCAAAGGAGAATACCTAGAGCTTGCAGGTCCTACTCAGACATGCACACTTCAGAGGTTATCCAATAATTCCTTTCATAGCGGAGGAATCTTGTATAGGAGGACTCCGAATTTGGGACTACTAAGGTGTGTCGACGCAAAAGAAGTATCCAGGCTACTAGAGGAAATCCATGCAGGGACCTGTGGACCGCATATGAACGATTTTGTCTTAGCAAAGAAGATACTCCGAGCTGGTTACTTTTGGATGACTATGGAAATGGACTACATCCAGTATGTCCGAAAATGCCCCCACTGTTAGATACATGCAGACATGATAAAGGTACCTCCAAATGAGCTTACTACGACAAGCTCACCGTGGCCGTTCGCCGCTTGGGGAATGGATGTTATTGGACCGATCGAACCTACCGCATCAAACGGGCATAGGTTTATCCTAGTAGCAATCGACTATTTCACTAAATGGGTCGAAGAAGCATCTTACAGAGCAATGACTAAGAAAGCCGCGGCAGACTTCGTCCGTGACCGTATCGTTTGTCGGTTCGGGATTCCAAAGTCAATCATTACTGATAATGGCTCCAACCTCAACAGTGACTTAATGAAAGCTATGTGTGAAACCTTTAAGATCAAACACAAGAATTCTACAACCTACAGACCTCAGATGAATGGAGCTGTAGAAGCCGCCAATAAGAATATCAAGAAGATACTAAGGAAAATGATAGAGAAGCATAAGTAGTGGAACGAGAAGCTATCATTTGCTTTATTGGGGTATCTCACCACAGTCCCCACATCAACTGGGGAAACCCCCTATATGCTGGTATATGGTACAAAAACAGTCATTCTCGTCGAGGTAGAAATTCCCTCCCTAAGGATCATACAGGAAGCTGAGCTCGACGACACAGAGTGGGTGAAAAGTCGTTATGAATAGTTAGCCGTCATAGACGGAAAGAGGATGAATGCAGTTTACCATGGTCAACTTTATCATAACAGAATGTCCAAAGCCTTCAACAAAAGAGTCAAGCTAAGACAGTTCACACTGGGCCAGCTGGTGTTAAAGAAAATCTTTCCACATCAAGATGAAGCCAAAGGGAAATTCTCTCCCAACTGACAGGGTCCGTACATAGTTCACCGGGTTTTGACAGGAGGAGCCCTCATACTTGCAGAAATGGATGGAGAAGTCTGGCCAAAACCGATCAATTCAGATACAGTCAAGCATTACTATGTGTAATCTTTATTCTTTCCTATATGATGTAATTTGAACTACATATGACTTGATTTCTGTTTAAGAGGGGATACGTAGGCAGCCTTATGGGTTCGGTAAAATTCAATAAATTTTTTATTTCCCCCGTAATTGGAACTGGGGCAGAATTTTGAGGAGTACCCTCAAAATTCCGAAGTAATTTCAGCTAGTCATCGCAAGCAGCCGTCAGAAACATCAAACCATTAAACTAGGGTAGAATTTTAAGGAGGACCCTCAAAATTTTGAAGCAGGAGAGGTTGCAATGTCCTGAACTACGTCACAGTCGTCGGTTCATCTAAAAAACTATTTTTTAAAATATGTACTTATGTCATATTTTTACAAACTCATGCATGTTTATTATCGAAATCGCTTTGTTCAACAACGCTACCCCAATGATACATATCGTATCACCAGATCAAAGCCGAATAGGTCGGACCAGGCCAACAGGGATACGAACTAACCTCCCTTCTACAAAACTCATGATTTTTCTTTGGATGCAAACATTTGGATTGCGAAAGCATCTGACATGCTATATATTCACGAGATAAACATTGCTAAGGAATACAACTCTCAGAATTGTTCGTGTTTATCGGCATTTCCTATCCACGCACGCCGTCGATATTCCCCATATCGCAACGTCCCCAACAGTCACAATGTCGCAACCTGCTATCAGCTAAGAAACTCTATTACCATTTGCCATTTTATTTTTATTTATGCATTGCATATGGCTACCATTCTGCCTTCCAAGACTGAACACTGTCTCCATCTGCATTTTCTGCATTGCATAAGGCTACCATTCTGCCTTCCGAGACTAAAAACTGTCTCCGTCTGCATTTTCTGCATTGCATAAGGCTACCATTCTGCCTTCCGAGACTAAACACTGTCTCCATCTACATTCTGCATGGCTGAAAGATCGCCACCTTATTTACATCCTGCATGGCTGAAAGATCACCACCTTATCTACATTTTGCATGGCTGAAAGATCGCCACCTTATTTACATTCTGCATGGCTGAAAGATCCCCACCTTATTTACGTCCTGCATGGCTGAAAGATCGCCACCTTATTTACGTCCTGCATGGCTGAAAGATCGCCACTTTATTTATGTCCTGCATGGCTGAAAGATCGCCACCTTATTTACGTCCTGCATGGCTGAAAGATCGCCATGTCATGGCCTAAGGACCCACCCTTTTATCTTTTGCATATCATTATTCAAAGGCGTCATAGTTCGGAGGCATCATTCTCATAGCCCGAGAGCATCATTTCATGGCCTGCGAATCCTTTATCATATGCTTCATGGCCCAGGACGTCATCCTAACCGTCTAAAGACAACATTCATAGTCCGACAGGAACTTGCATCACGTTTAAATTTATGCACAATATATGTTTGTATTGCTCATTTGCAGGTAAACCGGTGAGCAACGACCATCTTAGCAGGAGCGATTCCGCTCCAGTTCCGGTAGCCCTATTACCTTAACCATTCATCCTGACCTGAATATTGCGTCCGTTCTTGAAAGGCCTCCATCGGCATATTCCGCCGACGGATCCTGAACTACATATGACCTGATTCCTGTAAGACCAGAGATATGTAGGCAGCTCAGGAGCCAGAGCACGGCCAACCTCTTCAAACCACTTCGTTCGGTCAAAATTGGCCATCATATCTTTACCCGATAACTCTTTCATCCTTCCCGGGTAAAGAGGGGCAACTGTTGATACCCAATTTTTCGCTGTATTTTTAAATATGAAAAATACCTTCAAAATAGCCTATATATGCATATATAATTATATCCCAAGGTTACATTATTTTTCATTAATTTTTCAAAGATTTTTAAATCAATTCACTGCCCTATTTTATCAAGAAAACCCAATAATTATCCCCAAAATTATCATTTTGGTGATTCATTTATTGGAGCCTCATGTTTACACTAAAATATAGCTAAGATATTTTTTTTACATATTTTTTACAAATTTATTGTGACGACCCGACCCATCGTCTCATAGGTTACCGCTCCGTCTTCCCATTCTCAGCTTCTTTATGCTTTATTATCCATATCTTATGTGATCGAGTTGGTTTGGAGTGGTTTTGATAAGAAATGAGACACTTAGTCTCTTTTAAGAAGGTTTAAGTTGGAAAAGTCAACCAAACGTTGACTTATGAGTTAGAGGGCTTGAATGTGAATTCCGATGGTTCGGTTAGCTCCGGGAGGTGATTTGTGAGTTAGGAGTGTGATCAGAAGTGGTTTTGGAGGTCCGATGTAGAATTAGGCTTGAATTGGCGAAGTCAGTATTTTGGCGAATTTCGGTTGATAGGTGAGATTTTGATCCGAGGGTCGGAATGGAATTCCGAGATTTGCTGTAGCTTCGTTATGTTATTTCTGATGTGTGTGCAAAATTTTAGGTTATTCGAACATCATTTGGTCGGGTTTTTGATCGAAAGTGTATTTCGGAAGTTTTGGGAAACTTAGGCTTGAATTCGATGAGTTTTGGGTAATTTGATGTTGTTTGAGGTATTTTGATGATTGGAACAGGTTTGAAGTATATTATGAGTTATGTTGGCATGTTTGGTCGGGGTCCCATGAGGTTCGGATAAGTTTTGGAAGAGTTTTTGGAAGATTTTGCCGTTTTGAGCATAAGCATATAATGATCCAAAGGTTCATTTTTAGTTCTAGAGATCGAAATTTGATTTTGAGACTTCTAGAATTTTTATAATGAATTATAGGACTGATCTGGAAAGTTTGGTCTAATTTCATCAAGTCGCGATTGGGTTTTTGACACGAAACATGAGTTAATTGTTTAACGAGCGAAATGGATATCGCACTGAGCAAACAAGCTCCGAATTGAGTTTCAACTGAAGGGCTATGTTTGTATCATTATTTTTGACTCATAAGAACAAGAATCATCGAATTCTGAGGTCCCAGGCCCGAGAAATGAATTTTTGAGTAAAATTGTTTTCTGAAAATATTTAAGGAAAATGGAAATGAAATTTGATTAGAAAGTGATGATATCGGGCCCGTATTTTAGTTCCGATGCACGGTACAACTCTTATATATGGTTTAAGCACTTTTTGTAAAGTCTTGTTGAAAACGGACGTCATTTGACGTGTTTCGGACTCAAAATGGAAAATTTGATGTTTTATGAAATTTGAAAGAATTCTTGGATTTTAAAGCTTAATTCATGGTATATGACGTTATTTTGGCGATTTGATCACACGGTTAAGTTCGTAGGATGTTGTTGAGTTAGTGCATATGTTTGGTTAGGAGCCTCGAGGGCTCGGGAGTGTTTCAGAGGTGTCTCGGAGTGATTTCGGACTTAGGAAAATTTGGAGAAAAATTGCAGAAATAGTACCCAGTGAACAGTAATCACGCGTGAACAGTAACTGCGCGGGTGATTGGAGGTAAGTACTATGAACTAAATACATGATTATATTGTGAAATCATCCTTGAAATCCATGAAAATATAGCCAAATTGTAAGAAAATAGGGCTTGAAATTGAAATTCTAAATTTGGGATTTGAGGGGCCATTTGTGGTCCGATTTGAGAGATTTTTGTATGTATAGACTCGTGGGGAGATAAGGAACCCGATGACGTAAAAATTTCTGAGTTTCGAGACATGGGCCCGGGGCTCGGGTTTTGGAAAATTCGTTAATTTTGATATTTTTTGAGTGTTTTCGATTGGGTATTGACCATTTAGCATAATGCGACATATTCGTGGTGATTTTGGGCAGATTCGTCGCACAAGGAGGCTAATTTGATAGGCAAAGGCATAGCGAGCTAGAACTTTGGCCGGTTTGAGGTGAGTAATGAGTGTAAATGATGTCCTGAGGGTTTGAAACCCCGGATTGCACATCATAGTGCTATATTGAGGTGAGACACGCGCTGGATGAAGAGCGCGGGGTCCTTTACTACTGGGGATTGTGACTTGGTCCATCCCGTACTGATGATTTTACTGCATATTTGATTGAAACTGATTTGTTATCATCATGATTTGGGTTGTTTGCCATATTTGGGCTTCGTGCCAATTATTTGATTCCTTCGGGAATTTTTATCACTATTTCCTCACTGTTTTGACTTATATTTAAACTCAGTCCTGTTGATGATTATTGTTTTACAAACTCAGCCACTTTTTTTACAGATTTGAAACTCAAATGATATTTCTAAATGATATTTTGGGCTGAGAACTACTGTTTTACAAATGCCCAAGGGGCTTGTTATGATTTTCGGACTGAGTGAGGCCGAGGGCCATACGTGAGGATATGCTGAGTGATATGAGGTCGAGGGCCTGGGTTACTATTTATGCCACGCGGTGGCTTGAGTGATGTGAGGAGGCTTTCAGGCCTTATGAGTGAAGTGAGAAGGCTTTCAGGCCTTATGTTATTATTGCGCTTGGGGTGTAGGAGCTCCTCCGGAGTCTGCACACCCACAGTGAGCGCGGGTACCCATGTGATTTGAGACAGTGGTAACAATGACACTGTATGATGCAATTTGGTCAGATAACAATGACTGACCAGGACAGTGGTAACAATGACACTGTATGATGCAATTTGGTCAGGTAACAATGACTGACCAGGACAGTGGTAACAATGACACTGTATGATGCAATTTGGTCAGGTAACAATGACTGACCAGGAATAACACCATGAGGTCAGGTAACAATGGCTGACTAGGAACTAATTTGTGCCCGAGGGGCTGGTACTATTCTATATGATTGCCCGAGGGCGAGGTTTATATGTTCATTTTGCATACTCACTTGTCTTTTACTTGTTTAACTGTGGTATTTGTGCCCGAGGGGCGGATTTCTGTGCATAGCGGCACTAATTGTTTTGAAATTTATTTCACAACTGTTGAAAAGATCATTTTTAAAAGAGGTTTAAAACTGAGCCAAGGTATTTTCTAAAGAATTCACAATTTCACTGATTTTTCTCAAGGAGTTTTACACTGCCTCTATATAGCATGTTGGTTGCTTTACGTGATTTCTTGCTGATCAGTTATTATTTACCTTTATTACTAACTGAGTTGGAGTACTCACTTTACTCCCTGCACCTCGCGTGCAGTTTCAGGTATTTATTCACCCGGTAGCGGGAATTGGCTGCGTGGAGGCAGAGTTGTAGAGGTTTTAGCGAGGTGACTGCCAGCGTTCGCAGCACCACTGTCTTTCTATGTTATTCATTATTCTTGTTCAGTGTATTTCTAGACTATAAAGTGGAAATTTCATTCTTATAGATGCTCGTGACTTGTGACACCCTGGTTAGGGTTGTGTCGGGCTGGACTTCCGCATTATTATCTATATTTGTGTTAATTAACTGCTTTAAAAGATGAATTGGGTTAGACTGGCTGGCCTTGTCTTCAAGATAGGCGCCATCACGACCGGGTTCGGGGTTAGGGTCGTGACATTTATTTAGTATTTTAAGGTTAAAATTGCATAATTACAATATTAGCCATTTTTAGGTTTAAATTTGTCTCATGTTTATAAAATGGAATATTATATTTTTAAATTGATAATTATATATTATAAACCATTCTAATACTTTTAATTTGTTTTTAGAAATTTATTTACTATTTTCTATAAATTAAAGGGAAAAAGGGGCTATTTAACTTGTAGCCAAATTTGGCTTTCAAATTTAGCCTAAAATCAAACAGATCCCAACCCAAATTAAACCAGTCCAATCACCTAATTAAACCAGCCCAAAGACCCAAGCCCAATCCCTAAATCTACCTGACCCAACCGGACTAACTCTTAGCCGTTGATCAATTTTGATCAACGGCCCAGATGCGTTCTTACTAAATTAAACCAAACGACCCCCCCAACCCCTCTCATCCTCGCTCAACCGACTCTCATCTCTCTATCTCTATCTCTGGTTCTCTCTAGAACCTTCCCCCTCCCCCTACGCTCTGATGAGCTTCACTCACCTTCTCCGGCCATTTTCTTGCCTGAATCCATGGTTGTTTCACCACCCACCAGCCTTCTATGGCTCCTCCATGCTTGGTTACCGAAGTCTCATGACCTGACCACGAAGAAGCTGGGTCCAGACCTTGCTTGATTCAAGTTCCATGGCCATCTCCGGCCTTGCTCCGGCAAGCCATGTCTGTTCGAGCCTGGCCTTGACTCCTCCTGCTTAGATCAAAGACTATCCAAGCCTTTCTCACCGTTTGGGTTCCTCTAAAACCCTAGCTTTTGAGGTTCTTCTGATTTCTTTAGATCTGTACTAGATCTATGTTTTCCCTAAAACTTTTAAACGATTTCTTGATATTTCTTTCAAAACTATGCTTTCAAAACCTTTATTTTTTCCGATCTAGGGTTTTTGAGTTATTTAGATGTTTCTCTGATTTTCCTTTTTCTCTTGTATGTTTCTTCTACTATGTTTCTTCTGCAGTGTTCTTTGTGTGTCTCTTCTACTATGTTTCTTCTACTGTGTTCTTGTTAAGCTTCTTCTACCATGTTCTTATCAGTTTCCTCTACTGTGTTTTTATATGTTTCTCCTACTGTGTTCTTATTAAGTTTCTTCTACTATGCTTCTTTATATGTTTCTCCTACTGGGTTCCTATTAGTTTCTTCTACTAGGTTTCTTATTAGTTTCTTCTACTATGTTTCTTTATTATGTGTCGCTTGTTGTTCTTTTACTATGCTTCTCATGAGTTCCTGCTACTGAAAGAGCATGTCAAAGGTCTCAGTTCCTTTTTGAGACCTCTGAACCTGTCTCGATTAGTATCTTTTTCCTTGATTACTTGTCCTCTTATCTCTGCACTCGATTGACGGTAAAACCCCTAGAATTTGGGGGTTCATCCGAGTTTTGAGACCATTGGCTATATGATTTGCTTGAACTTGTTTGATTCCAGAAACCCTAACTCCTTTAGACCTATTTCGAGTCTCTGAACTGAGTCTCGAAATCTCTGTTTCTTTAAGCGATTCTGATTTTTCTACTAAACTCTTCTAAGGTCTTTATGCTGGACCCTTTGTATGCTATTTGATGCTATCACTCTTCTACATTGTTGACCTATATGACTACCATGATCCTACAGGCTATTACCTACTGATTTTGCAATGGCATGACGTTTTTTTTCTTTGCCCTAAATTCATCCTAGCATATTTGTGTGCTCTTTATATATGCTGAAATCCTCTCTGAAAATGGCTTTAAATTTTGATTGATTTCAAATTTCCTTTGTATAAGTTTGATTGATTTCTCTCCTTGTCTGCTGACTTCCATGTTACTCGATTTGAGTCAAAAACTTTCCTTAGCTTTTCTGACTTGGTTCATTCATGGACCAATGATTACAAAAATCTCTGACCCCTTGATTTACTGTATACTGATTGATCCTTACCTTATTTGTTTTAATCGTTTATTTCAAAATTCCTCCCTTAATTAAACCCTTATGTATTTACCCCTAATTGCCTACTTTGCACAAGATGCTTATTTGATTTCTTTCCTTAAATAACTTTTATCATTTAAGTTTGAATTCCTTAATTAAAGGAAGTCTTGTATTGATTGATATTTAATTGATATCCAGTTCCTTAATTATTTTTTACCTTATTTCTGCCTATTTTTCACGCTATGAATACACGACTCTTTCATTAGTAAAAACAACCATCATTCATAGTCTTTCTGAATTTACACTTACACTCAAAAGTATTCTCTCTTGTTTCTTGTGTTGTGGTCTGTTTACAAGACCTACTGCCTGCCTTTCTTTATTTGCTTCTTTGAAAACTGGTATGTCCTGATTTAAGCTTTTTAGCACCACAACAATGTGTTTATTTACATCTTTTGTATCCCTGTCTGCTTACTGCTTCTATGTGGTTCAACATTACTGATTTCTTTCTGCCTGTTCTATTATGAATCCCAAACCCCTGCCCCCTATGTGTTTAAGCTATGGTTTGAGGCACGACAATACTACAAGTTATTGTCCATGAATCAAACTCGATCCCTTTGGATCCTAGCCTCTAAATAGTGCGTTCTAGCAGGTTTGAGAGTATGCTAGCATCCTCCATTGCTGAGCATGCTTGAAGCCTGTCCTGGCTTAAGTAATAGGCTCTTCACAATCTCCCTCCCCCCCTTGAACCCCCTATGTATGTTTATTAGTAGTTGTTTCCCTCTCCTTTTCCCCTTTAGTATTCTATTCTGCACTTGCACACTTTCCTAGTCTTTAAGTTTCGCCCCCTTCTTGTGAGCCTTGCCTTGGGACCCTTTGAGTTCCCTCTGAACTTGGACACTTGAGGGTTGGCCCTTTCACACTGCACTTGTCCTAATATGATAATACATTTGGGTGTGAGCATTTCCCGGAGACCCTTCGAGGCTCTTAGGGAACTTTGACACACTCAAATGGGAGAAAGGCTTTGGATCATGATCTCATGGAGTTGGTTTACATCATATTTCACGCATGAAGTCTGAATTAGGCTTTCCTTTGGTTGTACTTTTATTTATATTTTCTGATGTTTTTTTTACTTTATTCTGGCTGTAATAATCTGTGA
The DNA here is from genome assembly GCF_000393655.2 of Nicotiana sylvestris. Taxonomy (NCBI): domain Eukaryota; kingdom Viridiplantae; phylum Streptophyta; class Magnoliopsida; order Solanales; family Solanaceae; genus Nicotiana; species Nicotiana sylvestris. Next base: position 189,548,315 of record NC_091059.1, read on the forward strand.
TAAACTCTTGGGTATGGCTAGTGAAAAGGGTGGGTAATTATGTATGCAAAAAGGGTAGATACCATGTGTATAGGAATTTTGAATATGCATATAGAAATCATGCCTATAGGTGTTTGGAAATCTGCATATGCAAATGCATATAGAAATAATGCCTATAGTTCCTTCTAAATTCTGTATATCCTACATTCATATAGAAATCATGATCATAGGACTACTATATTCATATAGAAATCATGCCTACAGGATTGTCTAAATCTGCACCTAGATATCATGTCCATAGGTCTTAAGCAAAATTCAGCGTCTAGATATCATGTTCATAGGTTTAAAACGAGTCTTCTACATTTTTATACCATGTCTACAAGGTTCAAAATCAACCACGCGTAGAAAGCATGTCTATAGGAATTCCTAATTGAATCTGAATCGCTTCATTCACGTATAGAGCTAAGATCAGTAATAACGGGTACCATCAGTTGCAGAACTTATAACCTTCGTTAAAACTTTCCTTTCTTTTAATAATCTGACTGGCCTTTTTTAACTAGTACGTATTCAGTTATTATAGACCTTGTTATTTCATTGTTTTCTGAATTCAGTAGATACCATGCCTATAGGATCCTTGTCCAGCACTTAGGCAAGCCTTAGAGTAAAGTTATAAACTGAATCTGTTCTACTAACTACAACCAGCAGGTAGGCCTGATTCGGATTCCTTATCTGAATTGTGTAATAAATCAGTCTACCTCAACCTTTAAGTTCTTTCATGTTTAGTATCTAATCAGACCCTAAGCAGTATGTGTAATAAATCAGTCTGCCTCAACCTTTAAGTTCTTTCATGTTTAGTATCTAATCAGACCCTAAGGAGTATGTGTAAGTCATGCTAATTACGTGCTTCTTTGTTTAAAGGGGATATATCTGAGCCTTTTGCTTGTTATGTGCTTTCCCCCAACTTGCTATACATGTTTTGTGTGTCGTCTTAGAATTTTTCCTTTGAAACTACAAATAAGCCTAACATCCCTCCCCTTTAGAATTAGTAGTCCTAAATGCCTCCGGGACTGATAGGATTGGATCGGGTAATAGCATGCAATAAGTAATCGAGACCATTCCGCGCTTTAATACCCTAACGGGGTGGGAAGGATAGATATGGATATGATGACCACACGATAATGTCACGTGTAACCCCTCATTGAGGAGTGATTACCGAGCATTGTGTGGGGTGATCCATATTATTAATAAACCTAGGACCCCCCTTCCCCTCTGTTTCTTTGTTTCTTCTAAAGCTTTCAAACTATTTCTTTTAAGAAAAACCAGCTTTCTTTTAGTTCTTTCCAACTTTATTTATTTGTAAACCATTATGTGAAAATCCCCTCTTATTTGAAGTTTTATTTACCTACATGTTATTTGCACCTAAATTCGCAACAATAGTCTGGCCGGGAACCACACTAGTGGATCCTGAGGGGTGCCTAACACCTTCCCCTTAGGATAATTTCAAGCACTTACCCAATCTCTGATTATTCAAATCAAACCCTCTTGGTGTCCTAATGTACCCTAATCTTTAGGTGGCGACTCTTTAAGTCAAACCCATTTCCCAAAAAGAATGAGTTGCCCTCTCAATTGTCATAAACCCGATTTCGCAAGGAAAAGGGGGCACAACACATACAAACACTATTTCTTGTCATATTCAGTTTCCATATTGTGTAGTGTATTATATTGGAATGAGGAAAAAATATATCTGTATAAAAAAGTTGTACTATTTGTGTGTGGAAAGAAATCTTTGTGTTTTCCCTGATTTATACCATTAAGTTTTCCCTGATTTATGCCATTAAAATAGAATTGAGAACCTTAATATATTAGAATATTTACTTTAAAGTAAGTTGTTCATCAGCTCTTGGATAATAAGTTATAAATTTTTTTTGCAATTATAGATGAATCACTATGCTTTGTTTATATTCTGCCACGTATATCTTTTATGTCTTGCCCGACTTGATTATGCATATATGAATCTCATAAACATATTGCATAATCATATAATTATATTTATGTAGGATGTTAACTAACCAAACACCTAAGGTTGGAAAACCATACACCAAATGGAGTGAAGTTCAAGACGAACATTTCATTTATTTTATCGCTAAGCTAGTTAAGTTAGAAAGAACGCAACAAGGAGGCTTAACAACCGAGGGATGGGATGGTGTAGAAAGAGAAATGGATAAGTTATATGGGGACAAATTAGATAAGACGAAAATGAAAAATAGGATGAGAACCTTGAAGAAAACTTATGCTACTATGAAGAGAATGGTGCAACATAGTGGATTTGGGTGGAATGAAGAAACTCGAAAAGTTGATGCCGAAAATGATGTTTGGGAGCAGTACCTTGCAGTGAGTCATACTATTCTTTTTTCCTTTTATAGCTAAAATTTGAATATAAGTTATTTGTTTCTCTAATTAAGAACATTGGTTATGTTATAGGCTCACCCAAAAGATGCTCAATATAAAACGAAGAAGTTGCCAGACTATAATACTTTGGCTTTGATTTTTGGAGATAGTGTCGCTGATGGTAGGAATGGATGTGAAATTAATGATACAGAGGATTTCCAAAATGAATTTTCTGATGAGGAGATACCAGGCGAAAAAATTACTACACCTATTTCTGAAGATGCGCAGTCTATTGACCATGTATATCTTGATCAAAACATAAGCTTCACGAGTACTGAAACAACACAATCAACTGGTCAAGATAAGAGAGCAGGAAAAGGATGTTTAGCTAAGGAACAAACTTTGGCATCTCGTCCCAAAAGAATTAGGAACTCTATTGGAACTAGTTTGGCTAAATCTGTTGATAGATGGACAACTATAGCTGAAGAACAAATAAGGCTACAACATGAACCAAAATATACTTCTGTAGAGAAATCAATGCCTTTGATAATGGAACTACAATTGGACGACGCATGGAATATACGAGTTATTGATCTCCTTACAAATGAGAGAAATGCTGAATTCTTTGCTGCTATGGCTCCTGCGCTTAGAAAGAAATGGGTTATGCACAAACTTGGATCATATGATTGATGCTGTTAGTGTTGTGTTTTTGATATTCGGGTGAAGTTATTGTGAGCACGTGATTTTTTCCCTATATGAATTACTCCCACAAATTCAAAACAAAATATTTTCACATTATTTGCAATTTTGAGGATTTTTGTGGCATTTTCTGTCAAGTGTTTGCATTTGTCTGTGCATGTTTATTTTGTTTAATCAATGAAAAATACAAAAATATGTTGCATTTGCATTTAGGATTCAATTCTACATTTTGGGATTACTTAGCAAATTAGTTGTTTTATAAAATAAAAAAAAATGAAAAAATCACAAAAAATAATTTGTTTTGCATTTTAATTTTAGTTTTTTGTTTTGGGTAGTTATTCCTTTAATTCGATTTTTAATTACTTGTATTAATTATTATTTAGAATTAATTAGTTTTTTAGGTTAATTTGGTTTTGTGATTTAACTTAGGATTTTATTTTTAATTTTGAAAAAAAAAGAGGAATTAAAAAGAGTTGGAAATTAAAAAAGAAATAATTTGAAAAGAAGAAAAGAAAAGGAAGTGTTGAAGAGGTCTTTTGGGCCTTCTTAATTTTAATTCCCCAAACCCGCCCGGCTGCCCTCTAAACCCGACCCATCCCCACCAATACATACACTAATACATACAGAGATCCAAAATCCAAAATCCCTAATTCAAACGCGCACTGTTCATCTTCTTCTTCATCTCAGCCGCGTTCAACTCGCCAAATCTCAAGCGAGTGAGCTCAAATTCACCCCACGCGTTCCCCCTCTCTCCTCGTCAGCATATTTGTAACGATCTCTAACAGATTCTCTCGTCCCCATCCCTTTCTCATGTGATGGAAGCCTCTAGAAGGCATATGCTGGATGAATGGGGAGCGTGAGATCGATTTGGATTGATCCCAGCCCTTCATTCATCAGGTGTTGTCCTGATAACTAGAGGAAATTTTTTTTGAGATTTTCAGAGAGAATTCTGGGGAATTTTTCTGGTAAAAAAGAGGGGGAGAGAAAAGTTGAGGGATTTCTTTAACTTCGGATTTCTCTTCCTTGAAGATGGTTTTTTTTCTCTTTGAAAAGTTTCTCTTAAAGGTTCAAAGAGTGAGACACATATATTTTCTTAGTTCTGAATCTGGTTTTTGAGTTCCGAAGAGATGAAAAAAATGAATTGAAGTTCAAGCTTGGTTTTTCTATTGTTGTCCTGTTGAGTTACTGCTGAACCACGTTAGGATTTGGAGTCGGAATGTGTGTTGTCGAGTCTATAATTATTAAAGGAAGTTTGAAATTTCAGGTTCAATTTCTTTTCTTTTCTGTATCTCTATTTTAAAATGTTCTTGAACTGTGAAATTCTGTCCAGAATGGTGTTTTGTTCTGTAATTGGATTTCTTGCAATGAATCTCTTCTTAATGGTGATGTATTTGAGTATGTTCAGTCGGTAAAAGTTGATTTTGAATGGTCGTCCTCTATGCTTATATGCTTTAACTGTTATTTTGGTGTTGAGTTTTCATTTGAGACAAGATTTCGTCATTTTCAAATGAATGATTGTGTTCAGCTTTGGGATTGCTAAATGAGAATGAATTTGTGATGTCTATTCGCATGAGTTTCTTTGGATTCTTCTGCTATCGGAAGAGCAATCACACGTCCTTAGGAAGTCAAAATGGTTGATCGAATTTCAAACAGGGTTATGAGTCCAACTAACCCGCTCTTGTGAAATCTCCCTAGTTCTATGAAACCTTCCCCATTCGCTAGAGGCTTTTAAACTAGTATCGCCCTATTAGCTAGAGTAACTGTTTTAAGAGCTTTGTTGATCAATGCCTTCCTGATTCTCTTGGTTAAGGACTAGCTGCTTCAAAATGAGTTCCTGGTGTGTTCTTGACAGCCACGAAATATTCTGATGTTCAAACTAGTCTGCTCACACTAAATGCTTAGTTTCAGCATGTTTAACTTGAATTAGTAAGTCGTAAGACTGCTAATGGGTCATGAATCACTAAAGTGGCCTGTTCTCTGATTTCACGACTATTTTGCACGTGCTGCTGGTTCGAAATTGCCAAAGTTATTCCTGATATTGTGTGCTCTTTGTGGCTTATCATACTTGAAGGGATGATTAGATTTTGATTGACTTTTTGTTTGATGCTTGAGTCTGATGACCGGCGCTTCATTTGTATACTTTTGAAAAGGTCTTGTTTGTGTTTTTCTGCAATTGGACGTGAAACTAGTGAATGGCGAGCTTGATACTACCTGTTAGCTTGTGTAATAATTGAACTTGATGATTTTAGGTTCTTCAAACATGTCATATGCATTGATAAGTTCAGTAGTCATTTTTCCTTTAGCGTGAGTTAACTGCCATTTTGGTGAATTTGAGTATATTGTTATATGTTGCAAAGTTTCAATGTTTGTCCTTTGTTTGAATATTCACTGTCAGGTTTCAATGCTTGTCCTTTGGTTCATCTTGATTTTATCAGTTCGAATTCATTATCTTAATCTCCTAGTGTTACTTGGCAAGCTTGTGTTCATTCAGGATTGTTGGTATATCACGTTTGAATTGGAAAGACGACTCGTTTGTGTACAGTTTTTAAGTTTGGTTACAACTATTTTTCTCACAATTTTAAAGCGTGCGTCTTCTAGTTCATATGCTGAAGGCGTCAATTTACAGTGAAGAGCTCATGTCCTCGTGCCTAACTTACTTTGCAATCACCAAATAGGCAAAATTTCTTGTTTTAACTGAACGGATGCATGTCATCTGTCATTTTTCATGGGTTTTGGTATTGCTTTTGATGAGTGTTTGTTTGGTAATGTGTTATATGAACTACTGGCCAAGGAGGTTAAGATTGAGAATGAGATTCGAACTCAAAAATGGGCTAACTGGTTTAAGGATTAATTTTGATAGTGAAAGGGAAATTTTGGCCATATGAGAATCAGTTTTGCGGCCCAGTTCATTAGAGGTCCTAGCTTTGCCCATTTCCATTACATACAGATGCTTTTCCATTTTCTTTATAACAATGTTACCGGTACATATAGAATAATTCGAGGAGCGTCGTGCCAAATAAAATGGCAAATTGCATGGCCCCATGCAATTAATCTTGTTTTTTCAATCCTTAGAAATCGAGGCGGGCCATTTAGCAAATTTTCCCTGGCCCTCGCAAAGTTAAAATGCGTAGTCGCTTTAGGCGCATTATTTTAATAATTAACTTCCTAAACTCGGGTGTGCATTTCATGTAACCCAAATCCAAATCTTAACAACGTTAAATAATATGTGTCTCGGACTACGAGTGCATTTCATGTGGCGTGGTCCAAAGACGTGTTTTAGATGACGTTGAAATCTTCCTTCAAATATTTAAAAGCGGTGTAAAGCTAAAATGCACATAGGTTTAAAAGTGTTTTAAAATCGGATAACTAGGCCAATAATAACAGTTGAGCGACCATGCTAGAACCACGAAACTCGGGAATGCCTAACACCTTCTCCCGGATTAACAGAATTCCTTACCCAGATTTCTATGTTCGCAGACTAAAATAAAGAGTCAATCTTTCTTCGATTCGGGATTTTAAACCGTTGACTTGGGACACCATAAATTATCCCAAGTGGCGACTCTGAATTTTACATAAAATAATCCCGTTTCGATTGTCACTTAAATTGGAAAAACTCCCTTATACTCCTTCTCGAGGGTGTAGGTAAAAAGGAGGTGTGACAGCTCTGGCGACTCTGCTGGGGAACGAACCCAGAATCTCTGGTTCAGGGTTCAAAATTTGAGCTTAGATGAATTGTTATAGTTGGCTTTATTTATTATCTGATTTTGTTACATGTTTGGGCCTAATGTGCTAAGTGTTACTTTTACCGCTTTGATATTCTGTGAACTGTATATAAATTGCCACGAAACCCTTCTTCTCTCTGAGTCTTCTAGATCATGGGGGAGTGTGCACTTTGTGTGACTTCTCTTCTATTAGAGTCATATCCCAAATTTTAGAACGAGGTTCGGACAAGTTGCAAAGCCGGTGAAGCTTCTATATTACTGGTATGCTGCCCCTCCTCGGCTCGAGCTGTCCGCTCGAGTAAGCCAGGTCTAGAACAATAAACCCAGGTTTATAAACCTAGTATAACAAGACCTCATGCCAGATCCCTAGTAGGAACGTTTGCTTACATCACGTGCATTTGACTTTGGAAACTCAACACAGGGGTTGGGTCTGTCTAGGACAGGTGCACCAAAATTGAAAAGACCATCCTGATGCATCTTACTTGCTACTTGTGCATTTGTCTGATTTAGATTTGCATGCTGACCAACTTTTGAATAATGGGAGAAAGTTGGGAAAAAAGAGAATAGCAATGTGAGGATTAAGTGAGTTAAATCACCTGTTTTGGAAAAACCAATGTCCAAATGGTACTGAAACTCTGCCGATTTTTATTTGAGAAAAATGAAAAAAAAGAAAGGGTTTTGTTTTGAAAAATAGTTGGTTTTATTTTATTTGCCTGAACTACGCTAGTTTGATTCTCACCGGATGTGAGATACGTAGGCAACCCCCATCGGGTCCAACTTCCTTTTGCAAAAATAGCCCAAAAAGAACAAAAAATTTATGTTTATTGCAAATAAGTAAGGTGATGCCATTCTTGTCTAAAATAGCCGAATGTCCCCAAAAGGGCGTCGGAATGCCGTTTTTGCAAGAACAACCACCTTTAGTAATTTTTAAAGGTTTTGGCTAGTTCCGTTTTTGCAAGAACAACCACCTTTAGTCATTTTTAAAGGTTTTGGCTAGTTAGCCGACACAGCCTTAAAATCTTTGTTTCCGAAGTGCTGAAAGGCCATATTGGCAAAGCCGGATATTTTTGTGAGAACTTTGAAAAAAAATGGTCATTTTTCTTGAGTCAAAATGAGTCATAATTTTCTTTTAATGAAAATCACCCTAATAAATGTGCAGGATGAACACAACTCAAAATGAACCTTTCTCAGTCCGTGAAGAGATCCCTTTGGAGCTACATATGTGGTGGCATGATTTAAGGGAAGATAACAGAAAAATTGTGACAAAAGCATTGGGCGGTCTTGTCGGGCTCTTGAAAGTTAAGCCGAGAAAGGACATAATAGAGGCCTTGATACCATTTTGGGACCCAGCACATAATGCATTCCACTTTCCTGATTTCGAGCTAACTCCTACACTAGAAGAGATAGCAGGCTACGCTGGTTTCGATAGGAATCTTAGAAATCAATACCCAGTGGCACCTAGGGAAGTAACCCCTCACAAATTTTTGGACCTGTTAAGCATCAGTCGGGACATCCGAGACAGAAATTTGGCCAAAGGATTCTGTACCTTCTACTTTTTGTATCGACGTTACGGGAATCCCCGTGGCTTCGAGACGCCAGATACCGGTCTTACTCATGCGGGAAACCAAGACAAGTGGGAACCTCGGAGAGGATTAGCTTTTATAATGGCGTTCCTGGGTACTTTGATTTGCCCCAGAAAAGACGGGAACATAGAGTTGGGACTCGCGGGGATAGCCGACTTTATGATGAAAAAGGCAAATGGGACCATAGTATGATGATTTTGGCAGAAATTTACCGAGATCTGACCCTTTGTCGAGAAGGGGGAAAGTTCTTTGAAGGGTGCAATATGTTGTTACAATTATGGATGGAGGAACACCTTTTCCACCGTCCTGGATACTTGAATTGTGGAATGACTGGCCTTGAGTGCATTGAAAAACATGAAAAGCGGGTAGAGGGTTATGAGTTCCCGGATGGTACGGAAGCATGGCATGCTCATTTGAGATCTTTGACTGCGAATAAGATCGAATGGACATTCGGGTGGCTCTCGGTCAGTGAGGTAGTTTATATGTCGGCTGATGTATGCTTTCTACTATTAATGGGTCTTCGGAGTATCTAGCCTTATGCTCTGCACCGAGTTCTACGTCAGTTAGGACGATACCAGACCATCCCACACGATGAGGATTTGAGTTGACAGGTTATTGAGTTGGAACCAAAAACCACTTTTCCAGAAGAGAGTGCGTCAGATTTGGCATTTGTGCAGATTCTTAGAGCCTAGAACTCAAGTACGAGATCTATCCAGAGGTGAGGTGGAGCCTGGTTACACTTTGTGGTATGGTAAAAGATCCCAAGTTCATCAAGAGCCCAAAAGGCCCACAAAGAAACCCCATGTCCAACAATTTACCGACAGAGCACAAGTGCAATGGGACTGGTTGACCAAAGAAAATGAGTACCGAGCCACCATAGGCAGGCTGGAAAAATAAGTCATGGACCTTCAGTTTGAGAATGGGTTGCATGCCACCGCAGATGAAGGCGAGAAGAAGAAGCTAACCCAGGAAAATGAAGCCCTCAAAGCTCAAATCCAGAAGATGAAAATAGCTGCTAGAAACCCGGAAAGAAGCAGAGTGGATGAAAGGCTTATAAGCAGTCTGAAAAAGAAAGCCCTTGAGTATCAAGATGACTAGAAAAGTCTGAGGCCAGTCTAGCAAAAGTCCGGGCTCAATTGGTGGAAAATGCAAAAGGTCGGACACAGTTTGTGCAACAAATGAAAAGAAAGTATGAAGGGACAATCACTAGCCTGAAAAGAAAAATAGTTACTCTCGAGAATGAGGCAGCCAAGCAGGCCAAGGACTTTAAAGCTGATAGGGAACACTGTTATGATTTGATGGCTCGGATGGAGGAAGAAATGCAATAGTTGCAAAATCAACATCTCCATGATACTCAGGTGTTAGAATCCCGGAATCAATAGGTTAGGCGTTTGCTTCAGGAAAAGGGTAGAATCCGAGAGCGGTTCAGAGCCATTGCCGACTACATTATTGTGAAATGCCAAGCATGCAAGGATATGACTCGCACCACTTTCTTCACGGTAGTGATGACGTTTGTCCGACATATAATGAATGATTTGGAGAGGCTTCAAAGGGATCTTGCACATAGGCCCGTGGCGAGATCGAATGATGTCCTGCGGGCCCCAGGAGAATTTGAGGCATTAATGTATTCATGATTTTCATTAGAGTCTGTTAGTCTGTTTGCGAGTCTGTATTTTCTTTTATTGGAGTCTGTTAGTTAATTTTCGAGTTTGTTGTTTCACCTTCTGTCAGAGTTTGTTGGTCTTGTTTTGAGTCAGAGTTTATTAATTTACCTTTTTGAGTCTGTTAATTTTATAATTTGGTAGAATGAGTGGTTGTAATCAAAACTGTTTTATTTTATAGAAAAAATTGAAAATCCTAAAATGTTTTGTTATTTATATTATGCACTTATCTCCAAGAACTACACTTGGTCTAATTCATGTGGGGTCATGATACATAGACAATCTCCATAGGATTCGACCATAACCAAAAGAAATAAAAAGAGTGATAAAAAAAGGGGAAGAATAAGAGAGAGGAGGAAAAGAAAAGAGAGAGAAAATAAGAAACCATGGGGAGGGAACAATGGCAAAACAAGAGAGGGAAATGAGAGAATAAAACAAAGGAAAATCAAGCAAAGGAAGGCAAGAATGAAAAAGAAAAAAAAAGAAAAAGGAGAGAGAAAAAGAGTAGTTGCAAATGAAAATAAGAGAAAGCCGGGATGGCGCAAGCAACCGATCAAATGCATAATAGAAACGGTTAATTGCTTAGGTGCATTCATTCCCCAAATGAGCGATTGCCTATCTGTTAAGCTTTAATCACTAACAAGTTTGTTGTTGACAATTCAGTAGAGAAAGGTGGTTGGTTTGTGGTTCCCGAAGTAGTAACTCCTCTCCACAACATAAAGTCAAAAGGCAATGGCAGACAATAACAGAACTAAGTTGGTTGAACAGGACAATGGGTTGGTTAAAGAGGTAAAGATGTTGAGACAATACATGGCGGACATGTATCAGGCTTGGATGACTGGGAAGGCACCACCCCCGCCACCACCTAGCTTCCTAGATGTCGCCCTTACCCAAGCTCCGGACACAATGCCAGATGATCCTCCATACTCTCTAGATCCACCCGCTTATCTCCAAGCTCATGATGCCCGATATTACCCCTTAGAGGTTGCCCACAAAGTTCCCTACTCATACAAACAGGGCCCGCGGGATGAGTCTCATGTTGAAAATGAAAGGTTCACAGGAAGAGAAGGGAAAAATGGGATACCCAGGAGGCTTAAAGGCATAGGACAATCCTTGAAGAACAAGAAAGGAAGGGGAGACCAGGGTAGCATGACTTACAAAGAACTGTCCGAGTCCCCTGACGTTTGCCTGCCGCAGGATTTAAAGTGCCACAATTTAACTTGTATGATGGGTATGGAGATCCGGTAGCCCATTTGAGGGATATTTCAGTGAAATGAGAAGTATTGGCGAGAAAAATGATTTGTTGATGGCGTATTTCAGTGAGAGCCTGACTGGGGAAGCTTTGGAATGGCATAATCGTCAAGATGTTGGTAAGTGGCCTACATTGGGTGACATGGCTCAAAATTTTGTTCGGTGCTTTCAATACAGATCAGGTGTTACCCCAGACCGCTCCTCCCTATCTAAAATGAAAAAGAAGCCGGAGGAAAGCTTTAGGGAGTTTGGGCTCAGATGGAGGGAGCAAACTGCTCGAGTCAGTACCCCAATTGGTGAAAAAGAAATGGTTGAGCTTTTCCTACAAGCCCAGGGCCCCACCTACTTTAGTCATTTGATCCCGACCTTGGGTAAGCCTTTCAATGATGTGTTAAAAATGGGGGAGATAGTAGAAGAGGGAATCAATTCAGGCAAAATGATGAGTTATTCGGCATTGAAAGATACTACGAAAGACATTTAGAACATCCCGGTAAGTTTGGGTAGAAGAAAGAGAAACAGAAAAGATGATCCGATGGGCCTTCCTGCTCAATACTTCCAACCCCGATATCGTCCTCGTGGATATCCTTGTGCACCAGATGACCCTCCCCAATGCTATTTCTCTCCATAGAACTCCCAAAGTCGTACATCACTTTCCCAGTACCCAGCTCCACAAAATGCCTATCCACCCCCACAAGCCTACCGAAACCCCCCTAGATCAGGTTTCCGGCCCAATCAAACATTTAAGAACGAGAGGTTGCGGAAGAAGAAAACCTTCACTATATTGGGAGAGTCATATGCCAGTTTGTTCCAGAGGCTAAGGAAATTGGACATGTTGAAGCCGATCCAAATAAAAATGTCAAACCCTCTTCCAAAGAAGTTTGATTCTTCTCAAAGGTGCGCATATTGCTCAGATGCCCCGGGGCATGACATAGAGAAGTGTTGGAATCTAAAGAATGCGATTCAGAAGTTTACTAATGCAGGCGACATTATCGTGCAAAATCCAGATGCACCAGACACTAGCCAAAGTCCGTTACCTGTGCATAATGAGACGCATATGGATGGTATGATTTATTTTGAAAAGAAATGTGAGAATTCTTCTGGGATCCTCGGAGGTCCACGTGCTGCGAAGCTTTCAGTGCTATCAGAGGTTGATCCTAAGAACGAGAAGGCAAAGGGAGCCCAAAGGCAATCTGTTAAGAACAATGTGATGGAGACTTGTAAAGGTCCTAGTATTGTTGATGCAGAAGTCAGTGGCTAAGATGTTGAGTTTGATGATTGGAAAGACTCTCTTTTCTTGGTTAGCCAGGTAGGAGTTTTGGTGGTTTATTTTGTTGTCATTTCTGTTGTCCGGGTTATTTCAGGGTTGTAATCCGGATATTGTCTTATGACTCAAACCCTTATATCCTTTTATTTTGCCTAGTTTGTTTAGTCATAGTAGCCCGTTTAGTGTTGTCTAGGTTTGTTCTAGGTTTGTAACCCCAGTTTAGTTAGTTTGTTTCATTGTTCAAACCCTTCCACCATATGTCTAATGCAATTTTCTGTTTTCTATTATTTTTAGTCATTTTCGTTTAGTTCCTTTTTCTTTTATAGTTCTTTTCCTGTTGACTCTAGTAAAATGACATGCATGCATAACTCTCAGCCTGGTCTTAGAAAGTCAGTTTAGTCATGAAGCAATGAATGAAACAATTTTGAAGATGATAGGGACATTTGAGGGAAATAAGTAAAGGCATTTTAAGATCACTTAAAGCCCGAATTGTGTGAAACTGGGGCAGATAGAACATAAAGAAACCCTATTAAAATGCATCACGCCACATTGGTTTGAAGCTAAAGGCAAGTTTTCCCAAATTGACAGGGGCCGTTCGTGGTAATGAGAGTGAGAGTGTTGTCCAGTGGTGCTTTGTATTTAACAGATGTAGAAGGCGAATGTGTGGATATGGTTATCAAGTCTGGTACAATCAAAAGATGTTACGAATGTTTTCCTTGGTTTGTTTAATTGTGGTTTGTACTTGGCATTGGAATGGCGAAGGCATTTTGTTCTGCTATCTAAACACTTTATCCTTCGTTACCCCTTTGAGCCTTATTTACTTCCTTTCGTACCCCTCTTTTGGAATCAGTAGCAAAGGTCAGAAACGCAAGCGCGAAAGATAAGTAGAGGAAAAGAGAGAAAAGAAAAGATGAAAATTGAAAAAAAAAAGGAAAAGAAGAAAGAAAAAACAGCAAAACAACAAAAAGAGAAAAAGGAAGAAAGAAAAGAAAAGAGAAAGAGAAAAGAAAAATCACAACAACAGAGCAATTCCTATGACATGAACTACGTTCGAACTAATTCCTTTTAAAGATACGTAGGCAGCCTCACGGTTCGGTCCCATCAAAATAAAAATCCAAAAGTCCCCAAGCAAGAAACTGGGGCAGAAGTTGTGGTTGTTGTAAGAAATCTGATTCCAAAAGTTGTAATTTTGAACCCATGTGAATTGTTTTGAGCCTTTGATATCCTTTCTTTTTAACCCTATCCAAAAGCCCACATTACGGTCCAAAGAAATACCTTCCGATTAGTCTTCGAGAGATGCCAAGTCAAGCAAGGAGAGGTAATTCATATCAGGGGCAACACTCTTGTCCAAGCAGAAAAGTAATGAAAATGAGAGAGCCTTATTGGTGAAAACCCTTACGGCACCGTAAGGCGACGGTAAGTTGAGAGAAAGAACAGAATGAGAGAGGCTTGATGGTAAAAACCCTTCGGGCACTCCAAGTCGAATAAGGATTGTGAATCAGATTGGATAATCGGAGCATTGAAGCCCAGTTTCACAGTTTAGGGTATAACATGAGTTGAACTCAAGCTTGCTTAACGGAATAGGCCACAACTGCATGTCATGGTCATTAGAGTTGGTATCCACATCTGATAGGTTTCTACTTTGTAGCTTTCTTGTTAGGAATCATCCCTTTCTTTTGTCCTTTACTCTATTACTTTTGTCTTGTTTACCTCCTCTTCTCGAGTCTGTTTGGTCATAACAAGTGAGAAATGATTTCAAATTTTCCACCAGTTTTCCAATTGCACAAAACGGGATCTGGCTAGCACATTACAGTGTCATAAGTCAGGAAAGAACAACAAGCGCACTGAGCTGGTAACAATCAACATGCTTTGGGACCCTTGTGAAATACAAAGGTTTGGTACTTATCAATTCAGGAACAATGCAACAGATGGAGGGTGTTAGGTAAACGGATCACAGGTATTTTTGGTGAAACACGAAGGTTTGGTACATATCAATTCATGAACAATGCAACAAGATGGAGGATGTTTGGTGAACAGATCAAAGGTATTTTCTGTGGTAAGATTGACAAAGGGTGTTTAAATCAGTCACAAGCAAGGTCTTCCGAGCAGAAATCAAAGTTATCGTGGCAAGTGAAAGAGCAACAGACCTCAAGGCTAGGGCCAGTGGTTTAAGTCAAAAAAGAACAACATGCGCGATGAGTGGGCGGCAATTGTCGTGCTTTGAGATTTATGTGAAACACAAGGGTTTGGTAAATGTCAGTTTATGAGAAATGCAACAGATAGAGGGTATTGGGTCTGAACAGAGAAGATGTATTTTCTATGATAAGGATGACAAAGAGAGTGGTTAGTCAATAAACAAACAAGGTCTTCGAGTGGAAATCAAAGTGATCATGGGAAGTAAAGGAGCAATCGCCCTCAAAGTCAAGGCTACAAACCAACCACCACATTTTTAAACTGACAAGATTTTTCTTTGATTTGAAACATGGGCAGAAAATCTCATTTGTTTCAGAGAAACCCTTCGCAAGGAAAGGCAAGCACTAGAAAGGTTTGACCGTAAATTTTCAGAACCCTCCTGGAAAATGGGACCTAGTTTAAAAATCAAAACAATCATGAGTAGAAAAATCTAGCATAAATGTAACCCAAGGAATATAAGTTGGTTTCAAAGTTTGCATGTTTGAGATATGATTCAATTAGGAGTTTTCAGGACCCTCCTGAATAATGGGACCTAGCGTTAAGACTGCCATTAGATAACAAGATTTAGCGTAGGTTCTGTTGTAGGGTAGTATAATTCAGCCGTACAAGAATTGCCACTCTTAAGATAAAATTT
This sequence comes from Nicotiana sylvestris, assembly GCF_000393655.2. NCBI lineage: Eukaryota > Viridiplantae > Streptophyta > Magnoliopsida > Solanales > Solanaceae > Nicotiana > Nicotiana sylvestris. Next base: position 189,563,689 of record NC_091059.1, read on the forward strand.
GACTTTTGATTTTCAGGACCCTCCTGGATAATGGGGAGTAGTTTAAGACCCTTTTAGATAACAAGATTTAGCAGAAGTCACACCTTTATATGATATAACTTAGATTTAAATGGTCGTTTAATTAAGAGTTGTCAGGACCCCCCTGGATAATGGGACCTAGCTTTCGAATTCTTAGTAATATTTGGTAATATGATTCAGTTTAACACTCACATATGTGCCCAGCTACCAAACTAGGGCAGAAGATTTTCTTTGTTTTGTCTATTTTTGTTGAAATCAGGTACCCACTTGGAGAACAGGGAGAAGCAGTTCAAGTTCAGCAGTTAGGCGCCCACCCGGAGAACATAGGAATACAATTCAAGTCCAGCAGTCAGGCGCCCACCTGGAGAGCACGTGAATACAATTTAAGTTCAGCAGTCAGGCGCCCACCTGAAGAGCACGGGAATACAATTCAAGTTCAGCAGTCAGGCGCCCACCTGGAGAGCACGAGAATACAATTCAAATCCAGCAGTTAGGTGCCCACCTAGAGAGCACAGGAATACAATTCAAGTCCAGCAGTCAGGCGCCCACCTGGAGAGCACAGGAATACAATTCAAGTTCAGCAGTCAGGCGCCCACCTGGAGAGCACGGGAATACAATTCAAGTTCAGCAGTCAGGCGCCCACCTGGAGAGCATGGAAATACAATTCAAGTTCAGCAGTCAGGCGCCCACCTGGAGAGCACAGGAATACATTTCAAGTTTAGTAATCAGGCGCCCACCCGGAGAGCACGGGAATACAATTCAAGTTCAGCAGTCAGGCCCCCACCTGGAGAGCACGAGAATATAATTCAAGTTCAGCAGTCAGGCTGTGACGACCCGGACAGTCGTCTCATGAGTTACCGCTCCATTTCCCCCATTTCAGTTTCTTTACGCTTCGTTATCCATGTTTTATGGGATCGAGATGATTAGTTCGAGTTCGGAGAGGATTTGGTAAGAAATGAGACACTTAGTCTCTTTTAAGAAGGCTTAAGTTGGAAAAGTCAATCGGATGTTGACTTATATGTTAGAGGGTTCGGACGTGAGTTTCGATGGTTCGGTTAGCTTCGGGAGGTGATTTGTGACTTAGGAGAGTGATCGGAAGTGGTTTTGGAGGTACGGTGTAGAATTATGCTTGAATTGGCGAAGTTAGTATTTTGGCGAATTCCGGTTGATAGGTGAGATTTTGATCCGAGGGTCGGAATAGAATTCCGAGAGTTTCTGTAGCTTCGTTATGTCATTTTGGACTTGTCTGCAAAATTTGAGGTCATTCGGACGTGGTTTGGTTGGGTTTTTGATCAAATATGGAATTTGGAAGTTCTTGAGATTCATAGGCTTGAATTCGATGTGATTTGATGATTTTGGTGTTAGTCGAGGTGTTTTGATGATTGGAACGAGGTTGAATAATGTTTAGGATGCGTTGGTGCTTTTGGTTGAGGTCCCGGGGGCCTTGGATGTGTTTCGAGTGAGTTTTGAGCGAGTACGGACACCCCGGAACTTAGAAAAATGGAGGGAGCAGCAGTTTTGGCGCGGACCGCGCTCCTTTTCGCGCTGGGCGCGCTGGCCTAGTGCTGGCCGCGTCAAAGTGGTCGCGGCCGCGGTCGTTAAGACTGCAGGTTGCTGGTCCTACTTCATAAGCTCATATACTTTGATCCGCAAGGAATTTTGAGATGATTCAAAAAAGAAAGTTGTAGCCCTTTGTGTCTAGTTTCCAGAAAGGTAAAGATATCGCAATTTGGATATATGTAACAAAAGTTATGGCCAAAATACTAAAGCTTGTCCTTGCAGAGCAAGACTTGCGCGGTCGCGGTCGTTTTTGCACGGACCCCGCTGGTTTTGCGCGGACCGCGGTCATTTTTGTGCGGTCAACGGTGTCAGAATCTGAGGGGTACTCTATAAATACGAGGTTTTGGGTTTTATTTGATATTTTGACCTAGAGAGCTCGGATTTTGGTGATTTTTCGAAGGGTTTTCAAGAAATTGGTCGGGATAAGTGATTCTAACTCAGATTTGGTTAGAGTACATGAATCTATCACTGAATTCATCATTTAATTCGTGATTTGAGATGGAATTTGGAAAGAAAATTGTGGAACCTTTAAAAAATGTAAAATGATGATTTGAAGGACCAAATGGTATCGGAATTGGAAAATTTTGGTATGGTTAGACTTGTGAGGGTATGAGGATTCTGAAAATGTAAATTTTACCTGATTCCGAGACGTGGGCCTGGGGCTCGGGTTTTGCTAATTTCGAGATTTTTGATATTTTTTGAATGTTTTCGCTTGGGTTCCCTAAGCATATTGTGACGTATTCGTTCTGATTTTGGATAGATTCGACGCGCGTGGAGGCCAATTCGAGGGGCAAAGGTATCGCGAGCTAGAGAATTAGCCAGTTCGAGGTGAGTAATGGTTGTAAATGATGTCCTGAGGGTTTGAAACCCCGGATTCGCACATCGTAGTGCTATATTGAGGCAAGATACACGCTGGATGAGGAGCGTGGGGTCTTTCACTATTGGGGATTGTGACTTGGTCCATCTCGATTGATGACTTTACTGAATATTTGACTGAAATTCATTTGTTATCATCATGATTTGGGCTAATTGCCATATTTGGGCTTTGTGCCAACTATCTGAACCCTCCGGGGATTTTTATCACTATTTCCTTACTGCTTGACTTATTATTTGAACTCAGTCCTGTTGATATCTACCATTTTTACAAACTCAGCCACTTTTACTCAAATTTGAAACTTAAATGATATTTCTACATCATGTTTTGGGCTGAGAACTACTGTTTTACTAATGCCCAAGGGGCTTATGATGATTTCTGGACTGAGTGAGGTCGAGGGCCATATGTAAGGATATGTTGAGTGATATGAGGCCGAGGGCCTGAGATACTATTTATGCCATGCGGTGACTTAAGTGATATGAGGATATGCTGAGTGATGATGCCACGAGGTGGCTTGATATAGCGCTTGGGCCGTAAGGGGCCCCTCCGGAGTCTACACACCCACAGTGAGCGCGAGTACCCATGTGATTTGAAACAGTGGTAACAATAACACTGTTTGATGAATGTTGGTTAGGTAACAATGGCTAACCATTATGCTGAGTGATTGTGAGGTAGCCCGCGGGGCTGATACTGTACTGAGAGTGAGCCCGAGGGGCTGATACTATGCTGAGCGATTGATACTGTGCCCGAGGGGCGGATTTCTACTTGTTAATTACCTGTTTTACTTGTTTTAAAAAGGAATATCATTTGATTTCTTCACTGATTTACTGCTTTAAGTGATTTTACTGCTTGATATGGAATTGCTTTGTGCCTTTACGTGTTTTCATACTTTCAGCCATTATTTGTAATTATTACTCACTGAGTCGGAGTACTCACATTACTCCCTGCACCATGTGTGCAGATTCAGGTATAGCAGAGTCCGCACCTGAACGCTGATTCTTTCCAGGCTAGGAAGTGATTTGGAGTTACGAGGTAGCTGTTGACGTCCGCAGCCCCTTGACTCTCTTATCCTTTATCATTTATGTTTTCTTCAAACTGTTGTATCGGATTCCGTACTTTGTAGACCTATAGTAGATTCTGTAGTAGCTCATGACTTGTGACACCCCGGTTTGGGCTGTGTCGGGATGGTTCCTACTGTTATTATCGTTAAATTCCGCAATTTATGAGCATTATATTATATGTTATTACTATTTATGTTGATTAACTGTTTAAAAGAGGTGTTCCGTTTTGGTCTGGCTGGCCTTGTCTTCACGAGAGGCGCCATCACGACCGGGTTCGGGGATCGGGTCGTGACAAGTTGGTATCAGAGCCTAGGTTACTTAGGTCTCACGAGTCATGAGCAGGTTTAGTAGAGTCTCGCGGATCGGTACGGAGACATTTGTATTTATCCTCGAGAGGCTGCAGAACCTTTAGGAAAAAATTTCACATTCTTGAATTCTTATCATGCGTCCTTGATTCAGCTTGAAAAGTAACTCTTGAAATTCCTTCCACGTGCTCGTATGCGCGCTCAGTATCAGATGTGCATCAACGGCTTGTGATTCCTCGATCGAGGGGCGAGATGTGATCTCTATGAGTTGATATTGGGCCGGTCTGGAGGACTTGAGGTCGGATCTTTGCCTATGGCTTGAGCACCGAGGTGTTGATTGTGTGAGCAAGTGTTTTGAACTTATATGTTCGGTATTGCCCCTATTGGTTTGAATGACGGCTGGATAGCTACGTGATGAGTATGTTAGTACTGCGAGATGTATCTATATGACTCGGAAGTGGCGAGAAAGGTCTGTTGGACGATAGATGAACCATTAAGTGTTTGATTTCCATTGTAATTGGATGTGTAGCCCCGAGTTATGGGCGCGTGAATAATCTTTTCATGTCTCCTATTTGGAGTGAAGTAAATTTCATGTTACGGTATGAGTTTAGACTCAGGAAGATTAAGTGACTATGTAATGTGTATGACAGTGGAAGGTATACAAAATGTTAATTGGAGGCAAAACAGGTGGGTTATCTCCTGCGGAGTGTTCTAAGGTGGTGTGATCCTTATGTTGTCTGTTAGAAGATCTCATTTACAAGTGAAGAATATGCGTTAAAATCTAAATTGTGCTGCCTAGAGAGTGGGCTTAACTATTGTGTGAGTGAATGCAAGAATTGCAGAAGAGTTAAAATTCTAGATGATTTGTGTTTCCACAAGCTTATGAAAGAGTGAGTTCAATCTCACTATGGTATTACAACAACAATAGAGTATGTGCGTTATGATTTATTGAGTGCGTTTTGTTATATGACTTTGATCCAAGTTGGGGAGTTTGCTATTAATTAAGTTGATTGCACGGTTAAGAGCTATATTGTTCCAGTCTGCCACAGATATGCCTCGGTATTATTCGATCCTGGTTCCACCTATTCTTGTGTGTCCTCATATTTTGCTCATTATTTGGGTACGCCCCGTGAGTTTCTTTCTTTACCTATTCATGTATCTACCCCGGTGGGAGATACTATGGTTGTGGACCGTGTGTATCGGTCATGTGTTGTGATTATTGGGGGTCTGGAGACCCGAGTTGATTTATTGCTATTGAGCATGGTGGACTTTGATGTTATTTTGGGCATGGATTGTCTATCTCCGTGTCGTGCTATTCTTAACTGTCATGCTAAGACAGTCACTTTGGCTATGCCGGGTGTACCGTGGATCGAGTGGCGTGGTGTGACTGATTATATCCCTAGTAGAGTGATCTCTTTCTTGAAGGCCCAGAGTATGGTTGGGAAGGGTTTCCTTTCATATCTAGTATTTGTGAGGGATGTTGGAGCTGAGACTCCTAGTATTGATTATGTCCCGGTTGTGAGGGATTTTCCCGATGTTTTTCTTGCAGACCTACAGGGCATGCCACCGGATAGGGATATTGATTTTGGTATTGACCTGGTGCCGGGCACTCAGCCCATTTCTATTCCGCCATATCGTATGGCACCAGTAGAGTTGAAGGAATTGAAAGAACAGCTTCAGGAACTCCTAGATAAGGGGTTTATTCGGCCTAGTGTGTCCCCTTGGGGTGCACCGGTTTTGTTTGTGAAGAAGAAGGATGACACGATGAGAATGTGCATTGATTATAGGCAATTGAACAAAGTAACAATTGAGAACAAATATCCTTTACCTCGCATTGATGATTTATTTGATCAGCTTTAGGGAGCGAGGGTGTTCTCCAAGATTGATCTCCGTTCAGGTTATCACCAGTTGAAGATCAGGGATTCAGATATTCTTAAGACTGCTTTCAGGACCAGATATGGTCATTATGAGTTTCTTTTTAGGTCCTTCGGGCTAACCAATGCCCCAACAGCATTCATGCATTTGATGAATAGTGTATTTCGGCCTTATCTGGATTCGTTCGTTATTGTATTCATTGATGATATCCTGGTGTACTCGCGTAGTTAGGAGGAGCATGCAGAGCATTTGAGCGTTGTGTTATAGAGACTGGGGGAGGAGAAGCTTTATGCAAAATTCTCCAAGTGTGAGTTTTGGCTCAATTCAGTGGCTTTCTTGGGGCACGTGGTGTCCAGCGAGGGTATACAGGTTGATCTGAAGAAGATAGAGGCGGTTCAGAGTTGGCCCAGACCGTCCTCAGCCACAGAGATTCGTAGCTTTCTTGGGTTAGCAGGCTATTATCGCCGGTTTGTTCAGGGATTTTCCTCCATTGCATCGCTTTTAACCAAGTTGACTCAGAAGGGTGCTCCATTTGTATGGTTGGACGAGTGTGAGGAGAGCTTTCAGAAGCTCAAGACAGCCTTGACCACAGCTCCAGTGCTGGTTTTACCATCAGCTTCAGGTTCATATACTGTGTATTGTGATGCTTCAAGAGTTGGGATTGGTTGTGTGTTAATGTAGGAGGGTAGAGTTATTGCTTATGCTTCTCGGAAGTTGAAGCCCCATGAGAAGAACTACCCCGTTCATGATTTGGAGTTGGCTGCCATAGTTCACGCATTGAAGATTTGGAGGCATTACTTGTATGGCGTATCTTGTGAGGTGTTCACTGATCATCGCAGTCTTCAGCATTTGTTCAAGCAAAAGGATCTTAATTTGAGGCAGCGGAGATGGTTGGAGTTGCTTAAGGATTATGATATCACTATATTGTACCATCCGGGAAAGGCCAATGTGGTGGCCGATGCTTTGAGCCGAAAGGCAGTGAGTATGGGGAGTTTGGCATATATTCCAGTTGGGGAGAGACCTCTTGCGGTTGATGTTCAGGCCTTGGCCAATCGGTTCGTGAGATTGGATATTTCGGAGCCTAGTCGGGTGTTGGCTTGTGTGGTTTCTCGGTCTTCTTTGTATGATCGCATCAGAGAGCGCCAGTATGATGATCCGTATTTGCTTGTCCTTGGGGACAGAGTTCAGCATGATGATGCCAGATATGTGACCGTCGGTGATGATGGTGTGTTGAGGATGTAGGGCCAGATCTGTGTGCCCAATGTGGATGGGCTTAGAGAGCTGATTCTAGAGGAGGCCCATAGCTCGCGGTATTCCATTCATCCGGGTGCTGCGAACATGTATCAGGATTTGAGGCAGCACTATTGGTGGAGAAGAATGAAGAAAGATATTGTGGGATGTGTAGCTCGGTGTCTCAACTGTCAGCAGGTGAAGTATGAGCATCAGAGACCGGGTGGCTTATTTCAGCAGATGGTTATTCCCGAGTGGAAGTGGGAGAGAATCACGATGGACTTTGTGGTTGGACTTCCTCGGACTTTGAAGAAGTTCGATGCTATTTGGGTGATTGTGGATCAGCTGACCAAGTCTGCGCACTTCAGTCCTGTGTGTACTACCTATTCTTCAGAGCGGTTGGCAGGGATTTATATCCGGGAGATTGTTCGGTTGCATGGCTTTCCTGTTTCCATCATCTCAGATAGAGGTACTCAGTTTACTTCGTAGTTCTGGAGAGCCGTGCAGAGAGAGTTGGGTACTCAAGTAGAGTTGAGCATAGCGTTTCATCCTCAGACGGACGGACAGTCCGATTACTATTCAAATATTGGAGGACGTGTTGCGTGCTTGTGTTATTGACTTTGGAGGTTCATGGGATAAGTCTATACCACTTGCATAGTTTGCTTACAACAACAGCTACCAGTCGAGTATTCAGATGGCCCCATGTGAGGCTTTGTACGGGAGGCAGTGTAGATCTCCGGTTGGTTGGTTCGAGCCAGGCGAGGCTAGACTATTAGGGACAGATTTGGTTCAGGATGACTTAGAGAAGGTGAAGGTGATTCAGGAGAGGCTTCGTACAGCGCAGTCACGTCAGAAGAGTTATGCGGACCGGAAGGTTCGAGATGTGTCCTACATGGTCGGTGAGAAGGTCTTGCTGAAGGTTTCGCCCATGAAGGGTGTTATGAGATTTGGGAAGCAAGGCAAGTTGAGTCCTCGGTTCATTGGGCCTTTTGAGGTGCTTCAGAGGATTGGGGAGGTGGCTTATGATCTTGCTTTGCCTCCCAGCCTATCTAGTATGCATCCGGTATTTCATGTTTCTATGCTCCGGAAGAATAGTGCGGATCCGTCACATGTTTTGGACTATAGCACGGTTCGGTTGGATGATGATTTGACCTTTGATGTGGAGCCAGTAGCTATTTTAGGTCGCTAGGTTCGGAAGTTAAGGTCAAAGGATATAGCTTCAGTGAAGGTGTAGTGGAGAGGTCGGCCCATGGATGAGGCTACCTGGGAGACCGAGCGGGAGATACGGAGCAGATATCCTCATCTGTTTGAGGCTTCAGGTATGTTTCTTGACTCATTCGAGGATGAACGTTTGTTTAAGTTGGGGAGGATGTGACGACCCGACTAGTCGTCTCATGAGTTACCACTCCATTTCCCCCATTTCAGTTTCTTTACGCTTCGTTATCCATGTTTTATGGGATCGAGATGATTAGTTCAAGTTCAGAGAGGATTTGGTAAGAAATGAGACACTTAGTCTCTTTTAAGAAGGCTTAAGTTGGAAAAGTCAACCGGATGTTGACTTATGTGTTAGAGGGTTCGGATGTGAGTTTCGATGGTTCAGTTAGCTTCGGGAGGTGATTTGTGACTTAGGAGAGTGATCGGAAGTGGTTTTGGAGGTACGGTGTAGAATTAGGCTTGAATTGGCGAAGTTAGTATTTTGGCGAATTCCGGTTGATAGGTGAGATTTTGATCCGAGGGTCGAAATGGAATTCCGAGAGTTTCTGTAGCTTCGTTATGTCATTTTGGACTTGTCTGCAAAATTTGAGGTCATTCGGACGTGGTTTGGTTGGGTTTTTGATCAAAAATGGAATTTGGAAGTTCTTGAGATTCATAGGCTTGAATTCGATGTGATTTGATGATTTTGGTGTTAGTCGAGGTGTTTTGATGATTGGAACGAGGTTGAATAATGTTTAGGATGCGTTGGTGCTTTTGGTTGAGGTCCCGGGGGCCTCGGGTGAGTTTTGAGCGAGTACGGACACCCCGGAACTTAGAAAAATGGAGGGAGCAACAGTTTTGGCGCGAACCGCGCTCCTTTTCGCGCTGGCCTAGTGCTGGCCACGTCAAAGTGGCCGCGGTCGCGGTCGTTAAGACTGCAGGTTGCTGGTCCTACTTCGGAAGCTCATATCCTTTGATCCACAGAGAATTTTGAGGTGATTAAAAAACGAAAGTTGTAGCCCTTCGTGTCTAGTTTCCAGAAAGGTAAAGATATCGCAATTTGGACATCTGTAGCGAAAGTTATGGCCAAAATACTAAAGAATGTCCTTGCAGAGCAAGACCTACGCGGCCGCGGTCGTTTTTGCGTGGACCCCGCTGGTTTTGCGCGGACCGCGGTCATTTTTGTGCGGTCAGTGGTGTCGGAATCCGAGGGGTACTCTATAAATACGAGGTTTTGGGTTTTATTTGATATTTTGACCTAGAGAGCTCGGATTTTGGCGATTTTTCGAAGGTTTTTCAATAAATTGGTCGGGGTAAGTGATTCTAACTCAGATTTGGTTAGAGTACATGAATCTATCACTGAATTCATCATTTAATTCGTGATTTGAGATGGAATTTGGGAAGAAAATTGTGGAACCTTTCAAAAATGTAAAATGATGATTTGAAGGACCAAATGGTATCGGAATTGGATAATTTTAGATGGTTAGACTCGTGAGGGTATGAGGATTCTAAAAATGCAAATTTTACCCGATTCCGAGACGTGGCCCAGTGCTCGGGTTTTGCTAATTTCGAGATTTTTGATATTTTTCGAATGTTTTCTCTTGGGCTTTGTTCACTTAGCATATTGTGACGTATTCGTTCTGATTTTGGATAGATTCGACGCGCGTGGAGGCCAATTCGAGGGGCAAAGGCATCGCAATCTGGAGAATTAGCCAGTTCGAGGTGAGTAATGGTTGTAAATGATGTCCTGAGGGTTTGAAACCCCGGATTCGCACATCGTAGTGCTATATTGAGGCAAGATACGCGCTGGATGAGGAGCGTGGGGTCTTTCACTACTGGGGATTGTGACTTGGTTCATCCCGATTGATGACTTTACTGAATATTTGACTGAAATTCATTTGTTATCATCATGATTTGGGCTGATTGCCATATTTGGGCTTCGTGCCAACTATTTGAACCCTCCGGGGATTTTTATCACTGTTTCCTTACTGCTTGACTTATTATTTGAACTCAGTCCTGTTGATATCTACCATTTTTACAAACTCAGCCACTTTTACTCATATTTGAAACTTAAATGATATTTCTACATCATGTTTTGGGCTGAGAACTATTGTTTTACTAATGCCCAAGGGGCTTATGATGATTTCTGGACTGAGTGAGACCGAGGGCCATATGTGAGGATATGTTGAGTGATATGAGGCCGAGGGCCTGAGATACTATTTATGCCATGCGGTGGCTTGAGTGATGATGCCACGAGGTGGCTTGATAAAGTGCTTGGGCCGTAAGGGGCCCCTCCGGAGTCTGCACACCCACAGTGAGCGCGAGTACCCATGTGATTTGAAACAGTGGTAACAATGACACTGTTTGATGAAAGTTGGTCAGGTAACAATGGCTGACCATTATGCTGAGTGATTGTGAGGTAGCCCGCGGGGCTGATACTGTACTGAGAGTGAGCCCGAGGGGCTGATACTATGCTGAGCGATTGATACTGTGCCCGAGGGGCGGATTTCTACTTGTTAATTACCTGTTTTACTTGTTTTAAAAAGGAATATCATTTGATTTCTTCACTGATTTACTGCTTTAAGTGATTTTACTGCTTGATAACTAGAGGAATTTTTTTTTTGAGATTTTCAGAGAGAATTCTGGGGAATTTTTCTGGTAAAAAAGAGGGGGAGAGAGAAGTTGAGGGATCTTCTTTAACTTCGGATTTCTCTTCCTTGAAGATGGTTTTTTTTTCTCTTTGAAAAATTTCTCTTAAAGGTTCAAAGAGTGAGACATATATATATATTTTTTATTCTGAATCTGGTTTTTGAGTTCCGAAGAGATGAAAAAATGAATTGAAGTTCAAGCTTGGGTTTTCTATTGTTGTCCTGCTAAGTTACTGTTGAACCTCGTTAGGATTTGGAGTCGAAAGTTATGTTGTCGAGTCTATAATTATTAAAGGAAGTTTGAAATTTCAGGTTCAATTTCTTTTCTTTTCTGTATCTCTGTTTTAAAATGTTCTTGAGCTGTGAAATTCTGTCCAGAATGGTGTTTTGTTCTGTAATTAGATTTCTTGCTATGAATCTCTTCTCAATGATGATGTATTTGAGTATGTTTAGTCAGTAAAAGTTGATTTTGAATGGTCGTCCTCTATGCTTATATGCTTTAATTGTTATTTTGGTGTCGAGTTTTCATTTGAGTCAAGATTTCGTCATTTTCAAATGAATGATTATGTTCAGCATTGCGATTGCTAAACGAGCATGAATCTGTGATGTCTATTCGCATGAGTTTCTTTGGATTCTTCTGCTATCGGAAGAGCAATCACACGTCCTTAGGAAGTCAAAATGGTTGATCGAATTTCAAACAGGGTTATGAGTCCAACTAACCTGCTCTTGTGAAATCTCCCTAGTTCTATGAAACCTTCCCCATTCGCTAGAGGCTTTTAAACTAGTATCGCCCTATTAGCTAGAGTAACTGTTTTAAGAGCTTTGTTGATCAATGACTTCCTGATTCTCTTGGTTAAGGATTAGCTGCTTCAGAATGAGTTCCTGGTGTGTTCTTGACAGCCACAAAATATTCTGATGTTCAAACTAGTCTGCTCACACTAAATGCTTAGTTTCAGCATGTTTAACTTGAATTAGTAAGTTGTAAGACTGCGAATGGGTCATGAATCACTAAAATGCCCTGTTCTCTGATTTCACGACTATTTTGCACGTGATGCTGGTTCGAAATTGCCAAAGTTATCCCTGATAATGTGTGCTCTTTGTGGCTTATCATACTTGAATGGATGATTGGATTTTGATTGACTTTATGTTTGATGCTTGAGTCTGATGACCGACGCTTCATTTGTATACTTTTGAAAAGGTCTTGTTTGTGGTTTTCTGCAATTGGACGTGAAACTAGTGATTGTCGAGCTTGATACTACCTGTTAGCTTGTGTATTAATTGAACTTGATGATTTTAAGATCTTCAAGCATGTTATATGCATTGATAAGTTCAGTAGTCATTTTTCCTTTAGCGTGAGTTAACTACCATTTTGGTGAATTTGAGTATATTGTTACATGTTGCAAAGTTTCAATGTTTGTCCTTTGTTTGAATATTCATTATCAGGTTTCAATGCTTGTCCTTTGGTTCATCTTGACTTTATCAGTTCGAATTCATTATCTTAATCTCCTAGTGTTATGGCAAGTTTGTGTTCATTCAGGATAGTTGGTATATCACGTTTGAATTGGAAAGACCACTCGTTTGTGTACAACTTTTAAGTTTGGTTAGAACTGTTTTTCTCACAATTTTAAAGAGTGTGTCTTCCAGTTCATATGCTGAAGGCATCAATTTACAGTGAAGAGCTCATATCCTCGTGTCTGACTTACTTTGCAATCACCAAATAGGCAAACTTTCTTGTTTTAACTGAACGGATGCATGTCATTTGTCATTTTTCATGGGTTTTGGTATTACTTTTGATGAGTGTTTGTTTGCTAATGTGTTATATGAGATACTAGACAAGGATGTTAAGATTGAGAATGAGATTCGAACTCAAAAATGGGCTAACTGGTTTAGGGATTAATTTTGATAGTGAAAGGGAAATTTTGGCCATATGAGAATCAGCTTTGTTCGGCCCAGTTCATTAGAGGTCCTAGCTTTGCCCATTTCCATTACATACGGAAGCTTTTCCATTTTCTTTATAACAATGTTACCGGTACATATAGAATAATTTGAGGTGCGCCGTGCCAAACAAAATGGAAATTGCATGGCCCTCATGTAATTAATCTTGTTTTTTTAATCCTTGGAAATCGAGGCGTGCCATTTAGCAAATTTTCCCTGGCCCTCGCAAAGTTAAAATGCGTAGTCGCTTTAGGCGCGTTATTTTAATAATTAACTTCCTAAACTCGGGTGTGCATTTTATGTGACCCAAATCCAAATCTTAACAACATTAAATAAGATATGTCTCTGACTACGGGTGTATTTCATGTGGCGTGGTTCAAAGACGTGTTTTAGATGACGTTGAAATCTTCCTTCAAATATTTAAAAGCGGTTTAAAGCTAAAATGTACATAGGTTTAAAAGTATTTTAAAATCGGATAAATAGGCCAATAATAACAGTTGAGCGACCGTGCTAGAACCACGGAACTCGGGAATACCTAACACCTTCTCCCGGGTTAACAAAATTCCTTACCCAGATTTCTGTGTTCGCGGACTGTAATACAGAGTCAATCTTTCCTCGATTCGGGATTTTAAACCGGTGACTTGAGATACCATAAATTATCCCAAGTGGCGACTCTAAATTTTACATAAAATAATCTCGTTTCGATTGTCACTTAAATTGGAAAAAACTCTCTTATACTCCTTCTCGGGGGTGTAGGTAAAAAGGAGATGTGACAGTTATAAACTAATATCTTATTTTTTTTGGATTATGTTAACTGTTAGCTGCAGACATGAACATCTTCTACTTTTGCTTATGCTTTATATGTATTATGTGAAAATCGTGGATTTTAGTCCATCAATGGACCATCAATGCTTTATATAGCTGCTTCCTATTTTGTTCTTTTTTATTAATTGCTACAATGACCTCCATGGACCTACACTTATCTTATTTATTTTTGAAAGCACTATGTTTTCTCTTATGCTATTACAATTGTAAATTTTAATTTTTTCCTGTCGTATAGGATGGCAAATAAAGACTAATTCATGAAGTTTCTTGCAAAATGTGTGCTTTTATTTAGCATTATTGGAAAATATTTAGGTATTGGACCAAAAGAAAGAGTGCACCGCTCAATTTTAACTGGAGCATAATTTATTAAAGATTTTATTGAAGGACATTCTTGTGGATTCTATGACCTACTACGTATGAATGTCAGATGTTTCTTACAACTTGCAGATGAGATGAAAACAAGAGGTTTATTAACTGATTCAAGAATGGTTAGAGTTGAGGAATAATTGGCCATATTTTTGTTTACATTAGCTCATAATGAAAGGAATAGAGTCGTACAAAATCGTTTTCAACATTCATGAGAAACCATTAGCCGTTATTTTAACAAGTATTTGAAAGCTTGTCTACGATTAGGAAAATACTATGTCAAGCAAGCAGGAAAAGGTATCCCACAAGAGATATCGTCTAATCCACTTTTCTATCCTTGGTTCAAGGTTAGTATTTAGTATTACATTATACAATTATTAACAACAATATTAATTATTTGTGCAATATCTTAAAACTATTGTAAATTTTTGAAGGATTGTATTGGAGCTATCGATGGAACTCATATTCTTGCATTTGTTTCTATGGAAGTCAACCAAGATATAGAAATCGTAAAGGAGTTCTTTCTCAAAATGTTCTTGTTGTGGTAGATTTTTATATGAATTTTCAATATGTGCTTGCTGGTTGGGAAGGCTCTACTTCAGATTCTAGAGCATTAAGAAATGTCGTTTGGGAGAGATAATCAAATAAGTTGAAAGTACCAACTGGTAATTTACAAATAATTCATATTATCTATTCAATTTTTATTATCTTTTTTAAAATATTTAACTTGTACTTGTAACTTTGTAGGAAAATATTATATAGTTGATGCAGGCTATGCAAATACAAAGGGCTTTTTAGCAAATTATCATGCAGTACGATATCATTTGAGAGAATGGAGCCAAACACAAGCTCCACAAAATGCTCGCGAGCTTTTTAACTTAAGACATTCAAAACTTCGAAATGTGGTGGAGAGGACATTTGCTGTTTTTTTTAAAAAAAGGTTTCCTATATTGATGACTCCTCCTCCTTATACTATCAAAAAATAAGGCTGGATTGTGCTAGCATGTTGTATACTTCACAATTTTATTCGTAAGTGGAACTGGGAAGATTCATATTTTGAAGAGCATATGGAAGAGGAAATAGAAGATTCCCATAATTTGGATGATATTGATTCAGATTCAGATGATAAAGAACTTGGACGAGGCCCGACTGATGTTGACAAACAATATATGTGCAATCTAAGAGATGGAATAGCACATCAGATATGGAATGCTAGATCAATTAGATGAAATTTTATATACATCGTTGTTATGAGATATGGAATAGCTCATCGTTGTTTTTTGTATTCAAATGAGTTGCTAAAGAATTTTGATTTGTCATTGAAATTTTCATTGTTCTCTTTTAAGTTACAATATTGTTTATATCGAAGATACCAATTACTTTTATAATACTATGTATTACTTTATAATTATTTAATATATTTTCTTATAAAAGAATATACATTTTTAATATATAATAATTTAATATCTATTATACATATAAATATTTATCATACAATTAAAATTATTTACATATTATTGTGAAAAGTATTTATTTATCTATATAATTACACTTGTACAACCAAACATGATACATGTAATTACACTATAATTACATCATGACAAACAAACAGGCCATTGTAATTGCAATACTATGTAATTACCAGGCTGTGTAATTACTACCCTAGTAATTACACGGCCAAGTAATTACACAGGGCTTTCCAAACAAATTAGTTAGAATTGATAGATTAGTTTTGTCAAACATTTGAATAATATTATGACATTATATTTTTAAATATTAATTTATTTTATCAAACATGAAATCCATGATGTTCTTACAGAATGTATATTTTTTATTTTTGTAAGTATCTAAACTAAATATTATTAATTTAAAATATATATATATATATATATATATATATATATATATATATATATATATATATATATATATATATATATTAGTTTTAAATATATGATTACTTAATTAATGTATATTCATGAAAAAATATACATTATATTAACTTTCAAGTTTTGATAATTACTTAATTTGAAATTTAATCTAACTGTGTAATTATACTCGTGCAACCAAACAATAAACTTGTAATTACACTATAATTATAGTATGACAAACAAACAGGTCGTAGTAATTACACAGCTGTATAATTACTAACTTATGTAAACTGTTAATTACTAGGTTATGTAATTACTACCCTAGTATTTACACTGTTACAACCCGGATTTCCCACTCTTGGGAGTCGTGATGGCGCCTACTAATGAGAGCTAGGCAAGCCAACCCTTAACTATCTAATTCCCTACCAAATTACTTCCTTTTAACAATTACGAGCAATAACATAAAAACGACAGAACTTAAATAATTAAGTGGAAGACAACCATGAAATATCTGAAGGATACGTCTATTACAACTTTTAAAACCTCAAATACCCCAAAACTTAGTGTCATAGTATCACAGACTGTCTAAGAGTTTCTATATACAAGGTCTGTAGAAATGCAATACACTGTTTCTGAACAAAGGAAATGAAACAAGAAATAGAGATAGAGGGAGACACCAGGGCCTACGGATGCCTCCAGGTCTACCTTGGGTCTCCGAGTGGACGAAGGAAGCCCTCCAACTACTGTCCGAAAGCTGCTCCGGAATCTGCACACAGTGCAGAGTGTAGTATTAGCACAACCGACCGCATGTGCTGGTAAGTGTCTGGCCTAACCCCGGCGAGGTAGTGACGAGGCCAGGACCAAACTCCAGATAAACCTGTGCAGTTCTATAATATATAGCGGAAAAGTAAACAGATAATAAGCAATTAAAACTGGGGAAGGGAAACATGCCTCGAGGATAGATGATAAAGCAAAATAGTAAGGAATAAATAAGGAAGCTGACAATATAACTTCTAACACATATAAGGAAAAGTAAAGACAACTTTCACTTTCAGTTTCCATCTTGTTGCAGGCGTGCAACCCGATCCCATTTCCCATATCTTGTGGTAGGCGTACCACCCGCTCCCATTTCATAAAATCTTGTGGTAGGCGTACCACCCGCTCCCATTTCATAATATCTTGTGGTAGGCGTACCACCCGCTCCCATTTCATAATATTTTGTGGTAGGCGTACCACCCGCTCCCTTTTACAGTTCATCATACAATCACAAGAAATCCCAGCAAGGGAACATAAGTGATATAATAACTTCCCGGCAAGGGAACAAAAACAATATAAAAATTTCCCGGCAAGGGAACTACGATATCGAAATAGTCATCTCGGCAAGGGAGAATCAGCTATAACCAATCTCACTTAGCTGGTACTCAATTCAATTAATGGAAATGCTCAATCATAGAAGATCATTAATTAAAGCATACAAAGTGTCATTCAAGAACACAAAAACTTTCAATTTAAGACCCATGGTCATGCTTGACACCAACGTATAGATACTCGTCACCATGCCTATACGTCGTACACAACAAAAAGCAAGTAGCAAGTATGACTCAACTCCTAATCCCTCAAGCTAGGGTTAGACCAAACACTTACCTCGATGCCTTGAACACCACTCAAGTCTCAATTATAGCTTTACTCCTCGATTCTACCACCAATCCGCTCGAATCTAGTCACAAGTTACTTAATTACATCAATAAGTGATAAATGAATCAACCTCAATGCATGAAAATGAATTTTCCCAAGGTTTTATCCAAAAAGTCAAAATCACCCCCGGGCCCACGTGGTCGAAACCCGAGGTTCGGACCAAAACCCGATTACCCATTCCCCCACGAATCCAAATATATAATTTGTTTTGAAATCAGACCTCAAATTGAGGTCCAAATCCCTAATTTTAGAAAAAACCTAGGTTCTACCCAAAACACCCAATTTCCCCTATGAAAATCTTTGATTTGAAGTTGAAATCATGTTAAAAGATGTTAAGGAGTGAAGAAAATGAGTTAGAAATCACTTACCAACGTTTTTGGAGAAGAAAGGTTGTTTGAAAAATCGCCTCTTATGTTTTTAGGGTTTTGAAAAGTTAAAAATAACTGAAATTCCCATTTATTTATACCCCTCTCAGACCCCCTGTGCGGACCGCATCAAATGGACCGCGGCCGCAAAGGCTTCCCTGAAGACCTGCACAAAGGCGACTGCGGCTGCACAGCCTCCACCGCGGACCGCACAAAGGCGACCGCGACCGCGCTGGCCCCTCCGCGGCCGCACGCGATTTCCCGCGGACCGCACTAGAGGGTTTAGAGACTGCAACTTCCTGAACCTGCAACATCTGACTTTCTAAGCCTAAGGCATCCCGGAACTCACTCGAAACTCACCCAAGTATGCACACACCCTCAAAAATATCCTACGGACATATTCGTGTAATCAAATTACCAAAATAATATCACGAGCATCGAATTAAACCTCGAGATCAATAAAATTTCTCAAAACTCTTTTAAACATCAAATTTCTCAATTAAAGTTCGGATCACGTCAAACGACGTCCGTTTTTAACCAAATTTCACAGGAATGACTCAAGTCATATATAAGACCTGTACCGGGTGCTGAAACCAAAATACGAGCCCGATAACATTGCTTTCTAATTAGTTTTTATTTCAAATTTCCTTAAACAATTTCACTTAAAAAATTCATTTCTCGGACTTGGGACCTCGGAATTCGATTCCGGGTATACGCCCAAGTCCCATATTTTCCTACGGACTCTCCGGGACCGACGAATCACGGATCCGGATCCGTTTACCCAAAAAGTTGACCGAAGTCAAATTAACTCATTTTAAAGTCAAGACTTAACATTTTTCACAGAATTTCATATTCAAGCTTTTTGGCTACGCACCCGGACTGTGCACACAAATCGAGACTACTCTGAATAAGGTTTCCAGGGCCTCGGAAGCACAAAATTCAATTAAAAACAGGTGATGGCCTTTGGGTCGTCACATACACTAATTCTTTCCAAATAGACTGTCGTCACCCCTTTTTTTCTTCTCTCTCACCTCACTCATCTCTCACGTAACCATTCCACGTCCTCACCCCACACTATCTTCTCCTCACCCACACGAAAACTCACAATCAAAAGATAGCTGAAAATTTCTGTGTTCAAACTTTTGGATTTCAGATCTGGAAAAATACAAGAAAGAAGAAGAACAGAAAAAAACTTAAAAAAAGGGGAAACAGATTAGAAAGGGAAATTAGGAAGCTCCTGTTTTCTGTCAAATTTCAGTCCATCTACTTGTTAGTTTTGGGATTCTTGAGGTAATCGAGCTGCTAGAAATCTCAAAGTTCAAAAACTTAAAACAAAATCGGGATTTGCTGCTGCTGTTCCTTCCTTCACTAGCTGGACTCCATAGCCATCTCTGGCTGTTATTTTTATATTCTGCTGCAGTTTAAGGTACAAGCCAGCTTTTTAATGAGTGTAATCTTCATTTAATTTATAGAAACCATGAATTATAATAGGCATTTTGTTACTATAAATGTGAATTTGTCTCTTCTTTTCCTTAAACTCATGTGACTTATTGCTGTTTAAATACATCAATGATGTGAAAGTTGTTTAGCTGAAAATGCTTTATCTGTTTCGATTATGTGAATATTGCAACATTATTCATTCATTTGCTTTAGCTGAATTTTCTTTGTTTTCTGTTTTGATAATTCGTTTGCCTAACTAACAATGATCCCTCGACGTCGATTATTTGTGTTGAATAATTAGTGCTAAATATTTAGTATGTACCAATGACATAAAGGAAAATATGTGTAGGCTTACATATGATATGAATGATTAGCATGTATCCATTTTCTATTAGTTCCTTGATGTGCTTGGGATTTAGAATTCGATATATTGCTAACATGGCTAGAGTTAAACTAAAAACAGCAAAAGCTTTCGTGTGTGAGAGAATATTCATCATCTCCAAATTGGGGTCATCACATAGTTGTGCCAAATAGGGAAGTCTGCCAACCCGCAAGAATAAAATCAGTAACGCTAACCCACATTTCCATAGCTAATTTACTTCTCTTCTTCCCCAACTAATTTTCATAAACTATTGGCCTCACAATAATTTCAACTTAATTTAGGATAAACATCTTATGAACATGCGCTAGTTGTTTTAGACGCGATTAATAAATAAAACATCGTGACTATGGGTACGGTTCCTGTGGCATAGTCATAATACATAATCCCAAACTGTAGTGCGCGTTTCGCGCGACTTGACCACAACTTCAATAACAATAAATTAAGCACGTAAGCACTTTTGTAAATTGCAGGTGCGTTTCATGTGATGTGGCTTGCAGTGTGTACTAAAACGGCAAGTGTAAGACATCGTAGCTTGTTTAAATATATCCCATAAATATTAAAAGTGGTTAGAAAGTAAAAACACATATAAATCTTAGAACATGTAATAATTCAGATAATTAGGCCAAGTATTAATTACTAAGCGACCGTACTAAAACCATGGAACTCAGGAGTGCCTCACACCTTCTCCCGGGTTAACAGAATTCCTTACCCGGTCTTCTGTGCTCGTGGACCATAAAAATAGAGTCAATTTCCTCGATTTGAGATTTTAAAATAAACCGGTGATTTGGAGCACCATAATAATTATTCCAAGCGGCGACTCTAATCAAATAAATAATGTCATTTCGAATAATGTCACTTTAATTAGGAAAATTCTCTATTCTTCAGAAAAAGGTGGTGTGACATTAGTATAGGAAATTTTAAATACAATGCTATAAACAATATTTGGTATCTTCACCAAACTAATAGAAGGATGACATTTATTTGTGTAATGCTTTGTTAGAACCCTATAGGCAGTAGTCTAATCAAAACTAAGTTGGGCCGTTATGGTAGTTGCTTGTGACTTAATGCTTTGTTAGAACCCAAAATTGAAAGTAAAACAAGAAGAATGAAAATCTATACCATCTAAGAGTGATGTTTATTAGGAAATTGTACTCTCACACTCATTGAATTGTTGTTGACCGCAAAATTGGTAATGCATTTTCACATGTAAAATCGTCAACATAGGAATATCTTACATTCATGAAGATTTTTTTGGCTTGATTATAGATATTATTTTAAATATTTTAAATAATATTTGGAGATCATATACTTCTATTGTTTTTCGATCTTCAACAAAACAATATCCAAACTCCTACTTAACCTTTTCATTTCGCCAGATGTAAGCAATGTAAAATCATGAAGAAATTAGCAGAGATTGATTTTCATTTGCCACATCTTTTCTTATTGACTTTACAAACACAACTATCAAATAAGCTACAACAATTCCACGAGCATACACATGTCACCTCATATAGGTCTTGTAGGCACACATGTTATTTCTTTTTTATAGTGATTTCTGCAGACTTTCTTGTTGGATTCACATGCATCTCCACACATCATGCCGGCTAACTTACTGGGGCACCTTAGTTTGACATCACCCCATGTCATCCTACACGTACTCTGGTATCCGCAATTACAATGTAGTGACGTCGAGCTCCCCTCTCCGATCGACTCCTGCGGTTTGTTGATCCTAGCATCTAGCTCTTTCTCCAGTTACTCAAGCTAGCTCCACTCTTAACCTTTTAGGATCATCTTCTTCGTCTAACTCTGTTGCCTCATTGCTCTCCCATATGATGAAGAGGGCATATGGGTAGGTGGAGGAGAAGTCCAGTCATCATCATCGGATGAGGAAGATTTTGACTTTGCTGTTTTAATGGCTTTGCCCTTCATTTTTGTATCCATCGAACCTAATCTGCAAGGGGTGATTTTAAAAGGAAGGAAAAGCAAGATAAAGTCACCTTTTCTTCTGGTTGATGTAGCCTTTATCTGGTTTTTCCTGTCTTCTAAAACCACCCCTTGCAAATTAGGTTCGATGGATACAAAAGGGTAGGGCAAACCATTGAAACTGTAGAGTCAAAATTTTCCGCATCCGATGATATGACTGAACTTCTCCTCCACCTACCCATATGCCTTCTTCATCATATGCGGAGAGCAACGAGGCAACAGAGTCAGACGAAGAAGATGATTCTGAAAGATTAAGAGAGTAGCTAATGAGGCTTGAGGAAGTTGAGAAAGAGCTAGATGCTAGGATCAACAAACTGCAAGAGTCGGTCGGAAAGGGGAGCTCGACATCACCTCATTGTAATTGCGGATGTCAGAGTACGTGTAGGATGACGTCGGGTGATGTTAGACTGAAGTGTCCTATACGTTGGCCGGTATGATGTGTGGAGATGCATGTGGATGCGACAAGAAACTCGGTAGAAATCACTATAAAAAGAAATAACATGTGTGCCTAATAGACCTATCTGAGGTGACATGTGTGTACTCGTGGAAGTGTAACTGCTTATTTGATAGTGCTTGTATAGTCAATAAGAAAAGATGTGGGAAAAATTGTGGATGCGGTAGAAGAAATGTGGAAAACAGCAACGACAGATGAGATTAGAAAAAACTCGAAGAGAATAGGGCATCGCCGCAGCTTCATATTCAGGCAGAGAGAAGCTTCACTCTTCCTCCATTAAATCACCTCAAAAGCTTCATAAATCAGTGGCCATTTTTCTCCAAAATCTAGCTCTCTTCCCCCCCCCCCCCCAAAAAAAACTCAACTTCATAACACTCATGAAACCATTCATTTTTCTCCATTAAAACAGCTGCAAAACGAGCTCCAAAGCACCCCCTTAAATAGCCTCGTGACCTCCTAAAAACACCCCTAAGCTCCATTAAACCGATCCCAAAACTAGCTGAGAGCCAGCCTAAAAAACAGTCCCTAAACCACAAAAAATCATCACCTAAAACAACCCAAAAACGCAGCCATTAAAGCTGCTCCAAACACACTTGAAAACAACCCCAAACCCAACACAAAACTGCAGCCAAACCCACTGCGAAACAATCATAAAACTAGTTCTTTTCCCACTTTGAAATAACCTCAAACCACCAGCAAAACAGCTCCAAAAGTAGCTAAAACGTCGCCCAAAAACCAGCTGAAACGCAACACCAAACCATCCTGAAAACAGTCGTCGCACCATATTTGTCGACGAGCAGAACTTTGTTGCAGTTGTGTAAGACCACCCACGTACAGTGCGTCGAGGTTGCCGTTCGAGTGTTCTTGTCGCGGGTTGTGTGTTATGTCATGGGCGGCTTTCCAACCATGCCCCATGATCCCTTGGGCGCGCACCGTGGCGTCCTAGCAAGCCTCCCAATGCCTAGCGCCACGGACGGCCCCGTGGTCTTGGTCGCGCCAAGTGACAAGCGCGCATGTGCCTCTGTCGCCCCATTGATATCCCTTGCCAGAGCCCAGCCGCAGGCAGATGCCAACAGCACCGCGCGCGCAGACGCTGTGTATGCCGACCGTGATGCGAAAGACGCTGCTGACAACGAACCTGTTTCTGCCTTGTAGAAAACTAAGTCCTTTTCATTGTAAATATAGAGTAGTTTTATTTCAGGTACTTCCATTATGTTTCTCTAGCTTAGTCAAGTCTAGTCTTTTAGCTTTGGATTTTTTTTAAATCATTATTAGAGGGATCAAGCAATCAAACTTTCTAGCAAGCAAACAATTCTCTGTACTGGTGTCTCTCCCCCTCGACACCGTGTTGCGTTTTGTAATAGCTTTCATTAATGCAATCAAGCTTTCTTTCATTCTCAATTCTCATTCCTGTTCTCTCAATTGCTCTTAACATTGGTTTTCCCGTACGGTACTGACAATCTAGTCTAGCGTACGGAGGGTACCTCACTTGGCGGACAGTAACTGCACTGACATCAGTTGCTTAGCCTTACGTCGCCCTTCCAAGGAATCTTAGGAAGACACCGCGTAACAGTTGGTATCAAAGCCTAGACTCGACATCGGACGAGGGAACGCATTGCCATTACCACCATTTCTGACCATGGCGAATCATGCGGACCGCATTGCGGACCTTGAACAGACGGTTGACGGATTACAGCCTATCGTGGATATAGTGCCTGAACTAAGAACCAGCCTAGAGCAAAGGTTGGACGACCTGGACCGCAGGGTGCTCTAGGCCGAAGTTGACATAGAAAACATCAGTCGCGACTCCGAGGGAAACCGGCAAACGGCAGCCACAGAGGCAGCCGAAATTTTTGGCAAATTCAAGGGACTCCAACAGGAGCGTGCCGAGGATTTAGCTTACAGGGCACAAGAGGCAGACAGGGTGACTTTCATGCAACAAACTATTGACAACTTGACAAACAAGCTCAATGTTGTCAATGCTGCTTTACAGAGCCTGCTTCGAGGCGGAGGAAACCAAATCGGGGGCGCTGCGAACCCCGCTTCTGTGACACAAAAACTTAAAACTCCTGAGCCAAAGCCATACAGTGGAGCTAGGAATGCCAAGGAAGTGGAGAACTTCATCTTTGACGTCGAAAAGTATTTCGATGTTGTTGGGGGCCAAGAGGAAGCTAAGAAGGTAGCAACTGCTGCCATGTATCTTCAGGGTGATGCTAAACTCTGGTGGCGGGTGAAGTACGAAGCCATCAAGGCCGGTGAAGATGCTCTCGAGACATGGGCAGAATTGAAGTCAGCCATACGCCTACAGTTCTTCCCCGAATATGTTGAATACAATGCAAGGAGAAAGCTAAGGGAGCTCCGCCAGACCAAATCAGTGCGGGACTACGTGCGGGAATTCTCCTCGCTCATGCTAAACATACGCGACATGGGGGACAAAGACACACCTTCCTAGAAGGGTTGAAACCTTATGCCCGTGTGGAGCTACAAAGACAAAGGGTCGATACCCTGCCTAAGGCGATCTAAGCAGCTGAATGCCTTGAGGACTATCAAATGGAAGCTCGGAAGGATAGGCCTCAGCCGCCTGCCCGAGCGGGATTTAAAGGGGGCCAGCCTAGCAATGGTGGTCCTAGCAGAAGTGGCGGAGATCGGAGCTCAAACAAATCTAAGGCTCCCTCATCTGGTAGCAAAAGTGCTCTGTCAAACAACAATGACCGGGGGAGAAAGCCTCCTTCAGGATGTCGTCATTGCGGCGGACCACATTGGAATAATGAGTGCCCACATGCATGGATGAACGCCCATCAGGCTTTTGATGATGGGACTGATGATGACTCAGACGATCCGGACCAGACTGAACCAGTAGGTGCCTTCAATGCAATTGTCGGCTCCATTTCTGAGGCATTAGCGAAGACCAATGCCGGTATCCGTAAGAAGAAGGACCCATGTCCAGTCACCAAGAAAGGGAAAAAGAAGGCAGATGAGGAGACTCCTCTTAAACAAGAGAGGACCTTAATGTTCGTTGAGATGAAGGTGAATGGCAAGCCCATTCGGACTATGATAGACGCGGGTGCTACCCACAACTACTTAGCCTCGACTTAAGTGGAGCGCCTTGGTCTAGTTGTAGGAAAAGGTAGAGGTCGTGTCAAGGCTATCAACTCACCTCCCTAACCAGTGGGTGGAATAGCCAAAGAGGTACCAGTGAAGCTTGGCCCTTACGAAGGAAAATTCAACCTGCGAGTGGTTATCATAGATGACTTCGAGTTGATAGTTGGGTTGGAATTCCTAAGGTAAACCAACACCATGCCTGTACCATTTGCAGACATGCTACTGATGATGGGAACCAATAGGGCCAAGCCTTGCATTATCCGGTGTATGCCCATGAAGATGGCCATTGAGAACATCTCGGCCTTGCGGTTGAAGAAGGGGGTCAAAAGGAATGAACCTACGTTCCTGGCAACCCTCTGCATTGAAGTATAGAACGCTCATCGGGTCCCATTCCTATACCCTTGAAGGAGCTACTACTGGAGTTTGAAGATGTTATGCCACAAGATATGCCAAAGCGGCTCCCGCCTAGGCGCACTGCGGACCATGAAATTGAGTTTGTGTCGGGCGCGAAGCCACTTGCTCGGGTGCCTTACAGAATGTCACAACCCGAACTCATCGAACTTCGGAGATAATTGACGGAAATGCTAGATACAGGGATCATTGTACCCTCCAAGTCCCCATACGGGTCCCCTGTTCTATTCCAAAAAAAAACATGATGGTAGCATGCGACTCTGCGTAGATTATTGAGATCTAAACAAAATCACCGTAAAGAACAAGTACCCTATTCCTCTAATGGAAGACTTGTTCGACAGACTGGGTGGTGCAACAGTGTTCACCAAGATAGACCTCAAGACAGGTTACTAGCAAGTTCGGATCGTAGAGGGTGATGAACACAAGACGACCTATGTGACAAGATATGGGTCGTACGACTTTCTGGTCATGCCATTCGGCTTGACTAACGCCCCAGCTACATTTTGCACTCTAATGAACCAAGTCTTCAGAGAGTACATTGACGAATTCGTGGTGGTCTACTTGGATGACATTGTGGTATATAGCAAAACACTGGAAGAATACCTAGTGCACTTGCGAAAGGTCCTAGCTCGATTGCGGGAGCATGAACTATATGTGAAGATATCCAAGTGCTCCTTTGCTCAGAAGCAAATTGACTTTCTCGAACATGTCATCGAGGAAGGACGGATCAAGATGGACCAACAGAAGATTCATACAATCACAGATTGGTTGTCGCCTAAGGATTGTAAGCACGTGATTTTTGCCCTATATGAGAATTACTCCCAAAAAATTCAAAAATAAAATGATTTTTCTTTGGTGTACAATTTTGTGATATTTTGAAGAATTATTTGTATTTGTCTGTGCGTGTTTATTCGCTAAATTAATAAAAAATACAAAAATATGTCGCATTTTGCATGTAGGATTTAATTCTACAATTGTTAGTAATTAAAATTGTTTTACAAAAATTAAAAATTACAAAAATAGGCATCGTTTGCATTTTTAGCATTTAATGTCCAAATATACAATTTTATGCTTAATTAATACTTAATTGTGCGTTAATTGTTATTGGGAGTTAATTTGCGCCTTTATAACTTAATTTAGTTCTTAATAATAGTTTAAGTATTTTTATAATTTAGTTTTAGAAAAATAAAAGAAGAAAAGAGAGCGAAAATATAAAGAAAGTCGGAATTGGGCCTCTTCTTCAATTTCAAGCTATAGGCCCAAAAAATGGCCCAATCTTCCCTACGACCCAGTCCATTTCGAACTGGGTCGACCCAGTCCATTAACCCAACACCCCTTCTTCATTTTTGTCCAACACAAAACAAAACCAAAAAAAATAAAAAATAAAATAAAAAGTGAATTATCACTATTAATAGTTTTATTTTTTGTTTTTTTATATATATAAAAAAAATCCGAAAATATTTTATTTTATTTATTATTTTTATTTAAAAAAAATATATATATATATATATAGTAATTTCGGAAATGATTTTAAAAAAATAAAAAATAAAAAAATAAAAAAATGTAAAAGAATGTAGAAAATTTAAAAAAAAAAGTAAAAAGTTTTAAAAAATTTAAAAGTAAAAGAAGGTTGGAATTAAAAAATAAATATAAAGATATCTGAAAATTTAAAAAATTTAAAGTAATTGAAAGTAGCATTTTTAAAAGAAAAAGAAAAGATAGTGGTTTATTTTTTAAAGAAAAGTTAAATAAAGTGAGATTCTCTTTTAAAAAAATAAAAAGTGGGATTTTAAATAAGATAAAGTAATTAAAGTTGGAATTTTAAAAATAAAAGTAAATAAAGGTGGGATTTCTTTTTCTAAAAAAATAAAAGCAATTTGTAAGTGGGATTTCTTTTAATTAAAAAAATAATAAAATAATAAAAAACAAATCTGAAAATTTCGAAAATTTTGCTATAAATAGAAGAGAAAATTTAGGAAGAAGGGTGGAAAAAAAGAGAGGAAAAACTAGATAGAGAGAAGAAAAAAAGAGGGGGCGGAGTGAGAAGTATACACCCGATATACATTCTGGATACACTGAATATACAGGGGCAGAATTCATTTTGGAGAGTTTTGAAGTTGAAAAAGAATAGTTACTGCTTCATTGCCTCGCTTAAGATCTGAAATAGTCAGAACCTTCCTACCTTTTACTTCTTCACTATACTTGGAGTCGTTTATAGTCTCCTGGGTTTTCTGCTATTCCTACTGTACTGGTTTGCGATGTTGCTGAATCTGCTGTTGCTGTGTTATTACTGCTTGTTGACTTCTCCTTCTTTTGTTCTTGTACTGCTGTTTCCAGGTACACATTTGTACAATCTCGGCTTGAAGCAAAAAATGAAATATTAATCAGGCTTTGTTCCTGTTGAATTCCTCCTGTTTAGATTTGTGGTTGAATATAATTTTTCTTTCTTCGTATAAAGATGTAGTTGAATGATTAATGAATAATGAGGTTGCATATGTATACTTTCTTCATCTAATAATGTTAGTTTAAATTACGGAGAATAATTAATCTGTTTTGATATTATGGTCAATCTCATGTTCTAGTATTATTGAATAACAGAATATAAAATGAAAGCAGTTTTTCTTTGTACAAACTCGATCGCAATTTTCCATTCGCATTAGCCGTAAACTAATAACTAATAAGTTACGTTTTTCAGCATGTAAATAATTAAGAGATTTTCTTTTATTTTAGAGACGAACTTAATAGAAAATATAGTCATTGTAGGTTTATCCTTTAAAAATAAAAATGAGACGAGCCTCGCCAAATAAAACGTATAGATTGCGGGGCCCTCACAAAATGTATGGTTTAATTAGAATTCGGAAGGACCGTTTAGCGAATTTCACGGTCTTCCCCAAAATAATAACGCGATAGTCTCTTTAGGCGCGTGTTTAATATTTTACTTTCTTAAGCCTGGGTGTGCATTTCATGCGACCCGAATCCAAATCCCAAAACATCAAATAAAACGTGTTCCGGATTGTGGGTGCATTTCATGTAACGCAGTCCAAAGACGTGTTTTAAGCGATGTTCATATTTCTTTTAAAAACAATAATAATAAAGCGGTTAAAAGATAAAATTTGCACATAAGTTCATATTTGTATAAAATCAGATAATCAAGCCGAATATAACAGTTGAGCGACCGTGCTAGAACCACGGAACTCGGGAATGCCTAACACCTTCTCCCGGGTTAACAGAATTCCTTATCCGGATTTCTGGTACACAGACTGTAATATGGAGTCATTCTTTTCCTCGATTCGGGATTAAAATTGGTGACTTGGGACACCCTAAATCTCCCAAGTGGCGACTCTGAAATAAATAAACCAATCCCGTCTCGATTGTCCTTTAATTGGAAAAACTCCCTTGCACCCTCGCGGGTGCGGAAAAAGGAGGTGTGACAGCTCTGGCGACTCTGCTGGGGAATAAAACCCAGAACCACTGGTTCAGGGTTTAAGAATTCGAGCTTAAAATAACTGTTATAGTTGGCTTTATTTATTATCTGATTTTTTTTATATATGCCCAATGTGCTAAATGACACTTTTACCGCTTTAATATTATTTGAATTATGAATATATACAACTGCTACGAAACCCCCTTCTTTCTGAGTCTTCTAAATTTATGGTGCACACGTGCGCGTGGCCCACCTTTCTGTTAAAGTCATACCAAATAAGACGAAGTTGGGACAAGTAACTAGGCCGGGTAGACTTTCGTGCTCCCGGTACGTTGCCCCCGCTTCGGCTCAAACTGTCCGTTTGGGTAAGCCAGGGCTAGATCAATATGCCTCAGGTTTTTCACTTAGAATAACTCAGCTTCATGCCGGATCCCTAGTAGGAGCGATTATTTGCATCAAGTGCATTTGACTTTGGAGACTCAACACAGGGGTTGGGTCTGTCTAGGATAGGTGTACCAAAAAAAATGACCATCCTGATGCATCTTACTTGCTGCTACTTGCGCATTTATTTGATCCGGATTTGTGTGTTGACTGACTTTTGAATATGATGAATAATATTTTAAAATTGAAAAAAAAAATAGCTGTTAGGGAATTGACTGTTTATTTTTGAAAAAAAGCCAATGCCCAAATAACTGTCAAAACTCTGCCGAAATTTTGAGAAAATGAAAAAAAAATGTTTTATTAGTTTGTTTTATTAAAAGCAAAGGAAAAATAGAAAATGAAAATAAAAAAAAAGAGTCTTATTTTTAAAATGGTTTTTATTTTATTTTATTTGCTTATGAAAATGCAAAAAATAAAAAAAAAATAAAAAAAGGTCTTTCATTATTTGTCGCAAATATATATATATATATATATATATATATATATAAATCCGAAAAGTTTTTTTTTATTTCCAAAAGATATATATATCTTTATTTGATGCAAAGAGTATTTTTCTTGCCAAGAAAATTTAAAATAAAATTCCAAAAAATATGTCTTGCAAAAAATAATATAAATATCTTTATTTTCCATTGTTGATAAAACAAAAATAATAAAAATGTTTTCTTTTAAGAAAAAAAATCCGAAAATATTTTGATTCCTCTTTCAAAATTGAAAAGAAAATTCAAAATTCAAAAAATATTTTTTAGAAGCATTTCTTTTATCAAAAGAAAAATTCCAAAAATATTTTTTTTAGAATAAAAAAAAGACAAATGGAAATTCAAAAAAAAAAAAAAACTTCCTTTTGAAATTCTCAAAGTTCAAATCAAAAGAAAAGGAATTTTTACGAGTTTTTCTTTCAAAAAGAAATCAATCAAAAAAATATATATATACTTCCTTTGAGCAGTTCTTTCACAGTTCCAATAAAAAAAAAATATTAGTTCATTTACTTATTCACGATGCCCGAACTACGCCGGTTTGATTCTCACCGGATGTGAGATACGTAGGCAACCCTCATCGGGTCCAACCCACATTTTTGCTAAAATAGCCAAAAACCAATAAATAAATAAAAAACATGTCAAAATTTTAATTTTTTCATAAATAAGTCGGGTAGTGTCCAGCCTCCACTTTTTGCTAAAACAAAATAGCCAAAAAAATATATGTCAAATTTTAGTTTTGTCATAAAGAAGTCGGGTGACGCTGTTTTATCAAGACATAGCCGAATGTTCCCGAAAGGGACGCCGGAAGGCTGACTTTGCATAAACAGCCACCTTTGGGTCATTTTTTAAAATTTGGTTCAGTTGACCCACACAGCCTTAAAAAATCTTCGTCCCCGAGGCGCTGAAAGGCCGTGTTGCAACACCTGGTTTTTATTGTAATTTGAAAAGAAAAAAAAAAGAGTCAACGGTCAGGTGAATTTTTTTTTAGTCAAAAATAACCGAGCTAGCTTCGACAGTGTCTTAAACCGTTCTTGCCAAAATAGCCTTAGAGTATCTTTCAGTTGTCGAAAGGCTATTTTCGTAAAAGAACGAACAAGTTTGTAAAGTGTCAAAATAATCCTCCCCGGCCTTAAAATTCATGTGAGATTTGGAAGGGGCCACATTTGCAAAAATAGCCATTTGGTTGCATTTGTCAAACGGGGAAAGGAAGCTGACCTTTTTGTTTCGAGGTTATAAATCTTTAATTAGAATATGTGGGTTGTTTGATTTTCGAGTTTGTAGGTCATCTTCAAACCTTTAAAACCCAGTTTATTTTAATATGAAAATTGAAAAAAAATAATTAATATTGTTTATCTTTTATTGGTCCGAACTACGCAAGGTCTGATTCATGCGGGGTCATGATACGTAGGCAATCTCCATAATATTCGACCACAACAAATAATGAAAAAATGAATGAAAAAAAATCGGAAAAAAAAAAGAAAAAAAAAGATGTTGCTAGTAATAAGAACCGACTGAGTCCATTCTAACATGTTTTATTTTGAATTGTGAAGAAAGTTGAGTTGGTCGGTTTGTTCAGAGGGTCAACAAGAGTCTACTGTGCCGGAAAAAAATAGAATACTGAAACAGCAAATGACCGGAGTGTGTCAAGCATGGGCCTGTGGGCAAGGACAGCCTCGTCATGAGTCACAATTTGCGACACAACAAGAGCAGTACCACTCTCCTAAGTACCACCCGTACTCGTTAGATCTTCCTTCAAAGATTGAAGAGCCTGCCCGAAAGATGGTACAAGAAGAATTAACCCAAAGGGTGAAAAACTTAGAACAATGGTTGAAAAACAGGCAAGGGTTGTCTGGCCAAAAGAGTGTTGCCTTCAAAGATCTATGTATGTTCCCCGATGTCCACTTTCCGCCTGGTTTCAAGACTCCCAAATTTGAAAAGTACGATGGACATGGAGATCCCATTGCCCACCTGAAAAGGTATTGCAATCAAATGAGAGGTGCGGGAAGAAATGAAGAATTGTTGATGGCTTATTTTGTGGAAAGCCTTACGGGAGTAGCTTCCGAATGGTTTATGGATCAAGACACGTCTCGCTGGTATGTCTGGGACGACATGGCACAAGCATTTGTCAAACAGTTCCAATACAACATCGACATTGCCCCAGACCGCATTTCCCTTTCAAACCTGAAGAAGAAACCAAGTGAAAGTTTCAGGGAATATGCCATTAAATGGAGAGAGCAAGCAGCTCGAGTTAAGCCACCCATGGATGACCACGAGCTAATAACTGTCTTCCTTCAAGCGCAAGAGCCAGATTACTTTCAGAACATGATGTCCGCAGTTGGCAAATCCTTTTCAGAAGCAATCAAAATGGGAGAAATAATAGAGAATGGTCTTAAGACAGGAAAAATTATAAGTCAAGCAGTTTTTAAAGCTGCAACTCACGCTGTCCGGGTTGAGTCTGATAATTTTTGCGACACAAATGAGAAGATTGAAGAAATCATGATGACATCAGGGTCAAGAAGAGGTCCTAGGAGAACATCTCGAAGGTATGAGCAGCCTCCTAAAGTTATCTATGAATCCCCTGAGCAATATTATCCCCCTCAGAACCCACAACACTCTATTGTTCCACCTCAGTATGTTGCCCGGCCACCAAAAACGCCCCAGAAGGCGAGCACGAGCATCACAAAATCTCCAGAAGCCTCCACATAACTTTCAGGTGCCCTATAACCCACATCCAAGCCAGAAGTATAAAGGGGAACGAAGGTTGAAAGATAATTTTACACCAATAGGAGAGTCCTATGAAAGCTTATTTGAGAGGTTAAAGCATCACGACATGATTGCATCTATTCCTCCAAATCATCTGGACACACGTGCAAGAAGCTTTGACCCTTCTAAAAGGTGTGAATACCATTCCAATGCCCAGGGGCACAATGTTGAAAGTTGTCGGGATTTGAAAAAAGAAATAGAAAGGATGATCCAGGAAAATCTGATTGTAATCCAAGGTAATGACACCCAGAATATCGCGCAGAATCCTTTACCTGCACATCATGATGCACACTTTATGGGGAGGATGCCTGGTAACATGGGATTTTAGAGTCATCCCGAAAAGCCGCTAACCGATGATAATGATATCGAAGTTGGAAATGGTCTGGACAATACTGCAAAGCTCAGTGGCTAAAGATGCCAACTTTGATAAAATGGGAGGACACTCCGTTCCTTGGTTAACAAGAGAGAAGCTTGTGGTGGCTTATTTTGTTGTCATTTCTGTTGTCCGGATTATTCTTAGGGTTGTAATCCGAATATTGTCTTGTGTCAAACCTTCTTATCTTTCCATTTTTGTCGTATCAGTTTGTTTAAGTCTCGTTGATGTTGTGTTAAGATTTTATTCTGGTTGTTTTGTTTGTTTTTCTAACCATTTCGCCGGAAGTCTAATACAAAAGCCGGTCTTTTATTATTTCCAGTCATCTTTTTATTTAGTCCTTTTGTCATTTTCGTTCAATGCCGATTCTAGGGACATGACATGCGCACACAGTTTGGGCCTAGTCTTTAAAGTTAATCATAAAACTTCGGAAAAGTGATCAGACCATTTAAAGGAAATAAGAACGGTGTGAGATTATTTGAAGCCCGAGTCATGTGGAATTAGGGCAAGTAAAACATAAAGAAAACCGTTAAATGCAAGATTCGCCAAATTGGCATGAAGGTCGTGCATGAGAGTGAGAGTGTCGCCCAGCAGTGCTTTAGAAATGACAAAATGAAAAAGCAAGTGGTTAACATAATTGTCAAGACCAGCACCGTCGGAAGAGACTATAAATCTATGTTCAATTATGTTGTTTGCACTTGGCATGTTTTGAAGACTGGAATGACGAAGGCATTTTGTTCTGCTACCTAAACACTTTATCCTTCGTTACCCCTTTTGAGCCTTATTTTATTTTCTTTCATACCCCTCGTTCGGAATCAATAGCAACGACTAGGAAATACAAGCCTAGAAGGTAAAAAAAAAAAAAGAAAAGAAAAAAAAAAGAAAGAAAAAAAACAACAAAAAATGAGAGAAAAATGATAACAAAAAAAAACAAAAGAAAGTCAGAAGAAAACAGAGGAATTGGGAACTACGTTTGACCTGATTCCTCAAAGAGGATACGTAGGCGCTTCACAGCTCGGTCATAGGGTGCATAGTGCGCATAATGTGCGTAATATGCATAGTGTAAAAAAAAAATAAAAATATATATAATAATAAATAATCCCCAAGCAAGAAACTGGGGCAAAGGTTGCGCTTGTTGTAAACAAATATGATTTCGAAGGTTGTAATTTTGAACCCCAAATTTGATTTGTTTTTGAGCCTTTAATACCCTTTCTTTCTAAGCCTATCCAAAAAACCCACATTACGGTCCAAAGAAAGACCTTCTGACCAGTCTGCAAAAGATGCCAAGTCAGACAAATGAGAATCTTACCGACGAACATAACATTCTGTTCCACAGCAGAAAGGACTCTAATCTCCAGCAGAGAGAGTCATACCGGCAACACTCCAAATCCCCAGCTGGAAAGTGATATAAATGAGAGAGTCTTATCGGTGAAAATCTTCACGGACACCATAAGGCGATGAAAGCTGAGAGAAAAACCAAAATGAGAGAGACTTGATGGTGAAAACCTTTTGGGCACTACAAGTCGAATAAGATTGGGAATCAGATGGAGGATAGTCAAGGGAAGATCTTGAAAGACGATTGACGACGGAGGATAGGCCACATATGCATGTCATGACCATTAGAGTCGGTGTCTGCGTTTGATAGGTTTTTATTTATAATTTCTTTTGTTAAAGAGTCATCATTTTCCTTTGTCTTTTATTCTGTTCCTTTTTATCTTTCTCCTTTCATAGAAAATTCCCCAGTAGAGTCTGTTTGGTCAGAACCAGTGGGAAATGACTTCAAAATAAGCCATCAGCTTTCCAAGATAATATCTGACTAATACATCCAAGTGATATAGTCAGCAAGGAACAAGCGTGAGGCTAGTATCAAAAATGATATCCCCGGCAAAAGGGAATTGACAAAAAGATCAACGAGTGTCAAGAGGGATATCCTTGCCGAAATAAGAGGTTATTAAAACCTCAAGGCCAAGGCCCGTGGACAAACAAAGAGAGCAATAAGCATGATTTGGGAAATTCATGCGAAACTAAAAGGTCGGGAAAATGAAAGTCTCCGAGCCATACCACTAAAGAAGAGGGATATCCCCAGCAGAAAAGGATTATCCCCAGCAAATAATATCATCCCCCAGCAAGTTGTGGAACGCAGAGCAAGGAAGGATAAAGGGAAAAGCCATCCGAGTGAAGTATCACAGCCAACTACCACGCTTTAAGCTAACAAATTTTTGATTTGAAACAGGTAAAGGAAATGGCATTGATGACGGAAAGGCATGCCATAAAAAAAAGATTATCAAACTGGGGCAGAAAATTTTCTTTTCAATTAGAAAATTTTCTGAAAATCAGGTACCCATCTGGGGAAGAATAAAGATAACACCAAGGAAGTGGTCTTTGAACCAGTGTTGCCCCAACATAATAAGTTTCAATGGAGGAAGTTATCCCCAGCAGACAGAATAAAGGGATGACACTTGTGCTCAGAAAAGCAAAAAGCCATTATCATCCCCAGCAGCTTCCACAAGAATGAAGCATCGATTTGAAGGGATAAAATTCCCCAGCAGCGTTATCCTCAACAACGTTATCCCAAGAAGATAACACTTTTATCCCCAGCAGTGTTGAAAAAAAAAAGAAGAAAAAAAAACAACAAATTTGAAGGAGGGGAAGAAAGGAGACTCCCACAGTGGTATTATCCCCAGCAAGCAAGAACAAAGCAGCGCAAAGGAAGGAGAAAAGAAAAGAAGAAATTACGAAGGTAAGTTTCTCAAATCATTGATCTTTACTACATTTTTCTCCTAGGATAAAAAGTCCTAGTCTGATGAATTTACCTCCCGATACAATCTTGGTCCGATGAAATTTTTCTCCCAAGATAAGATATCAAATCTTAGTCGGATGAATCTTTCTCCTAAGATCACAACAAAATGGACCTAGTCTGACGATTTATCTCCTAGAGTCAAAATCTTGGTCTGATGAAATTGTTCTCCCAAGATAAAATCTTAGTCGGATGAATCTTTCTCCTAAGATCACAACAAAATGGACCTAGTCTGACGATTTATCTCCTAGAGTCAAAATCTTGGTCTGATGAAATTTTTCTCCCAAGATAAAATCTTAGTCGGATGAATCTTTCTCCTAAGATCACAACAAATGGACCTAGTCTGACGATTTATCTCCTAGAGTCAAAATCTTGGTCTGATGAAATTGTTCTCCCAAGATAAAATCTTAGTCGGATGAATCTTTCTCCTAAGATCACAACAAATGGACCTAGTCTGACGATTTATCTCCTAGAGTCAAAATCTTGGTCTGATGAAATTTTTCTCCCAAGATAAAATCTTAGTCAGATGAATCTTTCTCCTAAGATAAGATATCAAATCCTAGTCTGATGAATTTTCTCCTAGGATAATAATTAAAAAAAATGAAAAAATTGAAAAAGAAGTCAGGCGTCCACCTGGAGAATGAGGATGAAAAATCGAAGAAGAAATCAGGCGCCCACCTGGAGAACAAGGGTAAACAGTTGAATTATCAGAAATCAGGCGTCCACCTGAAGAACAAGGAAGGACAGTTGAAATAGCAATCAGGAATCCACCTGGAGAACAAGGAAGAAGAGTTGAAATATCAGAAGTCAGGCGTCCACCTGGAGAACAAGGAAAAGCATCAAAACTGGGGCAGAAGATTTTCTGCCATGGTCGAAAATTTTCTCAGAAGAACAAGGAAATCAATTCAAGTTTTAAGAGATAGCAAGACAACAAGATTTGGAGAAAAACAGTCGGAGGTAAGACAATTCCAAGATGTTGAAAATGGGATCATCCGCCCTCGAATAGGATATTTGGGTTCATCCACCCTCGAATAGGATATTTTGGGATCATCCGCCCTCGAATAGGATATTCTGGGTTCATCCGCCCTCGAATAGGATATTCTGGGTTCATCCGCCCTCGAATAGGATATTCTGGGTTCATCCGCCCTCGAATAGGATATTCTGGGTTCATCCGCCCTCGAATAGGATATTCTGGGTTCATCCGCCCTCGAATAGGATATTCTGGGTTCATCCGCCCTCGAATAGGATATTCTGGGTTCATCCGCCCTCGAATAGGATATTCTGGGTTCATCCGCCCTCGAATAGGATATTCTGGGTTCATCCGCCCTCGAATAGGATATTCTGGGTTCATCCGCCCTCGAATAGGATATTCTGGGTTCATCCGCCCTCGAATAGGATATTTTGGGTTCATCCGCCCTCGAATAGGATATTTTGGGTTCATCCGCCCTCGGATAGGATTTTTGGGTTCATCCGCCCTCGAATAGGATATTTTGGGTTCATCCGCCCTCGAATAGGATATTTTGGGTTCATCCGCCCTCGAATAGGATATTTGGGTTCATCCGCCATCGAATAGGATTTTTGGGTTCATCCGCCCTCGAATAGGATATTTTGGGTTCATCCGCCCTCGAATAGGATATTTTGGGTTCATCCGCCCTCGAATAGGATATTTTGGGTTCATCCGCCCTCGAATAGGATATTTGGGTTCATCCGCCCTCGATAGGATATTTTGGGTTCATCCGCCCTCGAATAGGATATTTTGGGTTCATCCGCCCTCGAATAGGATATTCTGGGTTCATCCGCCCTCGAATAGGATATTCTGGGTTCATCCGCCCTCGAATAGGATATTCTGGGTTCATCCGCCCTCGAATAGGATATTCTGGGTTCATCCGCCCTCGAATAGGATATTCTGGGTTCATCCGCCCTCGAATAGGATATTCTGGGTTCATCCGCCCTCGAATAGGATATTCTGGGTTCATCCGCCCTCGAATAGGATATTCTGGGTTCATCCGCCCTCGAATAGGATATTCTGGGTTCATCCGCCCTCGAATAGGATATTCTGGGTTCATCCGCCCTCGAATAGGATATTCTGGGTTCATCCGCCCTCGAATAGGATATTCTGGGTTCATCCGCCCTCGAATAGGATATTCTGGGTTCATCCGCCCTCGAATAGGATATTCTGGGTTCATCCGCCCTCGAATAGGATATTCTGGGTTCATCCGCCCTCGAATAGGATATTTTGGGTTCATCCGCCCTCGAATAGGATATTTGGGTTCATCCGCCCTCGAATAGGATATTTTGGGTTCATCCGCCCTCGAATAGGATATTTCGGGTTCATCCGCCCTCGAATAGGATTTTATTTTTTAAAGTTGTTGAAATCAGGAGCCCCCTCTGAAGAACAGAATGGCGATGTATTGGTTGAAGAGAGGAATGACATTCATTTTTAAAGTTGTTGTTGAAGTTGGGAGCCCGCCCATAGAACAGAGGCATACATTTCAGTCTTTAATTTTCAAGCATTGAACTTGGGAGCCCGCCCAGATAACAGAGGCATACATTTCAAGTCTTTAATTTTCAAGTATTAAAATTGGGAGCCCGCCCAGATAACAGAGGCATACATTTCAAAATCAAGTCAGAGGACAATAAAACAGAGGGTTACAATAGGAATCCCCAGCAGGAAACAATAAAATTCCCCGGCACCGGGAAACAGAAGGTTGCAACAAGAGGTCACAGTACAAACTCAAGTACATGTGTCAAAAGAAGTAAAGCACCGAAAGAAATGCAAGCAGACAAGGAAGCAAGGCAACAAAAACAAATTGTACTCTAGCCTAGCTTCTTGTTTTTTTAAGCACGGTGTAACAAGGAGATCGGTAAGCAGTAGTAATAACATGCAACAACAGTAACATTGCAGTCCAACGGTAGTCCCAGCTACCAAAATTTCTCGAACTACATTGACCTGATTCCTGTTTAGCCCAGGATATGTAGGAAACCTTTGAAGCAAAGGTTCGGTCAAATCTTTTTCAAAAAATGCTTCAACGGAGTACTCGGATGGGCAAAAATCGCTCGCTTTATCTTTGCACGAAAACCCTTCGTGTCTCCGGGCAAAGAGGGGCAGCTGTAAGCACGTGATTTTTGCCCTATATGAGAATTACTCCCAAAAAATTCAAAAATAAAATGATTTTTCTTTGGTGTACAATTTTGTGATATTTTGAAGAATTATTTGTATTTGTCTGTGCGTGTTTATTCGCTAAATTAATAAAAAATACAAAAATATGTCGCATTTTGCATGTAGGATTTAATTCTACAATTGTTAGTAATTAAAATTGTTTTACAAAAATTAAAAATTACAAAAATAGGCATCGTTTGCATTTTTAGCATTTAATGTCCAAATATACAATTTTATGCTTAATTAATACTTAATTGTGCGTTAATTGTTATTGGGAGTTAATTTGCGCCTTTATAACTTAATTTAGTTCTTAATAATAGTTTAAGTATTTTTATAATTTAGTTTTAGAAAAATAAAAGAAGAAAAGAGAGCGAAAATATAAAGAAAGTCGGAATTGAGCCTCTTCTTCAATTTCAAGCTATAGGCCCAAAAAATGGCCCAATCTTCCCTACGACCCAGTCCATTTCGAACTGGGTCGACCCAGTCCATTAACCCAACACCCCTTCTTCATTTTTGTCCAACACAAAACAAAACCAAAAAAAAATAAAAAATAAAATAAAAAGTGAATTATCACTATTAATAGTTTTATTTTTTGTTTTTTTATATATATAAAAAAATCCGAAAATATTTTATTTTATTTATTATTTTTATTTTAAAAAATATATATATATATATATATAGTAATTTCGGAAATGATTTTAAAAAAATAAAAAATAAAAAAATAAAAAAATGTAAAAGAATGTAGAAAATTTAAAAAAAAAGTAAAAAGTTTTAAAAAATTTAAAAGTAAAAGAAGGTTGGAATTAAAAAATAAATATAAAGATATCTGAAAATTTAAAAAATTTAAAGTAATTGAAAGTAGCATTTTTAAAAGAAAAAGAAAAGATAGTGGTTTATTTTTTAAAGAAAAGTTAAATAAAGTGAGATTCTCTTTTAAAAAAATAAAAAGTGGGATTTTAAATAAGATAAAGTAATTAAAGTTGGAATTTTAAAAATAAAAGTAAATAAAGGTGGGATTTCTTTTTCTAAAAAAATAAAAGCAATTTGTAAGTGGGATTTCTTTTAATTAAAAAAATAATAAAATAATAAAAAACAAATCTGAAAATTTCGAAAATTTTGCTATAAATAGAAGAGAAAATTTAGGAAGAAGGGTGGAAAAAAAGAGAGGAAAAACTAGATAGAGAGAAGAAAAAAAGAGGGGGCGGAGTGAGAAGTATACACCCGATATACATTCTGGATACACTGAATATACAGGGGCAGAATTCATTTTGGAGAGTTTTGAAGTTGAAAAAGAATAGTTACTGCTTCATTGCCTCGCTTAAGATCTGAAATAGTCAGAACCTTCCTACCTTTTACTTCTTCACTATACTTGGAGTCGTTTATAGTCTCCTGGGTTTTCTGCTATTCCTACTGTACTGGTTTGCGATGTTGCTGAATCTGCTGTTGCTGTGTTATTACTGCTGTTGACTTCTCCTTCTTTTGTTCTTGTACTGCTGTTTCCAGGTACACATTTGTACAATCTCGGCTTGAAGCAAAAAATGAAATATTAATCAGGCTTTGTTCCTGTTGAATTCCTCCTGTTTAGATTTGTGGTTGAATATAATTTTTCTTTCTTCGTATAAAGATGTAGTTGAATGATTAATGAATAATGAGGTTGCATATGTATACTTTCTTCATCTAATAATGTTAGTTTAAATTACGGAGAATAATTAATCTGTTTTGATATTATGGTCAATCTCATGTTCTAGTATTATTGAATAACAGAATATAAAATGAAAGCAGTTTTTCTTTGTACAAACTCGATCGCAATTTTCCATTCGCATTAGCCGTAAACTAATAACTAATAAGTTACGTTTTTCAGCATGTAAATAATTAAGAGATTTTCTTTTATTTTAGAGACGAACTTAATAGAAAATATAGTCATTGTAGGTTTATCCTTTAAAAATAAAAATGAGACGAGCCTCGCCAAATAAAACGTATAGATTGCGGGGCCCTCACAAAATGTATGGTTTAATTAGAATTCGGAAGGACCGTTTAGCGAATTTCACGGTCTTCCCCAAAATAATAACGCGATAGTCTCTTTAGGCGCGTGTTTAATATTTTACTTTCTTAAGCCTGGGTGTGCATTTCATGCGACCCGAATCCAAATCCCAAAACATCAAATAAAACGTGTTCCGGATTGTGGGTGCATTTCATGTAACGCAGTCCAAAGACGTGTTTTAAGCGATGTTCATATTTCTTTTAAAAACAATAATAATAAAGCGGTTAAAAGATAAAATTTGCACATAAGTTCATATTTGTATAAAATCAGATAATCAAGCCGAATATAACAGTTGAGCGACCGTGCTAGAACCACGGAACTCGGGAATGCCTAACACCTTCTCCCGGGTTAACAGAATTCCTTATCCGGATTTCTGGTACACAGACTGTAATATGGAGTCATTCTTTTCCTCGATTCGGGATTAAAATTGGTGACTTGGGACACCCTAAATCTCCCAAGTGGCGACTCTGAAATAAATAAACCAATCCCGTCTCGATTGTCCTTTAATTGGAAAAACTCCCTTGCACCCTCTCGGGCGCGGAAAAAGGAGGTGCGACAAGGATGTACATGCCTTGAGGGCGTTCCTTAGCCTATGCAACTTCTACCGGCGATTTGTGAAAAACTACTCCCTCATTGCGGTGCCCTTGACAGAACTGCTCAAGAAGGTCACACCCTGGGATTGGAGAGCGAGGCGAGCGGAGGCCTTCAACGCATTAAAAACGGTTATGTCTTGTAGCCCTATCTTGGCCCTCCCTGATTTGGCCAAGCCATTCGAGGTACAAACGAATGCATCCGACTATGCCCTCGGCGGTGTCTTGCTACAAGAAGGGCATCCTATAGCGTACGAGAGTCGGAAGCTGAAGGATGCAGAGCGGCACTATGCCGCCCATGAGAAAGAATTATTGGTTTTCGTCCACTGCTTGCGCCTTTGGAGGCACTATCTGTTGGGGACCCCATTCGTGGTCAAGACAGACAATACAACTGTTAGCCATTTCATGACTCAGCTGAAGCTGAATTGTCGACAAGCCAAGTGGCAGGAACTTCTAGCTGAATTCCACTTCAACCTGGAGTACTGAAGTGGGAAGACCAATCATGTTGTTGATGTGCTCAGTCGGAGAGCTGACCTAGCATCGGTGTGCTTACTCGCCACCCTAAGGGGGAGCGAAGTAGCCATATCCATCAAGGACCAGATACAGGATCTACTCATCAAAGATCCTACTGCACAATATTTGGTTGATTTGGTAGGACAGGGCAAGACTCGCCAGTTCTACATGGAAGATGGTTTCCTGAAAGTGAAAGGGAACCGACTTTATGTTCCTAAAGGAGGAGATCTGCGAAGGACTCTTCTGGCAGAATGCCATGATACTTTGTGGGCCGGCCATCCCGATGAAGAACGCACCATGGTGTTACTTTGCCGTGCATATTATTGGCCTTAAATGGCTGATGATGTCGCTCAGTATGTGAAGACTTGTCTAGTATGCCAGAAGGACAAGTCAAACCGCTTGACACAAACGGGACTCTTGGAATCGCTAGCTGTCCCAAAAAGACCTTGGGAAAGCGTTTCCCTGGATTTCATCACCGAATTGCCCAAGGTCGGAGA
This sequence comes from Nicotiana sylvestris, assembly GCF_000393655.2. Taxonomy (NCBI): domain Eukaryota; kingdom Viridiplantae; phylum Streptophyta; class Magnoliopsida; order Solanales; family Solanaceae; genus Nicotiana; species Nicotiana sylvestris. Next base: position 189,606,358 of record NC_091059.1, read on the forward strand.
TTTCATAACTATCTTGGTTGTGGTGGATCGGTTTTCCAAGTATGCTACCTTTATTGCAGCCCCACAATATATATCAGCAGAAGATACAGCTCGACTCTTCTTCTCTCATGTCGTCAAATATTGGGGTCTGCCCAAAGACATTGTTAGTGATCGCGACTCACGCTTCACTAGCAACTTTTGGACCTAGCTCTTTAAGTGCCTTGGGTCAAAATTGAGTCACAACTCAAGTTTTCATCCGCAATCTGATGGCCAGACGGAGCGGTTCAATGGTATGTTGGAGGAATATCTCCGCCACTTTGTAACCGGATCGCAAAAGAATTAGGTGAAGTTTCTAGATGCTGCTCAACTATGTTTCAATTCATAAAAGAGCTACAGTACAAACAGAAGCGCTTTTGAAATTGTCACCGGATAGCAACCGCTACTCCCACACACTGTGAATGCACCAAATATGTCTAAATCTCCTCGAGCTGCTAGCTTCTCAAAAGAGTGGAAGCGAAATTTGGAGATAGTGCAGAGCTATCTTGTCAAAGCTCAAAAGCAGATGAAGAGGCATGCTGATCAGAATCGTCGCTTTGTTGAATACCAAGTAGGAGACAAAGTGATGGTCAAAATTCCAAAACGGTACTTATTTGCAGGGTCCATGACCTTCGCCTATTGCAAAAATATATTGGACCCTTGTCCATTGAAAGGCGCATTGGGAAAGTGTCATACCGGGTGGATACCCTAGCTTGGTGGAAAATTCATCCTGTCTTCCATGTTAGCCTCTTGAAACCTTTTCAGGAAGACACGGAGAATCCTTTACGGAGCCAGCTCATAATACATAGTATTCGAGGTCCCAATTCAACCGGGAAAAGGCGTGTTGAAGCTATCCTTGATGATAGAGTGATTCATGCCTCAAGGAAAGATCACCAAGAGTTTTTGGTGAAATGGCAAGGCTGTGATGCAGAGGAGAATACTTGGGAGAGGGGAACAAACCTCAAATCCTACAAGAGCCTAATTGAAGATTATATTGCAAGTAAGGAGTCGAGTACGTCGCCAACTCAGGTGGGGGAGAATGTTATGGGCAGCTTTCCGGCCATGCCCCATGACCCCTTGGGCGCGCCCCGTGGCGTTCTAGCAAGCCTCCCAATGCCTAGCGCCACGGACGCCCCGTGGTCTTGGCCGCGCCAAGTGACAAGCGCGCATGTGCCTCTGTCGCCCCACTAATATCCCTCGCCAGCGCCCAGCCGCAGGTAGATGCCAACAGCGCCACACGCGCAGACAACGTCGCGTGCGCCGACCGTGATGCCAAAGACGTTGTTGCTGACAACAGACCTATTTCTGCCTTATAGAAAACTAAGTCCTTTTCATTGTAAATATAGAGTAGTTTTATTTCATGTACTTCCATTATGTTTCTTTAACTTAGTCAAGTCTAGTCTTATAGCTTTGGATTATTTTTGTAAGCATTATTAGGGGGGATTAAGCAAGCAAACTTTCTAGCAAGCAAACAATTCTCTGTACTGGTGTCTCTCCCCCTCGACGCCGCGTTGCTTTTTGTAATAGATTTCATTAATGCAATCAAGCTTTCTTTCATTCTCAATTCTCATTTATGTTCTCTCAATTGCTCTTGACATTGGTTTTCTCGTACGGCACTGACAATCTAGTCTAGCCCTCACTTGGCGGACAGTAACTGCACTGACATCGGTTGCTTAACCTTACGTCGCCCTTCCAAGGAATCTTAGGAAGGCGTCGCGTAACAGTTAATGTTCCAGCCAATAAACCCTTATGCATTTTTTGCAATTATAGGTTGAGATTTCATATTTTTGAAAAATTGGTTATTTTTCAATTCACACGCACACATATCTACATTGCATCCGCCTTTGTGTGCTTAAATCATCTTATTTTTTTCTGACAAATTCATTTCAGCCATATCTCCATGAGTCCCGACATCGTCATGCATTGAATATGGCTAGGGGACCCGGTGGACGCTTTGTCAATATGAAGAAGCTCCGAGAGGCTAAATCCCCTGATTGGATAAATAGTCAAGACGTTCCGGTATCTGATGAGCTGCAGCTGATCAACACAAAACAGTTGGAGCCTGATGCTCATCAATCCGAGAGCTATAAGGCAAGCTGCTTCTCCACAACGGCTTGCTCTGGCATCACAAGCCGAGAGCTCTGGCTCGAACAGTGAAGCAATCTACTATCAGCAACCATATCCCTCAGTCCTCTGGTAGGGACAAAGAGAAGAAAGGTCACATAAACAATCCATGTTTATCTTCTTTTTGATGAAATGTTTGCTATTAAAAGTGGGAAGTCATCCTTGGCTTTGTTAGTATGTAGTACTGTACATAATTGCTAAGCATTATATAGTTGGCCATAACCTGGCATAATTGTTTTCTTTTTACTGTATAGTCTTATTTAGTTAATAGTGGCTGGTTTTGTACGGCCAGATAGGCAGATCCTGTTAGAGCTGTCACTAGGTTATATGCTACCAATCTTGTTTTACTTATACTGTCTTGGAATTTTTTTTACCAAAGTTTGTATATATAATCTACTAGTCTAATCTGTTGGTCGGGCCGGCAGGTCCGGCCAAACGCCTGACCGGATATCATTTATTCACAAAAAAAAAAAAACAAAGTTGATTTTTAGTAGTAGTTCATGAGACCTCGAATTCCCGCGTTCCAGCGTACGTTATGCTAGCTTGCCTCACCACCAACTCTAGCTGATAAGTTGAGTTACTCTTTTTTTTTTTTTTTCAGAAATAGAATAGAATAAAGAATGAGATTACTCTTTTTTCTTTTCTTCCAAAAATAGAATGGAATAAAAAATGAGATAGTTTATATCATGTATCGATCATACGATCAGTACTTTCAACCTAATTCATTTTCTCATTTAATCACTTAGATATATCCTTTCTCGTTGATCACTTAAGCTTGCCATATTCAGTTCTTTTTAATTCTTATACTTTATGGAGTCACTTCTCTTTTTTTCCCTTCTTCATACTATTTATCTATTCTGTCAAACAACAAAATAGTTTGAAATGCACATTCTTTTTCATTCTTTCTTATGTTTTCTCTCACTCTCACTTCAAATATAAAATGAATTTTATTGAATATATTTACCGTCTCTTAGTAAGGTTTGATTTTAAACCACAATTTTTACTGAGCCGCCCGTAGTTTGGAGTCCAATTTGAGTGGGTGTTTAAAGGAGTAAGGACACAAACTCAAAGTGGTTAAACTTTGGCTTTAAATTATATTTATTGAGGGTCTAATATCATTTATTTTAATTTTTAGATACTCAAATTAGAGTAATTATGAATAGTTACTGCCCTTGACCAGATGGTTAAGAATATTACGTATATATTGTTAGGCGTCGTTTGGTTGGGGTTATAGAAAATATAATTTTCACATAAAAATCAGCATTAGTTTATACAGTCTGTAATTGGAATTTGAGTAGATTTTTAATCTCCAAATAAAAATCATTATTAATTAATTGTTTTTTTTTTTTGCATAAGTTATTTGAACTTTTACGTACTATTTTATGCGGGATAGGACGCAAAAACAAAATTCGATGATATTAGTAATACATGGATTGAGAAATGTTAAAAACAAAATTACTTCATAATGATTTTTAAAAAATTCTTATTTTGTATAAAAGTAAACATATCTTAAAGTACATACTGCATACTAAAATGTAATATATCTAACTAAATATTGAAGAATCTTTTTTACTAATTCCTGTATTATTAGTTCTTATATCAGATATTAGATTTCCTGCATCATATTAGATTCCCTTCATCATAAGCCATGCATTACTACTCATAAACTTTAAATTATGGATCCATCATATCTATGTAGACTCAACAGTCAACACCAAGTCCAAAACCAAGATATCCCAATATGATAATTCTATCTAAGATTTCGATATAGAAATAATATTAATTTTTATATTATAATAGTTATTTATAATTTTTATATAGAAGGTTTAATTTTAAAGTTATTTGCACATAATTTAAATAAATCAAATCATAATTTGATATGGTTTATGTACACGCATAGAGCGATTACTAATACTAATTCTATCTAAAATCTTGATATAGAAATAATATTAATGTTAGCTAATACCTCCAATTAACTAAATACAAGATTAATTTAATCCCAAAATTTATTGCGATAATCCATGGGCCCTACTTAAACTTGACAATCTCGTACCCAGTCAAAACTCCTTGACTTTAACTTCTTTCTTCTCGTGTTTGCCGCCGCTGTAAAAAAAAACTGCATTAGTAATGGAAGAAGGCGGAAAATTAGGAGGAGAACAGAAAAATACCCTCAGTGTGAAAGATGCGTTTCAGGATTTCAAGGGCCGACGTGCTGCTCTTATTAAGGCTCTCACCACTGGTTTAATTTCCTCTCCTTTTCTTCTTCTTTCGTTTAATATTAATTTTCAATTTTGTCAGTATGTTTATTTTTGCTGATTTATGTAATTGATTTATTTGTTTCGTTATTCAGAAGTGGAAGAATTTTTTAAGCAGTGTGATCCTGGTAAGTCCTTTTTATTTCAGTTTTATATTAACAGCATCATTCCACATTGCTGATTATGTATGCAATAAGAATGATTGTTTATCCTTGTATTTCAAAATATATTAAATTTCACTAAAGAAATTAAAACAGAATATTCTCTGTTTAAACTATAACTATATAAATTTTGAGATTCATGTTTTATGTAACCCTACGGAAACACCCTTCCCTACTCCTCCGGGTAGGGGTAAGGTCCGTACTCGCTACCATCCCTGACTACACTTGTATAATTTTACTGGATTGTTGTTTTATGTACCTGTACCCAAAAAAACACTGTTTCTTTAGTGTTTCACAAGATTTTCTTCATGTTTGGTACAACCTTTCTCTTAGGAGAGGAAAATCATGTGGTCAACATTGCTTGTTTCTGTATTTTCTCTTTTTCATTAATTTGCCTAGATTCTTTGCATAATCACATATTCGTTTGCTTGAGCTGAGGGTCTATCGAAAAACAGCCTCTCTACTCCCTTGGGGTAGAGGTAAGGTCTGCGTACACTCTACGTTCCCCGGACTCCACTTGTGGGATTTTACTGGGTTGTTGCTGATGTTGTCTTTGCATAATCACATAGTTGCTCACTTAAATCAGATACAAAATTTGCACTTCAACTTTGATTATGCCGCCAAATCTCTATTTTTGGGGAGGCAAAATTCAGAACTTCTCGTATATTGTTAATTACTGGTACATAAAAATTTCCATAAATTTCCCTCATGATAATGTAGATCCACGTATGCATGTTCTCATGTCGACGCATTATTAGGAAATCTTTAACCCTCCTTGAAACAGAAGTAGAATCAAAGTTGCAGTGTGTTTAGCTTAAACGAAACACTTCTAATCATGAGTCCTTGCTCTTCATTTGGAAGTGTTATTTAGGGTGGCTGATCAGGGTTATAACATTTAGGACTTTCCAATTTGAGATTTTGTTTATGGTTATAAGATGTCTCTCTATCCTCACAAGGTAGGGGTAAGGTCTACGTACACACTACCCTCCCCAGACGGCCAGACCCCACGGTGTGGGATAATACTGGGTATGTTATTGTTGTTGTTGGTTATAAGCTGCCTCGTCACCGCAACTCCCCTGCCCTCCTATGAGTTTTGTTACAGTCAATATGTTTAGTCAGTCGTATCTCGAGTTCCTTGTGACACAATACTCCTATTGCTTCTTGTTCATGATCAAATATGTCTACTGTTTCTTATGCAGAAAAGGAGAACTTGTGCTTGTTTGGACTCCCAAACGAGCAATGGGAGGTTAATCTGCCTGCTGAAGAAGTACCACCAGAGCTTCCAGAGCCTGTTCTTGGTATTAACTTTGCTAGAGATGGGATGCAAGAAAAGGAATGGCTTTCCTTAGTTGCCGTCCACAGTGACGCTTGGTTGCTTTCTGTTGCCTTCTTTTATGCTGCTAGATTTGGATTTGATAAGTCCGACAGGTACTTCTTCTCAGTCAATTTCTTTTTTCCAGCTATTCTATGCTTGTAAAAGCAATTTTTTATGTTTGGCGATTCTTGCCTGCTCAAGTAGCTCATTGACATTTTCTTTGTATCAGCATTTTGTGTTGATTCTGCTTCTCAGTGCATTAATGTTTTGCCTTTCGTGTGGCTTTTCTCAAACAAAACATGTTTTCTGTTAAAAGCAGAAGTGATGCATCTGATTAATAGTTTTTAGGTTGGTCATTTAGTTTAGATGCTTTTGGTATTGAGCTAGCGATGCCTGTCATTATTACTAGCAAGAGAAGCTAAAAGTAGAAACCTTGGTTACTATCAGTTCTTTGCATTTTGCACCGCTGATGCATGCAACATTTTTCTCTTTGGTTTCTGTCCTTTATTTATTTATATTTGCTCCTTTGTCACTTTACTTTCGGGAAAGATCATTGAAAGTATCTTTTGGTCCGAATCCAAACACTTTACTGACCTAAATTGGGAATGCTGCCCTATGAAATGAATTTCCTGCCCAAATCCCTAACTGTACATCTAAAAGCTTAAGCCAAAAGAATGGAGGATGTTCAAGATCTTGATGTCGTTAATTAGTTATATAAGGTAATATATCCTTTTACTCCCTATAAAATGTTAACATTTGAATCGAAACTTGTTATTTCAGTGATTTTCTAAGAAGATGAAGAGGTTAAGTAGGAAAACTGGAAAGAAAGGAAGGACAGGATGCGAAGTGCAAAAAATAGGCATAGAGGTGTGAAAAATGCAAAAAACTTGTTGATTATTGACTTGAACGCATAGTGTATTATCTTGCACCTGTAGAAATGAGCTGATAAAACTCTAACAATAGGCGTGGTTCTTTTTATTTTTATTTTTTATGATGACGCCATGACGGTGGTGTCTAGGCTAGCTTGCGCGCACCTCGACTATTCTATACGGAAACCTGCTACCTCCCACCAGTACAAGTACTGGGTAACTATGCCACCAAGGCTTAGGCAGATGGAAAGAATTAACCTAGCTTTGTTTTTCTCCGTTGGGATTGGAACCTGAGACCATGGTTCTCCTCCCACTTCTGGTCCACACCCTGGGTTAGTAGGTTTGGTTCTTAACAAGTTAATACGGTCCATCTAGCTTGGTTTATTTTCTGTATAGTTTGCTCCCAAATGAGTGTTAATCAGTTGACCTCTTGGTGCTTTAATTTGTTTGATCTACAGATACATGCTTGTCAAGCATACTTGCACTTAGCCGAGTCAACCAACTAACAGCAAACAGTATGCAATGTCAGTTATGTTCTTTGAAAAGCAACTCAAATTGAGGAATATGGAATTTCTTGGTTCAACTTGAATTCATTTCTGCATTTTGGTGTTTGTTGTATGTGGAATCCTTCATACTGAATGTGATGTTAATAGGAAGCCTGTGTTCTAGATTTCTTCACATTACTTTGTGCGTAGAGGATAAGTACATTCATATTTCTATTAACCTACCAGAGATTTGTGTCTTTTGCTAGAGAATCATACCAGATCAAATTGTGTCAACTGTGACTCAACAGCGACAGCACTCATTGTGCTTTCACGTCTCATGAAGTTTACTATGTTGCTTTCCATACTCATTAGTTGCCTTCTATTTTCCAGGAAGAGGCTCTTCAACATGATAAATGATCTGCCTACTGTATATGAAGTAGTGACTGGTGCTACAAAGAAGCAACAAAAAGAAAAATCTACAGTCTCTAACCATAGAAGCAACAAATCCAAGTCAAACTCCAAAAAGGTAAAGGATTATGTTCTCCAAGTATGCTTTATTTGCATGTCAGCTTTAGCATGATCTTTTATCTTATGTGATAACTTTTGTATGTGTTGGATTACTTTGTTTACTTTTGATGTTAATCTTCTCTCTGTTTGCAAGCATCTGAATATCGAGCTTATGGTTCTTGTGGCAGACCTTGACTAAGCATCTGGATATGGAACTTTAAGTTATGATTTTCTGGTTTCTGGGCTTTTATAGTGTGTGATCTTTTGATTGTATTGCCACATGATGTCAACGTCTTTTTAAGCTATCGTCGATTTCTTTTCCGGTTGTAAAAAACAGAAGGCCAGAGAGTCTCAAGGAAAGTTTACAAAGTTGCTACAAAAATATGATGTAGAAGGAGAAGAAGAAGAGGAAGAGGGATTGGATGAGAAGGAGGCCGAAGACGAGCAAGGTGAGACACTATGCGGGGCATGTGGGGAGAAATATGCAGAGGATGAATTTTGGATATGTTGCGACATTTGTGAAATGTGGTTCCATGGCAAGTGTGTGAAGATCACCCCCGCCAGGGCAGAGTTCATTAAGCAATACAGATGTCCGCCTTGCAGCAACAAGAGAGCGCGGACCTAGTGTTTAGAATGTGGTGAATGTAGAGTTCTCCTGCTGTTAGATGCACTGTTTATGTTGGTCAGGCTATTTATTATATTTGGCTCTAAGTTGTGGGTCTCTAATTGGATAGGCTTCATCTCTATGTATAGTTGGCTCTAACTTAGGGTCCTTATATGTTGGTTCTGTTTAAATTAACGGTAGTTCAGTTAAACTATGGTCCATATTTTACAATGTTCAATTTCTTCCCGTTGTTGCCGAGGGTCTATCGGAAACAGTCTCTCTACTTCGGAGGAGTAGGGGTAAGATCTACGTAAATACTATCCTCTCCAGACCCCAAACTCCACTTGTGGGATTTCACTGGGTTGTTGTAGTAGTAGTAGGATGACAGACTCATTATTGTGATTAGCTCCCAATCCCTTTTGTCATTCTTTCTCTTACACCAGTGGTCCGGCCCTTCCCCAGACTTCGCGCATAGGGGGGAGCTTAGTGCATTGGGCTGCGCATTTTTACACCTATGATTGGTTGCTAGGCCGAGGATAAAACCAACGCTTAGTAAGTGGCAGTCTAACGACCCTTTGAATAGGTTGGGACGAGAGGGTAAATCGAAGCTGAATATAATAATCTCTAGAATGGTAATGAGTAAAGAGAAGAGAGCAGCAAGTTTTCTTTTTATTCAAAATTCACAAGTTTCCCGGAATATTCACTACCCTTTACAAGGTCCTTCTTTCCCCCCTTATATACTAGGGAGGAAACCCTTCCGAAATGTAAGAAATACAATATAAAGAATATTCGGCGGAATATTTTTAATGTCCCCTAATGGGCTTACATTCTTACAAGGGTCGTACAACTTCTATTTTTGCCTTGAGGTCGTCTCCCTGGGGACGCCGATTCGTCAGTACTCGGTCGTTAGTCGCACTCATCAAAAGGTTAAGGTCGGTCAAATTTGGACCCATACAGTTAGTCCCTCCGCTTGTCGGGGTCGCGGTCGGATGCGTCCTCGATAAGCGACTTCGTGCAATCTTTTGGAGAAATTTGACCTATGGGAACATTATGACGTGGCCGATGGGAGCTGGTCATCATGTTCAGAAAAAAAATATCGTGTGGTACACTCCTCCAGGAAATGATTTCAGCTTTACGTGCGTCATAATTGCGCAGGTTTTCGAGGCGGGGACTAACGGCTTGATGCTTCGATTATTGCGCTGCTTTGAGGCCTGTCGCCTCGATTCTGGCGCCTCCTGATCCTATAAATAGGTGAAAGATTTGAGTTTTTGAAAAACTTTAGCCATTCCTCTCTTGAAGACCTTTTTCATTCTCTCTTTCTGGCTTCCTTATCCTTCCGTTCTGCTTTCATTCATCGCCTGAAACTTCTTCTTTCCTCCCCCTGCGTTGTACTTCAATCGATATTATGCCGAGGTCTCGTCGTTCTCGCGAGGAGGTTCCTGAAACCACCCCATCATCAGCGGGGCGTCCCTCTGACAGCAGGGATACGGTGGTAGAGGAGAATGATAGCCCTCCTAGGGTGGACGAGCTGCTACCTAGGCATCTTTTATCCCGGAGTGACTTCCTTAAAGATCCACCTCCTACCCCGAACCCCGTGTTTTCTGGGACGGAGCAGGTCCATATTGATGCCCTTCGCATAAAATATGGCATTCCTGCTCATATAGAAATAGTTCCAGCTGGGAGAGACTACATAGTTGTCCACAGACATGGGTGTTGTGCTTTCTACGAGTACCCGTTCATGATCGGCTACACCCTTCTTCTCTTCCCTTTAGCGGAAGAATTCTGTAGATTTTACCAAGTTTGCCCAGCGCAACTTTCGCCATACACGCTCAAGGTGCTTCTGCTATTGACTAAGTACGCAGAGTTGGCGGAGTGTAGCGTTTCTATCCACCACCTTTTGCACTTGTTCACACCGGGCTTCCTTAGGAGTACCATGGTGCATTTGAGGCTTCGTGGTACGAAAGGGCTGGTGGTTGGAACGGATGACCGGGCGAGACGCAAGTTTTGGCACAAGTACTTCTATATCAAGACTGAACACGTCATTTCTGAATCCGCTAGATTTCCGGAGCGGTGGAACGGAACTCGTAAGTGTCGTCGTTCGTTATGTTCCCCTCTCGTCTGTATTTACTGTAATGTTTACTTACTCGTCGTTTTGCAGCTGTGGGCCGTCCGTCTCGCCCCATTGCGGGTATTAAGGATTGGGTAGCCCGCTTGTTGCCTCATGCTGCAAAAACTCAAACTTGGCCCGCCTTCGTGCAGCGTTATGGCCCTAAAGTTTCCTCAGGTAAATATCCTGTTTACTACTTCGTCGGTCGTGCGACCTTAATTAATGGTACAACCCTTTGTGATGACAGGTCGAAGAGCTCGTGAAGGCTGTGGCCCGCAATAGTGAACTGGATGCCTCTCTTAAGGAGAAGGAGGACGAGGTCGAATTGAGCAAGGGGTGGCGGCTGAGAATGTCGGCTTACAGGCGAAGGTGGCTGACTTGACCACTGAGCTGAGTGATAAGGTGGCGGAGATTGAGGAGCTTAAGGGTAAGCTGGACGTTAGCGCCGATAAGTTGGCGGCAGCTATCTCTGAATTGGTGTCTTTGGAAGATGCCCTCTGTATTTCTAGGTCGGAATTGACTGGGGAGAGGAAGCCTCTGGTCGACAAGTTGCAGGGCTCGAAGGGCATGTTAAAGAGCTAGAGGCGGAGTTGGCTGCATTGAAGGGGCAAATGGCCTTGCTGAGGGCGGAAGAGGGGAGTCGATGTTCTCAGTCTTCTACATCTCGTGCCTTGGCCGATTCGGTCGTGCCTCGCCGTCTGTATGACTTGTGGGTCCATGTGAAGGCTCGGCTAGATGTGTATAAGGCCTTTCACGCCGAGGGAAGGGCCACTAAGGCGGAGGTTCAGGCTGTGCACACCGAAGCTCATGCAAATCGTGAATCATGCGAGTACGACCCCCTCACACCTGACGGGGGTGGTATCAACTCTGATGATGTGAATCGCCTCGCTTCGGATTCGTGGTATGAAGACGCTTATCCCGCTGGGGATGATGTGTAGACTTAGTTTGTATTTGCTTTTGTTTAGGAATTTTTGCACGGGTCGTACTTGGGCCTGTTTGAAGGGGCGAATGTAAATGATGTTTTGCTATAATGTAGAATTTACTTTTGTTGGTTCATTTTTTCTTGCATTTATCATACACATGATATTGTTGGCACCTTTGTCTATCGGGATGTTTCTTCGAACTGTCGTCGAAGAAAAATCCCGTCGTAGTTTGAACGAGGTCGAACTTGTATTGTCATCGATGGCCTTGGCCATTGGGATGTTGCTTCGAACTCTCGTCGAAGTAGGATCCCATCGTAGTTCGAACGAGGTCGAACCTATATTGTCGTCGATGGCCTTGGCCATGGGGATGTTGCTTCGAACTGTTGTCGAAGTAGAATCCCGTCGCAGTTCGAACGAGGTCGAACCTATATTGTCGTCGATGGCCTTGGCCATTGAGATATTGCTTCGAACTGTCATCGAAGTAGGATCCTATCGTAGTTCGAACGGGGTCGAACCTATATTGTCGTCGATGTCCTTGGCCATTGGGATGTTGCTTCAAACTGTCGTCGAAGTAGAATCCCGTCGTGGTTCGAACGAGGTCGAACTTAAATTTTTGGAGACTTGGTCGTATTCCCGTAGGAAGGCATCACATGTCGGCTAGTAGAGATCTGATTCCGTAAATACAATGGAGATTTGATTCCGTAAATACAATGGAGATTCGATTCTATACATATAATGGAGATTTGATTATCTATATGTAGTCCCTTCATTTCTTCGATCTGAAGGTCACATCGACAGGTTGAGGTAATGAACAGCATGTCGATCCCTAAATCGTCCCCCTTGCCACCTCGTTAAAAACCTCCACGGGAAAACCCAATTGGGACAAAACCCGGGTAAGGGAAAAAGAGTATGACTTAGGTGACGCCTTCTTTTAGAAGTGGAAGTACTTGAGATGGGCGATGTTCTAGTTGTTTTGGAGTAGTTTTCCCTCCATTGTTTCTAGCTGGAATGCTCCTTTGTTTGCTGCCGCTACGATTTTGTATGGTCCGTCCCAGTTTGTTCCCAATTTTCCCTCATTAGGGTCTTTTGAAACTTGTGTCTTAGCCTTGAGGACGTAGTCTTCGACTTTGAGCGGTCATACCTTGGCTCTTTTGTTGTAGTATCTTTCTACTTGCTGCTTCTGGGCTACCATTCTTATGTGGGCCATGTCTCTTTGTTCTTCAACTTCGTCCAGGTTTTGTAGCCTACTTTCGTCGTTGCATGTTCCGCTCTCGTTGGAGTATCTCAAACTGGGCTCCCCGACCTCGACGGGTATAACTGCATCGGTCCCATAGACCAGTGAATATGGCGTTTCTCCTGTGTTGGTTTTTCGCGTAGTGCGGTATGCCCATAATACTTCTGGTAATAGCTCAGGCCATAGCCCTTTAGCTTTCTCGAGCTTCTTCTTCAGTATGTTCAATATTACCTTATTGGAGGATTTGGCTTGACCATTGGCGGCAGGGTGGTATGGCGTGGAGAGTATTCGCTTGATGCGCCACTTTTCGAAAAACTCAGTCATTCTTTTTCCGACTAACTGAGGTCCGTCGTCGCAGCTGATTTCTTTGGGGATGCCAAAACGACATATAATATTTTTCCATATTAAGGCGATGACCTCCTACTCGCGTATCTGAGTGTATGCACCCGCTTCCACCCATTTAGAGAAATAGTCAGTTAAAACCAAAAGGAAGCGTACCTTACCTCGTCCTGCTGGGAGGGGGCCGACTATGTCTATTCCCCATTTTATGAATGGCCATGGCAAAATGACAGAGTGAAGGAGTTCCCCTGCTTGATATATCATAAGGGCGTACTTCTGACATTGTTCACATCTCCTAACATAGTCGACGACTTCTTTTTTCATGGCGGGCCAGTAGTACCCGGCACTAATGAGGCATTGGATGAGGGCGCGGTTTCCCGCATGGGCTCCGTAGTGTCCTTCGTGTACTTCTTCCAGTACTCGCCTTGTCTGATGTGGCCCAAGACATTTGGCCAAGGTACCGCCAAACGTTCTTTTGTAGAGATCGTCGTTTACCAGGCTGTACCGGGCTGCCTGCACCCGGAGTTTTTTGGCTTCCTTTTTGTCTTGCGGAAGCGTTCCATCCTGCAAATAGGCTACGAAGCGGTTACGCCAGTCCCAAGTTAAGTTTATAGAATGTACCTCGACGTGGTTGATTGCAGAATGAAGGAGGGTGACCACGTTTTCTTTGTTGATATTCTTGGTGGCCGCAGCCAGTTTAGCAAGGCCATCTGCTTCGATGTTTTGCGCCTTAGGTATTTGGTCGAGGCGGCACTCATCGAATTCTGGCAGTAGTTTATGGATTTCTGACTGGTATCTTTGTAGCCTCTGCTCTTTGATTTGGAAAGTCCCGGTGACCTGATTCACCACGAGTTGGGAGTCACAGTGGAGGACGAGTCGCCGAGCGCCATATTTGAGGGCTAACTTCAAACCTGCAATCACAGCTTCATACTCGGTCTCGTTGTTAGTCATCTTGGGGCATCGTATGGACTGGCGAATTACTTCGCCTGTAGGGACCTCGAGGACGAGTCCCAGTCCCGATCCTGAGGCATTGGAGGCACCATTGGTGTAGAGGACCCAGAGGTTATGTGCAGAAGTGCGGAGTGCTTCCTGTTCTACCTCGGGCAATATTTCCGTGCTGAAATCAGCGACAAAGTCTGCGAGCACCTTTGACTTGATGACAATTCGCGATTGGTACGTTATGTTGTGCTCGCTTAGTTCTATGGCCCATTTGGATAGTCTACCCAACAATTCGGGTTTGTGCAGGATACCCCTTAGGGGGAAGGTTGTCACCACTTTTATGGGGTGGCACTGTAGTCTAAACTTCTGTGAAGCTACGACCAATGCCAGAGCTAGTTTTTCAAGGTGAGGGTACCTCATCTCGACATCGACTAAAGTTTTACTAACATAGTAAATTGAAGATTGTGTACCTTAATTTTCACGGAGCAAGACTATGCTTACCGCAATTTCAGAAACTGCTAGATACACAAGCAGGCATTCACTTGGGTTTGCTTTGACGAGCAGTGGTGGCGAGGATAGATATGTTTTTAGCTTTCTCAGGGCTTCGATGCACTCATTGTTCCATTGCAACCCGTGGTATTTCCTTAGCATATTGAAGAATTTATGGCATCTATCCGAGGATCGTGAAATGAACCTAGACAGGGCGACTATTCGTCCCGTCAGCTTCTGCACCTGCTTTTTGCTGGTCAGTACTTCCGGTATTGCGTCTATAGCCTTGATTTGATCCAGATTGACCTCGATTCCTCTTTGTAACACTAGGAAACCGAGGAACTTTCCAGAAGTCACGCCGAAGGTGCACTTTTCGGGGTTCAGTTTCATTCCGTATTGCCTTAGTATTTCAAAGGCTTCCTTTATATGGCCAATGTGATCTTCTTTCTTTGCTGACCTCACTAGCATGTCGTCGATGTAAACCTTCATTGTCTTACCGAGTTGTTCTTTGAACATTTTGGTGACCAATCTTTTATACGTGGCCCCTACGTTCTTGAGCCCGAACGGCATCACCTTATTGCAGTACGTACCTTGGTGAGTGATGAAAGTGGTCTTTTTTTTATCTTCTTCAGCTATCAGAATTTGGTTATAACCGGAGTACACGTCCAAGAAGCTCAGTAGTTTGTGCCCTGCTGTTGCATTGATAAGTTGGTCGATGTGAGGTAGCGGGAAGGAATTCTTTGGGCATGCTTTGTTCAAATCGGTGAAGTCGAAACATATTCGCCACTTCCCGTTCTTCTTTTTGACCATGACCACATTGGCGACCCATTGGGGGTATTTCGATTCTCTGATGGAGCCGTTGGCGAGTAATTTATCAACTTCTTCGTTGACCGCTTCATTGATTGCAACATTGAACTTCCTTCTCATTTGTCGTATCGGTGGATAAAGTGGATCGACATTTAGCCTGTGTGTGGCGATCTCCCTTGGGATTCCCGGCATATCTGAATGGGAGAAAGCAAACAAATCAGCGTTATTAGTTAAAAACTCATGATACTCATCTAGCTCCGAGAGGTTGTGTCCAACATAGGCCTTTTTGGAACAGTTGGTGTTATCCAACTGGATGGGATCAACATCCTCTATGGTTTCTTTGCAAGCTTCCACAATGTCTGGATCTTTGATGGCCTCTTCTTGCATGTCGGGTTTAGTGCCCGATATGGCTGACTGTTATGCTTCCGCGCTTGTCCCTTTTAGCTGTTTGGTGTGTGCGCAATCTTGGGCGATCCGGTAGCATTCTTGGGCGGTACGTGGCTCGCTTCGGATGCTGAATATCCCCCATGGGGTGGGAAATTTGATCACTTGATAGAAACTCGAGGGGACGGCTCGCATGGCTTGTATCCATGGCCACCATATGATGGCATTGTAGGTCGTTTCCTGGTTCATGACGTGGAGTGTTGTTTCCAGGGTGACACCTCCAGCCAGGACAGATAGCATTATTTCTCCGGATGTCCGCTCTACTGCATTATTAAAATCCGTTAGTGTTATGCAACGTGGTATTATTTTATCCTCGAGCCTTATTTGCATGAGAACTCGCAGGTGAACAATACACGCGCCACTTCCGTCATCTACCATGATTTTTTTTACATCTGTGTCAGCGATGCATAAAGTTATAACCAAAGCATCATAGTGAGGGAAAGACAAACCGTCAGTATCTGACTTATCAAAGATGATATTGTCTTCGAGGTCATCATACCGTTCGTGGGCGACTGTCCGTTTGAGTTTGTGCATGGTTCTGAACTTCACATGGTTGATTACCGTGTCTTCGCTGTCGCCAATGATCATTTGTATGGTACGCGTTGGTGATGGTGGCTTTGGAGGTCCTTGAGATGGGTCGCGCCCTCGAGCGAAGTTGGCCCTTCCTTTATTGCTTAGCAGTTCTTTCAGGTACCCCTAGTTCAACATCCTAACAACTTCTTGCCGCAGACCTATGCAATCTTCAGTCTTGTGTCCTCTTTCTTGGTGTAATTCACAGAGGACGTTTGACCTCCTAGTGCTTGGGTCCGATTTCATTTTTTGTGGCCACTGCACCTTCGTGCCTAGCTTCTCCAGTGCATACACTATCTCTGAAGGGGAAACACAAAAGTTATAAGCAAATAGTATTGGAGGCATACCTCTTTCGTTTCGGAGGGGCGCAGTGTGTCGTAGCACGACATCCGCATGTCGTGGAGGGGGCGGGTTGGATGTTCGAACATAGGGCAGATGCCTTTCTCGATTAAAACGTGGTGGTTGATCTCTTCGCCCATCGTTACGTCGATATCTCCTTGCCTCGGTCTGAACTGATGTTAATCGCTGAATCAGGCTGTTCAGGTCGTCCTCATCTGCCCTTACCTCGGCGCAATAGGCGTTATGGATCTCTTCCCACGTGGTAGGGGGATACTTCATGAGTCTACTAAGCAGTTTTTTGGTTGCCTTTGATCCGTTCCTGTTTAACCCATTTTGAAAGGCTGCCACTGTCATCCCTTCTGACACGTTTGGTAGGCTCATCCTTATTCTGTTGAATCGGGACAGGAAATACCGAAGTCCTTCGCCCGTTGTTTGCCTGACAGTAAAGATATCATTGACCCTAGCTTCAGCCTTCTTTGCCCCTACATGAGCGGTGGCGAATTTGTCCGCCATCTCTTCGAATGTCAATATCGAACGCGCTGGTAACTGGGAGTACCATGTCAAGGTCTCACTGAACTCTTTTAGTAGTACAGAAGGTACCTGTTCTTTTGATAGATCATTGCCCTTTACCGCAGTAACATAATGAATTAGGTGATCCTCTGGGTCCGTAGTTCCGTCGTATATTTTCAAGTATGGCGGCATCTTGAAGGTTTTTGGGATAGAATGAGGAGCACCCCCTTCGCTATATGGTTGTTCGACGAATCGGCCCACATCGCGTTATGGTAATAGCTTCGGAGCGCCTGGTATTTTGTCAACCCTCTCTCGATGTTCCTTCATTTTGTCACGGAGTGTTTTGTTCTCATTTTCTATCTCTTCCATTTTCTTTAAGATGGCCATGAGTGCATCGTCACCTGCATTAGTAACAGTGCGGGTGTTACCTGTTCGCGTAGCACTTGGCTCATCGGCGGTAGCTGCGATTTCTGTAAGTGGCACGTCTTCGACATCTCCCTGAGGAGGTTTCTCGAGCATGTTGCTCAAAGCACTTGTCAACCATTCTTCTAGCATCTTTTTAACTACTGGTGGTGCTTCACCCACCGTGGATGTTGAGGCTCTCCTTTCGCGCAAGATCGTTAGATCCCCGTGTGGAAGAGTTGAGATCTCCCCCTCCGGTGTAGCTCTTGCTGTTGTATTCTCAATGTCTTCTCTACCGGCTTCGTTGAGGGAATTCAGGAGATTATTCGAGACATCCGCTATCGCCTACAACCTCGTTTCCTTTCCCGCCATTGTTGGTTTATACGGAGTTCAAAGAAAAGCGAATATCACTTTCAGGGATCTAGATGAGAACTATGGTTTCAGCTATAGAAATTCCCACAGACGGCGCCAAATTGTTTGACTCAAAAAACGTTAAGACCTATTTGAGCAAATCAATCAAAGATGAGAGGGTAAATCGTAACTGAATATAATAATCTCTAGAATGGTAATGAGTAAAGAGAAGAGAGCAGCAAGTTTTCTTTTTATTCAAGATTCACAAGTTTCCCAGAATATTCACTACCCTTTACAAGGTCCTTCTTTCCCCCCTTATATGCTAGGGAGAATACCCTTCCGAAATGTAAGAAATACAATATAAGGAATATTCGGTGAAATATTCTTAATGTCCCCTAATGGGATTACATTCTTACAAGGGTCGTACAACTTCTATTTTTGCCTTGAGGTCGTCTCCCTTGGGATGCCGATTCGTCAGTACTCGGTAGTTGGTCGCACTCATCAAAAGGTTAAGGTCGGTCAAATTTGGACCCATACAGGACTACCATATAGAGAGTTTTTTCTGGCATAATTGAGTGTTCGAAACCTCATAACATAAGAACGTTTTGGAGTATATAAGCTTCTTTAGAGATGGGGCGACTTTCTTGTGACAACTATCAAGATTGACCTCAATTTCGAAATAGATTGTGGATTAGAAGAGATACGCAAGCCGGTTAAGAAGCCATTATCATAAAAAGAAAAAATATATGTTGTAGTCCAATATGGTAATCCTACAGTCCTTAATCATTACTCTTAATATTTAGTTTATTGTTGAATACATACAAATAAAAAAAATAAAAAATAAAAACTTGATATTATGATAAATATCATATTATGGTGGATGTCTACTCTTCCTCCATGATCTTCATGTCAAATTCTTAATGACATATTCAATGACATATTCCATGTCATATTTTTTCACTTTTCATGCCTATATAAAGCCTTGTAATAGATAGAAAAATACATACAATTGAAGAAGAAAATCTCTTCATTCTCTCTATCTCTATTTTTTGTTCATGTTTTACTAAATTGCTTTTATTTCATAACACGTTATCAACACGAGTCTCTAACCAATTCTATATATATCTACAAAATTGTCCTACATCCGGAAAGATTGCAATCAGAAGCCATACATATCATTTCATGGTTGAAAGTAAAGAGAAACTACATATGGTAAGTAATGAAACATAAGAAGGTATGATTATCTTATACTTGTCATTCCTCTAATGTCTCGTATGGACACAACTTCATACCATACATGTATTGCATAAGCACATATTAATATTACATCTTTCATATCACATGAATGGAATAAAATTTTCGAAATTCTATATGTGAAAATCATAGTAGCAGTTAATTGTTAATATGAGGCATGCATGATAACCAAGGATATGTTATATAAGTTGTCTTGTGCATATTTGTGTGTTAACTATCTTAAATCTGTCCTATCGCTTTTAACATTTTCTTTTACTTGGATGAATATTTTTTCCTTTTGGATTTTTGCACTTGCATATAGTACCAAAATAAAAGGGGGGGGGGGAATAAAAAAATGTCATACTGATTAGAAGCATAAATAAACTTGAAGAAAACAAGAAATACTTCACATCTTTATCTAGGTTGATTAATTACTTCTTTGAAATTTGGAAAACAAATCAGCTACTGAGAAAGTATACTTCATAATTTCGTATCATTTGAATGCAAACAGTTATTAGTATGACTACTAGAAGAGGTATTTTCGAGTATCCATGATCTACTTGATGCTTGCTACTGACTTACCATTTTCAAGTATTTTATATGAATGATGCATAAGCTACAACTGATAAGTTGTTACCTATAATGTCACTTTTCAGGTAATATAAATGCTGAATTTATGTATTAGTACTATATATGTGTTGTTACCTATATGTTGTACTTTTGATAAATTTATTCACTAATTGCTTGGTTGAATTGAGTGAAGGAAAGTCATGGCGTTAAATCAAATCCAATAGGTAGGGTATACCCCGAAAACAACAATATTTTTGAGAGAGACTCAATAAATATTATGACAATGATTTTATGATCCTTTTAAACTCTAATAGAATTTAGAAGAAATATTCTGACTACAAACGGTTGTATTTCATGTAGATGCTACAAATAATTGATAAAGTTTTACGTTGATTTGAGATTTGTACACTTATTTAAGAAAATAAATTTGATTTGTTAAGTTGCAAATTAGTTGTGTACAACTTTATTGGCATGTGATTGAAATTAAGGCTTGAGAATGAATCTCAATATTGTTTAGCCTATTATGCCATTGATTGAGGGTAAGACATCGGGATTAATTCCTGATGCTCCATAATAATAAGAGTTGAGTTTGAGTCCCAATTTATTATGGCCTAACATGTCTTTATATTGGTAAGACATTGGGTTTGAGTCCCAATGTACCATATTGATGATATAATGATGACTAAAGAAAAATAATATATTTTTCATGAAAAGGCATGAAGATTGTCTCACTTGATTAGCTCCATTCTTGAAGTGAATGTGGTAGCAGTGCATAATAAGTCTAAATGAAGACAAGTGGTTGAACAATGAACGTGAGTGTTCCAAATAATAATAATAATCACAATGATTATAAAAGGAGAACAACAAGGGTTCTCAAAATAGTCCTTCAAAATGTGAAGGCAATGTTTACCATCAAATTGGTATGAAGTACATCGATGATTATGATCCATTCCTTGAAGCAAATGTGACTTGTGATAAGCATTGAGAATGCAGACCAATTCCTAAAGGTGAATATGGTATTATGTGATAAAAGTAATGAATAAAGACATGCAAGGCATGACTGGATGAATAGCACACAACTCACCTTTGAGTGAGGTTTGAGTGAAATAAAGAGAATAAATATTACTGTGTGATTACATGAATATGTCATTGGTCTCGTACATGTGATACGCCAAAATATTTTGGCATGCCTTATAAAAATTATTAAAGGCAAAATTAAAGCAAGAAATGATTTTGCTTATGATAATTTTGACCATGACAATTTATTATGATATAAAAACTAATTTGTTACTATCCGGATGAATAAAATTATTCATGACATTGATATTGTAAAGTCTCAAAAGAAACCTTTTGAATTTCAAATGTATAAGTCAAAGCGATTGGCATATTGAGACTATATATGAAAGGAAGATTGAATATCTTCATATTTCTATAATCATACCGGATAAATATGAAAGATTACCCAATTTTTTTTCTATTTGTACTATACAAATATAAGCATGATGCTGGAATCATATGCCACAAGTAAACTAGAGGTTTACTAAAATAAATATTAGTTGGCATGACCGGTTGACCATCCCGGTTCAATTATGATGCGAAAAATTAATTAAGAATTACATTGACATATATTGAAGAATAAAATATTCTTCAAAAATTCTCTTGTGCTGCTTATTCTCATGATATACCAGTTAAGGTTGGGATTGAATCCCTTGATTTCTGGAACGAATAAAAGGTGACAAATATATGGGCCAAGTCACCTGCTATGTAGACCATTTACTATTATATGATTTTAATAGATGCATCTATTCTATGGTCACATGTGCATTTGTTATCAACTTGCAGTTTGACTTTTGCAAGATTGCTTTCTCAAATTATTAGAGCACAGTTCCAGAATATAAATTATGATGATTTATCTTGATAATACTGGTTTAAATCCAAGTTGGTTTAGCGGAAATTGCATGCCTCCAATTATAGCTAAATCATTAGTTATGAGAACAAAACTCTCGAAAATAAAATTTGGTATGAGATGTATTGTTTAATATACACCAGCACTTGTACGCATCTGGCCAAGTTATGAAAATTTCTCTCTCACAATCGGTTCAAGATTAGGAACCAAATAATAATTTCTATATAGAAATATGAATGTGTTATTTGATTTAATTATGCCACCACAATGCACGAAGATGGGTTCCCAAAGAAGGTTGGAAAATGTGTTGGTGATCCCAACATTAGGGGGAGAAAATGGATAGCTGAGAAAGTGATACGTGAAATGAATTATTATGAATTAATATAGATCCTCGTACAAGAAAATATGAACTTGAAGTTCAAGTGATAATTAATTTATATATTATTGCCAGATGCATTTGCTGACCCAAAGCTAAATGTCATATTTCAGCCGCTAATACTCCAAATAGAACAAAGTCCATGAGGGACAGAGTCTATGGCACGCATGAAGCGTAACAGACCAATCGGTTCCAAAGATAAAATTCCTTGAAGAATGAGAGGGGCAAATGTTCAAGATGATCATAATAAGGAGACAAGTGCTCTAGAAGAGAACCATGAGATAACACTTCGCAAGACCTCATGTGAGAGGCTCAGGTACATGAAAATAATGAGATAAAGAGATCTCAATAAGTTATGTCTTTATTGTGTAATAATTGAACCGATATAAAAGACGATATTATTAACATAATGTAGCTCTCATATTATTAATATTGACGAGAATTTTGAGCTCAAATCTATCATGAAATTTGGACAGATAAATGATTGGCCAAATGAAAAATATGCAATAAAAATTGACTTCACTTGAAAAAATGTGAAGTTGGGCGGATAGTCCCAACACCTGAAAGTATAAAGCCAATGGAGGTATAAATGTGCTCTTGTGCAAAAAGTTCAAGTCGATAGACATAAAGACGACTTGTGACATAAGAAAATTAGTAAATATCCTCACATTGATTATATGGAGACATGTTCTCTTATGGTGGATATAATCATTTCAGGTTTTAATTTGGCAATACATGAAAACTTGATATGCGTATAATGGAAATCATTGAAGGATTAAAAATGTTCTGAAGCATATTAATGTTTCTAAGAAATTTATTAAATAAAGTTTCAAAAATTCTTATACGGATTGAAACAATCAAGGCGCATGTGGTATAATCGCTTGTGTGAGTACCTATTAAAAGAAGGGTACAAGAATGATTCAATTTGTCCTTGTATCTTTATAAAAAAATCTGAATTTGAATTTTGTTATAATCTCTGTATATGTTGATGATTCAAATATCATTACAACTCTCAGGAGCTTCCTAAAGCAGTAAACTGTTTAAAGAAAGAATTTGAAATGAAAGATCTTGGAAAGACAAAATTTTGTCTTGGTCTACAAATTGAGTATATGAAAGATGAAATTTTTATCAATCAATCAGCATACACTGAAAAGATTTTAAAGTGATTTTATATGGATAAAGCACATCCATTTAGTATCCCGATGGTTGTGAGATCACTCGATAAAGATCCATTCCGACCTCATGAAAATAATGAAGAACTTGTTGGTCATGAAGTACCATATCTTAGTGCAATTGATGCACTAATGTATCTTGCAAACACTACAAGGCGTGACATAACGTTTTCAGTTAATGTCTTAGCAAGATATAGCTCTGCTCCTACAAGGAAACATTGGAGTGAAATTAAACACATATTGTGTTATCTAAAAGGGACTACTAATGTGGGCTTATTTTATGGCAATGATTGCAATCCCGATCTTGTTGGTTATGCCGATGTAGAGTATTTATCTGACACACACAAGGCTTGATCTCAAACATGCTATGTGTTTACATGTGGAGGCACTGTAATATCTTGGCGATCGACTAAGCAATCAATTGTGGCTACTTCTTCTAATCATGCTGAGATAATTGCTATTCATGAAACAAGTCGAGAATGTATTTGGTTGAGGTCTATAATATATCTTATCTGAGACAAATGTGGTTTGAAATGTGACAAACTACTCATAATTTTGTATGAAGATAATGCAGCATGCATAGCCCAATTGAATGGATGATTCATAAAAGGAGATAAGACAAAGCACATTTCACCAAAGTTATTTTTCACACATGATCTTCAAAAGAATGGTGATATCAATGTGCAGCAGATTCGTTCAAGTGATAATATGGTTGATTTGTTCACCAAATCTCTACTGACGTCAACCTTCAAGAAACTAGTGTACAAGATTGGGATGCGAAAGCTGAAGGAGGTGAACTGATGCTCTCATCAGGGGGAGTTAATACGTGGTGTATTATTTTTCCCTTACAAGGTTTTGTCCCACCGGATTTTCCTTGCAAGGTTTTTAACGAGGCAACCAAAAGGCGTATTTCTAAATATGTGTACTCTTTTTCCTTCATTAGGATTTTTTTTCTCATAGGGTTTTTTTCCTAATAAGGTTTTAACGAGGCACATTATTTATGGACATCCAAGGGGGAGTGTTATGATAAATATTATATTATGGTGGATGTCTACTCTTCCTCCATGATCTTCATGTCAAATGCTTAATGACATATTCAGTGACATATTTTCTATGTTCAATGACATTCCATGACATATTTTCTTCACTTTTCATGCATATATAAAGGCCTTGTAATAGATAGGAAAATACATATCATCGAAGAAGAAAATCTCTTCTTTTTCTCTATCTCTATTTGTAAAAACTAAATTACTTTTATTTCATAACAGATGATGTAATTTGGTATGATATGAACTACCCAACTTATCAACATTTTCTGCAAGTTTTCAACTATGAGTCAACTTCTTAGGAAGTTCATTAAAGTTTGATGCTTTGGAAGCAATTCAATTCCAATTGCTTTTCCTTGTTTATTCGCTTAACTCGCTATCATTAGCTGTATTTCCTTAATTAAATTACATTAGGACGAAATTCCTTAAAAACCTCTGCTTTTTAAAATATTCTAAACAGATCCGGTAGGCTGAGCCATTTTTTAAGGAAATGCTAAGTAATCACGTTTCTCTAACAAACAGATAGGGGAGAAAAGAAAAACAGAAGAAGACGCTGTTGCTCATATAATTGTTGCATATCAGTCAAAAGTTTTATTCATAGTAATTTATGTATAATGGTCGGCTACTTGTGTTGTTGTTAACCACTATCATTAGCCATCGGAATTTTAAACATTAAGATAATTGTCTAAATCTAATCCCCAAAATGTTGGATAATCACGTTGGACCCACCACTTTCTCTTGTCTCATTAACTCAAGATTAAAAAGAATTAAGACTTTATACGCAACATGTTCAAATCAACATCATCATCAGACAGAAAGAAGAATCTTAATCTACCATTGGCTGAGATTAGCTACAAGTCAATTAAGTCCATTATAGATTCCCATCTTCCAATTTTTCAGTAATTCTCAATTTAAGACCTGAAAAGGATGTATTCCTAATATTTGGTTGCATTCTTGAAACGCCCCCCCCAAAATAAAAGGTTTTGATCATCTTAAAGAAGAAGAGACTTTTTCATCTTCTTGTGCAGAGGATTTATCAAAACATTTGTCCACGGGATAGGGGTAAGTTATGCGTACACACTACCCTCTCCAGACCCCGCTTATAGGTTTTACTGAATTGTTAGACCCCGCTTGTAGGTTTTACTGAATTGTTGTTGTTAAAGGAAGAAGAGAAGTCGCCCAAGGACTTTAGTCTAGTAATAAGAGCCCAATGCTTGATATCTGGGTTAGGTGCACATTACGATTTCCAACCTTGTCATATACGCCTAATATTTAACGGGGAAAGGGCAGAGAAGCGAACCCATCATCCACCGAGTTTAAGCCGCACATCTGTTAGTTTGCAAGATCCGAAAGTGGAGAAGGCATGACATTCTATGGCACATAGACATAGTATCAAACGTAAAGACGAATCAAAGCCGAAAATGGATCAAGGTAGCTTGCCTAGGCTGAAAGATGGAATCAGTTGCTCAGTAACACACAAAATAAGCAAAGGGGATGGGACTATATACAGATTCATACTATGTACATGAACTAACTTATATAAAAACATCATTATTTCAGTTCTTGCTCTAGGTTTCTATATGTTTAACTCAGCATGCTGATTCTTAAAAAAAAAAAAAAAAAGATCATCATTCAAAAAGAATGGATCAAAACGTAAACCTAAAATTAAAAAGGTGAAACAGGGAAGAAGATTGATAACTTTAGCCTAATTCGATGTTCTCAGGGTTCACGAAGCCCAGCTTTCTTGACTCTTCGTGGAGAGGCGTTTCAGGAATTCGTAAGTAGTTATCATAGTGGTTGCGGACATAGACATTGAAGCCCATCGAGGACCTAATCCTCTGTAACAAGCCATCCACCCGCCTTCCCTTACTAAATTCCTGACCGTTTGCACTACAGTTGGCCCTCTCCGCCCATTTTCATCGCCATCTAGGACCTGCAATCTTGTCTTGATTGTGTCTAATGGTGTTGTAATCAAAGCTGAAATGCCGCCTGCCATGGCTGCACTAACTCCCTGAACAGCCATAACAGTCTTCGAGTTGGGCCTCAGCGTCTTGATTGCATCCTCGGTTCTCTCTTCACCATTCTTGCAGAAGTAACATCCATAACCACTCCAAACGAGCCGTTGAGTAATGGAGTAAGATGCCCACCAAAGCGCATTTGATGGGGCATAGGTCAAAATCGAAAACCCAAACCCTCTGTAGAGCCCCTTAGGCCCATCTATTTTGAGGATTCTACGAAACGCATCGATCCCATTGAGATATTTAGACGAACCGCCTTGCACCATGAGCCGCTGGCTCACTACATCTACAGGAGTCCACACCAGTTGGGCCGCCACGGCCGCACTCAGTCCAGCTGCAGCGCTGGCTAAGGCAGTTGCAGTAGGCTCGGAAACGCCGAGCCTAACCGTGGCTGTACCGACGTTACTCTTTGTAACCTCGAGTGCAGCCATATAAAGTGCTCGGGCAGGGATTGTACCCATCAACGAAGTTCCAAAGCCGCGATACAATCCGCGAATCCCTTCGTACTTAACTACAGAGAAAGCAGTTTTAAAGCAGGAAAGCTGAGCTTGAGCTACCTGTTGCCGAGTCTTTAACACCACAACAGGGTAAAGAGCAGCTGAAACACCAGAAAACAAGGCGGCGCCGAGGAAGAAAAACTTGGATTTGTCCAGCATTTTCCAGTCTATATCCGCCGGTAACTGGATTTCCTTCGACGATTCCTCCTCCGCTGCACCTAAACTCATTTTCGCCACTTTACCAAGTTCAGTCTCAATTTTCTCAATCCGTTTTGATCCCAGACCTCACTTTCCTTCACGTCAGAAGTGTACAGTAAAATTTAGGGTAAACTTGAAGCTAGTTGGAGAATGGAAGAGTTTTTTTTTGCGCTGGCGAAGCCATATTTTAGATCGGAAGTGAGTAATAGCAAAAGGACCTAACATTTCTGTGACCGTATGATATAGGAAAGAATCATGGCGGTGGACGTAGATAAGTCAGAACGGCAGAAAGAGTAGTAAAACTCACCGGAAAAGCTAGGATCTCGCCGGAGGTAATCAGAGCTATTTTCAATACACAGAAATGAAGGTGAAGTATCTCCTTCAAATATGGGGAACTTTCTCTTTTTTACTTTTTGGGATCTTTGTGGATAAAGGGAGAGGAGGAGAGCACGTGTCTACTGTCAATTTGCAGAGTGGGTAGGGTTATATTCGTCCAAACAAGTTGATGTTGTTCCACAACGACGACACTCTGACGTGCCGAACCTTATCCTCTTAACTAAACCAATCCGCTGTACGCAGGTATTTTGTTCTTACGTATACCTGCATTAGCCTAAATGTCGGGTCGATTAGCTGTCGATCAAGGCCCAATCACACTTGAATCGTATATTAGTACTCTATTCTAATTTGTTTGATAAAGTAAAGAAAGAATTTTTTTACATTTTATGACTCTAACTATGATATAATATTTGTGTGATTATAAGAATTCTGAAACTTATTATTTTAAACATATTATAATATTTGTATGATTATAAAGAAATGCCGGTAAGAAAATATAAGGGTATTTGTATCTATACCCGCTTTTTGGGTCACCTTTTAACTTATATCCGCTTTGCAAAAAAAATTGTAAGCGTACCCACTTTTCGCGTAACTTCAAACATACGGTCCTGAAGTAGCAAAAATTTATGTCTGAAGTTTGGACTTTAGAATATTTTGCCTGTAGTGTAGCAAAACTTCAAATATTTTTGCATGAAGTTTGGCCTGACTTGCAAAGACAATCACGCAAACTTCAGTTTATAGTGCAAATGAAAAACTTCAGTTCAATAAAACTACAACATGTTTTGGCTGAAGTTTTTGTTTGTAAGTGCTGAACTTCAGTATTCTAGTAGCTGAAACTTTGACTGTATTTGCTAAACTTCAGCATGTTTTAGCTGAAGCTTTGTTCTGTATTTGTTGAACTCCGGCATGTTTTAGCTGAAAATTTGTTCTGCTTGTGATGAACTTCAGCATTCTAGGGCTGAAGTTTGTTTTGTATTTGCTGAACTTCAGCATTCTTAGAGCTGAAGTTCTAAACAACAATGAATTTAATAAATCATGATTAGCAGCAATTGATGCTGTTCATTTCAAAGATTAAAGAATGAAAAATATTTTCGACATGAAAACAAGTTACTACAGATAAATTAGAACAAAAAACCAATGTGCCTGTAAAACTAATCTAAGAGGTTAAATTATTGTGAATAAGACCAAACTAAACATAATGGGACAAGCAGATATATATATATATATGAATCATCAGGCTAGAACGCATAACAATATCTCAAGCTTCAGCATTCAGAAAACGAAGGAGGAGAAAGTGGGGGAGAAAAATGTTTGAAGTTGTTTAAACAGTGGGTATAATTTAAACTTTTTTAAAAAGCGGGTTTAGGTTAAATGGGGGCGACCAAATAGGGCATCTCGTGCAATTTTTACAAAATATAAAAATGTAGGAGTATCATTTATTATACAAATAGCCGGTCAAATTCATTGTTTACTTTTTTTTTAGCCAATATATATAGATTAGACATTGTCATATATATATATTATACATGAGTTATATATGTATTATATATTTGTCGATTATTTTTAATTTAAAAGATTAGATAAACAGCTATTTGAGTTAATTCTTCGTTAAAACAGACTAATAAGGAAATAGTGACAAAAAAAAATAGAACAATGGGACTAGTATCTTTCTAATAGTATTTGAACATGTGAAAGAAAAAAGAAAGCATGTGAAAGTATCTCTGATCTATAAAAGTTTTCAATAAAATTGGAACATTAATATCAGACTCATGTATAAAATATTAAATAAACTGTACTTATTACATTATTACAATCGCTCGACCAAGTAAGAGAATAAAGTTCAAAGGATACTATTGGAGAAAAGAAAAAAGTTGATGATCCTACCACTTGATATGCTTTCAAGTATTGGACGGAACCACCTGCCGAGATGATTACTCTATGGAAATACAATGTTGCTATCGAGGTCTAGCCACGATCCTACAAAAGAAACAAATTTGAGGATCCTACAATTATGCTTGATATATATTAATATAATTGTTTACCCTAAAATTCGAGTAACAATTAAATTTATATTGTGGTTTTAAATATATGTAATTTATTCTAATGCCAATTGATAAACAAAGAATTAAATATATAAATTGAAGAATAAAGTAAGTCAAACCAGTGTGCAAGCCAAATCTCGATCTCGAGCTATGACAGTCTCGAGGTGGGCTAGTAAAAACAGTAAATTATAAGGCAGCTCTGATGAACAGTAAGCAAGAAAATAATGAATGTATATTCTCTTGTTAATGAATCGTCCATTACAAATGAATGAGCTCCCCTTTATATAGTAGGGGAGTCCTAAATAAGGTGCACTTCTAATTATAGTAGGAAATTTTATTGGACAGCTGTCTAACCACCAAAAACTTCGGGCCGTTGCGGGAATCTCGGTCTTTCTATTACCGAACCATAACGGCATTATCTCAAAGTTGTCCTTCTTCCGACCTCAAATTAAAGTTATCGACCTCGACCTCGATATTGGAAAGGAGCCTCGACCCCGAGCTTGGTGTCCTGACCACTCGATGTGGTATCACCTTTTCCATTGAAGAACGAAATCGGGTAGCCCTTATTTCCACCGTATACAGATAGTCCTCTTGTTTCCTAGAATAAAATGATAAGAAACGACTAGAGCCTCGATTTTCTTGAGTCTCTGATGATGACGTTATCCCCGTGACGTAAGCGCTCGAGGTGACCGAAATGTCTCGTCGGTTCGCTTCCCCAAAACATTAATGCTTGCTAGTGGCGGTCGGCCACTAGCTCGCCGAACCATCACCGTGTTCCTATAAATATAGGGCTTCTATTTGAATCAAGAATTGTGCTTCCACCTTCAAACTTATCTGATCTCTCCCTCTATTTATCTCTCTCTTTCACTTCTTGCTGCTCCCACCCTATCAAAGCCAAAAGATATCAAACCCCACCTCTTTTCGCTTCTTCTAGTGGCGAAAACTTCCAAGTCCGTTCCTCAAAAGGAGAAAGCTTCCTCCTTTTCTTCCGGGCCAGCCGGTGATAAAGCATCGGCCTTTCATGAAATTGTCCCCGACCCTTGTGTCATAAAGAATGACTTCAAAGTCGAGAATCCTCATATGATCCCTGGCCGATGCGAGCACGTATCGAGATATATTTGCTCGATAACGGAGAAACACTTCGAGGCCATGAAGAAAGATTGTGGTTTGGGGAACGAGGTCGTAGTACAGATCCCCACCACCGAGGAGAGTATCACCACTCATGTGGAGGGTTTCCTAAGTGTCTATACTTACCTCTTCATATTGGGTCTCATCGAACCAGTCGTCATCGACTTCTGCAAGAGGTACCGGGTCACCCTCGGCTAGATCTACCCTTCTTTCTAGCGCATATTGATCATGCTCTGTTACTTCTCCAGCAAGGCCGAGGGGCTAGAGTTCACCCTCAACCATCTTATCTGATTGTATTAGCCTCAACTTTTTCGAGGGTTGATCAAGCTCCAATGCTAGTCGACCAAGGCCTTCTTTGCTAGCAACGACGAGAATAAAGATCGGGGTTGGATGAGCCAGTTCTTTCGTGTGAAGACCTGCACTATTATCCCAGAGGAGAAAATATCGTTCCTAGAGAAGTGGAACCTCAAGCGTAAGTGAGGTTTTTTTTCCAGTAGCCCTTCGTATTCCATTTTTGCATTGCGTGATGCCTTCATATTTTTTTTGCAGCAGCCGCTTGGATGCCCATGCAGTTACCGACCTGGAGGACTGGGTTCGGAAATTAGTTGTGACCTCCTCGTATAACGAGCGCCGTTGGCATGACTTGGCGCGGGGCAGATGGGAAGCCAAACATCATGGTAAGTTCATCTTGTAAACTTTTGGTGCTTTCCTCTTTATCAGAGATGTTTCTTTACTCATACCTAATTCTCCTTCATGCAAACATTGGATATGTATCTGAAATGAGACCAGCCCCGCCTGGGGAAGAGGCCGAGTCCCCGATTCCGAAATCGGGGATTGATAATAAGAGAAAAAGGGTCTCGAAGCCTGAAGACCCCCAAGATAAAGGGGCTCCAGCTCGAAGACGTAGGAGGAATCTCATTCCTGTGGATATATGCTCAGTCCACCAGCTGATTGATGAAGAAGAGGACGAGGGTGAAGACTCGTTATTGGTGGTCTGAGCTAGGAAGTCGGTTGAAGTTGCCAAGCCTTCAGAGCCGGAAACTCTGCCTCGTGACAAAGAGGCTTCGAAGAAATATGCAAGCAAAACCCTTGAATTTCCCGAGGTCGAGATTGTTTCTCGTCTATCAACAAGAACACCAGACAGGGTGGGTTCTGAGATCCCAGTACTGAACAAAACGCCCCGAGTGATTCGCTCGGGGCCATGACAACAAGTCATTCCCCCTCTCTACTGGCTTATTCTGAAGAAGCCATAAGGGAGGCTTGGGCTCTGCAGATGCCTGACTTGGGTGGAGTCCCTAGCGAAGAGGGTCCCTTCCGGGATTGCTTTACTGGGATTGATGATGCTGCTGGTCTCAACGACGCATCTACCCTCTTCGAAGAGGCTCAACGTCTTTTCTCTCGAGTAAGCATTTATTGCTATCGTTGCAATTTTTTTTCTTTTTCTCCCTTTACCCTAACTTGTATCCTTCTTTCTGTGTAGGCTTTCACCAAGTTTAGGGCCGACCTGAGACAATGCGAGGCCGAGCTCCAGAAGACCTCGGATGAAAGGAACGCTTTGAAGCTCCTTTGCAGTCAGAAGGAGGAGGAGCTCAGAGATTTTAGGGCAGACTTGGCCAAGGCTCATAAGGAAGAGGCCAAGCTACACAAGTAGGTAACTGTCATTTTGAAAAAGTTCAGTCTACTCGACCCCAGTATGGAAGCTAATACTTCAGTATCTCAGTTGCAACAAAAACTGGAGAGGATTAAGCTACTGCGAGGCGAGGTCGATCAGATCAAGGCCGATTACGATCGGTGGAAAGAGAACATGGACCGCCTTGCTGCAGAGAAAGAGGCTTCTTTGGCCAAACTGGCATCGGCCAAGGACCAACTTCGGGGAGCTAAAGAGAAAATTTTGGTCCAGGCCAGAAAGATTGATGAGCTCGAGGTCAAGCTTGTTGAGGCCAGGGAAGAGGTCGGGAAGACGAAGGTCACAACTGACAAAACCATTGCTGTGTACTTAAGAGATGCTGAGGTTGATCAAACGCAGTTAAAGGAAGCCTCCGACCGAGAGAAACGGAGTAATGATTTGGCCAAGTGCCAATCCTGGAGGGAGACCCTCGAGGAAATCCATGCTCGAGGTTTCGACCTCTCTAAAGAGATAGCTCAAGCAAAGGCGCTCGAAACTGATGCCATATTTCTCTTCTCCTCCTACGACGACGATGATGATGAAGGCAGCCAAGGCGGGTCTGACAATGACAAGGGGCCCGAAGGGAAAGCTGCTTTTGAGGGAGAAACCAGCCCCGGGCATAGTTAGGATTTTGTTTTTTGTGTAAGACCCCTCGTAGGCATTGTAAATACCTTCTATGTATAAAAAGTTCCCTTTTTTCCGCTCTATCTCTGATTCGTGGTAAAGTCTGCTTTGTTTTTGCCTTGCAAAATTTTTTGTTGTTACAACTTCAATAATCGAGTGAGCATTAACTCGAACTTAGAGTAAAACAAACCCTTAGGTTTTTTAGTAAATAATGGGCAAGTTTTGAACTTATAATAGAATACCTCTTAAAGTTTTATGATGAATTCTCGAGCTAATTAAAGTCAATTTTATTTGAGCTCAGAATAGTGGGACCCTTAGGTCCGAGTTGAGTGAGAATAAGGTCTCGAACTCCAAATGTTTTGGCCCTTAGGTTCTTTTAGGTTGGGCAGATATGGCCTTTAAAATATGGCTATTATTTCCCCTTTTTCGGCTTAAAAGACTTAGTAAAATTTCTTTATGCCTTAGCATGTATTTTTACCCATTAGGTTTTTTGAGGGTTCGAGGTCAATCGAGACCCCTTTGCTTTTTGTGCCTTAGCATGTTTACGTTAATATAATTTGATACATCTTAAGGTTTTTCGAGAGCTGATTTTATCGAAGCCCTTTTTAATCGTTTTGCCAGAGATAGCCTTTTAACCGATTTTTTCAAAGTATTCGAAGGTTTTTTGTTTGTTACGGGATTCGGACATCTCCAAGGCGTGTTATTTCGGCCGTAGCCTTCGGGTATGCCTCTTGGACTTATTTTCTGATAATATTTTGAACTTGTTCGAAATGTCAATCCCCGAGTATAATGGCCTTGGCCTATATGTCGAGGGGTGCCTCTTTGAGGTCTTGTGACTTTGAATTTAGATAACTCGAGCATGCAGTCCCCGAGTGTTTGAAGCATGTTTGAGCTCGGCCCTTGATCCATTTCTCGCAAAATCATAAGTATGGAGCTCGTATAGTGGAAACTTTTTCTTTGAGACATAAAGTGTTTGATATAGAAAGAATGCTTCTTTAAATAATTTATACATGCGTACATGTTTTGCCATCAGGTCTCGACTAATCTATATGGACACGGTTCATTCGACCATTTGGCCTATTACAAGGTTTCCCTATTGAGGCCCCTTGACATGAAGTATTTTCCTCGAAAATATAACCCCCGAGGGTGATGCCCCCCAGTATTCGAGGTTGATTGAAAAGAAGCCTTGAATACTGTAGAATTTTCCTCAGGTAGCATATAATTGTTGCCTCGTTAAAATCCTCACCGGAAAACCCCATTCGGGATAAAAACCGATCTGAGGGAAAAAAAGTGCAACGCGTGCTTTAAAACCTAAGATCTTCGTGTTGAAGAGTTTTCTTAAAGCATCGCTCGAACACTTGCAATAAGTTAGTGTCAAATACAAATGGAAAATAGAGAAAGTCATACCTCAGCAATAGTATCGTTTGAGTAGCGATACATTCCAATTGTTTGGCAATTGTTCGCCCTCCATCATGCCTAGTTTGTAAGATCCCTTTCCGATGATACCAATGACTCGATATGGTCCTTCCCAATTCGGGCCTAGTTTTCCTTCGTTTGGGTCTTGTGATAACCCAAAATGTCATCTTTAAATTAAATAATTATCTCGATATTCTATGACCTTGAAAAGCGCTATCAATAATTCCTCGACTTGCGTGCGTAGTCCGTATAATTTTCCGGAAGATTTTTATGTGAAAAATGGATTAAATTGTGAATTAGAGCTTTAAAACTCAACTGAGTTGACTTCGGTCAACATTTTGAGCAAACGAACCCGGATACAAGTTTTGACCATTATGGTAGTTCCGTATCGTGATTTGGGACTTGGTCATATGTCCGAAATCGAATTCGGAGGTCCCTAGATCAAATTATCGGCAATTAACGGAATCTAAAAATCTAAGGCTAAAGATTTTTTTAAGTTTGATCGGAGATTTGACTTTTTGATATCGGGGTCGAAATCCAGTTTTGAAAATTTTCATAGCTTTGTTATGTCATTTATGACTTGTGTGCAAAATGTGAAGTCAATCGGACTTGATTTGATATGTTTTTGCATCGAATATAGAAGTTGGACGATCTTAGTTTCATTAGGCTTGAATTGGGGTGTGATTCGCGGTTTTAGCATTATTTGATGTGATTTGAGGTTTCGACTAAGTTCGTATGATATTTTAGGACTTGTTGGTGTATTTTGTTGAGGTCCCGAGGACCTCTAGTGGATTTCAGAAGGTTAACGGATCAATTCGAACTTGAATTTAGCTGCTAAAATTTTCTGGGCATCTTCTGTATTTTTCACACGTGTGAACTATGACCGCACATGTGTGAACAGTATTCGTATACAGTATCAGTGAACAGTATCCGTGAATAGTATCCGTGAACAGTAAACACGAAAATTCTGGACAGGATGTTAAGTTCTGAAAATGGGACTTCGTCCCATTTTCCATTTTTACCAAATTGGAGCTCGGGGAGAGGCGATTTTTGGGAGATTTTGAGAGAAAACAACGGGGTAAGTGTTCTTAACTTAATTTTGGTTAGACTACCCGAATCTATTACTAGTTTTGGCATTAAATCTGTGAATTTAGTTGGAAGAGTTTGAAAATAAGATTTGATGATTTGGAGGCCAAATTGTTGTCGGATTTTGGTAAAATTTGTATGGTTGAACTCGTGGTTGAATGGGGTTCATATTCCGTAATTTTTGTCGGGTTTCGATACGTGGGCCCCACGGGCAAATTTTTAGTGCAATTTCAGATTTTTAATGGAAAATGTAGAATTCCATGCGAAATCAATTCCTATATTTTTCATTGACTGAATCGAATTATTGTGGCTAGATTCGAGGCATTCGGAGGTCGATTTGAGCGGCAAAGGCATTAAGGAGTAGGATTTTGCTCGGATCCAGGTAAATAATGGTTATAAATCTGGTCCTAAGGGTATGAAACCCTGGACATTATGTCGTATGACTATTTTGGAGGTGACGCACATGCTAGGTGACGGGCGTGTGGGCGTGCACCATAGGGTTATTGTGACTTGGTCCATCCCGCGAGATTGTGGAATTAATTGGCCTACTGTTTAATACATGTTCCCTCTATTTTCATAGAAATTGACTGTACTTCATGTTAAGAATCATGCTTAGGCCTTATGTGATCACTGTTGAGACCTGCGAGGTCGTGTACTTGCTGAATTAGCTGCTAATTACTATTTTATACTCAGTCATAGCTTTTCTTGCCTATTGTGCCTCCGCCTCTTGCTGTTCATTATTGATACATGACATTACCTCTGTTTGGGCTGTTTATATGATTTTTGAGAGCCCGAAAGATTGGAGAGATTGATGACTGAGTGAGGTCAACGGCCTGATTTGTGAGGATATTTATGGGATCGGGCTGCACGCCACATCATGTTGTTACTGATTTATGACTGAGTGAGGCCGAAGGCCTGGGTGATTTATGCCACTAGGTGGCTTGTTATAACACTTGGGCAGAAGGAGCCCCTCCGGAGTTTGTACACACCCCTAGTGAGCACAGGTACCTACTGAGTGCGAGTGCCGAGTGCTGAGTGACTGGGAGGAATGAGTGAATGTGAGGAATGAGTGATTGTGAGGTTGGAGTGAATGGGAGGACATAGTGACTGTTATTCTGAGAAAAATACATTTACTTCATTACTGTTGCATCGCAGATGTCATATTACTGTTTTGAAAATTATTGGAAGATATTATTTACTGCTCAGTCAAATTTGATATCTGTTTTATTGAGTACGTACCGATGTGACTTAAACTGTTAAATTGAAAGTATGACTAATCTTATTTGAAAGTTATTGAGATAACTGTATTTGCATAGCTCGTCACTACTTCTCAGTTCCTTATTTATTTCTGTTACTTACTGAGTTGGTGTACTCACGTTACCCTTTGTACCTCGTGTACAGATCTAGACACTTCTGGTCACGGCGGTTGCTGGTTGAGGAGTCAGACTCATGAGACTATTGAGGTAGCTGCATGGTGTTCGCTGACCTTGACTCTCCTTTCCTTTCATGTTGTACTGTTCTATATTTCCAAATAGTGTTTTATCAGTCGAATGTTGTTATCATTTAGATGCTCATGCACTCAGTGACACCGGGTTTTGGGGATGGATTGTTTAGTACTTTTGGAGTTATATTCTATTCTAAAAGGTTTTATTTAATATTAATTGCTTCCGCCTTTATTTAAAAGTTCTACTGTGTTGAGATGTTGAGCTGAGGCTTGCCTTGTACCACGATAGGCGCCATCACGACGGGTGAGATTTTAGGTTGTGACAAGTTAATATCAGAGCACTAGGTTACATAGGTCTCAAGAGTCATGAGCAGGTTTAGTAGAGTCTTGCGGATCGGTACAGAGACGTATGTACTTATCTTCGAGAGGCTGCAGAACCCTTTAGGAAATTCCACTTTCTTGAATTCTTATCGTGCGACATTGATTAAACTTGAAGCATAATTCCTAAATTCCTTCCACGCATTCGTGTGCGCACATGAGCGCTCGGTATCTATTGTGCATCGACAGCTTGTGATTTCCTGAATGAGGTGCGAGATGTGATTTTTGTGTGTAATGTTGGGCCAGTCTTGAGGACTTGAGGCCAGGTTTTGTCTGTGGCTTGAGTACTGAGATTTCGATTGTGTGAGCACGTGCATTTGGGACTTATACGTCCGTTTGTGTCCTTGCTGGTAGATTTGTGACTGGATTATTAGAGGAGTATGATTTGATTGCGAGATGTGTTCAAATTGTTCAAATGTGACGGGAAGAGTTTGCTGAGGATGTAGCAAGGATTATTGGGTGTTTGACTTTTGTCTTGAGTTGGCATAAGGCCTCGAGCTATGGGTGTATTGAAGGACCTCTCGTGTAGTTTAGTTGTTGAGCGGAGTAAATCTTCATGTTGTGTTATGAGTTCAGACTCAGAGGGAGGTTAAGTGATTGTGTAATAGTTATGATTATTGAAGAGTATAGAGAGATACCAGTTTTAGGCTAAGCAAGTGGATTATCTCCTACGGGATATTCTGAAGTTTGTGTGATCCTTATGTTGTTAGTTGGCAGTCCTCTTTTACTAGTGAAATATACGTGTTGCAATTGTTGGATCACGTATGAGAGTTAGATTGATTGTTACGAGGGTGAATGCGAGATTTGTAAATGGTTTGAGGAATTAGATGGGTTATATTGCAAGAGCTTATGAAGGATTTAGCTTAATCTCATCTAGTTGGGGCAGCTCAACCAGTTATTGCGGCACTGGCCGATGAGAGGTTTGCCTTGTCTTTTGAGGCTTTGCTGAGATTGGACAAGTTTACCAAGCTATTTCCATTCCATTTCAGTGGTACACCTTCTGAGGACCCACATGATTTTCTTAACCACTTCTATGAAGTATATTAGAACACGGGAATAGTTGAAAGCAATGGGGATTAATTTTACTGTGTTCCAGATGACGGGTTTCGCCAAGAGGTGGTGGAAAGATTACATATTTACTAGACCCGTTATGGTTCTGTTTGAAGATGGGGACGCATTGAGAAGATCACCCAGTGAATCATGTAGAGGTACAATGGACCTTGGCGTCTAGTTGATTTATATGAGTTACAAAGGTCAACATTGTGGATTATTGGACGTTGTGACCCATGACTTCGCGCCAAATGGGGATGTCTACTATCAATGAATGGATCGAATGGTCATATGTTATATCAGTCTTGACCTGAATTGTATATATATATATATATATATGGTACTGAAAGGCTTCCCAATAATTTACACATATTTAAGGCTTGAGACGTGTAGGGGATAAGGTTAGGACTTGAGGTATGTCTGCCTCCTAATCCAATACTTCAGTTTCAAAGGAGTTAGAAAAAAAACAACTTTACATTTACAGAAGGTTTGCTTAGTGTGGAAGTCAAGGTTGCAGATTTTGGGGTGCTTTAGAGAAAATACAGTGGTGGACGATCTTCTGGGCTATGTAGTTCGTGCCAAGATTTATCTTGATGGAGCTATACTTTTGTGATTATTGTGGATAATTAGAGGAAAGAGCTACCCCAAAGAAAAATCGAATAGTATATGAATAAATAGGTTAGCTCAGCAGTGTTGAGTCAACATAGCAAAATAAGAAATTAGCCGTCGGTGTTGGCAAGCCTATGAAGAGGGCAGACTGGCCAATGCAACACCACCTACTCGGCTCAGTTCTCAGAAATATTTTTGAAGGAGTTTGTCTCCCGGATTCTCTGTAATATGTGGTATATGTGGTCTGAACGGTTGTGTCAGGTCACCATGACAATGTCAGAATATGTCATCAGGTTCAATAAGTTAGCCGTCATACTCAAACTTTGGTTCCTAAGCTAGAGAGCGAGTCCACAGACTCATTAAAGGACTCAATTATGATATTGAAATTTTGACAACTCG
This sequence comes from Nicotiana sylvestris, assembly GCF_000393655.2. Classification (NCBI taxonomy): domain Eukaryota; kingdom Viridiplantae; phylum Streptophyta; class Magnoliopsida; order Solanales; family Solanaceae; genus Nicotiana; species Nicotiana sylvestris. The sequence goes on from NC_091059.1 coordinate 189,645,341, forward strand.
GGAAGCTACAGGCTGATGCTTCATCTCGGCTAGTGGTGGAAATTGCTAAAATGTTAGAATGTGTTCTGGATGAGGAAAAAAGGAAGCTAAGAAGACCAAGAGGTCTCGAGGTTTTAAAGGATTCAACGGATTCTACTCTACAACTACAAATCATTATGACAGGGGCTCGGGCAGCCCAGTCAATATATCTGATTACTCGGGGTGCTCCAGAAAGTTATTTTAATGCACCACCACCACGAGGTTTGTATAATGGTTATTTCAGTTATCTAGCATAGACTCAATATGAGCAGCTGAACCCTCAAAGGGATTGTTATGAATGTGGTAGTACTAGGCACATCATGGGAAAATTGTCCTAGCCTTGGGAGAAACATATTTTATAAAAGCACTCAGGCTACGTGCCCCATTACAGTTACTACTCCACTTACATGACCAACCAGAGGTAGGGGTCAGGATATTAGAGGTGGAGACCGAGCTGTTGATATATTTTCTATGGTATGGCTGAGGTCACAACACCAGATGGTGTCATTACACATACGGTCTTGAATTATTATAAAGCAACAATTTTCTTAACTTGATTCGGTTCTGAGTATCGAGGCAAGTCCTCCTATTGTGCTCCACTTATGAGTGAACTTCGTAATTCTGAAATCTACTTATGTGAATACTCCTGTTGGGAGATTGGATGGAGATAATTATGTCTATCATTATGTGTTGTGATTTGGTTAAACGGAAATTATTCAAAAGAAGAAAATGGAATGTTCCAATTTGGCACGATGTGCATATTACTTGTGGTATAGAGTTGAGGATGAGATCCTTGTGTTTTATGTAATGTGAAATATTTAAATCGGGCCACAAACTACGGTAGATGTTATATAAGGATGAGGTCCTTATGGTGAAAAAAAAATTGTGTTTAAATACTACCTTTGTGAAATTAAAATTTATACTATAGTACTTATAGGGAGTCATGCCTATTAGACTTATTTGAAAAAAAATCTTGTATGAATATCTTTGTGCATAATTGCCAGATTTGTATTGTAATTATTGAGTTTTAGACTACGAGGTGAGTGCCCGGGGGATGTAAATTGTTACTCGTTAATTCGGGTAAGTAATTATGAGATCTTCATGCCTTGTTGTTAGTAAACTGGAGGTTTGAAACGGAATTTTTATTAACATGAGGTTAATTGGTGATGTTATAATCTATCATGAACAACTATTAAGACCAGAGATGTGGTTATGGTCATACATATGATGTGTTTCATGTCAAGATACCATTGTGATAATGTCGTGCTTGTAATGCGGAGATTAGTGTTATTAATATATACTTTGTGGTGCTTTGTTGGGTCGTGGACATGTTGTTAGGAGTTGTTTTGGTGTTACTCTGGCAGGTGGATAGGCCCAATTACAGGGGAGACTCTGCCGAAATTTTTGAAAAATTTGGGAGTTAGAAAAAAAATTGGGATATTGAGATGTGCAAAGAAAGAGATAAGTTAAATTATGTGTTTAAGGACATGCTCTACTTCTCATTTGAGGACGAATGATCCTAAGTGGGGAGAATGTAATACCCCGTATTTGATGTGTGTGTAGGCACGAGTTGCTATAGCCAGTCGAGACTAATATCGTGTGTTGACTTGAAAATCGGACCTTTCTGGAAATGATTGGAGTGTAAGAAATTTCGTGTTCAAGTTTACAAATATGGATAAAGGAAATAATCCCATTTGAAATAGTATTGTCAGACTTATGTTGAATGCGGTAATGTGGGATCAACCGCGAACATTTGTGTAAAAGTAAAATCGTCAATTTAGCAACCTGAGAATAATTCTTAGTACGTTTGAGGACGAACGCTTTTTTTAGAGGTGGAGAATGTGATGACCCAAAATGTTATCTTTAAATTAAATAATTATCTCGGTATTCTAAGACCTTGAAAAGAGCTATCAATAATTCCTCGATTTGCGTGCGCAGTCCGTATAATTTTCCGAAAGGTTTTTATGTGAAAAATGGATTAAATTGTGAATTAGAGATTTAAAACTCAACTGAGTTGACTTCCGTCAACATTTTGAGCAAACGAACCCGGATACAAGTTTTGACCATTCTGGTAGTTACGAATTGTGATTTGGGACTTGGTCATATGTCCGAAATCGAATTCGGAGGTCCCTAGATCAAATTATCGGCAATTAACAAAATCTAGAAATCTAAGGCTAAAGATTTTTTTAAGTTTGACCGGAGATTTGACTTTTTGATATCGGGGTCAGAATCCAGTTCTAAAAATTTTCATAGCTTCGTTATGTCATTTATGACTTGTGTGCAAAATTTGAAGTCAATCGGACTTGATTTGATAGGTTTGTGCATCGAATATAGAAGTTGGACGGTCTTAGTTTCATTAGGCTTGAATTGGGGGTGTGATTAGCGGTTTTAGCATTATTTGATGTGATTTGAGGTTTCGACTAAGTTCGTATGATGTTTTAGGACTTGTTGGTATATTTTGTTGAGGTCCTGAGGGCCTCAGATGGATTTCAGAAGGTTAACGGATCAATTCGGACATGAATTTAGCTGCTGAAATTTTCTGGGCAGATTTTGCATTTTTTGCACGTGTGAACAGTGACCGCACATGCGTGAATAGTATCCGTATGCAGTATCAGTGAACATTATCCGTGAATAGTATCCGTGAACAGTAAACACGAAAATTATGGATAGAATGTTAAGTTCTGAAAATGGGACTTCGTCCCATTTTCCATTTTTACCAAATTGGAGCTCGGGGAGAGGCGATTTTCGGGAGATTTTCAGAGAAAACAACGGGATAATTGTTCTTAACTTAATTTTGGTTAGATTACCCGAATCTATTACTAGTTTTGGCATTAAATATGTGAATTTAGTTGGAAGAGTTTGAAAATAAGATTTGATGATTTGGAGGCCAAATTGTTGTCAGATTTTGCTCGAATCGAGGTAAGTAACGGTTATAAATCTGGTCCTGAGGGTATGAAAACCCGGACATTGTGTCGTATGACTATTTTGGAGGTGACGCACATGCTAGGTGACGGGTGTGTGGGCGTGCACCGTAGGGATTGTGACTTGGTCCATCCCGCGAGACTGTGGAATTAATTGGCATACTGTTTAATACATGTTCCCTCTGTTTTCATAGAAATTGACTGTACTTCATGTTAAGAATCATGTTTAGGCCTTATGTGATCACTGTTGAGACCTGCGAGGTCGCGTACTTGCTGAATTAGCTGCTAATTGTTGTTTTGTACTCAGTCATAACTTTTCTTGCTTATTTTGCCTCCGTCTCTTGCTGTTCATTGTTGATACATGACATTACCTCTGTTTGGGCTATTTATATGATTTTTGAGAGCCTGAGAGACTGGAGAGATTGATGACTGAGTGAGGCCGATGGCCTGATCTGTGAGGATATTTATGGGATCGGGCTGCACGCCACAGCATGTTGTTACTGATTTATGATTGAGTGAGGCCGAGGGCCTGAGTGATTTATGCCACTAGGTGGCTTACTATAGCGCTTGGGCTGAAGGAGCCCCTCCGGAGTCTGTACACACCCCCAGTGAGCACAGGTACCTAATGAGTGCGAGTGCTGAGTGCGAGTGCCGATTGCTGAGCGACTGGGAGGAATGAGTGAATGTGAGGAATGAGTGATTGTGAGGTTGGAGTGAATGGGAGGACAGAGTGACTGTTATTCTGAGAAAAATACATTTACTTCATTACTGTTGCATCGTAGATGGCATATCACTGTTTTGAAAATTATTGGAAGATATTATTTACTGCTCAGTCAAATTTTATATCTAGTTTATTAAGTACGTACTGATGTGACTTAAACTGTTAAATTGAAAGTATGACTACTCTTATTTGAAAGTTATTGAGATAACTATATTTGCATAGCTCGTCATTACTTCTCAATTCCTTATTTATTTCTGTTACTTATTCAGTTGGTGTACTCACATTACCCCCTGTACCTCGTGTACAGATCTAGACACTTCTGGTCACGGCGGTTGCTGGTTGAGGAGTCAGACTCATGAGACTATTGAGGTAGTTGCATGACGTTCGCTGACCTTGACTCTCCTTTCCTTTCATACTGTACCGTTCTATATTTCTAGATAGTGTTTTATCAGTCGGATGTTGTTATCATTTAGATGCTCATGCACTCAGTGACACCATGTTTTGGAGATGGATTGTTTAGTACTTTCGGAGTTATATTCTGTTCTAAAAGGTTTTATTTAATATTAATTGCTTCCGGCTTTATTTAAAAGTTCTATTGTGTTGAGATATTGAGTTGTGGCTTGCCTTGTACCACGATAGGCGTCATCACGATGGGTGAGATTTTGGGTCGTGACAAGTCTCGAGTATTGAGGGTGACTTTCCTTAGAATTAAGTTCTCGATTCCGAAATGGCGAAGATTGGCTCTTGTATTGTATATCTCTCGATTCTTTGCTTCTGTGCAGCCATCTGAACAAGTGCAACTTCTCATTTTTCATCCAATAGTTCGAGGCTAGTATTCATAGCCTCGTGATTTGATTCCTCCATTGCATGTCAAAATTTGGCACTAGGTTCCCTAACCTCGACTAGAATTAAGGCCTCAGAACCATATACTAATGAGAAAGGGGTCGCCCCCATGCTGGACTTCGATGTCATTCGATACGCCCAAAGAACTTCGGGCAGAACTTCTCTCCAATTCCCCTTAGCGTCGTTCAACCTTTTCTTTAAGTTTTGAATGATAGTCTTGTTCGTCGATTCGGTTTGTCTGTTTTCGCTTGGATGATACGGCGTCGATAAGTTCCTTTTTATTTTGTGTTCCTCGAGGAACTCCGTTGCCTTTCTACCGATGAATTGTTTTCTATTGTCGCATACGATTTCAGCAGGTATCATAAATCGACACACGATGTGGTCCCAAATGAAGTCTATAACTTCTTTTTCTCTGACCTTCTCGAAGGTCCCAAATGCTTCCACCTATTTAGAAAAGTAGTCAGTCATAAATAAAATGAATTTAGATTTACCTGGGGTCGTTGGCAGAGGACCGACGATATCCATCCCCCATTTTATGAATGGCCATGGGGATAGGACTGAATGAAGTTTTTACCCGGGCTGATGGATCATCGGTGAGAACCTTTGACATTTATCACACTTTCGAACAAGCTCCTCAGTTTTTTTCCATGTTATCCCAGTAGTACCCTGCTCTAATGATTTTGTGAATCAATGATTCAGCGCCGGAGCGGTTCCCACAAGTGCCTTCATGAACCTCTCGCAAAACATAATCGGTGTCTCTCGACCCTAAACATACCACCAATGGTCTATCAAACGTCCTTCTGTATAATGTTCCATAATCATCCAATGTGAAACGGGCAGCTTTGGTTCGTAGGGCCCTCGACTCTTTAGGGTCCGATGGGAGCTTTCCATTCTTTAGATATTCAATATATTTATTCCTCCAATCCCGGGTCAAGCTTCTAGAGTTTATCTCGGCATGACCCTCATCGATTACAGATCTCAATAACTGGACGATAGTCCCCGGGATAATATTGTCTTCCTCGACTGATGATACCAAATTTTCAAGTGCATCAGCCTCACTGTTTTGTTCTCAAGGTACGTGATCCAGAATCCACTCCTTGAAGCGGTGCAAAGTCACCTGTAGCTTGTCCAAATACCTTTGCATTCTATCCTCTCAAACTTCGAAGATTTTGTTTACTTGATTCAACACCAATAAAGAGTCGCACTTGGATTCAATGAATTTTTCCCCCAAGATTTTAGCTAGCTCGAGACCTACAATCATGGCCTCATACTCGGCCTCATTGTTAGTCAACCTAGAAGTTTTGATTTCCTGATAGTGCTACCTGTGGGTGGCTTCAAAACGATGCCTAGCCCAGACCCTTTCACATTAGAAGCACCATTTGTAAAAAGGGTCCATACCCCCGATGATGTACCCGATTTTAACAAGAGTTCTTTTTCAACTTTGGGTATGAGGGTTTGAGTGAAATCGGCCATGAAATTCGCTAAAATTTTAGACTTGATGGTCGTTCGGGGTTGATACTCGATATCGTACCCACTGAGTTTGATGACCCATTTGGCCAATCTACTCGAAATCAAAATATTACGAAGTGGGTAAGAGGTTAACACACATATTGGATGACATTATGGTTTCAATTTTCTAGAAGCGCTTATTAGTGCAAGTGCTAATTTCTTTAAGTGTGGATATCTAGTTTCTGCTTCCCCTAAGGTTCGACTTACAATAGTAAATGGGAAATTGCGTACCTTGGTATTCTCGAACTAGGACACCACTTACCGCAATTTCCGATATCGCCAAGTATAAGTAGAGTTTCTCAACTTCATTCGGGGTGTGAAGCAATGGTAGGCTCGATAGATATCATTTTAATTCCTCAAATGCTTGTTGACACTCCGGGGTCCAGGTGAAATCATTCTTCTTCTTGAGTAAAGAGAAAAATTTGTGGCTTCGATCCGATGACTGCGAGATAAATTGGCCTAAAGCAGCTATCCGCCCAGTTAGCCTCTGTACAACTTTTACGTTGTCCATGAAGGTGATGTCTTCGATGGCCTTGATTTTATCGGGGTTGATCTCGATCCCCCGATTTGACACCATGAAGCCTAGAAACTTGCTCGAGCCTACCCCAAAAGCATATTTCTCGGGGTTGAGATTCATGTTGTATTTCCTCAAAATCTCGAATGTTTCCTGCAAATGAGCCAAATTGTCATTTGCGCGCATGGACTTAACTAGCATGTCATCAATATAAACTTCCATTGACTTACCTATTTGTTCTTCGAACATCTTATTTACTAGGCGTTGGTAAGTAGCTCTTGTATTTTTTAGCCCGAAGGGCATTATATTGTAACAATATGTTCCATACTTGGTGATAAACAAGGTCTTTTCTTGGTCCTTCAGGTTCAACTGAATTTGATTGTACCCGGAATAGGCGTCGAAAAAGGTAAGAATCTCATGGCCAGTCGTTGCATCGATCATGCGATCGATGTTAGGTAGTGGAAAAGAGTCTTTAGGGCATGCCTTATTCAAATCCTTGTAATCTACACACATTCTAAGTTTGTTCCCTTTTTTAGGGACTACGACTACATTGGCTAATCATCCGGGGTATTTTACCTCCCGAATGGACCCTATTTTGAGAAGTTTAGTTACCTCGTCCTTTATGAATGCATGCTTTACCTCGGACTGAGGCCTTCTCTTTTGTTTCACCTATTTGAATCTGGGGTTAAGGCTTAGCCGATGCGTTGTTATCTCCGGTCGGATCCCTGTCATGTCTAAATAGGACTAAGCAAAACAATCCATGTTATCGATAAGAAATTGAATAAGTTTTTTCCTGAGTTCGGGGGTTAAACCTTGTTCCCAGGTATACCTTTCACTCGGGCAGGTACTCGATCAATATAACCTATTCCAGCTCCTCGATCATTGATTTGGTGGTGTCGGAGTCTTCAAGTACAAAAAAGGTTTGAGGGGTCAGAAAATCCTCCTCTTCTTCTTCTATCTCCTACTTTCCCGATTCGGTCGAGGCTGATGGCTGTGATTGCTATTTGGTTCCCTATTTACCTTTGATGCTCAACATTTTCGAGGTTGATAACGTTGATACCGGTATTACCTCGTCAACTACAAACATTTCCTTTATAGCATGCTGCCTTCCATACATTGTTTTCACGCCGTTTGATATCGGGAATTCCATCATTTGGTGAAGAGTCTAAGGAACTGCCCTCTTGTTGTGGATCCAAGGTCTCCCGAGTAGGGCATTGTACCTCATGTTGCCCTCGATCACATAGAACTTGGTATCTTGAATGGTTCTGGATACGTTCACTGGAAGAGTAATCTCACCTTTAGTTATTTCACTGGCCATGTTAAATCCATTTAAGACCCGGGCTGCGGGCACAATTTGATCTTGTAGGCCGAGCTATTCCACGACCCTCGATTGGATGATATTCGCCGAGCTACCTGGATCCACTAAAACACGCTTAACTTGAACTTTATTTAATAAGATAGAATTACTATAGCGACGTTGATGGTTAAGAAATGCCTTCTGCTTCTTCGTCGTTGAGTGATAATGAGACCTCGGGTACATAATCCCGGGTCAGTTTCTCCTACCTTAGTGCGCTTGAACACGGGCCCTTGTGGAATATCGATCCCACCGACGATCATATGAATGACATGTTGAAGTTCCTCCTATTCAACTTTCCTATTGGCGTCTCTGTCTCTGAAATGATTCTTGGCTCGATCGCTGAGGAACTCTCGAAGGTTCCCTTCATTGAATAGTCGGGCTACCTGCTCCCTTAATTGCTTGAAACCCTCGGTCTTGTGACTATGCGTGCCATGATATTTGCACATCAAATTTGGTTTTCTCTAAGAAGGATAAGTTTGTATGGGTCTAGGACATCTAGTATCCTTGATCCTTCTGATTGCCGATACAATTCCTGATGCGTCAACGCTAAAGTTATATTCCAATAATTGAGGTGCCTCCACGGGATCGACATGCTTATCAAAACCACTTTTTCTCATAAGTTCCCGAGAATTTTGTCCTTGATCATTCCGGGAGGGGTTGCGTCCTGAACCATTGCTCCTTCGATCTGCGGCATATGGTTGATATCGTTCCCTATTCGACCTTGGTTTCCTATCGTTGTCCCTTAGAGTTTTAACCGCCAACATGTTTGGATGAACTGAAGGCTCCTAATTGGTTGTCCTCGACCTGATCTTTGATTGATATCGATTGTGCACATCTGCCCAAGTTACAGCTGGATATTCAACTAAATTTTGCTTCAACTGTCATGAGGCTATCGAACTCTGCTCATTCAACTCCTGGGTGAAAGCTTGAACAACCCAATCATCTGTTACCGGTGGTAACTCCATGCGTTCCATTTGAAACGGGGACACGAACTGCCTCAGCATTTCGTTAACCCTTTGTCTTGTCTTGAAAATGTCCGATTTTCTTGTTGCAACCTTTATGGCACCGGCGTGTGCCTTCACAAAAGAATCTGCTAACATGCAAAATGAGTCGATGGAATTCGGTGGCAAGTTGTAATATCAAATCATGTCTCCCTTTGATAGAGTTTCCCCAATTTTTTCCCGCAAAACAGACTCGATCTCATCGTCTTCTAAGTCATTTCCCTTTATCCCGCATGTGTACGAAGTGATATGTTCATTAGGATCTGTGGTCCAGTTGTATTTTGGTATATCCGGCATATGGAACTTCTTGGGAATAGGCTTCGGAGCCGCACTCTGAGGAAAAGGCTTCTGCACGAACTTTTTTGAATCCAACCCTTTAAGATCGGGGGTGCCCCCAGTATCTGATCAACTCGGGAGTTGTATGTTTTCACTTTTTTGTCATGATATTTGATTTTTTTTCTCCTGACTGAATTCTTTTGGTGAGCTCCTCGAGCATCTTCATAATTATAGGATCAGTCCCTGATCCATTACCATTCGTCCTTTCCGACACTGGCTCGGTACGGCGAGTGATTTCCGGCTCGACCACACTCGAAATTCTATGTTAGCTCTAAAGCTGAGTAATAGCGGCCTGTTGAGCCTGTAGCATCTTGAATATTACCTAGAGACTAACTCTCCCGTTTCCTACGCCCTGCGTTCCTTGGCCACCAGATCGGCCTTCCCTGCGCACACTCCCTCTGGGGTCCATGCCTAAGTCCGCGTTCAAAGCAATGTGCGAACTGACATCGACCGGGTCGACAATCGGCACTTCCCTAGGGTTAATCGGTGGCACCCCGACTCCTGGAGCAACTGCGTTATCGTTTTCTCGTGGAACCCAAGACCATCATTACCATGTACAGGTACGTTTTGTGAGTTTGACATGATTTAACCTGAAAATAAAAATTCTTGACAAGAACATGTGTTATCAGAATCAGTACTGGAACAATCACTATTATCCTTAGCCCCACGGTGGGCGCCAAACTGTTTACCCTAAAATTCGAGTAACAATTAAACTTATATTGTGGTTTTAAAGATATGTGATTTAGTCTAATACCAATTGATAAATAAGGAATTAAATATATAAATTGAAGAATAAAGTAAGTAAAACTAGTGTGTAAGCCAAGTCTCGACCTCGAGCTATGACAGTCTCGAGGGGGGCTAGTAAGAACAGTAAATTATAAGGCAACTCTAATGATCAGTAAGTAAGAAAATGGTGAATGTATATTCTCTTGTTAATGAATCATCCATTACAAATGAATGAGCTCCCCTTTATATAGTAGAGGAGTCCTAAATAAGGTGCACTTCTAATTATAGTAGGGAATCTTATTAGACAGTTGTATAACTGCCAAGGACTAATCCATTCCGGAATTTACGCCATGATCTTCGGGCTGTTGCGGGAATCTCGCTCTTTCTATTACCGAACCATAACGACATTATCTCTAAGTGGCCTTCTTCTGACCTCAAATTAAAGTTATCGACCTCGATCTCGATATTGGAAAGGAGCCTCGACCCCGAGCTCGGTGTCCTGACCTCTCGACATAGTATCACCTTTTCCATTAAAGAATGAAATCGGGTCTGCTCGATTTCCACCGTATACAATAATATTTGATTTTGTGATAAATTATGAATAACTTGTGCGGTGTCTAATGTTGAAAATTTTACGATATATTAACTACAAGAAACTTGTAGTTATGGGAAATGTCATACAAATAGTATGAAATTTTATACAGAGATTAAAAAATTTCTTCTACTTCAAGCCAAACAACCATGGTAAAGTTGTGCAAATTATATTTGTTTGACTCAAAAGATATTGAAACCTTTTTGAATAAATCAATCAAAGAAAGTGAAGGGGTAAATCTTAGTTAAACATAATGAATTCCAGGTCAATGAGCTAATTGAATAAGTAGCATATAAGACAAACCAGAGGTAACCAATCTTATTGAAACTTTCGGTGTGTCTCTTATTAATCAATGGGGGAGGTTGTTTTACATATCCTCCTTTCGAGATTGCTGTATTGTTCCTTTTGTGTTTAGGAAGATTACAGAAGAGGGAAGTAAGGAGAGAGGGAGAATCCCCAGATCCCCTTAACCGAAGGTTTTTCCTTACTATATATAGTCATGGGACCTTTGTTATCTACTTGGTCTGACGCTCTTGCATTATGTTTGTCTTGGTCATCCTCTAAACATTGTTTCTTCTGGCTCGACGAGTATCAAGAATGCTTGATGTGGAATAGGCCATGTCGTCTTTCACCGCCTTGCCGCCTAGACGGGACGTTGGTCTGCTTGACGGCATCGATCAGATTTTGACCAAAACAGTTAGTCCCTCCGTCTGTCGGGGTCTTCCTCTGTCGGGATCGGCAGACGGATCATGATTGCTACGAATTCGAGAGAAATCTGACTGCTTGTTCCTGCGTTATGCTTTTTAGGTTTCAAGTAGGATGACTACGCTCTTTCTATATCCTCAGACTGTTGCGGCTATTTCGGAATCGAAACGTCGTTTGGCATTGAAGTGTTGCTTCGTGGCTGCCGCCATTATGACACACGTTCGTAGGAACAAAAACATTTCGTGCCCTATCATATTCGATTGGTGACTCTTGGGTTTCATGATTGGGGGATTTATGTCTCTTATAAATAGAAGGAACTCATCATTCGATTGACACATTTCTTTGCCTTTTGCTTGAACGAATTCTGCAGATATACTTTCTTCCTAATACTCCGATTTTTCGTTTGCCCCCAGTTAATCTGAAAACTTTCATCCTTTCTTTCCGCTATCTTTTTGTCGCATCATCTTGACAAAATGGCTGGTGATTCCTCTCGCACTGATCTCCCTATCACAATTTCGGCACCGAAAAATGTTGCTCAGGTCACTGGAGGGGCAGAAGTTGTGGAAGACGAGGAGGTCCCATCTGTAATTGAGATTTTTCCTCATCTTGGGAAAGAATTGACCGACTTCAGCAGTCGTGCCGGGGCGGAGCTGGAACCTGTCCCTTCTGTTATGAGAGAAGAAGACATTACAGAGTTGAAAGCTAGGTGGGGGATTCCTGGTTACGTTGACATGCGACCGGTGATAGGGAACGACATAGTTCATTTTGACCGTCCTGGGTACTGCATATTTTACGCCTACCCTTTTCTTATCGGATACACGCTTCCTCTCCCTCCACTGGTGGTAGATTTTTGCCGCTTTTATGAGGTATGCCCCGCCTAAATTTCGTTGTACCTGTACAAGATGTTCCTTATGTTGCTCAAGTTTGCGGAGCTCACCGGCCGTGATGTCACTTTGGATCACATGCTCAATATTTTCGCCCCTCAACTTATCCGCGGCACGATGCTTCACATGCGTCCTCGGGGGTCGAAGAGTCTAGTGGTGAAAATAGACGACATGGCTAACTATCGTTTCTACGAGAATTATCTCTATGTGCGGACCGAGCACATTGTGGCAGATCCAACTGGGTTCCCTGAGAAGTGGAACTTTGCACGTAAGTTTCTTATGTTTTTAGTCGGAGATACATCCGACCACTTTCTGTTACAGTACCCTGTTATGTCTCCGCAACCGAGAAATTGCCTCCTCCATCTATCAAAGGTATCCATAAGTGGGTGAGCGCCATCCTTCCCCATACGGCGGGGGTTCGCACATGGTCGACCTTTTACGAAAATTTTGGACGCAGACCCCTTACATGTGAGATGTTTCTAATTGATATTTTTCCTCTCTTTTTACTTAGTTTCTCATGTGCTATTTGTCGATGCTAGGGAGAGTGCGGAGAGCGAGGGCTCCTTAGTTGGATTTTCGTCAACCGACCTCGTCTGCTCGCCCTGTTGCAGCACCTGTCGCTCGGCCTTCATCAAAGGATACTTAAGTCGAGTCGACGACTGTGGTTATTCCTGCGGAGGCCACTTCTCAAACTGAGGTCCCGATTCGTGTTGCTCGTCAGACGGGTGAATCTCCTCGTGCTGAGGAAGAAGAAGGGTCATCCAAGAGGCGGCGAGTGGAGTTCGAGGCAGCCCCTCCGACTGTAATTCACCTGGATGACTCTCTCTTGACAACATCTAGGGTGGGGGTTGATACCGCTCCGCCCATAGATATGGAGACAGCCGTCGTATCTGCCCTGTCGACTGAGATTCCTGCTGCTGTTGTTGATCAGTATCTTGTCGTGATGGAGGGCCAGATTTCTGAGGCTACCGTTGTAGTTTCGGACGTACCCTTGTCCTTCGTACCTGGTCGTGCTTCCTCCTCAACTGTTGAAAGAGGAAAAGTCATAGTGGTCGACGATTATGAATCCGAGTTGGACCTCGATCCTGATTATGTTAGGATGTTTGAGGAGGGTATTACCCACTCGGTGGTTCGTGCAGGAGGGTCGCCCGTATTCTTGAGATTTCTTCGGATGTTAATCTCCTAGGGGACACAGAGGATCTGGTGTCACAGTTTGACATTTTGTGTTCTGTTGCCGAGAACAAGGCTCTCCGAAACGTTCCTGATGTCGATTTGATGAATGAAGTAGCTGCTATGGGTTTGAGGGTACGTTGCACTTTTCTTTTATACTTCTCTCATTTTTCTTGTTGATATGGCTTTAACCCATCTTCTCGTTTTTCAGACGTACATGGTGGAAGTGGAGAGTATACGCAGGACCGACATTCGGGCCAAGCTTTTCTTGAAGATGTTAGAAAAGTATCGACGCTATCGCAACAAGTGACGTGAGATGCACGAGCGACTGAGGGAGAATCCTGGTGCTCGATCCCTCGGTGAGGAATTGGAGAAGAGAGATTAGTAGTTGATGGAAGCCATTCGCAGGAATAGTGTGCTTGAAGAGCAGCTTCGCTTGAAGGATGAAGAGCTCGAGGTGGGAAAGTGGTGGCCGCAGAGTGTGATTATCTACAAGGGAGGCTGAGGTCAATGCAAGCCGAAATGGACCAGAACCTTATCAAGGTCAAGGCGATGAGTGCAGAGTGGATGGAAAAGATGGTCGAGTTGGAGAAAAAGGACATTGGGCTGGAGAGTATCGAGAGTGCCTGGTCTGCGGCTTCAGCAAGAGTGGCGGCCTTGGAGAACACTACCCGTGTCCTCCAGTCTGAGCAGGAGTTGGAGAGAGCAACGGCAACGCTAAAGGAGGCGAGGCTTGAGAAGCGCATTGGTGAGATCGATCGGGAAGCTTCGACCTTAGGAGATCGGGTCGCCACCCTTGAAGCTGAAAAGGAGCGATTGTTGGCTCAGATTGAGTCTTCCTCTGCCACCGTTCCCTACCACCTACAAGAGCTTTGGGTTCATGCTGAAGCTCAGCGGGATATATACAAGAGCCTGTGGGAGGCAGGCAATATTACTGAGGCTGCATATGAAGGAGCACGAGCAAAGGCGCGAGAGGCCCGTATCAACTGTGGTTATGACTCTGCGACTCTGGAGGCCGAAGAGGGCACGGATGATGAGGGAGAGCATCCTAGAGATGACGGTGGCAGTGATGACGCCGAGTGAAAGAATGTTGTCGTAGTCTGTTTTCTATTTTTTTTATATTCATCGTCGATTGTCGCTGTTCCTTTTTTTTATTATTGGCTTAGGCCGTATGTAATCTGCGGCCGTTAGCGTGGTAGCATTATATAAAGAAGATTTCTTTTGTTGTTATCTACCCGTACTAACAACCTTTGGCCATAGATATATTTCAAACATTTCCCTTTGGCGGTGGCTCGTGGCCTTGAGGGTGTGATTTCGAACTTTTGTCAAAATATCAACCCGTCGTTGTTTGATTAGAGTCGAACTTCTTCTTTTTGGAGAAGGCCCTTGGCCTTAAAGGGTGTTATTTCAAACTTATCTAAATAGTAATCCGTCGTCGTTCGATCGAGGTCGAACTCTTCTTTCTGGCGAAGGCCCCTGGCCTTAAAGGGTGTTATTTCGAACTTATCAAAATAGTAACCCGTCGTCATTCGATCAAGGTCGAACTGTTCTTTTTAGCTAAGGCCCCTGGCCTTAAAGGGTGTTATTTCGAACTTATCGAAATAGTAACCCGTCGTCGTTCGATCGAGGTCAAACTCTTTTTTCTAACGAAGGCCCATGGCCTTAAAGGGTGTTATTTCGAACTTATCGAAATAGTAACCCGTCATCGTTTGATCTAGGTCGAACTCTTTTTTCTGGCGAAGGCCCCTGGCCTTAAAGGGTATTATTTTGAACTTATCGAAATAGTAACCCGTCGTCATTCGATCGAGGTCAAACTCTTCTTTTTGGCGAAGGCCCCTAGCCTTAAAAGGTGTTATTTCAAACTTATCAAAATAGTAACACGTCGTCGTTCGATCGAGGTCGAACTCTTCTTTCTGGCGGAGGCCCCTGGCCTTAAAGGGTGTTTATTTCGAACTTATCGAAATAGTAACTCGTCATTGTTCGATCGAGGTCGAACTCTTCTTTCTGGAAAAGGCCCCTGGCCTTAAAGGGTATTATTTTGAAGTTATCGAAATAGTAACCCGTCGTCGTTCCATCGAGGTCAAACTCTTCTTTATGCCGAAGGCCCCTTGCCCTAAAGGGTGTTATTTCAAACTTATCAAAATAGTAACCCGTCATCGTTCGATCGAGGTCGAACTCTTCTTTCTGGCGAAGGCTCCTGGCCTTAAAGGGTGTTATTTCGAACTTATCAAAATAGTAACACGTCGTCGTTCGATCGAGGTTGAACTCTTATTTTTGGCTAATGCCCCAGGACTTAAAGGGTGTTATTTCGAACTTATCAAAATAGTAACCCATCATCGTTCGATCAAGGACGAACTCTTCCTTTTGGAGAAGGACCTTGGCCTTAGAGGATGTTATGTCGAACTTATCAAAATAGTAACCCGTCATCATTCGATCGAGGTCGAACTCTTCTTTTTGGCGATGGCCCCTAGCCTTAAAGGGTGTTATTTCAAACTTATCGAAATAGAAACCCATTGTCGTTCGATCGGGATGAACTCTTCTTTCTAGTGAAGGCCCCTGGCCTTAAAAAATGTTATTTCGAACTTATCGAAATAGTAACCCGTTGTCATTCGATCGAGATCGAACTCTTCTTTCTAGCGAAGGCCCCTAGCCTTAAAGGGTGTTATTTCGAACTTATCGAAATAGTAACCCGTCGTTGTTCGATCGAGGTTGAACTTTTCTTTTAGGCGAAGGCCTTGGCCTTAGAGGGTGTTATTTTGAACTTATTGAAATAGTAACCCGTCATCGTTCGATCGAAGTCGAACTCTTTTTTTTTGCGAAGTCCCCTGGCCTTAAAGAGTGTTTTTTCGAACTTATAGAAATAGTAACCCGTCGTCGTTCGATCGAGGTCGAGCTCTTCTTCTTGGCGAAGGCCCCTGGCCTTAAAGGGTATTATTTTGAACTTATCGAAATAGTAACCCGTCGTCGTTCGATCGAGATCGAACTCTTCTTTCTGGCGAAGTCCCCTCGCCTTAAAGGGTGTTATTTCAAACTTATCGAAATAATAACCCATTGTCTTTCGATCGAGGTTGAACTAATCTTTCTGTGAAAGGACCCAGGCCTTAATGGATGTTATTTCAAACTTATCGAAATAGTAACCCGTCGTCATTCAATCGAGGTCTAACCCTTCTTTCTGGCGAAGGCCCCTGGCCTTAAAGGGTGTTATTTCAAACTTACAGAAATAGTAACTCGTCATTGTTCGATCGAGGTCGAACTGTTCTTTCTGGAGAAGGCCTCTTGCCTTAAAGGGTGTTATTTTGAATTTATAGAAATAGTAACTCATCGTCGTTCGATCGAGGTCGAACTCTTCTTTCTGGCAAAGGCCCCTCGCCTTAAAGGGTGTTATTTTGAACTTATCGAAATAGTATCCCGTCGTCGTTCATTCGAGGTCGAACTCTTCTTTCTGACAAAGGACCCTGGCCTTAAAAGGTGTTATTTCAAACTTATCGAAATAGTAACCCGTCGTCGTTTGATCGAGGACTAACTCTTCTTTCTGGCGAAGGCCTCTGGCCTTAAAGGGTTTTATTTAAAACTTATCGAAATAGTAACTTGTCATGGTTCGATCGAGGTCGAACTCTTCTTTCTGGTGGAGGCCCCTGGCCTTAAAAGGTGTTTATTTCGAACTTATCGAAATAGGAACTCGTCGTTGTTCGTTCGAGGTCGAACTCTTCTTTCTGGAAAAGGCCCCAAGCCTTAAAGGGTATTATTTTGAAGTTATCGAAATAGTAACCCGTCGTCGTTCCATCGAGGTCAAACTCTTCTTTCTGGAGAAGGCCCCTTGCCCTAAAGGGTATTATTTCAAACTTATCAAAATAGTAACCCGTCGTCGTTCGATCGAGGTCGAACTCTTATTTCTGGCGAAGGCCCCTGGCCTTAAAGGGTGTTATTTCGAACTTATCAAAATAGTAACACGTCGTCGTTCGATCGAGGTTGAACTCTTCTTTTTGGAGAATGCCCCAGGACTTAAAGGGTGTTATTTCGAACTTATCAAAATAGTAACCCATTATCGTTCGATCAAGGCCGAACTCTTCCTTTTGGATAAGTCCCTTGGCCTTAGAGGATGTTATGTCGAACTTATCAAAATAGTAACCCGTCATCATTCGATCGAGGTCGAACTCTTCTTTTTGACAATTGCCCCTAGCCTTAAAGGGTGTTATTTCGAACTTATCGAAATAGAAACCCGCTGTCGTTCGATCGGGATAAACTCTTCTTTCTAGCGAAGGCCCCTGGCCTTAAAGAATGTTATTTCGAACTTATCGAAATAGTAACCCGTTGTCAATCGATCGAGATCTAACTCTTCTTTCTAGCGAAGGCCCCTAGCCTTAAAGGGTATTATTTCGAACTTATCGAAATAGTAACCCAACGTTGTTCGATCGAGGTCGAACTTTTCTTTTTGGCGAAGGCCTTGGCCTTCGAGGGTGTTATTTTGAACTTATTGAAATAGTAACTCGCCGTCGTTCGATCGAGGTCGAACTCTTTTTTTCGGTTAAGGCCCCTGTCCTTAAAGGGTGTTATTTCAAAATTATCGAAATAGTAACCCATTGTCGTTCGATCCAGGTCGAACTCTTTTTTTTGGCGAAGGCCCCTAGCCTTAAAGGGTGTTATTTCGAACTTATCGAAATAGTAACCCGTCTTCGTTCGATCGAGGTTGAACTCTTCTTTCTGGCAAAGGCCCTTGGCCTTAAAGGGTGTAATTTTGAACTTATCGAAATATTAACTCGTCGTCGTTTGATCGAGATAGAACTCTTCTTTTTGGGGAAGGCCCCTGGCCTTAAAGGGTGTTATTTTGAACTTATCGAAATAGTAACCCTTCGTCGTTCGATCGAGGTCGAACTCTTCTTTCTGGAGAAAGCCCCTCGCCTTAAAGGTTGTTATTTTGCACTTATCGGAATAGTATCCCGTCGTCGTTCGTTCGAGGTCGAACTCTTCTTTCTGACGAAGGACCCTGGCCTTAAAAGGTGTTATTTCGAACTTATCGAAATAGTAACCCGTCGTCGTTTGATCGAGGACTAACTCTTCTTTCTGGCGAAGGCCTCTGGCCTTAAAGGGTTTTATTTAGAACTTATCGAAATAGTAACCTATCATCGTTCGATCGAGTTCGAACTCTTCTTTCTGGCGAAGACCCCTGGCCTTAAAGGGTGTTATTTCGAACTTATCAAAATAGTAACCCGTCGTCATTTGATCGAGGTCTAACTCTTCTTTCTAGCAAAGGCCTCTGGCCTTAAAGGGTCTTATTTCAAACTTATCGAAATAGTAACTCGTCGTCGTTCGATCGAAGTCGAACTGTTCTTTCTGGAGAAGGCCCCTAGCCTTAATGGGTATTATTTTGAACTTATCGAAATATTAAGCCGTCGTCGTTCGATCGAGGCTGAACTCTTTTTTCTGGCGAAGGCTCCTGGACTTAAAGAGTGTTATGTTGAACTTATCAAAATAGTAACTCGTCGTCATTCGATCGAGGTCGAACTCTTCTTTTTGGCGATAGCCCCTAGCCTTAAAGGGTGTTATTTCGAACTTATCGAAATAGTAACCCGCCGTCGTTCAATCGAGGACGAACTCTTCTTTCTAGCGAAGGCCCCTAGCATTAAAGGGTGTTATTTCGAACTTATAAAAATAGTAACCCGTCGTCATTCGATCGAGGTCGAACTCTTCTTTCTGGCAAAGGCCCCTGGCCTTAAAGGGTGTTATTTCCAACTTATCAAAATAGTAACCCGTCGTCGTTCGATCGAGGTCGAACTCTTCTTTTCGGCGAAGGCCCCTATCCTTAAAGGGTGTTATTTCAAACTTATCAAAATAGTAACCCGTCGTCGTTCGATCGAGGTTGAACTCTTGCCTATCCTTAAAAAGTTTTATTTCGAACTTATTGAAATAGTAACCCGTCTTCGTTCGATCAAGGTCGAACTCTTTTTTCTGGCGAAGGCCCTTGGCCTTAAAGGGTGTTATTTCGAACTTATCGAAATAGTAACCCGTTGTCGTTTGATCGAGATCGAACTCTTCTTTTTGGCGAAGGCCCCTGGCCTTAAAGGGTGTTATTTTGAATTTATCGAAATAGAAACCATTCGTCGTTCGATCGAGGTCGAACTCTTCTTTCTGGCTAAGGCCCCTCGCCTTAAAGGGTGTTATTTTGAACTTATCGAAATAGTAACCCGTCGTCGTTCGATCAAGGTCGAACTCTTTTTCTAGCGAAGTCCTTTGGCCTTAAAGGGTGTTGTGGACACGTGATTTTTGCCCTATATGAATTACTCTAATAAATTCAAAACAAAATAATTTTTTTTATTATTTGCAATTTTGTGGATTTTAGTGGCGTTTTCTGTTATTGTGTGAATATTGTCTGTGCCTGTTTATTTTATTTAATTAATAAAAAAATACAAAACAAAATATTGTAATTGCATTTAGGATTTAATTTGACATTTTGGAATTAATTAATAATTAGGTATTCTATAAAATGGAAAAAATCACAAAAAAATATTTTATTTTTTTGCTTTTTAATTTTAGTCTTGAATTTTAGTAGTTTTTCTTTTAATTTGGTATTTAATTAATTGGGTTAATTATTATCTAGAGATAATTAAGTTAATTTGGTGGAATAATTTTATTTAGGGATCAATTTAGGATTTTAATTAATTTTGAGAAGAAAAATAATTTGGAAATAAATAGAAAGGGAAAAGAATTTTGGGCCAATTCAATTTAATCCCCAAGCCCAAACCAATTTTTTACCCCAGTCCAACCCAAAACCAGGCGAAACCCGTCCAAAACCACCCCGACCCGTTCCCATACCCGGTCCGCCTAGTTGCTACTCCAAACGACCCAGTTTCGTGCCCACTTGATCACAACCGTTGGATTTCTATTATCCGACGGTTCACATTAATTCCCCCATTTTAATAATACCAAAACCCCAAATGACACCCACCCCTCAGAACCCCCTCTTCGTCTCTCATCTAACCTAAACCCTAGAGACCAGCCGCCACCATTCCCCACCGCCTTCCGGTGGCGGCGCCAGCCCCAACCTGCCTGAAAATTACACCCCACAACCGTCACAACCTCCTCTTCCCAAATCCCTGCTCCAATTTCTTCGAACACCCTTGGAACTCTTCGAATATTGATTCGAAGAGATGAACCCTAGCCGCCACCACCTCCAAACACCTCCAAAATTACACCCCATGATCATCAAGACCCCCTCTTCCCAAATCCTTATTTCCGTTTCCCTCGAACATGGCCTGAACCCTTCGAATTTCAAATCTAGGGTTCGAGCCATAAAAGCCCAAAGCCAAATTCAGACATGCAAGACTAATCCTTCAAGTTTTCTCAAGTATTCAGGATGGTTCGGTCACAAAATAATGCTGCTCGTTTGTCCTTGGCAAAGAACAAATGATTGACATTATTTGGGGACCAAACTGGATTATCAGTTGCAAGTCCAAGTGTAGGGTGAGTTCGTTCCTATTTTTATGATTATTCTCATTAGTATTATTCTGATATTCGTCTTCCTCGTCTCTTTTTCTTTTTTCTGGTCAATTTCAATCGAAATTCGATCAGTTCTTTGGTGTAAATTATTTCTGTTCATTGTTGTTTCTTTAAGATTGGTTTTGTGGATTTGTTTCGTATAATTGGGATATCAGCTTATTTTAATACTGTGAAATTGTATCTCGTTTAATGATTAGTCAGTCAAATTAAGGATTAGTTTGAGTTTAGTTAATTCTTGTTTAAATGTGTATAGTAATCGACTGATTAATATAAGTTTAATTCAAGTATTTACCTACTTAAGAAGTTTCTAGTGGATAGTAGGGTTAGGATTGTACTAATTGAGTGGATGATTTAAGAAATGAAAAGTGGAATTGATAATGGAGAATACACTAAAATGAATGCCTATTTAAAGGTTGAACTTGAGAGGTTTTAGGGGGGGAAGAACAGTCTGGTACTCTGAAATACATAGAAGAGATATTCTAAAAAAAACTACTGGAAATAGAGAAGAACATTCTGAAATACAGAGATTTTATGATTGAAAAAAACAGATATAGAAAGAGAGTTCGAAGAGTTGAAAATACTAAAAACTACTGTTCCATTGCAAATTTCTACCTTGAATAGTGAAAATTTTCCATTCCTAAATAGTTTCTGGACTTCATTAGTGTTGAAAGATAGATTGATATTGGTTTTTCTGGAAAGATTTGGGTCTGGCTGTGTTGAAACTACTGTTTTATTAGATTTGTAACTAATCCTATGGTTTCAATTTACTGATTCTGGGCTGATTTTACTGCTGCTGCTACTGATTCCTTATTCCCTTGCTTCCTTCTTGATTTCTAGGTATGTCCTTGGATCTTGAGTTACATGTGAAGTGTGGGTCAGAAACATGTAATCAAGATTTGAAGAAAATGAATTGTTACATGTTCTTCTATTAATCTTCTTCGTATGCTCTCTAGTTTAGCTGTTAAGTATATGCGTTTGTGTCATTAGTGCTATGTGCCCTTGTAACGTTTGGATTGAGTCTGCTCTAATGTAAATAATTTGGGACTATTGGTACTTCTTTGAAGATGTTTACTAACTGAGAATTGAAGCTATTAGTTGATTAGGTAAGTTGGTTTGGCTTGGTCAAGATTGAAAGGCAGTAATTCAAATTTTGGGGTCCAACACCCCTGACCCGTATTCTGTTTCTCATTTGGTTTCCAAGCTTTGTCTTCTCATGTTTAAAGTGTGGTTTTTATAAGTTCAGGGGTTCATTGTTCACTCTTTCCCTTACTGCTTGTATAATGGTTCTGTTCCATGAAAGATTTCAAATGGGGATCATGTTTGGTTTATGCTGGAAACACCTCTAGTTCAGTATAGGTCTTTATATTTTTCTTCTGATAAATTGATATCATGAAATTGTTTAAATGTGTTAATGCGAGGTCAGAATTCAGCCTGTGAGTTAAGTCTAATTTGAAGTCTTGATTTATTCTTTCATTGGCAATTCAAATCGGTGCTTTTAAATGGTGAAATAGTGTCTAAATTCTGAAGGTCTCGTTGCAATTAAATTTCATACCATGGTTGAAGTCTATGACAATGACTTGGGCTGTCATCTTGGCCCAGTCGTGCCAAGATCTTGTTCCGGTATTCTTGATTCTGGGCTTCACGTTGTAGCTTGGAAGTTTACGATCTCAGTTTGTTTAGATCATGCTAGTGATTGCAAATCCCTCCCCTTAAGTTGATTGATCTTTAATGGTTGAAAGTTTTTTTTTTGTTGTTTAGCTTTACTCAACTAGTTTTGTTTTAAAAAAAATATAATTAGTTAAAGGAGGGGTGCCATATTAGGCAATGCAAATAGCCATGGCTCTCAAGCATTTAGTTTGAATTTCCTCAAGATTAGAAGTGGGGTGCGCCATGCCAAACAAAAATGACAATCGCATGGCCCTCATTTAATTAATTTTGTTTTAATCCTTAGAATTCGAGGCGCGCCATTTAGCAAATTCCCATGGACCTCGCAAAGTTAAAAACGCGTAGTTGCTTTAGGCGCGTTATTTTAATAATTTACCTTCCTAAACTCGGGTGCATATTTATGTGACCCAAATCCAAATCTCAACATCAGATAAAATGTGTTGCGAATCGCGGGTGTATTTATGTGACGTGGTTCAAGACATATTTTAAATGATGTTGCAATATTCCTTGAAAAATAATTAAATAAAGCGGTTAAAAAGTTTAAAATTGCACATAGGTTCAAAAATGTTTAAAATCATATAAACGGGCCAATTATAACAGTTGAGCGACCGTGCTAGAACCACGGAACTCGGGAATGCCTAACACCTTCTCCGGGTTAACAGAATTCCTTACTCGGATTTCTGGTTCGCGGATTGTTAAAAGAGTCAATCTTTTCCTCGATTCGGGATTCCACCGGTGACTTGGGACACCATACATCTCCCAAGTGGTGACTCTGAATCTTAATATAAATAAATCTCGTTTTGATTGTCCTTTAATTGGAAAAACTCCCTTATACCCTTTCGGGTGTAGAAAAAAGGAGGTGTGACAGCTTTGGCGACTCTACTGGGGACCGAAACCCAGAATCTCTTGTTCAGGGTTCAAGAATTTGAGCTTAGAATAATTGTTATATTTGGCTTTATTTATTATCTAGTTTTATTTACATGTCTGAGCCTAATGTACTAAATGTTGCTTTTTACCGCTTTGATATTGATGAACTATATATAAATTGTTACGAATCCATCTTCTCTCTGAGTCTTCTAAATCATGGAGGAGTGTGCACTTCGTGTGACTCCTCTTCTGTTAGAGTCATATCCCAAATTTAGAACGAGGTTCGGACAAGTTGCAAAGCCGGTGAAGCTTCTGTATTCCCGGTACGCTGCCCCCTCTCGGCTCGAGTTGTACGCTCGGGTAATCCAGGTCTAGAACAATAAATCCAGGTTTTAAAACCTAGTATAACAAAGCCTCATGCCGGATCCCTAGTAGGAACGTTTATTTGCATCACGTGCATTTGACTTTGAAGACTCAACACAGGGGTTGGGTCTGTCTAGGACAGGTGTACCCGAAATGAAAAAGGACCATCCTGATGCATCATACTTGCTACTTATGCATTTATTTACTTCGGATTTGCATGCTGACCGGCTTATAAATAATGGGAGAAAGTTGAAAAAATAATAATAGCAATGTGAGGGTTAAGTAAATTCAATCACCTATTTTTGAAAAAAAAAATAATAATAAAAAAAAATGTGTCCAAATAATACTGAAACTCTGCCGAATTTTGAGAAAAATGAAATGAAAGAAAAAAGAGAGGGTTTTTGTTTTCAAAAAATAGTTGGTTTTGTTTTATTTGCCAGAACTATACTCGGTATGATTCATGCGGGGTCATGATACGTAGGCAATCTCCATAGGACTGGACCACAACCAAAAGAAAAGAATAAAATGGAAAAAGAAAACAAGGGGAATAAAATATAGGCGTGAGTGACAATAAAAGGGAAAAGTCATAAAAAGGAAAAGCCGGGATGACACAAGCAACCGAGCAAATACATGATAGAAATGACTAATTGCATAGGTGCATTGCATTCCTATGTGCGGTTGCCTATTTGTTAAAGCTCTAATCACTAACAAGTTTTGTAGTTGTTACCAGAATTCAAGCAGTTAGTTCATCTAAGCATACTGGCAACCCACCCATACCAAACCAGATCCAGAGGTAAAATAATCATGTTTATCCCAGATGTAGACACCAGTGTCATCGATCATTCGAGAGAAGAATAAGAGTTGGATGTCAATGCCATGAAAGAAGAGATGTACAAATTGAAACAACAAATGGCCGAAATGTATCAGGCCTAGGCTAAAAGACAACCACCATCAGCTTACCCGACTAACCCTACCTTCACCCCACCCCCGGCTCAGTCTCAAGATCATATTGTCACTGATCTGTCCCCGAGCTTTCCCATTTACCAACACTACCGGGGCACCACTTCTCATACACCACAGTCTCCACCCCCTAAACCAATTCCATACCCTCCTCCACCAGTAACTCATGTCTCCGTAGCACCTCCACTAGCTACACTCTACAAATATCCTAGCGAGTCTATGTTCCAGGCCCAAGACAACCAATACTACCCCTCGGAGCCCACTTTCAAAGCTTCAGAAACTCATTCCTATACTCCTCGCTTTGACTTCCCGATAGAAGCTGATAAACCATCCAAAAATCCTGAATAGGAAGAGATGTTCAGGAAAGTCAGAAGCTTAGAGCAATCATTCAGGGACATGCGGGGATTGGGAGTTCAAGTAAGTGTGGCTAACAAGGACCTATGTCTGTTTCCAAATGTGCAATTACTGGCAGGTTTCAAGATGCCCAAGTTTGATCTATACAACGGGCACGGTGATCCGGTAGCCCACTTGAGAGGTTTTTGCAGCAAGATAAGGGGAGCAGGAGGAAAGGATGAATTGTTAATGGCTTACTTCAGTCAAAGTTTGAGTGGATCAGCATTGGAATAGTATACCCGCCAAGATCACGGAAGATGGTACACACGGGATGATCTGGTACAAGCGTTCGCTTGTCACTTCCAGTATAATCTTGAGATCATTCCAGATCGACTGTCCTTGACTAAACTGGAGAAAAAGCACAGCGAAAGTTTCAGGGAATATGGTTTTCGATGGAGGGAGCAAGCAGCAAGAGTAGACCCCCCAATGAAGGAAAGTGAGATGGTGGATTACTTCCTACAGGGTTTAGAACCTACCTACTATGGTCATCTGGTCTCAGCTATGGGGAATTCATTCAACGAAGTGGTGAATATGGGGGGTATGGTAGAAGAAGGCCTCAAGGCGAATAAAATTATGAGCTATTTGGCTATCAAAGCAACTACTCAGGCTATTCAAGGCGGCATAGGAGGGTGTGGTCACGGAAGAGCACTGCGGACCGCATAAAATGCATTGCGGCCGCGGTGACAGCTTCAGAGAACCTCCACTTTTGACCATTCAATACTGCAGACCACAATGAAATTTTGCCCCCGCAATAAGGCCATTGTGGTCGCGAAAAATGCAATGCGGCAGCAGCCCAAACTTTAGAGAGTGCAGCATTTTTCCAATTTGGTCCTGCACTGCATCAAAACAACCCTACACATATATCACAACCAGTTAGTCCAAAAGCAAATCCTACACGTATGTGGCTAGGTGTTTGAATTGCCAGCAAGTTAAGTATGAACACTAGAGGCCAGGTGGCCTACTTCAGTAGATGCCTATACCTGAGTGGAAGTGGGAGCGCATTACTATGGACTTTGTAGTTGGGTTGCCCCGGACCTTGCGGAAGTTTGATGTAGTATGAGTCATTATTGACACGTTGACCAAGTCGACACACTTTATTCTGGTTGTGACTACTTATACTTCAGCGAGGTTGGCTCAGATTTTCATTTGGGAGATAGTCCGGTTGCATGGGAAAAAGAAGAGAGAGGACACGACAATGGTTGATTCAGGAACTTGGTCTGGACCTAGAGGCTCACCTTAACCCTATAATCAACCTCGATCCCACCAACAAACTTACCACCACAATCCACCACAACACTACTATCCCCCACCAGAACCTCATTTTTCCGTCCATCATGCACAAGCATACAACCAACCTCCCGACCACACGCAATGGCGTGCTCCCGTTCCACAAAATACTTACCCACATCCACGAGCCTACCAAAACACTCCCGAACCAAGTTTACGGCCTAGTCAAGCATTCAAGGGTGAAAGGTTGCAGAAAAAGAAAACCTTTACTCCGTTGGGAGAATCATACACTAGTCTATTCCACAGGTTAAAACAACTGGATATGCTAAGGCCGATACAGTCCAAACTGCCAAATCCTCCTCCAAAAAATCTTGACTATACTATCAGCTGTGAGTATTGTTTTGGTACTCCAGGTCATGACACAGAGAATTGCTGGCACTTAAAAAGTGCGATACAAGAACTCATTGATACCAATAGAATTGAAGTTCAAGCTCTCGTGGCACCGAATATTTGCAGGAATCCTATGCCAACCCACAAAGAGGCAAATATGATTGAAATAGTGCATGAGGAGGGAGAGACCAGGAAGCCATCATAGACCGTCATGATGATTCGGTCCAGTGGAGTCAAAATAGTTGAACAATCAGCGGGTGAGAAGTCGATGCTCAAGTCGAGCAAAAAGAGTGTTGAGCCATCTGTGGCAGTTAAGAAGGGATCTTCAAGCAAGGTTGCAACGAAACAGGAAGGGGTGAAGGTAATCACACCAGGAGCGGCCAGCAAACCCGTTATAATTGTGGAAGGTGCCCGCGCAGATTGGGTTATTATCAAGCCGGTAACCTAGTTACTAATAATCAACAGCAAGGCTATTCCATGGAATTACGAACGGGTAACAGTGATGTACAAAGGGAAGGAGGTCAAAGAAGAAGTCTATGAAGCCCAGGGTTTGACTCGCTCGGGAAGGTGTTTTACTCCCGAGGGGTTAAGAAGAACAAAAGACAATTTGGCGCTGGTAAAAAAGGTTGTAACTGAGGGAGAAGTAGAAGAATTCTTGAGGAAGATGAAGCTACAAGACTACTCTATCGTGGAACAATTAAGAAAGATGCCTGCTCAAATTTCGCTCTTGTCATTACTAATCCACTCGGATGAGCACTGTCAAGCTTTAATGAAAATCTTGAATGAAGTTCACGTTCTCGATAAGATCTCTGTGAATCATTTGGAGAAAATAGCCAACAAAATCTTCGAAGCAAACAGAGTCACATTTTCCGATGATGAATTGCCTATAGAAGGTACTGAGCACAACAGATCTCTTTACCTCACAGTAAAATGTGAGGACTCCGCGGTTACTCGGGTATTGGTCGATAACGGTTCCAGTGCAAACATTTGCCCTCTCTCCACTCTGAGCAAGTTGAAAGTAGAAGATGAGAGGATTCATAAGAATAGTATCTGCGTGCGGGGATTTGATGGCGGAGGCAAAGATTCAGTTGGGGATATAGTGCTAGAGCTGACAATAGGGCCAGTTGAGTTCACAATGGAGTTCCAGGTGCTAGACATAGCTGTTTCCTACAATCTGCTGTTAGGTCGACCATGGATTCACGCAACTAAAGCAGTATCATCAACACTACACCAGATGGTCAAATTTGAATGGGATAGACAGGAAATAGTTGTGCACGGCGAAGATAATTTGTGCGCTCATAGAAATGCCATTGTGCCGTTCATTGAAATGGAAGATGACAAGGGACATGGGTCTACCGGGTTTTTGACACGATGATGGTAGAGAAAGTTCCAAAGGGAAAATACATTCCAAATCCAAAGATAACCGCCGCATCAGTCATGGTAGCCTATGAGATGTTGAAGAATGGTTTTATACTTGGTAAAGGATTGGGCTCATCTTTGCAAGGCATCATACAACCGGTGTCTCTTCCTGAAAACTTGGGAACATTTGGTCTGGGATTCAAGCCCACAGCTGCAGACATAAAAAGAGCCAGAAAATTGAAACAAAGGGCATGGGTCTTTCCAAAGTTGTTCCCACGTCTTTCCAGATCAATTGTCAAGTCTGGTACCAGAAGTCGCCCAGTAACAGCAATTACCAGTTCTGTGATTGATCCTGACAAGGAGCTAATTGAAATATTTGAGAAGTTGTTCGACAGTGTGAACATGGTGGAAATTGGAGAAGGTTCTAACAACGCGGAAGTGCAATTTGTCGGGCCAAAAACAAAGCTTAACAATTGGAAGGCTACTCCTCTCTCCACTCGGAAGGTGTTTTGGTAATTTATTTTGATTTTCCTTCAAGTTTGTCTGGGTTATTCCAGGGTTGTAATCTAGATTGTTATCTTTTAGTCTGTTTGAGTGTGCAAACCTTGTTATCTTTTATCATTCAATGAAATGCAATTTCTCTTTCTTCATCATTCCTAATGGTTTTCCTTTTTGTTTTTCTTTTCTTTTCTGTACAGTTCTTTTTACGTTGGTTCTAATGACATGGCATGCATAAGGAATCCTCAGCCCAGTCTTAAACACCAATCTAATTTTGAAATAATAATTCAAGAAGTAGAGTATGATAACGAATCAGAATATGATGAAGATGAGGCTGTAAGCACGTGATTTTTGCGCTATATGAGAATTACTCCCAAAAAATTCAAAAATAAAATGATTTTTCTTTGGTGTGCAATTTTGTGATATTTTATTATATTTTGAATAATTATTGGCATTTGTCTGTGCGTGTTTATTTGTTAAATTAATAAAAAATACAAAAATATGTCGCATTTTGCATGTAGGATTTAATTCTACAATTGTTAGTAATTAAATTTGTTTTACAAAAATTAAAAATTACAAAATAGGCATCGTTTGCATTTCTAGCATTTAATGTCCAAATATACGATTTTATGCTTAATTAATACTTAATTGTGCGTTAATTGTTATTGGGAGTTAATTTGCGCTTTTATAACTTAATTTAGTTCTTAATAATAGTTTAAGTATTTTTATAATTTAGTTTTAGAAAAATAAAAGAAGAAAAGAGAGCGAAAATATAAAGAAAGTCGGAATTGGGCCTCTTCTTCAATTTCAAGCCACAGGCCCAAAAAATGGCCCAATCTTCCCTACGACCCAGTCCATTTCGAACTGGGTCGACCCAGTCCATAACCCAAAAGACCCAAACCCCTTTGTATTACATTTTACAACACAAAACAAAAGAAAAAAAGAATAAGAAAAAACCCTAAAAAGACTAAGAAGTCATCCGCCCCCCTCCTATCTTCTTCTTCTTCCTCAAGTTTCTCCAAGGTCATCCATGGCTTCCCCTCAAAGCTCAACCATGGCTGCCCAACGTCACACTCACACACACACACGCACGTCACCCTCACGACCCCGGCTCAACAAAACGACCTCCGAACGTGAACGAACCAACTACCTTCTCCAACCCCGTCGTTGCTTCGTCTTCGACAACCAACAACTAGTCCGTCGAGCTCCACCATGAAAGCCCACAGTTGAGATTTCCGCGACTGTTTCTGTCTCCGAGCTGCTGCATCACGCTCATCATCTTCAACACCAAGCTCCCCGTCGCTGCCTTCGTCGTCCAGCCCTATCCGCCATTAAAGCTCGAGTTTGCTCGACTATGGCTGCTTCCCCGCTGCGTTTCAGCTGCTTCTGCTTTCTTCTTCGTCGTCCCAAACAGCTATTGCGTTGTTCTTCGCCATTGGGCTGCCGGACAATGCTTCATCTTCCCTTCGTCTTCTTCGGTTTGTCAAAGGTCGAGGGTTTTTCGTCGAGTCAAGATCCTGTACGTCGTGAGTTCATCATCAAGTTCGTTGTTTGTTTGGTCGTTGTTCGTCGTTTCGATCCGGTTAGTAGTTTTTGAGTTTTATTTTTGTCCATATTTTTGTTTGATATTTTCCGGATCCAAAATCATTAAATGATTTAATCCTTGTTTTGTTCGTTGTTCATCATTGAAATAATTTTCTAGTGTGTTCATGTTGTTTGTTAAATTAATTTTCAGATTTCAAAATAGAAGTTTAATTAGTTGTTTTCATATTCATGTCATGTTTGTATTATTGTTTAAGTGAATATTTGTTAGTTTGATGTTTGTTAGATACAAATTGAAATTTAATTAAATATTTCTTCAATTTGTTTCATGTGTTTATGTATTGTTAGAAATTGTTAATATTGTTAAGTTCAAGTTTAAGTTCATAATTGTTTCTTCGTCGATCTTGTTATTTGTTTAAAGAATTTAGTTGTGTTAGAGAAATATGTTGGTTTAATCGTTTAAATCCATCATGTTTGTTGTTTAAAATAGATTTAATTCATGTTCATACTTTGTTTGATTGTTCTTGAATCCGAAATTTGTATAGCTTGATTTCTTGTTTACCATTTGTGATTATTTCTTGAATTTGTCTCATAAAGTTTAATATAGGAATTGTTGGTTGTAATGTTGTTAGAATTGATTTTAAGTTCAATATGATTGAAGTTAGAAATCTAAATATACTTGTTTGTTGTAGTTGTTGAATCCGAAAATAGGATTGTTTGTTGCTAAAATATTGTTCAATCAAATTTTAGTTGTTCTTTGTTGTTCAATTTGTGTTCATGTGATTTGTTGTTGAAATGTTGTTAAAATCGTGTTCATGTGATATTGTTGTTATGATGTTCATCCGTGTTCATATTGTTGTTTGAACATTGTTAGAAATTGATCATATTGTCTATATTTTGGTTAAGTTTGATTAATTGATGTGTTATAGCTGATGGGTAGTTTGGTAATTTATAGTACTTTCGGGGGTAAAATAGTAATTTGCAATAGGGTCAGAGGGGTAGTTTAGGAATTGTACATTTTGTAATTGTTTATATGAAGCATGGGGGACAAAATAAAATGGGGTGGGTTGTGATATGGTTATTTAATATAAATGGGGGACAAAATTTAATTTAAAGGGAGAATCTTGCATTATTTTATGTTAGGCATGGGGGACAAAATGAAATGGGGTGGTGTGATATATTTATTTAATGTAATAGGATGAGTGGGAAGATAATGGGTTGGGTAGAGAAAAAGTATTGATTTTAATTAATTGAAAGATTTATGGGATGAGATTATATATATGAAGTCTTGAAATCAGATTGAGGAAGGAAAAAAAAGAGATAGACAGAAAAACACACACAGAAACAGAGAAAAAATACACAGATAAGAGAAACGAATCTGAAAGAAAAAATAAGAGAGAGAAAAGGGCTGAACATTTAAGAGAGAGAAAATTCCGAAAAATATTTAAACTTTCAAAATAAAAAAAAACTAAAAAAATATTTTGCTTTCTTTTGTTGTTTGAAATCAGAATTAATTGTTGTTTCATCAAAGCTGGAAGCTTTTGTTTTTTTTGGGATTACTACTCCACCGGTCTATTACTGGGTTGTTACTGTTGCTGGGCTATTGTTGCTGTGTTGTACTGATTTTACTGCGGCTGTTGATTCTCATATTCATTTTCTTTTGCTTTCAATATCAGATACACAACTGAAAAGCTGGTTATTGTAATTCGAAATATGAAGCATGAATACATATGAAGAATGAAAATTTGAAGTTTTAATTTCGTTTTTTTTCTTTGTTCCTTTTGTTGATTGTATTTAAGCTATTTCATGAATTACTAAATAATAGCTGGAATAAGAAAATAATATCATAAGTTAGTCTGTAATAAATCAGTTCGGCAAAACAGGTTAATTCACTAGTTATGAAGGCTTCAAGATTATAGGTTGATCATGAACAAGTAGCTAAATTTAGCTAAAACACGAATTTAAATTAAACATCGTAAATTAGGCATTAAGGCATGACTTGAGCTTAAGCAAGATTAGAAGAACGTTTAAGTCTAATAAACTTTCTAATAAGTTTTAGTAATTATGGTTA
The DNA here is from genome assembly GCF_000393655.2 of Nicotiana sylvestris. Taxonomy (NCBI): domain Eukaryota; kingdom Viridiplantae; phylum Streptophyta; class Magnoliopsida; order Solanales; family Solanaceae; genus Nicotiana; species Nicotiana sylvestris. The sequence goes on from NC_091059.1 coordinate 189,677,467, forward strand.
AATCTAGTTTCAAATGATTATGAATAATTAATCTCAATAATATTTTTTTTAAAAAAATAACAATGCTGAGTTTTAATCTAGCTATATTTGTTTATTTTGAATATTAGTTGTTGAATTTTTATTTTATTTATAATTTCGAAATTAAGAGTAAAATTCTTTTTTTCATCAATATTTGTATTAATCAAGCAATTAGCATGTCATGTTTTCTTAAAATAATAAAAGCTAGTAATTAATTAGGATTTTTCTTTCTTTATTTTAGAGACTAATTTTTATAGAAAAAATGTAGTCGCTTTAAGATTTGTCCATTTAAAATAAATGAGATGAGCCTCGCTTAATGAAATGTATAGATTTCGGGGCCCTCAATAAATGTACAGTTAATTGCTTAGAATTAGGGAGGAGCCGTTTTAGCAAATTTCACGGCCCTACCCAAAATAATGACACGCTAGTCGCTCTAGGCGCGTATTTAATAATGTTATTTCCTTAAATACGGGTGTGCATTTATGTAACCCAAATCTAAATCTCAACGGAGTCGAAATGTGTCGATAACCACGGGTGCAATTGATTGCGACGTGATTTGAAATACGTTTTCACAATGTTGCAATTTTCGTAAAATAATAACAATAAATAAAAAGAATAATAAAAGCGGCTAAGGGATAAAATTTGCACATAAGTTTATAATACGTATTATATTAGATAATCAAGCCGAATATAACAGTTAAGCGACCGTGCTAGAACCACGGAACTCGGGAATGCCTAACACCTTCTCCCGGGTTAACAGAATTCCTTATCCGGATTTCTGGTGCGCAGACTGTAATACAAAGTCATTCTTTTCCTCGATTCGGGATTAAAATAGGTGACTTGGGACACCCTAAATCTCCCAAGTGGCGACTCTGAAATAAAGAAATAAATCCCGTTTCGACTGTCCTTTAATTGGAAAAAACTCCTGTACCCCCGCGAGGGCGGAAAAAGGAGGTGTGACAGCTCTGGCGACTCTGCTGGGGAATAAAAGTGCTTTAAACCCAGAACCACTGGTTCAGGGTTAGAAATTCGAGCTTAGATAAATTGTTATATTTGGCTTTATCTGATTTTTACATGTTTGAGCCTAATGTGCTAAATGCTGTTTTTACCGCTTTGATATTATTTGACTATATATATAAACTGTGCCGAACCCTTCTCTCTTCACCTCCGGGGATGTGCTTACTGGTTGAGACTCCCTATTCTGTTAGTGTTATACCCTAAAATAAGAAAGAGGTCGGACAAGTTACGAAGCCGGATGGCCTTTTGGTTCCCGGTAAGTTGCCCCCTCCTCGACTCGAGTTGTCCGCTCGGGTACACAGTCTAGTACACTGACCCAGGTTTTGAATATAGAATAACGTGACTTCATGCCGGATCCCTAGTAGGAACGCTTATTTGCATCACGTTGCATTTGACTTAGGGGACTCAACACAGGGGTTGGGTCCGTCTAGGACTAGCAACCTGAAATGAAAAGACCATTCTGATGCATTCTACTTGCTCTGTACATATATTTGTTTCGAACTTGCATGTTGACCGGTTTCTGAATCTCGGGAATGTTGGAAAATTGAAGGAAAAAAAAAGGGAAAAAGAATATATCAGTTAGGGAGTTAATTGATTATTTTAGAAAAAAAATCAATGACCAATTACTGGCGAAACTCTGCCGAAATTTTGAAAAAAAAAGAGGAAAATATTTTATTTTGTTTTACTAAAAAAATATATAGAAAAAAAAGAATGTCTTTTATTATTTTTTTTTTCGGAAAAATAGATTGTTTTATTGTTTGTTGAAAATGAAAAAAAAATCGTTATTTTGTCTTTTTCAAAAATAGAAAAGGAAAATAGATTGTCTTGCCAGGAAAAAATAAAAATGAAAAAGAGTCATGTTTTAAAATAGTTCGGTTAATTTGCCCGAACTACGCGGGTTTGATTCTCACCGGATGTGAGATACGTAGGCAACCCTCATCGGGTCCAACCCCCCTTTTGCTAAAAAAAAAGCCAAAAAACAAATTAAAAAAAAAACAAAAAAAAACATGTCAAGATTTTTAATTTTGTCATAAATAAGTCGGGTGATGTCCAACTTCCCTTTTAAAAAAAAAAATAATAATAATAGCAAAATATATATGTCAAATTTCTAAGAAGTCGGGTGACGCTGTTTTATGAAGACATAGCCGAATGTTCCCGAAGGGGACGCCGGAAGGCTGACTTTGCATAAACAGCCACATTTGGGTCATATTTAAGATTTGGTCCAGTTGACCCACACAGCCTTAAAAATCTTCGTCCCCGAGACGTTGAAAGGCCGTGTTTGCAATATTGAGTTTCCTAATTTGAAAAACGATAAAAAAAAGAGTCATAAATAAGTCAGGTGATGTTGTTATGTCATAAATAGCCAAATATTCCCAAACGGGGCACCGGAGGGCTGACTTTGCATAAACAACCACCTTTGGTCGTATTTTGATTTTTGACCTTCACAGCCTTAAAATTTTTGCCCCTGAGGCGCAGGAAGGCCGTGTCGCAATATCGGGTCTTTTATCTAAAAATATTAGAATTAAGAATTGAGTTCTTCATTTAAAATATAGGGTTAATTTTGAGTCGATAATATAGATAGTAGTTTTTGGAGTTAAATAAAAGTTTTCTTTTGCTTAAACGCTTTAATAAATGTGCAGGATGAGCACAACAATAAATGAGCCTTTTTCAATAATGACCAAAATCCCTTTTGAGCTGCAATTGTGGTGGAATGATTTGGGCAAAGAAGGGCAAGACGAAGTGAGAAAATATTTGAAAGACCTTCCGGATTTATTAGACATTCAGCCTCGGGGGGATATCATCAGGGCATTGGTCGCCCATTGGGATTCGGCACATAATGTGTTTCATTTTTCAGACTTTGAACTCACCCCAACAATAGAAGAAATAGCGGGGTACATTGGAAGTGACCAAGCTCCATTGAGATTCAAATACTTGATTGCTCCTAGAGCCATTACCATACATCGATTCCTGGATTCCTTGAAAGTACCCCGGACAGTTCATCACCCAGATTTTGCAAAGGGTTTCTGCAGTTTCCGCTTCGTGTATGATAGATATGGACATGTGGGCGGGTTCAATAATCCAGACTTTAAGCTTTGCAGCAGAAATAGCCGACAAAAATGGGAGAAACACAGGCGAGTGGCATTTATGGTAGCTTTTTTGGGTCTCGTAATATTCCCAAGGAAAGATGGTAATATTGATTTGAAAATAGCAGGCGTCGTCAGTACTTTGCAAACCATGGGGAAAAGCACTTTAGCACCTATGATTGTGGCTGATATCTTCAGAGCTCTCACTGCGTGCAAAGCTGGGGGCAAATTTTTTGAGGGATGTAACTTATTGTTACAAATGTGGATGATTGAGCATTTGTGCCCGCGCTCTCAGTTATTGAGTTATGGCTCGGCTGAGAAAACTTGTATAGGGGAATTTTGTACGAGAATCAAAGGGGTTGGTCTACCTGAAGGAGTCACAGCTTGGGCATTATTATTTCGGAACCTCGAGGCTAGCCAGATACAGTGGGTGCTTGGATGGTTGTCTGTCGAGGAAGTCATATATATGCCAGCAGCCCGACCGCATTTTTTGTTAATGGGACTCAAAAGCATACAACCTTATGCACCATATCGGGTTCTGAGGCAACTCGGTAGATATCAAGTAATACCGAGAGATGAAGATTTAAGTACCCAAGTGATCGAAATTAGTCCTGACGGTCGATTCCCCGAGGAAGAGGTTCGTCAAATTTGGAGTGAGTGTCAATATCTGATGGCAAACACTTGTGTGTCTGATAGGGTCAGAGGGGAAATTGCTCCAGGGTATCACGAATGGTTCAGAGGTGACGTGGCATATGGAAGACCGGCTAAAAGACCTCATCTCGAAGATTTTGCCAAGTCGTCCCAAGAGCAGTGGGATTGGTTAGCAAAGGAAGAAAGCTATCGAGTTGAGATTGGTAAATTAAAGCAACAAGTCGAGAGTCTGAAATTCGAGAGCAGTGTACAGGTTGCCGAGGATCAAGGTGAAAAGAATAGACTAGCCAGAGAAAATGACGCTCTTAAAGCCCAAGTCCGACAGTTGAAGATAACCATCGATAAGCAACCGAGGAGCCGATCCGATGAACAATTGGTAAAAAGATTGGAAAGCGAAGTCAGAGAATGGCGGGATGAGCTAGGAAAAGCTGAAAATGTCATGGCAGAACTCAAAGCACAATGGGCGACAAGAACCGAAGAGCGTCGCCAATACTTGAATCAGTTGAAAAGGGACCATGAGAAAATTGTTGCCAATTTAAAGAGAAAAGTAGTTGCCCTTGAAGGTAGAGCGGTTAGGCAGGCTAGAGACTTCGAAACTGAGAGCGGACATTGTTACAACTTGTTAGCCCAAATGGAGGCAGAAGTGCAACAGCTGCAAGACCAGCACTTGCAAGACTCCCGAGCTTTAAAGACGTGCAGCGATCAGATAAGACGCTTGCTCATAGAAAAGAAGCAAACAAAAGACAGGATTAGAGCCATTGCTCATGCTATTGTCAGGAGATGCCGGGTTTGTGAAGACATGACCCGTACTACTTTTATCTCAGCAGTGATGATCTATGTGAAGTGAACCATGAATGAGTTAGAGCAGCTTGAAAGGGATTTGGATCCTAGACCCGCGGCGAGGCCGAACGACGCCCCGCGGATACCTAAGTTTGAAGCACTAGAATATGCATAGTCCGTGTCTTTGAGTGTCTACCATGTCGAGTCAGTCTTTTGTACGTCCGTTATCTTTCTGGATTGAGTATGTTTGCAGCTTAGAGTTTTTGTTTGCTTTCAGATTGCGTTTGTTAGTTTCTTTCCAAAACAAAAGATGTCGAGTTTGTAAGAGTCTGTTTATTAATGAAAGTTGAGCATTTTATTTCCACCCTTATTTTTACATTTATCTGCACGAACTACGCTTGGTCTGATTCGTGCGGGGTCACGATACGTAGACAATCTCTATAGGATTCGACCGTAATTTAAAAAAAAAAGAAGAATATATATTTGTCAGAGCAAAAATAAGCCGGGATGATGCATGCGGTCAGAGCAAAATCATGTTAGAAATGATTAACTGCCTAGGAGCATTGCATCCCCATAACGTGCAATTACAATATCTGTTAAGACTCTAACACTGACAAGTTTGTTGTTTTTCCAATCAATATCAGTTAGTTGTTAGAGCGTACTGGCACCGTACCATTATCAAACAAGATCAAAAGGTCCTATACCAGAAAGCATGACTGGGTCAGACAACAGCGTTGAGTCAGAAAAAACGGCCAATCAGATGCTGAAGGAAGCCCTGGAGAAAATGGAAAAAATGAGGCTAGAAATGAATGAAATGCAGATAGCCTTAGCTAGAGCCCAGAAGGGGCAAGAACTACCCGTTACTCCTACCCTCCAACCAGTACACACGCCGGAATACCCCTCTCCCGGTCCTTCAACAAGTTTCCCAAGCCATCACTATTATCAGGGAAGAGAGGCTTATGATTCCCAAGCTCCACCTCCCACTCAAAACCCTCCTCCACCAAATGTTCCCGTCTTTGTGGCACCTCCCCCAGCTCCACTACATAGATCATCCAGTGAGCCGCTATTCCAAGCTCACGACACCCAATATTACCCTCCCGAACCCACTTTCAAAGCGCCTGAGCCATATACCTCCTCTCCCCATTTTGAAATCCCGGGAGAAGTTGAGAAACCGGTTAAGAATGCAGAACAAGAGGAGGTGATTCGTAAAGTCAAAAGCCTGGAGCAATCCTTCAGGAACATGCATGGTTTAGGAAACCAAGTTAGTGTCGCATACAAAGATTTGTGCCCTTTTCCTGATGTACAGTTGCCTGCGGGGTTTAAAATGCCGAAGTTTGACTTATATGAGGGGCACGGTGACCCAGTAGCCCATCTGCGTGGTTTCTGTAGCAAAATGAGAGGGGCTGGGGGAAAAGATGAGTTGTTGATAGCATATTTCGGGCAAAGCCTGAGCGGGTCAGCGCTAGAATGGTACACGAGGCAAGACCCCGGCCGATGGTATACATGGGATGATTTGGCCCAGGCATTCATCGGCCATTTTCAATATAACCTCGAAATAGTCCCTGATCGTCTGTCATTGTTGAAACTAGAAAAGAAGCCTGGGGAAAGTTTTAGAGAGTTTGGTTTCCGCTGGAGGGAACAAGCTGCAAGGGTTGATCCTCCCATGCGGGAGAGTGAGATGGTAGATTACTTCTTGCAAACATTGGAACCTACCTATTTTGGTCATCTAGTGACATCTGTCGGGAAGTCGTTTAATGAAGTGGTAAAGATGGGAGCCATGATTGAAGAAGGATTGAAATCTAACAAGATCTTGAGCTACTCGGCGTTGAAAGCAACCACCCAGGCCATCCAAAGCGGTACTGGTGGTGTGCTGGGGAAGAAGAAGAAAGAAGAAGTTGCTGCAGTTGAAGCTAATGTTTGGTCCAGGCACAATAACCGTCCACTCTACTACAACCAACCCAGACCCCATCACCCAAACTATCAATATACCCCATATGGTCCACCGCAACCCTATTATCCACCACCAGAACCACAATTTTCTATTCACCACGCCCAGACCTACACTCAACCCCCAGTGCACTCGCAATGGCGTACACCAAGTCCCCAAAATACACAGCCACACCCACAAAACACCTATCCACCTCCCAGGGCTAACAGACCAGGAACCAGCTTCCGCCCAAACCAAGCTTTTAGAAATGAGAAGGCCCCAAACAAAAAAACATTTACTCCGCTGGGAGAATCTTACACTTCTCTTTTCCACAGATTGAAACAGTTGGGGATGCTGACCCCAGTTGAATCCAAAGCACCAAATCCTCTTCCCAGAAACCTGGACCACTCTGTTAGCTGCGAGTATTGCTCAGGGATGCCGGGGCACGATACTGAAAAATGTTGGAAGCTGAAAAACGCAATCCAAGAGCTCATTGATAATCGCCGTATTGAGGTACAGGCTCCAGAGGCCCCGAACATCAATCAAAATCCGTTACCAGCGCATTATGAGGCCAACATGATCGAACTGATACATAAGGGGGCAGAGCCTAAGAAACCTTCGCAGGTGGTTATGGTGATTCGTTCTACGGAAACCAAAGAAAAGACAGTGAGTGCAAGGCCAGTGGTTCAGTTAAAAGCAGTAGAAGACAAGCCAGTGCTAGTAATGGGAAAGGGACCGTTTGTGGCCGAGAAAAAGCAGGAGCCAGTCAAGATAGTGGTACCAAGGTCAGTATCCACGCCCGTGGTGGTTGTGAAGGGAGTCTATGTAGAACCGGTTGTCATAAAACCGGTAGTCCAGTTACCCATGGTTGATAGCAAAGTCGTACCCTGGAAATATGACAAAGTAGTGGTGACATACAAAGGAAAGGAAATTGAGGAAGAAAGTTGTGAAGCACAGGGACTGACCCGGTCAGGACGTTGTTTCGCCCCCGAAGAGTTGAGAAAAGCTAAGGGCGCAAAAGACAATCCAGTGCCAGTTAAAAAAGCTGTAACGGAAGAGGAAACAGAAGAGTTTCTGAAAAAGATGAAAGGACAAGATTATTCCATTGTTGAGCAACTGAGAAAAACACCGGCCCAAATCTCGTTGTTGTCATTATTAATTCACTCTGATGAGCATTGCCGAGCTTTAATGAAGATATTGAATGAGGCTCATGTGCCTGACAAAATCTCAGTAAACCATTTAGAGACAATTGCCAACAAGATCTTTGAAGTGAACAGGATAGCATTTTCTGATGATGAATTGCCTATGGAAGGCACAGAACACAACAAGGCTCTCTATTTGACGGTCAAATGTGAAGGTTCAATGGTTACTCGGGCACTAATCGATAACGGGTCGAGCGCTAATATTTGCACGTTATCCACATTGAACAAGTTAAAGATTGATGAGGATAGAATCCGCAAAAATAGCATTTGTGTTCGAGGGTTCGATGGAGGGGGAACAAACACAGTAGGGGATATTGTACTCGAATTGACTATTGGCCCAGTCGAGTTCACGATGGAATTTCAGGTGTTGGATGCTGCAGTATCCTATAATCTTTTGTTGGGTCGACCGTGGATTCATGCGGCAAAAGCCGTGCCCTCCACACTGCACCAAATGATCAAATTCGAGTGGGACAGACAAGAAATTGTGTTACATGGGGAAGATCCCACATGCGCCATGAATGATGCCATTATACCCTTTATAGAGACCGAAGATGATAAGGGGCCATGGGTGTATCAGATCCTCGACACGGTTCCGGTAAGCAGGGTCCTGAGGGTAAAAGCATGCCATGTCCCAGGGTGTCAGCTGCGACCGTCATGGTAGTGTCAGAAATGTTGAATAACGGGTTCGTGCCCGGGAAGGGTTTGGGGGTTGAACTGCAGGGCATTACTCAACCTGTGTCTTTGCCCAAAAATCTGGACACCTTCGGGTTAGGGTTCAAACCAACAGCGGCAGATGTCAGAAAGGCCCGTAAATTGAAGAAGAAAGCTTGGGTGCTCCCTAAACCAATTCCTCGATTGTCCAGGTCCTTCGTCAGACCGAGTATCAAGAAACAGTCATTGGCAAAGATATCGGGTTCGTTAGTTGAGGCGGATGGGAATTTGGATAAGGTGTTTGAGAAAGTATTTGCTGAAGTAAACATGGTTGAGGCCGGGGAAGGGTCAAGCAGAGCAGACATACAGTACATCGGACCACGTGCTAACATCAGCAATTGGGAAGCTACTCCTCTTCCAGTTCGGAGGGAGTCGTGGTAGTGGGTTTTGTTTTCCTTTTTGTCACCTGGATTATTCCAGGGTTTGTAATCCAGTTGTTATGTTCCGTCCGTTTGGATGAGTTAAAACCTTGTTGTCTTTACGTTTAATGAAATGCAATTTTCTTCGTCCCTAATTCTCTTTCCATTTTCTTTTCTTTTCTTTGTACAGTTCTTTTTATGCTGATATCAATGACATGACATGCATGAGGAATCTTCGGCCCAGTTTTAAAAGCCAATCTAGTTCAGAAGTAATAATACAAGAGATCGAGTGTGATGATGGGATGGATTGTAATAATGATGAAGCTTATGAGGAAATTAGTAAAGAATTAAGCCACTTTGAAGAAAAACCCAAACCTAACCTAAATGACACAGAAGCAGTTAATCTAGGGGACCAAGATAATGTACGGGAAACTAAAATAAGTGTTCATTTGGATCCACAACTCAAGGAGGAGATAATTAAAGTATTGCATGAGTACAAAGATGTTTTTGCATGGTCATATGATGATATGCCGGGTCTAAGCACCGATTTGGTGGTTCATAAATTGCCCACTGATCCAGCACTCCTCCCTGTCAAGCAGAAGTTGAGAAAGTTCAAAACAGACATAAGTGTGAAGATCAAAGAAGAGATCTCCAAGCAGTTTGAGGCAAGGGTCATTCAGGTTACACGGTACCCCACTTGGTTAGCCAATGTCGTGCCTGTGCCAAAGAAAGATGGCAAGACCAGGGTGTGCGTCGATTATCGAGACCTTAACAAAGCAAGCCCAAAAGATAATTTCCCACTGCCCAACATCCATATACTGATCGACAATTGTGCCAAACATGATATTGGCTCTTTTGTGGATTGTTATGCGGGTTATCATCAGATTCTAATGGATAAGGAAGATGCAGAAAAGACGGCATTCATCACGCCGTGGGGAACGTATTGTTATCGGGTCATGCCGTTTGGTTTGAAAAATGCTGGGGCAACTTATATGAGGGCCATGACAACTATCTTCCATGATATGATACATAAAGAAATTGAGGTATACGTGGATGATGTGATCGTTAAGTCTAGACAGCAATCTGACCATGTCAGAGATTTGAGAAAATTCTTTCAAAGGCTTCTCAGGTACAATCTTAAGCTCAATCCTGCGAAATGTGCTTTCGGGGTGCCATCTGGGAAGTTGTTGGGATTTATAGTTAGCCGGAGGGGTATTGAATTAGACCCGTCAAAGATCAAAGCTATTCAGGAGTTGCCACCTCCAAGAAACAAAACCGAGGTGATGAGTTTGTTGGGAAGACTGAACTATATCAGCAGGTTCATTGCTCAGCTCACGGCAACGTGTGAACCAATTTTCAAATTGTTAAAGAAAGATGCCGCGGTCAAATGGACTGATGAATGCCAGGAGGCTTTTGATAAGATAAAGGGGTATTTGTCAAACCCACCCGTGCTGGTCCCACCAGAACCAGGGAGGCCTTTGATTCTATATCTGACAGTTGTGGACAGTTCATTCGGCTGTGTACTGGGGCAGCATGATGTTACGGGCAGAAAGGAGCAGGCTATCTACTATCTCAGTAAGAAGTTCACATCTTACGAGGTCAAATATACTCATCTGGAAAGGACATGTTGTGCCCTAACTTGGGTGGCACAGAAATTGAAACATTACTTGTCATCTTACACCACTTACCTTATATCTCGCTTGGACCCGTTGAAGTATATTTTTCAGAAACCCATGCCCACAGGAAGGCTTGCAAAGTGGCAGATCTTACTTACAGAGTTCGACATTGTCTATGTGACACGGACTGCCATGAAAGCACAGGCATTAGCCGATCACTTGGCTGAGAACCCCGTTGATGAAGATTATGAGCCTTTGAAAACTTATTTCCCTGATGAAGAGGTAATGCACATTGATGAATTAGAACAAGCTGAGAAGTCGGGATGGAAACTTTTCTTTGATGGGGCTGCAAATATGAAGGGTGTGGGAATAGGAGCAGTACTTATTTCGGAAACAGGTCAGCATTACCCCGTTACAGCTCGGCTTCGTTTCTACTGTACAAACAACATGGCAGAATATGAGGCGTGTATATTGGGATTGAGATTAGCTGTGGATATGGGTGTACGGGAAGTCTTGGTCATGGGTGACTCGGACTTACTGGTACACCAGATTCAAGGGGAATGGGAAACACGGGACTTGAAGCTTATACCGTATCGGCAGTGTCTGCATGAGCTTTGCCAGCGTTTTCAGGCCATAGAATTCAGACACATTCCAAGGATTCATAATGAGGTTGCTGACGCTTTGGCTACTTTGGCGTCAATGTTGCACCATCCAGATAAGGCCTATGTTGATCCATTGCAGATTCAAGTCCGTGATCAGCATGCTTACTGTAATATGATAGAAGAGGAAATCGATGGAGAGCCATGGTTCCATGATATCAAAGAGTACATCAAAGCGGGAGTGTATCCAACGCAGGCCACCGGTGATCAGAAAAGAACAATTCGACGGTTGGCAAGTGGGTTTTTCCTTAGTGGAGGAGTACTGTACAAAAGAACGCCAGAGCTCGGTTTGTTGAGATGTATAGATGCACGGCAGGCCACAACTATCATGACTGAGGTGCATTCCGGAGTTTGCGGACCGCATATGAGTGGGTATGTTCTAGCAAAGAAGATTCTCCGAGCAGGTTATTATTGGCTCACGATGGAGCGAGATTGTATCAGTTTTGTGCGTAAGTGTCATCAATGCCAAATACATGGAGATTTGATTCATGCTCCACCATCAGAATTACATACGATGTCCGCGCCATGGCCTTTTGTTGCATGGGGCATGGATGTTATTGGGCCAATTGATCCAGCAGCATCAAATGGGCACAGATTTATCTTGGTAGCTATAGATTATTTTACCAAATGGGTGGAAGCGAATACATTCAAGTCTGTGACCAAGAAGGCTGTAGTTGACTTCGTGCATGCAAATATCATCTGTCGGTTTGGGATCCCAAAGGTAATCATCACAGATAATGGGACTAATCTTAATAGCCATTTGATGAAGGAGACATGTGAGCAGTTTAAGATTGCTCACAGGCACTCTACTCCGTACCGTCCCAAGGCAAATGGTGCAGTTGAAGCGGCCAATAAGAACATAAAGAAAATACTCCGGAAGATGGTTGAAGGATCTAGACGATGGCACGAGAAATTGCCTTTTGCATTGTTAGGATATCGCACCACCATGCGTACCTCGGTAGGGGCGACTCCTTACTCATTGGTATACGGTACCGAGGCGGTAATACCCGCAGAAGTGGAAATCCCATCTCTGCGAATCATTGCAGAGGCTGAAATCAATGATGATGAATGGGTGAAAAGCCGTCTTGAGCAGTTGAGTTTGATCGATGAGAAAAGATTGGCATCAGTGTGTCATGGCCAACTGTACCAACGAAGAATGGCAAGAGCATACAACAAAAAAGTACGTCCAAGGAAATTTGAGGTCGGGCAATTAGTACTGAGGCGGATCTTGCCTCATTGAGCTGAGGCAAAAGGAAAATTTGCCCCAAACTGGCAAGGACCATTTGTAGTAACCAGAGTGTTGTCTAATGGAGCATTGTATTTGACAGATGTGGAAGGAAAATGTGTAGAAATGACCATCAATTCCGATGCGGTCAAGAGATATTATGTATGATTTCTTTATTTTCTGAATGTATCTGTTCGTATTTGGCATATCTTAAAGATTGAAATGATGAAGGCATTTTGTTCTGCTATTCAAACACTCCCTTGTTATCCCCTTCGAGCCTTACTTATTTTTCATACACCTCTTTCGGAATCAGCGGCACTATTAGAGAACACAAGTGCCGAACATAAAGAAAAGAAGGAAAGAAAAAAAAAGAAGAAAAGAAAAAGAAAAAGAAAAGAAGAAAAAGAAAGGAAAGAAAAGTGAAGAAAAAAAAAGAAGGGAAAGAAGAGAAACATAACAACGTAGTCTCTATGAAGTGAACTACGTTTGACTTGATCCCGAAAGGGTACGTAGGCAGCCTTACTCCAAGGTTCAGTCATACCAAATAGAAATCCAAAAATCCCCAAGCAAGAAACTGGGGCAGAAGTGGTGATTGTTATGAAAGTTGGATTCCGAAAGTTGTAATTTGAACCCATTGGAATTGTTTTGAGCCTTTTATACCTTTCTTTCTAACTCAATCCAAAAGCCTACATTACGGTCCAAAGAAAGACCTTATGATCAGTTTTGAGAAATGCCAAGATGAACAGGTAGGAATAACCCACGACAGGGGCAACACTCTGGTTCGAGCAAGAAGAACAAAAATAAATGAGAGAGTCTTATGGGTGAAAACCCTCACGGGCACCGTAAGGCGACAGGAGCTGAGAGAAAAATAAATGAGAGAGTCTTGTTGGTGAAAACCTTTACGGGCACCTCAAGGCGAAGGTGAGATAAGAAATGGAAAACTGAGAAAGGTCTGTTGATAGAAACCATTTCGCGGTACCGCAGGGAAACAAGGTTAAGGTCTGGATAAATCAAACAAGTGATGGACGTTCTGGGCAATGAGGTACGACGATTGAGAGTTTGTTTGGTTGGACAGATTGGGCTGATTAATCCAAAATGCATGTCATGACCATTGGTACTAGTTTGTCTCGCTCAGATAAGTTTCTTTTCCTTCTCCTTTCAAACAGTCATCTGGTTTTGGATTCTTCTTATCCTTAACTCAAGAATCATGGCATTTCATTTTCTTTTGAGGGTTTTATCTAGCTGAGATGTTTCAGTGCCAGTTTTGTTCAATGCAAGCAGAAAGGACTTCAAAGTTAACTACCAGCTTCTAAAATTGTAAAGCACAACGTGGTCAGAGCATGTCAAAAAATAACTTGATGTCAAGTGGAATACAGGGAATTAACAGAAGTTTCATCGGTGAAATGATTGGGGAATGTCGTGGGAAAGGCGAAAGCTCAAATAAAAAGGTCAGAAAAGTGAAATAACAGTAGGAGTGTAAAACATTTAGGTCGCCAGAGGTTGGGAAATTTAAAAGTTGGTCAGAAAGTCAAGCGGTTCAGGGTCAGTGCATGGAAATTAATCAACACAAAGCAAGGCTGTGGAAGGATTTTGGAGAATAGAGACATTCAATTTCAAATTTAGCAATCAGGAGTCCGCCTGGAGAACAGAGACATACTTTTCAAGTTTGACGTCAGGAGTCCGCCTGAAGAACGGAGACATACAGTTTAAATTTCAAAAATCAGGAGTCCGCCTGGAGAATAGAGACATTCAATTTCAAATTTAGCAATCAGGAGTCCGCCTGGAGAACAGAGACATACTTTTCAAGTTTGACGTCAGGAGTCCGCCTGAAGAACGGAGACATACAGTTTAAATTTCAAAAATCAGGAGTCCGCCTGGAGAATAGAGACATTCAATTTCAAATTTAGCAATCAGGAGTCCGCCTGGAGAACAGAGACATACTTTTCAAGTTTGATGTCAGGAGTCCGCCTGAAGAACAGAGACATACAGTTTAAATTTCAAAAGTCAGGAGTCCGCCTGGAGAATAGAGACATTTAATTTTAAATTTAGAAATCAGGAGTCCGCCTGAAGAATGGAGACACATAGTTCAAGTATTGGTTGAAGTCAGGAGCCCCCACTGAATAACATAATGATGATTTATTAGTCGAAGTCAGGAGCCCGCCTGAAGAGAGGAATGACATTTATTTTTAAAGTTGTTGTTGGAGTTGGGAGCCCGCCCATAGAACAGAGGCATACATTTCAGTCTTTATATTTCAAGCGTTGAAGTTGGGAGCCCGCCCAGATAACAGAGGCATACATTTCAGTCTTTATATTTCAAGCATTGAAGTTGGGAGCCCGCCCAGATAATAGAGGCATACATTTTAGTCTTTACATTTCAGTTGTTGAAGTTGGGAGCCCGCCCATAGAACAGAGGCATACATTTCAGTCTTTTCATTTCAAGTGTTGAAGTTGGGAGCCCGCCCATAGAACAGAGGCATACATTTCAGTCTTTACATTTCAAGAGTTGAAGTTAGGAGCCCGCCCAGATAACAGAGGCATACATTCAGTCTTTAATTTCAAGTATTGAAGTTGGGAGCCCGCCCATAGAACAAAAGGCATACATTTCAAGATCAAGTTAGAGGACAATAAAACAGAGGGTTACAATAAGAATCCCCAGCAGGAGACAATAAAATTCCCCGACACTGGGAAACAGAAGGTTGCAACAAGAGGTCACAGTACAAACTCAAGTACATGTGTCAAAGGAAGAAAAGCACCGGAAGAAATGCAAGCAGACAAGGAAGCAAGGCAACAAAAACAAATTGTACTCTAGCCTAGCTTCTTGTTTTCTTTTAAGCATGGTGTAACAAGGAGATCGGTAAGCAGTGGTAATAGCATGCAACAACAGTAACAATGCAGTCCCACGGTAGTCCCAGCTACCAAAATTTCCCGAACTACATTGACCTGATTCCTGTTTAGCCCAGGATATGTAGGAAACCTTTGAAGCAAAGGTTCGGTCAAATCTTTTTCAAAAAAATGCTTCAACGGAGTACTCGGATGGGCAAAAATCGCTCGCTTTATCTTTGCACGAAAACCCTTCGTGTCTTCGGGCAAAGAGGGGCAGCTGTAAGCACGTGATTTTTGCCCTATATGAGAATTACTCCCAAAAAATTCAAAAATAAAATGATTTTTCTTTGGTGTGCAATTTTGTGATATTTTGTTATATTTTGAATAATTATTGGCATTTGTCTGTGCGTGTTTATTTGCTAAATTAATAAAAAATACAAAAATATGTCGCATTTTGCATGTAGGATTTAATTCTACAATTGTTAGTAATTAAATTTGTTTTACAAAAATTAAAAATTACAAAATAGGCATCGTTTGCATTTCTAGCATTTAATGTCCAAATATACGATTTTATGCTTAATTAATACTTAATTGTGCGTTAATTGTTATTGGGAGTTAATTTGCGCTTTTATAACTTAATTTAGTTCTTAATAATAGTTTAAGTATTTTTATAATTTAGTTTTAGAAAAATAAAAGAAGAAAAGAGAGCGAAAATATAAAGAAAGTCGGAATTGGGCCTCTTCTTCAATTTCAAGCCACAGGCCCAAAAAATGGCCCAATCTTCCCTACGACCCAGTCCATTTCGAACTGGGTCGACCCAGTCCCATAACCCAAAAGACCCAAACCCCTTTGTCTTACATTTTACAACACAAAACAAAAGAAAAAAAGAAGAAGAAAAAACCCTAAAAAGACTAAGAAGTCATCCGCCCCCCTCCTATCTTCTTCTTCTTCCTCAAGTTTCTCCAAGGTCATCCATGGCTTCCCCCTCAAAGCTCAACCATGGCTGCCCAACGTCACACTCACACACACACACGCACGTCACCCTCACGACCCCGGCTCAACCAAACGACCTCCGAACGCGACCGAACCAACTACCTTCTCCAACCCCGTCGTTGCTTCGTCTTCGACAACCAACAACTAGTCCGTCGAGCTCCACCATGAAAGCCCACAATTGAGATTTCCGCGACTGTTTCTGTCTCCGAGCTGCTGCATCACGCTCATCATCTTCAACACCAAGCTCCCCGTCGTTGCCTTCGTCGTCCAGCCCTATCCGCCATTGAAGCTCGAGTTTGCTCGACTATGGCTGCTTCCCCGCTGCGTTTCAGCTGCTTCTACTTTCTTCTTCGTCGTCCCAAACAGCTGCTGCGTTGTTCTTCGCCATTGGGCTACCAGACAATGCTTCATCTTCCCTTCGTCTTCTTCGGTTTGTCAAAGGTCGAGGGTTTTTCGTCGAGTCAAGATCCTGTACGTTCTTGAGTTCATCGTCAAGTTCGTTGTTTGTTTGGTCGTTGTTCGTCGTTTCGATCCGGTTAGTAGTTTTTGAGTTTTATTTTTGTCCATATTTTTGTTTGATATTTTCCGGATCCAAAATCGTTAAATGATTTAATCCTTGTTTTGTTCGTTGTTCATCATTGAAATAATTTTCTAGTGTGTTCATGTTGTTTGTTAAATTAATTTTCAGATTTCAAAATAGAAGTTTAATTAGTTGTTTTCATATTCATGTCATGTTTGTATTATTGTTTAAGTGAATATTTGTTAGTTTGATGTTTGTTAGATACAAATTGAAATTTAATTAAATATTTCTTCAATTTGTTTCATGTGTTTATGTATTGTTAGAAATTGTTAATATTGTTAAGTTCAAGTTTAAGTTCATAATTGTTTCTTCGTCGATCTTGTTATTTGTTTAAAGAATTTAGTTGTGTTAGAGAAATATGTTGGTTTAATCGTTTAAATCCATCATGTTTGTTGTTTAAAATAGATTTAATTCATGTTCATACTTTGTTTGATTGTTCTTGAATCCGAAATTTGTATAGCTTGATTTCTTGTTTACCATTTGTGATTATTTCTTGAATTTGTCTCATAAAGTTTAATATAGGAATTGTTGGTTGTAATGTTGTTAGAATTGATTTTAAGTTCAATATGATTGAAGTTAGAAATCTAAATATACTTGTTTGTTGTAGTTGTTGAATCCGAAAATAGGATTGTTTGTTGCTAAAATATTGTTCAATCAAATTTTAGTTGTTCTTTGTTGTTCAATTTGTGTTCATGTGATTTGTTGTTGAAATGTTGTTAAAATCGTGTTCATGTGATATTGTTGTTATGATGTTCATCCGTGTTCATATTGTTGTTTGAACATTGTTAGAAATTGATCATATTGTCTATATTTTGGTTAAGTTTGATTAATTGATGTGTTATAGCTGATGGGTAGTTTGGTAATTTATAGTACTTTCGGGGGTAAAATAGTAATTTGCAATAGGGTCAGAGGGGTAGTTTAGGAATTGTACATTTTGTAATTATTTATATGAAGCATGGGGGACAAAATAAAATGGGGTGAGTTGTGATATGGTTATTTAATATAAATGAGGGACAAGATTTAATTTAAAGGGGGAATCTTGCATTATTTTATGTTAGGCATGGGGGACAAAATGAAATGGGGTGGTGTGATATGTTTATTTAATGTAATAGGGATGAGTGAGAAGATAATGGGTTGAGTAGAGAAAAAGTATTGATTTTAATTAATTGAAAGATTTATGGGATGAGATTATATATATGAAGTCTTGAAATCAGATTGAGGAAGGAAAAAAAAGAGATAGACAGAAAAACACACACAGAAACAGAGAAAAAATACACAGATAAGAGAAACGAATCTGAAAGAAAAAATAAGAGAGAGAAAAGGGCTGAACATTTAAGAGAGAGAAAATTCCGAAAAATATTTAAACTTTCAAAATAAAAAAAAAATTAAAAAAATATTTTGCTTTCTTTTGTTGTTTGAAATCAGAATTAATTGTTGTTTCATCAAAGCTAGAAGCTTTTGTTTTTTTTTGGGATTACTACTCCACCGGTCTATTACTGGGTTGTTACTGTTGCTGGGCTATTGTTGCTGTGTTGTACTGATTTTACTGTTGCTGCTGATTCTCATATTCATTTTCTTTTGCTTCCAATATCAGGTACACAACTGAAAAGCTGGTTATTGTAATCCGAAATATGAAGCATGAATACATATGAAGAATGAAAATTTGAAGTTTTAATTTCGTTTTTTTTTCTTTGTTCCTTTTGTTGATTGTATTTAAGCTATTTCATGAATTACTAAATAATAGCTGGAATAAGAAAATAATATCATAAGTTAGTCTGTAATAAATCAGTTCGGCAAAACAGGTTAATTCACTAGTTATGAAGGCTTCAAGATTATAGGTTGATCATGAACAAGTAGCTAAATTTAGCTAAAACACGAATTTAAATTAAACATCGTAAATTAGGCATTAAGGCATGACTTGAGCTTAAGCAAGATTAGAAGAACGTTTAAGTCTAATAAACTTTCTAATAAGTTTTAGTAATTATGGTTAAATCTAGTTTCAAATGATTATGAATAATTAATCTCAATAATATTTTTTTTAAAAAAATAACAATGCTGAGTTTTAATCTAGCTATATTTGTTTATTTTGAATATTAGTTGTTGAATTTTTATTTTATTTATAATTTCGAAATTAAGAGTAAAATTCTTTTTTTCATCAATATTTGTATTAATCAAGCAATTAGCATGTCATGTTTTCTTAAAATAATAAAAGCTAGTAATTAATTAGGATTTTTCTTTCTTTATTTTAGAGACTAATTTTTATAGAAAAAATGTAGTCGCTTTAAGATTTGTCCATTTAAAATAAATGAGATGAGCCTCGCTTAATGAAATGTATAGATTTCGGGGCCCTCAATAAATGTACAGTTAATTGCTTAGAATTAGGGAGGAGCCGTTTTAGCAAATTTCACGGCCCTACCCAAAATAATGACACGCTAGTCGCTCTAGGCGCGTATTTAATAATGTTATTTCCTTAAATACGGGTGTGCATTTATGTAACCCAAATCTAAATCTCAACGGAGTCGAAATGTGTCGATAACCACGGGTGCATTGATTGCGACGTGATTTGAAATACGTTTTCACAATGTTGCAATTTTTCGTAAAATAATAACAATAAATAAAAAGAATAATAAAAGCGGCTAAGGGATAAAATTTGCACATAAGTTTATAATACGTATTATATTAGATAATCAAGCCGAATATAACAGTTAAGCGACCGTGCTAGAACCACGGAACTCGGGAATGCCTAACACCTTCTCCCGGGTTAACAGAATTCCTTATCCGGATTTCTGGTGCGCAGACTGTAATACAAAGTCATTCTTTTCCTCGATTCGGGATTAAAATAGGTGACTTGGGACACCCTAAATCTCCCAAGTGGCGACTCTGAAATAAAGAAATAAATCCCGTTTCGACTGTCCTTTAATTGGAAAAAACTCCTGTACCCCCGCGAGGGCGGAAAAAGGAGGTGTGACAGAGGCTTTTGAAGAGATTAGTAAGGAATTAAATTACTTTGAAGGAAAACCCAAACCCAACCTGATTGATACACAAGCCATCAATTTAAGGGACACAGATAATATCAGAGAGACTAAAATAAGCGTCCACCTTGAACTAAAAATCAGGGAAGAGATAATCAAAATACTGATTGAATACAAAGATATTTTTGCATGGTCATACGACGACATGCCAAGTTTGAACACTGATTTGGTGGTCCACAAGTTACCCACTGACCCGGCATTCCCTCCCATCAAGCGAAAATTGAGAAAGTTCAAAACTGATATGAGTGTGAAGATTAAGGAAGAAATCACTAAGCAGTTGGACGCAAAGGTCATTCGGGTCACACGATATCCCGTTTGGTTAGCTAATGTTGTGCCAGTACCAAAGAAAGACGGCAAGATCAGAGTATGCATCGATTACCACAATCTTAACAAAGCAAGTCCGAAGTATAACTTCCCACTACCCAATATCCCCATTTTGATCGATAATTGTGCCAAGCGTGAGATTGGATCTTTTGTGGATTGCTATGCCGGCTATCATCAGATTCTAATAGATGAAGAAGATGCAAAAAATACGGCATTTATCATGCCATGGGGAACTTATTGCTACCGGGTAATGCCATTTGGTTTGAAACACGCTGGGGCAACTTACATGAGGGCAATGACTACTGTGTTCTATGATATGATACACAAGGAGATTGAGGTATACGTAGATGATGTAATCATAAAGTCAAAGCAGCAGGCCGACCACGTCGGAGACTTGAGGAAATTTTTCCAGAGGCTTCGCAGGTACAACCTCAAACTTAACCCTACCAAGTGCGCATTTGGTGTTCCATCCGGAAAATTATTGGGATTCATAGTCAGTCGTCGAGGCATTGAGTTGGACCCGTCAAAGATCAAAGCTATCCAAGAATTGCCGCCTCCGAGGAACAAGACTGAGGTGATGAGTCTGTTAGGGATGTTGAACTAAATCAGCAGGTTTATTGCTCAGCTCACGACAACTTGTGAGCCTATTTTCAAGTTGCTGAAGAAGGATGTTGCGGTCAAGTGGACTGATGAGTGTCAAGAAGCATTTGATAAGATAAAAGGATATTTGTCAAACCCACATGTGCTGGTTCCGCCAGAACCAAGGAGACCTTTGATTCTTTACTTGGCAGTCCTGGAAAATTCATTTGGATGTGTACTGGGGCAGCATGACATCATCGGCAGAAAGGAACAGACCATCTACTATCTTAGCAAGAAGTTCACGGGTTATGATGTTAAGTACACTCATTTGGAAAGGACATGTTGCGCCCTAACTTGGGTGGCTCAGAAATTGAAACATTATTTGTCATCTTACACTACTTACCTCATTTCGTGCTTGGATCTGTTGAAGTATATCTTTCAAAAGCCTATGCCGACAGGAAGACTTGCGAAGTGGCAGATTTTGCTCACAGAGTTTGACATCGTCTATGTGACTCGGACCGCAATGAAATTCTAAGCGTTGGCCGATCATTTGGCCGAGAACCCGGTCGATGAAGATTACGAGCCATTGAGAACTTATTTTCCCGATGAAGAGGTGGTACATATCGACGAACTGGAGCAGATTGAAAAACCAGGTTGGAAACTTTTCTTTGATGGGGCTGCCAACATGAAAGGAGTTGGAATAGGGGCTGTGCTTATTTCTGAAATAGGGCATCACTATCCTGTTACGGCTCAACTTCGGTTTTATTGCACCAACAATATGGCTGAGTACGAGGCATGCATTTTGGGTTTAAGGTTAGCTGCAGACATGGATGTATAGGAAGTCTTGGTCTTGGGAGACTCGGATCTTCTGGTATATCAAATTTAAGGAGAATGGGAAACACGAGATTTGAAGCTCATACCATACCGACAATGTTTGTGTGATCTTTGTCAACGGTTTCGATCAGTGGAGTTCAGGCATATTCCGAGGGTCCATAATGAGGTTGTCGATGCTTTGGCTACCTTAGCATCAATGTTGCACCATCCGGATAAGGCTTATGTCGATCCTCTGCATATTCAAGTCCGAGATCAGCATGCTTACTATAACATGGTAGAAGAAGAACTTGATGGTGAACCGTGGTTCTACGATATCAAAGAGTACATCAGAATAGGGATATATCCAGTGCAAGCCACGGGGGATCAAAAGATAACAATTCAACGGTTGGCAAGTGGGTTTTTCTTAAGTGGAGGAGTTTTATATAAAAGAACTCCAGACTTTGGATTGTTAAGATGCATAGATGCTAGACAAGCTACGACTGTCATGTTCGAAGTACATTCGGGAGTCTGCGAACCACATACGAGCGGATATGTGCTGGCAAAGAAAAGTCTCCGAGCAGGTTATTATTGGCTCACCATGGAGCGAGATTGTATCAGTTTTGTGCGCAAATGTCATCAGTGCCAGATACACGGAAATTTGATTCATTTTCCACCATTGGAATTGCACACAATGTCAGCACCATGGCCCTTCGTTTCTTGGGGTATGGATGTCATTGGACCAATTGAGCCAGCAGCATCCAATGGACACAGATTCATTCTGGTAGCCATTGATTATTTCACCAAGTGGGTTGAGGCCAAAACTTTCAAATCGGTGACCAAGAAAGCAGTGATTGATTTTGTTCACTCAAATATCATCTGTCGATTCGGAATCCCAAAGGTGATCATCACGGATAATGGTGCTAATCTTAATAGTAATTTGATGAAAGAGGTATGTCAACAGTTTAATATTATACATCACAATTCTATCCCATATCATCCCAAGGCGAATGGAGCAGTCGAGGCAGCCAACAAAAACATAAAAAGATACTTCGGAAAATGGTAGAAGGTTCGAGACAATGGCACGAAAAATTACCATTTGCGTTGTTGGGTTATCGCACTACTGTCCGTACTCAGTAGGTGCAACTCCTTATTTATTGGTATATGGCACTAAAGCAGTAATACCTGCAGAAGTTGAAATCCCGTCCCTTCGGATTGTCGTTGAGGCTGAGATTGATGATGATGAGTGGGTCAAAACCCATTTGGAGTAGTTGAACTTGATTGATGAAAAAAGATTGGCAGCAGTGTGTCATGGCCAGTTATATCAAAAGAGAATGGCAAGAGCATACAAAAAAAAGGTGCTTCCCCAAAAGTTTGAAGTGGGTTAGCAAGTGCTGAAACGTATCCTTCCACATCAGGCTGAAGCAAAAGGCAAGTTCGCCCCGAATTGGCAAGGGCCATTCATTGTAACCAGAGTATTGTCCAATGGTGCTTTATGTTTAACAGATATCGAAGGAAAATGCATAAACATGACTATAAATTCTGATGCAGTCAAGAGATATTATGTATAATTTCTTTGGTATAATTGTTGATTATTTGTATTTAGCATTATTTCGAAGATTGAAATGACGAAGGAAATTTATTCTGCTATCTAAACACTTTACCCTTTGTTCCCCCCTTTGAGCCTTATTTATTTCTTTTATACCCCTCTTTTGGAATCAATAACGAAAAAGAGAGAAAAGAAAGAAAAGAAAAAAGAGAAAAGAAAAGAAGTGAAAGAGAAAGTATAACAACAAGGAAATTTAGGTGTGAACTACGTTTGACCTGATTCCTATTAAGGATATGTAGGCAGCCTCACGGCTCGGTCATAGTAAAATAAAATATCAAAAGATCCCCAAGCAAGAAACTGGGGCAGAAGTTGTGATTGTAATAAGAAATATGATTCCAAAAGTTGTAATTCTAACCCATTTGAAGTTGTTTTGAGCCCATTTTATACCCTTTTCTTTCCAAACATATCCAAAAACCCACATTGATGTCCAAAGAAAGACCTCCTGATCAGTCTTCGAGAGATGCCAAGTCAAGCAATGTAAAGAGAATTCATATCAGGGGCAACACTCCGGTATAAGCAAGAGAAATCAAAAAATGAGAGAGTCTTATTAGTGAAAACCCTCATGGGCACCATGAGGCGACGAAAGCTGAGAGAAAATAAAAATAAGAGAGTCTTATTGGTGAAAGACTTCGCGGGCACCATGAGGCGAGAAGGAATTGAGGAATAAACAAATGAGAGAAGTTTGTCGGTGAAAATCCTTCAGGGCACTGCAAGTCGAACAAGGTCCGTAAGTTGGCGGAAAGTAAAAATTGGGTTGTGGAAATCTTGGAGCACAAAGTAAAATAATTGGAAAGGAGATTGGTTAAATAGACTGAGTTGATTAATTCAAAATGCATACCATAATCATTGGTGCCAGTGACTCCACTCATATAAGTTTCTTTTCCTATCTCCAACAGTCATCTAAATTTGGATTTTCTTCTTTATTCTTAATTCTCAAAATCGTTGCATTTCATTGCTGTTAATTTTACTCCTCTAAAGCTCTTCCAAGGTTAGCCTTGTTTCAACAAATAAGAAGAAATGTCAAAGTGTACTACCAGATTCAAAATTGCACAAAGCAAAATGCGGCTAAGACATGCTAGAGAAAGTATGATGAAAAGTGGGACATAGAGTGTGAGCAAAGGTTAAATCGGTGGAATGGTTCAGTAATGTCGTGGGAGATGTATGGTTTCGAATAAAAGGGTCGAAGTGAAAAACAACAGTTGGGGATCCTGTGGTTGAGGATCAGTCGGGAGGTCAAAATAATTCTCGACCAGTTCAAGGCAATCGGTCGAAGCAAAGAATGGCAAAGAGAAAACCATCCCCAGCAAGAATGCCACAACTAACCACCACGTTTTAAACTGACAAGATTTTCTTTGATTTGAAACAGGGGCAAAGATGGCATTTGTTTCAGGAAGCACCCTATAAGGAAAGCAAGTACCATGCAGGTTTGATCGCAGAATTCTAAGGACCCTCCTGGAAAATGGGACTTAGTTTAAGATCTAAAATAATCATGAGTAGCAAGATCTAGCATAATTGTACCCCAAAGGAATATAAGTTGGTTTCAAAGTTTTCATTCTTGAGATAGGATTCAATTAGGAGTTGTCAGGACCATCCTGAATAATGGGACCTAGCTTTAAGATTTCATTAGATAACAAGATTTAGCATAAGTTCTGCTATAGGAAAGTACAATTCAACCTTAAAAATTGTCGTTCTTAAGATAAGGTTTGATTTAGATTTTCAGGACCCTCCTGGATAATAGGATTTAATTTGAAAATTTCAAGACCCTCCTGGATAATGGGACTTAACTTTAATTCGAAATATTCATGAGTACAATATCTAGCATAAGCTCTACTTTGTGAAAATATAAGTTGGTTTGAATTTTTCATTTTTTAAGACAAGACTCAATTGGAGATTTTCAGGACTCTCCTGAAAAATGGGACCTAGGTTAAAAGCTAAAACAATCATAAGTAGTAAATATAGGACAAATGTGCACCAAAAGGAATATAAGTTGGCTTCAAAGTCCGCATAAGAGTTTTCAGGATCCACTTGAATAATGGGAAACTTTAAGCATTCCATTAGATAAGTAAGTGTTGTTATAAGAGAGTACAGTTTAGCGTTGAAATTGTCATTTGTAAGATAGCTTTAATTCGAAATTCCAGGACCCTCCTGGATAATGGGATGTAGCTTTAACAAGATTCGATGGAAGTCATACCTTTAAAAATATAATGTAGCTTTGGAAACTTACTAGAGATTTTCAGGACCCTCCTGGATAATGGGATATAGCTTGCAGATTGTTAGAGATATTTGGTAAAAGGATTCAATTAACACTCACAAATGAGCCCGGTTACCAAACTGAGGCAGAAAATTTTCTTTTGTTGTCTATTTTGCTGAAGTCAGATGCCCGTCTGAAGAATAGGGAAGAACAACACGGATATTAAAAAGCAGTTCAGGATCAAGTAATCAGGAGCCCACCTGGAGAACAAGGGAAAACAAATCAAGTTTCGAGGAAGACTGACACAAGTATTGGTAATCAGGCACCCACCTGGTGGAACAAGGGAGAACAAACCAAAGGAAAAGCAGTTAAAAATTCAGCAATCAGGCATCCACCTGGAGAACAAGGAGAAACTATTCAAATTTCAAGCAAGCAGGCGTCCACTTGGAGAACAAGGAAAAATAGTTGAAGTATCAGCAATCAGGCATCCACCTGGAGAACAAGGAAAAGTAGTTGAAGATTCAGTAATCAGGCGTCCACATGGAGAACAAAGAACAACAGTTAAAGTTTCAGCAATCAGGCGCTCACCTGGAGAGCAAGGGAATACAACTCAGGTCAAGCAGTCAGGAGTCCACCTGGAGAACAAGGGAACACAACCCAAGTTTTGGAAGTCAGATGCCCATCTGAAGAACAGGGAATGACAACACTAATTTCAAAGAATAGAAAGCAATTCAAGTCCAAGTAATCAGGGGCCCACCTAGAGAACAAGGGAAAACAAATCAAGTTTCAAGGAAGATTGACACAAGTATTGGTAGTCAGGCGCCCACCTGGAGGAACGAGGGAGAACAAGTCAAAGAAAGACAGTTGCAAGAAGAAGATGATTCAAATTTCAGAAATCAGGCATCCACCTAGAGAACAAGGAAAAGCAGTTAAAGATTTAGCAATCAGGCATCCACTTAGAGAACAAGGAAAGACAGTTGAAATATCAGCAATCAGGAGTCCGCCTGAAGAACAAGGAATAACGGTTGAAATATCAGCAATCAGGTATCCACCTGGAGAACAAGGAAAAGCAGTTAAAGTATCAGCAATCAGGATCCCACCTGGAGAACAAGGGAATACAGTTCAAGTTCAAGTAATCAGGAGCCCTCCTGGAGAACAAAGGGAAGAAGCAATGCAAGTTCGTCAATTAGGAACCCACCTAGAGAACAAGGGAACACAATCCATATTTTGGAAGTCAGACGCCCATCTGAAGAACAGGGAAGGACAACACTAATTTCAAAGAATAGAAAGCAGTTCAAGTTTTGGTAAACAGGAGCCCACCTGGAAAACAAGGGAGCCAATACAATTCAAGTTTCAGTAATCAGGAGCCCGCCTAGAGAACAAAGGGAGGAAGCAATTCAAGTCCAAGCAATCAGGGGCCCGCCTAGAGAATAGAGATAGGCAACAATGGTCAAAGGAAGATGTTCAAAGGTTCAGCAACGAGGTGCCCGCCTGGAGGAAAGGGAAGACATCTCACAAATACACTTCTAGTTAGCAACAAAGGAACTTCTATAGGGAAATACAAGTCAACGAGGCAACAACAGTCACAAAGACCAAGTTTGAAAATAAATCTTTGTAAAGCGTAGATTATAGCTTAGTCTAGCTTCTTCATTTTTGTCATGGTGTAATAAGGAGGTCAGTAAGCAGTATCAGCAGCAGCAACAGTAACAGTGAAACCACAACTTCATAGTAGTCCCAGTTACCGAAACTTTCCAAACTACATTGACTTGATTCCTTTATAGCCAAGGATATGTAGAAAGCCTTTGAAGCAGAGGTTCGGTCAACTCTTTCAAAAAAAAAAAAGCTTCCCACGGAGTATTCAAACGGGAAACAATCGCTCGTATCCGCTCACTTTATCTTTGCACGAAAACTCTTCGTATTTCCGGGCAAAGAGGGCCAGCTGTGAGCACGTGATTTTTGCCTTATATGAATTACTCCCATAAATTCAAAACAAAATATTTTTTTATTATTATTTGCAATTTTGTGGATTTTAGTGGCGTCTTCTGTTATTGTGTGAATATTGTCTGTGCCTGTTTATTTTATTTAATTAATGAAAAATACAATATATATATATATATATATATATATGAAAATTACAAAAAATATATATATATATATATATTGTAATTGCATTTAGGATTTAATTTGACATTTTGGAATTAATTAATAATTAGGTGTTTTATAAAATGGAAAAAATCACAAAAAATATTTTATTTTTTTTGCTTTTTAATTTTAGTCTTGAATTTTAGTAGTTTTTCTTTTAATTTAGTATTTAATTAATTGGGTTAATTATTATATATAGATAATTAAGTTAATCTGGTGGAATAATTTTATTTAGGGATCAGTGTAGGATTTTAATTAATTTTGAGAAGAAAAATAGTTTGGAAATAAATAGAAAGGGAAAAGTATTTTGGGCCAATTCAATTTAATCCCCAAGCCCAAACCAATTTTTTACCCCAGTCCAACCCAAAACTAGGCGAAACCCGTCCAAAACCAGCCCCGACCCGTTCCCATACCCGGTCCGCCTAGTTGCTACACCAAACGACCCCGTTTCGTGCCCACTTGATCACAACCGTTGGATTTCTATCATCCAAAGGTTCACATTAATCCCCCCATTTTAATAATACCAAAGCCCCAAATGACCCCCACCCCTCAGAACCCCCTCTTCGTCTCTCATCTAACCCAAACCCTAGAGACCAGCTGCCACCATTCCCCACCACCTTCCGGTGGCGGCGCCGGCCCCAACCTGCTTGAAAATTACACCCCACATCCGTCACAACCTCCTCTTCCCAAATCCCTGCTCCAATTTCTTCTAACACCCATGGAACTCTTCGAATATTGATTCGAAGAGATGAACCCTAGCCGCCGCCACCTCCAAACACCTCCAAAATTACACCCCATGATCATCAAGACCCCCTCTTCCCAAATCCTTACTCTGTTTCCCTCGAACATGGCCTGAACCCTTTGAATTTCAAATCTAGGGTTCGAGCCATAAAAGCCCAAAGCCAAATTCATACATGCAAGACTACTCCTTCAAGTTTTCTCAATTATTCAGGACGGTTCGGTCACAAAATAATGTTGCTCGTTTGTTCTTGGAAAAGAACAAATGATTGACATTATTTGGGGAGCAAACTGAATTATCAGTTGCAAGTCCAAGTGTAGGGTGAGTTTGTTCCTATTTTTATGATTATTCTCATTAGTATTATTCTAATATTCGTCTTCCTCGTCTCTTTTTCTTTTTTCTGGTCAATTTCAATTGAAATTCGATCAGTTCTGTGGTGTAAATTATTTCTGTTCACTATTGTTTCTTTAAGATTGGTTTTGTGAATTTATTTTGTATAATTGGGATATCAGCTTATTTTAATACTGTCAAATTGTATCTTGTTTAATGTTTAGTCAGTCAAATTAAGGATTAGTTTTAGTTTAGTTAATTCTTGTTTAAATGTGTATAAAATTGACTGATTAATATAAGTTTAATTCAAATATTTACCTACTTAAGAAGTTTCTAGTGGATAGTAGGGTTAGGATTGTACTAATTGAGTGGATGATTTAAGAAATAAAAAGTGGAATTGATAATGGAGAATATACTAAAATGAATGCCTATTTAAAGGTTGAACTTGAGAGGTTTGGGGGGGGGGGGGGGAAGAGCAGTCTGGTACTCTGAAATACATAGAAGAGATATTCTAAAAAAACTACTGGAAATAGAGAAGAACATTCTGAAATACATAGATTTTATGATTGAAAAAAACAGATATAGAAAGAGAGTTCGAAGAGTTGAAAATACTAAAAACTACTATTCCATTGCAAATTTCTGCCTTGAATAGTGAAAATTTTCAATTCCTAAATAGTTTCTGGACTTCATTAGTGTTGAAAGATAGATTGATATTGGTTTTTCTAGAAAGATTTGGGTCTGGCTGTGTTGAAACTACTGTTTTATTAGATTTGTAACTAATCCTATGGTTTCAATTTACTAATTCTGGGCTAATTTTACTGTTGCTGCTACTGATTCCTTATTCCCTTGCTTCCTTCTTGATTTCCAAGAATGTCCTTGGATATTGAGTGACATGTGAAGTGTGGGTCAGAAACATGTAATCAAGCTTTGAAGAAAATGATAATTGTTACATGTTATTTTGTTAATCTTCTTCATATGCTCTCTAGTTTAGCTGTTAAGTATATGCGTTTGTGTCATTAGTGCTATGTGCCCTTGTGAGGTTTGGATTGAGTATGCTCTAATGTAAATAATTTGGGACTATTTATACTTCTTTGAAGATGTTTACTAAGTGAGAATTGAAGCTATTAGTTGGTTAGTTAAGTTGGTCTGGCTTGGTCAAGATTGAAAGGCAGTAATTCAAATTTTGGGGTCCAACACCCCTGACCCGTATTCTGTTTCTCATTTGGTTTCCAAGCTTTGTCTTCTCATGTTTAAAGTATGGTTTTTATAAGTTCAGGGGTTCATTGTTCACTCTTTCCCTTACTGCTTGTATAATGGTTCTGTTCCATGAAAGATTCAAAGGGGGATCATGTTTGGTTTATGCTGGAAACACCTCTAGTTTTGTCTAGGTCTTCATACTTTTCTTCTGATAAACTGAAATTGTGAAATTGTTTAAATGTTTAATGCGAGATCAGAATTCAACCTGTGAGTTAAGTCTAATTTGAAATCTTGATTTATTCTTTCATTGGCAATTCAAATCAGTGCTTTTAAATGGTGAAATAGTGTCAAAATTCTGAAGGTCTCATTGCAATTAAATTCCATACCATGGCTGAAGTCTATGACAATGACTTGGGCTATCATCTTGGCCCAGTCGTTGCAAGCTCTTGTTTCGTTATTCTTGATTTTGGGCTTCACGTTGTAGCCCGGAAGTTTACGATCTCAGTTTGTTTAGATCATACTAGTGATTTCAAATCCCTCCCCTTAAGTTGATTGATCTTTAATGGTTGAAAGTTTTTTTTGTTGTTGTTTAGCTTTACTCAACTAGTTTTGTTTAAAAAAAATATAATTAGTTAAAGGAGGGGTGCCATATTAGGCAATGCAAATAGCCATGGCTCTCAAGCATTTAGTTTGAATTTCCTCAAGATTA
The DNA here is from genome assembly GCF_000393655.2 of Nicotiana sylvestris. Lineage (NCBI taxonomy): Eukaryota > Viridiplantae > Streptophyta > Magnoliopsida > Solanales > Solanaceae > Nicotiana > Nicotiana sylvestris. The sequence continues at coordinate 189,707,774 of NC_091059.1, forward strand.
GAAGTGGGGTGCGCCATGCCAAACAAAAATGACAATCGCATGGCCCTCGTTTAATTAATTTTGTTTTAATCCTTAGAACTCGAGGCGCGCCATTTAGCAAATTCCCATGGCCCTCGCAAAGTTAAAAATGCGTAGTTGTTTTAGGCGCGTTATTTTAATAATTTACCTTCCTAAACTCGGGTGCACATTTATGTGACCCAAATCCAAATCTCAACATCGGATAAAATGCGTTGCGAATTGCGGGTGCATTTATGTGACGTGGTTCAAGACATATTTTAAATGACGTTGCAATATTCCTTGAAAAATAATTAAATAAAGCGGTTAAAAAGTTTAAAATTACATAGGTTCAAAAATGTTTAAAATCATATAAACAGGCCAATTATAATAGTTGAGCGACCGTGCTAGAACCACGGAACTCGGGAATGCCTAACACCTTCTCCTGGGTTAACAAAATTCCTTACTCGGATTTCTGGTTTGCGAACTGTTAAACAGAGTCAATCTTTTCCTCGATTCGGGATTCCACCGGTGACTTGGGACACCATAAATCTCCCAAGTGGCGACTCTGAATCTTAATATAAATAAATCTCGTTTCGATTGTCCTTTAATTGGAAAAACTCCCTTATACCCTTCCGGGTGTAGGCAAAAGGAGGTGTGCCAGGTGTTATTTAGAACTTATCGAAATAGTAACTCGTCATCGTTCGACTAGGGCGAAATCTTCTTTCTGGCAAAGGCCTCTGGCCTTAAAAGGTGTTATTTCGAACTTATCGAAATAGTAACCCGTCATCGTTCGATCAAGGTCAAACTCTTCTTTTTGGCGAAGGCCCTTTGCCTTAAAGGGTGTTATTTCGAACTTATCTAAATAGTAACCCGTCGTCATTCGATCGAGGTCAAATATTCTTTCTAGCGAAGGCCCCTGGCCTTAAAGGGTGTTATTTCAAACTTATCGAAATAGTAACCGGTCGTCGTTCGATCAAGGTCGAACTCTTCTTTCTGGCGAAGACCCCTGGCCTTAAAGGGTGTTCTTTCGAACTTATCGAAATAGAAACTCGTCGTCGTTCGATCGAGGTCGAATTCTTCTTTCTTGTGAAGGCGCCTAGCCTTAAAAGGTATTATTTTGAACTTATCGAAATAGTAACCTTTCATCGTTCGATCAAGGTCAAACTCTTCTTTCTGGCGCAGGTCCCTGGCCCTAAAAGGTGTTATTTCAAACTTATCGAAATAGTAACCCGTCGTCATTCGATCGAGGTCGAACACTTCTTTCTAGCGAAGGCCCCTGGCCTTAAAGGGTGTTATTTCGAACTTATCGAAATAGTAACCCGTCGTCGTTTGATCGAGGTCGAACACTTCTTTTGGCGAAGGCCCCTAGCCTTGAAGGGTGTTATTTCGAACTTATCGAAATAGTAACCCGTCGTCATTTGATCAAGGCCGAGCTCTTCCTTTTGCAGAAGGCCATTGACCTTAGAGGATGTTATGTCGAACTTATCTAAATAGTACCCGTTGTCATTCGATCGAGGTCGAACTCTTCTTTTTGGCGATGACCCCTAGCCTTAAAAAGGTGTTATTTCGAACTTATCGAAATAGTAACCCGCTGTCGTTCAATCGAGGACGAACTCTTCTTTCTGGCGAAGGCCCTTGGCCTTAAAGGGTGTTATTTTAAACTTTTCGAAATAGTAACCCGTCGTCATTCGATCGAGGTCGAATTCTTCTTTCTGGCAAAGGCCCCTAGCCTTAGAGGGTGTTAATTCGAACTTATCGCAATAGTAACCCGTCATTGTTCAATCGAGGTCGAACTCATTTTTTTGGTGAAGGCCCCTGACCTTAAAGGGTGCTATTTCAAACTTATCGAAATAGTAACCCGTCGTCGTTCGATCGAGGTCTTACTCTTCTTTTTGGCGAAGGACCCTGGCCTAAAGGGTGTTATTTCAAATTTATCGAAATAGTAACCCATCATCGTTCGATCGAGGTCAAACTCTTCTTTCTGGCGAAGGCCCCTGGCCTTAAAGGGTGTTATTTTGAACTTATCGAAATAGTAACCCGTCGTCGTTTGATCGAGGGCGAACTCTTCTTTTTGGGGAAAGCCCCTGGCCTTAAAGGGTTTTATTTCGAACTTATCGAAATAGTATCGCGTCGTCATTTGATCAAGGCCGAACTCTTCATTTTGCAGAAGGCCATTGGCCTTAAAGGGTGTTATTTCGAACTTATCGAAATAGTAACCATCTGTCGTTCGATCGAGGTCGAACTCTTGTTTCTGGTGAAGGCCCCTTGACTTAAAGGGTGTTATTTTGAACTTATCGAAATAGTAATCCGTCGTAGTTCGATCGAGGTCGAACTCTTTTTTTGGCGAAGGCCCTAGCCTTAAAGGGTATTATTTTGAACTTATCGAAATAGTAACTCGTCGTCGTTCGATCGAGGTCGAACTCTTATTTCTGGTGAAGGCCCCTTGACTTAAAGGGTGTTATTTTGAACTTATCGAAATAGTAATCCGTTGTCGTTCGATCGAGGTCGAACTATTCTTTCTGGCGAAGGCCCCTGGCCTTAAAGGGTGTTATTTCAAACTTATCGAAATAGTAGCCCGTCGTCGTTCGATCGAGGTCGAACTCTACTCTTTGGCAAAGGCCCTTGGCCTTAAAGGGTGTTATTTCGAACTTATCGAAATAGTAACACATCATCGTTCGATCGAGGTCGAACTCTTCTTTTTGGCGAAAGCCCCTGGCCTTAAAGGGTGTTATTTCGAACTTATCGAAATAGTATCGCGTCGTCATTCGATCAAGGTCGAACTCTTCTTTCTGGTGAAGGCCCCTGGCCTTAAAGGGTGTTATTTCGAACTTATCGAAATAGTAACCATCCGTCGTTCGATCGAGGTCGAACTCTTCTTTCTGGCGAAGGCCCCTGGCCTTAAAGGGTATTATTTTGAACTTATCGAAATAGTAACCCGTCATCGTTCGATCGAGGTCGAACTCTTCTTTCTGGAGAAGGCCCCTAGCCTTAAAGGGTGTTATTTCGAACTTATCGAAATAGTAACCCGTCGTCATTCGATCGAGGTCGAACTCTTTTTTCTGACGAAGGCCCTTGGCCTTAGAGGGTATAATTTTGAACTTATCGAAATTTTAACCTGTTGTCATTCGATCGAGGTCGAACTCTTTTTTTGGTAAAGGCCCCTGGCCTTAAAGGGTGTTATTACGAACTTATCGAAATAGTAACACGTCGTCGTTTGATCGAGGTCGAACTCTTGTTTCCGGTGAAGGCCCCTTGACTTAAAGGGTATTATTTTGAACTTATCGAAATAGTAATACGTCGTAGTTCGATCGAGGTCGAACTCTTCTTTCTGGCGAAGGCCCCTGGCCTTAAAGGGTATTATTTCAAACTTATCAAAATAGTAACCCGTCGTCGTTCAACCGAGGTCAAACTCTTCTTTTTGGCGAAGGCCCGTGGCCTTAAATGGTGTTATTTTGAACTTATCGAAATAGTAGCCCGTCGTAGTTCGATCGAGGTCAAACTCTTCTTTTTGGCGAAGGTCCCTCTCCTTAAAGGGTGTTATTTCAAAATTATCGAAATAGTAACGCGTCATCGTTCGATCGAGGTCGAACTCTTCTTTTTGGCGAAAGCCCCTGGACTTAAAAGGGTGTTATTTCGAACTTATCAAAATAGTAACCCGTCGTCATTCGATCGAGGTCGAACTCTTCTTTCTAGCGAAGGCCCCTGGCCTTAAAGGGTGTTATTTCGAACTTATCGAAATAGTAACCCGTCGTCATTCGATCGAGGTCGAACTCTTCTTTCTAGCAAAGGCCCTTGGCCTTAAAGGGATGTTATTTAGAACTTATCGAAATAGTAACTCGTCATCGTTTGATCGAGGTCGAACACTTCTTTTTGGCGAAGGTCCCTGTCCTTAAAGGGTGTTATTTCAAACTTATCAAAATAGTAACACGTCGTCGTTAGATCGAGGTCGAACTCTTCTTTTTGGCGAAAGCCCCTGGCCTTAAAGGGTGTTATTTTGAACTTATCGAAATAGTAACCCGTCGTCATTCGATCGAGGTCGAACTCTTCTTTCTAGCGAAGGCCCCTGGCCTTAAAGGGTGTTATTTCGAACTTATCAAAATAGTGACCCGTCGTCATTCGATCGAGGTCGAACTCTTCTTTCTACAGAAGGCCCCTGGCCTTAAAGGGTGTTATTTTGAACCTATCGAAATAGTAACCCGTCATCGTTTGATCGAGGTCGAACACTTCTTTTTGGCGAAGGCCCCTAGACTTGAAGGATGTTTTTTCGAACTTATCGAAATAGTAACCTGTCGTCATTTGATCAAGGCCGAACTCTTCCTTTTGCATAAAGCCATTGACCTTATAGGATGTTATGTCGAACTTATCTAAATTGTAACCCGTCTTCATTCGATCAAGGTCGAACTCTTCTTTTTGGCGATGACCCCTAGCCTTAAAAGGGTGTTATTTCGAACTTATCGAAATAGTAACCCGCTGTCGTTCAATCGAGGATGAACTCTTCTTTCTGGCGAAGGCCTTTGGCCTTAAAGGGTGTTATTTCAAACTTTTCGAAGTAGTAACCCGTCGTCGTTCGAACGAGGTCGAATTCTTCTTTCTGGCAAAGGCCCCTGGCCTTAGAGGGTGTTAATTCGAACTTATCGCTATAGTAACCCGTCATCGTTCGATCGAGGTCGAACTCTTTTTTTTGGTGAAGGCCTCTGACCTTAAAGGGTGATATTTCAAACTTATCGAAATAGTAACCTGTCATCGTTCGATCGAGGTCTTACTCTTCTTTTTGGCGAAGGACCCTGGCCTTAAAGAGTGTTATTTCGAATTTATTGAAATAGTAACCCATCATCGTTCGATCGAGGTCGAACTCTTCTTTCTGGCGAAGGCCCCTGGCCTTAAAGGGTGTTATTTAGAACTTATCGAAATAGTATCCCGTCGTCGTTCGATCGAGGTCAAACTCTTCTTTCTGGCGAAGACCCTTGGACTTAAAGGGTGTTATTTCTAACTTAACGAAATAGTAACCCGTCGTCGTTCGATCGAGATCGAACTCTTCTTTCTGGCGAAGGCCCCTAGCCTTAAAGGGTGTTATTTCGAACTTATCTGTATAGTAACCCGTCGTCATTCGATCAAAGTCAAAAAAAATTTCTAGCGAAGGCCCTTGGGCTTAAAGGGTGTTATTTCAAACTTATCAAAATTGTAATCGGTCGTCGTTCGATCAAGGTCGAACTCTTCTTTCTGGCGAAGACCCCTGGCCTTAAAGGCTGTTATTTCGAACTTATCGAAATAGAAACTCGTCGTCGTTCAATCGAGGTCGAACTCTTCTTTCTTGTGAAGGCCCCTAGCCTTAAAATGTATTATTTTGAACTTATCGAAATAGTAACCTTTCGTCGTTCGATCAAGTTCAAACTCTTCTTTCTGGCGAAGGTCCCTGGCCCTAAAGGGTGTTATTTCAAACTTATCGAATTAGTAACCCGTCGTCGTTCGATCGAGGTCGAACTCTTCTTTCTAGCGAAGGCCACTGGCCTTAAAGGGTGTTATTTCGAACTTATCGAAATAGTAACCCGTCGTCGTTTGATCAAGGTCGAACTCTTCTTTTTGGCGAAGGCCCCTAGCCTTGAAGGGTGTTATTTCGAACTTATCGAAATAGTAAGCCGTCGTCATTTGATCAAGGACGAACTCTTCCTTTTGCAGAAGGCCATTGGCCTTAAAGGATGTTATGTCGAACTTATCTAAATAGTAACTCGTCGTCATTCGATCGAGGTCGAACTCTTTTTTTGGCGAAGGCCCCTGGCCTTAAAGGGTGTTATTTCGAGCTTATTGAAATAGTAACCCGTCGTCGTTCGATCGATGTCGAACTCTTCTTTCTGGCGAAGGCCCTAGACTTAAAGGGTATTATTTTGAACTTATCGAAATAGTAACTCGTCGTCATTCGATCGAGGTCGAACTCTTCTTCCTAGCGAAGGCCCCTGGCCATAAAGGGTGTTATTTCGAATTTATAGAAATAGTAACCCGTCGTCGTTTGATTGAGGTCGAACTCTTCTTTCTGGCGAAGGCCTCTGGCCTTAAATGGTATTAATTTGAACTTATCGAAATAGTAGCCCATCGTCGTTCTATCGAGGTCGAACTCTACTTTTTGGCGAAGGCCCCTGGCCTTAAAGAGTGTTATTTCGAACTTATCGAAATAGTAACACGTCGTCGTTCGATCGAGGTCGAACTCTTCTTTTTGGCGAAAGCCCCTGGCCTTAAAGGGTGTTATTTCGAACTTATCAAAATAGTATCGCGTCGTCGTTCGATCGAGGTCGAACTCTTCTTTCTGGCGAAGGCCCCTGGCCTTAAAGGTTGTTATTTCAAACTTATCGAAATAGTAACCCGTTTTCGTTCGATCTAGGTCGAACTCTTCTTTCTGGCGAAGGCCCCTGGCCTTAAAGGGTATTATTTTGAACTTATCGAAATAGTAACCCATCATCGTTAGATCGAGGTCGAACTCTTCTTTCTGGAGAAGGCCCCTGGCCTTAAAGGGTGTTATTTCGAACTTATCGAAATAGTAACTCGTCGTCGTTCGATCGAGGTCGAACTCTTTTTTCTGGCGAAGGCCCTTGGCCTTAGAGGGTATAATTTTGAACTTATCGAAATATTAACCCGTTGTCGTTCGATCGAGGTCGAACTCTTTTTTTGGCGAAGTCCCCTGGCCTTAAAGGGTATTATTACGAACTTATCGAAATAGTAACACGTTGTCGTTCGATCGAGGTCGAACTCTTGTTTCTGGTGAAGGACCCTTGACTTAAAGGGTGTTATTTTGAACTTATCGAAATAGTAATCCGTCGTAGTTCAATCGAGGTCGAACTTTTCTTTCTGGCGAAGGCCCCTGGCCTTAAAGGGTGTTATTTCAAACTTATCGAAATAGTAACCCATCGTCGTTCGATCGAGGTCAAACTCTTCTTTTTGGCGAAGGCCCCTGATCTTAAAGGGTGTTATTTCGAACTTATCGAAATAGTAGCCCGTCGTCGTTCGATCGAGGTCGAACTCTTCTTTGTGGTAAAGGCCCCTGGCCTTAAAGAGTGTTATTTCGAACTTATCGAAATAGAAACTCGTCGTCATTCGAACGAGGTTGAACTCTTCTTTCTTGTGAAGGCCCCTAGCCTTAAAAGGTATTATTTTGAACTTATCGAAATAGTAACCTTTCGTCGTTCGATCAAGGTCAAACTCTTCTTTCTGGCGAAGGTCCTTGGCCCTAAAGGGTATTATTTCAAACTTATTGAAATAGTAACCCGTCGTAGTTCGATCGAGGTCGAACTCTTCTTTCTAGCGAAGGCCCCTGTCCTTAAAGGGTGTTATTTCGAACTTATCGAAATAGTAACCCGTCGTCGTTTGATCGAGGTCGAACTATTCTTTTTGGCGAAGGCCCCTAGCCTTGAAGGGTGTTATTTCGAACTTATCGAAATATTAACCCGTCGTCATTTGATCAAGGCCGAACTCTTCCTTTTGCAGAAGGCCATTGGCCTTAAAGGATGTTAAGTCGAACTTATCTAAATAGTAACTCGTCGTCATTCGATCGAGGTCGAACTCTTTTTTTTGGCGAAGGCCCCTGGCCTTAAAGGGCGTTATTTCGAACTTATTGAAGTAGTAACCCATCGTCGTTCGATCGAGGTCGAACTCTTCTTTCTGGCGAAGGCCCTAGCCTTAAAGGTTATTATTTTGAACTTATCGAAATAGTAACTCGTCGTCGTTCGATCGAGGTCGAACTCTTCTTTCTGGCGAAGACCCCTGGCCTTAAAGAGTGTTATTTCGAATTTATAGAAATAGTAACCCGTCGTCGTTCGATTAAGGTCGAACTCTTCTTTCTGGCGAAGGCCTCTGGCCTTAAATGGTGTTATTTTGAACTTATCGAAATAGTAGCCCGTCGTCGTTCGATCGAGGTCGAACTCTTCTTTTTGGCGAAAGCCCCTGGCCTTAAAGGGTGTTATTTCAAACTTATCAAAATAGTAACACGTCGTCGTTCGATCGAGGTCGAACTCTTCTTTTTAGCGAAAGCCTCTGGCCTTAATGGGTGTTATTTCGAACTTATCGAAATAGTATCCCGTCGTCGTTCGATCGAGGTCGAACTCTTCTCTCTGGCGAAGGCCCCTGGCCTTAAAGGGTGTTATTTTGAACTTATCGAAATATTAACCATCCGGCGTTCGATCGAGGTCGAACTCTTCTTTCTGGCGAAGGCCCCTGGCCTTAAAGGGTATTATTTTGAACTTATCGAAATAGTAACCCGTCATCGTTCGATCGAGGTCGAACTCTTCTTTCTGGCGAAGGCCCCTGGCCTTAAAGGATGTTATTTCGAACTTATCGAAATAGTAACCCATCGTCGTTCGATGGAGGTCGAACTCTTTTTTCTGGCGAAGGCCCTTGGCCTTATAGTGTATAATTTTGAACATATCGAAATATTCACCTGTTGTCGTTCGATCGAGGTCGAACTCTTTTTTTGGCGAAGGCCCCTGGCCTTAGAGGGCGTTATTTCGAACTTATTGAAATTGTAACCCGTCGTCGTTCGATCGAGGTCGAACTTTTTTTTCGGCGAGGGCCCCTGTCCTTAAAGGGTGTTATTTCAAACTTATCGAAATAGTAACCCGTTGTCGTTCGATCTAGGTCGAACTCTTTTTTTTGGCGAAGGCCCCTTGCCTTAAAGGGTGTTATTTCGAACTTATCAAAATAGTAACCCGTCTTCGTTCGATCGAGGTTCAACTCTTCTTTCTGGCGAAGGCCCTTGGCCATAGAGGGTGTAATTTTGAACTTATCGAAATATTAACTCGTCGTCGTTTGATCGAGATCGAACTCTTCTTTCTGGCGAAGGTCCCTAGCCCTAAAGGGTGTTATTTCAAACTTATTGAAATAGTAGCCCGTCGTCGATCGATCGAGGTCGAACTCTTCTTTCTAGCGAAGGCCCCTGGTCTTAAAGGGTGTTATTTCGAACTTATCGAAATAGTAACCCGTCGCCGTTCGATCGAGGTCAAAATTTTCTTTTTGGCGAAGGCCCCTAGCCTTGAAGGGTGTTATTTCGAACTTATCGAAATAGTAACCCGTCGTCATTTGATCAAGGCCGAACTCTTCCTTTTGCAGAAGGCCATTGGCCTTGGAGGATGTTATGTCGAACTTTTCTAAATAATAACCCGTCGTCATTCGATCGAGGTCGAACTCTTTTTTTTGGCGAAGGCCCCTGGCCTTAAAGGGTGTTATTTTGAACTTATTGAAATAGTAACCCGTCGTCGTTCGATCGAGGTCGAACTCTTCTTTCTGGCGAAGGCCCTAGCCTTAAAGGTTATTATTTTGAACTTATCGAAATAGTAACTCGTCATCGTTCGATCGAGGTCAAACTCTTCTTTCTGGCGAAGACCCCTGGCCTTAAAGGGTGTTATTTCGAATTTATCGAAATAGTAACACGTCGTCGTTCGATTGAGGTCGAACTCTTCTTTCTGGCGAAGGCCTCTGGCCTTAAATGGTGTTATTTTGAACTTATCAAAATAGTAGCCCGTCATCGTTCGATCGAAGTCGAACTCTTCTTTTTGGCGAAGGCCCCTAGCCTTAAAGGGTGTTATTTCAAACTTATCGAAATAGTAACACGTCATCGTTCGATCGAGGTCGAACTCTTCTTTTTGGCGAAGACCCCTGGCCTTAAAGGGTGTTATTTCGAACTTATCGAAATAGTATCCCGTCGTCGTTCGATCGAGCTCGAACTCTTCTTTCTGGCGAAGGTCCCTGGCCTTAAAGGGTGTTATTTCGAACTTATCGAAATAGTAACCATCCATCGTTCGATCGAGGTCGAACTCTTCTTTCTGGCAAAGGCCCCTGGCCTTAAAAGGTATTATTTTGAACTTATCGAAATAGTAACCCATCATCGTTCGATCGAGGTCGAACTCTTCTTTCTGGCGAAGGCCCCTGGCCTTAAAGGGGTTTATTACGAACTTATCGAATTAGTAACACGTCGTCGTTCGATCGAGGTCGAACTCTTGTTTCTGGTGAAGGCCCCTTGACTTAAAGGGTGTTATTTCGAACTTATCGAAATAGTATCCCGTCGTCGTTCGATCGAGGTCGAACTCTTCTTTCTGGCGAAGACCCCTGGCCTTAAAGGGTGTTATTTCGAACTTATCGAATTAATAACCATCCAACGTTCGATCGAGGTCGAACTCTTCTTTCTGGCGAAGGCCCCTGGCCTTAAAGGGTATTATTTTGAACTTATCGAAATAGTAACCCGTCATCGTTCGATCGAGGTCGAACTCTTCTTTCTGGCGAAGGCCCCTGGCCTTAAAGGGTGTTATTTCGAACTTATCGAAATAGTAACCCATCGTCGTTCGATCGAGGTCGAACTCTTTTTTCTGGCGAAGGCCCCTTGCCTTAAAGGGTATTATTTCAAACTTATCGAAATAGTAACCCGTCATCGTTCTATCGAGGTCGAACTCTTCTTTCTGGCGAAGGCCCCTGGCCTTAAAGGGTGTTATTTTGAACTTATCGAAATAGTAACCCCTCTTCGTTCGATTGAGGTCGAACTCTTTTTTCTGGCGAAGGCCCTTGGCCTTAGAGTGTATAATTTTGAACATATCGAAATATTAACCTGTTGTCGTTCGATCGAGGTCGAACTCTTTTTTTGGCGAAGGCCCCTGGCCTTAAAGGGTGTTATTACGAACTTATCGAAATAGTAACACGTCGTCGTTCGACCAAGGTCGAACACTTGTTTCTGGTGAAGGCCCCTTGGCTTAAAAGGTGTTATTTTGAACTTATAGAAATAGTAACTCGTCGTCGTTCGATCGAGGTCGAACTCTTCTTTCTGGCGAAGGCCTTGGCCTTAGAGGGTGTTATTTTGAACTTATTGAAATTGTAACCCGACGTCATTCGATCGAGGTCGAACTTTTTTTTCGGCGAGGGCCCCTGTCCTTAAAGGGTGTTATTTCAAACTTATCGAAATAGTAACCTGTTTTCGTTCGATCTAGGTCGAACTCTTCTTTCTGGCGAAGGCCCCTGGCCTTAAAGGGTATTATTTTGAACTTATCGAAATAGTAACCCGTCATCGTTCGATCGAGGTCGAACTCTTCTTTCTGGCGAAGGCCCCTGGCCTTAAAGGGTGTTATTTCGAACTTATCGAAATAGTAACCCATCGTCGTTCGATCGAGGTCGAACTCTTTTTTCTGGCGAAGGCCCCTTGCCTTAAAGGGTATTATTTCAAACTTATCGAAATAGTAACCCGTCATCGTTCTATCGAGGTCGAACTCTTCTTTCTGGCGAAGGCCCCTGGCCTTAAAGGGTGTTATTTTGAACTTATCGAAATAGTAACCCCTCTTCGTTCGATTGAGGTCGAACTCTTTTTTCTGGCGAAGGCCCTTGGCCTTAGAGTGTATAATTTTGAACATATCGAAATATTAACCTGTTGTCGTTCGATCGAGGTCGAACTCTTTTTTTGGCGAAGGCCCCTGGCCTTAAAGGGTGTTATTACGAACTTATCGAAATAGTAACACGTCGTCGTTCGACCAAGGTCGAACACTTGTTTCTGGTGAAGGCCCCTTGGCTTAAAAGGTGTTATTTTGAACTTATCGAAATAGTAACTCGTCGTCGTTCGATCGAGGTCGAACTCTTCTTTCTGGCGAAGGCCTTGGCCTTAGAGGGTGTTATTTTGAACTTATTGAAATTGTAACCCGACGTCATTCGATCGAGGTCGAACTTTTTTTTCGGCGAGGGCCCCTGTCCTTAAAGGGTGTTATTTCAAACTTATCGAAATAGTAACCTGTTTTCGTTCGATCTAGGTCGAACTCTTCTTTCTGGCGAAGGCCCCTGGCCTTAAAGGGTATTATTTTGAACTTATCGAAATAGTAACCCGTCATCGTTAGATCGAGGTCGAACTCTTCTTTCTGGAGAAGGCCCCTGGCCTTAAAGGGTGTTATTTCGAACTTATCGAAATAGTAACTCGTCGTCGTTCGATCGAGGTCGAACTCTTTTTTTTGGCGAAGGCCCTTGGCCTTAGAGGGTATAATTTTGAACTTATCGAAATATTAACCCGTTGTCGTTCGATCAAGGTCGAACTCTTTTTTTGGCGAAGTCCCCTGGCCTTAAAGGGTGTTATTACGAACTTATCGAAATAGTAACACGTTGTCGTTCGATCGAGGTCGAACTCTTGTTTCTGGTGAAGGACCCTTGACTTAAAGGGTGTTATTTTGAACTTATCGAAATACTAATCCGTCGTAGTTCAATCGAGGTCGAACTTTTCTTTCTGGCGAAGGCCCCTGGCCTTAAAGGGTGTTATTTCAAACTTATCGAAATAGTAACCCATCGTCGTTCGATCGAGGTCAAACTCTTCTTTTTGGCGAAGGCCCCTGATCTTAAAGGGTGTTATTTCGAACTTATCGAAATAGTAGCCCGTCGTCGTTCGATCGAGGTCGAACTCTTCTTTGTGGTAAAGGCCCCTGGCCTTAAAGAGTGTTATTTTGAACTTATCGAAATAGAAACTCGTCGTCATTCGAACGAGGTTGAACTCTTCTTTCTTGTGAAGGCCCCTAGCCTTAAAAGGTATTATTTTGAACTTATCGAAATAGTAACCTTTCGTCGTTCGATCAAGGTCAAACTCTTCTTTCTGGCGAAGGTCCTTGGCCTTAAAGGGTATTATTTCAAACTTATCGAAATAGTAACCCGTCGTCGTTCGATCGAGGACGAACTCTTCTTTCTAGCGAAGGCCCCTGTCTTTAAAGGGTGTTATTTCGAACTTATCGAAATAGTAACCCGTCGTCGTTTGATCGAGTTCGAACTATTCTTTTTGGCGAAGGCCCCTAGCCTTGAAGGGTGTTATTTCGAACTTATCGAAATATTAAATCGTCGTCATTTGATCAAGGCCGAACTCTTCCTTTTGCAGAAGGCCATTGGCCTTAAAGGATGTTAAGTCGAACTTATCTAAATAGTAACTCGTCGTCATTCGATCGAGGTCGAACTCTTTTTTTGGCGAAGGCCCCTGGCCTTAAAGGGCGTTATTTCGAACTTATTGAAATAGTAACCCATCGTCGTTCGATCGAGGTCGAACTCTTCTTTCTGGCGAAGGCCCTAGCCTTAAAGGTTATTATTTTGAACTTATCGAAATAGTAACTCGTCGTCGTTCGATCGAGGTCGAACTCTTCTTTCTGGCGAAGGCCCCTGGCCTTAAAGAGTGTTATTTCGAATTTATAGAAATAGTAACCCGTCGTCGTTCGATTAAGGTCGAACTCTTCTTTCTGGCGAAGGCCTCTGGCCTTAAATGGTGTTATTTTGAACTTATCGAAATAGTAGCCCGTCGTCGTTCGATCGAGGTCGAACTCTTCTTTTTGGCGAAAGCCCCTGGCCTTAAAGGGTGTTATTTCAAACTTATCGAAGTAGTAACACGTCGTCGTTCGATCGAGGTCGAACTCTTCTTTTTAGCGAAAGCCTCTGGCCTTAAAGTGTGTTATTTCGAACTTATCGAAATAGTATCCCGTCGTCGTTCGATCGAGGTCGAACTCTTCTCTCTGGCGAAGGCCCCTGGCCTTAAAGGGTGTTATTTTGATCTTATCGAAATATTAACCATCCGTCGTTCGATCGAGGTCGAACTCTTCTTTCTGGCGAAGGCCCCTGGCCTTAAAGGGTATTATTTTGAACTTATCGAAATAGTAACCCGTCATCGTTCGATCGAGGTCGAACTCTTCTTTCTGGCGAAGGCCCCTGGCCTTAAAGGATGTTATTTCGAACTTATCGAAATAGTAACCCCTCTTCGTTCGATTGAGGTCGAACTCTTTTTTCTGGCGAAGGCCCTTGGCCTTAGAGTGTATAATTTTGAACATAGCGAAATATTCACCTGTTGTCGTTCGATCGAGGTCGAACTCTTTTTTTGGCGAAGGCCCCTGGCCTTAAAGGGTGTTATTACGAACTTATCGAAATAGTAACACGTCGTCGTTCGACCAAGGTCGAACTCTTGTTTCGGGTGAAGGCCCCTTGGCTTAAAGGGTGTTATTTTGAACTTATCGAAATAGTAATCCGTCGTCGTTCGATCGAGGTCGAACTCTTCTTTCTGGCGAAGGCCTTGGCCTTAGAGGGCGTTATTTCGAACTTATTGAAATTGTAACCCGTCGTCGTTCGATCGAGGTCGAACTTTTTTTTCGGCGAGGGCCCCTGTCCTTAAAGGGTGTTATTTCAAACTTATCGAAATAGTAACCCGTTGTCGTTCGATCTAGGTCGAACTCTTTTTTTTGGCGAAGGCCCCTAGCCTTAAAGGGTGTTATTTCTAACTTATCAAAATAGTAACCCGTCTTCGTTCGATCGAGGTTCAACTCTTCTTTCTGGCGAAGGCCCTTGGCCATAGAGGGTGTAATTTTGAACTTATCGAAATATTAACTCGTCGTCGTTTGATCGAGATCGAACTCTTCTTTCTGGCGAAGGTCCCTAGCCCTAAAGGGTGTTATTTCAAACTTATTGAAATAGTAGCCCGTCGTCGATCGATCGAGGTCGAACTCTTCTTTCTAGCGAAGGCCCCTGGTCTTAAAGGGTGTTATTTCGAACTTATCGAAATAGTAACCCGTCGTCGTTCGATCGAGGTCGAAATTTTCTTTTTGGCGAAGGCCCCTAGCCTTGAAGGGTATTATTTCGAACTTATCGAAATAGTAACCCGTCGTCATTTGATCAAGGCCGAACTCTTCCTTTTGCAGAAGGCCATTGGCCTTGTAGGATGTTATGTCGAACTTTTCTAAATAATAACCCGTCGTCATTCGATCGAGGTCGAACTCTTTTTTTTGTCGAAGGCCCCTGGCCTTAAAGGGTGTTATTTTGAACTTATTGAAATAGTAACCCGTCGTCGTTCGATCGAGGTCGAACTCTTCTTTCTGGCGAAGGCCCTAGCCTTAAAGGTTATTATTTTGAACTTATCGAAATAGTAACTCGTCATCGTTCGATCGAGGTCAAACTCTTCTTTCTGGCGAAGACCCCTGGCCTTAAAGGGTGTTATTTCGAATTTATCGAAATAGTAACCCGTCGTCGTTCGATTGAGGTCGAACTCTTCTTTCTGGCGAAGGCCTCTGGCCTTAAATGGTGTTATTTTGAACTTATCAAAATAGTAGCCCGTCATCGTTCGATCGAAGTCGAACTCTTCTTTTTGGCGAAGGCCCCTAGCCTTAAAGGGTGTTATTTCAAACTTATCGAAATAGTAACACGTCATCGTTCGATCGAGGTCGAACTCTTCTTTTTAGCGAAAACCCCTGGCCTTAAAGGGTGTTATTTCGAACTTATCGAAATAGTATCCCGTCGTCGTTCGATCGAGCTCGAACTCTTCTTTCTGGCGAAGGTCCCTGGCCTTAAAGGGTGTTATTTCGAACTTATCGAAATAGTAACCATCCATCGTTCGATCGAGGTCGAACTCTTCTTTCTGGCGAAGGCCCCTGGCCTTAAAAGGTATTATTTTGAACTTATCGAAATAGTAACCCATCATCGTTCGATCGAGGTCGAACTCTTCTTTCTGGCGAAGGCCCCTGGCCTTAAAGGGGTTTATTACGAACTTATCGAATTAGTAACACGTCGTCGTTCGATCGAGGTCGAACTCTTGTTTCTGGTGAAGGCCCCTTGACTTAAAGGGTGTTATTTTGAACTTATCGAAATAGTATCCCGTCGTCGTTCGATCGAGGTCGAACTCTTCTTTCTGGCGAAGACCCCTGGCCTTAAAGGGTGTTATTTCGAACTTATCGAATTAATAACCATCCGTCGTTCGATAGAGGTCGAACTCTTCTTTCTGGCGAAGGCCCCTGGCCTTAAAGGGTATTATTTTGAACTTATCGAAATAGTAACCCGTCATCGTTCGATCGAGGTCGAACTCTTCTTTCTGGCGAAGGCCCCTGGCCTTAAAGGGTGTTATTTCGAACTTATCGAAATAGTAACCCATCGTCGTTCGATCGAGGTCGAACTCTTTTTTCTGGCGAAGGCCCCTTGCCTTAAAGGGTGTTATTTCAAACTTATCGAAATAGTAACCCGTCGTCGTTCGATCGAGGTCAAACTCTTCTTTTTGGCGAAGGCCCCTGGCCTTAAAGGGTATTATTTCAAACTTATCGAAATAGTAGCCCGTCGTCGTTCGATCGAGGTCGAACTCTTCTTTCTGGCGAAGGCCCCTGGCCTTAAAGGGTGTTATTTTGAACTTATCGAAATAGTAACCCGTCATCGTTCGATCGAGGTCGAACTCTTCTTTCTGGCGAAGGCCCCTGGCCTTAAAGGGTGTTATTTTGAACTTATCGAAATAGTAACCCCTCGTCGTTCGATTGAGGTCGAACTCTTTTTTCTGGCGAAGGCCCTTGGCCTTAGAGTGTATAATTTTGAACATATCGAAATATTAACCTGTTGTCGTTCAATCGAGGTCGAACTCTTTTTTTGGCGAAGGACCCTGTCCTTAAAGGGTGTTATTTCGAACTTATCGAAATAGTAACACGTCGTCGTTCGACCAAGGTCGAACACTTGTTTCTGCTGAAGGCCCCTTGGCTTAAAAGGTGTTATTTTGAACTTATCGAAATAGTAACCCGTCGTCGTTCGATCGAGGTCGAACTCTTCTTTCTGGCGAAGGCCTTGGCCTTAGAGGGTGTTATTTTGAACTTATTGAAATTGTAACCCGTCGTCATTCGATCGAGGTCGAACTTTTTTTTCGGCGAGGGCCCCTGTCCTTAAAGGGTGTTATTTCAAACTTATCGAAATAGTAACCCGTTTTCGTTCGATCTAGGTCGAACTCTTTCTTTTGGCGAAGGCCCCTAGCCTTAAAGGGCGTTATTTCGAACTTATCAAAATAGTAACCCGTCTTCGTTCGATCGAGGTTGAACTCTTCTTTCTGGCGAAGGCCCTTGGCTTAGAGGGTGTAATTTTGAACTTATCGAAATATTAACTCGTCGTCGTTTGATCGAGATCGAACTCTTCTTTTTGGCGAAGGCCCTTAGCCTTGAAGGGTGTTATTTCGAACTTATCGAAATAGTAACCCGTCGTCATTTGATCAAGGCCGAACTCTTCCTTTTGTAGAAGGCCATTGGCCTTGGAGGATGTTATGTCGAACTTATCTAAATAGTAACCCGTCGTCATTCGATCGAGGTTGAACTCTTTTTTTTGGCGAAAGCCCTTGGCCTTAAAGGGTGTTATTTCGAACTTATTGAAATAGTAACCCGTCGTCGTTCGATCGAGGTCGAACTCTTCTTTCTGGCGAAGGCCCAAGCCTTAAAGGGTATTATTTTGAACTTATCGAAATAGTAATCCGTCGTCGTTCGATCGAGGTCAAACTCTTCTTTTTGGCGAAGGCCCCTGGCCTTAAAGGGTGTTATTTCAAACTTATCGAAATAGTAGCCGGTCGTCGTTCGATCGAGGTCGAACTCTTCTTTCTGGCGAAGGCCCCTGGCCTTAAAGGGTGTTATGTTGAACTTATCGAAATAGTAACCCATCGTCATTCAATCGAGGTCGAACTCTTCTTTTTGGCGAAGGCCCCTTTCCTTAAAGGGTGTTATTTCAAACTTTTCGAAATAGTAACATGTCATTGTTCGATCGAGGTCGAACTCTTCTTTTTAGCGAAAGCCCCTGGCCTTAAAGGGTGTTATTTCGAATTTATAGAAATAGTAACCCGTCGTCGTTCGATCGAGGTCAACCTCTTCTTTCTGGCGAAGGCCCCTGGCCTTAAAGGGTGTTATTTCGAATTTATAGAAATAGTAACCCGTCGTCGTTCGATTGAGGTCGAACTCTTCTTTCTGGAAAAGGCCTCTGGCCTTAAATGGTGTTATTTTGAACTTATTGAAATAGTAGCCCGTCGTCGTTCGATCGAGGTCGAACTCTTCTTTTTGGCCAAGGCCCCTGGACTTAAAGGGTGTTATTTCAAACTTATCAAAATAGTAACACGTCGTCGTTCGATCGAGATCGAACTCTTCTTTTTAGCGAAAGCCCCTGGCCTTAAAGGGTGTTATTTCGAACTTATCGAAATAGTATCCCGTCGTCGTTCGATCGAGGTCGAACTCTTCTTTCTGGCGAAGACCCCTGGCCTTAAAGGGTGTTATTTCGAACTTATCGAAATAATAACCATCCGTCGTTCGATCGAGGTCGAACTCTTCTTTCTGGCGAAGGCCCCTAGCCTTAAAGGGTATTATTTTAAACTTATCGAAATAGTAACCCGTCATCGTTCGATCGAGGTCGAACTCTTCTTTCTGGCGAAGGCCCCTGGCCTTAAAGGGTGTTATTTCGAACTTACCGAAATAGTAACCCATCGTCGTTCGATCGAGGTCGAACTCTTTTTTCTGGCGAAGGCCCCTGGCCTTAAAGGGTGTTATTTCAAACTTATCGAAATAGTAACCCGTCGTCGTTCGATCGAGGTCAAACTCTTCTTTTTGGCGAAGGCCTCTGGACTTAAAGGGTGTTATTTCAAACTTATCGAAATAGTAGCCCGTCGTCGTTCGATCGAGGTCGAACTCTTCTTTCTGGCGAAGGCCCCTGGCCTTAAAGAGTGTTATTTTGAACTTATCGAAATAGTAACCCATCGTCATTCAATCGAGGTCGAACTCTTCTTTATGGCGAAGGCCCCTGGCCTTAAAGGGTGTTATTTCAAAATTATCGAAATAGTAACACGTCATCTTTCGATCGAGGTCGAACTCTTCTTTTTAGCGAAAGCCCCTGGCCTTAAAGGGTGTTATTTCGAATTTATAGAAATAGTAACCCGTCGTCGTTCGATCGAGGTCAAACTCTTCTTTATGGCGAAGGCCCCTGGCCTTAAAGGGTGTTATTTCGAATTTATAGAAATAGTAACCCGTCGTCGTTCGATTGAGGTCGAACTCTTCTTTCTGGCGAAGGCCTCTGGCCTTAAATGGTGTTATTTTGAACTTATCGAAATAGTAGCCCGTCGTCGTTCGATCGAGGTCGAACTCTTCTTTTTAGCGAAGGCCCCTGGCCTTAAAGGGTGTTATTTCAAACTAATCGAAATATTAACCTGTTGTCGTTCGATCGAGGTCGAACTCTTTTTTTGGCGAAGGCCCCTGGCCTTAAAGGGTGTTATTACGAACTTATCGAAATAGTATCCCGTCGTCGTTCGATCGAGGTCGAATTCTTCTTTCTGGCGAAGACCCCTGGCCTTAAAGGGTGTTATTTCGAACTTATCGAAATAATAACCATCCGTCGTTCGATCGAGGTCGAACTCTTCTTTCTGGCGAAGGCCCTGGCCTTAAAGGGTATTATTTTGAACTTATCGAAATTGTAACCCGTCATCGTTCGATCGAGGTCGAACTCTTCTTTCTGGCGAAGGCCCCTGGCCTTAAAGGGTGTTATTTTGAACTTATCGAAATAGTAACCCATCGACGTTCGATTGAGGTCGAACTCTTTTTTCTGGTGAAGGCCCTTGGCCTTAGAGTGTATAATTTTGAACATATCGAAATATTAACCTGTTGTCGTTCGATCGAGGTCGAACTCTTTTTTTGGCGAAGGCCCCTGGCCTTAAAGGGTGTTATTACGAACTTATCGAAATAGTAACACGTCGTCGTTCGACCAAGGCCGAACTCTTGTTTCTGGTGAAGGCCCCTTGGCTTAAAGTGTGTTATTTTGAACTTATCGAAATAGTAATCCGTCGTCGTTCGATCGAGGTCGAACTCTTCTTTCTAGCGAAGGCCTTGGCCTTAGATGGTGTTATTTCGAACTTATTGAAATTGTAACCCGTCGTCGTTCGATCGAGGTCGAACCTTTTTTTTCGGCGAGGGCCCCTGTCCTTAAAGGGTGTTATTTCAAACTTATCGAAATAGTAACCCGTTTTCGTTCGATCTAGGTCGAACTCTTTTTTTTGGCGAAGGCCCCTAGCCTTAAAGGGTGTTATTTCGAACTTATCAAAATAGTAACCCGTCTTCGTTCGATCGAGGTTGAACTCTTCTTTCTGGCGAAGGCCCTTGGCCTTAGAGGGTGTAATTTTGAACTTATCGAAATATTAACTCGTCGTCGTTTGATCGAGATCGAACTCTTCTTTCTGGCGAAGGTCCCTGGCCCTAAAGGGTGTTATTTCAAACTTATTGAAATAGTAGCCCGTCGTCGATCGATCGAGGTCGAACTCTTCTTTCTAGCGAAGGCCCCTGGCCTAAAAGGGTGTTATTTCGAACTTATCGAAATAGTAACCCGTCGTCGTTCGATCAAGGTCGAAATCTTCTTTTTGGCGAAGGCCCCTAGCCTTGAAGGGTGTTATTTCAAACTTATCGAAATAGTAACCCGTCGTCATTTGATCAAGGCCGAACTCTTCCTTTTGCAGAAGGCCATTGGCCTTGGAGGATGTTATGTCGAACTTATCTAAATAGTAACCCGTCGTCATTCGATCGAGGTTGAACTCTTTTTTTGGCGAAGGCCCCTGGCCTTAAAGGGTGTTATTTCGAACTTATTGAAATAGTAACCCGTCGTCGTTCGATCGAGGTCGAAATCTTCTTTCTGGCGAAGGCCCAAGCCTTAAAGGATATTATTTTGAACTTATCGAAATAGTAACTCGTCGTCGTTCGATCGAGGTCAAACTCTTCTTTCTGGCGAAGGCCCCTGGCCTTAAAGGGTGTTATTTCAAACTTATCGTAATAGTAACCCGCCGTCGTTCGATCGAGGTCGAACTCTTCTTTCTGGCGAAGGCCCCTGGCCTTAAAGGGTGTTATTTCGAACTTATCGAAATAGTAACCATCTGTCGTTCGATCGAGGTCGAACTCTTGTTTCTGGTGAAGGCCCCTTGACTTAAAGGGTGTTATATTGAACTTATCGAAATAGTAATCCGTCGTAGTTCGATCGAGGTCGAACTCTTTTTTTGGCGAAGGCCCCTGGCCTTAAAGGGTGTTATTACGAACTTATCGAAATAGTAACACGTCGTCGTTCGATCAAGGTCGAACTCTTATTTCTGTTGAAGGCCCCTTGACTTAAAGGGTGTTATTTTGAACTTATCGAAATAGTAATCCGTCGTCGTTCGATCGAGGTCGAACTATTCTTTCTGGCGAAGGCCCCTGGCCTTAAATGGTGTTATTTCAAACTTATCGAAATAGTAACTCGTCGTCGTTCGATCGAGGTCAAACTCTTCTTTTCTGCGAAGGCCCCTGGCCTTAAAGGGTGTTATTTCAAACTTATCGAAATAGTAGCCCGTCGTCGTTCGATCGAGGTCGAACTCTTCTTTCTGGCGAAGGCCCCTGGCCTTAAAGGGTGTTATTTTGAACTTATCGAAATAGTAACCCATCGTCATTCAATCGAGGTCGAACTCTTCTTTATGGCGAAGGCCCCTGGCCTTAAAGGGTATTATTTTGAACTTATCGAAATAGTTATTCATCGTCGTTCGATCGAGGTCAAACTCTTCTTTCTGGCGA
The DNA here is from genome assembly GCF_000393655.2 of Nicotiana sylvestris. Classification (NCBI taxonomy): domain Eukaryota; kingdom Viridiplantae; phylum Streptophyta; class Magnoliopsida; order Solanales; family Solanaceae; genus Nicotiana; species Nicotiana sylvestris. The sequence goes on from NC_091059.1 coordinate 189,729,076, forward strand.
AGGCCCCTAGCCTTAAAGTGTGTTATTTCAAATTTATCGTAATAGTAACCCGTCGTCGTTCGATCGAGGTCGAACTCTTCTTTCTGGCGAAGGCCCCTGGCCTTAAAGGGTGTTATTTCGAACTTATCGAAATAGTAACCCGTCATCGTTCGATCGAGTTTGAACTCTTCTTTTTGGTGAAGGCCCTGGCTTAAAGGGTGTTATTTCGAACTTATCGAAACAGTAACTCGTCGTCGTTTGATCGAGGTCGAACTCTTCTTTTTGGGCGAAGGCCCCTGGCCTTAAAGGGTGTTATTTTGAACTTATAGAAATATTAACCCGTCGTCGTTCGATCGAGGCCGAACTCTTCTTTTTGGCGAAGGCCCCTGGCCTTAAAGGGTGTTATTTCAAACTTATCGAAATCGTAACCCTTTGTCATTCCAGTTTTTGGAGAATCAGACATCCTCTGGGGGAGTCCTGGTTCGTTTGACATTGTTTGCATCAGAGAGTGTAATGTCGAAGAGTACGAAATGTTGCTGTTTCGCTTATGTTCGTTCTATGCACATATTGTAGTTTCCTTGTCTGATTCCTGCCTTCCGTCTTGAAGTTGTCACCGGCGGGCGGTATATCGATTGTCTTGTAGTAGTTTCTCATTCTTTAATCGAGATGTTTCTTTGCTTGCTCGCCCGCGCGGCATTTGTGTTCCTGCTTGAGCAGAGAGCAGAAGATGAGTTAAAATGATACTTTCCTTACCCCCATCCGATGGTCCGGTGAATGAGAGCAGGCTTGTAACGTTGCTCGTTTTGTTTGGCATTTCGATGGTTGATGGGGCGAGGATTTCTAAATGCGATGACTCTACTCGGCTCTCCTTCCTCTTCTACGCTGCTCCTTTGTCCCGTGTGGGTTGGGTTTTGCCCTAGCGCTTTTTTCGGTAGGTAATCGTGTTTCTTATCTTTGATCTGGAATAGACTAGCAAATTTTACTAAGAAATCCCCACAGACGGCGCCAAATTGTTGACTCAAAAGATATTGAAACCTTTTTGAATAAATTAATCAAAGAAAGTGAAGGGGTAAATCTTAGTTAAACATAATGAATTCCAGATCAATGTGCTAACTGAATAAGTAAAAATATAAGATAAAACAGAGGTAATCAATCTTATTGAAACTTTCGTTGTGTCTCTCATTAATCAATGGGGGAGGTGGTTTTACATATCCTCCTTTCGAGATTGTTGTATTGTTCTTTTTGTGTTTAGGAAGATTACAGAAGAGGGAAGCAAGGAGAGAGGGAGAAGCCCCGGATCCCCTTAACCGAAGTTTTTCCTTACTATATATAGTCATGGGACTTTTGTTATCTACTTGATCCGACGCTTTTGCATTATGTCTGTCTTGGTCGTCCTCTAAACATCGTTTTTTCTGGCTCGACGAGTATCGAAAATGCTTGATGTGGAATAGGCCATGTCGTCTTTCACCGCCTTGCCGCCTAGACGGGACATTGGTCAGCTTGATGGCAACGGTCAAATTTTGACCACTACAATATTCATTTCCAACGATTTTAAAAAAGTTCTTAAAGTTGTGCAAATTAAACCTGTACGCTGGATTTGTACCCCCGTTTTGTTAATAAATGTAAAAAATATCTAGCCGCTGGTTCGAAACACGAGACACGTGGCATGATCTTGAACAGGTCTGTTAAGGGCTGACATTGACCATACGGAGTCCCTAAATATGACAAAATCCCGCCGCCGCCTCTGTTCCTTCCCGCAGCTTAAGCTTTTTTCTTCTCAATAATGGCGGCTTCTTTCATGCTCAGATCTTCTTTCCTCTCTCCTCCTTCTCCCCAACTCCATCACCAATCCCCTTCCAAATCTAATCACACTATTCACTTCATCAATCCAATCAAAGCCACCGCCTCTACAAATGACGCAATTATCCCTCCCCAGAAACATCGTCGCCCCGCCGACGAAAACATCCGCGAAGAGGCGGCGCGCCGGCCCACCTCCTCCCACAATTTCTCCGCCAGGTACGTTCCTTTCAATGCCGACCCCAGCTCCGACGAATGGTATTCTCTCGATGAAATTATATACCGGAGCCGCTCCGGTGGCTTACTTGATGTTCAGCATGATATGGACGCTCTGAAGAAATTTGATGGCCAGTATTGGCGGTCACTGTTTGATTCACGTGTCGGTAAGACCACGTGGCCGTACGGTTCAGGCGTTTGGTCTAAAAAGGAATGGGTCCTACCTGAAATCGATAGTGATGATATTGTTAGTGCTTTTGAAGGAAACTCTAATCTGTTTTGGGCTGAGCGTTTTGGTAAACAGTTTCTAGGCATGAGTGACTTATGGGTAAAACACTGTGGAATTAGCCATACAGGTAGTTTTAAGGATCTGGGTATGACCGTTTTGGTGAGTCAAGTGAACCGGTTAAGGAAAATGCATAAACCGGTTGTTGGTGTGGGCTGTGCTTCCACTGGTGACACGTCAGCTGCATTGTCAGCTTACTGTGCATCTGCGGGGATTCCATCGATTGTATTTTTACCTGCAAATAAGATATCTATGGCGCAGCTGGTACAACCGATAGCTAACGGAGCTTTTGTGTTGAGCATTGACACCGATTTTGATGGTTGTATGCAGTTGATTCGTGAAGTCACTGCTGAGTTGCCAATTTACTTGGCGAATTCTTTGAATAGTTTGAGGTTAGAAGGGCAAAAGACTGCAGCAATTGAGATTTTGCAGCAGTTTGATTGGCAAGTTCCCGATTGGGTGATAGTTCCTGGAGGTAACTTGGGTAATATATATGCGTTCTATAAAGGTTTTATGATGTGCAAAGAGTTGGGGCTCGTTGATCGTATCCCTAGGCTTGTGTGTGCTCAAGCAGCTAACGCTAATCCGCTTTACTTGCATTATAAATCCGGTTGGAAAGACTTTCAACCCGTGAAGGCGAACACCACATTTGCATCTGCTATACAGATTGGTGACCCAGTGTCTATAGATAGAGCTGTTTTTGCCCTGAAGAACTGTGACGGGATAGTGGAGGAGGCAACGGAGGAGGAGTTGATGGATGCTATGGCTCAGGCAGACTCAACTGGGATGTTCATTTGCCCGCACACTGGTGTGGCATTGACTGCCCTGTTCAAGTTGAGAAACAGTGGAGTTATCGGGCCAAATGATAAGACTGTGGTTGTGAGTACAGCACATGGATTGAAGTTTACTCAATCAAAGATTGATTACCACTCAAAGGAAATAAAGGACATGGAATGTCGGTTTGCTAACCCACCTGTGGAAGTGAAAGCAGATTTTGGATCAGTCATGGATGTTCTCAAGAAATATTTGTTGAGCAAAAATGCCAAGCACTGATTTGCTTTCTCAGTTATAACAGGGTAAGTTTGTATTATGTACTTCTATTGTCAGCATTTGGTTCTTTGTCGTCATTAAGTTGCCATGTAGAAATGACCGGATGGTGATTTGTTTGTTGGCAGAGTTGGGGAGAGAAATGCTCTAAATTTCCTTTGGGGGGACTATGAATTTAAGTTACTTTATGGAACTCTTTTTTGTGTAATAGTCTGCTATTTGAATGTTATTTTAGCATTGGCATTGCTTTGGAGCATCACAATAAAGCTCAGTTTTTCCCATAATGTTATAATCACTATCTTAGATAACCAAAAACTGTTTCTGTAATATAAACTGAGGAAGCACTGTTTTTCAGTACCTTCAATTTGTTTTTAGACCTATTGTTCAGTATAGAGAACAGGAAAGCAGGAGATTGTAAAACCCTCCGATGGTATAACTTGTCTTTTGAAGTTCTTGTATTTCCATCACTAAGTGCTTATAATAAAAGGCAGACCTTTCTCTCACAAGGAAATCATGTTTCTCTTAAAAATCATTTGCCATGCTGAATAAGATATTGCCACCTTAAAGAGGATTCACTTTGGATACTGCAGCTAGAAACTGATATCTTATCTGATTGATATTTCCTGTCTCTTTGACGTGTATATTCTTGCCATGCCCGGAAAGCACATGTTTGGGAATAGTTAGTAACACCATAAAATCTGAAATCTTGAACCGACACCGGTATTACCATTCACAAAACTCAAGTTGCTTGTGCACACTTTATGTAACATGTGCCAGCCACGTTGGGTTGTAACGTATTGAATGTCGTGAGTGTGAGACTGTATTGTCAGCTAATAATAGGATCTTTGGAATTGGAAATCTGGATTAGATTGCATTTATCTTTTCTTCATTTGTCTTGAGGTAACTTATTTAATGTTGTCTCGAAATCAATGTGGATTTAGCTTAGATCATGTCAAATGGGAAATAAAGAATCTAAAATAGGCTTAGTTGATTTCTTCTCATCTGTCCAAGTCTTGGTGGGCTGAGCTACTACCTGGCACCTGTTGCTGGTGGGAGGTAGCAGATATCTCGTGGAATTAGTTGATGTGTACGTAAGCTGGTCCCGAGACCGCGGTTGTTAAAAAAAACTCTTCTCTTTCTAGTTAGAGACTTGATTTACCGTGTAGGAATACGTGAGATTTACAGCTCCTCTACTCTGAGGGAGCTCCTAATTTGTCTTAAAAGACAATTTATTTATTATTTGAATTAAATGGACCTTAAATTAGCAGAATTGATATAGTAGATTCATATAGCAAATTTAGGTACAGTTAATTGATTGACACACTTAGGGTCGTTTGGTAGGGTGCATAAGAATAATGCTGAATATGGTGTATTAGTTATACTGGTATTAGTTATGCTTGCATTAGTTATGCTAGTATTAGTTATGCTGACATATTTCTTATCCATTGTTTGGTTTGATGTATTAAAGCATTGCAAAATTTCTAAAAGAATTGCTTGTTTACAAAAATGCCCTCAAAACCAGTCCATCACTCTAACTTTTTAAAAGAAACATATGTTGAGAAATGTTTTTATATGAAAAAGTTTTTAAAAAAATTATTTGATTTGTCTACCTATATTGTAATATAGAATTAAATATTTATTTATAAAAAAACATATATGCTAAGTATTTATTTATTTACTAGATATATAATTTTATTTCTCACTATTTGGATTATTTTAAACTTGCATTAATATAATAAATAGCATATTTTCATCAAGCATAAATTTTGAAGAACAATTTTGTCTTTAACTAAGCTAATGCATGCATTAAAACTCATTGCATTGCTAATACTATGGTTTTCTATGCATTAGTTATGCATAGGATAATACTAAATAGGATGTATAACTAATGCTTGCATAACTAATGCATAGGTTCAAAATGTCTACCAAACAATGTATTATTAATACACAAAGCTAATGCATGTATTATTTTATCTAATGCATCCTACCAAACGACCCCTTAAAAGGTTAATCTGTTTCTTGCTTAAGTAGTATTACACTGGACCCCAAGTTAAATTGGATATGACAAAATCCAATCTTGAAAGATCTACTCTGAAATCCGTATTTCTACTGGTGATGCTTTCCATAAGTTAAATTTGTAAACAACATTGACCTGTATTGTCTATCTTCAGGATTTTGTTTTGATGCAATTAATTTCATGGTTTGGTAATAGTCAATGATATAACTGACCCAATTTGACATTCTTGGGGTACTATGCAGTAGGCCAGCTATTCTTATGTATTGTTACGTTCTATCATAATTTGTTCTGAAGCAATCCTCGTGAATGATTGAGGCCTATTTTCCTTTCCCTTCTAAATCCAGTTCAGATGATGGTGGGCTATTTGGTAAGATCAGTCTAACCACTACTATGAACACCTCTTGTATGCAAGTTTTATTGGACATTGCAAATTACAATGCTTGGATGAAGAATGTGTACTTGATGACTTTTTAGGACTGCACATTGGAGTATAGACTGAAAGTGCAGGCTGACAAAGAAGATGATGAGCTGAAGGGTAAGCATTCAAATCCCAGCATGACTTTTTGTGTGAGTGAAGTACCTGGCGTTCTAGCACCGAGCTATAGCCCTGCATTTTTTATCCTTTAACTTTCAGTTGCTGAAGGATAGAGGGTGCTTAATTATCTGCAGCTCATGCTGGAATTGAAGTAGTTTTTCGGTTTGCTTTCATTCCTACCTATATCTAATCCAATAATTGTTGGAGGAAAAAATTTCTGTTATTTTGCTTTTCAAAGCATCGCCATTGAGAATGGACGTGTAATTACTCTTTAGTGTCAAATGATTGCTCCTTTGCCATCATTTGGATAAAGGATAACCAAAAAGAGCAGCAGAGCTTTTAGATTTCAGGTTCTTTTTTTTTTTAATCTAGGGATAGCTCCTCGAAAGTTGCTGTTGTACATTAAGGAGTTACATTTTGAATTTATTTCTTTTCATACCATTTGGCTCAGCATAAATGCAGATGTCAACTCTCTACTGGGAAAAATATCAAAATTTCTTGATGCGAGGAGCTTGTTTTGTACAATAGGACCAAGCATTAGTTCATCTTCTATCCAAATCTGATCCCATTACTTTCTACAAAAGATGTTAAGCATTGATCTTAATTCTTATATTTAGCCTTATGGGATTCCATTCACTTTTCATCTTGCACATACATAAGAGTTATAAGAAGGCCACATGATCTAAAGATAGCCTCATAATATCCTAACATTTGTTTTGGTATAAAGTTCTTGCTGTTGTCCATATATTTCCAAATCAATCTTTCTCCAGAATTAATTTCTAGCTGAAAACCACAAAGATATTCCACCCAAGGGTGTGGCCTAGTGGTCAATTAAGTGGGTTGAGAACCATGAGGTTTCATGTTTAATTTTCGGGGCGGTAGCAAAAAACAGCAGCTAGTTTCTTCCCATATGTTCAAGCATTGATCAACAAAGTTAATTGGTACTTGTTGCTAGTGGGAGGTAGTAGGTATCACGTAGAAATAGTCGAGGTGCGCAAGCTAGCTCGGACACCACGGTTGTCCCCCAAAAAAACACAAAGACATTGGGGTCCGAAGGAAATTGTGGTTGTGCCATAACCGCTTCTAACTTAAGAGAGTTTCCGTTCAAGTCACAAAGATATCTCTTGGAAACACAATCAGCCTAACGGCACGTTTGACACAATTATCTTGAATATGTAGTACTTCCTTTGACATCCAACAAACATTTATCTTTGATTTCAAAAATTGTTAAGCTGGTTTTACTTCAGTGCTGCATGTAGTGCAGTATTAACTTCTTGTTGACAGGCTTTTCATGCAGTGCTATTCATTTTTCCAGGCGCAATGAGAATTGATGTTCATATCTACGAGTCCAGAACCCAATTGTGGTTCTTTTGGACTCAAAATATAGATGGGGAAAAAAAGTTACATTTTTATATATAGCGCCACAATACCTGGCGCTATACATTAACAGTAACGACACCGTTAATGTATAGCGCCAGGTATTGTGGCTCTATACTGTAAAAGCTGACACGACACAGGTATAGCGCCATAATACCTGGCGCTATACATAAGTTTTATATATAGCGCCTGGTATTTTGGTGCTATACTCCTTTTTCCTGGCCCCACCAACAATTCCTGACTTCAATAATTCAAAAGCATATAGTGCCAACTTTTTGGGCGCTATATATGTATATAAAAAAAAATTCCCGGCTAGCCATTTCCTATATAAAGAGGTTAGGATGTATAGAAATTCATTCAAATTTTTTTTTAACTCTTGTTGAAACGTTTATTGTTGTTAAATTCTCTAACATTTTTTCATTATGTCTGAAGAGCGTAGAATAAGAGTTTCATTATATTGGGGGGGGGGGGTGAGGTTGTGATGGAGAATAACTCTGTGGGCTACAGTTTATCTGCTCAGTGTCATGTTAAATTGCCACTTACAATAGAGTACGATAAATTGATATCGTTGTTATGCAAAAAAAAAAAAAAATGAGTGTGAGGAAACGTTCAGTGATACTTAAAGTAACTGGAAAATATCCGTATTTCGTCACTCCGCAAGGGGTTGCTTTTTACTTGGAGTTTAACATCAACGATGATGAAACTTTGAGTGATTTTCTGAGGACTCCAGGCGAATGCCGGGAATTTCTTTTAATCACAATGTTGGAGATGTACGTGAAGGTTGAAGTCGTTCCAAAAAACGAGGTTGTGTGTAGTAAAGATAACCCCCAGTCATCGGGTGGTTATTCTGGAGCAGTTTTTGCCAGATAGGTTCCGGATGAAAGAGTTTTCCTTGATTTAAACTTATCACCGCCGACGAATGAGCAACGAGAAAATAATTTATACCCTGCTTTCCATAATTCACAAGACGAGTGGTAAACTTCAATTTTCATTTGTGTTAATTATGTATATTTTTGGCGTATTGAATTTGTATTAACGCTCATATATTTAATAGGGGGTACCGACCAGATATGAATTTTACAAGTGGCACATCCGGTAGTCATCACCTAATTGAAAACGTCCATCATGGAATTTCATCACATTACGACTTGTAAGTGAAGTGATATAGTCATATGGAAAGCATTTATTAATTCAGTAGCTTATATTTTTGTTGGTTGTGCAGTGAAAACAAGCAAGTTGAACCACCCGTACTCACTCAATTGACCGAAAATGACGTATTACATCGGGATCTGGCAGATGCACAGAGTGAGGAACAGAACAGTGATTACGATAACAATGTCGATGAATCCGGAGACGAGACACCCTTTTTCGTGAGGATGGTGATGAGCAGGATGAGGAGGAAGGACCTGATTTGAAGAGAGACCCCTCTAGACGAAGAGTGTACGAGTCCGAAGTGCCGTTTCATTCAAGGGAGATTCCTTACATTGATAACTTGCCAACCGTGCCGGATGTGGAAGCTCTCACAAGGGATTTTGATGAAATCCGAACAACAATGTGGGATGAGTCTAGACCAACGGTGCTTGCAAAGGGGATGCTTTTTTCTAATAAAGCGCGCTTAAGCAGGGCTTGTAAAATGAACAACGTAAAAGAGTGTCGTGAGATGCAGGTATGAGAGTCAAGTCCGATGGTATACAAGGTTGTTTGCCGCAGGTGGTTTTGGCCATGTAATTGGATGTTGCGTGCGACCAAGAAGAAGACAGGTATGTGGAAAGTGGGTAAATACATTCCCACCCACACATGCGAAATGGACACATTCAACGGGAATCACTTCAACTTGGATATTGACTTGATTTCTCTTGTACTTATTTCGCACCTTAAAGCGTCCATAAGGTATACAATCAAAGAGTGCATTACATCAGTCCACAGGAATATGGCCATACCATTATGAAAAGAAAGGCATTTCTCGGGCGCAAACAAATGTTTGAAATTGTGTACGGTAATTGGGATAAGTCATTTGCATCTCTGCCAAAGTACATGGCCGCACTGCAGCACTTTAACCCCGGGACAATTGTTGAATGGAAGCTTGAGCAGAGTTCGGGAACACCCGAATACATATTCAATTACGTGTTCTGGGCGTTTAAGCCAGCAATTGATGGTTTTTCGCATTGCCGGCCCGTAATATCCATAGACGGAACTCATGTATATGGAAAGTACGATATCAAGCTATTGATAGCCATGGCAGTGGATGCTAATGGACATATATTTCCTCTAGCTTTTGCTGTTTGTGCCAATGAAAGCACATAGACGTGGACGCTGTTTTTGAACCACCTGAAAGAGCACGTTGTCAAACAGCGTTCAGGTATTTGTCTAATATCTGATCGGCACGGTAGTATACTAAGTTCTGTGGAGAGCTTGCCTGCATTGCAAGAACCTTATGCATACCACCGTTACTGTGTGAGACACTTTAAGGCCAATTTCCAGAAGGCACATCCCAACAAGGATCTACATGATTTGATGTGGATGGCAGCAACAGACCACCAACAACATAAATTCCCGAGGCATATGGATTCTATCAGGCAAGAAGACGAGGCAACCTATCGTTGGTTAATACGACATGACCCTGAAAAGTGGACGTTGCATGCGGATGGTGGCAGACGATGGGGAATTCTTACTACAAACGTGTCAGAGTCCTTCAACGAGTTATTGAAGTCGGCAAGAGGATTGCCCGTCACAGCCATGGTGCGGATGTCGTTCAAGCAGATGGCGGAGAGGTTTGTTGAACGGTCTGCAGCCGCAACGGAATTGATGGAGAGGGGTATTGAATTTATGCCAGTGCCGATGCAGAGATTTGAGAAATACAAACGGCGAGCACATTGGCATTCATTTTTGCAATATGATAACGAAAGAGGTGTTTTTGAAGTTCGCACCGCTATCCATAATAATCGGGATAATAATGTACATACCCTAAATGAATCAGCAAGGTTATGCTCCTGTGGGAAATGGTCCATCTACCACATGTATAGCTCACATGCCATCAAGTGTTTTTAACGTGTTGGTTATGCGGAGACCAACTATGTTGATCAACAATATAGTGTTTCCAAGTACCTAAACACATATAGTGGTCAGTTGCAGCCAGTGGGTGCTGAGCATTATTGGCCTCCGGAACCATTTAAAATGCTGTGTAACAAGTCCTATTTGCGTAAAAGACAGGTGCAGAAGAGAACGCGTATACGAAACCAAATGGATGTTAGTGACACTGTTTATGTGCACAAATGTGATATATGTTCGCAAACAGGACACGACCGTCGTAAATGTCCTTCAGCTGGTTTGGATGGCAAAACTAATCAAGCTTGTGGTGAGTGTTCTTCTAGTGTACCTAACTACCCATGAGTTGATGTTGTAATAATTAGTTGTTATGTCTATGTTGCAAGATTTATGAAATAAAATTATGCTTGTTATCTATGATTTGTACTTTCACATTTTACCTATTTAAATAATAATTTAATAAAATTATCTATATATTTATTATGTGTGTGTTGTCTTGTCGAACTGAAAAAGCTGACCAGCTGACATAAAGTTGTCTTGTCAACATCATGATATTTAACACGCAAAGTATAGCGCCATTAGATAGTACGTTATGTGTGTGTTGTCTTGTCGAACTGAAAAAGCTGACCAGCTGACATAAAGTTGTCTTGTCAACATCATGATATTTAACACGCAAAGTATAACGCCATTAGATAGTACGTTATGTGTGTGTTGTCTTGTCGAACTGAAAAAGCTGACCAGCTGACATAAAGTTATTTTGTCAACATCATGATATTTAACACGCAAAATATAGCGTCATTAGATAGTACGTTATGTGTGTGTTGTCTTGTCGAACTGAAAAAGCTGACCAGCTGACATAAAGTTGTCTTGTCAACATCATGATATTTAACACGCAAAGTATAGCGCCATTAGATAGTACATTATGTGTGTGTTGTCTCGCCTATAAATAACGGGCTCATTGTAGTTATTTTGTGTGCTCAAAATTTACTAAAAGCAAATATTTTATTAAAAGTAAGGTTTTATTTTACTAAAAGTAAATATTACACAAATGGCTCAACCTCTTCGTCCACCAAAGTGCAACTGTGGAAAAGCATGTTTGATGCAAAATTGTTGGGACAGTGGTGAAGTTGGATGCCGCTACTGGCACTGTATGAACTAGTTTTACAAGGTTCCCGGCGAACCTATTTGTGATTTTCAGGAATGGGTTGATGAACCATGTTATCAGGAATGTTACAGAGAACAACTGCAGTTTCTTCATAATATGTGTTTAAGACAACGAGAACATGAAAAAGAAAGCAATAGAATTATTGCAAACTTGAGGGCGAACCTGAAGGAGGTGGGAGAAGAAAAATGGAAAACACAATGGAATTGTGAAGCACAAAAGGAACGTAAAAAAAATATAAACTGGAACTTGCGGAGGTGAAGGCGAAACTGAAAGAGGTAGAAGAAAAAAAAAGAACAACTGGAAGAACGATTTAAGTGGTTGGAACGGAGAATAAATAGCAACCGGGGCTAAACATTGGCATGTATGTGTTTAGTGTATTTTTCCTATTTCATGTATTTTTATTATGTTGGCCTGCAATGTTTGTGTTTGTGCTTGTGTTTGTGCTGTAGTAATGTTTTTCTTGTTTGTTGTACTAAATTTTATTTTAATCGAAGTAGAAGTTAAGTTTAAGTGCTTGTGTTGTACTACATTTTATTTTAATTGAAGTGGAAGTTAAGTTTAAGTGCTTGTGTTGTACTAAATTTTATTTTAATTGAAGTGGAAGTTAAGTTTAAGTGCTTGTGTTGTTCTAAATTTTATTTTATGAAACTATCAAACGAATGGAGAACTGAAAAAAGTAATGGGCATATTTGATTAAATATTGTTGTTAATGTATAAAAAAATATTATTTACACCATGTCAATGTGTCCCGCATCCGATGTGTCTCAATGAAGCCGCTGGCCTGAGGCGCATCCCCTCTCGCCCGGGTACGCTATCAGGATCATCATCATCAAGTCATCTCCTTATAGCCGGATGCAGCACAAGATGACATGTATCAGTGGTGCTATCAGCTCCAATATAAGGCTACATAATAATATGAAACTTAGTATAGAAAACTACATAACAATTCACAATAATTTATATTGTCTTACCATCATCGTCTCTAGATCCTGAATGTAGTCATCTGTCGCTGCATCGCATGAAGCCTTAAAAAGTAAATTAATAAAGTTAAAGAAAATATAAGTTACAGTTAAAACAAATTCAAATTCAATACTAATAAACTCATACCTGCGCATGTGATGTGGAGCCATAACTCAGTCGGTGCCCACTATAAAAATCTCGAGTCGGTCGATCCTCAACAGTGGTAGACGGGCCTGTGAAGTATCTACCCCAATCCACTCCTTGAATATCCGAGCCTGTGATCAATAATTGACCCGATGGGGTCACCTGCGATGGCACTGGAGTGTGATAAATTCCAAGGTTGTAAGACGGCATGTCCGTCTCATGCATGCCACCTGCCATATCAGCAGCAACATCATCAGCAGGAGCCTCAACGCCCCTTGCTGGGGACCACCTCCTCTCCGCCCACGACCACGTCGTCCGACACCACCAGCTCGTCGGCCACCACCAGCTCGTGGGATACCACGACCTCGATGTTGCGCTGGGTCCATATAATCAGCCTCGTGTGCCAAACGCTGATCCGATCGGGCTCGCTGCAGTGTATGGGCAGCCACATCCATGAATCGACGACTATACTCCTGCATGGCCACAGGATCGTGGACATAACTCTGCATCTGCTGCCCCATACGATAGACGGTATGCAATCCAATCGCCTGCACAAAGTAAAAAATATAAACTACATATTTGGCACTAAATTACAGGTATATGACTAATAATAACAGAAAACATACCAGGGCCTCGTGTCTCCCAGCGTATAGGACGTACTGACCGTGTGCCTGATGAACTGGGTTCCCGATAAAAAGTCGGGAAACAGTGCGGTACCATACCATATAACGTTGAATAGGAAAGTGCTGCGGAGGTGGGGTCAAGTCCCCTTGCCTGTCCCAAGTACCCAACTGCTCGTTAAGCCATGCCATAAATGTGTCGTCCGCCCTGGACCGATCATCCCTCTCATAATGTAAAGCATGCCATGCAGGCGGAGTCGGTATAGGTTGCGGCAGGCCAAACTGACGAAATACCCACTCGGAGGCATGGTGCTCGACAATATCGAGGCATATGGGCGGGACAGAAGCCCTCCAAATATGTCGGCCGAACGTGCAATACGCTAGCAAGGTACCTATCACCTCATCGCTGTACGACGTCAGATGAACTATCAAATAAGAACACAAACCGTTAGTATGCACAACATTAAGTTAATCTATAACAAGTAAGTTTAGTTAGATATTCACATGTGCGTCCTCCAGCAGATCCAACACATCCCTGCAGAGGGGGAGATTATGATGAGCATCATACTCTCGTGCAAGAGTACGACGCATAACCCACCTACAGGCTAGAGGGAGTTGCGGAATTTCTACATTAGCCGGTAGCCGTGGTAGAGGTGGCTGTAATTGAGTATTAATTACACGACTAAACGTTAAAGAAAAATAAAAATAGGTTATACATTTTTATCTAAATTATTGCAAAACAAAAAATAGATATTAAATACATTCTCGTTCGTAATATTGAATTGAATGTCTTTTGTTAGCACTAGTATTGATTTGATTTTGGTTTGAGCTTTTGTTAGCATTATTTAATTTACTAATATTAATGGCTATAAAACTTATTAGAGCATTCAAAAGTTCTAAGTCCAATCTTGAAATAATACCTTAAAAGATAAAATTATGAAATTTTTTAAGAAATATTTATAAATTACATCACAATAAGTATATTTATATATTAAATATATCTAAAATTTATATATATGTAATGTCGGGTTGGTTTGGTTTCAGTTTGACTTTCTTTAGTTAAAACCAAACCAAACCAATTATGGTCGATTTTTTTTCCAACACCAAATCAAATCAAATCAAACCATAGTCGGGTTTTTTTTTCGGTTTGACTCGAATTATCGGGTTGGTGCGGTTTGTCGGTTTTCTTTGTACCCTGACCAGAACATTTGAAAGTCACAATATTGAGTAAGCTGAATCCATAAAAATATATCTACTTTTTAAGTTTTCAAATGGTGCTCCAATCCTAGCTAGTTTTGTTTAGTCAAATATAAGTCATGATGTTAGTAGTATACCTGTTTACGTCATAGCTAGCTTTATATTCATTTATCTCGTGACAATCGACTATCAGTTAAAGAGTCGAATCAAATCGATTCCCATGAAGACTCCTCAAGTGAACTGCCTAAACTTGAAAATACAATCTTGTAGCTTTGGATGTTTTTGTGAAAAACAATATCCCCTCCATAACACATTTTATTTCTCGAGATTTAGAAGGCGTGAAGTTTGACCAACATTTTAGAATGTATTTTATTATATATTGACATAAGAAAAATTGTACAGCTAACGGTACTTTTCGTATAATTTTTGAACATTTATATTTTAATTTTAAAATATTAAATTGAATTACTCCAAAGATGAGTTAAATTAAATATTCATAAGCAGAATATGTTGTATGAATTAAAATAGAGGGAGTACTTGATAATAGGGGGGGAGGGGGAGGGGGAGGGGGGAACAGAAATGAATAAGAAGTAGGAATCGCAGGTGGTGCGGGTTCTGTCTGAACCTGCATAATTTCAACCCGCCCTGCCCGGCCCCGCATAGGATTTAAACCCGCATCCATCCGTCCCACGCTCCACCTGCATTCACTCACCCCGCCCCGCCCCGCACATTTTTTTTAATAAAAAATCTTTTTTTGTGTGTGTTTTTTTTTTTGCCAATAAAAATTAGCCAAAGGAAATCCTGATTGTTGTCTCATATGTAATTGTTCTGTCATTAGTTCACTACTGCATTTGTATTTTCAATGGCATTACCGTATACAATTATTTTTATAACTTACAATGTTCTAGAATGACTTTCATCTGCAAATATAAAATCTATGCCAAAAGTTTGTCGTTGGTTCCAACTTACGCTAGCAAAACAATGATGTTTCCTATTTAAGACTGCTCAAGAACATAATATTTAGCCTTTATATCTGTTAGTTCAAAAAATTAAATCTCCAACCCGCGACCCGCCCCATTTTTTTAAATTTAAAAATTGAACCCGCACCCGTAAACTTTCAAACCCCACCGCTAACGCTCAAACCGGCACCCGCCCGTTGCCATCCCTAAGAAGAAGGCTGTGTGATTCTTGAAAATAAATAGGCTGGAAATATGAGACGAATGAGTTGAACTTGACAGAGACACTACTTGAGAACGAGTGAATACTAATAGTGAAGATCAATATACAAGGATCAAATGGTTAATGCACTTGAGAATCGCCACTTGACTACACATAAAAACCAGAGTCCGTGACACCACTGTTTTGCCAGAAAGTAAATCCAATGAACTTTCACGGATTCCCAGTAGCTACACTATCCATGTCCGGGGCGAATTCAGCGTTTAAACTCTATGAGTTTAACTTTTATATCGTTAGTATTGAACCCATTATATTTTTAAAGTTATGCGTTCATATATGTTTTTAGTGAATTTTTATACATAAATTTATATTCGCATCGAAAGTTATGGATTCACATGAACACGATATGGGAAGACTGGATCCACCCCTCCCCCTGCCCATAACCCATAACCCATACCCAATAGCAGAGGCGGATACAGTGTACTACCTACGGGTTCAACTGAACCCATAACTTTCGACGCGGAGTAAAAATTTGTATGTAAAAATTCATTAAAATTGTAAAAATAGTAGATATGAACCCATAACTTTAAAAATATAATGGGTTCAATGTTAAAAACCTTAAAATTGAACTCATAGAATTTAAATCATGGATCCGCCTCTGCCCAATAGGCCAATCACACACACACCTACCTATATATAAACCCCTTCATTTCATGCCTTTTCCCTACACACACAAAGATTGAAACAAATAGATAAGAAGAAAAAAGAAGAACTTGAGATGGAGCATAATTACTTGGCCAAAAAAATTGTGGCATTGGCTTTGGTTGCCATTGTGTTAAGCAGTTTTAGCATAGAAGTGTCGAGGGCACAGGGAATATGTAACGTATCAGGAGAAGGTTTGATGTCATGTAAACCATCCGTAACAACCCCGAACCCCTCGGCGCCTACAGCCAAGTGCTGCAGCGCACTGTCACAAGCAGACTGGGGATGTCTTTGCTCTTATAAGAATTCTCAGTGGTTGCCTTCTTTAGGAGTTGATCCAACACTTGCAATGCAACTCCCTGAGAAATGCAAATTCCCTAATCCTCCCCATTGCTAAAGCACTAATTAAAAGTAAACTCTTTCATTTCCATATATAGTACGTTGAAATTAAGTGTTGGTCATTCAATTAATCGGCCGTAGCTATATTTGTACAACTTAATTCCGGTTATTCCAAACCCCACTTGTGAAAATATAATGGGTATGTTATTGTTTTAATTCTGGTTACTACCTTATTGTGTGTATTTTGAGCTTTGTTTATCTTCGTCTTTGGTTTCTAACTAAGGCCTATAATTCCCCTTTCATTATGGTTTATTTGGAGAAAATTGTTTGTTGGTTGTTTATTTTGGCTTGCATGGTTTATTAGTTTGGTGTTTTAGCTCAATAATTGCTTTAGCTTCATTTCTATTTTTTCACGAAAATGTGGAAAATTATTAGTGAAAGAAAAAATGAAAATCAAAACAGCGAGAGAACTGTTTAAGGTGTGCCCAGTTGGGTTTTTTGGCCGGATCATTCAGTGAAATCCCAATAAAAAAATTAAGCCACATAATTTCGAGCTATATATTATCCGCTATCTGGTCAGTGGTCACACTGGACTTTGGAGGCTGGAGCAAAGTACCATCTCCAAGCTAGAACATTTTTTTGAATATATGGCATAGTGTTTTAGGTTGCCACATAGGCACTCAAACAAAAGTGTATTTAAAATTTATGAGTTCATGCAGTAACCTCAAGTTAATATGCGATAATATTTGAATTTATAGTTTTAACATTTATAAATATTCAATAAATTTTTAATACATATAGAAAGTATGAATAAAAACTATTGAGTTTACGTGAATCATAAGAAGTATTGTCCGTCTCTGCAGCCAAAGGCCATGATAAATGCAGTCACGTGGTAGGACTAGCATAGAACTCTTACAACCTATGTTGCCCAGACTCACTAAAAATGTTACCAGGTGCGTGTCGGATCCTCTAAAAGTATGTGCATTTTTGGAGGGTCCGACGGGGATGCGGCAGGATTTTGGAGAGTCCGGACAACATAGCTTACAACAGAGATGGTGATTTTACCATTATCCAAGAAAGTAACTTCATAAGACTAAGCATGTTCTGCTGAAAAAAGAAAACACAAAAATACAGAAGCCTAAGACATAACCATCGGACAACTGGAAAAAAGACAATACAACTGCTCCTTAAAGAGAAGAAACATGGAATTCTATTACTTTTTGATATTCCAAGCGTGGGATGACCGAGGCCCGGTTGCAATTCCCTCATAGTATTGGCTGTCAAGCTTTCCTTTGTTCCATTGTATGACAAAGTCAGAGAATAAATCGCGTGCAGTCTCAGACGAAAGATCTGAGAAGAACAAATTCTTCTTATCTTTCAGCCAAGTAGCAAATTCATTGTTCTTAGAGAAATAATCATCTTTTGATAACTCTTCAAACTTGTTTTTCTGAGAAAGAAGGTAAAGCAATATAATTAAAAATCAAAGATGGAGGAATAAAGCCTGAGTGAAAATGGATGTCCTAATTATTTTCATAAAGGAAGTCGTGAGAAAGAACAGAGGAGAAAACAGTTACTGCTACTGCTACAATCTAACAACTTTTCAAGTATTAAAGAGCTCTGAAAGTGTGGACGCCATTAACAATTCACCACACAGAAATTATTGCCCTTCTTGAATCTGACAGGTTCTCTTCAAAAGAATGATTCCTCCATATATGAATACCTTGGTTTACTTCACAAATACTATTTTATATCTGCAATCAAGACGACAATAGTCCAACCAAGATTTCAGATATCACAACTGAAGAAAATGGAACTCCAGTATTTTTCCAAGTTTACAGACTTATTTCTAAGCATCAGCCAGCCACATATGTAATGAAGACTCTCTACAAGAATTAACATAGATAACTGAAACGTCATACCACAAGAAAGCTATATCTAACTATCAGTTCCAGCCAAAACAGAAAAAGACGAGCAACCTATTATATTCAACAGATTCAACACCAACTTAAACCAATGCTACCTACATACAGCAACAAATTAGTGCGGAGGATAATAACTATGCGAGCAGATAACAATTTCCTTCCACGAGATATGATACAGAGTAAAATGGTAAGCTTGAGAATGTTATTTTGAAGCAAAAGAAATGTAGGTATTAAACAAGAAGCACTCACCGATTTATCCTTATGTTTGTGGCTCTTGGTTTTGTGCTTTTCCCCTGACTTCTTCTCTGAAGCAATATCAGTGAGTCAGTGTGTCTAACATATCTTCTAGCACCAAACCAGTAACATACATGGAAACCATTTAATCTAAGTGCACACATCTCCCTATGTATAAACATACATTATTTAAAATATCAGAAACGACCATTTGCTATAATAATCATACAACATAACTATAGTGGTTTAAATCTATAAAGCTACAAACAAGATGTCACCATGAGTCGCACAAAATAATGGAGTGAAACCTAATAATACCAAGAACAAAGGTTAGTAACATGAAGTAGAACCAGCAATCCAGCCTTTGATCCTTTGTTTAGATTGTAAAAGATTGCCTAAAATCTAACAGATCATCACTGACAAGTCACAAGTCTATCTCTAAGACTATTAGTTACTCCATCACTATATAAAGAGTTGAAAGAACCCAAGGGAACCCTAATTCTATTTGAACAAAATCGAAGACCTTTTCAATTATTAGAATAAGATATCCTAGCTTTGACTCGCATCCGTACATGGATTGCACTCTAAGATCTTGGAGTTCAGTAAATAACACCATTGTAAATGGAAGATCTGAACAGAGAACTCCATTTCAAAGAAGAAGGCTTAGTCACTAGCAAGCACCCATCATTTCCAAAGGCAAATGGTGTACTAACCCATCATTATTGATATTGCTTTTCCAGGTATATTTTCTGACACTTGGCTCGCTGGTACTATTTTTATGGTTATGTTGTTGTTACCATTCTATTGTCGCATGTCATCTTCTTGTGCCGAGGGTCTATCGGAAACAACCTCCAGAATAGGGGTAAGGTCTGCGTACACACTTCGCTCCCCAGACCCCACTAGTGGGATTATAGTGGGTTGTTGTTGTTGTAAATGGTGTTCTAACTATTTCCACATACGTACCCATCATTTTTCTTCTTTTTCTTTTTTATATGTGTTTGTGTGCAGACCTAATTTATTGTTTAGTTGCTTAATAAATGGCAGATCACATAACCTACACGTAACTATCAATTGAATTGGAAACCAAAGCAAAAGGATTGCTGAGCGGCATAATACTTGCTTTCCCTTTTCAAACTCATTATACTAATCAGTGCAGCAAACCCTAACAGCAACAACATCAAATACTAAATAGCAAACGTTTTACGGAACTAAACGAACCCTTCTGAGGCCCAATTAAAGAACAAAATCCCTAAATTTTCATAATAAAATCAGTAAATTCTCAGCTTATTTTGTAATAATACTGAACAGAACTCATATACAAAATTTAAAATAAAAATAAAAATTGTGCAAGTACCTTCACTAGAATGGGATTTGTGCTTCTCCTTCTTGGATTTGTCCTTCTTTTCTTTCCTTCGCTCTTCATCCCCTTTGATATTCTGGCGTTTGCTTTTCACTTCATCTAGACACAAACACGTATAAGCCCATATATATATATATATATATATATATATATATATATATATATATATATATATTCAAAAATTATCTCTTTGCAGCTTTTGGAAGACACAAGAAAGGAAAAAACCTCGTGGAGAAGAAGGCGAACTTCTCTTATGCTTCCTCTTCTCCTCCGGCGTCTTCTTATCGCTCCCCATTTACTCGCACCTCTGATTCTATTTGCAGAAGAACAAATCTTGAGATTGTTGTCTTCCTTTTATTTATTTTAGTAAATTTATATTTATACTAACTACTATTGATAAGCTTAAATGAGATAGAATATATATTGAATATTTCTTGCATATGCATATAATAATTAATTTTATATATTTTACTTTACTATATTATAGAGGAGCGAGTCCGGAACCAAAATGTGGTTCTTTTGGACTCAAAGAACAAAAATGAGCGGAAAAAGAATATAGTGACTGTATAGGTCCAAATTTGGTAACCACAGTAACGGATAAGCAAGACAAAGGACAGGGTCGACCACGATACAACGACTGCAGGTCGTCCTCATAAAGGTTGATGCCAGAAGCGGGCAGCTAAGATCGGATATTCTTTATGCTGTACCTTTTAGGATTTTTGGGGAATGTGTCTTATAAATAGGAAGAGATAGGGGACGGGGGGGGGGGATCTGCCTTTTTTTTTCTGAACTGGGAACATATTGTAAAAGTTGAAAGGAAGAATATATGAAAGAGTTGTCTTATTCATTTATTCAAGCACATGTTGTTCAACCTTGATCCATAAATCTCAAGATCCCATACACATTTTGACCTCTCGCTTTTCCATGTCGTCGTCAGAGAAAAGGAACATTCCAATCATATAATCATTAGGTGATAGTTCCTTTCCCGTTATAATCCTTGTCATTACTCACATTTATTATACATTTATGCTATAGCATGTATTATCAATCATAGCACATTAAGTTCATTGTTTAATGCTCCTAAACTCTAATCGCTATACAAGAGCTTTATTTTATTCGATCTAGAATTTATTAAGTTCAAGGATTCGTCCCTTCTAATTTATTATTAATTGGTTTAGCAATTATTTGCTCAAACAATTTGGCGCCGTCTGTGGGGAGGTTTTTAGTTGAAACTATAGTTCTTTCTAGATCATAAAAAAAACAGTCATCTCTTCTTCGTTTGCACGAACTAACAATGGCAGGAAAAGGCGATGCAAGACTGAAAGCAATAGCAGGCGTCACCACCAACATTTTGAACACCATTAACGAAGATGGCAGGGAAGACAATGAAAATGTGACACCAAACACTATGCCGAGGCGAAGTGCTTCACCTCCCCTCACGAAAGCGTGACACCTTCACGCGAAAGGGGAGCCTCCACATCTACAGCTGAAGAAGCACCACCAGTAGTGAAAAAATTACTAGAAGAGTGGCTGACAAACACTTTAAACATTATACTCGACAGACCTGCTCAAAGGGAGAACAAAAATACCGCGCAAGCAGATATCATAACAACCACCGGCAAGCAGCCCATTCCTCAAACATGAAACACTTACCCCACTGTTGATGCAGGTAATGATGCGCTAGCAGCCGTTCTAAAAAATGGAAGAAATGGAAAACAAAAACAAGGTGCTCCGTGACCAGATGAGGGAGCATCAAGAAAGGGTCGATAAATTCGCCCCAAAGTTACTACCAAAACGAGACATTGGTCGATTCGTCGAACAACCGTACAACGAGGAAACGGCTCCACACGCTATTCCCAAAACCTTCAAAATACCACCGTACCTAAAGATATACGATGGTACTACAGACCCAGAAGATCACATCATCCACTACGTCACAACGGTGAATGGCAACGATCTTTTGAAGGAGCAAGTACCATCAGTATTACTAAAAAAGTTCGGCGAAACCTTGACAGGGGGAGCCTTAACCTTGTATTCACAACTGCCAGCGCGATCAATAGCAACGTTCGAGGAAATGGCCGACAAGTTTGTCACCGCCCATGCAGGGGCTAAAAAGGCGGAAGCTAGGGTGAATGACATATTCTCTGTTAGGCAATCTCCTGGCGAGGGACTCAGGGACTTCCTCGCCCAGTTTAACAGGGTGAGAATGAGCCTACCAAATGTATCAGAAAGGATGGCGGTAGCGGCCTTCCAGAATGGGTTAAGCAGGAACGGGTCAAGAGCAACTAGAAAACTATTAAGCAGGCTCATGAAATACCCTCCCACCACTTGGGAAGAAATCCATAATGCCTATTGTGCCGAGGTGAGAGCCGACGAGGATGACCTTAACGGTCCGACCCAACGACTAATGTTAGTTCAAGTAAAATCAAGGAAAGATCATCGTAACAATGGTCGAAGGGATCAGTCAGGCCCCTGTCTCAACCGAGAAAGACAGCAACCCTACGTCAGAATAGTCGTCCCACAGTCTCATCGACATACGGAAGGGCCGCCCAAGCCACACACAGGGACTCAGCGAAACAAAAGAGGTATGCCTCAACTCTTATCCGCTTATAATTTTTGTGTTTCTCTTTCAGAAATAATGTACGCACTAGAGAAGCTTGGCACAAAGGTGAAATGGCCACAAAAGATGAAGTCCAACCCAAGTACTCAGAAGTCGAACGTTCTCTGTGAATTCTACCAGGAGCAGGGTCACAAAACCGAAGGCTGCATAGCTCTACGGAAAGAGGTAGTAAACATGTTGAACCAAGGGCACGTGAGGGAACTGATGAGCGATCGTGGACGAGCCAACTTTTCCCCTGGACGTGAACAACACCAGGGACCTCCAAAGCCAACCTCCCCCACTCGCACCATCCAAATGATCATCGGTGGAGGCGATGAAGCGACAATAAACCATGTGAAGTTCACCATTACACAGAAACTGAAACGGTCAGTCACCCACGAACGGTCCGACGACCTCGGAGACAGTATCATCTTCGATAAGTCGGATACCGACGATTTGACTTTCCCTCATTTTGATGCTCTTATTATTACTTTACATATTTCCGATACCGATGTAATAAGAATAATGGTAGACAACGAAAGCGGCGCGTGTATTATCCACCCTCAAGTCCTCGCACATCTGAGACTCGAAGACAAGATAGTATCGCATTGTATAACACTAACATGTTTTAACAATGTAGTTGAACGAACCTCTAGGGAGATAACGCTACCTGTTTTGGCCGGGGGAGTCACCCTAGAAATAAGATTCCATGTCATGAACTAAGACACAGGTTACAACGCCATCATAGGACGGCCATAGATACACGCCATGAGGGCCATCCCGTCATGCCTATATCAAGTAATCAAGTTCCCTACTCCCTAAGGAATATTCAATATCCAGGGCGAACAATGCACCACCCAAGAATGCCATCGTATCGCCCAGGATTGCACGTACACCCATCAGTTGAAGGGAACAAATGCAGAGGCATAACAATTACCAAAGTCGGGGACTGAACTCGACGTACAAACAGACGTCATCAGGGACCCCGACATCGTGGAAGTTGCTGAATCAACGGTAGAAGATCTCGATCCCGTCCAACTGAACAACAGCGGTAGAAACAAAAAGGCTTACATCGGACATAAGCTCTCAGAACCAGGTAAATTTCACAAGATTTTAATTGACAATGCCGATCTTTTTGCTTTCTCCCATGCAGATATGCCAGGTATTGCGAAAGACGTGGCCACACACAAGCTGAATGTCGACCCACTCTATCCACTAATGCAGCAAATAAGAAGGAAATTCAATGCCGCAATCAATGAGGCCGTAAGTGATAAAGTAGATAAGCTCCTCGCCAACGGCTCAATCCGGGAATCAAAATACCCCCAGTGGGTCATCAATGTGGTCATGGTAAAAAAGAAAAATGGAAAATGGCGGATGTGCGTAGATTTCACAGACCTAAATAAGGCATGCCCAAAAGACTCATTTTCATTGCTTCACATAGACCATGTCATCGACACAACAACATGACACAAATTGCTAAGCTTCTTGGACGCTTACTCGTGTTACAACCAAATCCTAATGGAGGAGGAGGACTAAGAGAAAGCTACTTTTATCACCCATCAGGGAACGTACTGCTATAGAGTCATGCCATTCGGATTCAAGAATGCGGGGGCAACGTACCAAAGGTTGGTCACCAAGATGTTCAAAGATCAACTCAGTAAAACAATGGAAGTTTACATCGATGATATATTGGTCAAGTCAAAAAGGAAAGAGGACCACATCGATCACTTGAAAGAAGCCTTCGGTATATTAAGGCAGTACGACATGAAACTAAACCCCGAAAAATATGCCTTCGGTGTAACCTCGGGCAAATTTCTTGGTTTCGTGGTATCACAAAGAGGCATCAAAGTCAACCCAGATCAAATCAAAGCCATTGAAGGAATACCTAAAGTATTAACCAACAAGAAACAAGTGCAAAAACTGACTGGCTGTAAGCCTCCCTGTCAAGATTCATCTTGCGATCATCTGACAGATGCCACAAATTCTTCAACGTGCTGAAAAAAGACAACGGGCTCCAGTGGAATTCAGAATGCATCGACGCCTTAAAAGAACTAAAGGCATACTTGTCCTCGCCCCCACTACTTGCCAAAGTAGAGCCCGGCGAACGCCTCCTAGTATATTTGGCTGTTTTAGAAATTGCGGAAAGTGCGGTGCTGGTTCACGAGAACAAAGGTACGCAATATCCAATTTATTATATTAGCAAAACCCTAGTCGATGCCGAAACGAGGTACCCCCACTCGAGAAGTTGGCCTTAGCACTGGTCATAACTTTACGAAAGCTTAGACCCTATTTTCAGTGCCACCCCATATCAGTGGTGACAACCTTCCCTTTGCGGAGCATCCTACATAAACCCGAATTGTCAGGAAGTCCAAGTGGGCCATAGAACTGAGCGAGCACGATATCAACCACGAACAACGATAAAATTGCAAGTACTCGCCGACTTAGTCGCCGATTGCAGTGCCAAAATAATGCTCGAGGTCGAGTAAGAAGCTTCCCATACCTCCCCTAGGCAACCCGACCTCTGGGTCCTTTACAGTGATGGTGCATCCAATGCGTGGGGATGTGGACTGGGACTCGTACTCGAGGTCCCAATAGGGAAAGTTATCCGCCAGTCCATACCGTGCCCCGATATGACTAACAATGAGGCCGAGTATGAGGCCGTAATTGCAGGGTTAAAGCTAGCTCTCAAATATGGAGCATGACGGGTCATCCTCAAATGTGACTCACAACTCGTCGTCAACCAAGTTATAGGGACTTTCCAAATCAAAGAGCAAAGGCTACAAAAGTACCAAGCAAAAATTCACAAGCTACTGCCAGAATTCAATGAATGTCGAGTAGACCAGATACCTCAAGCTCAAAATATCGAGGCAGATGGCCTCGCCAAGCTAGCAGCAGCCACCAAAAATATCACTAAAGAAAAGGTGGTCACTCTCCTCCACTCATCAATAGACCAACTCGAGGTACATTCCATAAATTTGACTTGGGACTGGCGCAGCCGCATCATGACATATTTGTAGGAGGAGTACTCCCACAAGACAGAAAAGAAGCCAAAAATCTTCGAATGCAGGCAACCAGGTTCAACACCATAAATCACGACCTATACAAGAGAATTTTCGGGGGCCCCTTGGCAAAATGCTTAGGGTTGAATCAAATAAGACGCGTGCTCAAAGAAGTGCACGAAGGTCATTGTGGCGCCCATACAGGCAACCGAGACCTTATCAGATGTCTCATTCAGGCAGGTTATTACTGGCCCACTATGAAAAAGGAAGCAGCAGATTACGTCAAGAGGTGCAAGCAGTGCCAAAAGTACGCGCCTATGATACATCAAGCGAGCTACAACCTCCACTCTATCACTTCGTCATGGCCAGTCATCAAATGGGTAATGGACATCATCGGACCCCTCCCAACGGGGCGAGGTAAGATACGTTTTCTTTTGGTTTTAGATGACTACTTTTTCAAATGGGTGAAAGCAGGTGCGTTCACCCAAATACGTGAATAGGAAGTCATCACATTCATATGGAGGAACATCATATGCCGCTTCGGCATCCCCAAAGAAATAAGCTGCGATAATGGGCCCCAATTCCAGGGAAAAAGACCACTGAGTTCTTCGAAAAATGGCGCATCAAGAGAATACTCTCCATGCCATATCATCCTGCTGGCAACGGTCAGGCCTAATCCTCCAACAAAACAATATTGAATATCCTAAATAAAAAGCTCGAGGACGCCAAAGGATTATGGCCGGAGTTGCTACTAGAGGTACTATGGGCCTACCGCACCACGCCAAAAACAAGCACAGGCGAAACTCCATATTCACTGGTGTACAGGACCGATGCTATGATACCTGTTAAGGTTGGAGAGCCTAGCCTGAGATACTCCAATGAAAGCGGACAAAACAATGACTAGAACAGAAAACAAGACCTCGACGAGGCAGAAAAACGAAGAGACATGGACTATGTAAGAATGGTAGCCCAAAAACAACAAGCAAAAAGGTACTACAATAAAAAGGCCAAAATACGACCACTATACGTCGGAGACTATATTCTCAAGGCCAAAACACAAGCGAGCAAAGACCCAAAAGAAGGCAAATGTAACGACCCGATTGGTCGTTTCATGAGTTACCACTCCGTTTCCCCTATTTATGCTTCTTATTGCCTTGTTCAGCTGTATTATGTGTTATCGGGTTGGTTGACTCGGGTTCGGAGAGGTTTTAGTAAGGTTTAAGACACTTAGTCTCTTTTGAGTAAGCTTAAGTTGGAAAAGTCAACCAGATGTTAACTAATGTGATATGATAAAGGGCTCGGATGTGCGTTTTGATGGTTTGGATAGCTTTGGGAAGTGATTTGGGACTTAGGAGCATGATCTAAATGTGTTTTGGAGGTCCGGAGTAGATTTAGGCTTGAATTGGCGAAATTGGAATTTTGGCATTTTCCGATTGATAGGTAAGATTGTAATATAGGGGTCGGAATGGAATTCCGAAAGTGGGAGTAGGTCCGTGGTGTCATCTATGATGTGTGTTCAAAATGTTTGGTCATTCGGACGTGGTTTGATAGACTTTTTGATTGAAAGCGGAAGTTGGAAGTTTTTGAAATTCTTAGGCTTGAATCCGATGCAAATTTGGTGTTTTGATGTTGTTTTAAGCGTTACGAAAGTTGGAACAAGTTTGAATGATGTTATGGGATATGTTTGCATGTTTGGTTGAGGTCTCGAGGGCCTCGGGGGAGTTTCGGGTGGTTAAACGGACCATTTCATGTTGGAGGATATTGCAGAAAAACTGCTATTGGTGTTGCAGGTTTTTGACTTTCGCGTTCGCGATGCATGTCCTGCGTTCGCAAAGGGTTAGGATGGGAGGCTGTTAAGTTGGCCTTCACGTTCATGAAGATGGTCCCGCGATTGCAAAGGGTCGAGATCAATGGTCATCGCATTCGCGAGGGCTCTGCTGTGTTCGAGTGGAGGAAAGACGACAAGATGGGTCCAAGTCAGTTTATTCTTCGCGTTCGCGAGTGGTTGCCGCGTTCGCGCTGAGTTGTGAAGCTAATTCTTCGTCTTCGCGTGCATAGGGTCGCATTCGCGATGAAGGGGAAAATGGTCAACTTAAGTTTGTGCTTCGCGAGCGCGAGGCATTGACCGCGTTCGCGAAGAAGGATTTTGAATAGCTGGGCAGAATGTTTTAAAAGGCCATATCCGCGATTTTGGGTCTAAGTTTCAACATTGTTGGGCGATTTTAGAGCTTTTTGAGGAGGATTGAAGAGAGAATCAAGGGGAAACACTTGGAAGTAAGATTTATGGACCTAATACTAAATCCTAATGTGATTTCTACCTAATTAATCATGGAATTTGTGGAATTTAAGCCTAAAAATTGGAAGTTAGGGCTTGAAAATTGGAGACCTAAATCTAGGGATTTGAGGGGTCATTTGTGATTGGATTTTGATGTATTTAATATGTATGAACTCATGGAAAGACAAGGAGTTTGTTGATGTAATTTTTATCGAATTTCGAGATGTGGGCCCGGGGATCGGGTTTGGTTAATTTCGGGATTTGTGTCGTAATTTGATTACTTTCGAGTGGGATTTGTTACCTTAGCATATTTTGATGGTTATGTACTGATTTTGGTTAGATTTGGAGCATCCGAAAACCAATTCGAGAGGCACAGGCATCGCAGGCTAGAGTTTGGACCGGATAGAGGTAAGTAATGATTGTAAATGCTGTCCTGAGGGTATGTAACCCCGAATTTCACATCGTTGTGCTACTTTGAGGTGACGCACACGCTAGATGACGAGCGTGGGGTAGTACACCATTGGGGATTGTGATTTAGTCCGCCCCGTATGACTATTTAACTGCATATTTGATTGAAAACGGTTTGCTATCATCATGTTTTGGGCTGAATGCCATATTTGGGCCTCGTGCCAACTATTTTAGACCCTTAGGGGATTTTTACTACTATTCCTCACTGTTTTGATTTTATATTTGTACTCAGTCATGTTATATTCTACTATTTTTATAACTTAGCCATGTTTACTCTGTTTTGATATCTTAAATGATATTTTGGGCTGAGCCTCATATTTTATTGTGCCGGAGTGGCTTTTAGAGATTTCTAACTAAGTAGGGCCGAGGGCATGTGTGGTGAGGTTATTATGAGATCGGGCTACACGCTGCAGCAGCATTGTGCTGATTCATGATTTTTAGGCTGAGGGCCTGAGTTGTACGCCACGAGGTGGCTTGATATGAGGTCGAAAGCCTGTTTAATTATGCCATGAGATGGCTTGTTATTGCGCTTGGGCCGTAAGGGGCCCCTCCTGGAGTTTGTACCACCCTAGTGAGCGCGGGTACCTAGTGTGATATGTGATATAGCCCAAGGGGCTGATGTTATTCCATGTGATTGCCCGAAGGGCTGATTCTGTTGATATTTTGTCCGACGGGCTGATTTATGTATCTATCTTTTCTCCCTGTTTTTATTCACTCGTTGAACTATTAAAAGATGTTTTAAAGAAGTTTTCACTGAACTAAGGTGTTTTTACAAGTTTTCACTATTTTTATTGAATTGTGTTGGTTTTATACTGCCTCTTTGTAGCATTTTGCTGTGTTTTATGTGTTTTCTTATCGCTCAGCTGCCTTTACTTTTATTACTTACTGAGTTGGCGTACTCACATTACTCCCTGCACCCTGTGTGTAGATTCAGGAGTCTTGGGTCACGCTAGCAAGGGCTGATTGCTTCCAGCAGGCTGTTCGGAGTTCATTAGGTAGCTGCTCGGTGTTCGTAACCCAGTGTTTATCCTTCCTATCTTTATTTTCCTTGTACTAGCCTTGTACTAGACTATATAGACTTTTCATTCTCTTAGACGGATGTTCTAGATGCTCATCACTGGTGACACCCCGATGTTGGGTTGTGTTTATTTCCGCATTTGTTTTATTTCACTTTATTTTGGGATTTATCACTTATTAGTGACTTAAATTGAATTATTATAACTTTTTAAATGGATTGGGAGTTTCTGATAGTTGGCCTTGTTTCACAATAGGCGCCATCACGACCGGGTCTGAATTTAGGGTCGTCACAGCAAACTAGGAACCAATTGGGACGGGTCATACAAAATCACAGCAGCAGCAAGCAAAAGAGCATTCCAACTAGAAACAATAGGAAAACTACTACAAAATAATTGGAATGTCTCCCACCTCAAATACTTCAACTTCTGAAAAAGGACAACCCTCAAGTCGTACTCTTTTTCCCTCACCCGGGTTTTGTCCCAATTGGGTTTTCTCGGGGAGGTTTTTAACGAGGCAATGTCTCAAAGTTCAAAGTGTAATTCATCGCCCTGCCTGCCGACTACCTCTCCGGGCCGAGCGATGAAGGGACTAGATACATGGAAACGTCTCCCTCGAATTACTTAACATTCGACCTCGCTCGAATTACTAAACATTCGACCTCGCTCGAATTACTTAACATTCGACCTCACTCGAATTACTTAACTTTTGACCTATATTTATCCTAGGTTACATAGGTCTCACAATTCATGAGCAGGTTTAGTAGAGTCTCACGGATCGGTACGGAGACGTCTGTATTTATCCTCGAGAGGCTGCAGAACCTTTAGGAAACTTCATATTCTTGAAATTCTTGTCATGCGAATCTGTTGATCTGAGTACTAAACTTCTATTATTCTATTCTCTCACAGATGATGAGGACATAAGCGACCGTTCAGGATGGATGACCACCAGTGCCACCAGCTGGGGCCACTAGATGTTGAAGACGCGGTCGAGGCCATGGTACGGGCAGGGGTGTAGCCCGCACAGTAGCAATGACAGCACCTGTAGATCTACCAGCCACCCCAGTTCAGGATCAGGTCCCAGTTGTGGATGCTCCAGCAGCACCAGCTCAGGCACCAGCTGTGCCCATTGTGATTTCGGGTCTTTAGGAGGCCCTGGCTCAGATTTTATCAGTATGCACTAGCTTAGCTCAGGCAGTCTCAATTACTACAATCGCAGCTACTTCTCAGGCCGGGGAAGGTACTCAGACTCCCACCGCTCTCACACCTGAGTAGGTTGTGCAGGGATTCAGACACCGGGGGCACCTCCAGCTCTGCCGATTGCAGCTGTTCAGAACTATGGAACTCCTGCCATGCTAGAGGACGAGCAGTGCAGGTTGGAGATCTTTGGTAGAATTCAGCCTCCGATTTTCAGTGGTGCAGAGGGCGAGGATGCCCAGGGTTTCTTGGACAAGTGTTAGTGGATTCTTCGTACGACGGGTATTCTGGAGACCAATGGGGTTGCTTTCACTACTTTTCAGTTTTCTAGAGCTGCCTTCACTTGGTGGGAAGCCTATTGGTGTAGCACCCCTTACCTGGCAACAGCTCTCCGTTCTCTTTTTGGAGAAGTATATGCCACAGTCTCGCAGAGAGGAGCTGCATAGGCAGTTTGAGTGGTTGTGTCAGGGAGAGATGACTGTGACGCAGTATGAGATGAGGTTCTCGGAGCTAGCTCGTCATGCTGTTTGGTTGGTTCCTATGGAGAGAGAGAGAGAGAGAGAGAGAAGATTAGGAGGTTCATTGATGGCCTCACATATCAACTTCAAATTCTCATGACCAGGGAGAGGGTGTCTGGTGCTACTTTTGAGGAGGTTATTGACATTGCTTGCGAGATTGAGTCAGTTCATCACCTGGAGCAAGATGATAGGGTGGCCAAGAGGCCTCGGGGATCTGGTAGTTATAGTGGTGCTCCTTCGAGGGGTCAGTTTTAGCACGATAGAGGCCGTCCATTTAGGCATGCTTAGTCAGCTCGCCCAGGTTATCGTAGGGCATCATCGTGTCATGGTTCTCATAGTTCTCATCAGGGCCAGTCATTTCTCAGTGCCCTTCCGGACCAGAGTTCATCCCGTGCTCTGTCAATTCAGGGCTCTTCTATGCCAGGTGTATCTGCTAGTCATTCTGGTGCTAAGGGTTCCCTTCAGTCCCCGTCTCTAGCACCAGGGAGTTGCTATGAGTGTGGAGAGTTGGGTCATATGTAGATGCAGTGTCCTCGTCATCTTGGGAGTTTATCTCAGTAGAGGAGTCAGCCAGTTACTTCACCACCACCCACCCACCCAGCTAGGGGTGGAGGTTAGTCGGCTAGGGGTCGCCCTAGAGGGGGAGGTCGATCAGGTGGCGATCAAGCCCGTTTCTATGCACTTCTATCTAGACCCGATGCTATTGCTTCAGATGCTGTGATTACAGGTATTATCTTAGTTTTCCATAGAGATGCCTCTGTATTATTTGATCCCGATTCCACTTATTCTTATATGTCATCATACTTTGCTCATTATTTGGATATGCCCCGTGAGTCTCTTGTTTCATCTGTTTGTGTATCTACTCCGGTGGGCGATACGGTTATTATAGACCGTGTATACCGATCATGTGTGGTGACTATTGGGGGTCTGGAGACCCGAGTGGATCTTTTGTTGTTATGTATGGTAGACTTTGATGTTATATTGGGCATGGATTGGCTATCCCTGTGTCGCGCTATTTTGGACTGTCATGCTAAGACAGTGACTTTGGCTATGTCAGGTGTGCCACGGATTGAGTGGCGAGGTTCGAACGATTATGTTCCTAGTAAGGTGATTTCATTCTTGAAGGCCTAGCGTATGGTTAGGAAAAGTTGTCTTTCATACTTAGCCTTTGTGAGGGATGTCGGTGTAGAGACTCCTAGTATTGATTCTGTTCCTGTTGTGAGGGATATTCCTGATGTGTTTCCTGCAGACCTGTCGGGCATGCCACTGGATAGGGATATTAATTTTAGTATTGACCTGGTGCCGGGAACTCAACCCATTTCTATTCCACCGTATTGTATGGCACCAGTGGAGTTGAAGGAGTTAAAAGAGCAGCTTCAGGAACTCCTTGATAAAGGGTTTATCCGGCCTAGTGTGATGCCTTGGGGTGCGCCTATTCTATTTGTGAAGAAGAAGGATGGCACGATGAGGATGTGTATTGACTACATGCAGTTGAATAAGGTAATAATCAATAATAAGTATCGTTTGCCTCGTATCGATGATTTGTTTGACTAGCTTCAGGGAGCTAGAGTGTTCTCCAAGATTGATCTCTGTTCAGGTTATCACCGGTTGAAGATCAGGGACTCGGATATTCTTAAGACAGCTTTCATGTCCCGATATGGTCATTATGAGTTCTTGGTGATGTCT
The DNA here is from genome assembly GCF_000393655.2 of Nicotiana sylvestris. Taxonomy (NCBI): domain Eukaryota; kingdom Viridiplantae; phylum Streptophyta; class Magnoliopsida; order Solanales; family Solanaceae; genus Nicotiana; species Nicotiana sylvestris. The sequence goes on from NC_091059.1 coordinate 189,761,949, forward strand.
TTTGGGCTGACCAATGCCCCAACAACATTCATGCATTTGATGAACAACATGTTTCAGCCTTATCTTGACTCGTTTGTCATAGTCTTCATTGATGATATTCTGGTGTATTCGCGTAGTCAGGAGGAGCATGCGAAGCATTTGAGAGTTGTGTTGCAGAGATTGAGGGATGAGAAGCTTTATGCAAAGTTCTCCAAGTGTGAGTTTTGGATCAGTTCAGTGGCTTTCTTGGGGCACGTGGTGTCCAGTGAGGGTATTCAGGTTGATCCAAAGAAGATAGAGGCAGTTCAGAGTTGGACCAGACCGTCCTCAGCCATAAAGATTTGTAGCTTTCTTGGTTTGGCGGGTTATTATCGCCGGTTTGTTCAGGTATTCTCATCTATCGCATCGCCCTTGACCAAGTTGAATCAAAAGGGTGCTCTATTTAGGTGGTCGGATGAGTATGAGGAGAGCTTTCAGAAGCTCAAGACTGCCTTGACCACAACTCCAGTGTTAGTTTTGCCATAAGATTTATGTTCATATATCGTGTATTGTGATGCTTCACGAGTCCGTATTGGGTGTGTGTTGATGCAGGAGGGTAGAGTTATTGCTTATGCTTCTCGTCAGTTGAAGCCCCATGAGAAGAACTACCCGTTCATGATTTGGAGTTGGCTGCCATTGTTCACGCGTTGAAGATTTGGAGGCATTATTTGTATGGTGTGTCTTGTGAGGTGTTTACTAATCATCGTAGCCTCCAACACTAGTTCAAGCAGAAGGATCTTAATTTGAGGCAGCGGAGATGGTTGGAGTTACTAAAGGATTATGATATTACTATTTTGTACCATCTGAGGAAGGCCAATGTGTTGGCCGATGCCTTGAGTAGGAATGCGGTGAGTATGGGAAGTTTGGAATATATTCCAGTTGGGGAGAGACCTCTTGCAGTTGATGTTCAGGCCTTGGCCAATGGTTCGTGAGGTTGGATATTTCGAAGTCCAGTCGGATAATGGCTTGTGTGATTTCTTGATCATCCTTATTTGATCGCATTAGAGAGTGCCAATATGATGATCCTTATTTGCTTGTCCGTAAGGACAGAGTTTAGCATGATGATGCCAGAGATGTGACTATTGGTGATAATGGGGTGTTGAGGATGCAGGGCCAGATATGTGTGCCCAATGTAGATATGCTTCAGAAGTTGATTATGGGGGAGGCCTATAGCTCGCGGTATTCCATTCATCCAGGTGCTGCGAAGATGTATCAGGATCTGAGGCAACATCATTGGTGGAGGAGAATGAAGAAGGACATTGTGGGATTTGTAGCTCGGTGTCTCAATTGTCAGCAGGTGAAATATGAGCATTAGAGACCGGGTGGCTTGCTTCAGCAGATGGATATTCCAGAGTGGAAGTGGGAGAGGATCACCATGGACTTTGTAGTTGGGCTCCTACGGACTTTGAAAAAGTTCGATGCTATTTGGGTGATTGTGGATTGGCTGACCAAGTCCGCGCACTTCATTCCTGTGTGTACTACCTATTCTTCAGAGCAGTTGGCAGAGATCTATATCCGGGAGATTGTTCGTTTGCATAGTGTCCTAGTGTCCATCATTTCAGATAGGGGCACTCAGTTTACTTCACAGTTTTGGAGGTCTGTGCAGTGAGATTTGGGTACTCAGGTTGAGTTGAGCACAACTTTTCACCCTCAGACGGACGGGCAGTCCGAGAGCACTATTCAGGTATTGGAGGACATGTTGCGCGCTTATGTCATTGATCTTGGAGGGTCATGGAATAAATTTCTACCACTCACATAGTTTGCTTATAACAACAGTTACTAGTCGAGTATTCAGATGGCTCCATAAGAGGCATTGTATGGTAGGCGATGTAGATCTCTAGTTGGTTGGTTTGAGCCGGGTGAGGCTAGGCTATTGGGTACAGACTTGGTGCAAGATGCTTTAGACAAGGTGAAGGTGATTTAGGAGAGGCTTCATACAACACAGTCAAGACAAAAGAGCTAATAGGGAGGTTCGAGATGTGTCCTACATGGTTGGTAAGAAGGTTCTGTTAAAGGTTTCACCTATGAAGGGTGTTATGAGATTTGGGAAGAAGGGTAATTGAGTCCTTGGTTCATTGGGCTTTTTGAGGCGCTTCAAAGGATTAGGGAGGTGGCTTATGAGCTTGCTTTTGCCACCCAGCTTATCAAGTGTGCATCCGGTATTTCATGTTTCTATGCTATGGAAGTATATTGGTGATCCGTCTCATATTTTGGATTTCAGCACGGTTCAGTTAGATGATGATTTGACTTATGATGTGGAGCTAGTAACTATTTTGGAGAGTCAGGTTCGGAAGTTGAGATCAAAGTATATAGCTTCAGTGAAAATGCAGTGGAGAGGTCGGCCCGTAGAGGAGGCTACCTAGGAGACTGATCAGGAGATGCGGAGCAGATACCCTCACATGTTTGAGGCTTCAGGTATGTTTCTTGACTCGTTCGAGGACGAATGTTTGTTTAAAAAGGGTAGGATGTAACGACCCGGTCGGTCGTTTCATGAGTTACTACTCCATTTCCCCCATTTCTGCTTCTTATTGCCTTGTTCAGCTATATTATGTGTTATCGGGTTGGTTGGCTCGGGTTCGGAGAGGTTTTGGTAAGGTTTGAGACACTTAGTCTCTTTTGAGTAAGCTTAAGTTGGAAAAGTCAACTGGATGTTGACTTATGTGATAAAGGGCTCGGATGTGAGTTTCGATGGTTTGGTTAGCTTCGGGAGGTGATTTGGGACTTAGGAGCGTGATCAGAATGTGTTTTGGAGGTCTGAAGTAGATTTAGGCTTGATTTGGCGAAATTGGAATTTTCGCGTTTTCCGGTTGATAGGTGATATTTTGATATAGGGATCGTAATGGAATTCCGGAAGTTGGAGTAGGTCCGTGGTGACATTTTTGACATTTGTGTAAAACTTCAGGTCATTCAGACATGGTTTGATAGACTTTTTGATCAAAAGCGAAATTTGGAAGTTTTTGGAATTCTTAGGCTTGAATCCGATGCAAATTTGGTGTTTTGATGTTGTTTTAAGTGTTCCGAAGGTTGTAACAAGTTTGAATGATGTTATGGGATATGTTGTCATGTTTCCCGAGGTCCTCGGGGGAGTTTCGGTGGTTAAACGGACCATTTCATGTGGGAGGATATTGTAGAAAAACTGCTGTTGGTGTTGCAGGTTTTTGACCTTCGCGTCCGCGATGCATGTCCCGCGTTCGTGAAGGGTTAAGATGGGAGGCTGTGAAGTTGAACTTCGCATTCGCAGAGGTGGTCCCGCGATGACGAAGGGTCGAGATCAATGGTCATCGCGTTCACGAGGGCTCTGCCGCATTCGTGTAGAGGATATGCGACCAGATAGGTCCAAGTTAGTTTATTCTTCGCGTTCGCGCTGAATTGTGAAGCTAAGGCTTCACGTTCACATGCATGGGGTCGCGTTAGCGATGCAGGGGAAAATGGTCAACTTAAGTTTGTGCTTCGCGAACGTGAGGCGTTGACCGCATTCTCAAAGAAGGATTTTGAATAGCTGGGCAGAATATTTTAAAAGGCCATATCCGCGATTTGGGTATAAGTTTCAGCATTGTTGGGCGATTTTAGAGCTTTTTGAGGAGGATTGAAGAGGGAATCAAGGGGAAACACTTGGAGGTAAGATTTATGGACCTAATACTCAATCCTAGTGTGATTTCTACCTAATTAATCATGGAATTTGTGGAATTTAAGCCTAAAAATTGGAAGCTAGGGCTTGGAAATTGAAGACCTAAATCTAGGGATTTGAGGGGTCATTTTTGGTTGGATTTTGATGTATTTGGTATGTATGAACTCGTGGGAAGACAAGGAGTTTGTTGATATAATTTTTATCGAATTCGGACACGTGGGTCCGGGGGTCGGATTTGTTTAATTTCGGGATTTGTATTGTAATTTGATTACTTTTGAGTGGGCTTTGTTCCCTTAGCATATTTTGATGGTTATGCTTTGATTTTGGTTATATTTGGAGCATCCGGAGGACGATTCGAGAGACAAAGGCATAGCGGGCTAGAGTTTAGACCGAATAGAGGTAAGTAATGATTGTAGCTGTCCTGAGGGTATAAAACCCCGGATTTCACATCGTTGTGCTACTTTGAGGTGACGCACACGCTAGATGACGAGCGTGGGGTCGTGCACCGTTGGAAATTGTGACTTAGTCCGCCCTGTATGACTGTTTTACTGCGTATTTGATTAAAAACTATTTGCTATCATCATGTTTTGGGCTGAATGCTATATTTGGGCCTCATGCTAACTGTTTTGGACCCTTAGGGGATTTTTACTACTATTCCTCACTGTTTTGACTTTATATTTGTACTCAGTCATGCTATATTCTACTGTTTTTATAACTCAGTCTTGTTTATTCTGTTTTGACATCTTAAATGATATTTTGGGCTGAGCATCATATTTTTATGTGCCTGAGTGGCTTTTAGAGATTTCTGACTGAGTAGGGCCGAGGACCCGTATGGTGAGGTTATTTTGGGATCGGGTTGCGCATCGCATGCAATATTTCATCAATCTGCCTTGCAGTCTTGTTGGGTGGGTAGAACTTATTCAGGAACTGCTTTACTAATTCCTCCCAGGTGACAAGGAATTGATTGGGAGCGAATTCAGCCAAGTCTGAGCTTCCCCAGTCTCAGAGAACAGGAACAGTAATAGCTTGATAGCTTTTGGGGTCACATTTGGCTGCCTTTGAGTCACACAAATTGACAAAAAAAATTTCAAATGTTGCTGGGGGTCTTCAATATGTGACCCGGAGAACAATCCCTTATTCTGCATCAGATGCAACATGTTGTTGGTGATCTGGAATGTCTCCGCTTGAATTGCGGGCACAGCTATAGCAGTTGCCAGGTTGTCAGCTGTGGGTTGAGCCCAATCATAAAGTGCAGCTTCTAGCACAAGAGGTGCCACCACTCTGACGTTTGGGTCAACTGGCTCATCCCTGATGTTTTCGTTGACGTTATCTACGTCACCCATGTCAAATTCAAGCTGGTGTGGTTGTTGTGTTTGTTGGATCCTCCTGTTGGCACGGTTCAATGCCCTGAATGTTTTCTCGGGGTCTGAAAGTCCTTCAAGCAGTTCTCCAGTCCTCGAAGAATTTCTAGGCATACACCTGAATTCCACAAGAGTTCAAACGTTAGAATTTCAATGAAAAATGTTTAACACCTTTGAAATTTGATTTGAACTAATAATTTTAACACTACTTTTAAGTTGTAATACATAACTCCGTTAGTTCCCCGACAACGGCGCCAAAATTTGATAATGCCCAACTATGCCTTTTAAAGGACAAAGCGGTCGCTGTAAATATAATCCAGTTTTTAAGTCCGTAATCGAATCCTCATGGAACTAACCTATCTATTACCCTCTTCGGCAATGTTATTATCAACTCAATCAATCTCTAGATGCAAGATTTTTGATCAATAACGATTGGGCTTTTGTTTAACTACTTCGACTACTATTAAAAACAACGGTAAGCTAAAACAAAGATAATTTAATGGTAAAAAGGTCTAGGGAAGTGATTTCCCCAATTGCTAGTTTAGGTCCTGACTCTTCCGCTATAATCTCGCCATAATACTCTATGAGGATTAAGAGCTATGGGTTATCGTAATTATCTCTCGATCAACTACAATAATTTACTAGAGCATTCTCTCGAACTACTCTAGCTGACAATAGTTATGCAACTCTAAAGTATCCCACCAAAGTTTTGTTATCTCTAAACCCACTTTTAAGTTCAAGTAATGAATCTCTTCAATTACGCAAAAGTGGTGTTGTTCAACCGCTGTCTAACCTAATACTCTTTCTCAAGCAATATAAGGTAATTAGACACGATTAATCAAAGGCACATTCAATTAATCACCATACAAAACGTAGTTGAACAATCATATCATAAATCCGGCTCGATTATAACAGCTTGAGTCAAAACTTCAACCAACAATTGGTTCCATCAACCCTAGATAAGTATTTAGCTACTCATAACAAAATAAGAGAAAACTACTAAATTGTTCATAATGTAAAATTGCAAGAATTAAAAGGAGATAGAAAAACTCTAATGTTTTATTGATCTTCTCACACTTGTTCTTCCTCCAAAAGTAGTCTAAAATTAGCTTCCCCCTTCAGTTGGGCGAGTTTCTAAAGCTTATAAGGGTTTTACAAAAGTTTCCCCGAAATTACACTTTGGTTTTCAAACTTCCAGCTGCGTGAACAGTGCATCGCGGTCGCGGCCAACCGCGGTCGACCGCGGTGAAAGCTGACCTTTCTACCTCACTTCAGTAACTTGTCGTGGTTCACCGCGGTCTCGATGGCCTTCTTTCCCAGGCCATTTATGCTTCTTTGTGTTCGGGTACTTGTCGAGTGGGTGTTTTTCTTCACATTATCGCCTCCAAAACACTCCATGTTGCTTCCTCTCATATAATATTCCCTGCTAAGCAAAAGAACACTATTTAGAGCATTTTGTTGGCAATTTATCTATAGAACAACAACAAAGTATGGTCATATTAAGGTGTAGATATCAACTATATCGCCTACTATCAGGCGCCCCCCTGGATAACAAGGGAATACATTTCAAGTTTTGGCATCAGGCGCCTACGTGGATAACAAGGGAATACATTTCAAGTTTTGGCATCAAGCGCCCACCTGGATAACAAGGGAATACATTTCAACTTTTTGTATCAGGCACCCACCCAGATAACAAGGGAATACATTTCAAGTTTTTGCATCAGGCGCCCACCTGAATAACAAGGGAATATATTTCGAGTTTTTGCATCAAGCACCCACCTGGAAAACAAGGGAATATATTTCGAGTTGTTGCATCAGGCGCCCACCTGGATAACAAGAGAATACATTTCAAGTTTTAGCATCAGGCGCCCACCTGGATAACAAGGAAATACATTTCAAGTTTTGGCATCAGGCGCCCACCCGGATAACAAGGGAATACATTTCAAGTTTTAGCATCAGACGCCCACGTGGAAAACAAAGGGAATACATTTCGAGTTTTTTGCATCAGGCGCTCACCTGGATAACAAGGGAATACATTTCAAGTTTTAGCATCAGGCGCACACCTGGATAACAAGGGAATACATTTCAAGTTTTAGCATCAGGTGCCCACCTGGATAAAAAGGGAATACATTTCAAGTTTTTGCATCAGGCGTCCACCTGGAAAACAAGGGAATACATTTCAAGTTTTAGCATCAGGCACCTACCTGGAAAACAAGGGAATTCATTTCAAGTTTCAACATCAGGTGCCCACCTGGAAAACAAGGGAATTCATTTTAGAAGTAGGCTCAAGACAACAGCAGGAACCCGCCTGAGGAATGAGGCCAATTCAAGTTAGAAATAGTAAAAGTTTGCCTCAAGAGTGCAAGTCAACAGTTCAAGATGCGCGACAAAACCGCAAAGGTTTCAAGATCAAGTTTGAAGATATATAGATAGGATTTTTGTAACTCATAAATCATAGATTAGTCTAGTTTCTTTTCGTTTTGTCTCGGTATAATAAGGAGTTCAACAAGCAGTAGCAGCGGCAGTGACAACGACAGTGAAATCACAACTTCTCGATAGTCCCAGCTACCAAAACTTTCAGAACTACACTGACCTGATTCCTTTACAGCCAAGGATATGTAGGCAACCTCGGAAGCAGGGTTCGGTCAGGCTTTTCAAAATTGCTTCTCATATAGTATCCAAATGGGAAAAAATCGCTCGTATTTGCTCACTTTATCTTTGCCCGGAAACTCTTCATGTTTTCGAGAAAAGAGGGGCAACTGTGAGCACGTGATTTTTGCCCTATGTGAAATACTCCTACAAATTAAAGAAATAGATTTTTCCCAAATTGTTTGCAATTTTATAGGATTTTTCGTAGAATTTTGTTAATTGTTTGCATTTTTGTGCACGTCTAATTCTGTTAAAATCATAAAAAAATATCAGAAAATATCATGCATTGCATTTAAATTTTTTGTTCATATTTTAGGATTAATTCGTTAATTTATTTCTTTATTAAAATGAAGATCACAAAAAATATCTTTCATTTTACATTTTAGCCTTTAATGCTAATTTAGTCATTTTCTTTCCTTTAAATTAGGATCAACTAATTTTGTAAATATTATAATTAGATAATTAACTTAATTTTGCAAATTAGATTAATTTAGGACTCAATTTAGATTTTTAATTAATTAAAGAAAAAGAAAAAAAAGAGAGAGAAAAGAACAAGTAAAAGAAAATAGGAAAATGTTTGGTCTTGTTATATTGGGCTAATTTGTTAATTAGCCCGAATTAAATTCCCCTTTCTTGACCCAATTCTGCCCAGTCCAATCCCTTTTACCCGGTCCAACCCCTTTAACACTAAACGATGTCGTTTCCTCTAGGTTTCAATCCCAGCTGTTGATCGTTCCAGATCCAACGACTGGGAACTGGTCATCAACTTATTATATAGCTGTCCGAAGTCGGCCCCCCAGTACCCTACTCATTTTCACTCTCCAGTTCCAAATCAATGAATCCCTAGTCGCCTAAAATCCCACCCACCGTTTCCGCCACCGGAAATCGCCTCACGGCTGTGGAACTTCTCCAAACCACCTTAAAATCTAACCCTGCAACCATCGTCCCCTCCTTTTTTCAAATCCCTAAATCTTTTCACTCAAACCCCGTCCAATCAGGCCAAATTTCATATCTTATAGCATGCAAAACCTAAGTCACATGATTTTGAATTTCCAAAGACGATTTAGGCCTGAAACTGGTGTTAATCGTTTGATCTCAACGAGAACATTCGATTAACACCTATTTTGATTTAAATCAGAGAAGGCCAGAGTCCTGCCCGAGCCAACTGTTATAGTTATATCTACTAATCTTTTCCTCTTTCTATTTCCTCGTTCTTCTCTTCTTCTTTATCTTCTTCTCTCTTTCTTCACTCTGTTTGCTTCTGTTTTCCCTTTATTTGACCAAAAATGAAGAAGTTTAGGGTTCCTTATTTTGGGTGTTTGACCTCAAATTCATCGGTTTGTCAATTGCTATTAGGTTTCTTAATTTGTCTTAGCTTATGTCTAATTAGTCTAACTTTTAAATCAGTCTAGTTTATTATTGTAGTTCTAGTTTCCTTTTGTTGTTATGATTCTCTGGTCTAATATATTGATCTGTTTGATTGGTTTAATTCTTAGAAATGGTTCATTATTGTTAGTTTTGGACTCATTTTAGTATTAGGTTTATATATTTCTGTTTCTGTTTCATTTCTGATTCGGTTCATGTTAAATAAATTTAGGGTTAGTTTAAAGGTTTAATTGCATAAGGATTTGTTCCTTCGATCTTTATTTTGTTTTGATTCTGGTCTTGTGTTGTTGGTCATGATTTGGGAATAAACAATACTTATAGGGGGTTAATTGAACAAATAGAAACTTAAGGGGGTCATGGGAGGGGTATGCAAAAAGAAATCTGGGTAGAAGCCTCTAGAATTTAGGGCAACTAGCTCTATTTGGCCAGCAAAAAATGCTGAAACCAATTAGAGGTTGTCAACTGTCCCATTTCTGTTAGAAAGATGTTTTTAGGGGTTGTGTGAGAGAATAATTCCCTGATTTCAGTTTTTCCAGCACATGGCATTTAGGCCTATAAAAATACCGTTTCTTCACTCATTTACACATATGCTGATACAGATTTCAGACTTTAGAAAAAACCCCAAAAAGTCCTGCACTGTTTCATTAAATAGCTAAATTTTCTCTGATTTTCACAAGAAAAGCAAGAACAAGTTCTCTTGAAATTTCTGGGGTTTTAAAGGCTTAAACATGGTTTAATTTTGGAGTTGTGCTACTGCTGCCGGCCTTCTGTTCTTGTTCCTTTATGCTGACTTCTAGGTTTCTTTTCTTCTGTTTGTTGTATCTAGGTATCTTCATGAGCTTTGAAATGCAAAAGTGAAGCTGTAATATGTTGGCTTGAAGTAGAAAACTCAGGTTCTCCTTTTTGTTTAATGTCTTCTTTGTTTTTATTTCTTTTATTTAAAGATTCTTTCCAGTTGTTTAAGTCTGTTTAAAACTGATGCTTTATTCTATAATTTAGTCACAATGTTTAGATGTTTGAAAGTTAGAATTGGTTTTAGTTGTTTCATGTGTGGCTGGACAGTTTGCTATGCCTAAAAGTTGTAATATTTGGGACTGTGTTAAAATGTTTGACTGTAGGCTGTCCATATGTGTTTGAATGGCTGAATACCCTCAGCTAAGTTAGTTTAAGGTTTAGTGTTATTAGCATGATTGCATATTTAGGGTTAGGATAATACATGAATGAGTTCATATTAATATGCAGTATGTGTTGAATCATGTTATGTTTGGCAAGGGTCAGAAATTTTATCATACCTCTCGATTTGCAATAGTAGCAAAGTTATTTCATGTGCAAGTTAATGGGATTTATGAAAAAGAAGGATTCTGGATCTTGTATTGTTAACAGTAATAGCATGCTAATGATTGGTCTTAAGATATGCTTTTGATTTTGTTGAAATTCTCAAGCAATCTGGGCTGCAATCGATTTTGAAGAAGTCGAGTCTCAATTAGGCCTGACATTGGCCCAGATTGAGACAGCCCAGTCAAGTTTCGAGCTGGGGCACTTCTACCATGACCCAATTTTTCGTTTTGCACTTGATTTAGAGCACCAATCGATTTCAATAATTTATTTCATCAAGTTTGCTTCGTACATAACCAAAACAGGTTTTAAACACTGAAGGCTTGTCCTTAAAAGCTTGGCTTGTTATTGGCCCAATTAAACCACTCATGCTGCTTGATGTTCGCCTTCATTTCCGGGCTCAATTTCGAGCCCAGTTTCTATTTTTAAGGATCTTTAGACGGTTTTGTGTCTACTGCTGGCCCAGTTTTTCCCAAAATAACTAAATACCTAGTATATTATCCAATGCCTACTTATAATTAGTAGTTTTAGATTGAACTTTAATAAAACTAAACTTGAACAACCATAATTCACTTTAGTTGAGTACAATATATTTTGTAAATAAGTTGAGGTGTGCTATCTAATCACATAGTCTATGGCCCTCACATCAATATCTTAACTAATGTAGAAAATGCTTCGAACTCTCGTATTCTGCTTTAGGTGCGTTAATTAAATAAATTATCATAGATGCGGGTACGGTTTCCTTGACGTAGTTATGATACTTAATTTTTAAATCCGGGGGTACATTTATGTGACCTGCCCATAACAATTAATAATGTTAATAATTTAAACATGTTGTAGATCATGGGTACGGTTTCCGTGACACGATTTGTAATGTGTACCAAACTAACAAGTGTACGACAATTGTAACTTGTTCCAGAATAATTCTATAAATAATTAAAAGTGGTCAAAGGTTAAAATGCACAATAGGTTTAAAACATATAATTAATCAGCTAATTAGGCCAATAATAATAGTTGAGCGACCGTGTAAAAACCACGAAACCTGGAAATGCCTAACACCTTATCCCAGGTTAACAGAATTCCTTACCCAGATTTTTGTGTTTCGCGGACTGTAAAATAGAGTCAAACTTCCTCGATTCAGGATTTTAAACCGGTGACTTGGGACACCATAAATTATCCCAAGTGGCGACTCTGAACTTAAATAAATAATCTCGTTTCGAATATTGTCACTTTAATTGAAAAAACTCCCCTATACCCCTTCCGGGGTAGAAAAAGAAGGTGTGGCAATGTGGAATCAAGACAAGAGAAATCAAGTCAACATCCAAGTTAAAGTGATTTCCACTGAATGTGTCTATTTCACAATTATGGGTGCCAATGTATTTACCCACAACCCACATATTTGTTTTCTTCTTCCTCGCACACAACATCAATTATAACCCGTAAATCATCTACAACAAATAACCTTGTATACATCTAGAGATAACTCCTATACCGTCATCTCACGACACTCTTTTACGCTGTACATTTTCACCGCCCTGCTTAGGCGCGCTTTATCAGGAAAAAATATGCCCTTTGACAGCACTATTGGTCTAGATTCATCACACATTACTGTCCGAATTTCTTCAATATCCCTTGTGACAACATCCACATCCGGCATACTTGGAAAATGATCAAGATAGGGAATCTCCCTTGAATGAAATGGCACGTGAGACTCGTACACTCTTGGTCTAACAGGGGGTGGAGCATGCTCCCTCGTCAAATCAGGTCCAACATTCTCTTCCTCCTCATCATCACCCTCATCAGGGAAGGGTGTGTCATCTTCGGACTCATCAACATTGTTGTCATAATTACTATTCTCTTCCTTGATTCTGTGTATCTGCCAGATCCCAATTAAATATGTCGTCTTTGGGTAATTGAGTCAGGACAGGACGTTCAAGTTACTTGTTTTCACTGCACAACCAACAAAACAATGAGTTACTCAAATTGATAAATACTTTACGTATAGCTATATCACTTCACTTAAAAATCAATATGTTGAAATCCCATGATGGACATTATCCTGTTGGTGATGCTCCCAGATGGACCACTATGATCCAACATACCAGAACTACACATATTCCAATTGACCATTGATTCATAACTTGTAAAATTTATATCTAGCCGGTATACCCTGTGGAATATATGAGTGTTAATACAAATTCAATACAGCAAAAAATAAACATCGTAACACAAAGGAAAATTGAAGTTTGCCACTCGTCTTGTGGATTATGTAAAGTAGGAGAGAAATTATTTCCTCGCTCCTCATTCGCCCGGGGAGATAAGTTTAGATCATGCCAAACTCTTTCAGTCGGAACCTCTTCGGCTAAAATTGCTCCAAAATAACCACCCGATGACTGAGGGATATCCCTGCTTTGCGCAATATCATTATTGCGAACGTCTTCAACCTTGACGTACATTTTCAATATTTTTATCGCAAGAAATTTCCAGTATTTATCCAGAGTCCTCAAAAACTCTCTCAGAGTTTGATCGTCCTCGATGTTAAACTCAGCATAACAAGCAACCCGTTGAGGAGTGACAGAATACGGATATCTTCCGGTTACTTTAAGGTTCACCGAGCGTTTGCTCACCCTCATTTTTTTTACATAACAACGATACCAATTTATCGTACTCCATTGTAAGTGGCAACTTAACATAACATTTTGGAGATAAACTATTGGTTACTGAGTTATTCGCCACCGCAACCTCCCCCCCCCCAATATAATAAAACTCTTACTTTTTGCTCTTCAGACATTATGACAAAATGCAAAACAACTTAACGAAGAAATATTTCAGAAGACTTGAGAATATTTATGAATTATTTTTTTAAAAATTCTTAACCTCCTTAAATAGGGCAAAACCAGTTCGGGGGTACAATTTTTTAAGGTATAACGCCTTAAATAAGGGCGTCATACCTTAAAAAATTATTGTTATGTCAGTTAAGGCTAGAAGATTATTAGTGAGCCCACAAAATATGTATAGCGCGGTAATAAAAGGCGATATACTTCCTGTCTTTCCAAATTCAAGTATAACGCGGTAATAAAGGGCGCTATACCTCCCGTCTTTTCAAATTCACGTATAATACCCTTAAAAAGGGCGTTATACATATTTTGGTCGCCATTTCCCCCCACATATTTTGGTCCATTGAGTCTAGAAGAACCACATTTTGGTTCTGTACTCCTGTTTACAGCAACCTATGCGTAAATTGAATGTTGCTATAGGTGTAACATTAGCGTTTTCCTTTGTTTCTTTGAACTGTCAAAAAATGTTTCTTCAGCGTCTACAATTTCGACAGTCTTTCTTTATGCTCTTGTTTTCATGTTTGTTTGTGTTCTTGTTGGATCTTCTACCTGCTGCTGTGTTCCTCTTTCAATTAATTTTGCCCATTTATTTTCCTCTTTTTCCTTCATCTGTTTTTCCTTTATGTGCTTCTTTTGGGTTCTCCTCTTTCTAATTTCGCAATTCAATAACTATTATGGGTTAAATCTGTGAGCATGATTAAAAGCAAGTAGAGACAAAGAAATAGATAATGGTAGTAATTTCATTTTTTAGACTTTTTTGAAGATTCTCTTCGAATCAAGTTAGATTGGAGTTCTTCTTCTTCGTTGCTCTTTTCTGTTTTTTCCTCGAATCTTTTTTTTCATCTTTTTTCTCCTCTTCTTTGTCTTTTTTTCTTTCAATACTTTCTTTGAGTTCTCTTCATACTTCTTAATTTTGCAATTTCATTGTTGTTCTATGCTTAATGGGTATGACTCGAGTAGATAACTGTAAAGAAACATATCTATTTTCACTTTTTCTTTTGTTTTGCTCCAAAGCAAGCTTTAAACAGTGAGTTATCTTCTTTTAAGTAGGAAAAAAGAGCATCCCCTCTCTCTATGTATTTAAATTTCCTTTTAGTTTTTTGTTTAAACATGGAAGGATGGGGAGTAAGGCAGATATGATGCTGCGAAATTATTGCCATTTAATCCAGTTGCCTATATTTGTATTTTCTTTGTGCCTAATCTCCATATATCTATAGAAATATATTAATTAACATAAGGTGTTTAATTGAATCACAATATCACCCTAATAAGTCTTTTGGCTTCTGGTATCATCTCTTGTGATTCACAGTAATTTTTGTGATACACTATTGCACCTTAAGATATAATTTTTGAAGCTAGTGTTGTTAAAATCTCTTAAAGTGAGCTTATGTCCGAAAGCTCGGAGAAGCCCACATTGTAGAGAAATTTTACTTTGAGTCTCACATGCCATGTCATATGTGTGCGAGGCTCTTCAAAGCTGGACATTTGGACTAGTGGGTCCCACTTTTACTCCATTTTTCTCTCTTCTTATTCGACTTTCTCCCCCAAACAACCCCTTTTAATTTTTATTTATTTTACTATATCATAAACTTCTCCTTCCTTAGCCCAATCAAAATTTCAAGATATCACTCTCTCCTTCGGTCCTTCCTTAGCCCAAAACTCGTTTTCTCACTCTTTTGATTCTTCTCTCACTTGTTTTCAAAAGAGATAAAATCATTTCCTGAAATCACAAAGCTTTTCATCTAAAACTAGCCGCAGATAAAATGATAAAGCAGTTTAATCAGATAATTTTGCAGTAAAATGGATATCCTTAAAATTCTTCATCATTATTTGGAAAAGAACAAAAAGCAAGAAATATGGAGATTTTGTTTAAGGATACAGTGCCAAGCCATTTTTTATTAACATAATGACCCACAATTATTCAATTAATATTGCATTGCTCTGACTGCTTTGGGTTCTTTCAGGCGATGGAAAAAAATCTATATGCTTAAATAGATAATTAACAATTAGTTAATAATAATTTGAAATTAAATTTTAAATAGAGAAAAACAGAGAACCAAAGTTGATAGGTGAGGAGAAAATACGTTAGTCACTTTTTTCACCCTAATTTATCCTACAATCCCCTTCACAAACTATAAACCCATTTCCCATAAATTATTTTTTCCATCGTTAACCCATATATTCCCCAAGAGATGTCGTTTCCTCTACACTGACGAGTTTTGCATTAAGGATAAATAAAGTGATGTCTTAGAATTCTAAAGTGGAGAGTGAAGGAGAGGTTTCTGGTAGAGTAAAAAAAATAAAAATAAAAAAGGGCTATTTGGGATGAGAAAGACGAATTAGAAGAGAGAAGAATGGGGTAAAAAAGGGACCCACTCGTCCAAATGTCCAGCTTTGACGAGTCTCACACTCAAAGTAAAATTTCTCCACGTTGTGCTTTTCTCCTTGCTTTTTATTGAGATATTGACAACGGCTCTCTCTTTCCGGTAGCAAGCGAGGCAAAAAAGACCGCTAACACCCCTGCATTTCCCTCTTTGAGTTGGCCTATCAGAAAGAATGAATCAAAAGATTCATATTTGGTTCCGTAAAGGATTATGGAATTTTGGAAAGGAATGAAAAAATAATCTACTTTCATTAAGTGATTTGTTAGATAATCGAAAACAGAGGATCTTGAATACTACAACAACAACAACAATGACCCAGTAAAATCCCACAAAGTGGGGTCTGGGGAGGATATTGTGTACGCAGACCTTACCCCTACCCCGATGAGGCAGATAGGCTGTTTCTGATAGACCCCCAACTCAGGACAACGAAAATAAAACAAGAAAAGACAATTCATTTATAACGCCAGCAGAAATAGTAATAGAAACATAAAAATCATAAATTAGATGACATGCAATAACAATAACCAGTAATTAAGGTCCGACGCTATGATAAACAGAAAGGATAGTGTGGACTCAACATTAATCCCTAACCTCTAAATTCAACCCTATCAAACCCGCCTCACCCCCGGTGTGAAGTAGAAAAAGCTGGACTACCCCCTAGCCTACAACCTTAATGCTTGACCTCCAGACCTTCCTATCAAGGGTCATGTCCTTAGAAATCTGTAGTCGTGCCATGTCCTGCCTGATCACCTCACCCCAATACTTCTTAGGCCACCCTCTACCTCTTCTCGTATCCACCAAAGCCAACCGCTCATACCTCCTCACCGGAGCATCAAGGCTTCTCCTTTGCACATGCCCGAACCATCTGAGCCTCGCTTCCCACATCTTGTCATCCACATGGGCCACACCTACCTTCTCCCGAATATCCTCATTCCTAATCTTATCCGTCCTAGTGTGCCCACATATCCACATCAACATCCTCATCTCTTCTACCTTCATCTTATGGAAAAGAGAGTTCTTGACCGGCCAACACTCTGCCCCATACAACATGGCCGGTCTAACCACAGCTCTATAAAACTTACCTTTGAGTATCAGTGACACTTTTTTGTCACACAGGACTCTAGATACTAGCCTCCATTTCATCCAGCCTGCCCCTATACGGTGAGTGACGTCCTCGTCGATCTCTTCGTCCCCATGAATAACCGACCCAAGATACTTGAAACTACCTCAATTGGGGATGACCTGTGATCCAAGCCTCACGTCCCTGCCTACTTCCCTTGACTCAGTGCTGAACTTACACTCCAGGTACTCTGTGTTAGTCCTGCTCAACTTGAAACTCTTAGACTCGAGTGCATGCCTCCAACCCTCCAACCTCTCGTTAACACCGTCTCGCGTTTCATCAATTAGGACTATGTCATCAGCGAATAACATATATCATTGCACATCCCCTTGAATGTGGTGTGTCAATGTATCCATCGCCAATGCAAATAAGAACGGGCTAAGAGTAGAGCCTTGGTGTAATCCCATAACAACCGGGAAATGCTTCGAGTCGCCTCCCACAATCCTAACCTTAGTCTTAGCTCCATCATATATGTCCTTGATCGCTTTGATGTAAGCTACCAGCACACCCTTTGCCTCAAGACATCTCCAGAGCACCTCCCTAGGGACCTTATCATATGCTTTCTTCAAGTCGATAAACACCATGTGTAGATCCTTCTTCTTATCCTTGTACTGCTCTACCAACCTCCTAATAAGGTGGATAGCTTTCGTAGTCGAGCAACCCGGCATGAACACTATTATTCGAAATTCACAAGAACTGTGTGGAGAGGCTATTGAATACTATTATTCGAAATTCACAAAAACTGTGTGGAGGGGCTATTGAATAACTTCTCATACCAGATCAACTCACTAAAATGCAAATAGGGATCAGAAATGTGGACAATATCAAGAAGAATAAAGAGATACCGTTTATACCTAAGTCCATTCTGGATTCATATACTAATGAAAATACATATATACGAAAGAACTCAACCATCTTGTTAATGTGTAACTTTCCATCATTTGGAACATAAATTGCACTAATATTTGAGTTGTTGGAAGATTTCAAAAACCAAGGTTGAAAATATTAAAAAGGTTAACTTTTTATGCAAAACAGAACAAAAAAATACTTCTCAAAAAGCCTCGAACATCAAGATTGCCCAGTCAGTCTTTGCAAACTTTAAAACAAATGCATCAAAGTAATTTTTGTTTCTACTTTCCATTCCCTTCAGCTGCATATTTGCATCATTCTATTATCCTGTTCTTTTACTTGTGCAACATCTTTATCACTTCTTTTTTATTTCATGATTTACTTCTTTTGGCATTTAATTCTGTCACGACCCAAAAATCCCTTCGAAAGAGTCGTGATGGCACCTAGTCTCTAAACTAGGTAAGCCTAACATAAAGTGAAATAACATTGATATTTACTAACTTTAAGTTAAATTACTCTGAACAAAGTACAATTCCCAAAATCAGTGGTACAAGTCACAAGCTTTTTTAAGAGTAGTTATACAAAATAAATACATCACTTCTCCGAAACAAAAGCAACAAATGGAAATAAGTACAAATAAAGGTGAGTCCGAGGCCTATGAACGCTGTATCCGGTATACCTTGAGTCTCCATCGCAATGACCCACACAACTACTACAGATCAAATACCTAGATTTGTACACAAAAATGTACAGAAGTGTAGTATGAGCACACCACGGCGGTGCCCAGAAAGTATCAAGACTAACCTCGGTGGGGTAGTGACGAGGATCAGTCAAGACACCTACTGGTCAAATGAACAGGATATGATAATAAAATATCGAGATAAAGATAACGAGGCAATACCAACAATGGAGAGAAATCAAAATACAAACAGTAGGAACAATAAAGGGAGAACACAGGTAGTAACGAACGATAACCAAGTAAATCAACACTGACATAACAAGAATAGAGACAAGTAAGAATGTATCCAAATAAAGAAGGCAATGCCAACTAAATCAATCACATCATGTCTAGTACACAATCCCGACCATCTCAACCCTCGATTTCTCTTATCATAATCTCAACTTCCGAACCTTTAGCACATATGGCACTTTGTGCCCCCATATTTTTTTTCACTTCACTTTTAACAACAAAATCCACACGCTATACAATACGTAACGTCCGTACAATGCACTCAATATGTCTAAGAAGTCTCATTTACCTAATACAAGTAAAATTACAATTTCTAAGCTAATTAGGAAAGCCGGCGAGAAAAGATGAAGTTGTTTCTTTGGAAATCCTTTGAGTAAAGAAAGTACTCCTTTTAATTTAAAATACAACATCGAATGGATTATTACCTTTAACATGAGAGTTAATAACTTAAAACTTAGTAGAAATTCCTTTTTAAGAAAATACAACCTCAGACGGTTTAAGGGGATATAATTGAGAAACTAATTGAATTAAGGATGTAACAATTATTGAAGTTTGAAGTATTAGGACGCATGTATATATATATATACACGGTGAGGTATTGAAAACATTGTGGGTTCTAACATAAAGGATCACAACAATAAAGGAATTAAACAGTTTAAACATTTGAATTGTTAACAACAAATAAACACATCAGCAGAAAGTGCACGGCATCACCATTCGTATTTTTACTCTCGTTCTCACTATAAAAGTGAATCAATATTCACTTTTATTCTTTCTTTTTGCGGCGTGCAACCCGATCCCAATCATATAGTACTCTTGCGGTGTGCAACCCGATCTCAATCATATAGTGATGTTGCGGCGTGCAACCCGATCCGAATCATATAATATTATTGCGCCGTGTAACCCGATCCAAATCATATAATGATGTTGCGGCGTGCAACCCGATCCCATATAATATTGTTGCGGCGTGCAACCTGATCCCAATAACAAATCAACACCAATCACAAAAGAATCCCAGCGAGGGAATAATAAGGAAACAATAATATCCCGGCAAGGGAGTCAACAACAAGAATAAATACGTCCTGCCAAGGGAATCAACAGTAAGAATTAAATATGTCCAATCAGCTATAACCAAACTTGTACCAACAATTAACTTCACAATGAAACCTCAACTAAACAACAAGACATAACAAGCACGTGATAACTATACTGGTAACCACAACAATTGGACATGTAACCTATTTGCATGAAGTCATAGAGGAACTCACAATCAAGAAGTATCAAAACAATAAGGAAGGCAATCACTTCAATTAAGACAATTAAGGGTTAATGTAGCACGTAAGAATTAGAGCAAAGCTAACAACGTCATATGGAGCATATAGTGGCAATTTAAGCAACTAGGAAACCCAATCATAACGGGTTACTTTCCACATAAGGACCTAAGAACCCTAGGGCCAAATTTCCCACAAATAAGTCCGAGCACACACTCGTCACCTTGCACGTATGGACTACAATTAGCATAGAAGACTCAATTTCTAAGGGGAAGTCCCCCACGCAAGGTTAGGCAAGATACTTACCTCAAAGATGACAAACTGATACTCTATAATGCACTTCTCGGGTGAAAAGACCTCCGGACGGCTCAAATCTAACCAAATTAACTTCAAAGCACAAACAAAACACATAAGAAACTATTCCAGACCATAAAGTCTCAATTTTTAACAAAATCCAAAAATCGGTCCAAAAGTTGACCCCTGGGCCCGCGCCTCAGAACCCGATAAATTTTACAAAAACCGAATACCCATTCCAATATGAGTTCAACCATACAAAATTTATTAAATTCCGATACCATTTGACCTCTCAAATCATGATTTTTTATTTTAGGAATTTTCTTCAAAAACCAACATTTTCATCAACTCAAATCACAAATTAAATGATACAAATAAAGACAAATTCATGAAATATAATCAATTCTAAGTTAAGAATACTTACCCAGTCATTTTACTTGAAAAACCCACAAGGAATCGCCCAAAACCGAGCTCTAAAACTCCAAAAATGTTAAAAATGGCCTAACCCTCGATTTGGAAAACTTATATTCTGCCCAGATATTAAAGCATCGCGAACACGAAGAACGGCTCGCGTTCGCGAAGAAGAGAAGAATGAGGCTGCCAAAAAGTCCCTATGCAAACGTGAGTTAAAGGGACGTGATCGCAAAGAGTAAGACAGAAGCTACGCGAACGAGGGTATAATGTCGCGAACGCGAAGAAAAAATAGCCACCAGCCTCTAGCTCCTAATTTCTACTATGCGAACGCGATGGAAGGGCTGCAGACGTGAAGAAGGGGAAGGCAGACCTTCGCGAACGCGAACGCGAAGAAGAAATAACTCACCTTCCAAATTAACACTACGCGAATGCGATGGCAAGGACGCGAACGCGATGAAGGAACCCAGATGACAAATTCAACAGTTCAAAATAGGAGGACAATGACTCGTAGCCCACCCGGAACACAGCCAAGGCCCCCGGGACCCCGTCTTAACACATAAACAAGTCATATGACCTAATACGGACTCGCTCGAGGTCCCGAATCACATCAAACAACGCCGAAATAATGAATCACACCATGAATCGAACTTAGGAACTTTCAAACCTTCCAACTTCTAAAACTCGTGCCGAAACCTATCAAATCAACCCGGAATGACGCCAAATTTTGTAGACAAGTCCAAAATAACATAACGGAGCTGTTTCAACTCTCAGAATCGCATTCCGACCCCGATATCACAAAAGTCAACTATGAGTCAAACTTCTTCATTTTCCAAACTTCAACTTTTCCAATTTTCGCCGAAACGCCTCAAATTACCCTACGGACCTCCAAATCTGAATCCGGACGTGCGCCTTAGTTCAAAATCACCATACGAAGCTGTTGAGATCATCCACGACCCATTCTGGGGCCGTTTACCCAAAAGTCCAATTCCGGTCAAATTCTCACCGTTTAAACTTCCAAAACTAGTTTCTTTTTTCCAATTTGACTCTGAATCATCCGTTAACTGAATTCAATCATGCACGCAAGTCAATACACATATTATGAAGCTGCTCGAGACCTCAAACTGTCGAACCGGACGCAATTGCTCAAAATGACCAGTCAGGTCGTTACAGATTCATTATATTCTGTTGAAACCTGCAGAAAATTAAACATCTATTTCAGTTTTTCCAATAATACTAATTAAAATTAAATGTTGAAAATCCAACAACTTAGCAAAAAGAGATTAATCACATAGGCATCCTTGGTTTAGCTTTCCTCTTTGGAACTGATTTCTCCTCTTGTACTTGGAATAATTTGGCACTTTATGCCAGTTTACCTAAGTGGGATTTACTCAGAGGCGGAAGAAAGTTCTTATCAGCACAAGGATTTCCATGGTTTAAGGACACACCATTGAGTGCTTGAGCAACCACAATAACAAATCCAGTAGTTTCCCACAATTGGAGTTTGGGGAGGGTAAGATGTATGCAGCTTTACCTCTACCCTGGAAGGCAGATGGCTGTTTCCGATAGACCCTCGACAAGAGAACGATTGAAAAGAAAATGTAACTGCAACGAGTAGGAATAACACCAAGATGAAATAAAATTGAATCCAGTAATGCAGTCAAAACTTTAGGTAGTGATAATCATCGGACATTGAGTGCTTGAGCATGCAATGCAAATCCGGAGACCTTGAAAGACTCATTGACTACCTCAAGATCTTGAAACTTTAACTATAAATAAGATGAAGAAAAAAGTTAAAATCTGTAAAAGATTGATAGCATTCCCCTCAAAGATTGAAACTTTTCCCCTTACTGTAGCATGCATCAAATTCTTCTGTAGAAGAAAAGGAAGCACTGAGTGCGCCAACACATAACTTTATTAAAAGGTTTTCCAACACTATATTAGAACATATTCTGAAGTTAATGAACTGAGTTTATTGCATTGCCTAATTAAGGAGTAGTAGCAGTTAAGAGATCATACAATAATTTAATCGGAAGGATAGACAATTTACGTTTAAGATATTGATGAAAAAAATTGGATATATATCGCTAATTTTGACCCTCCGTTATCAGTCGTGCGACTTGAGATTTTACAACATGCTCAAGTTAATTGTCGAATTGGCTGCATGGAAGATCCGTATGAGAAGCCAATGTTTTTCCCATGCAGATTTCATAACTATTTTGTTAGGCATAGGCATGAGCAATAAAGAAAATATACCGTCAGACCACTCTGTAACAGTATTCCTATATAACAATACTTCACTATAAAAGTCATGCTTTCTCCGAACCAATTTTCATGTTATGTTATAATATATGTTCTTTATATCAACACTTCACTATAACATCCAAAAATATTCGGAACAAACGAGGATGTTATAAAGAAGTTTGACTGTATAGGATATCAGTAGAACAGGGATTTGACTCGGCTATTTTTCCCCTTCTTCTTTGCAAGCCCTCAATAGTAATAAAAACACAGTGATGAATCGGAGGAGGCATAGGCATTAGTGCATATTAAGGGTGTTAAACGGGTTGGGCTAGCCCGATTCCGGACCGGCCCAGACCGGTTAAAACCGGAACCGGCCCGGACCGGTAGAAGGGGGCTGGGTTGGGCTGGGTTAAGGGCGACTGGCGAGTTGCACCGTTTACATTTGAAATACCGGTTACCCGGAGTAGTATAACCCGGTCGATGAACAGTGTTGTTAAACCGGTTAATCGACCCGGCCCAGACCGGTTTAACGGTAAAAAAAATTAATTTTTTTTTTAAGAACTGGGCCCAGATCTGACCGTTGGCAACGGTCAATTTCAGAAAATGGTCATTGCCTAACGGCTGAATTGCACAAATAGCCCAATTTTGTTTTTTTTAAATTAACCCCCCTTTGAAAAACTATAAATACCCCCCTCCCATCTTCCTCATTTCTTCACTCATCTCTCAATTCTCAATCTCAACTCTCATATTCTCTCATTCTTTAATCTTCACTCTTCACCTATCAAAGTGCAATCAGCTATTTGGCTCTTTTTTTTTGGAATTTAATTTATCGTATTATTTATTATTTGAAGGTTGAACAATTGAACCTCAAAATTGGAACAATTGACGTTTCTTCGTGGTAACATTGGAGTTGCGAAATCATCAAGTGTTCAATTTAGTGCCGAATTCGGTGCACTCCCTCCAACTCTTTCTCTTATTTACTATTTTATTTGCATATTTATTTGTTGCTAGTAGTTAAATTTTTACAATCTGTTTAATGCTGCAAAAACAGTTTGTAACAAGGTTACTAAGCGAGGAAATAAAAAAAGAGCTAGTACTTCAGTTTCAGCATCTGGTAGTAATTTAAATACCTCTCCAAATATTCCTGAAATATTACCTGATAATAATATAGATTATAAACAATTGCAGGAAGATTTTGGTATAGATGATAATGAATTAGAAATGGAAGATGAGATATCACTTACACCTAGTAGTGTTGGAGCTGCTAGCAGGGGTGGTGGTCGTGGTGCTAGTAGTAGACCACCTGTGGCCCCAACTAGTAATCGTAGAAAAAGAAGTAAGGTTTGGAATTTTTTTGAGGAAATAGAAAGTACTGATAGAGTTAAATGCAAACTTTGTAATGATACTTTTAAACATAAGACTAGAGGACAATTAGGGGGGACTGGGACACTTAGTAGACATATGAGAATTGAGCATCCTATAAAATGGGGATCTGATGGAGATGAAAATCAATAAACTATAAACCCTCCTACTGGAGTTCTTGTGAAATATGATAAAATGAAGGATCGTGAGGAGTTAGCAAAAATGATTGCTTTGGGTTGTCTACCTTTTTCTTTTGCTTCTTCATCATATCTTATTATGTATATTCAAAGGATTTACAATCTTTTATTTAAAGGTATCTCTAGTCTGATATCTTTAGACTTCATGGACAATATCAAACATACATATGTTATTTGTTTAGCCACCTTCCTTGTAAAGTTTCTCTAACTTCTGATATTGGTCATGCTGTTAATGGAAATGATTATTTGACAATTACATGTCATTAGATAGATGATACTACTTGTATGCAAAAACGTATTATCGCTTTTAAATATGATGAAGATCAGAGTCATACTGCTGCATTTATAAGTAGTACTATTTGTGAAGTTATTGAATTTTATAATCTCAAGCAAAAAGTATTGTGTGTCTTTTGATAATGCTTCTAACAATAATGCCGCAATTTCAATATTAAAACTGCATTTGCAACCACCTCTTGATGAAATTTTTCATGTTAGATGTGCATGTCATGTTTATAATTTAATTGTTAAAAGTGACCTTGATTTATTTTCATCTGAGATTACTCATATTAGAAGAGCAGTTGGTGTTATTCAAGGAAATAATAGACAATCTAGAATAAAGGAATTTAAGAGTAAGTGTGTCTAGTATAACCTTAAACCCAGATTCATGCCAGACGAAATTGTTACTAGATGGAATTATACATATATATTTTTAAAATATTGTTACAAATATAGATTCCCAATAACTGAAGTTGCTAATGCGCATTGTATTGATCCAAACCGTATGTTAACAACTACTACTTGGGAGGCCACTAATGATGTTAAATTTTTACATAAATTTTATACAGCTACTGTTGAGTTTTCTGGAGTATATTACCCTATTGTTACTATGGCTTTAGTACATATAGTTGAAATTTCTTTTCTACTCTTTGAATTTAAGAAGAAAGAAAAATATAGGGATGTTGTTGAAAAAATGCAAGCAAAATTCAAAAAATATTTCTTTCCAATTCCTCCGATTTACTTAATTTGTGCTGTTTTAAATCCTTCTATTAAGATGTCTGATTGTCATCAATTAATGAATGCTTTATATACTTATATGGAGATTGGACCAACTGAAACCCCAGATTTATATACTTGTATGAACAAGCTAAATGAATATTTACAACAATTATATAATTATTATCAAATGTAATTGATGATGCTGCTCTTAATGTAGGCAATGTTAATCCCACTATACATTGTACCACTTCTGCTACTGTGGATGATGAAGAAGGCCTTGATAGTTTTAATATTTTTTCTACATTTTCTAACACTCAAACCAGTAGCAGGAACATTGATGAACTTCAATTCTACTTGCAGAAACAAAAAGAGCCTCGCACAAAGGAATTTTCACCGTTGGGATGGTGGCATGCGAATGGAAAGCTATTTCCTGTTCTTTTCGCTATGGCTCGGGACGTGCTGAATGTGCCAATTTCAACTGTTGCATCAGAGAGTGCATTTAGCCAAGCAAGATAACAATTTGGAGACACCCGTCACTCATTGGGAAGCAATGCTTTGGAAGTTTTAGTATGTTTCAGAGATTGGATAGATCGGAACGAAGAAATCAAGGACGTGAAGATGTTGATAGCCCAGAAGACGAGGAACTTGGAGATATATTAACACATGGTAACCCATCCGAATTTAACACTCCAGAAAAAGGTCAATCAGTTCATATTGATTATGAAGAACTTACTAAGGCAATGCAAAACCTTTGAATTTACTCTTTCTTGGTTAATTTACTTGTTGTTAAATGTAAACCTTCAATTTGTACGTTTGAATTTTGAAATATATAAATGTAGCACTTGCAATTTATAAGTTCAATTTTTTCCCATCTTCCTTGTATTCTTTATATTAATACAAAATATTAATATAACTTACAATAGTTATACAAAATACAAAAAAAAAATTAAAAAAATACTAAACCCGGCTCGGCCCCCTCAACCCGTAACTCTTACGGTTCAATTTTTATCCGGATGAACCCGAACCCGTTAAACCTGGTATGCTCTAAACCGTAACCGGCCCGGGCCATAACTCGTACGGGTACTAAAATTCCTTACCCAACCCGGCCGGGCCCACCCGTTAAACACCCATAGTGCATATCCATTACTCATTTTAATTAGAGAAAACTTAATTACACCTAATAATTGGTATGATAAAATGGGAGTAATAACCATTTAACAGAATAAGTAGGGAAAATTAAGCAACATTATTGTGGAGGAAAAGCAATTAAAAAAAAAACTACAACAAAACATCAAAGGTAATTGGAAAAAATGTAGATATTCTGAGTCAAAAATTCAAATGTGTCTACGTATAATTTGTATAAAATAACATGTTCCAGTAAAGAATTGTATAACTGACCTCAACTATTTCGAGAGTGAGATGTAACTGAACGCAAAAAGTTCAAATTTAAATCCTAATTCAACGAAGTTTGACTTTGTTTAAGTCTGCAAAATACAAAAGAGCGGTAAGGAATTCTGTTAACCCGGGAGAAGATGCGAGGTACTTCCGAATTTCGTTATTTTAGCACGATTGCTTTACAATTAAACTCGGTTTAATTATCTGATCATTACATGTTTTATGCGTTCTTACCTTATACTGCTTTTATTTGTATACTTTGATCCTTTTAAGTATTTTGTGGAGTTATTTTTAAACAAGCTATGATGTAATACACTTGTCGTTTTATACACATCGCAAATTGCGCCACGTGAACGCACCCGCAATTTACAATATGTTTGTTTTATTATTTTGAAGTTATTGGATCATGGCATATGTACGCACACTTGAATTTGAGATTTGGTATCATAGTTATGCCACGAGAACCGAACCCACAACTGTGACAATGTGCCTAAAGCATCTAATGATATTCAAAAGTTATTTTCCTAAACTACTTTGAGATTTGTTGTGATGTAAGGTCATGGAGTTATGAGAGATTATTGTGGAAAAGAACGTATGCCTTTAACTATTATGATAAGTCACAAAATATAACTCAATATTCTATCTCAACATTGAAATTTATTCGCATTGTGGCTAAAAATAATTACCATCAATAATAATAAAACGAACTAATACATTAGCCTATACAATTGCATATATTTTTTTTGGTTAAAATAGGGAAATATTCATATATATTAAGTCATTACAGGGACGTTGGACGTCCCATTACAGCTGCTTTGAGTAGATAGTACACATATGTTTCCAAAACTAGCAAACTTAGTAGACATAGATATTGGGATTGTTCTAGTAGACACCACGCTTTCTTTGTCTGATTGTAAGGTTGAAAATACAGACGTAGGAGGATAATTTATAATATATATTGTCACACCTCCTTTTTTCGCCCCCGCGAGGGGTGAAGGAGTTTTTCCAATTAAAGGACAATCTAAACGGGATTTGTTTATTTATTTCAGAGTCGCCACTTGGGAGATTTAGGGTGTCCCAAGTCACCGGTTTAATCCCGAATCGAGGAAAAGAATGACTCTGTTTAACAGTCTGCGCACCAGAAATCCGGATAAGGAATTCTGTTAACCCGAGAGAAGGTGTTAGGCATTCCCGCGTTCCGTGGTTCTAGCACGGTCGCTCAACTGTCATATTCGGCTTGATTATCTGATTTTTATACAAATATGAACTTATGTGCAGATTTTAACTCTTTACCGTTTTCATTGTTATTATTATTATTATTTTACAGGGAATTGCAACGTTGTGAAGATGTATCTCGAACCGCGTCACAATCAATGTACCCGTGGTCGTCGACACACTTTGACTCTGTTGAGATTTGGATTTGGGTCACATAAATGTGCATCCGAGTTTAGGAAGATAACATTATTAAATACGCGCCTAAGGATACTAACGCGTCGTTATTTTATTTTATTTTATTTTTGAGAAAAAGCCGTAAAGTTCGCTATGCGGCCTGTCTCGAAATCTAAGCATTTGAAATAACTGTCAGTTGAGGGCCCCGCAATTTGTGTATTCTTGTTTGTCGAGGCTCGTCTCATTCCTTATTTTTAAAAAGGAATTTGCAATGTCATGGAAATGCATCTCAAACCACGTCACAATCAATGTACCCGTGATTAACGACACATCTCGACTTCGTTGAGATATGGATTTGGGTCACATAAATATGCACCCGATTTTAAGAACGTAAATTATTAAAAGTACGTGCTTAACAGTGACTAACGTGTTATTACTTTGGGGAAAAGCCGTGAAATTTGCTAAACGGCCCGTCCCAGAATCTAAATATTTAATATATACATTTAACGAGGGCCCCGCAATTTATGCGTTTTATTTGGGCGAGGCTCATCTCATTTTTATTTAAAGGCAAACCTAAAAGCAACTATGATTTCCTATCTTTGTTTGTCTCTAAAAAATGGAAAGATCCTACTGTATTTACATACTTATGAGTTGTTATATTTAAGTTTCGAACGTGATTTGTTGAAAGAGGGACGTGATATGGGTAGTCCATTTGGCAGTTATGGGCCCAGGCCTAATGTGCATGAAGTTAAATTCGACCTGGGCCACTCTTATTCCAATTGGTCCTATTCAACTTATTTGATATGTGTTTAACATTTATAAACAAAAAGGGGGGGGGGGAAGCTGAAATGCAATGTATTGCTTGCCTTAATCAAACCATATTCCTAACAACTTAAAACAGACCATTTGTTTAAAGAAGGAACTATTGGGTACCTAACATGCTTCTTGACAAACACAATAATGAATTAATAGAACACAGCTACTACAACATTAATCCTTTTCAATTATAAGCAACACATAGAGTTTTCCAACTGAATGATAGGTATAAAAGTTCAATTACATCACAGCTAACCACATAGTTCTATTAGGGAAAGTAAACTATCATGCAGGCAACCTATTGTTTCAATACATTTTCTAAAGCTAATTCGAAATAACTTCAACTCTTCCAACTTTCTTTGTATTCATGCCTCAAATTTCAGCTTACATTGACAGTGTATCAGTCGTGTACCTGGTATAGGAAAGCAAAAGAAAAAGGAGAATGATCAGCAGGACAGTATGCAACAACACAGCAACAGCAACAACAGGGACGACCCAATAATAGACCAAAACTCAACAACAAACTTAGAAGAAAATCCAGCAGCAATTTCAGACAAACCCAAACAGCAACAACCCAAGGAAACCAATAAGAATAACCAGTAGCGACAGATTCTTAAAACCAAAGCAGAATCCCAGGAGTAGCCTAATGGAACAGTATTCAAATAATAGAAAACTGGAGACTACCAAGCTGAAAATCCAGCAATACAAACAGCACACAGACAGGTGCAAGAAGCAGTGATTTCTGATCTTTTGTTAAACACTCAAAGGCAAAGACAAGGTTGAAGCTCTTTGATGTAAAGCTTAACCTAGAATGAGGATCAAACAGCCTTAACACTCTTGTTCCTCTCTTTTTCAATTCTGAAGTCTTTTTCCTCCACCTTAATATCTGATTTTTCTAACCTCTTCCCCTCTTATGTCTAACTTCTTACTCTACCTTAAATGAGCCTATTTATAGGCAAAATACAAGCAAACCCCCAGGCTGCCTCGTTTCCCCAGCCCTCAACTCCGCCCATAACTCCTTTAAACTAATCAAAAATGCCCAATGCTCATCCTCCTGACAGCCCCTTAGCATGTGTTTTCTGCCCAAAGGTATGGGCAGCCTATAATATTTAATTACCCCCCCCCCTCATGCTACCAAGTTTTGTTCCCCACTATTGTATTAGTTTAATCCTATTTCAGTACCCTATGTCAACCCAACTTAAACTAACCATTTCTGATCTTTTCCCACCCCTAAACTACCCCTGTTAGCCCCTGATTATTACTGTATTACCCTACTGCAGCAGTAGGACATTTTGAACTTCTGAAAGTTCAAATTCAAGCTGCCTTAAACTAAGTTCTAGCTATTACATTGCAGCTACAATCCATTCACAGATAATGTCAAACAATCAGCTAAACGACAATGATTCGATCAGTCATATGAAGCTATACGAATCAGAATATTTGCACATTCAGTCCTATGAAACTAATCAACGACATTTATCTAATCGACTATACTAATCATAACATAGAACAATTAGTCGATTAAATGAACCACATGAACAGGGCATCAACTGTCTTCAACAACTTTGCACGACATAGGGAAACTATATGAATTATCGATTCGACGATATTAATCAAATTGAAATATGTATATCACTATACGTATTCAACCATAAACAGAATAACAATCGACCAAATAAAAGGTCTTACGAAGATGGAGAACAATTGAAAGAAAAATATCAGAAATAACAAACAAACTGACTAAACACGTTATCAAATTCAAACAACACTCAAACAAAAATAGAAAAAGAAAAAGGAAAACTCACTGGAAGCTCAACAACAAACGACCCAAGCCTGAACTAGATTTGCTCATTTGAAGTCAAACAGACTTTAATCGAGGTGTTCTCAACCGAGAACACTTCGATTAAGGTCTATTAGACCCCAACCCTCCGTTTAAACTAGCCGGATTCCAAAAGTTCTTGTGTTCTAGGGTTCGAACAGTTCGATTTGGGGCTTGAGGATTTGTGGGTAGATTCGGACCAAACCAAGCTTGGTTTGGTCACGAGTGAGGGCAGGGTAATGGTTGGTATGAATCCGGGGTGGGTTGGTGTAGATCGGGGTTTTGCTCGAACCTTCAAACAAAGATTCAAGACGATGGGGACTGATTCGAACCCAACGGTTTGCAGATCCATGTTCAGGGTGGTTGGGTGCATCAAGGGTGTTACTTTGGTAGCCACCGGCATCGTTGCCGCCGGGCTCACGGTGAGAGTGTATGGGGGCGGCTAGGGTTTGGAACGGGGGTTTGGGTTTGTGTTTGGGACGATGGAAGGGGGGTGTTCGGATAGGGGCGTGGGGTAAAGGTTTAAGCTTATATACGTAGTGGGCGGTTAGATCCTGGCCGTTGGATGAAGTGAGATCGATGGCCAGGATCTTTCACTTAATGGGGAACGACACCATTTGGCATTGGTTGGGGGGGTCGGTTTGAATTGGTTACTGGGTCGGGTTTGGAAACGGGTTGCTGAAAGGGATTTTGGACCGTTGGATTGGACTGGATGGAGGGCTCAGATCAAATGCCCTATGCGGCGTCGTTTGGGTAAGTGAATGGCCTGATCTGGACCGTTCATTTGAGTCAATCAATGGCTCAGGATGGGGATGCTGATACGGCGTCGTTTAGGGGCGTGCATGGGAAGCCTGGGTTTGGACTGGGTTGTGGTAATTGGTTTGGGCCTGATTTTTCATTTAAATTTTGGCCCAAATCCGGTATTTTCCTTCTTTATAATTAGACAAAAATTCCTAAAAACCAAAATTAAACACACAAATATTAATTAATACCTCACAATAATTATCACATGAATTAAAACATCTAATAAAGTTACCATGACAACAAATAGAATAACAATGCATATTTTGTGATTTTCGCTTTCAAAACCAAATTATGGTTAATTAACTCGTAAATGTACCATTTTCCCTAAATGCATGCAACATGTATTTTTTTGTATTTTTTAACTATAGCAAGGCGAGCATTTACGGACAAAACAATTATCAAAAAATGTTACACAAATCCTCAAAATTGTACCCGAAGGTAACCTGTTTTATTTCTTTTCCGATTTCTTTTGGAGTAGTTTCCGTGAAGTTTTGTGCTCACAACTGCCCCTCTTTGGCCGAAAACACGAAGAGTTTTCGTGCAAAGATAAAGTGAGCGGATACGAGCAATTTTTGCCCGTTGGAATACTCCGTGTGAAGCATTTTTGGAAAAAGATTTAACCGAACCTTTGCTTCAAAAGTTTCCTACATATCCCTGGCTAAAGGGGAATCAGGTTAATGTAGTTCGGGAAACTTTGGTAGCTGGGACTACCATGGGACTGCAATGTTACTGCTGTTGCATGCTGTTATCACTGCTTACCGATCTCCTTGTTACACCGTGCTTAAAAGAAAAATCAAGAAGCTAGGCTAGACTACGGATCATGAGATCTTATCTATCTTCAACTTGTTCTTGTTGCCTTGCTTTCTTGTCGGCTTGTGTTTCTTCCGGTGCTTTTCTTCCGTGAGTTTGGGGGATGGCACTGGCCCTTTGCCTTTCTGAATACCAGTTTTCCTCATTTTGTTCGGTCCGCTGGGGATATGGCTTCCTTCATTAAGCTTTTGGTGGTTCCTCTGGGGATACGGCTTTCTTCATCAGATTTGTTATGCTGGGCATAATTTATTGTTCGTAGGCCGCTTCTTTCAAGATGCATCTTTTCTTCCTTTTGACTCATGCGATTGAATTTGTGCTGGGACCTCTTGTTGCAACCTTCTACTTTCTGGTGCTGGGAATTTTTATTGTTTCCTGCTGGGGATTCCTGTTGTAACCCTCTACCTTCCGGTGGGTTACTGATTTCAAGATCTGCAGTATAAGACTGAAAAGTATTCCTCTCATTATACAGGTGGGCGCCTGAGACATGAAATGTAAAGACTGAAACGTATTCCTCTCGTTATACAGGTGGGCGCCAATTTAACTAAAGCATAAAAATATTCCTCTCATTATACAGGTGGGCGTCTATTTAACTAAAGCATAAAAGTATTCCTCTCATTATACAGGTGGGCGCCTATTTAACTAAAGCATAAAAATATTCCTCTCATTATACAGGTGAACGCCTATTTAACTAAGACATAAAAATATTCCTCTCATTATACAGGTGGGCGCCTATTTAACTAAAGCATAACAATATTCCTCTCATTATACAGGTGGGCGCCTATTTAACTAAAGCATAAAAGTATTCCTCTCATTATACAGGTGGACGCCTATTTAACTAAAGCGTAAAAATATTCCTCTCATTATACAGGTGGGCGATTATTTAACTAAATCATAAAAGTATTCCGCTCATTATACAGGTGGGCGCCTATTTAACTAAAGCATAAAAGTATTCCTCTCATTATACAGGTGGACGCCTATTTAACTAAAGCATAAAAGTATTCCTCTCATTATACATGTGGGAGCCTATTTAACTAAGACATACAAATATTCCTCTCATTATACAGGTGGACGCCTATTTAACTAAAGCATAAAAGTATTCCTCTCATTATACAGGTGGGCGCCTATTTAACTAAAGCATAAAAGTATTCCTCTCATTATACAGGTGGGCGCCTATTTAACTAAAGCATAAAATTATTCCTCTCATTATACAGGTGGACGCCTATTTAACTAAGACATAAAAGTATTCCTCTCATTATACAAGTGGGCGCCTATTTAACTAAGACATAAAAATATTTGAATTTGTTTCCTCGTTTCTCCGAGAAAATTTTTGACAACGGCAGAAAATTTTCTGCCCCGGTTTTTGTGACCTTCCTTGTGGCGTGTCTTTCTGCCATCATCAACCTTTATTTTTCTGGATAAATCAAAAAGAGTTTTGTTAGTTTTAACATGGTGAGTGATCGTGTCACTCCTGCTGGGGGATGATTTTCTTTCCCTTTCCCTTGCTCTGTGCTCCCAAAAACTGGTTGGGGATAAAGTTGCTTGCTGGGGATGATATGTCTGCTGGGGATGGTATTTCTGCTGGGGATGGTTTTCCATTTACCCTTTCCCCGTGCTTTGTTGTCTGACCCCCTTGGACCTTGGTCCGTGATCTATCGAAGTTCTTGTTGGGGATCTTCTTGGAATTTGTTCCACAAGTCCTTCAACCATCGTTTTCTGCCTTTCTTCACGTTCTCCTTAATTTTCTAGGCCAGTTTGTCATTTGGTTTTGCAACGAACCGCCTTTTGTCTTATTACCTTGGCTTTGGCCTATCCCCTTCGCATTTGGCTTTGTACCATTTTGTCCCCCGGTAATAAACTTTGAAAATTCCTTCTCAAAACAAATTTCTGGAAAAAGTCTTTTAGACAAAGAAATGAAAAAGATAGAAAAAGAGAAAAATCTTTCTGAACAAATGCTAGGGAAGAAGAAAGGAAAGAACTTATCTAGATGGTAGGACCGATCCCAACGATCATGTCGTGCATTACGGATTAATCGACTCAGTCTATTTGTATCAATCAATCTTTCTGATGGCCTTACTTGCTGGG
This sequence comes from Nicotiana sylvestris, assembly GCF_000393655.2. Lineage (NCBI taxonomy): Eukaryota > Viridiplantae > Streptophyta > Magnoliopsida > Solanales > Solanaceae > Nicotiana > Nicotiana sylvestris. The sequence goes on from NC_091059.1 coordinate 189,796,376, forward strand.
GATAAATAGGTGTCCACCTCTTCGCAAATGCGGATCCTTTTGCCAATCTATTTTGCGCCTTATAGTGCCCTTCGAGGGGTTTTTACTAATAAAACTCTCTCCTTTCTCTCAGCTCCCGTCGCCTTATGGTGCCTGTGAAGGTTTTCACCGATAAGACTCTCTCGTTTTATTTCTCTCATCTTTTGTCACCTTATGGTGCATGTGAAGGTTTTCACCGATAAGACTCTCTCATTTTATTTTCCAGCGGGGGGTTGGAGTGTTGCTGATACGACTCTCTCTTTCGGAGATTCTTTTCGGCTATCAATTCATTTCCAATTTATGATCCTCTTCTTTGCTGGGGATTAGTTTATTATTCTCGGTGTTCATTTGCTTGACTCGGCACCTCTCAGATATTGATCGGGAGGTCTTTTTGGGACATCGACGTTGGTTTTGTGTGGGTTTAAAGAAAGGCTATCAAAATTCAAAAATAACTTCGACGGGTGAAACATTACAACTCTTGGAATCAACCCCTTTTTGAAACTTCAAAACATAACTCCTGCCCCAGTTTTCTTGCTTGGGGATTTTTTATATTTACACTATGTGGAGTTATGCACACTATGCACACTACACACACTATGGTGCACTATGACCGAGCCGTGAGGCGCCTACGTATCCTCTTTGAGGAATCAGGTCAAATGTAGTTCCTACGGTTCCTCTATTTCTTATGACCTTTATCTTGTTTTCATTTTTCTTTTAATTTTTTTTCTCTTTTTCATATATTTTTTCCCATTAGTGATTCCAAAAGAGGGGTATGAAAGAATAACTAAGGCTCAAAGGGGGAAGCAAAGGTTAAAAGTGTTTGGATAGAAGAAAGAATTGCCTCCGTCATTTCATTATCCAATAAGTACCAAGTACAAATAAACGAACCAATAACTATCATAATCAAATAAATTACGCATAATATCTTTTGACTGCATCAGAATTGATAGCCATGTCGACGTATCTTCCTTCGATATCTGTTAGACATAAAGCGTCGTTGGACAACACTCTGGTCATGACATAAGGCCCTTGCCAATTTGGGGCGAACTTGCCTTTTGCTTCGATCTGATGTGGGAGGATCCGTTTCAATACTTGCTGCCTTACTTCAAATTTTCTGGGGCGCACCTTCTAATTGTATGCTCTTGCCATTCTTTTCTGATACAACTGGCCATGACACACTGCTGCCAATCTTTTTTCATCTATTAAGTTCAACTGCTCCAGTCAAGCTTTGACCCATTCGTCATCGTCAATCCCGGCTTCAACGACAATTCGGAGGGATGGAATTTCGACCTCTGCTGGTATTACTGCTTCAGTTCCATATACCAACAAATAAGGAGTAGCACCTATGGAAGTCCGGACTGTAGTGCGATAACCCAACAAGGCAAAGGGCAATTTCTCATTCCATTGTCTAGATCCTTCTACCATCTTCCTCAGTATCTTCTTGATGTTCTTATTGGTTGCTTCAACTGCTCTATTCGCCTTGGGACGATATGGGGTGGAATTGCGGTGTGTAATCTTAAACTGTTGGCATACCTCTCTCATCAAATTGCTGTTAAGATTGGCACCATTATCCGTGATGATCACTTTTGGGACCCCAAATCTGCAGATGATATGGGAGTGAACAAAATCCACCACTGCCTTCTTGGTTACCGACTTGAAAGTTTTAGCTTCAACCCACTTGGTGAAGTAGTCGATGGTCACCAGGATGAACCTATGACCGTTGGTCGCTGCGGGCTCAATAGGCCCAATGACATCCATTCCCCATGCGACAAATGGCCATGGCGCTGACATTGTATGCAATTCCGTCGGCAGAGAATGAATCAGATCTCCGTGTATCTGACATTGATGGCACTTCCTCACGAAATTGATACAATCATGCTCCATAGTGAGCCAATAGTACCCTGCTCGAAGAATCTTCTTTGCCAATACATATCCGCTCATATGTGGCCCACAAACTCCAGCATGCACCTCTTCCATAACCGTCGTGGCTTGACCGGCGTCTATACATCTTAGCAATCCCAAGTCCGGGGTTCTTCTGTACAACACTCCTCCACTGAGGAAGAAACCATTTGACAAACGCCGGATGGCTCTTTTTGGTCTCCGGTGGCCTGCTCCGGATATATCCCCATCTTGAGGTACTCCTTTATGTCATAAAACCATGGCTCGCCATCCACTTCCTCTTCTACCATGATGCAATAAGCATGCTGATCACGAACCTGAATGTGCGAAGGATCAACATACATTTTGTCGGGGTGGTGTAACATTGATGCTAAGGTGGCCAATGCATCGGCAACCTCATTATGAACTCTCGGGATATGTCTGAATTCCACTGATCGAAATCGCTTGCTCAGATCGTGCAAACATTGTTGATATGGTATGAGTTTCAAATCCCGTGTTTCCCACTCACCCTGAATCTGATACACCAGGAGGTCCGAGTCTCCCAAGACCAGAACGTCCTGGACATCCATGTCTGCAGCTAGTCGCAGACCCAAAATGCATGCTTCATACTCGGCCATGTTGTTGGTACAATAGAAATGTAGCTGAGCTGTAACAGGATAGTGACGTCCTGTTTCCGAAATGAGTACCGCTCCTATTCCAACCCCTTTCGCGTTTGTGGCTCTATGAAAGAAAAGCTTCCAGCTTGGTTCCTCGGGTAATTCCAGCTCACCTGTATGCATTACTTCCTTGTCTGGAAAATATGTCCTCAAAGGCTCGTATTCTTCATCAACGGGATTCTCAGCCAAATGGTCGTCCAGCGCTTGGGCTTTCATGGCCGTCCTCGTCACATAGACGATGTCAAACTCTGTGAGCAAAATTTGCCATTTTTCTAACCTCTCTGTAGGCATAGGTTTCTGGAAAATGTACTTTAATGGATCCAAACGGGAAATGAGATAAGTAGTATATGAGGACAAATATTGCTTCAATTTCTGAGCCACCCAAGTTAGGGCGCAACATGTCCTCTCGAGTTGAGTGTACTTGACCTCATATACTGTAAACTTCTTGCTAAGATAATAAATGGCCTGCTCCTTCCTTCCCGTAATGTCGTGTTGCCCCAACACGCAGCCAAACGAATTCTCCAGGACCGTCAGATAAAGAATTAATGGTCTCCCCGGCTCAGGTGGAACCAACACAGGTGGATTGGACAGATACCCTTTGATCTGGTCGAAAGCCTCTTGACACTCCGCCGTCCAGTCTATCGCAGCATCTTTCTTCAGCAGCCGAAATATGGGTTCACAAGTCGCTATGAGTTGAACGATGAACCTGTTGATATAATTTAGTCTTCCCAATAGACTCATTACCTTTGTTTTGTTCTTTGGCGGTGGCAAATCTTGAATGGATTTGATCTTGGATGGGTCCAACTCAATACCCCGTCGACTGACGATGAATCCTAACAGCTTTCCTGATGGAACCCCGAAGGCGCATTTGGCCGGGTTGAGCTTAATATCATACCTTCGAAGCCTTTGAAAGAACCTCTTTAGGTCTGCTACATGGTCTTCCTGACGCCAAGACTTTATGATCACATCATCTACGTACACTTTGATTTTTTTGTGTATCATGTCGTGAAACACAATAGTCATTGCTCACATGTATGTTGCCCCAGCATTCTTCAATCCGAATGGCATTACCCAGTAGCAGTAAGTTCCCCATGGTGTAATGAAAGCTGTCTTTTCTGCATCTTCTTCATCCATTAAGATCTGATGATATCCTGCATAGCAGTCCACAAAGGATCCGATCTCGCGCCCAGCGCAATTATCGATCAGGATGTGGATGTTGGGCAACGGAAAATTATCCTTAGGACTTGCTTTGTTGAGATTGCGATAGTCGACACATACCCTGATTTTTTCATCCTTCTTCGGCACTAGTACCACACATTGGCCAACCAATCGGGATATCGAGTGACCCGAATAACTTTTGCCTGCAACTGCTTGGTCACTTCTTCTTTGATCTTCACACTCATATCTGTCTTAAACTTCCTCAGTTTTTGCTTGACCGGAGGGTATGCCGGGTCAGTGGGCAATTTGTGAACCACTAGATCGGTGCTTAATCCCGGCATATCATCATATGACCATGCAAAAACATCTTTGAACTCAATGAGGGTTTTGATTAATTCCTCCCTGATATTTGGCTCAATGTGGATGCTGATTTTGGTTTCTCTGACATTATCTGCATCCCCTAGATTTACAACCTCGGTGTCATTCAGATTAGGCTTGGATTTCTCTTTAAATTGGCACAGTTCTCGGTTTATTTCTTCGAAGGCTTCATCCTCGTCATATTCAGACTCATCATCATAACAGATCTCTTGTGTAATTAAGTCGGAGTCAGATTGATTTATTAGACTAGGTCGAAGATCTGTTGTGCATGCCATGTCATTAGAACCAGTAAAAAGAGAACTGTTTAGAAAGAAGAAAGAACGAAACAAAATTAAAATGAGACAAAAAAAAAGAATTTTATTAAAAATGCGGGATAACAGGGTTCGCACTTGTACAAAATAAAATGAGATTTGGATTACACCCTGGAATAATCCGAAAAACAAGAAAGAAAAATCAAAGCCTACTACCAGGACTCCTCCCGGATAGGAAGAGGAGTAACCGTCCAATTGCTGGTTTTGGCCTCAGGCCCCACAAACTGTATGTCTGCTCCGCTGGAACCCTCTCCAACTTCTACCATATTGACATTAGCGAACATTCTTTCGAAGCTCTGATTCAAATCCCCATCCATCCCAATCAATGGCCCGAGAATTTTCGGGACTGGTGACCCCTTGGCACTTGCTTTAATAAAGGATCTTGAGAGACGTGGTATTGGTTTGGGAAGAAACCAAACTCTCTTCTTCATTTTCCGCGCTCTCTTTACATCTTCCGCAGTCGGTTTGAACCCCAATCCAAAGGTCTCCAAATTATTGGGCAAGGAGACAGGTTGGACAATCCCCTGAAGCTCAGCCCCCAGGCCTTTTCCTGGCACAAACCCATTACCCGGCCTCTTTGAAACCATCATGACAGTTGCGGAAGCTACCCTGGGGTGTGGAATGCTTTCACCCTCGGGAATCTTGTCTACTGACACTGCGTCGAAAATTTGATAAACCCAGGGACCTTTGTCACCGTTGGTTTCTATGAAGGGCACAATGGCGCCTCCCATGGTGCATGCAGTGTCTTCGCCGTGCAGCACGACATCTTGTCTATCCCATTCGAACTTGACCATTTGATACAAGGTGGATGGCACCGCTTTAGCTGCGTGGATCCATGGTCGTCCCAACAGAAGGTTATAAGATACCGCGACATCTAATACCTAGAACTCTATGGTAAACTGGACCGGGCCGATGGTCAACTCGAGTATAATATCCCCCACAGTGTCTGTTCCACTTCCATCAAATCCTCGGATGCAAATGCTATTCTTGCGGATTCTACCATGGTCAATCTTCAACTGGTTCAGGGTGGATAATGGACAAATATTGGCACTTGAGCCATTATCCACCAATGCCCGAGTAACTGTCGAATCTTCACATTTGACAGTCAAGTAAAGAGCTTTATTATGTTCCGTGCCTTCTACTGGCAGATCATCATCAGAGAATGTTACCCTATTCACCTCAAAAATTTTGTTGGCAATCGTTTCAAGGTGGTTTACTGAAATTTCATTGGGCACATGAGCTTCATTCAGTATCTTCATCAGGGCCCGGCGATGTTCATCCGAATGGATTAGTAATGATAACAACGAGATCTGGGCCGGTGTTTTCTTCAACTGTTCGACAACAGAATAATCCTGCACTTTCATCTTTTTCAAGAATTCCTCCGCCTCTTCTTCTGACACAGGTTTCTTTGTTACAGCTGGGTTGGATCTTCTCAATTCTACTGGAGCAAAACACCTTCCTAATCGAGTCATTCCCTGTGCCTCACAACTATCCTCCTCCACTTGCTTTCCTTTGTACATTACCACTGCCTTTTCATACTTCCAAGGCACGACCTTGCTATCAATCACTGGTAATTGAACTACCGGCTTTATGGTGACCAGTTCCCTGCAGACCCCTTTCAATACAACTACGGGTGTGGATGAGGTCCCTGATACTACCAATTTGGCTGGCTCTGGTTTCTTTGTTGCGGTGGACGGATTCTTCCCTAGTATCACCACTGGCTTGACATCTTCCCTCTTCAACTGCACCCCTTCTTCCCCACCGGTTGATTCTTCTTTCGGAGCAGCCTGGATCATCATCACTGCCTGTGAGGGTTTCCTCGGCTCTACTCCCTTATACACCAACTCGATCATGTGAGCTTCGTGGTGTGCTGGCAATGGGTTCTGGTTGATGTTGGGTGCCTCCGGCGCCTGGACCTCGATCTTGTTGGTATCAATAAGATCTTGTATGGCCTGCCTCAACCTCCAACATTTTTCAGTATCATGCCCTAGCATTCCTGAGCAGTACTCGCAGCTTATTGATCGGTCCAAATTTTAGGGTGGGAGGTTTGGCTCTCTAGGCTCGATAGGACTCACCAAACCTAGCCGCCTCAATTTGTGGAACACGGCGGTATAGGTCTCTCCCAACTCAGTAAAAGCTCTCTGTCTCTGTAGCCTGTCATTCTTAGCAGCGTGATTTCCTCGAAAACCCGCCCCTAGAGGGTTCCTGTATGCTCTTGGTGGAGGATAGGCATTTTGTGGTGGAGGGTATGTGTTTTGCGGTGGTGCATATATGTATTGGGGAGCCGGCGCGCCATTGCGGGCGAACCGGAGGCTGAGTGTATGTTTGGGCTTGGTGTACGGAGAAGTGTGGTTCCTGAGGTAGATAGTAGTGTTGTGGCGGGCTGTATGGATAATTTGGCCTGTGGGGTCTGGGTTGGTTGTAGTATGGTTTGCCAGACCTGGACCAACTGCCTGCCTCAACCGTGGCGACTTCTTCTTTTTTCTTCCTTCCCAGCGCACCTCTCGTGCTGCTCTGAATAGCCTGGGTCGTTGCCTTGAGCGCTGAGTAATTCAGGATTTTATCAGATCTCAGTCCCTTCTCTATCATGACCCCTATCTTTACTACTTCATTGAAGGATTTTCCAACCGTCGTCACCAAGTGACCAAAGTAAGTTGGATCCAGCGTTTGCAGGAAGTAGTCCACCATTTCTCCCTCTCTCATGGGAGGATCAACCCTGGCTGCCTGTTCCCTCCAGCGGAAACCAAACTCTCGAAAGCTTTCCCCAGGCTTCTTTCCGGTCCTTAGTAATGTGAGACGGTCAGGGACTATCTCGAGATTGTATTGAAAATGACCCGCGAAATCCTGCGCTAAATCATCCCACGTGTACCATCTGCTGGGATCTTGCCTAGTATACCATTCCAATGCCGATCCACTCAAGCTTTGACCAAAATAAGCTATCAGTAGCTCATCTTTGCCGCCTGCGCCTCTCATTTTGCTGCAAAAACCCCGTAAATGTGCCATAGGATCACCATGCCCTTCATATAAGTCAAACTTAGGCATCTTGAACCCAGCCGGGAGTTGGACGTCCGGAAAAGGGCATAGATCCTTGTAGGCCACACTGACCTGGTTACCCAATCCATGCATGCTCCTGAAGGATTGCTCCAGGCTTTTGAACTTCCTCATTACCTCATCTTGCTCTGGGATCTTAACCAGCTTTTCAATCTCTGCCGGTACCTCCAAGTGTGGATTATAGGTATGGGGTTCTGGTGCATTGAATATGGGTTCAGGGGGATAGTACTGCGCATCGTGAGCCTGAAACAACGGCTCACTAGTTGATCTTTGCAGTGTGGCTAGTGTGGGTCCCATAAAAGTGGGAATGTTTGGTGGTGGGAAAGGTTGATGGGGTGGTGGAGCTTGGGAATCATAAGTGCTTCTCTCCTGATAATAGCGGGGATTCGGGAGGCTTATTGAAGGGCCAGAGTGAGGGTATTCTGGCATATGCCCTAGTGGTTCAAGGCTATTTTGTACCTTAGCCAAGGCTAACTGCATCGCATTCATCTCCAATCTCATCCTCTCTATCTTCTCTATTGCCTCTTTCAGCAACTAGCTTACTGGCCTTTCTTCCTCGGCACTGTTTTCTGAAGTAGTCATGATTATTGGTACAAGTCCCTTAGATCTGGTCTAATAAGGGTGTGTTGCCAGAATGCTTTAATGACTAACTGTCTGATATTTGTGGAAAACAGCAAACTTGTTAGCGTTAGAGTTTAACAGATTTGGTAATAGCACATTGGGGATGCAATGCTTCCTAAACAGTTAACCATTTCTAACATATTTTTGCTTCAACCGCATGCGTCATCTCGACTTGCTTTATTTGTGCCTTTAAAGTGTTTTGGGAACCCCCATTTTTCTCTCTATTATTCTTTTCTTTCTTCCTTCTCTCTTTTTTTTCTTTTCTTTCTTTCTCTTTTTTTTTCTTTTCTTTTAGTGGCGGTCGAATCTTACGTGGATTGCCTACGTATCACGTCCCCGCGTGAATCAGACCGGGCATAGTTCTGCCACAAAGTAAAAGACGCAAAACTCTTTTGGAATCATTCAATTCATCACCAAAATTTGCTATTACAAACTACTTATTTTAAACAAAGAACAACAATAGTACAGATTCCAAAATTCTCAACCTGACTCGATAAAAGAAACAAAAAACAACATAGGGGAAGATATCGGACCCATAAAGTCAACAAACAAGACTCGAACTAGGGATACATTAAGGATTTCAACTTAGGTGCTCGCGAGGCATCGTTCGACCTTTCCGCGGGATTTGGTGTGAGACCTCTTTGTAAGCTTTTCAACTTATTCATGATCCGATGATCATAGCTCATGACAAAGGCGAGTAGGGTATCACGAGGCATCTGCTCACACGCCAAGCATCTCCTGTAAATGTAGTGCCCAATATCGTTAATCCTATCTCGGATGTTGTCCCTTTCCCTGAATAAGTGCTTTATTCGCCGATTTTTCAGTCCCAGTGCTTGAGCATTGTCGGCGAGTCGATCCTGGAACCTTTCCATTTATTTTTCCATTCTGGTCATCACATCATAACAACGCCTTCTATCAGCTTGGGCATCTCGGTCTTGTTTGAAGATCCGCTCCTGAAGAGTGGAGTTCGTTTTCCTTAATATCCCGATGCTCATTTCAGAATCCCTTATGACTTGTTGCAGATGCTTCCTCCGGGCCATTGTACCTTTTGCCCATCTGACCCTCATTCTTGCTATGCAAGCTTCAGATCTCTCCAAGTCCTCTCGGCTTTTGCTGACCTGACTCCTTAGCTCTGCTATCAACCTCTCATTGGACCGATTTTTCTGTTGGTCACGGGCATTCTTTCTGTCTTGGCGGATTCGGGCTCTCAGGGCCTTGTTTTCTTGGGCCAACTTATTCTTTTCCCCTTTGTCGGCAGCAACTTGCACATCGTTTTCAAATTCCAGGTCCCTAATCTGTTGCTTTAGCTTGCCTATTTCTGCCCTGTAGTTTTCTTCTTTTGCAAGCCAGCCTCATTGTTCTTGCGATGACTCAAAAAAATCTTGGAGGTGAGGTCTTTTGGTTGGCCGTTCTGGTTCGTCTCTCGTAGTGCTCTTCTTTCTATGCCAAGCGAGATAAGCAGGTGAGACTTCACCTTTGGATAGGTCACACACTCGAGTATTCGCCGGCAAATACTGGCATTCGCTCCATATATAACGAACTATTTTTTCATGAAATTGGTCGTCGTTGCTGACCTCGACTGCATAAATACTGAGATCTTCATCTGGGTGTACCGCCTGACATCTTCCCAATTGTCTCATCACCTGGTAAGGAGCATAAGGTTGAACACCTCTGAGTCCCATTAAGAGGAAGTAATAACAAATTGCACCCTTCGAAGAAATCTGCCCCTGCTTTACAGGCTGTGAGAGCTCGGTATATCTCGGACACTATTATAGGAGCAAGCGTGCTTTTGTCATTGGTAATCAGGACCTTGACGATTCCAGCCACTTTCAAATCGATATTTCTATCTTTCTGGGGAAACACTACAATGCCCAAGAATGCTACCATGAAGGCGAACCGCCTATGTTCATCCCACTTTGTCCGATTCCCTCTGCTGCAAACACCGCTTTCCGAATCATCGAACCCTCCTATATGCCCATACCTCTGGTATGTGAATTGCAAAGTAGAAAAACCCCAATCCAATTCAGAGTATGAGACTACCTTGCTTATCTTCAGTAGATCCATGAACTTGTGCGAATTTATGACTCTCGGAGCGATCAGATATTTGTGCCTTAACCCCACAGTAACGTCCATGTAGCCTGCTACCTCTTCTAAGGTTGGGGTGAGTTCAAAATCCGAGAAGTGGAATACATTGTGGGCCGGGTCCCAAAATGTAACCAAAGCCTTTATGATGTCGCATCTGGGCCTGACATTCAACAAACTGGTCAGACCTCCCAGATGCAGTTTGATCTTGTCTTGCTCTGACTTTTCTAAATCCTCCCACCACAAGCGCAACTCCAAAGGGATCTTGCTCCTAACTGTTACCGGAAAACTTGGACCTGTGCTCATTCTGCATGTTTATTAGGGTGATTAAGCAAAAATCCAGACTCATTTGACTCAAAGACAGAATTGACACACTTTTTCTTTTCCCTTTTTTTTTCAAAAATAAAATCCGATTTTGCGAATACGGCCTTTCAACACCTCGAAGACGAAGACTTTAAGGTTGTGTTGGCTAACTGGTGAAAACCTTGAAAAATGACCATATGCAGTTGTTCTTGCAACAAACAGCCTTCCGACGCCCTTTTAGGGACATTCGGCTATTTCTGAAAAGAATGACATCACCCTAACTAATTTCAAATAAAAGTAAATTTTTTTTCTTTTGGATTATTTTTGCAAAAGAAAGTTGGACCCGACGGGGGTTGCCTACGTATCTCACACCCTGCGAGAATCAAACTGGCATAGTTCGGGCATAGACTATAAACCAAATTTCGGAACCATGACAAACTATTTTGTTTTTTAGATTATTATTATTATTATTATTATTATTATTATTTTTAACAAACAATGACCATCCTATTTTCCAAACCAAAATAAAAGACTATTTTGTTTTGCTTTTTTTTGAGTGAGACAAACTATATATAAAAAAAGAAAACGTTTTTCTCTTTTTTTCATTTTCCCAAAATTTCGACAGTATTTGGGTATGTTTTTCTAAAATGGGCAATTAACTCTCTATACTATTACCTCACTTTTTTTTCACACAATTTTCCCACATTCCAGATCTTTCGAAACCGGTCAGCATGCAAGTCTGAAGCAAATAAATGCATAACGCAAACAGGATGTAGCAGGATGGTCTTTTCATTTCAGGTTGCTAATCCTAGACGGACTCAAACCCTGTGTTGAGTCCCCTAAGTCAAATGCACATGATGCAAATAGCGTTCCTACTAGGGATCCGATATGAGGCTTCGTTATACTAAGTTTTAAAACCTAGGTGTTTGTTCTAGACCTGGCTTACCCGAGCGGACAACTCGAGTCGAGGATGGGAGTTGTGTACCGGTAACCAAAGGGCCATCCGATTTTGCAACTCCTCCGAATCCTCGTTCTATTTTTGGTATATGACACTAACAGAAAGAAGTCACGACCAGCGTGCACTCCTCAAGAGAGAGAAGAGAGGGGTTTCAGCACAGTTTATATATACAGTCCAAGTAATATCAAAGCGGTAAGAGCAACATTTTGCACATTTAAGCTAAAACATGTTATAAAATCAGATAATAAATAAATCCAAATAATAATAATTATTCTAAGCTTGAATTCTTAACCCTGAACTAGTGGTTCTGGGTACCAAGTTCCCCAGGAGAGTCGCCAGAGCTGTCACACCTCCTTTTTCCGCCCCCGCGAGGGGTGAAGGAGTTTTTCCAATTAAAGGACAATCGAAACGGGATTTGTTTATTTATTTCAGAGTCGTCACTTAGGAGATTTAGGGTGTCCCAAGTCACCGGTTTAATCCCAAATCGAGGAAAAGAATGACTCTGTTTAACAGTCTGCGCACCAGAAATCCGGATAAGGAATTCTGTTAACCCGGGAGAAGGTGTTAGGCATTCCCGAGTTCCGTGGTTCTAGCACGGTCGCTCAACTGTCATATTCGGCTTGATTATCTGATTTTATACAAATATGAACTTATGTGCAGATTTTAACTCTTTACCGCTTTCATTGTTATTATTATTATTTTACAGGGAATTGCAACGTTGTGAAGATGTATCTCGAACCGCGTCACAATCAATGTACCCGTGGTCGTCGACACACTTTGACTCTGTTGAGATTTGGATTTGGGTCACATAAATGTGCACCCGAGTTTAGGAAGATAACATTATTAAATACGCGCCTAAGGATACTAACACGTCGTTATTTTATTTTATTTTTTTGAGAAAAAGCCGTAAAGTTCACTATGCGGCCTGTCTCGAAATCTAAGCATTTGAAATAACTGTCCGTTGAGGGCCCCGCAATTTGTGTATTCTTGTTTGTCGAGGCTCGTCTCATTCCTTATTTTTAAAAAGGAATTTGCAACGTCATGGAAATGCATCTCAAACCACGTCACAATCAATGTACCCGTGATTAACGACACATCTCGACTTCGTTGAGATATGGATTTGGGTCACATAAATGTGCACCCGATTTTAAGAACGTAAATTATTAAAAGTACGTGCCTAACAGTGACTAACGTGTTATTACTTTGGGTAAAAGCCGTGAAATTTGCTAAACGGCCCATCCCAGAATCTAAATATTTAATATATACATTTAACGAGGGCCCCGCAATTTATGCATTTTATTTGGGTGAGGCTCATCTCATTTTTATTTAAAGGCAAACCTAAAAGCAACTATGATTTCCTATCTTTGTTTGTCTCTAAAAATGGAAAGGTCCTATTGTATTTACATACTTATGAGTTGTTATAGTTAAGTTTCGAACGTGATTTGTTGAAATATGGACGTGATACGGGTAGTCCGTTTGGCAGTTATGGGCCCAGGCCTAATGTGCATGAAGTTAAATTCGGCCTGGTATTCCAATTGGGCCTATTCAACTTATTTGATATGTGTTTAACATTTATAAACAAAAAAGGGGAGGGGGGGAAGCTGAAATGTAATGTATTGTTTGCCTTAATCAAACCATATTCCTAACAACTTAAAACAGACCATTTGTTTAAAGAAGGAACTATTAGGTACCTAACATGCTTCTTGACAAACACAATAATGAATTAATAGAACATGGCTACTACAACATTAATCCCTTTCAATTATAAGCAACACATAGAGTTTTCCAACTGAATGATAGGTATAAAAGTTCAATTACATCACAGCTAACCACATAGTTCTATTAGGGAAAGTAAACTATCATGCAGGCAACCTATTGTTTCAATACATTTTCTAAAGCTAATTCGAAATAACTTCAACTCTTCCAACTTTCTTTATATTAATGCCTCAAATTTCAGCTTACATTGACAGTATATCAGTCGTGTACCTGGTATGGAAAAGCAAAATAAAAAGGAGAATGATCAGCAGGACAGTATGCAACAACACAGCAACAGCAGCAACATGGATGACCCAATAATAGACCAAAACTCAACATCAAACTTAGAAGAAAATCCAGCAGCAATTTCAGACAAACCCAAATAGCAACAACCCAAGGAAACCAATAAGAATAACCAGTAGCGACAGATTCTTAAAACCAAAGCAGAATCCCAAGAGTAGCCTAATGGAACAGTATTCAAATAATAGAAAATTGGAGACTACCAAGCTGAAAATCTAGTAATACAAACAGCACACAGACAGGTGCAAGAAGCAGTGATTTCTGATCTTTTGTTAAACACTCAAAGGCAAAGACAAGGTTGAAGCTCTTTGATGTAAAGCTTAACCTAGAATGAGGATCAAACAGCCTTAACACTCTTGTTCCTCTCTTTTTCAATTCTGAAGTCTTTTTCCTCCACCTTAATATCTGATTTTTCTAACCTCTTCCCCTCTGATGTCTAACTTCTTACTCTACCTTAAATGAGCCTATTTATAGACAAAATACAAGCAAACCCCCAGGCTGCCTCGTTTCCCCAGCCCTCAACTCTGCCCATAACTATTTTAAACTAATAAAAAATGCCCAATGCCCATCCTCCTGACAGCCCCTTAGCATGTGTTTTCTGCCCAAAGGTATGGGCAGCCTATAATATTTAATTACCCCCCCCCCATGATACCAAGTTTTGTTCCCCACTATTGTATTAGTTTAATCCTATTTCAGTACCCTATGTCAACCCAACTTAAACTAACAATTTCTGATCTTTTCCTACCCCTAAACTACCCCTGTTAGCCCCTAATTATTAATGTATTACCCTACTGCAGCAGTAGGACATTTTGAACTTCTGAAAGTTAAAATTCAAGATGCTTTAAACTAAGTTCTAGCTATTACATTGCAGCTACAATCCATTCACAGATAATGTCAAACAATCAGCTAAACGACAATGATTCGATCAGTCATATGAAGCTATACGAATCAGAATATTTGCACATTCAGTCCTATGAAACTAATCGATGACATTTATCTAATCGACTATACTAATCATAACATAGAACAATCAGTCGATTAAATGAACCACATGAACAGGGCATCAACTGCCTTCAACAACTTTGCACGACACAGGGAAACTATATGAATTATCGATTCGACGATATTAATCAAATTGAAATATGTATATCACTATACGTATTCAACCATAAACAGAATAACAATCGACCAAATAAAAGGTCTTACGAAGATGGAGAACAATTGAAAGAAAAATATCAGAAATAACAAACAAACTAACTAAACACGTTATCAAATTCAAACAACACTCAAACAAAAATAGAAAAAGAAAAAGGAAAACTCACTGGAAGCTCAACAACAAACGACCCAAGCCTGAACTGGATTTGCTCATTTGAAGTTGAACAGACTTTAATCGAGGTGTTCTCAACCGAGAACACTTCGATTAAGGTCTATTAGACCCTAACCCTCCGTTTAAACTAGCCGAATTCCAAAAGTTCTTGTGTTCTAGGGTTCGAACAGTTCGATTTGGGGCTTGAGGATTTGTGGGTAGATGAGGGCAGGGTAATGGTTGGTATGAATCCGGGGTGGGTTGGTGTATATCGGGGTTTTGCTCGAACCTTCAAACGAAGATTCGAGACGATTGGGACTGATTCGAACCCAACGATTTGCAGATCCGTGTTCAGGGTGGTTGGGTGCATCAAGGGTGTTACTTTGGTGGCCACCGGCATCGTTGCCGCCGGGCTCACGGTGAGAGTGTATGGGGGCGGCTAGGGTTTGGAACGGGGGTTTGGGTTTGTGTTTGGGACGATGGAAGGGGGTGTTCGGATAGGGGCGTGGGGTAAAGGTTTAAGCTTATATACGTAGTGGGAGGTTAGATCCTGGTCGTTGGATGAAGTGAGATCGATGGCCAGGAACTTTCACTTAATGGGGAACGACACCATTTAGCATTGGTTGGGGGGATCGGTTTGAATCGGTTACTGGGTCGGGTTTGGAAACGGGTTGCTGAAAGGGATTTTGGACCGTTGGATTGGACTGGATGGAGGACTCAGATCAAATGCCCTATGCGGCGTCGTTTGGGTAAGTGAATGGCCTGATCTGGACCGTTCATTTGAGTCAATCAATGGCTCAGGATGGGGATGCTGATACGGCGTCGTTTGGGGGCTTTCCTGGGAAGCCTGGGTTTGGACTGGGTTGTGGTAATTGGTTTGGGCCTGATTTTTCATTTAAATTTTTGCCCAAATCCGGTATTTTCCTTCTTTATAATTAGACAAAAATTCCTAAAAACCAAAATTAAACACACAAATATTAATTAATACCTAACAACAATTATCACATGAATTAAAACATCTAATAAAGTTACCATGACAACAAATAGAATAACAATGCATATTTTGTGATTTTCGCTTTCAAAACCAAATTATGGTTAATTAATTCATAAATGTACCATTTCCCCTAAATGCATGCAACATGTATTTTTTTATATTTTTAACTATAGCAAGGCGAGCATTTACGGACAAAACAATTATAAAAAAATGTTACACAAACCCTCAAAATTGTACCCGAAGGTAACCTGTTTTATTTCTTTTCCGATTTCTTTTGGAGTAGTTTTCGTGAAGCAAAAATCACGTGCTCACATATATATTATCACTTGACTGCTTCTTAGACCCTTCATTCGCCAAAGCATGCGCTGTTTTGTTCCAATCCCTGAAGCTATGCCGGATGACTGGATTCCCCAACCTCTTCAACTGAGACCTGCAAGAGTCAATTAAATTGTTAAAAATAGGGATTTTTTGTTGTAATAGTTCAATTACCTTGATAGAGGCTGTCTCAATTTCCACCGGAGTTAGTTGATGGTCTATTACTAGATGTAGCCCGTGCTCTAAGGCACTTAACTCGGCATGAGTGTGGTTGAGTGCACAGATCTTTTTGGAGAATCCTATGACCCATTCCCCATTTGCGTTCCGTTTAACACCTCCAATACCACCAATCTTGTCTTTGGTGTAATATGAGCCATTCGTGTTAAGCTTAAAGGATCCTGGAGGAGGAGGGAACCACCTGACTTGGATTTTTTTAGTAGTAATGGGAGTGGTGGAAGTCCTTGTACAGAACATATATTCCACAGCCCGCGTGCGCACAGTTTTAATATTAACAAACATGTTAGTTCCATTAAAGACATTATGGTTCTTGTTTGTCCAAATGTGCCACAGGGCGAAGGAAAAGAAAAAGTCCCAAGGGTAAAGGGTAGTTAAGGATGGGAATATTTATGTCCTTTATTAATTGAAGCCAGTGGATCTGGTGGTAGGGGAGGACAGTGACATTTAATCCAAGGTCCAACAAGAATTTTCGTGCAGTAAGGCATTTGAGAAAAATATGGTGGATAGATTCTGAGGGATGCTTGCAAATAATACAATTAGTGGTTACATTGACACCTATATGGTGTAAATAGTTATTTGTAGGTAGCTTGTTATGGGAACAAAGCCATAGAAAGAATTGAATCTTTGGAAATGTGGTTAGAGTCTATATCCAGTTAAAATCATACTCATAATTAGGTGTGGGATGGATTAGATTATTAACTGACTTTGTGGAAAAAATTGTCATTTGTGTTTAACGACTAGTAGGGGTATCTACCTTATCCTGGCTCAGAGAGATTGCCTTAATTTGATTGAGAAACTCTTGTGGGATTTCTATCGAAATTCTTGACCAATCTCACTGGTGGCCATCCTAAATGTTGTGTAAACTAAGTCTGTGGTCCTCTTGGGTCAAGGGACCTTGAATAATTGAACAAAGGGGTGGTGAATGTCGAATCCATCTAGAGTTTCATAAGTCGATATTAGTTCCTGACCCTGGGTCCCATGCTATAGCCTTAGAGCATATGGTACCTTCCTTTAAAATACTTCTCCAAATAAAAGAATAGGAGGATGAATTGCTTTTTGGGCAGTATTTTTTAATTAGGGTTTGTGCCCAAAGGGAATTGTGTTGAGAGAAGAGTCTCCAAACTAGATTTGTTAGAAAAGTCATATTTTTATCATGAGTGTTTTGTATGCCTAAACCACCTTGGTCTTTTGGTAGAGTGACATTGTCCCAGTTTATATAGTGAATCTTCTTTTTTTGAAGGGTAGTGCCCCATAGAAAGTTCCTCAGGATTTTATCAATATTGTGGAAAGTTTTTTTTTAGGATGAAGGAAGTATTGCATGGCATACGCTGGGATGGTATTGAGAGTAGATTTGATGAGAGTGAGTCGACCCGCCGCAGTTAGGAAGTTTAGTTTTCAGTTAGCGAGTTGACTTTTCATACTGTTTATGATGTATTGGAAATCATAAGGTCTAGGTTTATTATTCAGAATGGGAAAATCAAAATATTTGCTAAAAGTATTGGTAGCTTTTATTTTTAAAAGATTTTGAATTATTTCACGAGGAGTTTCTTGGCAGCCCTTTGAAAATATAACCCTAGATTTTGTAGGGTTGATTTTTTGCCCTGACAAGGTGCAAAAAAAGCTCAGACATTATGGATTGATTGAATTGGTTTCTGGTTAGCTTTAGCCATAAAGGTAAGATCATCTGCAAAGAACAGATGTGAAGGTTGGGGTCCATTTTTGTTAAGGGTGATAGGATCCCAGAGTTGGAGATCGACTTGATGGTTAATATAGGTGGATAGAAGTTCCATGCATAGGATAAAGATGTACAGGGACATAAGATCTCCTTGTCTAATACCCCGGGAGGGAGAAAAATAGTTGGTTTTGGTACCATTGACGAGGATAGCAATGTTGCTTGTAGAAATGCAGTTTAAAATGAGCTTGGAGATTTTTGGGGAAATTTAAAAACTGAAGAGTACGGTAGACAAAGGACCACTCAACACGGTCAAATGCTTTTTCAAGGTCTATTTTTATAATAAACTTGCCCTCAGTCCCTCTAGTTTTATTAATATGGTTCATGACTTCCTGGACGAGGATAGCATTATCGCAAGCCCTACGTCCTTTGAGGACGCTAGTTTGTCAAGGGCCAATAAGGTCAGACAAGTATAACTTGATACGATTTGCAATGATTTTAGTAATTATCTTATAGATGGTATTACAAAGGCCAATGGGCCGGTAATTCTTGAGGTCATTAGCGTTATGGAATTTAAGGATAAGACAAAGATATGTATTATTTATGGAGGCAGGTAATTCATGGGTATTAAAGACATGTCTACAAAGATTGATTATGGAATTCCCTACTATATTCCAGTATTTCTGAAAAAATAAGGGGTGCAGACCATCTGGTCCTGAAGCTTTAAAAGGTTTAAAGGAGAATAGGGCTTGGGTAACCTCATGGTCTAGCAAGGGGTTATCCAAAGGGGAGAGGTCAATATTATGAAAACCTGAAGGAGTAAGTTTAATATTTCTCCAGTCAGTACTTGAGTGACTAGTAGTGTAGATTGCTTTAAAATAATTGCTAGTATAATTTACAAGGTTGTCATGGTCAGTGATCCAATTACCATGCTCATCCTTAAAAAAAAGATACTTTATTCCTTCTTCTTCGATTGATAACGGACAAATGGTAGAACCTAGTATTTGCATCACCATTGTTTAACCAATTAATTCTAGACCTAATTTTTCAAAAATTTTCTTCTATTCGAAGAATGTTATTGTATTCAGTGGTAAGGATTTTTTCAAGGGACTGGAGGAAAGTACTAGTGGTGTAAGCTTGAGAACATTGGATACCATTTAATCTTGCCAATATCTTCTTTTTTCTATGGAATATGTTTCCAAATGTGTCTCTATTTCAGGAGGTAACTTTATGGGTAAAGAATTCAGTTGCCTCCGCAAAATCCCTATACTGCCTACTTTTTTTAATAATATTCTCAAATTCAGGATGAGAGCTCCAGTAAGTTTCTAGATGGAAAGGCTTTGTAATATTATTAGGAGGCTGTCTAATGATATTATTACTTCTAATAAGATAGGAGTTATGATCAGAATAGGTTTTAGATAAATGTATGATGGATACATTAGGATGGTTGACGAGCTAATCTTCATTAGCAAAACAACGGTCCAATTTTTCAAGAATTAAACCATTATTATTCCTACGGTGGTTAGACCAAGTATAACGACCTCCTTTAAAACTCAAATCAATTAACATGCAAAAATTAACGCAAGACCAAAATTTATTGGAATGTGACCAACTGATCCTTCTGCCTCCAAACTTTTCTTCTTGTCCAAGGATATCATTAAAATCCCCCGCGACTAGCCAAGGCCCATTATAACTAGTAGATATATTTTCCAGATTTTCCCAAAGCTTTCTACGATTTAAGGCTTTTGTACTAGCATATATGGTACTAAATAACCAAGGGGGTGATTTAGATTTACCTGAATCATAGCATGCAATTCCTGAGTGGACTGTCTTAGTCGAGTGACAGTCACCATACTGGTAACCCAAAGGAGAACAATTCCTCCTGCTCTTCCTTGAGCAGGGACCTCCATCATGTCATCAAAGTGGAAATCATCTCTGAAGGTTGCATGATCTTCCATTTTTGTTCCCAACAGAGCGACCATGCATGGAGTGTGAGTGTAGATGAGGTCCCTAAAATTCCTCCTAAAAGTATCATTGTTTGCCCCTTGTGTTCCAAACAATAAAGCTAGTAGGATTTTTCATGGGGATCGTTTGAATGTGGGGATGAATTGAGACTTGGTTCTCCAATATTGAGAACTGGCTTCCCCTCAGAGTCGGGGTTAACAAAACCGCATATTTCGCGGCAGCTCTGTTCATAGCTGGTCGCAGATCGAACGAGCACTTCATGAGTTCCACTGGGCAGTTGTATATGAACTTTTTGTCCTCTCTCTCCGGGAACAACATAAGGGCTGCTTCTCTGAGGTTTGAGATTTCAGTGAACGAGCTTGTGGGCAGTGGAATGTCCATGATCTCTTCCTCCATCTCTATTTCTTCTTGTTCTTGAGGAGGTGGGATATCCATTTGGTTTTGATTGAGGGGAGGATCCTGGCTTGCTAGGGTTGCCAAGGAAAGATCAGTGGATTGCCAATGGTCATCTCCAGTAGGGAGAAGAATGGGAGGTTTGGTGGTATATTCATGTTGAGAGGGGGGTTGAAGTATGGATGGAGGTTCCAATGGTAGTGCATGTTGTGATAAGTGCGAGTGCTAGATCTGGGGCTAGGGGATCTAGCATATTGGACATCCACATGTGGTTTAGGTAGTTGTCTAGGGCCAATCTCATGCCTTTAGATATCATCTGCGCCAGGAAGGTTGGATTCTGAAGAACTATCAGTACCTCCCTACCTTCTATAGTCATGGTGAAGAAAACTGTTTGGCCTTGTAGCCCTTGCTCGATCCATGACTGAGGTTGCTGGGCAGGGTTGGGAAGATGTGTTACATACACTAGTTAGTGATGAGCTATGTGAGGGGGCATGGGAGGAAAATTCTCCATCGGATTCGTTGGAGGCCTGAAGTGGTAAAGAGTTGGATTTCTTGTTAATACAGGAAGGAGGGGAATTATCATGCTGAGATATTGGAGAGGGTATTAATGGAGCCTCATCAATAGAGTGAGGACAAGAGAGTGATGATTGAGAATCTCTGTTGTGAGATTTATTAGAGGATGTATTGGTTAATTCTTGCGTGGAGTAGTGTTTATTAGAGGCTAGTGTATCAACTTGCATGGCCATTTGTCCATCCGCCATAGCCGCGTGTGTTGGTGAGGAGTTCTGAGGGTGTTGATTAGGTTGTTTTTTTGCAACTTGGGGCCTACCTAATAGGTTATTAGAGGGTTCTGTGGGACTTGAGTGTAATTCTTTTTCATTAGGTATAACAGGTTTATACACGTTTATGACACGTGTCACATTTGTTTGAGAAAGCTGCTTTGTTTGTATCGAAGAAGATGGAAATTGCAGAAAAGCGGCGTTAAACAATTCGTTGGGCTCTTCACCCTCTTTATCAGGTGAGTGGAGTAGATTAAATTTATTGGAGAGAGTGATCTTCTCTTTAATGGAGCTTTCTTGGATTGTGCTTTTGTTGTCGATTGCATCTAACACTTCACTTTAACTCAAAAGATTAACAAGACTTTATCCAAAATATTTTAAGCAACAAACATAAACAAATCAGGCTTTTATATGATCTTTCCAGCAATATTAATACTTCCCCTAAACTTTACAGTAACAAAAAGTGACCCAAAAAAAAAGCTTAGATCAAACAGAATTCTTCGTTCACCAACTCAACAAATCTACTCCTAAAAGTCTTTATAGAACCTTTATACTTTCTATTATAAAAATATTAGCATCAATATCTCATAAAACCCACTGGGACTGCGACTCTGCGAGTGATAATATTAAGAATCCAAATGCAATCACACATGAGAAGTGAAGAAGTAAAGCATTAGTAACATGGATCTAAAACATTTGAATCATATACTGGACCTTGAGCAATAAAACTTTCTCAATGTATTGATAAGAAATTTCAAATAAACCAGCTGGTACAGTTGCAAAACGTCAAACCCAATGTGAAACCAAGGAAACTGAAGCGGAGCTAATGGATGTAGCTCGGACGACCTCGCACTCGACGGTAACCGGACCTTCTGAATGGGTTTTGCCTCAAATTTTTCAATCGATTTCGGATGAAACTGGCAAGTTTTAATAGTGATTTATTGGCTGGTTTAAGGTGGTGCTTTTGGGCGGCTCGCTGGTGACTCGATGGCAACTGATTTTGGACTATTTCATGTCGGTGTTAGTCATTTTAATATTAAAATTATAATATTAAAGTGCATTATTTTTTGTGAGATAGTGGTTACAAATTGACAAGAAAGTGATTATTATTTTGTTGTAACTCTTGAAATCACTAATGCCATGATCTACTACTTATTACACACTAAAACTTATATTTTGTAACCACAAACTCATATTCTATTATTTTATTATCCTACTATCTTATTATTTATTTCAAGGAAGAGATTCTACACCTATAAATTGTGGTGTTTATTCTTTGTTTTCAGTATGAGAAAAGTGTTATAGTGTACGTGAAAAAGGTATGACTGATATTGTGAAAAAGAGAATTAAAAGAAAGAGAAAATCTAAGTCTCGAACTTTTTCTCTACAAAAGAGAATATTATTTTTGTTGAAGGAAGGAGTTCATTCTGATGGAGCTTTGGACTCAATAACTTGCCTAGAGTTTGTTCGAGTCATACGACATTGTTGGGCTGCTGTATTTTGGAGGGGACAAGTCAAGAGTATTGTTGTTGGACTTGTGAAGATGCTACCACAGTAGGCTTGAATCTCCTTAAAAAGAGCGATATATCCGTGCCTCAGCTTGAAGATATTATTTATTTTTCTTCATCTTATTTTTAACTGTAGTTACTTATAATCTCACCAACATTATAGTTAGCTAACTGCATTTATGTGGCTGATTTTGTGGTATATAAGGGCGTTTTGGAGCCGGTTCTAAGGTGGTAATGGCAGTGGATTTACATAGTCCCCTTCTGGAAGAGTTGGCCCTTCCCATTTCTACTAAGGGATTTTTTCATTCATGTACACTATTTGAAACCTTATTACGAAAAATGTTCATGTTGTTGAATTTACCCGACCTAAACACGGTTTAGTTATAAAATATATCCAATCTATTATTAGTGCTTAAATTAGGGAATTTAGTTATATCTTTTTCCTATTTTCTCTCCACTCATCTTTTAATAGGACTCCTTCCAATTGTGTATTAACTATTTTAATCCATAACAAACGGAACTTCAATCACACAAATTTTAGAGCAAACACTATTCCCGTTCTGTCACAAGTTCATAACTACCAAATAGTTCTAGTCCTATTCTGTTTACAATTTGGGTCAAATTAAGCATTAAAGTTTTTTCTCCTTAATTTATTTTACTTTTTTTCCCCCTTCAGGCGAGGACTTGGGAGTTGAAAATAAACCTAGAAATTACAATTACCACCTTCATTTACAAGAAGACAACGATAAGTATATGTAAGCAAATGTCAATGACGAATATTGGTGGGTTATTGCATTACTGAAGTTATCTTAAAGCAGTTTAAGTTTTGCGTTGCTCTAATTAATCTGAGACTTCGCGGTCTGCTCTTGGACTATCGCTCTTTTGAATGTGTTCATGGTTTCAAGAAACTTGTAAAGTGCCTACAATAGTGAGACTCAAATAATTAGCGGCATCTCGAACAATATATGGTACAACAACATACAAATTTAAAATATTTTTCGTACAAATTTAATACAAATTGACATATCTATAATAATATACATACTAAAAACAAATTTCATTTAACTAATTATATAGTATACACTTATTTACAACTTATCTACAACTTTCATACATTATTTTTTCCTAGTTAAATGTATCTACAATATCACACAACTTAAATATAATTTTCATACAATTTATATACAAAATATCTTTTGTATGTATTTTGTATCCTATCTATACATAGTAAAAACAAATTTCATATAGCTAATTATATATTATATGTCACGACCCAAACCGAATGTCACGACCCCAAATACCCGGTCGTGATGACGCCTATCATATTACTAGGCAAGCCAACCCAAACCATTAACTACAACGAATTCCTTTTATAAAACCATTTTCTAACACAGGTTTAAATACCAATTTCCATAATAAGTGTTTAAAAACAACAAAATATAAGCAGAAGTCAAATAAACATGAACTACACAACCCCAAATATCTGGTGTCACGAGTCTAGAGCCTCTACTACATAACTGATTGTCTGAAACAACATAAGTCTAGAAAATGCGGAAAAGAACAAGATAAGGAGGAGAAAACTGGGCTGCGGACACCATGCAACTACCTTGAAATCTCCGGCAACCTCTGGATCAGCTAAGGACACTCACTCTGCCACTCTGGCACCTGGATCTGCACACAAGGTGCAGGGAGTAACGTGAGTACGCCAACTCAGTAAGTAACTATAGTAAATAAGGTCTGAAAGCACTGACGAGCAGTTAAAAATCATGTAACTGAATAAACAACAGGACAACAGGTCAACTTCACAGTTGAAAACCAGTTTCGTCGTAAATCATCAAATTTCAGTTTAAACACTTGAAATCATATACTTAGCAATTTTTCCAATAGAGGCTTATTTTAAAAGAAGAGTGAAATCAGTGAAAATAACATAATTGGGCCCCTCGGGCAACCTCTCAGTCACTCGTGACTCAACTCTCGTCACTCAATACTCACTCTCAGCACTCAGGCTCATTCATATCTCATAGTAATGGAAATTATAGTAACCGTTGCGGTGTGCAACCCGATCCGTAATTTATAGTCGACTACGCTAACTGGGGGTGTACAGACTCCGGAGAGGCTCCTACAGCCCAAACGTCATATCGCTGCGGCGCGCAGCCCGATCCAATACATATATTGTTGCGGCATGCAGCCCGATCCAATATATATATCGCTGCGACATGCAACCCAATTCATATAAGTATCGCTGTGGCGTGCAACCCGATCCATAATATATATACATATAATATCCTCACTATTAGGTTCTCAACCTCTCTCAGTCATTAACCTCATAGCCTCTCGGGCACAACAATAGAAATTAGGGAACTCAGTCCAAGCAGTCCTCACAATTAGAAGTGGAGTAATAAAACCAGTTTTAAACATTTAAACAGGTAAAACATGACTGAGGATATGTTTTCAACAAGTAAAGTGAGGAAAACAGTAAAAATGCCCTTAAGGGTCTCAACAGGTCGGCACAAGGCCTCAAACATGGCGTACAACCAATAATACAATATAAATGACTAAAGTACGGAACAATATAAGATTCCAAATCAAATACATAGCTTAATAGTCGCTAAGGGACGGACCAAGTCACAATCCCTACAGGTGCACGCCCACACGCTCGTCATCTAGCATGTGCGTCACCGTATTTATCAAAACAAGTCAAAAACCGGGGTTTGTACCCTCAATTCCAGATTTACAATGGTTACTTACCTCAAACCCGTGAAAATACTACTCTGCAATGCCTTTGCCCCTCGAATCGGCCTCCTCTCGCATCGAATCTATCCAAAATCAGAATTACGGTGTCAAAATATGCTAAGGGAACGAAGCCCAAGCGAAAACAATCAAATAATACCAGAAATCTCGAAATTGGCCAAACCCAACCCCCGAGACCACATCACGAAACTCGATAAAAATCATATCAACGGAATCCTTATGCTCCCACGAGTCTATATATATCAAGAACACTAAAATCGGAGTCCAAATGACCCCTCAAATCCTCATTTAAAGGTCTCTTACTCTCAAGCCCTAATCCCCAATTTTTCTTCCTTAATTTCCACTAAAACCATGATTAAACAATGGAAAAATGATCTTAAACCCAAGTAATTAAGTTTAGGGAACTTATCCAACTGATATCCTTTGATTCCTCTCGAAATCCTATGCCTTAGCCTCTTTCCCGTCTAAAAAAATGGAGTATTTTGCAAAAATTCGCGAAGAAAGCAATATATACCTTCTGGCCAGGGATTTTTCGCATCTGCGGCTATATTTCCGCTTCTGTGGTACCGCATTTGTGGTTCTTCCTCCGCTTCTGCAGAAATCACTTACTCACCTTAGTCCGTATCTGCGGTCCCCTACCCGCATCTGCAACATCGCATATGCGGTCCTCTTAGCCGCTTCTGCGGTTCCTACTCCTCAAGCCATTTTGCTTCTGCGATCAATTCCTCCGCTTATGCGGCGCCGCACCTGCGGTCCCCAATCCGCAGGTGCGGAAATACCAGAAGCAGCAACTTCATCAGTTGCAACAAAGTCCAAACTTCTCCGTTAACCATCCGAAATTATCCCGAGGCCCCGTGACCTCAACCAAAAGCACAAACATATCCTAATACCTTATTCAAACTAGTACCAATCTTCAAAACACCTCAAATAATATCAAATCAACCAAAACACATCGGATTCAAGCCAAATTTTCTAAAAATCTTCCAAATTCCGCTTTTGATCAAAAATCCAACCAAACCACGTCTGGATGACCTGAAATTTTGCACACACATCCCAAATGAAACCACAGAACTACTGCAACTCTCAGAATTCCATTCTGACCCCTATATCAAAATCTCACCTATCAACCGGAAATCGCCAAAAATCCGATTTTGCCAATTCAAGCCTAAATCAACTCCGAACCTCAAAAATTCATTCCGATCACGCTCCTAAGTCACAAATCACCTCCCAAAGCTAACCGAACCATCAGAACTCACATATGTGCCCTCTAACACATAAGTCAACATCCAGTTGACTTTTCCAACTTAAACTCACTCTAA
This sequence comes from Nicotiana sylvestris, assembly GCF_000393655.2. Lineage (NCBI taxonomy): Eukaryota > Viridiplantae > Streptophyta > Magnoliopsida > Solanales > Solanaceae > Nicotiana > Nicotiana sylvestris. The sequence goes on from NC_091059.1 coordinate 189,823,105, forward strand.
AAAGACTAAGTGGTACAAACTTTACCAAATCCTTTCCAAACTCGATCCGACCAAATTGATACCACATAATACGGATAAAAAAAGCATAAAGAAGCAGAAATAGGGAAAATAGAGCGGTAACTCATGAGATGACTGGCTGGGTCGTCACATCCAAGGGCGGTGACGGGCACCCGGTACCTTACTCAACCGAGTACCAACATAACATATCTTTCTTATCATACTATTGTCACACCTCCTTTTTACCGCAAGGGCGCAGGGGAGTTTTTCCAATTAAAGGACAATCGAAACAGGATTTATTATTTAATTCAAAGTCGCCACTTAGGAGATTTATGGTGTCCCAAGTCACTGGTTAAATCCCGAATCGAGGAAAAGATTGACTCTGTATTACAGCCCGCGAACCAGAAATCTGGATAAGGAATTCTGTTAACCCGGGAGAAGGTGTTAGGCATTCCCGAGTTCCGTGGTTCTAGCACGGTCGCTCAAATGTCATATTCGGCTTATTTATCTAATTTTAATACATGTTGAACCTATGTGCAAATTTTAACTTTTTACCGCTTTTATTATTATTATTCTTAACGAGAATTGCAACGTCGTGAAAACACATCTCGAACCACGTCACATCAATGCACCCGTGGTTATTGACACATTTCGACTCCGTTGAGATTTGGATTTGGGTCACATAAATGTGCACCCGAGTTTAAGAAAGTAAATTATTAAAAGCGCGTCTAAAATGACTAGCACGTTATTATCTTTGGGGAGGGCCGTGAAATTCACTAAATGGCCTATCCCGAATTCTAAATGTTTTATTTTAACCATTTATTAAGGGCCCCGCAATTTATATATTTTTGTTTTGCGATGCTCGTCTCATTTATTATTTAAAAGGCAAACCTAAAAGCGACTATGATTTGCTATTTTTATTTTGTCTCTAAAAATTAAAGAAAAGGCCCTAATTAATTAATACGTCAACAACCTTACTATGAGAAAGATTGCCTCCAACATTGGGCCTACAAGGACGTTTGCAGCCCAACGAGCCCGGGGTTCGAGCCTGGACGGGAACATCGCAACACGAATCTGGGCAGCCCAATCAGCTCCAAATGAATCATCTGATGGCCCAGACCCAAACAGTACTTTATTTACATTATCAGTACTGAACTAGTACTCGAATAACTTGGTATTTTAAACTATTGGGATACGGAAGTGAACTATATGAAATCCGGAGCTATTTGAACTTGTTTTTACAATTATTAAAACGAATCAATGCTTAAGAACTGTCATGAAAAAAATAAACTAACACTAACCACTTTAATGATTCACGATTTCCTAATAGAACTGCTGAAGGATACATTGAGACTAAAAACCATTCAAGCCTATTTTATAACTACTGAAATTAAACATTCAAGGTAGGCCTTTTAACTAAGGTTCTAAAAGAACTACTGAAATCAAGTCACACTATACAGCCGTAGTAAACCATCCAGGGAAATTTTGGCAGTCTACTACAATCCCTATACAGCCTGGTCATATTTAAATTACCTGTTGAGAATGAAACAAAACAGCCACTCCAGGTTTTTTCTTATACTACGCTAAACGGATTCACAAAGTTCTTTAACACGAAATTAACTATGACTAGTCATGAACTACTATGTACCATGAATTTGGCTACAACCAGTACTCAACAGGTGTAAGAATCAACTAACAAGGAATTAACTACAATTGGTGATTTACTGGGAAAACCAATCCAAGAAAACTAAGCTATAATAGTCTATAATCCAGTTATTGCATAGCCCAGTTCAGTTCAGCCAACGCAACTATAAACAAGAGTCTAAACATCCTTAACGAACAAAAACGTTCAAATATACAAATCAGAAACTGAATTAAATTAAAATCTTCAGGCTTCAATTACAAGTTCATCCTTTACATTTCAGCTTCACAATTATTGAAGTCAAGCGGTGTACCTGGAATTGGAACAGAAATAAATTAGAAGAAAGATCAGCAACATCAGTAATACGAGCAGCAATACAACAGCAGTTCACAGCAACAATTTGAAGTTCCAAACAGCCACAAACAGACTCAACCGAGCTTGAGTCAAGCCAAGATTCTACTACAAAACTGATCTTTTAAACTCTCAGAAACTGACTTTAAGCTTTTGAAATTAGTTCCAAAACTGACTGCCTTTCAAAAGAACTCTCAAAAACTCTCTGAACTCCTCAGAATATTGTTCAAAGACTGACTAAGCTCTCCAGTCTTTAAGCTTTAGAAACTGATTTTCAAGACCCTCTCTAACTGATTAAAGACTCTAAAAAATGATCTCTGAAACTTGAAGCAGAGAATTTTAAAACTGTTTATGATTCTCAGGGAGCTGGACTACTTGCTGAGATTTTGACAAGTTAATTAAGGTAATGAAACAGTAAAAGATCTCTCAACTCTCTTCCTTAAGGTCTGAACCCCCCTATTCTAAGGTCTGCCCTGTATTTTATACCCTAAGACAGACCCCTTTTCCAGCCTGTTTTAACACTTAGATCATTAAGAAATGTATTTCTTCCATCATATTCCCTGACAACCACTACTAAGTGTCTAATTTCATTATTTAATTCAAAGGTGTATGGGCAGCTTGAATTTAAAACTCAGGCGTGCCCTGACAACCAGAATGGGCTTCCACTTGATTTTAACACTTTCACTTCAGTGATTTACCCTTAACTTCATTAACTAATGATACCTAAACTGACTAACAAGCATGATACAGATTCAAACAACAGCTAAAACAAACAAATTCACAAAACTCAACTAATTAACCAATTCAGTGTTTTATTCCAACAGCAAAAAAACAAGATAACACTGAATTGCCCATAAGATTGTTTAACAATACGCACGAGCATGGGATGAACAAGTTCTATTAAGTTGAAATGAACCAGTTTGACTGACTAAATTATTAAACAAGGCAGGGTTTCACACAACTGACTATACAGACTTGTGAGACCAAGAACAGATTCCCCAAATATTATGACAAACAAAACAGCGAATTGACAATAGAATAAACAAAATGCCAAACGTTTGTTCTTGATAAACAAAATGGTCGAATAAACAAAATGCCAAAACAGAGGACTGGTCGAGTTTCAATCCAAAAAAGACCAGAGAAAAGAAAAAGAGACGGGGAAAGATTGACAACAGAGTAAACAAAACTAGGAAATAAACTCACCGGCCAGGCTCGAACTGGGAAATGACATGCTGAGTCAACACAACATAATGCCAAACATTTGTTCTTGTTGGAGAACAAACGGGCGTCATTATTTGATGTTGAAACAGACTTGAATAAATCAAGAAATCCAAACGAACGACCCCCTTGTGCATTGGTCCCAATTTAGGGTTCTAAGGCTTGAACTTAGATTTGATATTCGACGAACTTTGGTCTAATTCGAAAGAAATCCATGATGAATTCGTTATGAAGGAGTCACGGGAGGTATGTGGTGTTGATTTGGGGTCGATTTGGATGAACTAGGGTTTGTGTTGATTTCTTTGATCTAAGATTCGAGAGGCTCGGGGGTGATTCGAAGAAAAATGAGCGTGGATTCGGAGAGGGGATGGTTTGGTGGTTCAGGGGTGTGATTTTGGCGGTCATTGGAGTGGTTGTCGCCGGGTTATGGGCAGTGGCATGGAGGGGCAGCTGCTAGGGTTTTGGGGCTGTCTGGTGAGAGAATTGGGAGAGACGAAGGGGATGAGGGTTTGGGTGAGTGAAACGGGTTTGAGGGTTTAGGGGGGGGGTCTTTGGTATGATGAGATTAAAGAATTAATCTAAGCCGTTGGATTACGAAAATCTAACGGCTGTGATCAGTCTCTTAGGGCGAAACGGGGTCGTTTGGTTTAGTAGGGGTGGAGGGTTGGACCGAGTTCAGGGACCGGGTCAGGGTCGGGTTAAGCCGTGTTATGAGAGGGGTGATCTGGACCATTGGATTGATTTAATCCAACGGTTTGGATTACACGTGACAAAAACGACGTCGTTTGGTTTGGTCCAGTGGCGGATTGGGTTGGGCTAAAAAGACTGGTAATTTGTTTAGGCCTGGATATTCGGCCCAGTTCCGATTTTCCTTTTTCTTGTTCTGTTTGTTTCTTTTTCTTCTTTTTCTTTTGTTTCCTAATTAATAAAACTAAAATTCTAAGTTAAATTATAAACCAAATTAGCTTAACATACTAATTAATTCCTAATAACAATTATCACACCAATTAAATACCAATTAAAATAAAATCACACAATTGGACGTTAAATGCTAAAAATGCAAAGTACATATTTTTGTGATTTTCATTCTCGTAAAACCAAATATTGTTTAATTAATTCCTAAATTGTAAAGTTAAATCCCAAATGCACAGGCAACATATTTTTTGTATTTTTCCTTAATTAAAATAAAAATAAACATGCACAGACAAATACAAATAAATCACAAACAACACAAAACTATTTTATTTTGAATTTTTGGGAGTAGTTCTTGTAGGGCAAAAATCACGTGCTCACAACTATTATGGGTAAATGTGCCAAAAGGGTCATCATGAGATAAACATAATAAAATATAAGTTAACACTAGACATATGATGACCTAACATGACATAGAAACTTATATATGTGACATATGTGCCTATAAGACCAAAGTGATCACTCATACACTGAACATAGGCCGACAATGCCATACAATTTTCACATACATGACATCTGTCTACAAGTCTCTAAGAGTACATAAACATCATAAAGGTCGGGACAGGGCCCCGCCATACCAATTAATACATGTCTAAATCATACTAACCAAATAGGCAACTCCGGAGCAAGTGGAGTGCACCAACACCTTTCGCTGAGCTGATAGCCTACTAGGAGGAATGTAAACCTGTCTATCGGGACCTGTGGGCATGAACATAGCATCCCCAGGCAAAAGGGACGTCAGTACGAATAAAGTACTGAGTGTGTAAGGCAGGAAAGCATAAACAAGAACAGTAATGTAAAGAGAGATAGAGGAAATACAACCTGTAACATATGAGTGCCTCTGGGGGCTACTAACATGAAATGCATAATACATATATATACATAAACTTTTAAAAACATACGCCTCTGTGGGCATCATTATCATCACATCGTACCCGGCCTCAAAGAGGACTCGGTAAAAACATACCCGGCCATTATAAGGCTTGGTAGAATCGTACCCGGCCACGTGGAGCTCAATAAACCCAACTGATCAGTGGTTGCACAATAGGTACCGTACCCGGCCAACTATAGCGCGGCTCGGTATAGTAAAATATATATATATATATATATAATGCATTCTCGACACATGGAATCACGTTCTAAACCTTTCGGAGTGACATAAGGTCGTTGCACCTTCGATTAACATTATGGACATCCATACCTTCAAAATGAACCTTGGTAAGATTCAAGGATCATACACACTTGTTTAGAATAACTTTATAAGGAAAGAACAACATGGACAACCTTAGTTTCTAGGAGTAGATCAGTTATGAATTAGCGTACCGTTTATGTTCATTTCACTTTAGATCAGCCAATAGAAAGAAGTAAGTTCCTTAACATACCTTAACCACGTTGAGTCCATAATACCTCCCAAGCAACTCCACGTTGAGTCCATAATACCTCCCAAGCAACTCTTCAACCAACTCAACTCAATCTACCATTGCATAAGGAGATTCAAAATCAGTATTGAATAAAGGCTAAGTCTGCAACTTAAACTTGTAGCTCGTTCATATAAATTCGGGCAGCATCTCCCCTGTAACAAGAGTCTCCTTCAATACCATATACCAAAACAAATTACCAGAGAAATCCAGCAATACATAATTATGAACAACAAGACACCATAAAACAACAATAAGTCATAACTATTTTACGACGAGCGACAAGCTCCAATTGAAATTCGTATACCCCATATCACCCCTTATAGACTTTTTACTTTAACTTAATAGTATCATTAACATGATAATAAAGTCATTCATCAATAATTCCAGCCTTATACCATATATCCATAACACAGAAAACGATCCACAATTCCAATTATTCTTAATTAGCAACTTTATTCACTAGTTCATATCTAGTTCATCCATTTAACTTAACCAATGCCAAGATAACCTTAAGCGCCTGTAGGAACACAATATAATTATCTCCTACAGTGTATGCAAGCCAAAATCCATGTTATATTTAGCTTGCAACATCCCAAAACACCCCAATCAATTCATACCAAAAACGACGACTATAGTAGTGTCAAACACCCCAAAAATATTACAAAGAATGACTAATCCATCATTTCGCCATTATGTGGTGTTTATCCACACCATTTATCCTCCAAAAACTCCATTAAATAGAAGCAAAATATATAGATCAAAAGCTACACGAAACAGCCCACAAGACAGTCCATTACAAATCAAATAACTCGAACTCACGGCTTCCGATCACCGTCCCGTGAGTTCTAACTATTATGAAATGAATTAATCAACCTTAATTGACATTTAATAGCTTGAAACCAGAAATTAGTCATTTTTATTAACTTCAAAATACCTTCCAAAACTCAAACTACAAAGAAAAAGAGAGGCTATATAGCGATACTTACGTCGTGGGGATCGTTCTAGTGTTATTGCTTCGTGATTTCGTGCCATAGATGATAATCTTGTTGGATATCCTTGTGGATAGCTTGAGGGTGAGGTTAGGAGTGATATTTGGTCTAGGTCTCTGGAATAATGGAGAAGGAGACGAGTTTGGGATGTAAATATCCCGTTTTTCCAAAAGTCAAAAAGGTGCCACTTGGCACCCTCACATAGGTCCTCCTTCAGGCACTTCTATCTTTTTATCCGGATGTCATATGAACAAACGGTTTAGAGCGTTGGAAACTAAATTCCAAGACCTTAAATTTGGTATATAATATTTCCCAAAAAGACCTCATATAATATACAAAATTTATTGCTCAAAAAGCTCCATTACAAGGCAAATCCTTAGTCGGTTTTTCCACAACTTAAATCCGATTTTTCTCAAACTTTATACTTCATATCCAAACATCATATATAGTCATATCATGGCTTTAAACTCATTTAAATCATGATTAACAAGTCTCACATTCATCTTAACTTACTTAACACTTCGGCAAACCTTTCTTATCCTTGTAGAAGAATTTCATCCTTTTTGAGCTTACATTAGATAATCCTATAATGATAGTGACGTCTGAAGTACGGGGTGTAACAACATGTACCCTTATAGACATTTGTCCTTAAATATTAACTCTTAAAGGCTTGCAAAAAATGGGACGTAACGCCAAATATACGTTCAAAGAGGATCTCATTTCTAAGCTTACATCAATTGACTTACGACGTAATTTCACGTACAAAAACATGGGTTGTAACATTATACAACTTATCTACAATTTTTATACATTATTTTTACCTAGTTAAATATAACTACAATATCATACGACTTAAATATAATTTTTATACAAATTTTATACAATATGTCTTTGTATATATTTTGTATCTGATTTGTATATATTTTGTATCTGATTTGTGATTCTTCCTCTCTAAAATTCTAATCAAACTTACTCTCTTAATACAATTTTGATACATATCAATAACTCTATATAAAAAGATTGTATTGATAACTTAAATGCAAATTTTATACAACGATCCATACATTATACAACTATTGTTTTACTTTCATACAACATTCAAATAAAAAAAAATATATAACTATAGCAGAATACAATTTACATACATTTATACTACAATTTTTCTACAACTTCGTAAGTACATGATATGTCATGTGTTCTTCTTCTTCTTCTTCGAGTTTCAATTTGAAATTCAGTCAAATCAAGTCTTATCTTCATCAAAACACCCTCAAAATTGAGATATAAACTCCAAACAATATTCTTGATTGTTTGTAAAAACACCCAATCAAACAAATAACGGTTTTCGAAAACCCAAATTTGATTTCAAAGCTTCAAAGCTTTTTAATGGATGTCAATGGTGGAGAGTCAAAATTTATTGATTGACAATTTCAATTTGAACACTAATTGTGCAACATGAAAGGAAATTAAGTTAAAATGATTGAAATCCATTGATGAATTTCATTAAAACTCTATACAATAAGAAATCATAAAAAACAAAGAACATCAAATGAAGAAAATTGAGAAAAATAACAGAGAAAGAGAGGAGAGAGACGATGTCACGACCCAAAACCTAGACCCGGTCGTGATGACGCCTCTCGTGAAGACAAGGTTAGCTGACACAACACCCAATTCATTTTAAACAATTAAAATAACACAATTTAAGTCATTAACATGATTAAATCCCAAAAGAAATAGTGAAACAATACAATTTGCGGAACAAACACAGCCCGACATCGGGGTGTCACCAGTCATGAGCCTCTAACATAAGTCTATAAGTCTGAAAGGGTTTATACAGTCTATTACAGAACTAGAAATAGAAAGTAAGATAGGAAGGAGAAACATTGGGCTGTGAACACCGAGCAGCTACCTAGTGGACTCCAAATAGCCTACTGGGAGCGATCAACCCTCACTGACAGGACCTGAAGCTCTTGAATCCACACACAGGGTGCAGAGAGTAAAGTGATTACTCCAACTCAGTGAGTAATAACAATAAATGAAGACTGGGCGATAAGAAATCACGTAAAAACACAACAACATGCTATAAAGAGGCAGTGTAAAACCAATAAAATGCAATAAAATAGTGAAATCTTATAAAAACACCTTAGTTCAGAATAATCTTCTTTAAAATACCTTTTTGAAAGTTAAACAAGTAAAATGAAAGGCAGCTAGAAAAGATAAACACATAAAATCCGTCCCTCGGGCATAATGTCAACAGAATCAGCCCCTCGGGCCATAACATGGAACAACACCAGCCCCTCGGGCTATATCTCATATCATAATGGGTACACGCGCTCACTAAGGGTGTACAGACTCCGAGAGGGGCCCCTTACGGCCCAAGCGCAATATCAAGCCATCTCGTGGCATAATCAAATAGGCTCTCGGCCTCATATCAAGCCACCTTGTGGCGTAGAACTCAGGCCCTCAACCTCATAATCATAATCAGTACAACATTGTTGCGGCGTGCAGCCGATCCCATAATAACCTTACAACACAGGCCCTCGGCCCTACTCAATCAGAAATCTCTAAAAGTCACTCGGGCACAGTAAAATATGATGCTTAGCCCAAAATATCATTTAAAGTGTTAAAACAGAGTAAACATAGCTGAGTTAGGAAAATAATATAATATAGCATGACTGAGTACAGATATAAAAATCAAAATAGTTAGGAAATAGCAGTAAAAATCCCCTAAGGATCCAAAACCGTTGGCACGAGGCCCAAATATGGCATTCAACCCAAAACATAATCATAGCAAACAGTTTCTAATCAAATACGCGGTAAAATAGTCATTCGGGATAGACTAAGTCACAATCCCCCAATGGTGCACGACCTCACGCTCATCATCTAGCATGTGTGTCACCTCAATATAGCATAACGATGTGAAATTCGGGGTTTCATACCCTCGGGACAACATTTACAATCATTACTCACCTCTATCCAATCCAAACTCTAGCCCGCGATGCCCTTGCCTCTCGAATCGGTCTCCGTATGCTGCAAATATAACCAAAATCAGTGCAAAACCATCAAAACATGCTCAGGGAACAAAACCCACTCGAAAGAAATTAAATTACAACACAAATTCTGAAATTGGCCAAACCCGACCCCCGGGCCCGCGTCTCGGATCTCGATAAAATTACATCAATAGACTCCTTATCACTCCCCGAGTTCATTCATATCAAAATCACCAAAATCCAACCACAAATGATCCTTCAAATCCCTAATTTTAGGTCTCCAATTGCAAGTCCTAGTTCTTCAATATTTAGGCTTAAATTCAACAATTTTCATGATTAATTAGGTAGAAATCACATTAGGATCGAGTATTAAGTCCATAAATCTTACTTCCAAGTGTTTCCCCTTAAATCCCTCTTCAATCCTGTGACGACCCGGCCGGTCGTCTTAAGAATTAATGCCCCGATCCCCTATTAACTGCTTTCCCCAAGTTTATTTATGCTAATGTGATTTGCCGGGATACTCGGTTTTGAGTTTTGAGGAGTTTTGGGACACTTAGTACCTAAATGAGAGCTTAAGTGTTAGAAAGTCGACCAAAGTCGGAACAGTGGGGAGACAGCCTCGGAATGGAAATCTGACGGTTCCGTTAGCTCCGTTAGGTGAATTTGGGGTTGGGAGCATGTTCGGAATGTGTTTTGGAGGTTCGTAGCTAATTTACGCTTGAAATGCCGAATTTTGAATTTTTGAAGTTTCCGGTCCGATAGTGAGATTTTGATCCGAGGGTCGGAATTGAATTCCGGAAGTTTCAGTAGCTCTGTTATGTCATTTGGGATGTGTGTGCAAAATTTTAGGTCATTTGGACGAGATTTGATACAGTTTTTGATCGAAAACATAATTTAAGGGTTCTTGGAGTTCTTAGGCTTGAATCCTATGTGAAATTGGTGATTTGATGTTGTTATAAGAGTTCCGAATTGTTGATCAAGTTTGAACGATGTCATGGGATGTGTTGGTATAATTGGTTTGAAGTTCCGGGAGTTCCGGGTAGGCTCCGGGATGTTATAGTGCAAAAATCATAGCTGTAGCAGGTCTACAGGGGTTGCAGGCCCCAGAACTCACTCACGCGATCCTCACAAAAATTAGTGCGCCTGCGTTGAGTGTTATGCGGACCGCACAAAAGTGGCCGCGGCCGCAATAGGCGTCACGCGGACCACACAAAGTGGGGCGCGGCCGCGGTGAAGGGCTCTCCCGCTGGTCCTACTTCGGAAGCTCATATCTTTTTATCTACAAAGAGTTTTGAGGTGATTCAAAACGAAAGTTGTAGCTCTTCGTGTCTAGTTTCCAGAAAAGTAAAGATATTGCAATGTGGACATCTGTAGCAAAAGTTATGGCCAAAATACTAAAGCCTGTCACTGCAGAGGGAGGCATGTGCGGCCGCACGTTGCCTTTGCGCGGACCGCACTGACTTGCGCGGACCGCGTGAGGTTTGGTGCGGCCCGCAGTAGCTGGAAACCTGAGGGGTACCTATAAATACGAGGTTTTGGGTTTTATTTAATATTTTGACCTAGAGAGCTCGGATTTTGGCGATATTTCGAAGGTTTTTCAAGAAATTCATCGAGGTAAGTGATTTTAACTCAGATTTGGCTAGAATACATGAATCTAACACTGAATTCATCATTTAATTCGTGATTTGAGAGGGAATTTGGGAAGAAAATTGTGAAACCTTTCAAAAATGTAAAATGATGATTTAAAGGACCAAATAGTGTCGGAATTATATAATTTTCATATGGTTAGACTCGTGATAGTGCGAGGTTTTTGGGAATATAAATTTTTACCGATTCCGAGATGTGGGCCCGAGGGGCATTTTGGTCATTTTCCATAATTTAGCGTATTAGCTTTGAATTAAAACATAGGATCATTTGTTTGAGATGATATTTACGATATGCAATTGAATTGATTAGATTTGGGCCATTTGGAGTCGGATACTCGTGGCAAAAGCGTGGTTTCTAGTTGATTTTGAGCCGGTTCGAGGTAAGTGGCTTGTCTAACCTTGTGTGGGGGACCTTTCCCCTTAGGATGTACTATATTTGATAATTGAAATGCCCTGTACGTGAGGTGACGAGCGCGTACTTGAGCTAATTGTTGAAAATCCGGTTTTTCCTTAAGTATTTCAATTGAGTTCTTTTCTTGTTTTATTCTACTTGTGAATTTAGCATGTTGCTAGTCTAGAAAGGCATGTTTAGTTGACTTAATTGCCTATTTGCTTAAATTGCATTACGTGAAGCATGTTAGGCTAGAAGTAAATGTTTACTCGGTATGAAATTAGCGTTTAATTTAATATTCTTATGTTGTTGCTATGTGTTTTAAATTGGGACTACGGGTTAGATTCCCGGGAGATTCCCCCTGCACATTTACTTTGGGACTACGGGTTAGATTCCCCATGCATATTTACTTTGGGACTACGGGTTAGATTCCCGGGAGCTTCCTCCTGCACATTTACTTTGGGACTACGGGTTAGATTCTCGGGAGATCCCTCGTACATATATTGAGGATACCGAGAGATTCTCGGAGTACCAAGAGATCCCTAGTACATATTGAGGATACCAAGAGATCCTCGGGATACCAAGAGATCCCTGACTTATATTGAGGATACCGAGAGATCCTCGGGATACCAAGAGATCCCTAGTACATGTCGAGGATACTAAGAGATCCTCGGGATACTTAGAGATCCCCGGTTACTTTCCTTATGGTTTGCTTTCATCATTGTTTCCGTTATTGTACTCTTATTATCCTGCATAGATTCTTACTGTAGGTTCTCAATTGCACTGCTTATCTTATCCTGACATCTTTATATTTTATATAACCTCAGTAGGGCCCTGACCTTCCTCGTTACTACCCAACCGAGGTTAGGCTTGGCACTTACTAAGTACCGTTGTGGTGTACTCATGCCTCTTCTGCGCATGCATGTTTTTCATGTGCAGATCCAGGTACCTCTACTCAGGCGCACTATCAGTGAGGCAGGAGGACTACGGAGACTTCGAGGTAGATCTGCTGCGTCCGCAGACCGACGAGTCTCCCTCTTTATTCTATCTTTAGTACTTAGTTCTCTTTCCTTCCATTTGTTAGATATTCTGGAGTTTGGAGCCTCACTATACATTTCTGTAGCCTATGTTTTCCCGTGAGTTTCCGGGTTTTGGGATTGTTTTAGTCTTGAGATATTGAGTCGTATATGCCGAGCGGCATTCAGTACAATTTCCTTTTTAGATAATTAAATATGGTATTCTATTTTTCCGCAATTATTATGTTTCTGCAAGTGTTAGGCTTACCTGGTCACGGAGACTAGGTGCCGTCATGACATGTTCACGGTTGGTGAACTAGGGTCGTGACAAATCCTCTTCAAAAAGCTTCAAAATCGCCCAAAAATGGAGGAACTTATGCTCAAAATCGCAGAAATGGGCCTTTTAAACATTCTGCCCAACTATCTCAATTCCTTCTTCGCGAACGCGGTCAACGCCTCGCGTTCGCGAAGCACAAATTTAAGTTGACCAAAATCCCTCTTACGCGAACGCGATGACTCCCTCGCGAATGCGATGCCTCAGCAGCTCAAACCATCGCGAACGCGTCTGCTATCTCGCAAACGCGATGCTTCCTGACTCCAACCCTTTGCGAACGTGGGACCTCCCTCGCGAATGCGAAGGCCAAATCTCCAGCCTCTCATCCTAACCCTTCGCGAACGCGAGGGCCCACTCGCGAATGCGAAGGCCAAAAGTCTGCAACACTCACAGCAAATTTCTGTAACTTTTCACAACTTAAAATGATCCGTTTAACCACCCGAAACTCACCCGAGGCCCTCGGGACCTCAATCAAACATGCCAACGTATCCCATAACATCATTCAAACTTGTTCCAACCTTCGGAACGCTCAAAACAACATCGAAACACCATATTCGCATCGGATTCAAGCCTAAGAATTCCAAAATCTTCTAAATTCTGCTTTCGATAAAAAAGTCTATCAAACCACGTTCGAATGACCTGAAATTTTGCACACACATCCCAGATGACACAACGGACCTACTGCAACTTCCGGAATTCCATTCCGACCCTATATCAAAATCACACCTATCAACCGGAAAAAGCCAAAATTTCAATTTCGCCAATTCAAGCCTAAATCTACTTCGTACCTCCAAAATACATTCCGATCACGCTCCTAAGTCCCAAATCACATCCCGAAGATATCAGAATCATCGGAACTCACATACGAGCCCTTTAACACATAAGTCAACATCCGGTTGACTTTTCCAACTTAAGCTTACTCAAAGAGACGAAGTGCCTCAAACCTTACCAAAACCTCTCTGAACCCGAACCAACCAACGCGATAACACAAAATACAACTGAACAAGGCAATAAGAAGCAGAAATGGGGAAAACAGAGCGGTAACTCATGAAACGACCGGTCGAGCCGTTACAGACGAAGACAGATAGAGAGACGAAGAGAGAGAGAGAGAGAGAGAGAGAGAGAGAGAGAGGGCAAGTATAAAGGGATAAGGAAATAATTGATATTTCTTATTCAATTCCTAATGTAAAGGGATACTCATTTAAAGCTTATTTGTATATAATTGGTAAATTGTATATGACTATGTAATTAAATTGAAACTTGAGTAGGGAGGGTAATAAAGTTTCAAATAGTGTATAAGAATATAAAAATCTCTTCTGCTAAATAGGTCCTTTTCACTCTTTTCTTTTCACTTTTTATGTCTTATTAAAGTACTTTTCTTTTTGGATTTCTTTTAGAAGATACTAAATGAACAAACAAAATTCTACTCTAATTAAATTAAAGCTGCCAAGATAAAAATATTAATAAACTATTTTTAGTTTAGGAAATATATAAAGATTACTAAAAAGAATTATAAAATCATTAGCTTGAACATAAATATTTTTTGTGAATTTCCTTTTCTTTTTCTAATAAAAACAAAGTAGTATTTTAAATATGAATCTTTTGTTGGAAATATAAATATGGTCAAAAATTATATGCTCATAGTTATGAAGTACATAAATTTTAATCCCAACTAAACATTAAAATTTCAAAAGTGCCACAGTTCGGACACCATGAGTCCTGCTTCTATATAATAGTAAAGTAATAAGGATAAAAGTACATTGGATGGATTAGAGCGTAAAAGGAGAGAGAATGATCAAAGTTTAAGACCCAAGACATGTACACTTCAAAAATTCACCTGCACATTGCCATGCACTGATCATGAACAATGCTTATGTTTTTTTTTTATGGACTAGAAACTTTAGCGAAAGTGTCATGTCCTCTCCTGTAACAACAAAATATATTGCTTCGCCTAAATTAATTTGAGCATCCTGAGGAGCGTAAAACACTAACACGAAATTGATACTTGTTAGCCAAAGATATAATAGTATAACTATCGTCTCTACAGTGATTGAATTTGAATAATGTTTAAGTAATTTTCAGTTTTAACGACATTCAAAATAATTAACAATTTAATTGGGGTGTTTATGAGATAAAATTAACTATTAAAATTAAAGCAAAAAAAAAATGATCACAGAAAACTAGAGAGTAAAGCAATGAGTCATTATCAAGACGAAGAATAAGGGTTTTAATATAATAGGTGCAAGATTGCTATCCTGGATATGACACTGTTATCTTTCACTCTTGAGGTTTTATCGTTTCCCACGAATTCAATAGGTGATTAGCTTATACTTCCGATTCAAACTCCTCTCTCGATTAAATCTAAATCTTTCAAATAAGCTAATGTGAAATGTGGTAAAACTTGCATGAATCTATTGATAGGAATGATCTAAGGGAAACTTCTCGCGAATATTTCTCAATCTTAATTTAAACAGTAATTCAAAAAGCTCTCTCGATTATTTCAAAGAATCACCAAAATAAACTAAGGCATACGCTACTGATGGATTATTATATGCAACGGAAGCAATCCCAGTATCAAAATCACATGTAATCTAGACAACTAGTGTATACGGGTTTTACGGGTTACCTCTTGAAGCGTGAACATATCTCTTCTATCACGTGAGCCTTCAGTTCCATAACTTCTCAATGAATCTCCATCACCTGCACAATCGTGATCCTCGAACGTTCCACGGTCTTCTACTGTGTTATCCAAATAATATCTGAAAATAGCAATTTCATGTGGGCGAAATTTTCTAAGGAAAAAGGCTGAAAATTTCGTCCACCATCTCTATCTTCTCTAGGTGGAAAACCTTATGTATTTATAGCACAAGTTTTAAGGGTTAAAACCCTTTTTCAAAACCTGTTTGGTTTTCTTTTCCACCAGAAAAAGATTCCTTTATTTTCTATTATTTAGGCACATTAGGGACCGCAGAATTTAATTAACAAGGCTTCCAATTATGGAATTAATTTGTAATATTTGAAATTAATATTCACCATAATTAATTACGAATTATTCCACTAAAAATTCGTAGTTGCACTCCTTATTCAATTTCGAAATTCATCCATTAAATCTTATTTAACTCCCCATGTTAAGATCCAGATACTAATCAATTAAATTAAATTAGTGACGATTTAGTTTATTGATTATTTTCTTTAGACTTTCGCTTAACTTATTTCATGTGTCGGATACAAAATCCACCGGCTGGGTTAACACATGAAAACTTATAAGCTTTCATAAAGGTGTATTATCAATCTCTAAACCGAGACATGGATTCCATCAACTAACTATTATTTCGCCAATGTACATTATTATTATACAATTTACCAGGCATATTGACCCACGAAAGAATCTTTCCTTTTAATAAATCAAAATAATAATAATAATAATAATAATAATAATAATAATAATAATAATAATAATAATAATAATGTACATAGCTAATAATAATTATATCAAGATTAAGAGTATAAGTACATTTAATGGCTAGAGAGTTTATTTTATTAAGTCAGTATAAAATACTTATCTCTACTTGATCCGTTCAATACATACAAAATGTACTAGTACAAGAAGTTGGAATTAAATCATTCCCATAATCAAGATAAATTATATTTAATCTTGTGCTAAAATCATTCCTGATGGTTTGTCCAATTCCATCATTAGATTCTGAATTCAAATTTATACTTATAAGACTGTTGATTTAGTCTTCCGTGTATATGTCACGACCCAAATTTCCCACCCTAGGGAGTCGTGATGGTGCCTACTAATGTGAGCTAGACAAACCAATCCTTTAACTACTTACTTCTTTAACCAATTATTTCTTTTTAATAAATATAAGGCGATAACGTGATAACAGCGGAAATCCAAATTTAAGCGGAAGACAACCATAAAATATATGAAATTTGTATCTATTACAAATACTTAAGCCTTAACCACCCAAAATCTGGTGTCACAGTGTCACAGACAGTCTATGATTGCTACGTACAAAGTCTGAAGAAATAACAGTACACTGTTTCTGAATAAAAGGGAAATGAAACAGGAAATAAGGATAGGGGAGACGTCAGGGCCTGCGAACGCCTGCATGACTACCTCGGGCCGCCTGATGAACAAGAATCAGCAATTCTACTGCGGTCCGGAGTCTACAACACTGGGGTCTGCACAAAAGAGTGAGAGTGTAGTATCAGCACAACCGACCCCATGTGTTGGTAAGTTCCTAGTCTAACCCCGGCGAAGTAGTGACGAGGCTAGGACCAGACTAACAAATACACCTGTGCATTTATATAATATACAGCGGAAAGTAAAGCAGAAATAAGCAAGTAAAGGTGGGAGGGGAAAACATGTTGCAGGGGTATACCAGTATTAATAGTAAATCCAGAGTAACAGTCTAAGGGCAGCTTAGAATTCACAGCAAAACAAAAGAAACTAGTATCCAAACTAAACACACTTGTATCAATAATTGTTGCGGCGCCCAACCCGATCCCAATATATATAAACACTGTTGCGACGTGCAACCCAATCCACATATATCATTGTTGCGGCGTGCAAACCGATCCACATATAATATTGTTGCGACACGCAACCCGATTCACATATAATATTATTGCAACGCGCAACCCGATCCGCATATAATATTATTGCGGTGTGCAACCCGATCCACATATAATATCATTGCGGCGTGCAACCCGATCCACATATAACATTGTTGCGGCGTGCAACCCGATCCACATATAACATTTTTGCGACATGCAACTCGGTCCACATATAAAATTGACAATTATGACGAGAGTCCCGACAAGGGATCAATAAGGTCTACACTATCCTGGCAACGGATTTGACAACATAAGTAATTACGTCCCGGCAAGGGAGAAACAGCTATAACCAAACTTGTTACAACATCTAACTACCTCAGCTATAATCAAACTTGTTCCAGCATCTAACTACCTCGGCTATAACCAACTTGTTCTAACATCTAACTACCTCAGCTATAATCAAACTTTTTCCAACATCTAACTAACTCAGCTATAATCAAGCTTGTTCCAACATCTAATTACCTCAGCTATAATCAAACTTGTTCCACGAGAATAACCATAACCCTTACCCAACACAAAGAATCATCAACCTAATTAAGCATCCGTAATACCAATTAAGAACACAATGCAAGGGAACCACAATTCAACAATAGCCCAGCAAGGGGGCAACATAATGATCTCTTCTCTTTCTCACTTTTACTTCACAATTCACTTCACAACTCGAGCCAATGCTCTAGAGGTTCAATTATCACTTATACTTTCACAATTCGTTATACAACTTGAGCCAACGCTCCTCAATGTTCATAGGTCACAATTCTTTCCACAAACTTTACCCAGCAATAGAAACTTTTACCAAGGAAAGAATAATACAACGAAGTCATGAAAATCACAATATAAGACTCATGGTCATGCTCGACACCAACGTATAGATACTCGTCACCATACCTATACGTCGTACTCAACAAGAAACAAATAGCAAATAGGACACAACTCCTAATCCCTCAAGCTAAGGTTAGACCAAATACTTATCTTGATGTCACGAACACAATTTACGTTTCAATTATAGCTTTACTCCTTGATTCCACACCAATTCGCGTGTATATAGCCATAAGTTACTTAATTACATCAATAAACGCTAAATGAATCAACCCCAATGCATGAAAATGAGTTTTACAAAGTTTTACCCAAAACGTCAAAAATCGCCCCGGGCCCACATGGTCAAAACCCGAGGTTCGAACTAAAACCCGATTACCCATTCCCCCATGAACCCAAATATATGATTTGTTTTGAAATCGGACCTCAAATCGAGGTCCAAAGCCCCAATTTTTTTGAAAAACCTAGGTTTTATCCAAAACAACCAATTTCTCCCATGAAAACCATTGATTTTAAGTTGAAATTATGTTAAAAGATGTTAATGATTGAATAAATCTAGTTAAAAATGACTTACAATTGATTTGGGGAAGAAGAAGCCTTTGAACAATCACCCTAGTATGTTTATGTTTTGAGAGAACATGAAAAATGGGTTAAAATTCGTCTAAGTATAAAAGTTGCAGGTCTCAGATATGGGAATTGTGAATAGGGGTTCGCAACCGACCTCTGCTGGGTTGGGAAATGCGAAGGGTGAATCGCAATTGCGACTGGGGGTCTCGCATTTGCGACTGTAGGAGATTTAGGCGGGTGTCGCATTTGCGAAATATACTTCGCATTTGTGAAGAAGACTGCCCATGCCACCTCTCGCATTTGTGATGCATGGCTCGCATTTGTGAGCTCGCATTTGCGAGACATGCGAAGCTTGCATGTATGAAACACACCAGCATAAAACCTGCAATTTTTTAAGTTCAAAATGCACCATGTGGCCTATCCAAAACTCACCCGAGCCCTCGGGGCTCCAAACCAAATATACACACAACCTCAAAAACATCCTACGGACTTATTCGTGTACTCAAATCACCAAAATAACATCATGAACATCGAATTAAACTTCAAGATCGATGAAATTTCTCAAAACTTCTTTAAACAGCAAATTTGCATTTAAGGTCCGAATCACGCCAAATGGGTTCTGTTTCTTACTACTACATGTTTCACATAACATTTCACTTTCAAAAACCTTTATATTTTTCAGAAAATAATTTCTTTCAAAAATTCATTTCTCGGGCTTGGGATCTCGGAATTCGATTCCGGGCATACGCTCAAGTCCCATATATTCCTACGGACCCTCCGGGACCGTTAAATCACGGGTCCAGGTCCATTTACCCAAAATATTGACCGAAGTCAAATTAATTTATTTTATAGTCAAAATTTATCATTTTTCACAGATTTTCACATTTAGGCTTTCCGGCTACACGCCCGGACTGCGCACGCAAATTGGGGTGATGATAAAAGAGGTTTTTAAAGCCTCAGAACACAGAATTCATTTTAAAACAAGTGGTCATCACAGTATAAGCTAAACTCTATACACTAAATCATCTACTATATAAGCAAAGGACACAGACTAATATATGATCTATTTAAAACTTTATTAAAACTGAATAAGCAATTATTTCATAATAAATACTATATCTAAACCAAACCCATGGTTAATAGTATATATTCCAACAATCTCCCACTTAGACTTTTAACCATGACAATTATTAGAATATACTATATCCAAATGCATGGTTAATAGTATATGCCCCAATAATCTTTCACTTAGACTCATAACCATGCATCTACAACTTTCTCAGGCATTCTTTTAAATGACTATTAAAAGTCTTCACCAAATAAGATTTTGTTAAAGAATCTTGCCAAGTTATATCTGATGCAATAATTGTCCAATAGTGCTTTGCCGTAACTATCTAGTTTGGTATTAAACTCTTCAGGGATCCTGTTACCGAAACTATCCTAAGAGTGTACACCACTATGATTTTCTTTAGAATTCTTTCACTACGAAAAAGTACTACTAATATTCACTTCATTACCTTACGACATTGAAATATTAGTGACTTCTTACTATAGTTGTCACGACCCATTTCCATAATAGGTCATGATGGCGTCCAACACCATTGTCGGCAAGCCAACGCGGAAATACTAGATAAGTTCCCATTTACTTTTACCCAAAATAATTGCAATGACTTCTTAAGTTGAACTAGAAATAATAAATGATCAGTAAAGCCGAAATAATCATACAATCCCAAAATAATAGTCTACTAATGTGTGTGCCAAGACCTGGTGCCATAAGCTATGGACAACTAGTAGAATATACAAAACAATCACACTATCCTACTGTCCGAAACAGAATAGATAGCAAAAATACATAAGAGAGACTTCTTCAGGCTGTGGAACGGCATGGGAAAGAGAGCAGCTCACTGTAGAAGTCTCGAAATCCGCTTAGGGATGTGCACCAGACTGATAGCTAGAGACACCTACCTCAGATCCTGTACAATTAAGTATAGAAGTGTAGTATGAGTACATAAACAATATGTACCCAGTAAGTATCCCGTCTAATCTCGAAGAAGTAGAGACGAGAGGTCGATTTGATACTTACTAGGGTCAAATAATATGAGAAAGAATTTATAATAAGCAAGGATCGCACAATTAATTAACATTTTATGGCAAGGAAGAACAGTTCTTTCTCCAGATAATATCATGGGTATCCATTTACGTTTCAAGGCATATATGAAGTTCATTCCACATAAAACACTAAATAAAACATGCGCAAGTAACACCTCTAGACATGTAATTTTTTATCTTCCCTGAAATTTTATACCTTTAATGCTTAGATATTAATTTTAGGTCTAATAGTACTAATTATTTTTTTAAAAAAAACTACAAAAATATTTTTCTTTATTTTATGAAGTTTATATTTTTGTCTTGTTAGTTATACTCTTAAAAAATATATACAAAAATAGCCTTGACACTTAGTTTCCAAAAGAAAAACAAAAATAAAATAAAATTTATTTACTTATTTTAGTATTTAAGTTGTAGGGTTGAATAAATATCAAATAATGTTTAAACTACTTTGATATAGCTCTTAATTTCTTTTAATATTTCATGGTTAAGCAAAAAAAAAAAAAAGATTAAACTAAATAAGAAACAAAGAAAAAATGAAAAAAAAAGTAAGTAATGAAGCAAAAATAGAACGGAAGAAGCAAAAGCAAGAAAGGAAAATTAAAGTGGCCCCATTTTCCCATCTTTCCTACAAAAACCACGTGCCCACCTAACAGAATTATTCCCTGACAACACACACCCACTCTTTTCCAACGGATTCCCTCTCTTCGTCTCTCTCTTATATATACAAGAAGACACTCAATAATACAGGGAGACAGAACAAAAGAGAAAGCTGGAGGAACGCCTAAAAAATCCATCAAATCCGTCGTTTACTCTAAACGATCCTCTCCAACATAAAAAAGGAACCGAATTCAAAAATCCATGGCTGCTCTTTCTTTGGCTTGAAGCAAACAACCGCAGCGCACAATGAGAGAGAGGAACCTAATTCCAAAGTAAAAAACAGAAAAAAGGAAGAGAGAGCCGATTCTCATCTGCTTCTTCTTCAGGAATCAAAAACCAAAAGAAGGATCCCTTTTTCGGATTCCCAAAAATTCCATTTAATCTTATAAATTTTTCTGCTCAAATCCAACGCCTCCTCTTCTCTTTGCCATGTTGATCAAAATTTTCCATCAATTCCATTGATTAGCTTCATTCCATTTTGAAGCAAGTCTTTATCGTATTTGGTTAACTTGAAGACAAAAGTTTGGAGCCGCATACTCCTTCTCTGAAACTCACTAATTTTCTAAAATCCTCGCACAACCCAACTCTTTCTCGAATTGGTTTTCAATTTTAAAAACAGAGGCGCTTTTCCTTTGCTCCGCCGAGGTAGCGAGTTTGGAGGTCCTTGGATTCCGGCGAAGTTCTTTGCATAAAGGTTCTTTCTTCCTTCTCTGTAATTTGTAAATTTTTTATGACGTTCTTCATTTTACTTTTTGTCTTTAGTTAGCAAAATCTTTCTTATTAAAACCGATTTCATCTTCTATTCATCTCAGTTGGACAGTTTCTCGCATTTGATATCATTTTATTTAAGGTTATCCCTAAATTCTAAATAAGTCCTGATGGATTTTTGAGTTAAGATTAAATTGACCATGATTACTATTATTTCTTGTAATTAGTACTATTTTTGGTCTATTAAAAGTAAATTTGGCAGATTTCTCCTCCTTGAATTTGTGTGTATTGATTGTTAGAATATTGATTGTTAGAAGAAAGTATTATGTAGGCATCTGTAGTAACTTCCACGTTCAGCTCATGTGTTGCTCGATGATATAATTCTGTTTCATGTTAGTCGTACATGATTTTAGATGAATTTTTTTATTTCGTTAGTTAGTTAAGTATACATTGATGAATGTGACGATCCGACCCGCCGTTTCATGAGTTACCGCTCCGTTTCCCTTATTTTAGCTTCTTTACGCTTCGTTATCCGTATTTTATGTGAACGGGATGATTAGTTCGAGTTCGGAGAGTATTTGGTAAGAAATGAGACACTTAGTCTCTTTTAAGAAGGCTTAAGTTGGAAAAGTCAACCGGACGTTGACTTATGTGTTAGAAGGCTCAGAAGTAAGTTCCGATGGTTCGGTTAGCTTCGGGAGGTGATTTGTGACTTAGGAGCGCGATCAGAATGGGTTTTGGAGTTGTAGAGAAGATTTAGGCTTGAATTGGCGAAGTTAGTATTTTGGCAATTTCTGGTTGATAGGTGAGATTTTGATCGGGGAGTCGTAATGGAATTCTGAGAGTTGCAGTAGCTTCTTTAGGTGATTTTGGATGTTTGTGCAAAATTTCAGATCATTCGGAGGTGTTTTGGTCGGGTTTTTGATCAAATGCGTATTTCGGAAGTTTTTAAGAAATTTAGGCTTGAATCCGATGTAATTTGATGGTTTTGGTGTTGATTGTGGTGTTTTGATGATTGGAAAAAGTTTAAATGATGTTTTAGGATGGGTTGGCACTTTTGGTTGAGGTACCGGGGGCCTCGGGTGATTTCGGATGGTCAATCGGACCAATCCTGGTTTTTGAAGTTGCAGATTTCAGCTGAGTGTTGCAGAACCTTTTTGTTCTCTACGATCGCAGGAGTGCAATTGCGATGGCATAGAAGGTTTGGGGAAGATCGTTCTGATTGCTCAATGCGATCGCGGAATAGGGTATGCGATCGCATAGGTTGAGGAGGTTGTTCATTGTGATCGCATGAGGAGTAATGCGATCGCGTAGTGTTAAATGGACCCGAGGTTCTGAGGGGTACTTTGCTCAATGCGATCGCGGAGTAGTGTATGCGATCGCGTAGGTTTGATTGGTGAAGCAGTGCGATCGCAGTTAAGGGGTCGCGTTCGCATATGACATTGGAGGCTTGGGAAATTTGAGCTATGCGATCGCAGAGGCTTGGATGCGATCGCATAGAGTAAAATCTGGGCTGACAGAAGGGTTTTAATAAACATTTCATCCGCGAACCAAACTCATTTTTCCACCATTTTTGAGCAACCTTGAGAGCTTTTGGACTGGAATTGAAAAGGTTTTGACAGGAAGTGATTGAAGGTAAGTCCTATGAACTAAATACATGATTATATTGTGAAATCATCCTTAAAATTCATGAAAATATAGTCAAATTGTAAGAAATTAGGGCTTGAAATTGAAATTCTAAATTTGGGATTTGAGGGGCCATTTGTGGTCCGATTTGAGAGATTTTTGTATGTATAGACTCGTGGCGAGATAAGGAACCCGATGACCTAAAAATTTCTGAGTTTTGAGACGTGGGCCTGGGGCTCGGGTTTTGCTAATTTCGGGATTTTTGATATTTTTCGAATGTTTTCGCTTGGGCTTTGTTCCCTTAGCACATTGTGACGTATTCGTTCTGATTTTGGATAGATTCGACGTGTGTAGAGGCCAATTCGAGGGGCAAAGGCGTCGCGAGCTAGAGAATTAGCCAGTTCGAGGTGAGTAATGGTTGTAAATGATGTCCTGAGGGTTTGGAACCCCGGATTTGCACATCGTAGTGCTATATTGAGGCAAGATACGTGCTGGATGATGAGCATGGGGTCTTTCACTACTGGGGATTGTGACTTGGTCCATCCCTATTGATGATTTTACCGAATATTTGACTGAAATTCATTTGTTATCATCATGATTTGGGCTGATTGCCATATTTGGGCTTCCTGCCAACTGTTTGAACCCTTCGGGGATTTTTATCACTGTTTCCTCACTGCTTGACTTATTATTTTAACTCAGTCCTGTTGATATCTACTGTTTTACAAGCTCAGCCACTTTTATTCAAATTTGAAACTTAAATGATGTTTCTACATCATGTTCTGGGCTGAGAACTACTGTTTTACTAATGCCCAAGGGGCTTGTGATGATTTTTGGACTAAGTGAGGCCGAGGGCCATATGTGAGGATATGCTGAGTGATATGAGGCCAAGGGCCTGAGATACTTTATATGCCACGAGGTGGCTTGAGTGATGTGAGGCCGAGTGCCGAGTGATGATGCCACGAGGTGGCTTGATATAGCGCTTGGGCCGTAAGGGGCCCCTCCGGAGTCTGCACACCCACAATGAGCGCGGGTACCCATTATGCTGAGTGATTGATATTATGCCCGATGGGCTGATATGAATGATTGTGAGGTAGCCCGAGGGGCTGATATGAGTGATTGTGAGGTAGCCCGAGGGGCTGATACTGTCCTGAGAGATTGATACTGAGCCTGGGAGGCTGATACTGTACTGAGAGTGAGCCCGAGGGGCTGATACTATGTTGAGCGATTGATACTGTGCCCGAGAGGCGGATTTCTACTTGTTATCTACCTGTTAATTTTACCGGTTTTACTTGTTTCAAAAGGAATATCATTTGATTCTTCACTGATTTACTACTTTTAGTGATTTTTATTGCTTGATATGGAATTGCTTTGTGCCTTTACGTGTTTTCATACTTTCAGCCATTATTTATAATTATTACTCACTGAGTCGGAGTACTCACATTACTCCCTGCACCATGTGTGCAGGTACAGGTATTCCTGAGGCATAGAGCGAGCTTTCCTGCCGTTCTGTTTTCATCGGAGTTATCGAGGTAGCTGCATGACGTTCGCAGACCCGATTTCTCCTTCTATCTCCACTTATTATTCCGCATTTTAGACATATTTCTGTATTAGATTGTTGAAACCTTGTATTAGAGGCTCAAACTTGTGACACCAGATCAGTGGGCTATTTTACAGAGATTTTTCGTGATTATGATTTCCGCACATTTCATCTGTTAAATTCATACTTCTATTTATATTAAATTGGTATTAAATCCCGAAAATTGGTATTGAATTGTAAAGAAAGAGGTTGTGAGATGTTAGTTGGTCGGGCTTGCCTAGCATTGTGTTGGGCACCATCACGGTCGGGTTTGGGGTCGTGATAATGAATAATTTGGGTTGGACATAGGTTTGAATTTGGTTGATATCATTGTTAGTGGCTTTAAATTTGTCTGGGCTCTTAGATTAAAATACATAATGAGGGCTAACCCATTTCTTCCATAATCCGTAAATGTTCAATGTATGATCTAAAATTAGCGGATTCAATATCTTCAAAATACTTTATTATTCATATCCATAATTCAATAGCCTTGCAATAATCTCGAAGTAGTTTACAAAAATAACTTATGAACATTCCTAATTTGTTTTAGTCAAGTAAAGCCCTTTGGAATAATTTAAGGTGTGTCATGCCAAATAAAATTCCTAAGTTCATGGCCCTCATATAATCAATAATAACTCTTTTAAAATCGGGGTATGCCATTAGTTGAATTTTCTATGGCCCTCGCAAACTTGAAAGTGCGTAGTTACTTTAGGCGCGCAGTTTAACTTAATTTCCTTAAACTCGGGTATGCATTTCATGTGACCCAACTCCAATTCTCAACAACGTTAAATAAAATGTGTCGTGGGCCGCGGGTGCATTTCATGTGGCGTGGTTCAAGACGTGTTTTAAATAACCTTGAATTTTCCTGATTAATTAAAAGCGGTTATAAAGTTAAAATTGCACCATAGATTAAAACATGTACTAAAATCAGATAATGAGCTGATTATAATAGTTGAGCGACCGTGCTAGAAACACGGAACTCGGGAATGCCTAACACCTTCTCCCGGGTTAACAGAATTCCTTACCCGGATTTCTGTGTTCGCGGACTGTAATACAGAGTCAATCTTTTCTTCGATTCGGGATTTGAACCGGTGACTTGGGACACCATAAATTATCCCAAGTGGCGACTCTGAATTTTTAATAAAAATAATCCCGTTTCGATTGTCACTTTAAAGTGGAAAAACTCCCTTATACCGCTTCCCTCGGGGGTGTGTAAAAAGGAGGTGTGACAACACCGAGGGACGTACGGCCCGATTCAACATAAAAGTAAATTATGCACTTCCAAGGGTCGAACGGCTCGAATAATAGATGCATCTATTACCCTTCTTGCGAATCACACGTGCTACGCGGTCAAATATAAATAAACTCATCAACAAGCAGACAATAATGTATATCTGAGGAGTAGTTATTCACAGGAATATTCAAATTCTCTTTTAAAAGACCAAGCAGATAATGTGCCTCTTACTAGCCTAATTTACCTTGATCAACATATTCATACGAATCCGAATTTATCATCAAGTTACAAGAATATCACATAAAGCATGCTTTTGGGTCCTAGACTACCCGGACTGAACATAATAGTAGCTACGCACGGACTCTCATCACCTAGTGTGTACGTAGCCCCCGCATATAATAGCAATTAGTTCAATTATCACACCTATGGGGACAATTCCCTCTTACAAGGTTAGAAAGGAGATTCACCTCGCTCCAAAGTGCACTTCCAATACCAAAAACGAACCCAAGCCCTCAATTCGGAGCCGAACGATCCCAAATTAGTTAAATAAGGTAGGAACTAGTCAATATAAACTCACAAGATTGAATTCTAGCTATTTAAGCAATTTTTCAACCTTTAACACAAGTTTCCTAATATTCGACCCCGGGCCCACGTGCACGGATTCTGAAATTTTCCGAAGGAAGTTGTTCTCTATAACCTAAGGATCAATAATATATGATTTCTAATCCATTTCATAACAAATTTCGTAGTTAAATCTAACTTTTGTTAAAACCCTAGGTTTTGCCCTAACCCCTTGATTTTACCTAAATACTAGTATTTAATCTACCTAAGACACAAGTATTAAACTAAGAATAGGTGGGATAAACTTACCTCAAGATGCTAGGTGGAAGTCTTCTCTCAAGAGCTCCCAAAATCGCAATTGGAGGAGTGCAAAGTGTCAGAAATGACTTAGAACCCGTATTAAATGAAGCTCATTGCTTCAACGATTTTCACATCTACGGTCAGGGGACCACATCTGCGGTCCCGCTTCTGCGAGGAAGAGACCGCATCTGCGAAAATAGGCCAAGCGGGCTGGGACCGCTTCTGCAGTCTTGAAGCCTCTTCTGCGGTTCCTGGCTTGGCCTGCGTTGGCCGCTTCTGCGATAGGAGGACCGCTTATGCGGTCTCACACCTGCGGTCAACCAACCGCAGGTGCGGTTATGACAGAAGCAGATGCTTCAGCACTTCTCAAAAATTCCAACCTCACTCGAGCTTCGTCCGATTGACGCTTGGGGCTCCCGGGCCCCACCCGAACATACCGACAAGTCTAAAATAACGAGACGGACCTACTCGAACCTTCGAAACACCTGAAACAACTCTAAATCTAAGAATCACCCCTTAAAACCAATTGAATCCAACTTATGAACTTCGAGTTCTTAATTTTCCTCTAACGAGCCGAAACGCACTTAAACTACTCAGATTGACACCAAATTTTGCGGGCAAGTCTTAAATGTTACTTTGGACCAGTACCAGGATCCAGAACCAACATACGAGCCCGATACCCATGGGATCAATCATTAATTAGTTTCTTTTAATCTTTAAAACTTCAAATTAACAATTACTAATAAAAATTCTTTACCCGGGCTAGGGACCTCAAATTTCGATTTCGGACATACGCCCATGTCCCATATTTTCTTACGGACCCTCCGAGATCGTCAAATCACGAATCCGGGTCCGTTTGCTCAAAATGTTGACCAAAGTCAAACTTAGCCTTTTTAAGAAAATCCTTAGGAATTAAATCAACATATTTTACTCCAAACTCTTCCAAATCTCGAATCAGCCATCCCCGCAATTCGTAAATTAGTTAAAGCAAGCGCGGGAAGTTTTATTTAAGGGAACGGGGTTCTAAAAGGCAAAATAACCAGTCGGGTCGTTACATTCTCCACCTCATAAACAAACGTTCATCCTCGAACAGACATAGAAAAGTACCTGAGCTGATGAATAAATGTGGATATCTACTCCACACGTCCTCCTCGGATCCCATGTCGCCTCCTCGACTGGTTGGCCCCTCCACTGGACCCTCAGCGTAGGAATTCTCTTGGACCTCAACTGGCGGTCCTGTCTGTCAATAATGGCCACTAGCTCCTCCTCATAATCCAAACTCTCATCCAGCTGAATAGTACTAAAGTCTAACACATGGGATAGGTCGGTGTGATACCTCCGAAGCATCGATACATGAAAAACCGGATGAACTCTCGATAAACTGGGGGCAAAGAAAGCTCGTAAGCAACCTTCCCAACTCGCCTCAATCCTCAAATGGGCCAATAAACCTTGGGCTCAACTTGCCCTTCTTCCCGAATCTCATAACACCCTTCATTGGCGAGACTTTCAAGAGGACCTTCTCGCCAACCATAAATGATACATCACGCATTTTCTGATCCGTGTAACTCTTCTGTCTGGACTAGCTGTGCGAAGCCTCTCCTGAATCAACTTTACCTTGTCCAATACATGTTATACTAAATTTGTACCGTATAACTTAGCCTCACCAGGCTCAAACCACCCGATAGGAGAACGACAACGTTGACCATATAAAGCCTCGTATGGAGCCATTTCTATGCTGGACTGATAGCTGTTGTTGTACGCAAACTCCGCCAAGGGCAAGAACTTGATCCCACTGCCCTCCAAAGTCAATCACACATGCTCTGAGCATGTACTCCAAAATTTGAATTGTTTGCTCGGACTGCCCGTCGGTCTGGGGATGGAATGCTGTGATAAGCTCTACATAGGTCCCCAACTCACTCTGAATAGCTCTCCAGAAATGGGAAGTGAACTGAGGGCCTCTATCTGATATGATGGAAACAGGCACACCGTGCAATCGGACTATCTCCCGAATGTAAATCTGAGCATACCTCTCTGTTGTATAAGTATTCGCCACTGGAATAAAGTGGGACAACTTGGTCAACCTGTCAACAATGACCCATACTGAATCAATCTTCCGCAAAGTCCGCGGAAACCCAACTACGAAATCCATGGTAATGCACTCCTACTTTCACTCTAGTATAGGCATCTGCTGAAGTAGGCCACCCGGCCTCTAGTGCTCATACTTGACCTGCTAGAAATTCAAACACCTAGCCACATACTCCACTATGTATTTCTTCATCCTCCGCCACCAATAATGTTGCCTCAAGTCACGATAAATTTTCGTAGCTCCCGGATGAATGGAATACCGCGAACTGTGTGCTTCCTCTAGAATTCTCTCCCTCAGACCATCTAACACTAGGAACACATAGATGAACCTGGAGTCACAAAACACCATCCTCGCCAATAGAAACCTCCTTGGTACCTTCCTGAATCACCGTCTCTCTGAGAACCGCCAAATGTGGATCATCGAACTACTGGGACTTGATCTGCCTCAATAATGAAGACTGAGCAACAACACATGCAAGGACTCGGCTGGGCTACGAAATGCCCAACCTCACAAGTCTGTTAGCCAAGGACTGAATATCCAAAGCTAGTGGTCTCTCCTCTGCTGGAATGAATGCCAAGCTACCCATACTCTCTGCCTTTCTGCTTAAGGCATCCACGACCATATTTGCCTTGCCTGGATGATAAAGAATGGTGATGTCATAATCCTTTAGTAACTCAAGCCACCTGCGTTGCCTCAAATTAAGATCCCTCTATTTAAAAAAATGTTGTAAGCTGTGATGATCCATATAAACCTCACATGGTACCCCATACAGATAATGCCTCCATATTTTAAGAGCATGAACGATTGCGTCCAACTCTAGATCGTGCACAGGATAATTCTTCTCATGAACCTTCAGCTGGCGCGACGTATAGGCAATAACCCACCCCTTCTGCATCAATACATATCCCAATCCAACACGTGAAGCGTCGCAATATACTGTATACATCCCTGAATCGGAAGGCAACACAAGGACAGGTGTTGTAGTCAAGGCTGTCTTGAGCTTCTGAAATCTCGCCTCACAATCATCGGACCAATGGAAAAGAGCACCCTTCTAGGTCAATCTAGTCAGAGGTGATGCAATAGATGAAAAGCCCTGCACGAATCGTCTGTAGTAACCTGCTAACCCTAGGAAACTCCTAATCTCAGTCACTGAAGTAGGACGTGACCAACTCTGAACTGCCTTAATCTTCTTGGGGTCCACCTTAATACCCTCTGCTGACACAATATGCCCCAATAATGCCACTGACTCTAGCCAGAACTCACACTTGGAGAACTTATCATATAGCTTCTGCTCTCGCAAGGTCTGAAGCACTACCCTCAAATGCTGCTCGTGCTCCACCAGGTTGCAGGAGAATATCAAGATGTCGTCAATGAAGACAATGACAAATGAATCAATGTAAGGCCTGAATACCCTGTTCCTCAAGTCTATGAATGTTGCTGGGTAGTCAAGCCAAATGACATCACCATGAACTCATAGTGGCTATATCTAGTCCGGAATGCAGTCTTCGGAACATCCGAGTCCCAAATCTTCAGCTAATGATACCCTAACCTCAAGTCAATCTTGGAGAACACCCTAGCACCATGCAACTAGTCGAACAAATTATTGATATGAGGCAACAGATACTTGTTCTTGATGGTGACTTTTTCCAACTAGCGGTAATCAATGCACATCCGTATAGTTCCATCCTTCTTTTTCACAAATAACACTGGTGCACCCCAAGGCGATACAATGGGTCTAACAAACCCCTTTGCTAACAACTCCTCAAGCTGCTCCTTAAACTTTTTCAACTCTTTCAGAGCCATACGGTATAGTGGGATAGATACAGGCTGGGTTCCTGGAGCCAAATCAATGCAGAAATCAATATCACGATTCGGTGGCATGCCAGGTAGATCAGAAGGAAACACATCGGCGAACTCTCGAACTACTGGAACTGAATCAATCGTTGGAAACTCTGCGATGGTGTCTCGAACATAAGCCAAATAAGCCAAACACCCCTTCTCGACCATTTGCCGAGCCTTCAGGAAAGAGATAACCCGACTAGATGTATCAACTATGGAACCCTTCCACTCCAACCTCGGCAACCCTGGCATCGCTAAAGTAATAATCTTGGCATGGCAATCTAGGACAGCGTGATACGGATATAACCAATCCATGCCCAGGATGATCTCAAAATCGATCATATCAAGCAACAAGAGATCTGCTCTAGTTTCGAAACCACGGAGTGTAACCATACAGGACCGGTAGATCTGATCTACAACCACAGAATCACCTACAAGAGTAGACACATGAACAAGAGTGCTCAAAGGCTCATGAGAAATAACCAGGAAATGAGCAAACAGAGATGATACATATGAATAAGTAGACCCGGGATCAAATAATACCGAAGCATCTCCACACGGAAATAATACCTATGATGATGGCATCTGAGGCCAATGCATGTGGCCTGGCCGAAAGGGCATAGAATCTGGCTGGAACACCGATTGGCTGGCCTCCACCGGACTGAGCAGTAGCTGGCTGACCTCTCCCTGCCTAGCCTCTACCTCTAGGACGGCCCCTACCCGTCTGCTCTCCACCTCTAGGTGGAGGGGCAACGGTGCTGAAATCATAGGTTGTTGACTCTGCTACACTGCCTTGCCCCAAAATCTGGGGCAGGTCCTCTTCATGTGACCCGAATTTTCCACACTCGTAGCACACTCTCGGTACCATAGCCTGCTGCCCTAAAGTTTGAGCCTGATGACCCGAATACCCACTGGAGGAACCCTGGATGGCTGGTGGGCGATATGAACTCTCTGTCATGGCACTAAAGTGAGCACTGGAAGAATCCTGATGACCAGAATACCCACCAGAAGAACCCTGAATAACTGGTGGCCGATATGAACTCTCCAGCATCGCACTGAAGTAAGGTCTCACTGGAGTACCTTGGGGAGGGGGTGGTGGTTCTAAATACGGGGGTCTGCTGGGCTAAGCCCTCCCGAAGTGACCTCTACCCCTAACTGGGGAGCCTCTGAACTCTCCCGAAAACCGGGCCCTCTTGTCCTGCTAAATCTGCTTTCTACCCCTCTGGCAATACCCCTCAATCCTGTGAGCAATATCTACCACTAGCTAATACTCAGTACCCATATCCACCTCTCGGGCCATGGCAGCTCGAATACTGGGGTGCAACCCCACAAAAAATCTCCACACTCTCTCTGCATCTATGGGAAGTATTATGAGTGCATGGCGAGACAAATCAGAAAACCTCGCCTCATAATCATTCATAGACATTTGACCCTGCTCAAGATGTTCAAACTGATACCGCAGTTCTTCCCTCTCAGAGGGTGGAATATACCTATCCAAGAATAACTGTGTGAACTGACCCTAAGTGGGGGGAGGGGAACTTGCTGGCCTGCCAAGAATATAAGACTGCCACCATCTACGGGCCTTGCCCTCTAGCTGAAAAGTAGTGAAGTCAACCCCATGCGAATCCAATATCCTCATGTTGTGTAGTCTGTCCCTGCACCTATCTATGAAGTCCTGTGCATCCTCATGACGCTCACCCCCGAAGATAGGAGGGTCAAGTCTAGTCCATCTGTCCAACAACTTCCGCGGGTCACCGTCCGCAGCTGGTCTGGGCTGGGGCGCCACTGCAGCAACTGGCTGGGCCCTATCTGCAAGTAGTGCACCCGGAGTGTGATACACTGCAGCTACATGTCCAGGAGCCTGAGCAGTAGGGGTTTGTGCTCCCCCTCCTGCCTGTGATGTAGATGGATCTGCTGGAAATAAACTAGCCTTAGTCATAGAATCCATGAACCATAGTATACGACCCATGACCTCCTGGAATCCCGGTGCTGTCATAAAGACCGCGGGGGTAGGCTCATCTGCGGGCACTTCGCCCTGCTCCTCAGTGATAGGATCTCCCGCCGGATCTGCTGGTGGTACTACTAGGATAACTCTGGGACGCCCTCGTCCCCTACCTCGGGCCGGTGCCCTCCCCCAGCCTCTGCCTTGGCCTCTAGCAATGGGGGGAGCAGCTCCGCCCGGGTCTAGAACATCAGTCGTGTGTGTCCTCACCATCTGTGAGAAAATAGAAGAGGGGAAATTTAGCATAAAAACCACTGTACGATAGGAAATGAGTAAAGAGTAGTTTTGTCTAATACCCTATAGCCTCTCGAAGATAAATACAAACGTCTCTGTACCAATCCGCAAGACTCTATTAGTTTTGCCCATGACTTGTGAGACCTACATGAACCTAGTGCTCTAATACCATGTTGTCACGACCCATTTTCATAATAGGTTATGATGGCGCCCAACACCATTGCCGGGCAAGCCAACGCGGAAATACTAGATAGGTTCTCATTTACTTTTACCCAAAATAATTGCAATGACTTCTTAAGTTGAACTAAAAATCATAAATGATAATTAAAGCCGAAATAATCATACAATCCCAAAATAATAGTCTACTAATGTGTGTGCCAAGACCTGGTGTCACAAGTTGTGGGCAACTAGTAGAATATACAAAACAATCACACTATCCTACTGTCCGAAACAGAATAGACAACAAAAATACATAAGAGAGACTTCTTTAGGCTGCGGAACGGCATGGGAAAGAGAACAGCTCACCATAGAAGTCTCGAAATCCGCTCAGGGATGCGCACCAGACTGATAGCCAGAGACATCTACCTCAAATCCTGTACAATTAAGTACAGAAGTGTAGTATGAGTACATAAACAATATGTACCCAGTAAGTATCCCATCTAATCTCGAAGAGGTAGAGATGAGAGGTCGACTTGATACTTACTAGAGTCAAATAATATGAGAAAGAATTTATAATAAGCATGGATAGCACAATTAATTAACATTTTATGGCAAGGAAGAACAGTTCTTTCTCCAGATAATATCATGGGTATCCATTTACGTTTCAAGGCATATATGAAGTTCAGTCCATAGAAAACACTAAATAAAACATGCGCAAGTAACACCGAGGGACGTACGGTCCGATCTAATATAAAAGTAAATTGTGCACTGCCGAGGGTCGAACGGCTCAAACCATAGATGCATCTATTACCCCGCTCGCGAATCACACGTGCGACGCGGTCAAATATAAATAAACTCATCAACAAGCAGACGATAATGTATATTTGAGGAGTAGTTATTCACAGGAATATTCAAATTCTCATTTAAAAGACCAAACAGATAAGGTGCCTCTTACTAGCCTTATTTACCTTGATCAACATATTCATATGAATCCGAATTTATCATCAAGTTACAAGAATATCACATAGAGCATGCTTTTGGGTCCTAAACTACCCGGACATAACATAATAGTAGCTATGCACGAACTCTCGTCACCTAGTGCATACGTAGCCCCCGCATATAATAGAAACTAGTTCAATTATCACACCTATGAGGACAGTTCCCTCTTACAAGGTTAGAAAGGAGACTCACCTCGCTCCAAAGTGCACTTTCAATACCAAGAACGAACGCAAGCCCTCAATTCGGAGCCGAACGATCCCAAACTAGTTAAATGAGGTAGGAACTAGTCAATATAAATTCACAAGATCGAATTCTAGCTATTTAAGAAATTTTCCAACCTTTAACACAAGTTTCCTAAAATTCGACCCCAAGCCCACGTGCCTGGATTTCGAAATTTTTCGAAGGAAGTTGTTCTCTATAACCTAAGGATTAAAATATATGATTTCTAATCCATTTCATAACAAATTTCGTAGTTAAATCTAACTTTTGTTAAAACCCTAGGTTTTGCCCTAACCCCTTGATTTTACCTAAATACTAGTGTTTAATCTACCTAAGACACAAGTATTAAACTAAGAATAGGTGGGATAAACTTACCTCAAGATGCTAGGTGGAAGTCTTTTCTCAAGAGCTCCTAAAATCTCCAATGGAGGAGTGCAAAGTGTCAAAAATGACTTAGAACCCGTATTAAATGAAGCTCACCGCTTCAGCGATTTTCAAATATGTGGAGGGGACCGCATCTGCGGTCCTGCTTCTGCAAGGAAGAGACCACATCTGCAAAAATGGGCCAAGCAGGCTGGGACCGCTTCTGCGGTCTTGAAGCCACTTATGCGGCTTGAGAGCAGCTTCTGCAATTCTTGGCCTGGCCTGCCTTGGCCGCTTCTGCGATAGGAGGACCGCTTCTGCGGTCTCGCACCTGCGGTTGGCAGATGCTTCAGCACTTCTCAAAAATTCCAACTTCACTCGAGCCTCGTCCGATTGACGCTCGGGGCTCTCGGGCCCCGCCCGAATATACCGACAAGTCTTAAATCACGAGACGGACCTACTCGAACCTTTGGAACACCCGAAATAATGCTAAATATAAGAATCACCCCTTAAAACCAATTGAATCAAACTTATGAACTTCAAGTTCTTAATTTTCCTCTAACGAGCCGAAACGCACTTAAACTACTAGGATTGACACCAAATTTTGCGGGCAAGTCTTAAATGTTACTTTGGACCTGTATCGGGCTCCGGAACCAACATAAGAGCCCAATACCCATGAGATCAATCATTAATTAGTTTCTTTTAATCTTTAAAACTTCAGATTAATAATTTCTAATAAAAATTCATTACCCAGGCTAGGGATCTCGGATTTCGATTCCGGTCATATGCGCAGGTCCCATATTTTTCTACGGATCCTCTGGGACCGTCAAATCACGGATCCGGATCCGTTTGCTCAAAATGTTGACTAAAGTCAAACTTAGCCTTTTTAAGAAAATCGTTAGGAATTAAATGAGCATATTTCACTCCAACTCTTCCAAATCCCTAACCAGCCATCCTCGCAAGTCGTAATTTAGTTAAAGCAAGCGCGAGAAGTTTTATTTAAGGGAACATGGTTCTAAAAGGCAAAACGACCAGTCGGGTCGTTACAATAGTGTTCAATGTTCAAACATCACTCCCATTCAATAAAGGCATATCATGTCTATTAATGTTCTCCCACTACTTAAATGCAATGGAACGTCAATTCTGACGTGTGGGTCTTGATGTTCTTGAACATCTAGTTATTTTTTTTCCCAGTTCCTGTAAAAATAGTTTACTTCTAGGAACATGTTTTATTAAATAGTCCTTATCTAGAAAAATGTATTTGTTTTAACAATTGCCTTATTTTCTTTAGGACAATAAAATAAAACTCCATTCATTTTTTTGGATATTCAATAAATATGCACCTATCCATTCTTAGTTCCAACTTACGTATCCGCTTTTCCGTTTAGCACATATGCGGGACAATCCTATATCTGAACATGCCACAGACTGAGCTTACATTCAATCCACTGTTCTATAGATGTCCCAGATACTAACTTAGAAGGAACGAAATTTAGAATGTAATTTGCAGTTTCCAAGAAATATTCCAAACACAAATAAAGCAAATCTGAATAACACATCATTAATCTATCCATGTCCAAAAGAGACTTATTTCTTCTTTCTACTACACAACTCTATTATGGAGTTTATGGTGTAGTCAATTGGGATGTAATCCTTTATTCTGATAAGTAACAAAAGAACTCTTTAGAGAGGTGCTCGCCACTACAATCAAATTGCAGTAACTTAATATATTTCCTTAGTGCTTCTCCATTCCAAGTCTTAAAATCTTGAATTACTTAATTCATTAAAACTTACGGTGCATAAAATAAATATATTAATATTTTGAGTAATCATTTATGAACGTCACAAAAATACTCAAAACTATCTCTTACCAGTATGTTCATTTAACCATACAAATCAGAAGGGACTCATTCTAACTTATCACTAGTTTTATTTCCTTTTGAAGGGAAACAACCTTTAGTCAAATTTCCTTCCAAACAGGATCTACAAGTTGATAATGCCCCTACTTTCAATGAATCTTAAGGTCCATCCTTGACCAACTTGAAATCCTATTCAGATTAATATGACTTGGACAAAAGTGCACAAATAAGTTTTACTCAATTTTGAAGAACATATTCTCTTATGAGGTAGACTAATATTGTTCTATTCAAGAGAGACATTAATATACAATAAAAAGGTCATGCATTCATGTACCACAAGAGATAAATGTTTATCAAACTCAATAACTCAAGAGTTATTCGCAATATAAAACAAATATCCATCTCTTATTTTGCCCAAAAATCGGAATTAAATTCCTTCTAACAAAAAGTACATATATTGCATCGTTTAAATTAATGTCTTATCACTAAAAGAAAATTTTAACAAGTAATACGACAAATTGCATAAAATCATCGTAGGGTTGAGATAAAAATATTAAATAGATCATAATAAGTCAAAACACTGAAAATTAAAATTCAGACTGCATTCAATATTTACATACATACATGCATCTCGAATAATAAATTTTGATGGGAAAAGAATCATTGATGCAAAGTATATTATATAATGCAAGAATTATACAATCCAAAAATAAGTAGAACCAACTCAGATGGAGAGTGTACTATTATTTTCAGTCAATTGTATATAACTTTATAGTACAAAATTTTTAAACACAATACACATATATGTCATGCATCTTGAATAGCAATTTCGATGGAAAAAGAACTACTCATGCAACATACATATGTAATGCCATATTATTCACTCCAATAATTAAAACAGACCCAACTTAGATGGAGAGTATACTTTTAATTTAAGTCAAGTGAACATCATAATTAATAGCTCTAGTTCCATTGACCCAACATGTATACTCAGATGGAGAGTAAGTACATGATATCAATTACTAGTACTTCACCTAGTGAGTTTACAATAAATTTATCCGATATGGAGGAAGACCTAAAGTCAACGCGTAAATTTATTACTCACTTGAAATTAATAGTGGAAGACCGTAGAAATATATTTCTATTACCACTCAATCATGATTGTATTTGAGTTACAAAATTGATTCAACCCTTTAAACTCAGATAGAGAGTTAATACAGGTTATCAATAACTAGTAACTATATCCAGTGAGTTTATAATAAATTTATTTGATATGGAGGAAGACCTAATGTCAACACGTAAATTTATTATTTAACTATAAAAAAAATGGAGACCATAGGAGTTAATTCCTATCACCACTTTATCACAACCACGATCTTTTCTCCGAGGATTAAATTTCATAATTAAAAAAATGTTCAATACCCAATTTAAATAGTCTTAAAACGCTAAAATTAACGTTTTTCACTATATAGCAGTGAGTATTTTTCACTGGGCTATTTCCAATAAACTTACCAAATTTCAGATCAATCGGAGATAGTTAAAATCACAATCTCCAAAAATTGCCCAAATTTGGAAAATTACCATTTTAAGCATTTTTTTAAGAATTTAAAATATAACCTACATTCTTATCATATACCAATTCATGTCAAATCAGCATGCGTTATCATGTTACAGATTAGACATAAATAAAATGATAGAAATAATTACTTTTCGTATGTAAATCATATTTTAATCCATCAAACCTCCAAAAAAACTCATCTAAACGATCTCGAATCGTCAAAATACGATGTGATTCACTGCATAGCACTGAGTTCTTCTTAACTGATTATTTCCGATGATCCTACCAAATTTCAAGTAATTCGGAGATCGTGAAATTCATGATCGCCAAAAACTTGACCAAATTCGAATAAATTATTTTTGGTGTAGTTAGGATTAAATCCACGTGATTTGCATTCTTGCTATATATCATATCAAGTTAAATCATCATGTTTCAGATTTAACACAAATATAGCCGATATATAAAGAATAATTTTTCATATCTATAACAAATTCAATTTAATAAACTGCTTGAAAAACCATCTAAACGACCTAAGAATGCCGAAAACAACATAATTCACTGCATAGCAGTGAGTTTTTCTTACTAGATCGTTTTCGATGAACCTACCAAGTTTTAGGTCAATCGGAGTCCGTCAAATTCATGAACACCAACTTGTAACCAAACTCAGAGAACAACCGTTTTAAGTAGTTTCATGAATTAAAATAAATATGATATTGATTTCTATTTTCCTTATAATTATACTATGAGCTCAAAGCATATATTATGTTCTTCCTATTTCTAGGATACATAATATCTCCTTTTGCAATAAATTATCCTTTTATTAAATACACAAGAACCTAAGATATTATATTTTCTCCTGTCTGGCAAAAAACTTAATATCTCTTCTCATGGGTAGAGTTGGTATCACTAGTACCTAAAGATAAAACTCTTTTCTAGTTAAGAACCTCCACCACTAATGTAGATTTATCAAGGATACTTTTCACATGATACATTAAACAGATTTTAATGACTCAAATAAATAGACCATTTTGTGGATCCTACTTATTAATCATAATGCTCAATCCATAAATAGACACAATTTCACATGTACAAATTTATTAAGAATTTTTCATGAGTTCAAATAAACAAACCACTTTAGTGGTAACTACTTATTACTCACAAAATTCTTAATTTACGACTGAAGATACATGTAGCTCATAAAATTATTTTATGGCAGATTATGGACCACAACTTAAAAGCCATGCCAATAATATAAAACTCATATAGAATACCGTCATATTTCACTTAATTACAACCTCCAACCAGAGAACACAATATTTCATCGAAAATCCAAGACTAGTAATCACGCAGGGCAGGAAAACATAGACTAAAATTTGAGAATTTGTGCATAAAACAAATATGCCAAACACTCCCATCATTAGTCATCCAGGATATCAAACAAAGAATTTCACTTTCTTACAAAATAATTATATCATCACACAATATCAATTATACCTTGTAAGACCTAGTCAATAAAATCATACACCTCTATTATTGAATTTAATTTAACAACATGTCTATTTACTAATAGCCAATTTGTAAATCAATTATATCACCAGTATTTAATCATGGAGACTTTGGGGAGACACCCCACCACCATTGAATTAAAAACGAATTAATATTATTAAAAAATAACTTTCAAAAAATAGAAAAACGTCCAAAATACAGTCCAAACAACCTCAAAACGCCAAAAAATACCATGATTCACTGCAAAAGCAGTGTGTTTTTCTCACCACGTCGTTTTCGATGGACCCACCAAATTTCAGCTCAATCAAAGTCCGTCAAGTTCGCTGACCTCCGAAAATATCGGCAATTCGGTCAAAATCAGGTTTTGGTTTTTCTAGGGTTTACCCAAAAAATTCAGATAATCTCAATTAAGTATCAATAAAAAATAGATATCTCATGATTACAAGAATAATTCAAAATTTTGCACAGTTAATTCACAAAATAGCAGTGTAGTTTTTCCAGAAAATAACATATATATATATATATATATATATATATATATATAATTCAAAAATGCACATAAACACGATATTCTTGTTTCATGAAAACCCTTAGTTATCTAATTAGATGTGAGTGGGATCTAATACAATTGATGGATTATTATATGCAGCGAAAGCAATCCCAGTATCAAAATCACATGTAATCTAGACAACTAGTGTATACGGGTTTTACGGGTTACCTCTTGAAGCGTGAACATAACTCTTCTATCATGTCAGCCTTCAGTTCCATAACTTCTCAATGGAATCTCCATCACCTGCACAATCGTGATCCTCGAACGTTCCACAGTCTTCTACTGTGTTACCCAAATAATATCCGAAAATAGCAATTTCGTGTGGGTGAAATTTTCTATGAAAAAGGTTAAAAATTTCGGCCACCATTTCTATCTTCTCTAGGTGGAAAACCTTATGCATTTATAGCACAGTTTTAAGGGTTAAAATCCTTTTTCAGAACCTGTTTGGTTTTCTTTTCCACCAGAAAAAAGATTCCTTTATTTTCTATTATTT
Organism: Nicotiana sylvestris; assembly: GCF_000393655.2. NCBI lineage: Eukaryota > Viridiplantae > Streptophyta > Magnoliopsida > Solanales > Solanaceae > Nicotiana > Nicotiana sylvestris. Next base: position 189,864,713 of record NC_091059.1, read on the forward strand.
AGGCACAGTAGGGACCACCGAATTTACTTAACAAGGCTTCTAATTATGGAATTAATTTGTAATTTTCGAAATTAATATTCACCATAATTAATTACGAATTATTCCACTAAAAATTCGTAATTGCACTCCTTATTCAATTTTAAAATTCATCCATTAAATCTTATTTAACTCCCCATATTAAGATTCAGATACTAATCAATTAAATTAAATTACTGGCGATTTAATTTATTGATTATTTCCTTTAGACTTTCGCTTAACGTATTTCATGTGTCGGATACAAAATCCACCAGTCGGGTTTACACATGAAAACTTATAAGCATTTATAAAGGTGTATCATCAATCTCTAAACCGAGATATGGATTCCATTAACTAACTATTATTTCGCCAATGTACATTATTATTATCCAATTTACCAGGCATATTGACCCATGAAAGAATCTCGCCCTTTAATAAATCAAAATAATAATAATGTACATAGCTAATAATAATTATATCAAGATTAAGAGTATAAGTACATTTAATGGCTAGAAAGTTTATTTTATTAAGTCAGTATAAAATACTTATCTCTACTTGGTCCGTTCAATACATACAAAATGTACTAGCACAAGAAGTTAGAATTAAACCATTCCCATAATCAAGATAAATTATATTTAATCTTGTACTACAATCATTCCTGATAGTTTGTCCAATTCCATCATTAGATTGTGAACTCAAACTTTATACTTTTAAGAACCGATGATTTAATCTTCCGTGTATAAGCTAAACTCTATACACTAAATCATCTACTATATAAGCAAAGGACATAGAATAATATATGATCTATTTAAAACTTTATTAAAACTGAATAAAAAATTATTTCAAAATAAAGAATATATCTAAACCAAACCCATGGTTAATAGTATATATCCCAATAATCTCCCACTTAGACTTTTAACCATGACAATTATTAGAATATACTATATCCAAATGCATGGTTAATAGTATATGCCCCAATAGTTACATAATATTCATTAAGATGTTCCTCTTTCAATTAAACACTATAAAAAAATTACAACTAATATTAAAGCTCCTCTAATAAATCTAAGTAATTAAACAATAGTCAAATCCGTAAACAACAACTCAGTCACCAAATCATGTCAAACCCCAAGATAAACTACTCCATAATCATAGAGGAAGTCTGTAACGACCCGACCGGTCGTTTTGAGCTCTAGCGTGTTGTTCAGCAGTTTGAGGCCATGAGTAGCTTCACTTTAGGTATTATGACTTTTGTGCACGGTCGTAATTGAATTCCGGGGAATTCGGAGTTGATTTGGAAAGGGAATTCCCATTTCGGAAGCTTTAAGTTGAAAGAATTAGTAAGATTGGATTTCTGAGTAAACGACCTCGGAATCGGGATTCGAAGGTTCCAGCAGGTTCGTATAATGATTTCGGACTTGGGCGTATGTCCGGATCGGGTTTTGGAAGACCCGGGAACGTTTTGGCGCCTATTGTGGAAGTTAGTAATTTGGAGGAATTTCATAAGTTTGGGTTGAAGTGCATTTCAGGGTTATCAATGTCCGTTTGGGATTCTGAGTATAGGAATAGCTCCGTATGGTGATTCTGGAGTTGGGAACGCGATCGGAAGTGAGTTCGGAGGTCCGTAGGTTATTTTAGAGTCATTTGGCTAAAGATAGAAATTTGAAGGGTTTTGAGAAGTTTGACCGGAAGTGGACTTTTTGATACTGGGGTCGGAATCCAGTTCCGGAAATTGGAGTAGGTCCATAATGTCAAATATGACTTGTGTACAAAATTTGAGGTCAATCAGACGTGATTTGATAGGTTTCGTCATCGAATGTAGAAGTTTGAAATTCTAAAGTTCCTTAAGCTTGGATTGGGGGTCGATTCATGATTTTTGCGTTATGATTTGAGGCCTCGGGCAAGTCCGTAATGTGTTTTGGGACTGGTTGGGGTCCCGGGGGGCCTCGGGTGAATTTCGGGTGATTAAAGGATTGACTTGGGGTTTGAAAGAATAGCTTAAGCAACTGATATCTCGTACAACCGCACCTGCAAAGTTTTGGCCGCAGATGCGGTGGTGAAGGGTGAAGGATGGGACCGCAGATGCGGTCAGGTCACCGCAAAAGCAGGACCGCACCTGCGGAAGAAGGAGCGTAGAATCGAAAATGGGATGGGATCCCCGGACCGCATAAGCGGCAATTGGTCCGCACCTGCGGGACCGCAGAAGCGGTCAAGAGACCGCAGGTGCGAAAGGACTGGAGGCAGTGAGCTCTCTTTAAAAATCGAGTTTTGGTTCATTTTCACTTCGGTTTGGATGATTTTGGAGCTTTCGGAAGAGAGATTTTCTTCATCTATGTCAAGGTAAGTTGTTCCCATTCATTAGACGTTAAATACATGGTTTTGTTACGGATTTGAGCATGAAAATTTGTAGAAACTTGGGGTTTGAGGGAAAACCTAGAAAATTGATACTCTTGGATTTTGACCACGATTTTGGGTATGAAATTAAGAGAAAATCATATAGTTGAGTTCGTGAGTTCATGGGTAAACTTTATCTTCAAAAAATTTAGGAATCTAGGCACGTGGGGCCCGAGGGCAATTTTGTCAACTTTTCGATCAGGGTTAAGAATTGTTATAAATTAGATTGTAATGAGTAATTGAACATATACTAATGGATTTGCATAATTATTGGCTAGTTTTGGAGCATTGTGCATCAATTCGAGTCTTCGGAAGGGCGTGGAATGCCGGTTATGGATCTTCCGAGCGAGGTGAGTCTCCTTTCTAACCTTGTAAGAGGGCATTGTCCCCATAGGTGAGGTAATTGGTTATGTGCTCCTATTTGTGGGGGCTACGTACGCACGAGGTGACGAGAGTCCGTGCGTAGCTACTATTATGCTATTGTCCGGGTGGTCTAAGACCCAAAAGCATGATGTACTTGGAAATATTTGTAATCTTATTGACGATTTGAATTGCTTAAATTCTATCGAATTGGTAAATGAATATCTAAAAGGATTAAACTTCATTTTTCTTAAACCGTTAAAAAGGGAGAATTTGGATTTTCCTTGGATAGTTGTTCCCTAATGAAGTCTTGATTAACTGTTTGAATATATGATTCTATGTGTACCTGTGTCGCATGTATAATTTGCGAGCAGGGTTTTTGTTTATTTTATGTTGACCTCGTCGCGTGGATGATTCGTGAGCGGTAATAGATGCATCTATGGTTCGCGTCATTCAACCCTCAGCAATGCACATTTTACATTTACGTTGATTAGGTTGTACGACCTCGACATGATATGTGCATGCTTATATTGTTTGCTTGAGAATTTTTAATGTTGATACTTGCCTTTCCTGGCCAGAGATAAATGGATAAAGATAATTAAAAGTAAATTCTTGGAAATCCTTTATTATTTGAGAAGTTGTTTACCTGCTTTCCGACTTTGTGAGTTAAATTTTGCTTTCTGAAATCCATGAGTTCCCCACACTGTTGCTATATTATCATTGGACCATTAGTAAGTGTCGAAGTCAACCTCTCATTTCTACTTCTTCGAGATTAGACGGGATACACATTGGGTACACGTTGTTTTCGTACTCATACTACACTTGCTGTGCATTTTTGTTGCACAGGTTCATATGTGGCTAGTGGCTTAGCAACATGGTTGATACGGAGACTTAGGTGAGCTGCATTATCGAGACGACCCGCAGCCAGCAGAGTCCCCTTCAGAGTATTTTACTGTGCTTTTCATATCTGTCCACTTTGTATTCCGGACATTTACTGTATTTTATTTCATTCCCTAGTAAATGCTCATGCACTTGTGATACCGGGTTCTGGGATGATTATGGGGTATCTTGTATTAACTTCTTAACATTCATATTTGATTTGAAACGATTATCCTTTACTGGTAAAATTGAAGGAAAATCATAGTTTTTCAAAATTATTAAAACAAGAATTTATATAAGTATTTTGGTTGGCTTGCCTGACAGTAGTTTCCGGCGCCATCACGACCCTTAGTAGATTTTGGATCGTGACAAAGTCATCACAAATATAATTAAAGAGTAAGAAAATATCAATCTAACGTTACAATTCAAACTCCCGTATTGAACTGATAAAAAGATGATAAAATCTTATGTCTTGTAGCCTCCCATGTTCCCCAAAAGCTTCCAAGGTCAAAAGTCCTCTAAAGATCATGTTTTTGGTGTATTTATATCATGTAGGAGTGGGCCCGGACAAAATTATCCTTTTCAAACCAAAATAGAAAAAATACTCTGTAAAATTTAGGTGCGGCGCATGGCGCACTGGAGCCTGGAGCAAAGTACCATCTCCAAGCTACAACATTTTTTTGAATTTATCATTGTATAGGGTTTTGGGTTGCCAATTAGGCACTCAATTATAAGAGTATTTAGAATTTAAAATTTATGTGTTCATACAGTAAACTCAAGTTAATATACATTAATAATTAAATTTATAGTTAAATATTTATAAATATTTAATAAAATCTTAATACATATACAAAGTACGAATAAAAATTACTATTGAATTTACGTGAATCATAAGAAGTATGGTTCGTCTATGCGCCCGAAGGGCTTGATAAATGACTAGTCATGTGGTAGGACTAGAATAGAAGCCTATGTAACATAAAGATGATGATGGTGGTCCTAAGAGTACATATGTACACTTATGATAGAAGCATAGGCCCAATTGACAAAGTCGGGGATGAGAAAAGTAATTGGTATTTGCTTCACGTTTATCACTACTTAGAACATGTTACAGTTGGTGTGTAGTAAATTGGACCTACACTATCTTATCAATTAGTGATTAATATATATATATATATATATATATATATATATATATATATATGTAATGATTGTAAGATATGTTCTATTACTTGTACCTTTGAGAAGGAATGAGATGTGCAAATGCTAATATTATTGTGAACGAATGTAATATATTCAGATCTCTCTATAACAATATTCCTATATAACACCTCACTATAAAAGCCAAACTTTTTCAAAACCATTTTTTAAGTTATGTTATAATAAATATTCTCTATAACAACACTTCGTTATAACATCCAAAAATATTCGGAACAAAAGAGGTTGTTATCCGAGGCGGATTCGGGATTTAAACTTTATGGGTTTAATATCTGAGATTTTAAATATTGAACCCATTATATTTTGAAAGTTGTGAGTTCATAACTATTATTTATTATAATATTAATAAATTTTTACACATAAATTATGCTTTACGTTAAAAATAATATGAATCCGGTACCATAAGGCTAAAGGCTAGATACGATTGTTATAGATAGGTTTGATTGTTTCAAATTTCAACTAACACTCAACAACTCAGCTTGTGTTGCGCCCCTAAAATCCAAGTGAAATCGCAATTTGCGCCCAAGTCGTGTCCTTTTTCTTTTCCTTAATCTGAAAATTCAAGCCAGCTATCACTTAACAAGAAAATCTCTACATGCAGAAGAATCCAAGATGGAATATATCCAATATTATTTCCTCTTATCAATACATCATCGTGGATTACTCAAAATCACACATTTCCTCCTTAACTTATGCTACTCAACTACATGACCAATTTACCAAATGCAACAACAATCTCCCGAAAATAAGGACGATAACAACAACCCAATGCAATCCCGGTCTGGGAAGATAGTTTGTAGGCAAACCTTATCCTTACCTATAAAGATAGAGAAACTGTTTCCAAAATATCCGTTCCCCGAAAAAAAAACAATAAAATCAAATATATTAATTCCAACTTCTAACCTATGATGAATTCTCTGCTGTAATCTTTTTCTGTACACTGCAATAAAACTTCGAAAACACCTCAAATAATCATGAAAAAACGTGTAAAAAATGAAAATTTTAACAAATCAATCAATGTGGTAAAAAAAAATGCAATAGCTAACTTGGGCCTACTCCTGGGCCCAAATTAGATAAACCTCGGCCTTCATTTTTATTGAAGGAGTTGATCTTCTCTAGCTTCAATCCAGCTCTGAACTTTGATATGAAGTTTTCAGCTTTTGTGTTGACGTCTGGACTTGGACAGAATAATGGCGACGGCGCAAAGGCCGTCCGATCACCGCCGACATATTCCGCCGTCGGGGTGCTCTCAGCTGAATCTATATCTTCAGGTTCAGGCGAACCAGAACGTGAGCTGACGGTGCTGTCTATTCTCACGTAGTCACCTTGCACCACAAACTTCCATGCGTTCTTCTTGTAGAACGGTGGCGGTGGAGGCGGTGGCGGAATTGGTATTAATGGGGAATTCCCACCGCTGTTCGAGTTCTCCTCGACGCTGTCGAAACTTCTTATTTTCACTGGCTTTGGTGCTGGAGTTCTGGTGATCGGGGCATTTTGGTCATTTTGGGCATTTGGTCTTGATATCCTAACCGGCGCCGCCCTGACAGGCGGAGGAGGAGGTGGTGGTGGAGGCGCATTTCTCTTTCTCCTAGCTTTTTTGGATGTGAACAGGTTCTGAAACAACGAAGGAGGTGGTGGCGGAGGTGGAGTGATGAATGTTTCCGGCCATTCATGATAATGGAGAGGAGGAGGTTCTGATTTATGGAGGAGAGCATCAAAATTATCGACACTCTTTGACCTGTTTTTCCTCTTCTTCTTATGATACAAAGAATTGATAAACTCTTTTGTAGCACTTGCACCACCTCTTTTCCTATCGCTTTTACTGCTCCTCGGCTCCACGTATTGCGGCAATGGTGGCGGTGGCGGTGGTGGAGGTGGAGGAGGAGGAGGTGTCACCGGTGCCCTAACAACTTCATTTGCTTCTACCTCATGATTTTCCCTCTTCTTCCTTGTTCTCTCCTTTTTACGCGGAACACTATGAGTTGCTCTCTTCACCTTCTCCTCATATACTACTGGTGCCGGAGCTGGCGGAGACGGCGGCGAGAGCAGAGGAGGAGTTGAAGATGGTGGAGTAAATATAGCTTCCTTTTTGGATTCTAAAGGATCTTCATAAATAGTTTTAATATCAGGTTCCGGAGAACGATCGACTTCTCTCCAGCTACGGCGGCGATGAAGCTGACCGGGATCCGAAAACCGATAAGTATCAACATGAGTATCGTCGTAGAACCGCCAATGATCTTCGCCGGAGATCCACCGCGGCGACACTTCACATAAATCAGGATATGAACTAAAACTCCTCCTCAATCCAGCCCCACCATTATTATTGCTCTGATTGTTGCTATAGGAATTTCGATCCACATTATCGTACCATGTGCGAGGAGTAGTTGGATTTGGATTTCGTATTTCATTAAACCATCGACTATTTGGGGTTGATGGGTTTGATTTCTTAACTTCATTTCTAATAATTGGAGAAGTAACTTGATGATAGTCATTGGGATTTCTGTCTTCATTCTTGTTTTTGCTGAGAAAACCAAAGATCACAGCAACTAGAACCAACACTACATTGAACGAATCCCAGCTTTTCTTTACACTGCTTGGTCTAAATATACTACTATTTGTGAAAGAGAGACTTGAGGGAACTATGAAAACTAAGAAGAAAATTGCTGTAACCAACAGAAAGACGAGCAAGAGAGCGGAGTTAAAGAAAAGAGACGACAGGTGGTGGCGGAGGCGATCGGTACGGCGGAGATCGGTGGTGTTTTGCAGCCAAAATGGGGTCAAGTCTTCCCCATCATCTGCCATTGATTTAGGCCTAATGAGAACTTGCTTTGGACAAAAGGAGCTCTTTAGGAGACAACCTTTAACTTGGTTTGAACTTTGCGTCTTTGTTTTTTTTTTTTTTAGCTTTGTGGTTGTCTTGGGGTTGGGCACTTTTTGTTGGATGAATAAATTAAGGGACTTTGTATTTATAATATATAGAGAAAACAATGTGTTTGGGAAGTGTAAGATTACTTGTGGGGTTGGAAATGGAGCAGTTGTGGGAATATTGAAAAGAGTATTTAGGCATTAAAGTCTGGTCATTACGCATTATCTTTTGATTAAATAATGAAACTAAGTATAGTATGATGCAAGAGTTGGAAAATATCACATGCTTGGCTGCTGCTGTTTTAAGAATGACAGCCTATAATCAATACCGCGTACATTGTAATTAAAGTATCTTTCAACACTCGCTTCTAACCAATCATATGAGCTACTAATTGACATTTTGACCAGTTCTTTGGAAACGTTTACGGATAATTTTGACGTTTATTACAGCCAGCGTACAAATTGCTCAAGGATTGGACATTTGCTAAAGTAGAAGTGCACAAACAGCCATTCTTGGCGTTCTTATTCACAATTTGCCGGTACTTATTTTATCATGAAAATAATTTCAGAACAATTCAGAATATTTGTGTCTTGAAAAATTAAACAAAAAAATTAAATTCATAATATATTGGTGAATTCCTAAATAATAGCCCTTTAGAGTGGCTATCTGCTGTCATATGGATAAGTTGGATCCAGATATTAGAGATTTTGGAGACATTTGAAGTCATTTTCAAGACCTTCAATCCTTCACATACCATTTAGCTAGCACCAAGAAGAAATCCATCCCCACGTCAAAAAGGTAAAGAAGTATTCACATTCAATGTTCATATCAAATTAAATAATTTAATTTTAATAGTTAAATGTTAAAGCAAGAAGGTACATTATTTAATAAGAGTTAAGTGATAAATACATATACAAAAACACATATATTTTACGGTTATTGTTTTGATGTAAACACCAAATGCTTTTTACATTTTTACCTATCAAAACTATGATGTTAAGTATAAGAAACTAAATGAGAGTTGAGAGTTGTTGAGACTTAAAACATGGCTTCTAAGGCCTAATAAGACGATAACAAAGAATGCACCAACTGACATTTGAAGTGAAAGAGAGAAAAAAAAACGCGTAGAGATATATATCGTGTGTGTTCACTTCCCCTTCCGCACGTCGCCATCAACTACGCTCCCATTCTAATCAAAAACTCTTGCCAAAAAAAAATTGTATAGAAATCCTCGGGAACAATTTTCCTTACCAACAACCTCCTCGGTCAGAAATCAAAGCTCGTCGCATCGGATATGCTTAGTGCAGTTTATATTTCTTGTGATTTGCGAGCTATTGCATAGTAAACAGGTTACCTAGTAGCGACTGCGAAAATTTTCCAATAAATTAATTAAAAATCAAATACTAATTGACAATAATAAAATAGTAATTTATGGCTAAACAGCCTTTGGAAACTTCCAACATAAGTTATACCTTTGAAGTTTGACGATTTCAACAGCCTACAATATGCAATGTGCTACTGTAGTACTTCCATTATTTCTTTTTTTTATGGCTCAAATGAATAATTAACAATATATTTTTCCATAACAAGCAATTTTTAGTACTTTATTGGCTAAAATCTTTATTTAGTAGTAGTAATAGTTTATCATGGAAAATAAATGTTTAAAATTATGCACATGAATTGAGTGCATTACACTGATTCTACTTCTACTAATTGGTTATCAAATCTCTCACGTTAGTCCCACTAATCTGGCGTCCAGGCAAATTAATGACTTTTTATCGTTCTAACTAGCCTGTCATTTGTCCAGAACAGATGTATTGTTACAAAAGCTTCTAGAAAAATTAAAGCAAATCCACATCTTTTCAAACCAGTGACCTTTTTTTTCTTCATAAACTAAGGCCGAACGCCTCCTTTAGATGGCATAAATTCGTAGTTGATTTATAAATCAAGCTTAGTTAATTAAGCTCTATGAGTCAACTTTAAGCAATTTTTAAAAAATTATTTTGTGAATAATATAAAATTTATGGATTATGGTCTAACATCTTCATGGGATATAATTTAACATTTATTTTGTTTTTGAATTTTTTTTAAAATCATGGATGCTTATGAATTTTTAATGTTTTAATGTAATTGTGAGTTTTTTTTTTTAAATTTTTAATAAGTCAAATTTATTTGCAAAAGAATGGTACGGCATACATTTATTGGTGTATATAGGTAACTTGAATTGTCTCGGTTAATTGACGTTTACGTAATTCCTTTTTTTTTCTTTGTATAATCGTAAGGAAGCACATCCCATATGAATTTATCCATTCTTTAAAATGGATCGAAACATCTAATTAAATGTGAACGAATTTCATCGATCCGATAACATTAAAAGTAAAGGAATTTCATTTTCCAATAACATTGTTAGGTATCGGTTTAATATGCATATGCTTGCGAATTTTCTGTGAGTATGTGTATATTGTAGTAAGTGGTTAGAACCATTCATTTGCAAAATCTAAATAAATTCGTAACAAATTAACTTTCAGAATATAGTAGGAGTATATATTTCAAATTTCCAAGACCTATGGTAACAAATTAACACTCAATCTAATTGCATATTCCAAAATCCAATAAAAAATATTTGATTTCGACATATTCTGCAGCTGTTTTACAAGCTATAAAAGGACACTCATGGTTACTTCGATTATCCAGAGTAAGTAAAGAAACACAACAAGATACTGGAGACTCGTTAACTATATTTCTAGAACTAAAAAAAATGGGTAAGCTTTTGACTTGCATTTTACCTTTAGTGAGATAATTTATAGCTATAAAAAGCCTCTATGATTTGTTTCAAACCAAAAGTTTCAAAAAAAATTCTTGTTATCCTAAACTCCGTGCTCAATTTAATACCTCATATAATTTGGGACGGGGGAGCCTTGTAATAAGGTCGTAAATCAGATTTTTTAAAATGTGAATACTTATTTTTTATCCATCTTTTTTATTGGTTGCAGTTGGAACGATGATCCCGTCAATAAAGGTAGCAAACACCTGTTATTAAATACATACAAAAATATTGTGTGATCAAGGCAACGTTGAGCCAAAATATTTTCCATTTTGCAAGCAGAAATTTGGATGCATTTAGCAGATTCGCTTTGACGGTATCTTTTGTGCTTGCAATTATCCTTGCTGATCACCCCTCTTCTCTTTCCTTTTTAATAAACTTTAATAATTGTATATGATGTTATTAAAGTATTCTTTGTACACCAGGAGCTTTGTTAATGAAAATTCTCCCTTTATTTATACTAGTATTTATAGCGGCGCGTTGGGCGAAAAATATTATATATATTTTTTATTAAAAAATATTATTTGAAAAATACGATATACATAAAGAAGCATGAAAATGATATCATTTTAGGAATATGTAAATATACTGGATATTCATACATTCAAGTCTATCCAAATTCTACTATTTTTTCTTGACTTACAATTTGATTATTTAAGTAGTTGAAGTAATTCAAAAAAATCAGGATAAAGTTTGCATTTAAAATATTTATAAATATTTTCTCACGACCCAAACCGATGGGCCGCGATGGGTGTCTGAGTCGTACCTGTCGAACACCCTTAAGCATGCGATTAAAATATAAACATGAACACTATCTGCAGAATTACGAGAGTAACATGCGCGAGGAAAACCTGTCCAAAAGACATATATACATATACGCGCGGATTACAGTGGGCGAGCCGACAAGGCCGCGATAGACAACTATATACCCAAACTGAAAGTTGGCAAGGCCACATACTATCCAACTGTACATAAATGCCTACAGACCTCTAATAGAAATACAACTGTACAAAGACGAGACTCATATATATATATATATACACACACATACACAAGCATATCGTACTAAAATCAAAAGCAGCTCCGGATCAAGTGGAGCACGCCAACTCTCGTTGATCAAGCATCCTAATAAGGGGGACCGTCAGCATGCCTACCTGCACCTGTGGGCATGAAATGCAGGCCCCGTGAAATAGGGCGTCAGTACGAAAAATGCATTGAGTATGTAAGGCATGAAAATCAGTACGTAAAAGACATAAATGGAACATGGAATAAAGAGATCCAACTATAAATCTGTATAACTTTGCAAATTCTGAATATTTATAATATCATGCACGTGCATATAAATGTCGTGTCACGCATGGGTATAAGTGTACATAACATCATCAAGCAAATGAGGGCATCCCATCATATCATCTCGGCCACTGTGGACAACATCATCAACATATACCAACTAATCAGGTGGTGGTGCGTATATAACGCAGTAACCTTTTTCCCATATCCCATATACATAAATATATACATATAAATACGCGTATATAACGCTGTCTGGTCATGGGTCAATGTATATGCATAAATGAATAAAATACATGAAAATATGTTTAAAATCTCAATATTTTTCGAATAAGCTTTATCCAATGCGTATTATTTTGAGACCTATGAACAGAAGATATAAGAATATGTCACATGGGGAATCAAGAACACAGAGACCCCTAATATTTCTATGAATAGAGTCGTTTATGAAAACTGTGCATTTACTCGTTTCTTCTGTATAACTTCGATCATGCCAAAAAGAAAGAAGCGGTGACCTTAACATACCTGGAGTAAGAAAAACTCCGTATAATATTCTTGACGAAGATTGTACCGTACTCTTTTAGAACCGCAAAATTTTACGTTGCTACAATTCTAACAAATTCTCGTTGGAATTCAATTTGTTGCAAGAATTTCGTTGGAAATTTTGCTTGATGGAGGTTGAACCGTAAGGTTTCATAAAACCAATTCTTGTTTGACAGTATCTTGAATATAATTGAAGAACCAAATTTTGGTAATGTTAAAAACTAGGCTTTATGAGTCTTACACTTGTAAATGCCTTATAATCCTTAAATGGCCACTAAGCCACTATGACTAATAGTCATAGGCCACATTAGTGGCTTGCTGCCACGTGGGGGGATGGGTAGGTATTATTAAATCTTTATCTACTTATTAGGTGATTAGGTAATGTCCCGTTATGCGATAATTAACCAATTACCCGTATAATTAAGAATTATCTCAAATTATCTAAAAATACTACTCATTTTTAATATACTTTATACATCATATTATTACGGTCATATTGTACCTTGTATGGTACTAGTTCATAATTATCGGGTATTATCGCTCGACCCGTATTTTATATCAAATCGGCAACCTTCAACGAAACTCGTTTTCTTTAATTCGTGTACCATTTATCCTTCATGATGTTGATACTCAATTTTTTCTCAAACTATTTTTTAAATTTGCATATATGCCTTCAAAATCACTTGTTATAATAATTGGTATTTTTTCATAATTTTCCATATTATTATCAATTTAGTTTCTAATTTATTCAGTACTTTATATCCAATAATTATTCATAAATTATATTACAAGTAATTTCAAAGTATCTTTTAGCTCAATATATCATTTTTAATCCTATTAGGATTTAATTATTTCAGAAATTAGCCAATTTGGCATTGTTTGGCTATAATTACAATAATTTTGCAATTATAGCCTAGTTGTACACTTTATGCTATTTTAATTCAAAATCAGTATTTTTGTATTTTAAATATTAGTTAATTACCTTAATTTTACCTATTTAGCTTTTATTTTATTTTATCTAATTATTAGCTGTTTTTATTAATTATTTATCTAATTTTAATTGGGTATTTAACAATTAGCCACTCCCAATTTAAATTATAGCCTAAATCCAACCGGACCCCTAACCCAATTAAATAACCCACCAGGCCCAAGCCCAAACCCAAACCATACCCGACCCAATCCCTAGTCCAGTCTGGACCGTTGATCAAATCTAATCAACGGTCCAGATTCCCCCATGCCATATTAAACCCTAATGACTACCCCCCATCTATCATTCCCCCCTCATTATCTCTCAACCGGTCTCTCTATCTCCCTATCTCTATTTTTGGTTCTCTCTAGAACCTGATGGACCTTGTCCACCTTCTCCGACCACCTCCCTCGCTGGAAACCATGGCCTCTCATCATCTCCTAGCCCCTGCTTCACCCCACGCCGGTTTGACACTACCCTAAGGTCCTCAGGTGAACCTGGAGCGGTTCAACTCCTACCCATGGTCCTTCATGCCATTTTTCGGCCACCTCAGGCCGTTCGAGTAAGATCTATGACTTTTCCGGTTAAAACTGGTAATCCTTTAAGGTTTTCTCACTTTATCTGGGTTCTCTGAAACCCTAACTCTTAAGATTTTCCGATTTTCTTTTAGATCTATCTTAGATCTGTGTATACTATGAACTTTTGTTGTTTTTCTCAAAGATTTTTTTTTCCGACTTTTCTAAAGTAACTCTTCATCTTCGAACTAGGGTTCTTAAACACCTTTTCAAAATGCTTCTTTCTTCTGATTTTTGTATTAATCTGTGAGTCTCTATGGTTAAAGTGTTTGTTTAAGTTTTCTCCTCTATACAAATAAGTTTTGTATCGAACTTATTTTTTACTTGTTTTCATGAAAAATCTCTTGATTTTCGAATGGCTTGTCATCTTCCTAAATTAGGGTTTCTGAAAAATCTTTTTTCGAAACGCTTTCTGGTTTTAGGTGCTTAATCTCATGCGTCTATGTATTTTGACTAATTTTGTTGAGTTCTTCCTTGACCCTAACCAGCCTATGTCAAAATCCTAATTTTTTACGGTTCTTCATTTGTTTTCTGTGTATTAGCATGACCTACTGATTCTCATGTTTCTTTTGAGTTCTTGTGATTTCTTGTGACTGTCTTGCCTTGGTATGCTTCTACTGAGTTTCTCAGCCTAGACTTACATCAATTCTATGTGTTTGTGTTCGTCTTGACTGTTCGCATCAAGATTCGCATCTTTCTCACTGATTCAGTATCATTTGATCTTCATGTTTTACTGGAGTTGTGTGCCAATTCTTGACTACCCATGTCTTGCTCTATTTATATGTTAAACATGCTGACTTTTTTGCATGACTTTCTCTTTTATTGATTTTGAATTCCTTATTACTTGGTGTGATTTGAACGTTTTCCTTTGGACCCACCGACTTCTACCTTTCTACTTAATTTGATTAGTTGTTTGCCTTAATTAATTCTCCCTTGCCTTGTCTGCATTGCTACTTAATTCTTACTGATTTTTTTCTTAGTTTGAAAACTTTCTAAACCAAGCCTTAATTACATGTTCTATACTGGTACTATTTTGAAATCTTTCCTTATTTGTTATACTCCAGCCGTGTATGATTTCTTTCCTTACTTGTCACCTATTCTTTACCATTTACACTGACTCCCTCAATCAAAGGGAGATCTGAACCAATTTTTTATACTAAGTTCTATAATTACTGAAGAATTGATTCTTGCCTATTTTAACCAGTTTTCAAACTACTATATAAATGACTCTCTTCTATAGTCTTAAAAACACAAACAATAGTTGAGAACACACACACACACACTCAAACTCTCTTTTCTTTCTCTGCTACTTGTGCTAACTGCTTGTCTAGCCGGCTGAAAGCCAAGGCTAGACTGTGGAACTCTACTTGCTTTACTTTCTGCACTTTACTTCCTTAACTGGTATGTTCCTAGTTCAATTCTGAAACTCAACTCTATGTGCTCCCTGTCTGCTAATCCATGTCTCCTTCTGCACTAATTTAATGGCTTATGTGTTTAATTGCCCTTCTTGTTTACTGCGCCATTCAGTATGCTTAAGTTTTGCCCTCTCTTGTTCAAGTGTGTAATCAGCATGTCTGGGTCTCACTTGTCTTGTATGATACTGGGCCAACATGTTTACTTGAGTTCTTGTTTATTCCTCTCAACTAATATGCCCATAGACTCCTAATGTATTTGATTAACACTAAGTAGCATGACTAACTCTGTGTAATAGACCACTTCCCTGTAATTCAGCATGTCTACTGTTTTCTTACATTTTTCTACTTCTATTCTGCCCTAACCCCCCTAACCCCCAACACATTGTAAGCATGTGTTTGTGACACCCAGTCACTATGTGATCCAGAACCCTTCCCCCTACACCTAATGAGTAACTCTGTTAAGCTCCTAATATAAACACTTTGTGATAAACTATTGTTGTGACTATTTAAGTTTTGTAGTACTTCTCTGGTGTTAACCTATGCGCAAATATGCTTTCACATATTAACTACTTGTCCCAATTCCTTTTTTCCCTATTTGTGTTTGAACTATGTATGTTGGTTTGGTCTTGAGTTGCTGATTGCCCTGTT
The DNA here is from genome assembly GCF_000393655.2 of Nicotiana sylvestris. NCBI lineage: Eukaryota > Viridiplantae > Streptophyta > Magnoliopsida > Solanales > Solanaceae > Nicotiana > Nicotiana sylvestris. The sequence goes on from NC_091059.1 coordinate 189,880,704, forward strand.
TCTTTTCTTCTCCAAACTATTTTTTTTCACTAAGGCAAACTCTTCTATTGCTTTTTTCCAAAACTTACTTCAAACTAATCATTGTCAAAACTATTTCAAACTCAACTCTTTTAAACTTAATTCAAGCACTCTCACCTTACTCCTAGACCACTAGGTTCTGCCCCTTTTATGTAAGCCTTGCCTTGGGACCCTTGAGCTCCCTCTGAACTTGGACACACAAAAGCTGGCCTTTCCACACTGTACTTACTCTGTCTTGGCTATGAAATCCGGGTGTGAGCACTGCCTGGGATCCCTTGAGGTCTTTAGGAAACTCTGACACACCTAGATATGAGAAAGACTATGGAATAATCTTGGCACTTGAGGTGATTTCTGAAGGTTTAGGCCTGTTTTCAGGCTTTCTATAGTGTAACTTTTATTTTTCTTATGTAATTCATTTCAGTATTGGTCTGTAATAATCTGTTGAAAACAAGTATTGGGGTTGGCTAGTGAAAAGGGATGGGGTAAATATGCATGTTATAGTTGTTAAGGGTAGAAAACATATTATTAGGTTTATATTCCTAATTGCACAATAGAAACCATGCTTAGGATTTATACATGCATTAGAAATCATGCTCTTAGGTCCCATGTTTATTGTTTCAGCATGTGCATCCTTACAAAATCATGTGTTAAAATCTGCTAATAACTAGCACTTTACCATTATGTTATGCGCTGCCATGTACACTTAGAGATCCTGCCTTAGGATAAAAACAATGCTAATAAATAGGTCATTTCTATATCTTCTGCATATTCTGAAAGTACGTGATACTTATGCATTTAGAAAAAAATCCTGCTCAGGTCCTGCATATACATCACTCTGCATTTTGTGCATTAGATATCATGCCTTTAGAACTGCACTCCCATCCGCTTAGGCATCTCTAGTTTAATTATTAAAAAAATAGATTAACCCAGCTGGTAATAATTTTGGAATTCTGAACATTTAGAACAACATGTTTAGTAATACAATTCAAACAGTCTTCTCTAAATAACCCTGATAACTGGAACACTATTTTATACCTAGGCAAGCCTTAGGTGCTAAATTTGTCAAAACTAGAAACATGCTTCTTTATGTATGTTGCTTAATTATCAACTGTTAGAATTAGTAGGCAAGCCTGATTCAGACTTCTTTTCTGAGTCATGTAATAAATCTAATTTTGTTGTTGTCACTTAGATACCATGTATAGGATCTAAATGTGGACCTTATCTGTGTCTATGTGCATTATTTGTGGAGGTATAATTGAGCCTTTTGTCTGTTTTCTGTGTTTTCCCCATAAATACAGTCCTATGTGTTCTTATTTGTCACCTAGTATTTTGCCTTTAAACCCGAGGATCTGCCTAGCACCCCCCTTTTATTGGATAGGAGTCCTAAATTCCTCTGGGACTGATAGGAAGGGACATGTAACAGCATGCAATAGGGGTCGAGACCAACCTTCGCTTTAACTACCTTCACGGGGCGGGAAAGGGTAGATATGGATATGATGACCGATGCGTTAATACCATGTGTAGACCCTCTTTGAGGAGTGTCATACCGGGTATTGCATTGATGTGATACATATTATAAACAAACCTAGGACACCTCCCTTTACATTCCCTAATATGCTTAGATTGTAACTCTTTTCAAAATCTCGCTCTTCACTGATTGTTTTTTTTCAAACACTTGTGTATTTAAACTTAAATCCCCTACTATTTGAGTCATACTTGCTTATTTGCTAATTATACAAATTCACAAAAAGTTGTTTGGCCGGGAACCACACTAGTGGATCTTGAGGGGTGCCTAACACCTTCCTCCTTGGGATAATTTCAAGCCCTTACCCTATCTCTGGTTACCAAACGTAGTTATAAATGAACCTTATAGGTTCCCTAACACACCTTAAATCGTTAGGTGACGACTCTTCAAACTGCAAACCCCTTTCCCAAAAGGAAAGAGTTGTCCCAACCAAAATGTCATCTGTTGGGGATATTTAGGCTTTTACCATTTTATACTGTTTTTGTGAATTTGTACCCCTCCCTATGTGCAATTATTTGTTTAATTTCTTTAAGCATTTAATTTCTTCTTCCAAAAGCAAAACTGACATATCTTTCTTGTTTCCTTCCTTTATAATTGCTTTAAACTATGAAACTGCTGTATTTATTGCTTTCTTAACATGCAAATACATGGCAACTTTCTTTTAATTATTGCATAATCATTCTCAACATCATACTCCACTCGTTCCAAACAAATACTATAGCAATGCTTGATGAGTGGTTGCGCCCTTCCTATATCATTACCCCTAAATTCGGAAAGGCTTATTTGCGATAAAACTAGTCAATCGGCGGTACAGTCGACAGTTCTGTGCCCTCCCTCTTGAGTTGTTCGCTCAAGGGTATCATTCTAAAACCCCATAGAAACCTTACTCTGTTTAAATTGTTCATGCACTATGGTCAAACCTAGTCGGGTCAGTTATGTTGTCCCCATAATGATCCTTTAAGATAGCCTTATCCAAAAGTTCGATGGGTTTCCCTAAACCCAAACAGACATTATCACGTTCTGTGCATTTATTTGGAGAACTAAATGTCGATGTGTTGATCATAAATGTATAAATAGTCGAGTCCAGTGGGAGGTAGGGTCTAACCCTTTTGTTTTGCAGAAAATGAGGCCCGAGGTCCCCAGTTTTGGTATGGTTAGCACACCCCCACTCTTGCTAGACTGGTGGAAGAGTCTTCCATCAAATGACCAAGTCAATGAGTGGAAAGTGAGGGCCGCCAAAGCTAGCGAAAAGTTGGAATATTTGGAATACAGTCTGCTGGAATTGAAGGAAAAGTGAGGAAGAGAGTCACCGACTGCCAGAACACTGAGGGAAACGAAGGAGAACACCTGGCAAAGGCATTTTTACTGGTGAACCAACGCGAACTAGAGGATTTGATCAACGAGAGCATTCAACCTGAGGAAGGTCCTTCTGAGGCCAAATAGATTAGGTTTACTCGCTTTCCAAATGTAATAAGGCCAAGTGCCAGTAGTGACTTATTATTATCTTAGTATCATTTTTGGATTTGTCTACTTTTATATTATGGAATGAAACATTTATTGGCATCTGAAGTTCTCCAAATCTATTTGTCGCTAGGCCTACCTCGGGCACAAAGAGGTTTCCAAATTAGGGCACGCTTTATATTCTCGCACTATGTGTTTAAAATATTGCAATATTTTTTATAATCCTCACTAACCTGATTACCTTTTGTTTTATTTTTGTTTTTATTGTTCCCCTCCCCAAAGGTTAGTTCGTGCACTCTAGCATCATTATCTTATTTCATAAGATCCAAGGGCCATCTACCCACTCCTCCTCTTAGTCCCATTAAAGGCATGAACAATGGCAAGATGGAAGATTTAAACAACATCAGGAAGGAGAACACAGCTGAACGGGTAGAGGCTACTGATGGCCAGGGTATTCAGGTTCCTAACGAAAATATGTCACAACTTGAACAGAAACTATTGAAATTCCAGGAAGAGCTCAATTAGGTTCGAAATCTGGCAAACCTGTCATTTTCCCTCAGCACCCTAGATATCAAATTCCCCAACGCTCAAAACCCTACACCTTCTCAAAATATCCCAAAATAGTAGAATCATCCCGCGCCTCATCATCACGCAGCTCCACTAAAAAACCAATGCAACACCTTCCATACCCCAAACAACACTCCACTACTCATCCTAGAACCTCAGAACTCCACAAACGACCAAACACCCTCACCTTTATAACCAAGCTCCGCCACCAACCTATTAGTCATCTCCACCTCCTACATATCAACCTACTTCACCCAGATACTCCTAACCCGCTCATGTCTACCAAACATATAATGCTCAACCATCCCACTATCAATCACCCCATTCACGCCAAAATTTCCCTAAACCCCGACCTAATTTTGATCGCAGACCTCCGAAACAATATACAGCCATCGCTGAACCCATTGACCAACTGTATGAGAGGCTCAAAGCTACTGGTTTTGTCACCCCCATCCCTGCTGCAACCTCTGAGAATCCTTCTCAATGGGTCAATCCTAACAAGTCTTGTGCATACCACTCTGGCATGAAAGGGCACACCATCGATGAATGTTGCTCCTTGAAAGACAAGATATAGTCTTTGATTGATAACAAGATCATTATGGCAAAGGAACCCCCTCCAAACGTCCACAACAACCCTCTGCCAGACCATAAGGGTGGAGGTATCCACATGATTGAAGTAGAAAATGACTGGGATCCCGAGGGATCAATCGGGTTGATCGTAGAAGGTGATGACCCGAAGAAACCGACAATTACTCTCAATCCAATCGTAGTCCAGATCCAACCGTCCGAGGACGCTGAGGTGAATATGTTTGTAACTCTTGAGTTTGAAGCAGCGCCATCCGCAAAGACATCGGTACAAATTGAGGTTGAATTCGCGTCACCGGCAAATGCACCCGCACCATTTGAGGTTGCAGTCTTGCCACCCAAGAACATGTTCCATTCGAAGTAAGGATAGCCACACTGGTCCCAGTAGTGATGTCAACCATGCCACTATTCTATACAAATGTTGTACCCTGGGACTATACAGCCGAGGCGAGAAGGAAAGGCAAGGCCAAGATTGAAGAAACTGTCGTAGCACAGGGTATGACAAGAATTGGTAGAGTCTATACCCTTGAACATCTAGCTGAATCAATCAAGAAGGCCTCCAATCGGCCACCCCTCATTGAGACAGGTCCGAACGACCTTTGAAGGAAAATACAGGCCAAGGAATATTCGGTCATCGACCAGTTAAACAAAACGCCAGCATAAATATCCATTCTCTCTTTGCTACAAATTCTGAGACACGCAAGAATGCTCCGTTAAAGGTGATAAATGAATCATACGTACCAAGTAACATCACTAGGGGAAGTGGCTAATATGGTAGGACAAGTGCTGGAAAGCCATAAGATCACCTTTAATGAGTACGAGCTGACACCTGAAGGGCTGGGGTACAACAAAGCACTCCACATCACCGTGCAATGCGAAGATTATTTCATCACCAGAATCTTGATCGATGGAGGTTCTAGTCTTAACATTTGTCCACTGGTAACACTCAAGAAGCTGGGTAAAGGACTGCATAAAATAAAGGATGGAGCAATCAATGTGAAAGCCTTCAATGGTTCTCAGAGGTCCACTATTGGCAAGATTAGTCTATGTCTGTAGATGGGACCAACCTAGTTCGAGGTCGATTTCCAGGTAATAGATGTACCAACATCTTACAACTTGCTGCTGGGACGACCATGGATTCATGTCGATGGGGTCGTAGCATCAACGTTGTATCAGGCAGTAAAGTTCGAATGGAATCACCAGGAAGTGATCATTCACAACTACAGTAGCAACCCTAGATACAGTCGCCAGACCATTTCGACGATCGAGGGAAGAAGGAAGCTGGGTGGAGAAACTTACCACCATATTGAAAGGGTTAATGCTATCGACAATGACAAATGGTAGGATAGAAAAATCGAGAGTATACTGAGTTGGAGTAGGTACAAACCTGGCAAAGGGCTCGGCAAGAACCTCCAAGGAATCTCTAAACCCATAAAACTCAAGAAACATGGCACTACCTTCGGTTTAAGATATGAATACACCTGGGAATAATTCAATAACTGGTCGCCACCATGAAGCGGTCCTTACTGTCCACTAGAGCAGCCAATACCACATCTAGAGTAGACCTTCCAACAGGCCGACATTATTTATGGGTCAGATGAAGAAGAAGCACTTGAGTAGTGAAGAACTTGTTTTTAGAGGACAGTGATATGGAGTGTTGTGTTATTCTCGAGGAGGAGGGGGAGGAAGGCCCTTCCATACAAGCTATGAGTAGAGGGGCACATCTTAAGAATTGGACCATCAGGACAATCAAAGCCCGACAAGCCTCGGAGTAGCAAGGCTAAAACAAGCATTATTCACTATTTTATTTACTAAATAATTTTCTTTTCGCATTTTTCAATTCCTGCAATAAGATCTCCAATGTTCAAAACAGTTATTCAACTTATCAAAAGCATTTTTCTTATGAATTAATATTTATTGCTATTGTTTTCTCTCCTTACTTTACCAATACAACATTACTATTACTTATCTTGATGAACCAATGACTGTGACATGCAATGAGACAACGCAACAAACGTACATAGATTCAGAAGAAGATGACATACCTGACGAGATTATCAAAGAAGTTGAGAACTTTGAGAACAGACCTAAGTCCAACTTGGACGAGACCGAGATTGTCTACCTGGGAGATGCAGAAAACATCAAGGAAACACGAATCATCATTCACCAATCGCCATCAGAGAAGAAAGAATACACGAAATTTCTGAAAGAGTATAAGGACATATTTGCCTGGTCGTATGATGACATGACTGGTCTGAGTACGTCTATTGTGGCTCACAAACTGCCAACCGATCCAATGTGTCCACCGATAAAGCAAAAGCTCAGAAAGTTCAAGCATGATATGAGTTTGAAAATCAAAAAAGAAGTCACCAAACAGATCAATACTAAGGTTCTCAGGGTAGTAGAATACCCGACATGGTTAGCCAACATTGTGCCAGTGCCAAAGAAGGATGGGAAGGTCAGAGTCTGTGTCGACTACCAGGATCTCAATCGGGCCAGTCCGAAAGACGACTTCCTTTTGCCAAATATACACATCCTAATTGACAATTGTGCCAAGCATGAACTACAGTCATTCGTAGATTGCTTCACTGGTTATCATCATATCTGTATTGATGAGGAAGATGCTGAGAAAACGGCTTTCATTATGCTGTAGGGAGTGTACTGCTACAAGATGATGCCATTCGGCTTGGAGAATGCAGGGGCCACCTACATGAGGGTCATGACTACCATTTTCCATGATATGATACACAAGGAGATAAAGGTATATATGGATGATGTTATTATCAAATCCAAGAAGGCCACTGACCACATAGAAGATCTGAGGAAGTTCTTTAATAGACTGCGGAGATACAACTTGAAACTAAACCCTATAAAGTGCGCCTTTAGGGTTCCTGCTGGGAAATTGCTTGAGTTTATTATGAGCCACCGAGGAATAGAACTAGATCCATCGAAAGTCAAAGCCATTCAAGAATTACCACCGCCAAAGAACAAGAAGGATGTGATGAGTTTCGTGTGAAGGCTTAACTACATTAGCCGATTCATAGCAAAGTCTACAGTTATCTGTGAGCCAATCTTTAAGATGTTAAAGAAGGAAGCCGCCACCAAATGGACCGATGACTGCCAAAAGGCCTTCGACAAAATCAAGGAGTACATGTCAACACCACAAGTCTTAGTCCTGCTCGAGACAGGTAGACCCTTATTACTCTACCTTGCAATGTTAGATGGTGCTTTCAACTGCGTTCTGGGGCAGCACGATGAAACATGGAGGAAGGAACAAGCCATTTATTATCTTAGTAAGAAGTTCACCCCGTACGAGGCCCGATATTATCTATTGGAACTCACCTGTTGTGTTTTGACTTGGGTAGCTCAGAAGCTGAGACATTACTTCTGCGCCTATACTACATATCTCATATCGAGGATGGATCTCTTGAAGTACATCTTTCAGAAGCTCATACCCACCGGCAAACTAGCTAAGTGGCAAATCCTATTGAGTGAGTTCGACATTGTTTACGTAACTGAGAAAATGGTCAAGGGATAGGCACTAGCAGACCACCTTGTTGAAAACCCTATGGATGGAGGATACAAACCCCTGAAACATATTTTCCTAATAAAGAGGTATCATAGGAGAAGACATTGCAAAATCCTATGACGGTTAGAGAATGTTCTTCGATGGATCAGCAAACTTCAAAGGAGTTGGCATAGGATTAGTCCTAATATTAGAAATCGGTCAGCATTATCTGATGTCTGCCAAACTCAGGATCCCCTGCACTAACAATATGGCCAAATATGAAGCCTGCATCTTAGGACTCAAAATGGACATTTACATAAACGTTCAAGAGCTGCTAGTGATTAGAGATTTAGACTTGCTTATACATCAGGTATGAGGAGAATGGATGACCAAGAACTCCAAGATGCTCTTTTATCTGCATCATGTACAGGAATTGAGAAAGATGTTCACGAAGACGGAATTCCAGCATATTCCCATAATCTAGAATGAGTTCGTCGATGCATTGGCTACCCTATCATCTATGATACAGCACCCCGACAAGAATTTCATTGATCCCATTCCGGTGAAAATCCATAATCAGCAAGCTTATTATGCCCATGTTGAAGAAGAAGCAGACGGAAAGCCTTGGTTTCATGATATCAAGGAATATTTGGCAAAAGGAGAGTACCCAAAGCTTGCAAATCCTACTCAGAAATGCACACTTCAAAGATTGTCCAACAACTTCCTTCACAGCAGAAGACTCCTCTATAGGAGGACTCTCGATTTAGGATTATTAAGATGTGTCGACACAAAGGAAGCATCCAGGCTACTAGAGGAAATTCATGCTGGGACCTGTGGTCCACATATGAACATTTTTGTCTTAGCAAATAAGATACTCCAGGCTGGTTACTTTTGGATGACTATGGAAACAGACTGCATCTAGTATGTCCGGAAATGCCACCGTTGTCAAATACATGCAGACATGATAAAGGTACCTCCAAGCGAGCTCAACTCAACAAGCTCAACGTGGTCGTTTGCCACTTTGGGGATGGATATTATTGGACCAATCGAGCCTGCTGCTTCCAGCGGACACAGGTTTATCCTAGTAGCAATAGACTATTTCACTAAATGGGTCGAAGCAGCATCTTACAAAGTAGTGACTAAGAAAGTTGTGGCAGACTTTGTCCGCGACCGCATTGTTTGTCGATTCGGAATTCCAGAGCCAATCATCACTAATAATGGCTCTAACCTCAACTACGACTTGATGAAAGCTATGTGTAAAACTTTCAAGATCAAACACAAGAATTCCACAGCCTACAGGCCTCATATGAAGGGAGCTGTAGAAGCCGCCAACAAGAATATCAAGAAGATATTAAGAAAAATGATAAAGAATCACAGACAGTGGCATGAGAAGTTATCATTTGCTCTTCTGGGGTATTGCACCACAGTCCGCGCATCAACCAGGGCAACCATGTATATGCTGGTATATGGTACATAGGTTGTCATTCCCACTGAGATAGAAATTCCTTCCCTAAGGATCATACAAGAAGCTGAGCTCGACGACGCGGAGTGGGTGGATAGTCGTTATGAGCAACTATCCCTTATAGACGGAAAGAGAATGAATGAAGTCTGCCATGGTCAACTCTATCAGAACAGAATGTCCAGATCCTTCAACAAAAGAGTCAAGCCAAGACAGTTCGCATCGGGACAGCTGGTGTTAAAAAAAATTCTGCATCAAGATGAAGTTAAAGGGAAGTTCTCTCCCAACTGGCAGGGTCCATACATGGTTCACCGGATTTTGATAGGAGGAGCCCTCATACTTGCAGAAATGGACGGAGAAGTGGCCAAAGCCGATCAATTCAGATGCAGTCAAGCGTTACTATGTGTAGTCTTTATGCTTTCCTTATATGATGTAAATTGAACTACGCCTGATTTGATTCCCGTTTAAGAGGGGATACGTAGGCAGCCCTATGGGTTCGGTCACAATTCAATAAAATTTTATTTCCCCCCGCAATTGGAAACTAGGGCAGAATTTTGAGGAGGACCCTCAAAATTCCGAAGTAATTTCAGCCAATCGTCGCACGAGCATCTGTCAGAAACGTCAACCCATCAAACTAGGGCAGAATTTTGATGAGAGCCCTCAAAATTCCGTAGCATGAGAGATTGCAATGTCCTGAACTACGTCATAGTCATCGGTTCATCTAAAAGCTATTTTTAATTATACATTTATGTCATACTTTTACAAAATCATGCATATTTATTATTGAAACTGCTTTGTTTAGCAATCCTACCCCAATGATACGGACGGTATCATCAGATCAAAGCCGAACAAGTCAAGCAAAGCCAGCGGGGATATGAACTAACCTTCCACCTTACAAGACTCATGATTTTTCTTTGGATGCAGGCACTAGGATTAGACATACTGTACGCCCATGGGACAAACATTATTCAAAATACGATTTTCAGAACTGTTGCACTTACCAACATTTTCTATCAGTACACACCAGTGATGTTCTGTATGTCACAATGCTCCCAGTAATTACAACGCCGCAATCTGCTATCAGCTAAGAAAACTCTATTGTCAGTTGTTATCTTATTTCTTGCATAAGGCTACTATTCTGCTTTCCGAGACTAAACGTTGTCTCCATCTGCATTCTTGCATAAAGCTACCATTCTGTCTTTCGAGACTAAATGTTGTCTCCATCTACATTTTCATTGCATAAGGCTATCATTCTGCCTTCCGAGACTAAACGCTATCTCTATATGCATTCTTGCATAAGGCTACCATTCTGCCTTCCAAGACTAAACGTTGCCTCCATCTGCATTTGCATTGCATAAGGCTACTATTCTGCCTTCCAATTTGCATAAGGCTACCATTTTGCCTTCCGAGACTAAACGTTGTCTCCATCTGCATTTGCATCACATAAGGCTACTATTTAGCTTTTCGATTTGCATAAGGCTACCATTCTGCCTTCCGAGGTTAAGCTCTACCTCCATCTACATTCGCATCTTTGCATAAGGCTATCATTCTGCCTTTCGAGGCTAAGCTCGGTCTTCAATTTTCTTCGAAACTAAGCATTATCCCATGCACTATTTATCTCGATTCTCTTACGGGCTAAGCTCTTCCCTTCAATTCGCAAGACTAAGCTCTGTCTTGCCTGCATCATACTACTGCATCCTTCATAGGCTGAAATATTGCCAACTCATCCAAAGGCGTCATCGTTCGGAGGCACCATCTTCATAGCCCGAGAACACCATGTCATGGCCTGGGGATCTCTTTCAATCTTTTGCATATCATTATTCAAAGGCGTCATAGTTCGGAGGCACCATCCTCATAGCCCGAGAACATTATTTCATGGCCTGCGAATCCCTTATCATACGCTTCATGGCCCAGGACATCATGGTCTAAGGACATCATCCTCATCTTCTGAAGACAACATTCATAGTCCAACGGGAATTTGCATCATGTTTAAATTATGCAATATATGCTTGTATCATTTATTGGAAGGTAACCCAGTGAGCAACGGCTATCCCAACAAGAGTGATCCCGCTCCAGTTCCCTCAACCATATCAAACCTAACCATTCCGGTAAACCGTTCACTCACTCAGCCCTAGATGTTGCGTCCATTCTTGAAATGACTTCATCGGTATAGTCCGCCGATGGATCATGAACTACATACGACCTGATTCTTGTAAAACTAGGGATATTTAGGCAACTTAGAAGCCAGGGTGTGGCCTAAATCTTCCCAAACCGTTTCGCTCAGTCAAACTTGGCCATCATTTCTTTACCCGAAAACTCTTTCATCCTTCCCGGGTAAAGAGGGGCAGCTGTTGATACCCAATTTTTCCTCAAACTATTTTTTAAATTTGCATATATGCCTTCAAAATCACTTGTTATAATAATTGGTATTTTTCCATAATTTTCCATATTATTATCAATTTATTTTCTAATTTATTCAGTACTTTATATCCAATAATTATTCATAAATTACATTACAAGTAATTTCAAAGTATCGCTTAGCTCAATATTTCATTTTTAATCCTATTAGGATTTAATTATTTTACAAATTAGCCAATTTGGCATTGTTTGACTATAATTACAATAATTTTGCAATTATAGCCTAATTGTACACTTTATGCTATTTTAATTCAATAATCGGTCCTTTAGTATTTTAAATATTAGTCAATTACTTTAATTTCACCTATTTAGCTTTAATTTCATTTTATCTAATTATTAGCTATTTTTATTAATTATTTATCTAATTTTAATTGGGTATTTAACAATTAGCCATTCCCTATTTAAATTCTAGCCTAAATCAGACCGGGTCCCTAACCCAACTAAATAACCCACCAGACCCAAGCCCAAACCCAAACCATACCCAACCCAACCCCTGGTCCAGTTTGGACCGTTGATCAAATCTAATCAACGGTCCAGATTCCCCCATGCCATATTAAACCCTAATGACTACCCCCCCATCTCTCATTCCCCCCCTCTCATTCTCTCTCAACCGGTCGCTCTATCTCTCTCTCTATTTCTGGTTTTCTCTAGAACTTTCTCCTCTCCGATGGACCTTATCCACCTTCTCAGGCCACCTCCCTAGCCGGAAACCATGGCCTCTCATCATCTCCTGGCCCCTGCTTCACCCCACGCCGGTCTGACACTACCCTAAGGTCCTCAGGTGAACCTGGAGCGATTCAACTCCTACCCATGGTCCTTTATGCCATTTTTCGGCCACCTCAGGCCGTTCGAGTAAGATCTATGACTTTTCCGGTTAAAACCGGTAACCCTTTAAGGTTTTCTCATTTTCTTTGGGTTTTCTGAAACCCTAACTCTTAAGATTTTCCGATTTTCTTTTAGATCTATCTTAGATCTGTGTATACTATGAGCTTTTGTTGATTTCATCAAAGGTTTTTTTCCGATTTTTCTTAAGTAATTCTTCATCTTCGAACTAGGGTTCTTAAACACCTTTTCAAAACGCTTCTTTCTTCTGATTTTTGTATTAATTTGCGAGTCTTTATGGTTAAAGCGTTTGTTTAAGTTTTCTCCTCTATTCGAGTTATTCTGTTGAAAACCTTAATTTCGTCTCTTAAACTTCTTAGATCTGTACAGATCTGAGAAGGATCGAACTTATTTTTTACTTGTTTTCATGGAAAATCTCTTGATTTTTGAATGGTTTGTCATCTTTCTAAACTAGGGTTTCTGAAAAATCTTTTTTTGAAATGCTTTCTGGTTTTAAGTGCTTAATCCCCTACGTCTATGTGTTTTGACTAATTTTGTTGAGTTCTTCCTTGACCCTAACTAGCCTATGTCAAAATCCTAATTTTTAGGGTTCTTCGTTTGTTTTCTGTGTATTAACATGACTTGCTAATTCTCATATTTCTTTTGAGTTCTTGTGATTTCTTGTAACTACCTTGCCTTGATATGCTTCTACTGAGTTTCTCAGCATAGACTTATATCAATTCTATGTGTGTGTGTTCATCTTGACTGTTCGCATCAAGACTCGCATCTTTCTCACTGATTCATTATGGTTTGATCTTCATGTTTCGCTGGAGTTGTGTGCAAATTCTTGACTACCCATGTCTTGCTCTATTTATATGTTAAACATGTTGACTCTTTTGCATGACTTTCTTTGATTGATTCAGAATTCCTTATTGCATGGTGTGATTTGAACATTTTCCTTTGGACCCCCCGACTCCTACCTTTCTACTTAATTTGATTAGTTGATTGCCTTAATTAATTCTCCCTTGCCTTGCATGCATTGCTACTTAATTCTTACTGATTGTTTCCTTAGTTTGAAAACTTTCTGAACCTAGCCTTAATTACCTGTTCTATACTGGTACTATTTTGAAATCTTTCCTTATTTGTTATACTCCATCCGTGTATGATTTCTTTCCTTACTTGTCACCTACTCTTTACCATTTACACTGACTCCCTCAATCAAAGGGAGATTCGAACAAATATTTTATACTGAGTTCTGTAATTACTGAAGAATTGATTCTTGCCTATTTTAACCAGCTTTTAAACTACTATATAAATGACTCTCTTCTACAGTCTTAAAAACACGAACAATAGTTGAGAATACACACACACACACACTCTCAAACTCTCTTTTCTTTCTCTGCTACTTATGCTAACTGCTTGTCTAGCCGGCTGAAAGCCAAGGCTAGACTGTGGAACTCTACTTGCTTTACTTTCTGTACTTTACTTCCTTTACTGGTATGTTCCTAGTTCAATTCTGAAACTCAACTCTATGTTCTCCCTGTCTATTAATCCATGTCTCTTTCTGCACTAATTTAATGGCTTATATGTTTAATTGCCCTTCTTCTTTACTGCGTTATTCAGTATGCTTATGTTTTTTCCTCTCTTGTTCAAGTGTGTAATCAGCATGTCTGGGTCTCACTTGTCTTGTATGATACTAGACCAGCATGTTTACTTGAGTTCTTGTTAATTCCCCTCAACTAATATGCCCATAGACTCCTAATGTATTTGATTAACACTAAGTAGCATGACTAACTTTGTGTAATAGACCCTTTCCCTGTAATTCAGCATGTATACTATTTTCTTACATTTGTCTACTACTATTCTTCCCTAACCCCCCTAACCCCCAACACATTGTAAGCATGTGTTTGTGACACCCAGTCACTATGTGATCCAGAACCCTTCCCCTACACCTAATGAGTAACTCTGTTAAGCTCCTAATATAAACACTTTGTGATAAACTATTGTTGTGACTATTTAAGTTCTGTAGTACTTCTCTAGTGTTAACCTGTGCGAAAATATGCTTTCACATATGAACTACTTCTCCTAATTCCTCATTTCCTTGTTTGTGTTTGAACTATGTATGTTGGTTTGGTCTTGAGTTGCTGATTGCTCTGTTTCTTTTCTTCTTCAAACTATTTTTTTTCACTAAGGCAAACTCTTCTATTGCTTTTTTCCAAAACTTATTTCAAATGAATCATTGTCAAAACTGTTTCCAACTCAACTCTTTTAAACTTATGTCAAGCACACTCACCTTACTCTTAGACCACTAGGTTCTGCCCTTTTTGTGTGAGCCGTGCCTTGGGACCCTTAAGCTCCCTCTGAACTTGGACACATAAAATTTGGCCCTTCTACACTGCACTTACTCTATCTTGGCTATGAAATCTGGGTGTGAGCACTGCCCGGGATCCCTTGAGGTCCTTAGGAAACTCTGACACATCCAGATATGAGAAAGGCTATGGAATAATCTTGGCACTTGAGGTGATTTATTAAATAACTCAGGGAAGAAGTCCTAATCAGGTGCTGAAGTTTTAGGCCTGTTTTCGGGCTCTCTATAGTGTAACTTTTATTTTTCTTATGTAATTCATTTCAGCAATTGTCTGTAATAATCTGTTAAAAACAAGTATTGGGGTTGGCTAGTGAAAAAGGATGGGGTAAATATGAATGTTATAGTTGTTAAGGGTAGAAAACATGTTATTAGGTTTATATTACTAATTGTGCAATAGAAACCATGCTTTGGATTCATACATGCATTAGAAATCATGTTCTTAGGTCCCATATTTATTGTTTCAGCATGTGCATCCTTACAAAATCATGTGTTAAAATCTGATAATAACTAGCACTTTACCATTATGTTATGCGCTGCCTTATACACTTAGAGATCCTGCCTTAGGATAAAAACAACGCTAATAAACAGGTCATTTCCATATCTTCTGCATATTCTGAAAGTACGTGATACTTATGCATTTAGAATAAAATCCTGCTCAAGTCCTGCGTATACATCACTCTGCATTTTTGTGCATTAGATATCATGCCTTTAGAACTGCACTCACATCCGCTTAGGCATCTCTAGTTTATTTATTAAAAAATAGATTAACCCAGCTGGTAATAATTCTAGAATTCTGAACATTTAGAACAGCATGTTTAGTAATACAATTCAAACAGTCTTCTCTAAATAACCCCGATAACTGGAACACTATTTTATACCTAGGCAAGCCTTAGGTGCTAAATTTGTCAAAAGTGAAAACATGCTTCTTTATGTATGCTGCTTAATTATCAACTATTAGAATCAGTAGGCAAGCCTGATTCGGACTTCTTTTCTGAGTCATGTAATAAATCAGATTCTGTTGTTGTCACTTAGATACCATGCATAGGATCTAAATGTGGACCTTATATGTGTACGAGTCGTGCTATCTATGTGCATTACTTGTGGAGGTATAACTGAGCCTTCTATCTATTTTCTGTGTTTTTCCCTAAATGCAGCCCTATGTGTTCTTATTTGTCGCCTAGTATTTTGCCTTTAAACCCGAGGGTCTGCCTAGCACCCCCCTTTTATATTATAGGAGTCCTAAATTCCTCTATGACTGATAGGAAGGGACAGGTAATAGCATGCAATAGGGGTCGAGACCAACCTTCGCTTTAACTACCTTCACGGGGCGGGAAAGGGTAGATATGGATATGATGACCAGTGCGTTAATACCATGTGTAGCCCCTCTTTGAGGAGTGTCATACCGGATATTGCATTGATGTGATCCATATTATAAACAAACCTAGGATACCCCCCTTTACATTCCCTAATATGCTTAGATTGTAACTCTTTTCAAAATCTCGTTTTTCACTGATTATTTTTTTTCAAACATTTGTGTATTTAAACTTAAATCCCCTACTATTTGAGTCATACTTGCTTATTTGCTAATTGTACAAATTCACAAAAAGTTATTTGGCCGGGAACCACACTAGTGGATCTTGAGAGGTGCCTAGCACCTTTCTCCTTGGGATAATTTCAAGCCCTTACCCTATCTCTGGTTACCAAACGTAGTTATAAATGAACCTTATAGGTGCTCTAACACACCTTAAATCGTTAGGTGGCGACTTTTCAAACTGCAAACCCCCTTTCCCAAAAGGAAAGAGTTGTCCCAATCAAAATGTCATAAACCCGATTCCGCGAAGGAAAAAGGGGGCACGACACATGACACTTACTTCTCGCTTGTTATAAATAGCATAAATACATTAATCTCAAGATAATCTTATCCCCGAGTCTACATCGTTTAACTGAAGACGAAACTTTTAACGTACGAAAATGCGAGATGTAACATCCTTCCCCCCTTAGAAACATTCGTCCTCGAATGTTCAACTCCCCGAGATTTATATAACTTTTGGCAGGGTTGCCTTTGTAACAATACTACTACCAACTCTCCCTGTAGAAGCTTAATAATCCAATGCCACACAGGACCACAATCATCAATAATGACAATGGCCTCATATGACCAAAGACAATAACTAACACAAGAATCCGTACACATACCTTGAGGTTATGACGTCTCAATTAAATCCTTCTCTAGAGGAGGAAATAAGTAGGTATATCTAGACTTCATGTCTTCTTTGGCCTCCCAATTCATTTCTTCCACATTATTGATCCTCTAAAGTACTTTCACGGAGGCTACCTCCTTATTCCGTAGCTTGCGGATTTATCGGTCTAGGACGACAACCAAAATTTTCTCGTATGACAAGTCCTCTGTAATCTGTACATCATCCGTGGGGCACCACTCAGGTAGGATCGCAAATGCACTTCAGTAACATAGATATGTAAAAAACCAGATGGACAGACTCTAATTCTGAGGGCAATTTTAACTCATAAGCTACTTGGCCCACTCTCTGAATGATCCTATAAGGCCCAATATAGCGTGGGCTAAGTTTACCTTTCTTGCCAAACCTCATCATACCTTTCATAGGTGACACCTTTAAGAATACCCAGTCATTAACCCCGAACTCTAAATCTCATCTACGCACGTCAGAATATGATTTCTGACGACTATGAGCTGTCAACAGTCGATCCCGGATCAGCTTTACTTTTTCTATGGCTTGCTGAACCAGGTCTAGCCCATGTAACCCACATTCTCCAACATCAAACCACCCTATAGGAGATTTGCACCTGCACCCATACAAAGCCTCGTACGGAGCCATCTAAATACCGAAGTGGTAACTGTTATTATATGCAAACTCGATAAGAGGTAGATGTTTATCCCAACTTCTCTTAAAATCCAATACACATGTTCGTAACATATCCTCGAGCGTATGAATTGTGCACTCGTCTTGTCCATCAGTTTGTGGATGAAAAACTGTACTGAGATTCACCTGAGTTCCTAGACCTCTCTGAAATGACCTCTAAAAATGTGTTGTAAATTGGGCCCTACGGTCAGATATAATAGATATTGGTACTTCGTGTAGTCGCACTATCTCTTTAATATATAACTTTGCATAATCTTTTGTCGTATATATAGATATGACCGGTAGAAAATGAGCTGATTTCGTGAGCCTATCAACTATTACCCATATGGAATCGAACTTATGATGAAAACAAGGTAAACCGGTGATAAAATCCGCCTCCCATTTCCATGTCGGGATCTTTATAGTCTGCATTAGTCCTCCAGGCTTTTGGTGCTCTAACTCCACCTGCTGGCAACTGGGGCACTGAGCGACAAACTCAACAATGTTCTTCTTCATATCGTTCCACCAGTACACCTCCTTAATGTCATGATACATCTTTGTTGACACAGGGTGAATGGAGTATCACGAATAATGTGCCTCTAACATAATCCTATCTCGTAGCCCTGCTACATCTGGAACACACAATTGACCCCTGTATCTGAGAACTCCATCTCCCTTGAGTTCTCAACGGCTTCTTCTACTGCGGAACTCGCACTCTCAACTTGACCAACTCTGGGTCATCGTACTGCCTCTCCTTTACTTCAACTATGAGAGATGATTTTGCAGTATTCTGGAGTACAACTCCACTATTGCTAGAGTCTACTAACCGAACCCCCAAACAAGCCAATTGATGAATTTCTCTAGTTAATTGCTTTTTTCGGCCTCCACACGTGCTAAGCTACCCATAGATCGGCAGCTTAAGGCGTCTACGACAACATTATCTTTCCCTGGATGGTAGAGAATGTTAACATCGTAATCTTTCAATAACTCAAGTCATCACCTCTGTCGCAAATTCAACTCTTTTTGCTAGAAGATATATTGCAAGCTTTTATGATTTGTGAATACATCAACATGAACACTATATAAATAATGCCGCCATATCTTAAGTGCATGGACAACCGCAGCTAACTCGAGGTCGTGGGTCAGATAATTCCGCTCATGCTTCTTTAACTACCTTGAAGCATATGCAATTACCTTACCATGTTGCATCAGGACACAACCCAATCCAATGCCTGAAGCGTCACAATAGATAACATAACCATCGGGTCTCTTCTAGAAGCGTTAAAACCGGTGCTGAAGTTAATCTATCCTTCAATGCCTGGAAAATCCGTTCGCAAGCATCAGTCTATTGAAACTTTACTCCCTTCTGAGTCAACTTTGTCAAATGTGCTAAAGGGGAAGAAAATCTCCTGTAATAGCCTGCCAAACCGAGAAAGCTACGGACCTCCATCAGTGTTGTGGTTCTAGGCCAAGTCTTTACTGCCTCAATCTTTTGTGTATCCACCCGGATGCCTTCACCAAAAATGATATGCCCAAGGAAAGCTACAGAGTTTAACCAGAATTCACATTTAGAGAATTTTGCATACAACTTCCCTTTTGTAGAGTTCTGAGCACAGTATGCAAATGATCTGCATATTAAGACTCTGAACGAGAATACACCAATATATCGTCGATAAATACAATTACGAACAGATCCAAAAAGTGCCTGAACACATGGTTCATCAAATCCATGAACACTGCTGGGGCATTGGTCAAACTGAACAACATAACATGAAACTCAAAATGCCTGTATCTGGTTCTGAATGCTGCCTTCGAAATATATTCCTCCTTAACCCTTGCCTGATGGTACTCCGACCTCAAGTCTATCTTTAAAAAACACTTGACACCTTGCAACGGATCAATAAATCGTCAATCCTCGGGAGCGGGTACTTATTCTTTATCGCACATTATTTAACTATCTATAATCAATACACATCCATAAGGAACCATCTTTCTTTCTCACAAATAACACAGGTGTTCCCCACGGTGATGTACTAGGTCTGATAACGCCTTTTTCAAGCAAGTCCCTTAGTTGTTCCTTTAACTCTTTTAGCTCTGGGGGGCCATTCTATAGGAAGGAATAGATATTAGATGAGTATCTGGTAGTAAGTCAATGGCAAACTCAATTTCTCGCTCTGGTAGAAGACCCGGAACTCATCGGGAAAAACATTGGGAAACTCATTAACCACAGGGATAGACTGAATGGTTGGTGACTCTACTTCCATATCCTAAACCCGAACTAAGTGATTGATAGGCTTTAAATGTACTTGTCTTATGTTTTGATGATCTCACAAACTTACTATTAAGAACCAGATAGGGAACCTGACCTACTCGGACTACAACAAGCTTAACGAATTCCAACTTAAGGTAAACTGCTACAGCTTCAGGAGCTAGGAACCCAAACCAGGACCAAATACCCTTGTGGTTTCCTCATAAGCAGTACAAAGTCAATTGGACACAACTGGAAACGAAGTGACTAACTGCACTGTTTCTGCCGCACTGCACTATTTCCAACGCCCACTCATTCTCTGACCAACTAAAGTGCTCACATCATTTCAAGTGATGTGATCAAAGTGTACCTACAATGAGTTTATACAAAACATCACTTGAATGTTTCAGTTTCTTATTCAAGCCTCTTGCAAAAATAGATAAATCAATCCTCACAAGCTTGAAGAACAAAGTTGAATGCAACTACGGACCAGTTCCTAAAGATAGCTTGTTGTTGTCTTAGTTGAGTTGTAACTTTGTGATTGTAGTTATTGTATCTCCTAAGCTGCTTAGCTAGAAGCGTTTAATTAGGAATCCTCTTGTAAATCCATAAACTTCTTGAGTTTATGTTGTGACTAGGTTTAGTCATGAGCAAAAGTCTTTGTAACTATAGAGTTACAAAGTGGCTTGTGGTGAGAGCATCACAAGTTAGTAAAAGTCTTTGTAACTAGGATGTCATAAAGTGGCTTGTGGTAATAGTATCACAACTTAGTTGAGTAAATTCTTTGTAATGGAGTCATTGCAAAGTAGCTTGTAATAGGTTGTTTACAAGTTAGTGAAGTTGAAAGCCTACAGGTGTAGGTCATGGTTTTTTGATCCCCTTGTATGGGATTTTTCCACTTAAAAATCCTCTGCCTTATTTACGTACTGCTTTATTAGCATTCTCAGTAGAATTTCGTAGAGGAACAGGTACTCTACTGATTGGTGGACTCACACAAACTAACAATTGGTATCAGAGCAGGTTCCTCCTATCAGGCTAACACCTACGAAGGATCCTCATGGTTGCTCCACCAAATTTTAAAGCAGGTCAATCTACATACCGATCACCCAAGTTTAATGGATAATACTATGGGTGGTGGAAAACAAGAATGCACGATTTTATCATGGCAGATGATTGTGAGTTATGGGATATCATATGCGAAAATCCTTATGTTCCAACCAAGGTACTAGAAGAACTTCCATTTTTCAATGGCAAAAACCAGCAAAGAGTACACTGAAGCAGACAAGAAAGTTGTGGAGAAGAATTTTCGTGCCAAGAAAATTCTAGTATGTAGAATAGGACCTAAAGAGTACAATAGAATCTCCACCTGCGATATTGCCAAGGGGATATGGGAAGCCTTGCAAATAGCTCATGAGGGAACTACACAAGTAAAACAGTCTAAGATTGATATGCTCACTACCGAGTATGCACTCTTTAAAATAAGGGACGATGAATCCATTCAAGATATGCACACAAGATTTACTTCCATCATAAATGAGTTACACTCACTTGGTGAAACTATTCCCAGAAACAAGCTTGTGAGGAAAATCCTCAGCTTTTTGCCTAGCTCTTGAGAAAGCAAAGTGAATGCTATTACTGAATCAAAGGACTTACAGGAGCTGACCATAGAAGAGCTGATCGGAAACTTGAAGACCTATGAGTTAAAGAGAAAGACAAGCAGTGAAAGAAGATAACCAAAGAAGGACAAGAACCCGGTACTTAAAGTTGATAATAATGATTCAAGTGAGGAAGATAGTGACATGGCTTACTTAACCAAAAGATTTCAGAAGTTGGTCAGAAGAAATGGAGAAATGCTAAAAAGGGACGGCTCTAACAGACCAAAAAACTGTGATCTTTGTTACAAGTGTGGAAAGCCTAGACACTTCATGAAAGACTGTCCTCCCTTGAAGAAAGGATTCTCCAAGAACTACCATGATAAAACAGCTAAGACGAACCCGGTTCCCTTCAAGGACTTCAAGAGAAAAAGATCCGTTGAAAATATGATGAGACAGGTGCTTGCAGCATGGGGGGATTCCTCTACTGAGTTTGAAGATGAACCTGATACTGGTGATAGTTCCATGATGGCAATTGAAGGCGAGGAGATTGGATATGACTCAACATTTGCTTTGATGGCTCAATCAGATGATGATGAAGACAATGACAACAAAGAGGTAAATTTCAGGGATGTTCAGAGAAATCTGAAATCCTATTCTCCAAAAAAAAAACTCATGTCTTTAGCTGATGTATTAATCACTTCTTTTCATATTATTGTAGAGGATATGGATTCTTTGACCTTTGAATTAGGAGAATCTGAACAAACTAGAGACGACTTAGTGGTTGTAGTTACTGACCATAAGAAAACCATTGAAATCCTCAGAAAAGAAAAGGATGATCTGTTGGCAAAAATTACAGACCTAAGGGAAACAATAGTGAAACCACGGACTAAGTCAAAACTTGAAAATTCTGGAAAGGGAAAGGAGATAGCCAGTGAGGAACACATTAGGCTTGAAAATGAGGTGAAAGCTATGAGATCTAGGATGTATGCTGAAATTGAGAAAAATGAGCAACTCCAAACTAATCTAGAAAGAGTAAAGAATGATCTTGAAAAGTTCTTAAAGTGGACCTGGTCCTCAGAAGCTACCACTGCCTTGCATACTAATAATTGCGAAAACAGGCAGGGAATAGGGTTCCAAAGGGAGAAAACTCCTCACAACCCTCACAGCAAGTACGTCACTGTCTCTGATAACTGGCCTTGTACCCAATGTGGGAACACTGGGCACTTCAAGGAAGATGTCCAAGCCAAGAATCAATCGATTCAGAAAAATAAAGTGTTTGCTGAAAAGGTGACTACAAAAGAGGGACCAAGTTCCACTCACAAAAGACGCACATTACCTGTATGGACTAAGAGAACTCTTATTCATCCTCTTGCCTACTACAAGGGACCCAAACTTGATTGGTTTCCTAAAACTAACTCTTAAGCTCTTGTGCAGGGAACAGTGAAAGGAAGCGGTCAACAATGGTTCATGGATAGTGGGTGTTCAAATCACATGACTGGGAACATCACGGACTTTCTTTCACTAAAAGCCCTGCAAGAAGGGAGTATATCCTTTGGCAAAGGAAAAAAGGGATACATTCTTGTAGTTGAAAAAGTCGGGAAGTCACTTACTCATTCTATTGAAAATGTGTACTATGTCAATGGCCTTAAGTATAGTCTCTTGAGTGTCTCTCAAATTTGTGATAAAGGAAACAAGGTGGAATTCTTGTCCAAAATATGTATAGTCACTGGTCTTGTGACCGGTGAAATAGTACTTGTGGCCAAAAGATACAAGAACATCTATGTTGCTGATTTCGAGTCCTTACAGAGTGGTGATCTGAGTTGTCTGAAAGATGTTGATGATGATGCTGAACTATGGCACAGAAGACCGAGCCATGCAAATTTTTCTCTTCTGAACAAACTAATTCAGAAGGACCTGTTCCATGGTCTGCCTATGTCACAATTCAAGATGCAAAAAGTTTGTGATGCATGTGCTAGAGAAAAACATGTGAAGTCATCTTTTAAGTCTAAAAGAGATGTGTTAGATAAGATCATAGGATAGAATTTGACAATGTCAAATTTGATGAATTCTGCAATGAAAATGGCATCACTCACAACTTCTCAGCTCCCAGAACTCCCCAGCAAAATAGAGTAGTAGAAAGAAAGAACAGAACTCTGGAAGAAATGGCAAGAACAATGCTGATCGACAGTGGAATTGCAAAGAACTTCTAGGATGAAGCTGTCAACACTGCCTGCTACTTGGTGAACAGGTGCATGATCATATCACTTCTGAACAAAACCCCGTATGAATTATTGAATGGAAGGAAACCCAAGTTGAGTCACCTAAGAACATTTGGGTGCAAATGCTATGTTCTCAATAATAGAAAAGATCATCTTGTAAATTTGATGCCAAGAGTGATGAAGGAATATTTCTGGGCTACTCTTCTCAAAGCAAGGCTTACAGGATATACAATAAGCGGACTCAATGTGTTGAGGAAAGTGTCCGTGTTATTTTTGATGAGCCTTATCCATCCTGTGAGAAGAGTGCTGAGGAAGATCAAGATGGAGAACCCTTACTAGTCCCTGCTAAAGTCATTAACATGACAAATGCAAAGGCAGATATGATGAGTCAAGTAAAGGAGCTAAATGAAGACAATGTTGCCTCATCTTCAATAGAACTAAGCACTTCAATTACAACCACTAAAGCTCAAGAAAGAGTGGTTGATGCAGTTCAGGGAACTCCTTTAGCACCTGAGAAAAGGACAGAGGAAAATCAGCCAAACATACCATCTTCTTCTCAGAATGAACCTCAGGTGTCTAACTGGAGACACCAAATCTCTCATCCAATAGACAACATTATTACTCCTCTAGACTCTGGAGTACAAACAAGGTCAAGAGCCAGAAATTCACTTGCCTTCTCAGCCTTTCTCTCCCAGATAGAACCTAAAAATATCAAGGAAGCCTTGAAAGACGTAGATTGGATTACAGCCATGCAAGATGAGATACATAAGTTTGAGAGAAATAATGTGTGGAACCTGGTACCTAGACCCCCAAATTAAACCATTATAGGAACCAGGTGGGTATTCAGAAACAAGCTTGATGAACATGGAATTACCACAAAGAACAAGGTCAGGCTAGTAGTTCAAGGCTACAATCAGGAAGAAGGGATTGACTATGATGAAACGTTTGCTCCAGTGGCTCGCATGGAAGCTATTAGAATTCTAATCACTTTTGCATCTCATATAGAATTCACCTTGTTCCAAATGGATGTCAAGAGTGCATTTTTGAATGGACTCCTTGAGGAAGAAGTCTATGTGAAGCAACCCCTAGGGTTTGAATGTCATGAGCACCCTGAATATGTGTTTAAACTGGACAAAGCTTTGTACGGGCTAAAGCAGACTCCTCGAGCTTGGTATGAAAGGTTGTCAAAGTTCCTCTTGGAAAATGGCTTTAAAAGAGGGAAAATTGACAACACTCTTTTCTTAAAGAAACGAGGAAGGAACCTGCTCATTGTTCAGGTCTATGTTGATGATATCATTTTTGGAGCAACAATTGATTCTCTGTGTGAAGAATTTGCAAAACTCATGGGAAGTGAATTTGAAATAAGAATGATGAGGTAACTGAACTTCTTCTTGGGCCTTCAAGTAAAACAGTCCCCAAAGGGTATATCCATTTGTCAGCAAAAATACATCAGGGAGCTCTTGAAGAGGTTTAACATGGAAGCATCAAATGTGATAGACACTCCTATTGCTACTGCCACTCGACTGGACATGGATGAAACTGGATCTCCTATGAATCAAACCATGTATAGAGGCATTATTGGGTCTCTCCTCTATCTCACTACGAGCATACCTGATATTGTTTTTAGTGTGGGGCTGTGTGCAAGGTTTCAATCAAATCCTAAGGAATCTCACTTGAAGGCTACCAAAAGAATATTGAGATATCTCAAAAGAACATAGGACTTGTTGATGTATTATTCGTCATGTGACAGTTTTAATCTGATTAGGTATGCTGGTGCAGATTATGCAGGTTATCTTATGGACAGGAAAAACACTTCTGGAATGGCTCACTTCTTAGGTTCATGTCTTATCTCTTGGGGAACAGGGAAGCAAAATTCAGTGGCTCTTTCAACAGCTGAAGCTGAATATGTAACAGCAGCATCCTGATGTACTCAACTTTTATAGATCAAGCAGCAATTGGAGGACTTTGGGGTACTAACTGAGAGTGTGCCCCTTCTATGTGACAACACCAGTATACTCAACATGACCAAGAATCCAGTTCAACATAAAAGGACAAAACATATTGATGTGAGGCATCATTTTTTGAGGGACAATGTGGAGAAAGGGCTGATATGTATGAAGTTCTGCAACACAGAAGATTAAATTGCAGACATTTTCACCAAAGCACTAAGTAGGGAACAATTTGAAAGAAATAGAGTGAAGTTGGGGCTTTTAAAGCCCAATTGAGAACCTGATTCATCTTTATCTGGCTATGAAAATCACCTTCAAGAAGTAACTAGCTAAAAGTGTTTTCTGGCCATGTCTAACTCACTTCAATACTGTTACAGGTAGACACGCATGATGAGTATAGAAGCTGTAGATGCAGTGCATGAATGATGAAAGAGGATTGATTCTTTAAAATAAAAGGTCAAGAACCTGGTTCTTGTACCAAAGGTTACTAGTTCTGTGCATCCTTTAATACACGTCTTTAAAATGGTACAAAAACACAACATCTTCAACTTTTCAGATCCTGCTGTCACGTCTCTTCATTTCAAATCATTCCATCTCCCTCTAAAACATTGCAATTCTTCATGCCCAACCGCCGTTTCAGAACCGGTGCATATTCCTCTCTCTTCATAATTATCCTCTCCTCTTAAAAACCCTATTTTCTGCTCTTCCTAACCATAAGTCTTACATTAGAATTTTCCAAAAGCATCGTCACACCACTTTTTCCAATGGATGAGACAACTTCCAATCTCCCTACCTCAGTTGTAACTCCTACTCATCAATCTATGGAGCCTTCCTCTCCCATTGAGCCTTCCTCACCCACTATTACTCCTACCGCTATAGTCACACCTTACCCAGTTTCCCAGTCTCTTCCTAATTCAAAAACCCTTAAAACTGCTGCTCCATTCTCCCTATCGTCTGAGGCTCCCACCAGTCAAAGACCAAGTGGAGAACAAGGTCAAAACCCTGAGGTCACAAAGAGTTCTGCCATCGTTGCTACCGATTCCATTGTGGTATTAGCACCATTTGAGAAAGAGAAAAATGGTGTAACCATGTTTGTGGTGTCTATTGATGGTGTACTGCATGAGATCAACTCTCAGAAGAACGAGGTACAAGGTGTGGGGGAATAAGGGGCCATTGTAACTATTGAAGGGGATGCACTAGCAGGTACTACTGGGGAATCACATGAGTAACTTAATCCCTCTCCGGAGGACCTAGGTCAGGGCTCTCGTTCCCAGGACAGTATTGTTCCTGCATTCGATGTTGTGTCCTTGGAAATTCAAGCACCTGAAATGAGATCCAGTGATGAAGAAGACCTAGATAATGTGGCTCTTGATGCATTCATAAGTAAGCGGAGGGTTGTGTCCACCCTTGAGTCTGAAACCAAACGACCTACTACCACGCTTCAAGTTAAGGTGGCCTATGATTTTGCCCTTCAAAAGAGCAAGAAGAGTAATAATAAGAAAAGGAGAAAGTTGGTGAAAGACGATGTACCTGTAAGTGATGAGGCGATCCCTGTAGTCGAGGTGGAAGAGGAAACCCCAGATGAACCCGATTCGCTTGTTAGACGGTCTTCGAAAAAGACGAAGCCTACTTCAATAGAGAAGGGATCAACCTCTAGGTCCAAAATGAAGGAAGTGGTGAGTGATTTTTCGATCTATAATGAGGATGTGTTAGTCAAATCCAAGGGAAAAGGAAAATTCAGTGGAGAGAAGTCCAGCAAATGCAAGTTAGAAATTTTTGAAGAACCTGGTTCTGTGAAGAGATTGAGAAGTGAAGTCAGCCTTGGCTCTGAATGCCCGAGGCATCAAAAAGTTCTGTTGGGTCGTACATTTGACCCTTCAATCTCTGAGATGGCGGGTATGCACCAAATTCTGGAAATGGTCGAGTTTAAACACTGGGTGCATCTATTTCAAATTGATGCACCTAAGGTATATGAGGATGAGGTACAAAGCTTCTTTGCTAGCCTGTTTCCCGTTGAGACTGACCACATTTGTGCTTTGGTCATTGGAGTAGACATCGTGTTTGATGTAAAGTTGCTTGGAGAGATTCTTAAAGTTCCTATAGCTGGTGTGTCCAGTGTAAAAGATGTGTGTCAGTTTAACTTCAGAAATGTCGTGGTAAAAGACAATGCAAACCAGAAGGGGGACCAGATCCATAAGAAAGCGCTACTCCCTGTCTATCAGCTGATGTTCGAATTGGTTACCAAAGTTCTATTGCCTCGAGCTGAGAGGAGGTCAGTGACTTCTAAGTCTAACCTGTTCTTGATGAAGCAGCGAGATAGTTTTACTCCTATGAGTCTGCCTGCTATTATGATTAAACACATGCAAAAGGTTGCCACCTTTAAAAATGGTAATCATGGCCTTCCCTATGGGTTCCTGCTTACCCAAGTGTTCAAATTCTTTGAAATCCCATTGGGGACAGGCAAGGTGGGGACTAGGAATCAGACTTTCTCACTTACAACTTTGGAAGAGTGCGAGTTCATAGAAAAGAATGGGGGGTAGGAAGTACATCAACCTTCTCACAGTTTATTAATGCTCAGAATAGTGCAGCTAAGGAAATTCGTTGGTTGAAGGCCAAGAATGATATCCTGGAAGGTCAGCAAGCCTAAGGGGTTCCGGTGTCAAATGATGAAGTAGCTCGTTTGACAAAGGAGAATGTTGATCTCAGGGCGCAAGTAGAGAACCTGAAAGTAGAACTGCTCAATGAGCAAAAGTCGGGAAATGCCCAAATATGCCTCATTCTACAAACGCTTGCTACAGCTTCCAAGCCCTTTACTCCTAGTGCCTCCTAAGTACCCCTTCAGTGACCAGTTTCTGGAAATGTTTGTTAAGTTTTCTTTGATGTTTTGGCAGATGTTTTTGTTTTCTTTTTTTTTATGTCATTGGGATGAAACACTACTGCTCCCGTTTTAAAAAGTCCAATATTGCCTTTCACTTTTTCAAAGCAAAGGCATATTAAAGTTTTATTAATATCAATCCTTGTTTTATTATGTTAGTACCCCCTTCTGTGTTTCTATTCTCTATTATGATTGTGAGCACATATATGGCATGACTTAGCTTAGCTGGACTTCTTTGTGCTATTATTATGTCTGTGTTTCTTTATGATGCCAAAAGGGGGAAAATAATATGGCCATTAGCTCAGGGGAAACACATGTGTTACTAAAGGCATAGAGTTAGGGGGAACCTGTGCGTAGACATGTGATTTTTGACCCTCCCCAAGATTTTTCACATTTTTAGCGTAAAATATTTAATTTAGGCCTAATATTGCTATTTCAACTAATTTTGACTCTTTTACTTTATTTTATTACAAGAAAATAAAAATTACAAAAAAATAGTTTCATTAATATTTTGTAGTCATTTTTAATCTTAAAAAATACCATAAATAGTTTTGTTTTAACGGTCAGTCTTATTTTAATAGTTATTTTACTTAAGTAGGATTAATTAATAAATGAAATCATATTTTTAGTCTCGTTCGCGGGGAAAGAATAAAATGTGGGTTCAACATCCCATTTTTAAGCCTAATTTTCGGACCTAGCCCATAATTCCTAGGCCCATAGCCCCTAACCTAAAAACCCTATAAAACAAACAGGACCCTAGAGGGAGCGCCGTTTTTTACATGCTGAAAACCCTATCAGCTTTCTTCTTCTTCTTCGTGGAAAAACTAAGCTAAAAAAGACCTAGATCTCTAAGAGTTCAGCCGCAAAGGATCATAGAGGACCCCCCCTCCTGTTCTTCACCTTCTTCAACATTTGAGGATAGCAGCCATGACCATCTTCTTCAACAACAAAATCACAGATCCTAAGTCCTAACACACACAACCGTTCTTCATCAGCTGGACAAAACAAACCAGCGATAATGGCAGTCATTCCCTCTTAAGCTTCAGCCGCAGAAACTCTAAGTTAGATCATCTCTTTCACCTAAAAAAATGACAGAGAAATAAGCGGCCAAAAAGATCCCTCAAACTTAAGACTGAAGACCGCAGTTTCCTCCACCCTATCTCCATCGCTTCTCTCAACTTGGAGGGCAAACATCCACCACTGCTTCTTCTTCTCCGGTTGAAATTCCGGCAAGCTCGAATTCTAAGCATCTCAAAGCTGAGTTTGAGTTCGTGACCAATGGGATGAGCCGAGGTTGATTCTAGTTTGAGTTCGAGGTTTTCGTTAAGGTCTCCCGTCGCCGGCTTTTACTTGTATTTCCAAACAGAAATCGTTAAATACCATTGAAGGTAAAATGTTCCTGTGATCTTCTTCTTAGATATGTGATGAATTTGCAGCGTTTTTTGTGGTTTATAATATTGTTAAATGAAGTAATTCCAGCTGTGAATACAATCTTTATTAACTCTATATTCAAATGGCTACTTAATAACTTTAATCTCTCTTCAGATTTCTGTTCGTTTTCTGTTATTTGTTTTCTATCCCTTTTACTATTATTCTTCTTCTTTGTCATTTTTGGGTTTATCATTTTGTTTTTTAAATAATTTCATTAGGAGTAGGATGAATTTAATGGCATAATATTACAAAAGGCATGTGAGGGTAGTAACTAGTAAAGTGTATGAAATGTGCATGCACTAAAAGAAAGAGGAAGTCGACTGTCCTTGAAACCGTTGCTGCCATGCTTGTCATGTTCAAGTGAATTTAAATGAATTTATGTTTGTCTGTTTGGTCTATGTTTTCCATGAATTTGTTTCATATAAATGTCTTATGGGGCCATGGGATTTGGATTTAGGCGCCTAATTTGGATTTAGGTGCATTTCTAAAAACAAAACTGGAGTATGCATTCGCACAACTTCGGCCAAATTTTCTTAATAATAATAAGGCATTATTAATTGTGGACACGTTTGCGATATGATTTTTGACGCACCAAACAAATGGTTATACATACGCGTGACCCGTTTCAAGATAATTTCCTAATTAAAAGAGGCAAATGCACATAGGTTCTAAAATCAGTAGTCAAACAATTTGTTTAAGCCAAGTATGATCAAAGCGACCTTGCTAAAACTACGGAATTCGAGAATGCCTAACACCTTCTTCTGGGTTAACAGAATTATTTTCCGAGATTTCTGTGTTCGCAGATCGTGAATAAAGTCAAACTTCCTCGATTCGGGATTCTAAACCGGTGACTTGGGACACCATAAATTATCCCAAGTGGCGACTCTGAATTTAATATGAATAATCCTGTTTCGATTGTCACTTAAATTGGAAAAAACTCCCTTATACCCCCTTCTCGGGTGTAGTAAAAAAGAGGTGTGACAGCTCTGGCGACTCCGCTGGGGATAAGAACCCAGAACTTCTGGTTCAGGGTTCAAGAATTCGAGCTTGTTATTATGATTTTTACTTGGGTTCATTTATTGTTAATATTGCTGTATGTTGTGAACCTTTTATGCTAATTGCTGTTTGTTTACCACTTTAATATTATTTGAATTGTATATAACTGTCTTTTTATGCCACCCCTCTCAGTCTTCTGAAAATGGTGCACACGTTCGCGTGGCTCGCTTTTTCTGTAGAAGTTATACCAAATAAAACGAGGCTGGGCCAGCAACAAGGTCAGGTAGACTTCAGTGCTCCCGGTATGTTGCCCCCTCTTCGACTCGAGTTGTCCGCTCGGGTAAGCCAGGTCAAGAACACAACCCCAGGTTTTAAACCTAGAATAACATAACCTTATGTCGGATCCCTAGTATGAACGTTTGTTTGCATCACGTATATTTGACTTAGGGGACTCAACACAGGGGTTGGGTCCGTCTAGGATAAGTGTACCCAAAAATAAAAGACCATCGTGATGCATCCTAAATGTGTTACATGTTATAATCTTCAAGGGTAAAGGGGGTCATTTGGCGGACCAATGAGGTTTGAGGGTAAATGAGAAAGAAAAGAGATTGAAGTATAAAAATAAGGCAAATAGGGTCCAGTTATAATTTTCTTTGACACTTTTTCAAGAAAAAAACAAAAAATTAAAATGAAAAAAAAAAATCCAAAAAGATTCTGCACTTTTCCCATCATTTTCCAAAAATCAAAAAAAGGGGAAAAGAAAATCTAAAAAGAGTTTACATGTTTCATCATTTTTTAGAAAAAAAAATATATTTTCTCTAAATAGTTGTTCTTTTCAATTCTCGCCCGTATCTAATTTGCCCGGACTACGCGAACCTGATTCTCGTCTCTCGGGGCGTGATACGTAGGCAACCCACACAGGGTACGGTCTTCCTAGTGAGTCTTAGGTTCTTGGCTTCGCGGGGTCTTAGCCAAATTTTGTGTTTTTAGCCACATAAGTCATTTTGCAAAAATAGCCTCAACCATGTATTGCATGTGTCTAGTAGGGAATGTTATTGTCTCACATAGTGTTGGTTTTAGTTTTCTCATACAGGTGTGGATCTACTTACCGGAGTTTGAGCAAGACACATATCCCAGGATCACTGCATTCAGGAGCTGCCTGAGGAGCCTTTTTATGTTTTTGAGTCTATTGTTCATGTTCTACTTTCTAGTCCTGTATAGTAGTATTCAGTCATTTAGTTAATGCTAGAGTCTATCATAGTCTAGTTAAGTTTATCGAGTCTTTTGTTATTATTTCGTATTTTGTATTTGAAAAATGTATTATAAATCAAAACTCCAAAAAGATATTTTGCATTTTTATATTTCCATTAGAATTTTCTTTAGAAATACTACTCCTAGAAATTTAAAAAAAAAAAGAAAAGAAATTGTGAGATGGTTTTTCCTTTAAAAAATTAATATCCAGAACTCAAGAAAAAAATTGCTTTTATATTTTCTTTTAGTACATTAAGACTAAAAATTCAAAAAAAAAAAGAATTTTCTTTAGTACCTCTTTAAAGTTTTCTTTAAGATATTAATTCCAAAAATCCAAAAAGATTTTCTTTTGAGGTTCTGCTTTGGGAAATTAATGAAAAATGAATAGAATTTTTTTTTATTTTACTAGAACTTTAGGACATTGTACATAGAAGAAAAAAAAACAACATACTTTATCTTTGGTTTATCTTTAGAGTTTCTCCCTTAGGTAATCAAACTGAAATCCAAAAGCATTTTTATCTTTTTCATTTTTTTGGTCGAAATCTTTCTTTTGGGATATCAAACGAAAATTCAAAATATTTTTCTTTGGTTCATCCTTTATATTTCCTTCCTAAAAAAATCAAAAAATATTTTTCACTTCTAGGAGTTTTTCCTTAATAATTTCTCATCAGAGTATTCATTAATGTTAAAAAAAAAAAAGAGAATGTTAGTTTGTTTACTTTATTCCCGATCTTCTAGAACTACGCAAAAATCTTATTCATGCGGGGACATGATACGTAGACAACCTATATAGGGTTCGATCGATTCATTTTCTTTTTTAAAAAAATCAAAAAAAAAGAGAAAAGGAAAAAAAGAGGATGAAATTATGGGATGTGAGCAATGAGAGGAAAGAAAAGAGCGATAATTAGGAAAAAAAGGAAGGAAAATGAGCAAGCCAAGAAGTGCTAGAAAAGAAAGAAAAGAGAAGATTGAAATGAACAAAATTGGGATGATGCCAAGTGACCTTGTGACCCTAGAAGTCACTCTAGAACCGTTAATTATTGCTAGGTGCATTGCACGCAATGTGATATTTTTAGTTGTTAAATGCCCTAATGCTAACAGGATGTCCTCATTTTGTTCTTTTTGTTATCTTCATTGAGCAGAAGGGTGGTTGGTTTGTGGTTTTTAAGTAACTCATCCATACAATACAAGGTCAAAGAGCGAGGTAGACATGGCTAGCAAAGACTTGGACACAGGGGTTATTGATCCGTCTAAGGGAATTATTGAATCAGAATCTGAGTTGAAAGAAGATGTCTTAAGGTTGAAAGGACAGATGGCCGAAATATACCAAGCCTGGATTATTGGGTGCCCTTCACCATCAGTTCCCACTAACTACACTGAAAGCCTTGTCACCATTCCGCCACTGTCACAAGTCCAGGATATCTCCCCACTACTTTTTCACACTCCACCCCTCAAAAGCACATCATATCTTGCTCCTTTGACCACTCATGTTTTTGTAGCTCCTCCACCAGCTACTCATCCTCGATCTTGTAGCGAGACTATGTTCAAAATCCCCGATGCCCAACACTGTGCTCCAGAACCAACTTTCAAGGTCTCGGTTCCATACTCTCATGCTCCTCATTTGAAGTCTCCCGGTGAGATTGCAAAGCCTGCTAAGACAGTGGAGCAAGATGAGTTATCTAGAAATCTGAAAGGGTTTAAGATGCCAAAGTTTAATTTGTATGATGGATGTGGAGATCCAGTAGACCATCTGAGGGATTATTATAGTGAAATGAGGTGTTAGCGGGAAAGATGAGTCGCTGATGGTGTATTTCAGTGAGAGCCTGACTGGGGCAGTTTTGGAATGGCATGCTCGTCAAGATGTCGACAAGTGGCATACATGGGATGACATGGCTCAAGATTTTGTGAGACACTTTCAGTACAATATAAACATTGTCCCAGACCGTTCCTCCCTATCTCAGATGAAAAAGAAACCCAAGGAAAGTTTTAGGGAATTTTGGCTCAAATGGAACGAACAAGTTGCTCGGGTCAGTTCTTTGATTGATAGAAAAGATGTTATTGAGCCCCGCCAATGACAGGATCCAATGGACATTCCTGCTAAACGCTTTCATCCTCAATACCGACCCCATGAACATCCCCAAGCTACGCATAATCCAACCCAGTATAATCCTCCAAACAACATCCGTCCATCTGTCCAACCACTAGGTCACTCCCTAGGGCGAGCACCAGCATCCCAAAATTCTCGTGCGCCTTCACAACATTTTCGAGCATCCAACAATCCTAGAAAACTAGGGCATGGAGGGAAACAAAGGCAAAAAGATAATTTCACGCCCATCGGAGAATCCTACACCAAATTGTTTGAAAAGTTAAAACATTTTGTCCTGATTGAGCCGCTTCTCGGCTATATGCCAGACCCATATGCAAAAGGATTTGATCATACTGTACGGTGCATGTACCACTCTAATGTCCAAGGGCATAGCATTGAAGATTGTCGTGTTTTGAAAAGGGAAATAGAAAGAATGATTCAATAAGGAATAATTGTGGTCTAAGGGAGTAATACCCCAAGTGTCACACATAATCCTCTACAGGTACATGACAACGCATAGATTGTTAGGATGGTTTGCAATAACGAAGGGTTGGTCAAAGGAGTCAATGAGCCACTTGGTGAAGTTAATGATATTGAAATTGGTAATGGTCTTGGTAATATTGATGTGGAACTCAGTGGCTAAGATACCGAGTTTGGTAATTGGAAAGACGCTCCTTTCTTGGTTAGCCGAGGAGGAGTCTTGGTGGTTCATTTTGTTGTCATTTATGTTGTCCATGTTATTTCAGGGTTGTAATACGGATATTGTCTTGTGACTCAAACCCTTCTATCCTTTTATTTTGCCGAGTTCCTTTAGTCGTAGTAACTCATTTAGTGTTATCTAGGTTTGTTCCAGGGTTGTACCCAGTTTATTTTGCTTGTTTTGTTGTTCAAACCCTTTCACCGTCTGTCTAATGCAATTTTCTGTTTTCTGTTATTTCTAGTTATTTTTGTTTAGTTCTCTTCTCCTTTTATAGTTCTTTTCATGCTGGTTCTAGTGACATGACATGCCTGCATAATTCTAGGCATGGTTTTAAAAGTTAGTCGAATCATGATAGGGACATCTGAGGGAAGTAAGTAAAGGGATTTTGAAATCACTTAAAGCCCAAATTGTGTGAAACTTGGGCAGATAATTTGGAAAGTTAATAGGGTGACAAGAATTCGTTAAGGGAGAGTGCATCCTGGACGATTTGAAGCAAGCAACTTTGAGTTCAAGTGCATCTCAAGTTACAAGATAAAGTCAAGGAAGTTTTCTCCGAATTGACGGAGGATATCCATTGTGAAGAGGGAATCACCTAACGAGGGTTCTGTACTTGACAAGGCGCTAAAGAAAAGTGGAAGGCATATCAGTGATATCAATTGGGAAGCCGCAATAGAAATATTGTGCATGATCTTCAATTTTCATTTCAAGTTACATGTGTTGTACTTGGCATTTTCAGGGATTGGGAGGCCCTCTTTCAGCTACCCAAACACTTGTACCATTCGATACCCTTTTGAGCCTATACTAATTTCTTTGATCTCCCCTCTTTTGGAATCAATTTAGAGTCATACGAAAAAATAAATTCATGCCCCCATAGATTTGTTTTAGAAAGTTTATTCCAAAAGGAAAATTCAAAAAAAAAGGGAAAAAATGAGATAAATATAAAAAAAGAAAAAAAAAAGAAAAAGGAAAATAGTAACAAAAGTAGTCTTGTGAACTACGTTTGAACTGATTCTTGTCACCACAAGATACGTAGGCAGCCTTATTCGGTCATACCAAATAAAATATTTCATAATCCCACGAAGTCGAGAGTAGGGTAGTCTTTCTTAGAAATTCCATCTCAAAAAGAAAAAAAGAGATTCAAATCCCCTTGTTTCAGAATTGGGGCAAAGTTTTTAAAATGGATTCCAAAAGTTGTAAATAAATTAACCCTATTATCTTAGTTGTGTTGAGCCTTTGTGATATCCTTCCTTTCTAACCCTGTCCAAAAGCCATATTACAATCCAAAAAGACCTCCCAGATAATCTTTGAGAGTGTTGAGTTAGCCATGCCAGGAGCGTATGATGTTTTTACTATGGTCAATGCCTTGTCATCTACAGAATCGGAGGAAAGAAGAAGAAAAGAAAAAAATGAGAGAGTCTTATCGGTGAAAACTTTCACAGGCACCATAAGGCGATAGTAAGTTGAGAGAAAGAACAAAATGAGAGAGGCTTGATGGTGAAAACCCTGCGGGCACTACAAGTTGGATAAGGACCGTGAATCAGATAGGATAATCGGAGTATTGAAGCCCAGATTCACGACTCAGAGGTACAATAAGAGTTGAACATTAGACTTGCTCGACAGATTAGGCCACTTAATCCAAAGGTGCATGTCATGGTCATTAGAGTTGGTATCCACATCTGATAAGTTTCTACTTTGTAGTTTTCTCGTTAGGAATCATCTCTTTCCATTGTCCCTTACTTTGTTCCTTTGGTCTTGTTTACTTCCTCTTCCTAAGTATGTTTGATCAGAACAAGTGAGAAATGACTTCAAAATCTGCTACCAACTTTCCAATTGCGCAAGGTGGGGTCTGGCTAGCACAACAAAGTGGTATAAGTCAAGAAAGAGTAGCAAGCACACTGAGTTGGTAACAATCAACGTGCTGTGGGATTCATGTGAAATACAAAGGTTCGGATATGACAATTCATGAACAATACAACAGATAGAGGGTGTTGGGTTTGAATAGATCAAAGGTATTTTCTGTGATAAGGTTGACAGAGAAAGTGGTTAACCAATAACAAGCAAGGTCTTCCAAGTGGAAATCAAAGTTATCATTGCAAGTGAAGGAGCAATAGACCTCAAGGCAAAGGCTAGTGTTTTAAGTCAGGAAACAACAGTATGGGCACTGAGTGGGTGGTAATTAATGTGCTTTGGGATTCATGTGAAACACAAAGGTTCGGTATATAGATAAATGGTATTGGGTTTGTACGGATTGTCACACCTCCTTTTTACCTACCCCCGGGAAGGGGTATAAGGGAGTTTTTTCCAATTTAAGTGACAATCGAAACGGGATTATTTATTTTTAAAATTCAGAGTCGCCACTTGGGATAGTTTATGGTGTCCCAAGTCACCGGTTCAAATCCCGAATCGAGGAAAAGATTGACTCTGTATTACAGTCCGCGAACACAGAAATCCGGGTAAGGAATTCTGTTAACCCGGGAGAAGGTGTTAGGCATTCCCGAGTTCCGTGGTTCTAGCACGGTCGCTCAACTGTTATAATTGGCCTATTATCTGATTTTAATACATGTTTTAACCTATGGTATATTTTAACTTATTAACCGCTTTTAATCATTTTATGAAGATTCAACGTTATTTAAAACACGTCTCGAACCACGCCACATGAAATGTATCCACGATCCACGACATACTTTATTTAACGTTGTTGAGAATTGGAGCTGGGTTACATGAAATGCACACCCGAGTTTAAGGAAATTAATTTAAATAGCACGCCTAAAGCAACTACGCACATGAGTTGTTTTAACTTTCTAAGGTTTGAAATTACATGGGGAGGTTTTAGTTATAGAAGTATCGATATATAAAAATGCGGACCAATCTCAAAATGAGTATGATTGCACAACTCCAGCCTTTGCATATCTTAAAGATGTGTTATAAAATTAGTGATGCCAGACTATTCTAATCCCTTGAAAGAAAAGAGCTTGTCACAACGTCAATGAGCATATTGTCCTAAACAAATATCACCTAAAATATGTCATCACCATGCACACAACATAGCGAAACTTGCAGAATCTATCAGTACTCATTCCGAGTTGCGGCAGTGAACAAGAAATGCCAAATACATATTCTAAGATCATGCCGCAAATTACTTTCAAAATAATAAAAAAAAAATACAAAGTACTTCGCAAAAGTCAACGAAACGTTGCATCATATTTGCAGCTAAATTGTAAAGAACTACTAGTAGCTAGTATATTTCTTGAAGTAGAAAAGGGAACACTTAATTAATGTTCTAACTTCTAACTGATATACAGATGCCTCAACTAACGGGCCATAACCAGAAATGTATTGCATCTTCTTATTCAACTAATTAAACCGTGTGAATGTACGACCCAAGGAAGTTAACAAATAATGGCCCAACTATTACTTTGACCTATGTCTTATGAATCCTCCTTTGAAGAAGAACATAATTCTGAAACGTGAAAACCAAAAAGAATATGGAAAACTAAGATGCATCAGGATTTATCACTACATGTTCATATCATTTCAAAACCAGATATTTTAAGCATACTAACTCTACCGATGCTGCATTTTCAAATTATTAACAAATCAACAACATGAAGCACTCTACTAAACGCCATTTAATTTCAACTCAAACAGATCAGCGTTTGCGAATTCTCATGATTCCGAAAAAACTTGAATATTTAAATACCTGGACAGTAGCAAAACCAACTTACTCGCCCAGATATGGGCTTAAGAAACTTGAAAAATGGAGATCGACAACTTTGAGACAGCAGATTCGAACAAATAGCAGCAGTAGAAACCAAGAGGGCAAAACTTGAATCTCAAATATTAAACAGAGACAGCAGCGAGAAACTAGCAAATTAAAACCTTTTCTGAACGTGCATTAGCTAGAAATCTTGCGAAATGGCTGAAGAATCATTAAATATGTTTCCCAACTCATTGACCTCAGTCCTTGGAACTCTAGTTCTTTTCTTTGCTTTTGAACATGAGGGGGTGGTTTTCAACAGAATTTTTAGGTGTGCTGCTGATCCGTTTCTTGTCGAGGAGTGGGTCTGGTTTTTGTGAGGAAGAAGAAGCTAGAAACGTTGCTCTTGGGTTTCTTTCAAGGGGAGGTCTTCTCTGGTTATTATCATTTTAGAAGAAGGCATGGTGGGAAAATGTGGGAGGGGAGGGGGGGTTCGATTTTTTTATGGTGAAGAAAGGAAAAGTTGAGCTCAGCTAGAGATGGGAAAAGATCTGATGGTATTTTTTGTCTTAGCCCCTTTTACGTGAGGGATTAGGATAAAAAAAATGAAAAAAAGAGGTAATGAGTCAAATGGGTATTGGTATTGAAATTAGGCTGGGGTTTAAAATTAATTTGGACCATTTAACGAATTGACCCAATTTTAGAAGAAACACGACCAAAAATATATTCTTCCTAATTTCCTTTTCTTCTTTTTTCTTTTATTTAATTAATTAAAATCCTAAATTAATCTATTTTTGTAGAAATTAAAATTCTTTATTTATTTTTAACATTAAAACAACTAATTTACTAAAGAAATGTTAATTTTAAAGATTAAAAGTTAAATATGTAAAAATTATAATTTTTAGGATTTTTCTATGATTTAAAAATATTAAAAATGCATGAAATGCAAATAAATAAAGAAAAAAAATCCTAAAATCAATAAAAAAAATTATTTTTGGTCTATTTTTTTAGGAGTTATTTTCATGTAGAGCAAAAATCACGTGCTCACACGGATCAGAGGTATTTTCCGTGATAAGGGTGACAGAGAAATTGGTCAGTCAATAAACAAGCAAGGTCTTTCGAGTTGAAATCAAAGTTATCATAGGAAGTGAAGGAGCAATCGCCCTCAAAGTCAACGCCACAAACCAACCACCATGTTTAAACTCACAAGTTTTCTTTGGTTGAAACAGGGGCAGGAAATTTTGTTTATTTCGGAGAAACCCTCCGTGAGGAAAGCAGGTGCCAGACAGGCTCGGCAGTAAGTTCCAGTACCCTCATGGATAACAGAATTTAGTAAAGTTTTGAGACTCTCACAAACGACAAGGTCTGACGAGAGGTCTTCTTTTGGGAAGTATAATTTGGCATTTAAATTTTTTACTTTTGAGATGAGGCTTGGTTTGAAATTTTCAGGAAAAAGGAATTTAGTTTAGAATTTATTTTGATAACAAGAATCGGTTAACACTCACAGATGTTCCCAATATCAAACTGGGCCAGAAAAATTTCTTTTGTTTTGTCTGTTTTGTTGAAATCAGGCACCCACCTGGAAAACAAGGAAAGACAGTGCAAAAGACAACACGAGTTTCAAAAGAGGACAATTCATGTTCATCAATCAGACACCCACCTGGAAAACAAGGGAAGACAGTTCAAGGAAAAGCAGTCTCAAGAGAAAGCAGTTCAGGTTCAGCAATCAGGCGCCCGCTTGGAGAAACAAGGGAAGATTACACAAGTTCAAAGGAAAACGGTTCAAGCTCAGCAATCAGGCGCCCACCTGGAGAACAAAGGAGAACAACTCAAGTTTCAAAGGAGAATGGTTCGAGTTCAGCAATCAGGCGCCCACCTGGAGAGAAAGGGAAAATGGTGCAAGTTTCTAAGGAAAATAGTTCCAAGTGGCAAGAGAAGATGGTTCGAGTGTCTGCAATTAGGAGCCTACCTGGAAAACAAGGGAAAACAATTCAAGTTTTAGAGGAAAGGAATACAGTTCAAATGTTGGTAATCAGGCACTCACCTAGAGAACAAAGGGAAAGCAATAATGTTCAAAGGAAGACGGTTCAAGTTCAGCAATCACGAGCCCACCTAGAGAACAAGGGAGAACAAGTCAAGTTTCAAGGAAAAACAACGCAAGTTTTGGAAATCAGGCACCTACCTGGAGAATAAAGGGAAAGAAGCAATGTTCAAAGGAAGACTGTTCAAGTTCAGCAATCAGGAACGCACCTAGAAATAAGGGAAAACAAGGCAAGTTTCGGGGGAAAAGCAGTGCAAGTGTTGGAAATCAGGCACCCACCTGGAGAACAAGGAGAAGCAGGTCAAGTTTCGAGGGAATATAGTTAAAGTTTTGGCAATCAAGCGCCCACCTGGAGAGCAAGGGAATATAGTTAAACTTTTGGCAATCAGGCACCCACCTAAAGAGCAAGAGAATACAGTTAAAGTTTTTGCAATCAGGCACCCACCTGGAGAGCAAGGGAATACAGTTCAAGTTTTGGAAATCAGGCACCCACCTGGAGAACAAGGAAAGCAGTTCAAGTTTCAAAGGAAGACAACACAGGTTTCAAGGGACAGCAGTTTAAGGTAACAAAGAGAATACAATTCAAGTTTTGGTAATCAGGCGCCCACTCGGAGAACAAGGGAATACAGTTCAAATGTTGGCAATCAGGTGCTGCCTAGAGAATAAGGGAATTCACTTCAAAATACAATTCAAGTCAGCAACAAAAGAAGCTCGCAGTAAGAATGGTGGCCAACAGTCCGAGATGACCAACAGAAGTAGTCTCAATCCAAAATAAAAAAAGAGGGGAAAAAGAAAAAAAGAGAAGTGAATCCTAAATACAGAAGCAGAGAAAGATGTGAATTGCTCAAGACGTGGTTGAAGTCACAAGCACCACATGTCCGATTTTGATCCGAAAAGCTGAAGAAGAATGAACTAGCACCCGCAACTAGCAAGCGTCAAGGTTCAAATCCAAAGTCTGCATGAAGAACCATTCAAGACTCAAGATCAAGTTTCAGAAGACTTATAGATAGGAATCTTGTAACTCATAGTTGACAGGCTTAGCTAGTCTTTTTCATTTTTTTGATTTTGATGTAATAACAGGACCGCGGACCAGAACCTCGACAGAACGGGACCTCGATCGACTCTCTACCTCGATATACTCCATCATCTCACTCACTTCTGAACTACACGTGGCCTGATTCCTTTATAGCTAAGGATATGTGGGCAGCTCAGATGCCAGAACTCGGTCACATTCTCTTTTCTCTTAGTTTTTAGTCACTCCAAATAAGGGTCTGGTCAGAAAACCTGTCTAGTCGTTCTTTGTCTGAAAACTCTTCGCATTCCCCGTCAAAGAGGGGCAGCTGTAGACATGTGATTTTTTACCCTCCCCAAGACTTTTCACATTTTTAGCGTAAAATATTTAATTTAGGCATAATATCAATATTTCAACTAATTTTGACTCTTTAACTTTATTTTATTACAAGAAAATGAAAATTACAAAAAAAATAGTTTCATTAATATTTTGTAGTCATTTTTAATCTTGAAAAATACCAAAAATAGTTTTGTTTTAACGGTCAGTCTTATTTTAATAGTTATTTTACTTAAGTAGGATTAATTAATAAATGAGATCGTATTTTTAGTCTCGTTCGCGGGGAAAGGTGGGTTCAAACAACCTATTTTTAAGCCTAATTTTCGGACCAAGCCCATAATTCCCAAGCTCATAATTCCTAGGTCCATACCCCCTAACCTAAAAAACCCTATAAAACAAATAGGACCCTAGAGGGAGCGCCGTTTTTTTACATGCTAAAAAACCCATTAGCTTTCTTCTTCTTTTTCATGGAAAAATTAACCTAAAAAGGACCTAGATCTCTAAGAGTTCAGCCGCAAAGGATCATAGAGGACCCCCGCCCCTCCTGTTCTTCACCTTCTTCAACGTTTGAGGATAGCATCCATGACCATCTTCTTCAACAACAAAATCATAGATCCTAAGTCCTGACACACACAGTCGTTCTTCATCAGCTGGACAAAATAAACCAGCGAGAATGGCAGTCGTTCCCTCTTAAGCTTCAGCTACAGAACCTCTAAGTTAGATCATCTCTTTCACCTAAAAAAATGATAGAGAAAGAAGCGGCCAAAAAGATCCCTCAAACTTAAGACTAAAGACCATCGTTTCCCCCACCCTATCGCCATCGCTTCTCTCAACTTGGAGGCAAACATCCGCCACTGCTTCTTCTTCTCCGGTTGAAATTCCAGCAAGCTCGAATTCTAAGTATCTCAGAGTTGAGTTTGAGTTCGGGTCCAACAAGATGAGCCGAGGTTGATTCTGGTTTGAGTTCGAGGTTTCCATTGAGGTCTTCGGTCGCCGGCTTTTACTTGTATATCCAAACAGAAATCGTTAAATACCATTGAAGGTAAAATGTTCATGTGATCTTCTTCTTAGATATGTGATGAATTTGCAGTGTTTTTTTGTGGTTTATAATGTTGTTAAATGAAATAATTCCAGCTGTGAATACAATCTTTATTAACTCTATACTCTAATGGCTACTTAATAACTTTAATCTCTCTTCAGATTTCTGTTCGTTTTCTGTTATTTATTTTCTATCCCTTTTACTATTATTCTTCTTCTATGTCATTTTTGGGTTTATCACTTTATTTTTTAAATAATTTCATTAGGAGTAGGATGAATTTAATGGCATAATATTACAAAAGGCATATGAGGGTAGTAACTAGTAAAGTGTACGAAATGTGCATGCACTAAAAGAAAAAGGAAGTCGATTGTCCTTGAAACCGTTGTTGCCATGTTTGTCATGTTAAAGTGAATTTAAATGAATTTGTGTTTGTCTATTTGGTCTATATTTTCCATGAATTTGTTTCATATGAATGCCTTATGGGGCCGTGGGATTTGGATTTAGGCGCATTTTGGATTTATTATCGTAGTTGTGGACACGTTCGCGTGACATGATTATGATTTCTAAAAACAAAACTGGAGTATGCGTTCACGCAACATCGGCCAAAGTTTCTTAATAATAATAAGTTGTTATTAATTGTGGATACGTTCGCGTGACATGATTTTTGACGCGCCAAACAAATGGGTATACGTACGCGTGACCCGTTTCAAGATAATTTCCTAATTAAAAGAGGCAAATGCACATAGGTTCTAAAATCAGTAATCAAACAATTTGTTTAATCCAAGTATGATCAAAGCGACCGTGCTAGAACCACGGAACTCGGGAATGCCTAACACCTTCTCCCGGGTTAACAGAATTCCTTACCCGGATTTCTGTGTTTGCAGACCGTGAATAGAGTCAAACTTCCTCGATTCGGGATTCTAAACCGGTGACTTGGGACATCATAAATTATCCCAAGTAGCAACTCTGAATTTAATATGAATAATGTCGTTTCGATTGTCATTTAAATTGGAAAAAACTCCCTTATACCCCATTCTCGGATGTAGTAAAAAGGAAGTGTGACACTGTGTTCCTCTATTACTTCATCTGGTTCTTACTGCTCTAAATCCTCTCTATAAATGTTACGTTTGTCATCATTAAATGTTCTTGACTTATGTTTTGATAATCTAACAAACTTACTGTTAAGAACCAGATAGGGAACCTGACCTACTCGGACTACTGCAAGCTTAACAAATTCCAGCTAAAGGTGAACTGCTACAGTTTCAAGAGCTAGGAACCCAAACCAGGACCTGATACCCTTGTGGTTTCCTCATAAGCAGTACAAAGTCAATTGAACACAGCTGAAAACGAAGTGACTGACTGCACTGTTTCTGCCGCACTGTATTGTTTCCAGCGCCCACTCATTCTCTGACCAACTAAAGTGCTCACATCATTTCAAGTGATATGATCTAGGTGTACCTACAACGATTTTATACAAAACATCACTTGAATGTTTCAGTTTCTTATTCAAGCTTCTTGCAAAAATAGAGAAATCAATCCTCACAAGCTTGAAGAACAAAGTTGAACGCAACTACGGACCAGTTCCTAAAGATAGCTTGTTGTTGTCCTAGTTAAGTTGTAACTTTGCGATTGTACTTATTGTATCTCCTAACTGCTTAGCTAGAAGCGTTTGATTAGGATTCCTCTTGTAAATTCGTAAACTCCTTGAGTTTATGTTGTGACTAGGTTTAGTCATAAGCAAAAGTCTTTGTAACTATA
Organism: Nicotiana sylvestris; assembly: GCF_000393655.2. NCBI lineage: Eukaryota > Viridiplantae > Streptophyta > Magnoliopsida > Solanales > Solanaceae > Nicotiana > Nicotiana sylvestris. The sequence continues at coordinate 189,925,547 of NC_091059.1, forward strand.
GAGTTACAAAGTGGCTTGTGGTGAGAACATCACAAGTTAGTAAAAGTCTTTATAACTAGGAGGTCACAAAGTGGCTTGTGGTAGGAGTACCACAAGTTAGTTGAGTAAATTCTTTGTAATGGAGTCATTGCAAAGTGGCTTGTAATAGGTTGTTTACAAGTTAGTGAAGTTGAAAGCCTACAGGTGTAGGTCGTGGTTTTTTGATCCTCTTGTGTGGTATTTTTCCACGTAAAAATCCTCTTCCTTATTTACGTACTGCTTTATTAGCATTCTCAGCAGAATCTCGTAGAGGATCAGGTACTCTACAGATTGGTGGACTCACACAAACTAATAGTGATAGATACAACCCTTATTGATCATCTTCCTCGCCTTGAGATAGGAAATAAATCTACCTCTCGGCGACGTTGTATTACCTTTTCACTCCAAAACAGGCTCCCTGGAAATTAAAATTGGACTATCTTTGATCTACAATAAATGTTGGCATGACAAGAACCCAACCAATCCATACCCATTATAACATCAAATTCTACCATATCTAACTCGATTAGGTCTGCTACGGTAGATCGATCATGAACTACTATTATACAACTCATATATACTCGCTTAGCTATCATTGAGTCCCCAACAGGTGTAGACACCTCAAAAGGTTTAACCAATTTAGGTTTTATTTCAATCTTACTAGCAACCAACGGAGTAACATATGATAAGGTGGAACCTCGGTTAATCAGTGCATATACATCATATGAGGAGACTGATAATATATACCTGTAACAACATCGGGCGATGACTCCTAGTCATGTCGTCCTACCAACACATAAATGCGGTTCTAAGGACTGCTCGAGCTAGATGCTCTGCCTCTGCTGATAACTAGGGATTATGATGCATTTTACACTCCTTCTTGCTTAAGTTTTGATTAGAAATGTATACAAAATAGTCCTAAAGGCTTACAAATTATACTTGATTGCAGGTTTGATCAACAAGGTGACAAGGTGTCAAAAACCAGCTCAAAAAGAAGTGAAACTTGCACAAGTACCAAAACCAAGACCAAGCTCAGTCAAACAGCGCCAATACGGCCGTACACCATTTTGTGCGGTCCGAAAAGATGAAGATCAGAGAGTATGCTTCTCGGTAAGCCAGGCAATGAGGCCGCAAAGGACTTTGTGCGGTCCGCATTAATTCCACTGCGGTCGCACTCGATTTCGTGCGGTCCGCAGAGCCAATGTTCAGAGAGGTGACATTTTGGGGAACCTGGTCAATGCGGTTTGCGGTCTATTTTGTGCGGACCACAATAGAAGCCACTGCGGTTGCGGTGCATTTTGTGCGGTCCACGGTGGCCAACTTCAGAGAGAAGATTAGTCAAGCCAAGAGCCTTAGTGCGGCCGCACTCAATTTTATGCAGTCTGCACTAGCCCCGCAGGGGTATTTTTGTCCAGAATCTTCAGCCTAGTATAAATAGTTTCTTTTCCCATTTTTAGGTCATCAGATAGTTTTGGACGTAGAGCTGCGCTCGTGAATTCTTCTCTTTTACCATTTTTAGTAATTTTAGCTTAGTTTCAACGTTGAATCTTCAAGTTTTATTTAGTAATTAATTATTATGGGGTTTTCTTCATCTATTTCTTTGTTTTCTTCTATAATTATGAGTAGCTAGACCCATTAGCTAGGGTTGTGGCTCAACCCTAGTGTGGGTAATTGATGGGTCTTGTATTTTGATGCTTGATTGTCTATAGGTGTTTGATATTTAGATTAATTTAGGGTTTTAATGTTGAATTAGTGGTTGCAAACACTAGATTATGCCTAGTAGACTTTGGCTCTTCTTGAGAAAGAGAGCCTAAGTCCATGAAATTGGTCTAACAAGGAATTGGGGCGTATTCAAGAGATTGATAGACCCAATTAAAGGGTTAAACATAGAGATAGTAATACCCGACTTGAATCTCAATTGCTTGCACAAATTTGCATACCCAATTGGTCTTGAGAAAGTCAATTCGAGCAAAATCAATCGAACTACCAAGAGGTATAGAGTGACTAGAATCGTGCAATGGTTATATCAAAACCAACAATGGTTAGAAGTGCAATTAGGAACAATTACACAACTCCCAATTAGATAGAAACTCAACTCCAATATCTAGCTCCCTATGGAAATCGATCCCGATCTTCTCGGGTAAAAGCTGCTTCGACCTCTCTTGCTACTTCATAGTAGTACAGGGTTGGCCTCGATCACTTTTTGGCGTCGTTGCCGGGGAGCTAACGGTTTTGGTTATCTATCTAAATAGTTTTGTATATTGTTCTTCTTTTCTTTCGTGTTACTAATTTGTGTGTGTCACAACTTCAGGTACAAAATGGCAGCAAACTTAAACAACGCACCTCTTGGAGATATTCCGCTAGGGGAGAAGGTAGATGACAATGTTGATGATGAGGTCCCTATTGTGACTCAAGGACAAAGGAGAGGTTGCCAGGCCAATGATAATATTCCAGCTCCTCCCCCGCCACCTCCAAGAGTAGCTCCTCGAGTGCTTCCAAACTAAGGCTATGCAAGTGCAATTGTCCCACCCCGAATTCAGGCGGGCAATTTTCAAATTACCAATATGATGCTGACATTACTGGAGAAGTATGAGTATTTTACGGGCGCTGCCAATTAAAATGCTTACAAACATCTCAAGGGGTTCGTGGATACCTGTTGGGGAAGGAAGCACACTAATGTGTCCGAGGATGCACTTCGGTTGAGACTCTTTCCCATCTTCACTTAGAGGGAAGGCATTGGATTGGTTGAGCGACTTCCCAACCATTCCATCACTACTTGGGATGAGTTGCAAAAACTTGTTGCGACCAAAACACTCATGCAAGTGTACGCGATCGACAAGTAATATAGTAGTAAGTAAAGTATCGTTCCCACGAGGAATTGTGATCAACTTATCGACTGATGTAGACTCAAACAATTATCAATTCAAGTTAAATTATCACAAAATATGTAAAGAAACAATTTACACAAAATTACTACACCAATTACACAATATTTTGATAACAATTTGGGTAAAGATATTCCCGGGTCATGGACTTGCTAGAAATTATGCTACTATTTTAGCTTAAAAAGGATTTATTGAATTATCCGGGTTATTGATTATAGGGTTAATAATATTCATAAGAATCTTTCGAGTTCTTATGCATCTATTCAAGTTAAACTAATACCTATATGTCTATGGTATTAATATTAACAAGAATGCATTTACAACTCCTATTTTTCAACCAAGCAAGGCAATTAAGTATATGTCTATCTTAATTGCGAATCTTTCACCCGATGCCCAGGATCCGGATCTTGCTCTATTTGATTCTATATGCAATCAAGAATTTCCTTTTTCAAGTTTAACTCAAGATTCGTAAATAGTATTTCACTGTTAGCTACGCAATAAAATAATTAGAAGCAGAATCAAATAAACAACCCATAACAATAAATTCAATATCTTCAATCTAAGCTTCAAACAACATAATTATCTAACATCCATGACCCAAGAATACTAGAGTTTTTAGCTACTCATAATCATACAAAAATCAACAATAAAAGTCTTAAACATAATATAAACAAACAAATAGAAGAAAGTTTAGAAGAACTCTTTGAATCCTTGCTCCAAGATGTTGTTCTTCTTCTCCTTTCTTAGCTCCAAGATGAGCTCATGCTTCTTCTATGGCTTTTTCTCCCTCAAAATCTGATCTTTTTTCTCAATAATGGAGCTTTACTTTATGTAAGTTGAGTGGATCCTCTCAGATTTCCCATTTTGCCCCAAATAATTGATTTCCCGGACTGGACTAGCGCGGGAGCGCATGACCAGCGCATGACCCGTGCTAGTGGGGTTTCTTTCTGTCCAAATCACTGAACTAGCACGGGAGCGCATGACCAGCGCATGACCAGTGCATGACCAGCGCATGACCAGCGCTAGTGGGGTTTTCTCTTGTTAAGATGTTGCTGCTCAACTTTTCGTCATTTGACTCCATTTTTCACTTGATTACCATCATAAATCCTCATTTATTTATTGAACTCCTGTGAGACATTAAAGTCATGATTAGAGCCAATTTTTGCATTATTTGAACATTTACAATAGTAAACCATCCTTAAGTTGAGCTAAAACATAGGCTATATTAAACAATTTAGCCTATTATCAACACCCCACACTTAGCTTATTGCTAGTCCTCGAGCAATCCACTATATTCTTTTTAGAGAATTCTTCACTCAACCATTTCCCCTCACGCATTACACGTAGAACATTGTACATACTTAACACCTAGCAGTGAACAATCCTAGCCTTAAAGTTGTCTCTCAAGTGCTATGCAATATTCAAACTTCCTCAACTATCTCTTCACAGAAGTCAAGATTTGCTTTTCTGTCACAAGTCATATGCCCTCACCATCATGCCAACAAGAAATATTTGGTAATTACTCCGCACATTCAAGTTATATACTTATAATAATCAATTAAAGCACTCACTCTCACAATAGAAGTCACATGCATGCAATGGGTACCATAAGCTTGCCCGTAATATAAATCTCTACTAAGGTAGGCTAGCTCGATCCAAAATCAATTAGGACTTTTTCATGGTTGTAATGTGGGCTAAGGGACGGGTAGGATGTATTTAGGAATAGTGACTCAACCCCTAAGCACTTTAACACATCACACGAGCAATTTTCAGCGCAAATTCTTCAACCCACTTCTCATTCATACACAATATCATCCCACAAATACGCCCTTCTTCTTTAAGCACTCTATTAGTTCATTTCCACTAGCTAGAGCAAAACACAATGTAATCATCTCTTCTTCTTTTTTTCCTTTTCATATTTCAATTTTTTTTATTTTTAATTATATATATATATATATATATATATATTTTCACTCAATTTCTGCTAGTGGTGTATTCGTTTACAACATAAGTGCACCTTTCATCCTTTAATTGGTTCCACTCAAAAGTCACCCCACACTTATTTCTTTCTTACTTCTTTTAGCGCTCTTCTCACAATTAAAGTGCTTTAAGAGGTAAAAGGATCAAAACACTGTCAATTAAGAACAAAAGGGTATAGGCTTGTAATGCGGGTGCCAAACAAAAAGTCTGAAGGCTCAAAAGGGTTAACTAGGGACAAATTTTATTTTTAATAAGCAATTAAGCTCAAAAAGGTCAAAGAAAGTCTAACATCATTTTTCAAACCGAGCATCACCTCAAATTTCGCTTCAACTCACATACCGGGCAAGTTCTAGACACAAGTACAATACATGGACTACACAAATACTCACCACACATATGACTCATTCCAGATCAGCTCATCAAGACACTCTATTACGAGCAGTCAATTCAGTAACAAACATACAATTTAAGGCACTTTCCATGAGATTCAACAATTAAGACTAAGCGTTACACTTTAGGGTCTATTGTGTTCAGGTGTGTCAATGTTATGGGTTCACTTTTCTATAGCTTATAACTCCTTATTTTAGTCTACAAATAAAAAAATATAAAAACAGAAATTTAAAACTACCTATGCCCGGTTCAAGATAAACCCTTGGAAAAGAACCGCGGCTTAAAGAAAAACCAAGGGGGAATTGTTATACTACCTAAAAATACAAAAAATAAAAACAAAAATCTTTTTGTTGTTTTCTCTAGACTCACTTCCCTCAAGAAAATTCGTCTAAAAGATCCGTCGTAGGGAAAAGTCTAATTTTTCTACCATTTTGTTTTTTTTTTCACAAAAAAAAAATTAATCTTCTAAAATACTACACAACTACGAAGAAAAGAAATAAGAAGCTAAAATACTAAAAAGCTAATTATCCAAATGAATTCTCCCACCCCACACTTAAAAGAGTGCAATGTCCCCAATGCACAAATAAAAGCAAAAAATAATAAGGGTGGACAAGAAACTCCCTGAAAGGCCAAAGACCGAAGCACTGGCAGCTCACGGGGTACTCAGACTTCTTCCAAGGATGGTCCTTTGTGCGGGTACCTCACACTAGTTTCAACCAGCTGGCTCGCATTTGCACACTTTCAGTGGCTTTTCTTCTATGCGCATAATCCTACAACAAATGCTACAAATGTAGAAAACTAAAATAAACAAAAATAAATAAAAATAAAAGAAAGCAGTAAAGTTGGGTTGCATCCCCACAATTGCCTAATTTAATATCGCAGCACAACGTGAACCACTTTTTGCCTCCACCTTGAACTTATAAATTGAACCCCCAATTTGGGTTCAAGCTTTTTGCTATGCTCTAGGGGTGGTGAGACAAATTTAACAGGGCCAAGCAACCAATATCGTGTTCTACACTTTTTGGCTTTCAAATGAGGTATGTTATTATGTCTCTCTGCATGATAAATTCCAGAATATAAGCACCCAGGTCCTCGTACATTGGTTCCCCCAAAGGCTCAGATGACTCGATTTCCATGTCATCATCCAAACACAATGTTGAAAATGTATTGAATGAGGAGCAGTACGCCCCAACTCTAGAATTGTATCACTAGTTACATCCTCATATGTACACACACTAGAGTCTTCAAATATAACATTATCTACTTCTTCACATGGCTCTAGAGTGCTTTCCTCAACATGGACATCATTAATAAAAGTACGTTCGAATGATTGACTCTCCCATTTTAGCTCCTCGAATTGGCGTATAAGCTCCTTTTCAGTTTCACACAACTCAGAACTATTTTGTTGGGCATTAGACGCATCAACCTTTGCAATCAATTGAGTTCTCAAGTCATGAATAACAGTGCCAAATTTTTTGATCTCTTGTCCTATTTTAGCTCTTCCTTCTATTAGGCCTTGTATCCCATCTGTAATTTTCTCACGTTGAGCCTCATATATCTCCAATCTTTCAGCTTGTTCCACCAGCCAGGTTTGACTCAAAATCTCCTCTTTTTCAAAATTTTCCTCTTGCTGGTACTCACTACCTTCATTCAATTCTTCTATATTGGCCTTCATTCTTGTGATTGTTGCCCTCATTCTTTTCATATCTTTTTTTGAATTCATCATGTTGCTCTGCTACTTGCTTTAAAATATCCCCAATATATGCATCAGGTTCCATATCTTGTACTTCATTGACCCTATCAAACTCACAAACATTATTAGAATGATCATAATAAGGGCTCAGAGAAGGATGAAAAGAATTAGGACAATCATCCCAGTGCCCATCTTGACCACCACACATATTACAAATATTCCACTCAAAGGGTTGAGATTGTGCGCACAACTCATTTCCGGGAACATTCTGACAATTTTTCCACCAGTGCGGTCCTCCACAATATGGACAAGGATCATCAAAATAAGAATAACCATCATTCGAATAACTTTCATTCCAAGATTCCATGTTAAAATAAATAAATAAAAATGTTAACTAAACTAAAACAAAAAAAATGAATAAATAAAAACAATTCAATGTCTAATCTAGAAGAATAGTTAAATTCCAATTCCCCGGCAACGGCGCCAAAAACTTGTTGCGACCAAAACACTCACGCAAGTGTACGCGATCGACAAGTAATATAGTAGTAAGTAAAGTATCGTTCCCACGAGGAATTGTGATCAACTTATCGACTGATGTAGACTCAAACAATTATCAATTCAAGCTAAATTATCACAAAATATATAAAGAAACAATTTACACAAAATTACTACACCAATTACACAATATTTTGATAACAATTTGGGTAAAGATATTCCCGGGTCATGGACTTGCTAGAAATTATGCTATTATTTTAGCTTAAAAAGGATTTATTGAATTATCCGGGTTATTGATTAGAGGGTTAATAATATTCATAAGAATCTTTCGAGTTCTTATGCATCTATTCAAGTTAAACTAATACCTATATGTCTACGGTATTAATATTAACAAGAATGCATTTACAACTCCTATTTTTCAACCAAGCAAGGCAATTAAGTATATGTCTATCTTAATTGCGAATCTTTCACCCGATGCCCAGGATCTGGATCTTGCTCTATTTGATTCTATATGCAATCAAGAATTTCCTTTTTCAAGTTTAACTCAAGATTCGTAAATAGTATTTCATTGTTAGCTACGCAGTAAAATAATTAGAAGCAGAATCAAATAAACAACCCATAACAATAAATTCAATATCTTCAATCTAAGCTTCAAACAACATAATTATCGAACATCCATGATCCAAGAATACTAGAGTTTATAGATACTCATAATCATACAAAAATCAACAATAAAAGTCTTAAACATAATATAACAAACAAATAGAAGAAAGTTTAGAAGAACTCTTTGAATCCTTGCTCCAAGATGTTGTTCTTCTTCTCCTTTCTTAGCTCCAAGATGAGCTCCTCTTTCTTCTATGGCTTTTTCTCCCTCAAAATCTGATCTTTTTTCTCAATAATGGAGCTTTACTTTATGTAAGTTGAGTGGATCCTCTCAGATTTCCCATTTTGCCCCCAAATAATTGATTTCCCGGACTGGACTAGCGCGGGAGCGCATGACCCACGCTAGTGGGGTTTCTTTCTGTCCAAATCACTGAACTAGTGCGGGAGCGCATGACCAGCGCTAGTGGGGTTTTCTCTTGTTAAGATGTTGCTGCTCAACCTTTCGTCATTTGACTCCATTTTTCACTTGATTACCATCATAAATCCTCATTTTTTTATTGAACTACTGTGAGACATTAAAGTCATGATTAGAGCCAATTTTTGCATTATTTGAACATTTACAATAGTAAATCATCCTTAAGTTGAGCTAAAACATAGGCTATATTAAAAAATTTAGCCTATTATCAGCGGACAAGTTCATTGCAAAATATTTCTCACCGGGGCATATGGAAACATTGAGAGATGAGATCTTGGCTTTCAAGTAGGAGCCCACTGGATCATTGCATGAGATTTGGGAGCACTATAGAACAATGGTAAAGGAATGCCCCAACAATGACATGACTGAGGCGATGATCCAACAGACTTTCTATCGGGTCATTAACACAACAAACCAATGCATAGTGAACCAACATATTGGGGGCAACTTCATGAAGCTGCCTTATGATGAGGCTTGTGACATTCTTGACGAGATGGCTGACACTTCTTCTGCTTGGCAAAGTAGAGCTAATGTGCCCCAGGGTGACCCCATGATCGCTGCCAACTCGACGCTACACTAAGGTAGGAAGAGCGAGTCGCAATAGCTTTTACCCGATATGAGGGTCGGGATCAATTTCCTCAGGGAGCTAGTAGTGGAGTTAGATTGTTTATCTAGCCTAGAGATGTGTTTGTACTCCTAATGTCACTTTAAACATTTTTGGGTTTTCGAATTATAACTATTTTTATAAAACTATTGATTAACACTAAATTATTCTACGAGAATATTGCTAAGTTGTATCTAATGGGAAGAAGGGCACTAGGGTCATGACACTACCTAGGTGGCTAATTGACGGGTAGATGTTACTAAGGTTCGATTGACATAATTGGGGCTTATGCTATAACCGTTGCACAATTTTACCCACTCTCACACCTCTCGGTAGAGAGAGTGATTTTGCCCAATTAACTCTCTCGAGACCAAATGGGTAGGCAAATTAGACCAAGTAACTAGGGTTCAAGTAGGGTAATTACTCTCTCAAGGTTTAACCCGTTAATTGGGACTATCATTTCTCATGAGTCCATCCCAATTCCTTGTTGGGTCAATTTTGGGGTCATAGACTCTCTTTCTCAAGAAGAGTTAAACCCACAAAGCTTGAATCAGTGTTTGCAACCACCAATTCTAGATTAAAACATAAAATCAACCCAAATAGCAAACACCCATAGTCAATCTAACACTAGATGGCAACACCCATCAATTACCCACACTAGGGTTAAGCCACAACCCTAGCTAATGGGTTTAGCTACTCAAGCTAGATAAAGAAAATGAAGAAATAGATGAAGAACTAAACATATTAATTAATTGCTAAAATTAAACTACAAGAATCTATTGTAAATGTAAAGCAAAAGTGCCAAAAATGGCTACAAATATCGTTCTCAGGAGCGCAACTCACGTATGAATACCCCAGATTGCCAAAAAATGGTAAAATGTTCTATTTATACTAGGCTGGAAAAACTGGACAAAAATACCCCTGCGGGGTCAGTGCGAGCCGCACTAAATGGACCTCGGCCGCACTGGGCTCTTTGACTTTGACTTGTGCTTCTCTGAACTTGGACTCCGCAGGCCGCGTAGAATGAACCGCGGCCGTGGAGGGAGCTGGCGCGTTCCGCGCAATCACGATCGCGGACCACATGGCGTTGGCTTTGCAAACTTTCATCTCTCTGAATCTCATGACCACGGACCGCATAAAAGAGTAGTGCGGTCGCAAAGCCTTCACCACGGACCGCGAGATGTGTACCGCGGCCGCGTTGCCTCTAGCCTGGTTTACCAACTCTCTGAACCACCTAGTACGGCCGCATTCAACTTTGCGCGGTCCGCACTAGGCCTTCTTTCCTTAGATTTCTTGGTCTTTGATACTTGAGCAGGTTTCACTCCTTTTTAAGCCGATCTTTGACATTTCGTCACTTTGTCGATCAAACCTGCAATCAAGCACAACTTGTGAGCCTTTAAGGACTATTTTGTAACAATATATGATCAAAGCATAGGCATGTAGGGGCATAAAACATGTTAAAATCCTAACTTATCACCCCACGGTCACTCATTTGCACAAGGAGTTACATGATCATGGGCAGGATATAGCTGAGTGACAACTACAATGAACCAACTAGTAAAGGCACAGTTGCAACAAGTTCAAAATCCTCGCCAAGTGAACGCCATGGAGGGTGTCAACATGCTAGTCAACAAAAGAAGACAAATAGGTCAATAGAACCAAGGGAATTCAGAGCAATTTGACAATAATTATGGTGGATTCCAAGATGATAGTTATGATGGGCAAAATGAAGAGGTACAATACGTGACAATTATTAAGGACAAAAGAGCAATTCTTCCAACCAACAACAATGGAGACCCCAAGGCAATTGGGGCAATCAACAACAACAAGGCAATGGTAATTGGGGGAACAACAGCCAAAACTCCAACTAGGGCAATCAGAACAACAATAGAACAATCTGGGTAATTGGAATGGGAACAACAACCACTGGGGTGGTAACAACAATCAAGGTGGGTAGAATAATGGCAATTAAGGAAACCGGGGGCAAGGCTTTCAAAGGCCCTCAATGTACCAACAACCGAACAATCTGCCCCCATTTTTATCCCAAGGTCCTAGTTCTTCAACCCTGATTTGGGGAGAATTGAAATGATGCTCGAATAGATGATGAAGAAGAATGTGGATTCTGATGTTCAGTTGTCTTCCCACAATACTTCAATTAGAAATTTGGAGGTACAACTAGGCCAAATTTCACAGTCCTTGAATACTCACCCTAAGGGGGATCTACCAATAATAATCGGCACTTCAAAGTCCACCTCATAATCTAATATGACAAAGTCGGACGGCAATATAAACTTATCCACCCGGACAAGTACATCATCAATTATGCCCAAAGGTCGCTTCATCAACCGATCCGCCATTTGAAGTCTCATTGAGGTAGGTCGAGGTTGTCCAATTCCCAAAGTCTGAAGATCGAGTACGGCATCAAATTTATGCTAGTCCCCAAGTCACAAAGGGCCTTTGCAAAATCCGCACTCCCAATGGTGCAAGGAATGGTGAAAGCACCGGGATCTTCAAGCTTCGGGGCCATTGAATGCACTATAGCACTAACTTGGTGAGTCATTTTTATAGTCTCACAATCCATAGAATGCTTCTTTGTGACCAAGTCTTTCATGAATTTTGCATAGCCCGGCATTTGTTCAAGTGCCTCCACCAATGGCATATTAATAGATAAGCTCTTTGTGAGCACGTGATTTTTGTTTTTTGCGTGACAGTCGCTCCAAAAGAATAAAAATTGGTCCTGCTGTACAATTTTTGGATTTTTTGTGCGGCACTTTGTTGATTTATTTGTGACTTTGGCCCATTTTTATTTTTTTACTTTATTAAAACAAAATTGAAAAAATGTGTACGTGTCATGCATAATCTGAACCGTAACATGGTTTAAATAGAAAGGCATAAACAGGCATCTTTGTCCGTGATTTTGTTTTGTTTGATTTTACTTGTTTTGAAATATTTTAGTGTGTGTGCGAATAATTGTATTGAGTGTGTATTTAATTTTTGATTTTTTGTTTAGTTTTGTTTTTAAATAAATAAGGAAAAGAAATAAAAAATAAAAAAAAAATAAAAGAAAAGGTCCCTTTCTTCTTCCGGACTTGGGCCAATTTTAACAAAATTGGCCCAAACAAACAGCCCAAAAACCAGGCCTGCCCGGTCCAGACCACCTGATACCCAGGACGTCCAAACGACGACGTTTTAGTCCAGTGTGATCTGGGCCGTTGATCTCAGATTGATCAACGGCCAATATCACTTCCCCACAACCCACTGAGGAACCCGACCCGTTTACACCCGGACCGAACCCAAACCCTCAACGCTTGAAACGACACCGTTCCACTTAACCACCAGATCCAGACCGTAGATCTAAATTGATCTAACGGTCGAGATCCGTCCACCCACTAACTATATAAGTTCATAATCGTACCCTACCCCCTATCCAATACCCCAGCCTCGTCGTCTTCACCCAAACCCACAAACCCTAGAGCCGCCCCTGTACTCTTCACCATGAAAAACCGGCGGCATGAACGCCGGTGACCTCGCCCTGAACACCATAGAACCCCCTCACCACCCTGAACATAGACCTGTTAACCGTTTGGTTCGAATCACCCTCCAGGTCCTCGAATCTTCATTTGAAGATTCGAGTCAAAACTCGATCTACACCAACCAACCCCAGCTTCATACCAGACACTCCCCAGACCCTCCTCGTGACCAAACCATACTTGGTTTGGTCCGAATCTGACCAGGGAAGCATGAAACCCGGATCTGAGTTTTGGAAAATTTTGTAGTTCTTCGTCACTGGTTCATACCAGTTCAACCGAAGAGATTAAGGTCTAATGGACTTTAATCAAAGTGTTTCTCATCTCGATTAAAGTCCATTCAGACTTAAGAAAGGTTTGTCCAAATCCGAGTCAAGGTTTTGATTTTTCAAAGATTTGAGGTGAGTCCTGTTTTCTTTTCTTTATTTTGTTTTTAGTCCGTGTGATTTGTTTTTAAAAGTCTGTTCATATTTGTTTTAATTTTACCAACTTCTGTTTGTCCACTTTGCCTGAACTTCTGTTTGTTTGAATGAGTATTTCTATTTGCCCTGATAATGTGTATGTAAGTGGTGTGCAATTAGCTGATTCTCAACATTGAACTGATCAATTGGCTTCTCGAGCACCACTTTGCTTAGCCAGTGTAATTCAAATCATATGTCGATACTGTTGAATGTTTGATTTTTGGTTACGGTTGTATGTGTTATGATTAATATAGTCGAGTCGACATATGTCGTCAATTAGTTTCAACTGTCCGAACAATAACAAATCGACTTGCTTCTGTTGAACATTTGCCTGAATCAATTAAGAACCAAGTCCAGTTACTTATAGCTGTTAATATGATTTCAGAAACCTAAGGCTTGGTCTGTTAAATTGAAATCTGAGTTGATGGCATGTGCACTTGTGCACAGCATGTGCATTGTGCACAGCCTGTTTTCCTGCATAAGAAGGCTTTTGATTTTAAAAATTGTTTGACAGCATATGCTGTCAGATATATTCTACTGCCCATACTTGCTTTTAGTTAATAAAATGGGAAAGATAAGTCTGCCAGGGAATGTTGATGGGGTTATATACTTAAATAACTAATTGGAATCTAAAAATGAAAAAAAGGGCACATGGGAGGGGTACTGTGAGATTCTAAAGAGGCTGTTTAAAAGGAGTAATGTGAAGGCTGATAAAGGGGACATAGAGAGACACCTAAGGAAAATATACAGAATTAGAGGTGAGAGAACTCTAGAGATTTGAGAAGAGAAAAGACACACACACTGTGAGGAATTTTTGAAAGAGAGAGTGGAAATACATACAGATATATACACACAGACAGGAATAGATAGAGGGAGGATAACACAGGAAAGAGGAACTGCATCTTTTCCTCTTCGTCTTGATTCTCATCTGGCCGGATTTCCCTGTTCCATATCATTTCTCCTAAGTTCTGTTTGAGATTTTTAGTTGTGTGTAGCATCAGTGCATCCCCAGATCTGTTTTCGCCAAAATTTTGATTCATATTACTGGGAACTTGCCACACCCTGTCATCTTTCATTGGTTCCAGCTGCATCTTGCACTGGGATTCTGCTTTCTATCTGGTTACCTGCTGTTGCTACTACTATTTGGTTTCCTGCTGCTGCTGACTTTCTGCTTCACTTCTTCTTTGCATTTCAGTATTCAGTGTTTTTCCAGGTACACATTTCAAATCCCACTTTGGTGTTAACTGTAACAGTTCAAAAGCATGAAATGAAAGGAGTTCTTGAAGAAGATTCAGATGTCTGTTTTGTACTGCTTGTGATACACTGATCTCTGTTGTATAAATTGATTAGTATAATTCAGTAGTGAAAGATTAGTTAGACAATACTTAATCAAGTTTAGCTTTTGCATCTTAGTTTCTAGTTGTTTGCTAAGTACAAGATGTAATAGTATAATATATAGAAGGTGTGGATAATTGGCATAGAACTTTCGACTGGTTTCCCATCAAATAATGACATGTATAAGATAGAATATTTCCACCTACACAATAATGTTCTGTGTTATTTTCTTTCCATTTATCAAGACCGTTAGGCAACATATAGGTACATGTTCGAATCCCCATTAGTAACAATGCCCAGCATTCAATTTCCTTAACCTAGCTTAAATAAGTCTAGTTAAGCTCGATTCGAGGAAATGTTCGAATTAAGTATTGCATTCCATCCACCTCCATATAGCTTCTTTGTTCAACCAAAATATTTCGTAAGGTATGGCGTCTTTTCATTTTTATAAGTGATTAGAAATTGATAGTAATCCGGTTTTTATATTTCAATTAGCATACATCTTTCCTTCTTCTATTTCTGGAAACGAAAACAATAAGAAATGTAGTCATTGTAGGTTTTATTTTTTTTAAAGAGACGAGCCTCGCCAAATAAAAAGAAAAAATGCAAATTGCGGGGCCTTCAACAACTAATCATAATATTTAGAATTCGGGCTAGGCCGTTTAGTGAATCTCATGGCCTTCTCAGAAATAATAACGCGTTAGACCCTTCAGGCGCGGCTTAATTAGATTACATTCTTAAATTCGGGTGCGCATTTATGTGACCCAAATTCAAATCTCAATGGAGTCGAAATGTGTTAACAACTACGGGTGCATTGATTGTGACGTGGTTTGAGATGCATTTTCACGACGTTGCAATTCTATAAAAATAAATGATAATAATAAAAGCGGTTTAAACTTAATAAAAGCACGGAAGTCATAACATGTATTTAAATCAGATATTTAGCCATTATAACAATTTAAGCGACCGTGCTAGAACCACGGGATTCGAGGGTGCCTAACACCTTCCCTCGGGTCAACAGAATTCCTTACTTAGAATTTCTGGTTCGCAGACTTCATTTGGAAAAGTCTAAAATTTCCTCGATTTGGGATTCAAGATAAACCGGTGACTTGGGACACCAAAAGCCAAACCTTTCCCAAGTGGCGACTCTGAATTAAATAAATAATCTCATTTCGAATATTGTCACTTAAATTGGAAAAACTCCACCCGCGCATTTAACCCTTCGGGGCCGGGCACGCAAAAAGGAGGTGTGACAGCTCTGGCGACTCCGCTGGGGAACGAACCCAGAATCTCTGGTTCAGGGTTCAAGAATTCGAGCTTAGAATAATTGTTATATTTGGCTTTATTATCTGATCTTTATTACATGTTTTTGCATAACGTGCTAAATGTTGTCTTTTACCGCTTTGATATTATCTGAACTGTATATAAACTGTGCTGAAACCCTTCTTTTCTTACCTCCGGGGAGAAGCTCGCTGGTCGAGACTCCCTATTCTGTTAGTGTCAATACTTGAAATAAGAAAGAGGTCGGACAAGTTACAAAGCCGGACGATCTCGCGGGTCCCCGGTACGTAGCCCCCTCCTCGACTCGAGTTGTCCGCTCGGGTACACAGTCTAGAACAAATACCCAGGTTACGAACCTAGAATAACTTGACTTCATGCCGGATCCCTAGTAGGAACGCTTATTTGCATCATGTTGCATTTGACTTAGGGGACTCAACACAGGGGTTGGGTCCGTCTAGGACAGGCAACCTGAAATGAAAAAGACCATCATGCTACATTCCTATCTGTGTTGTGCATTTATTTGCTTCGGTTCCGCATGCTGACCGGTTTCTAAAAAAGGGAAAAAATAGCAGTGTAGGGAGATAATTACTTATTTTTGAAAAAATAAAACCAATGTCCAAGTATTGTCAAAACCTCGCCGGAATTTTTTCTAAAAAACAAAATTGGTCTTTTTAGTTTGAATTATTAAAAAAATAATAATAATAATAATAAAAAAAAATGGAAAATTCCTAATTCAAAAATGTGTTGTTTCTTTGTAGTACCCCTTTTTATAAATTCAGACTAATGGTCCAAATATTGCAAAAAAAAAAATTCTTTAGTCTTTATCTTTATCTTTTTTCAAAAAAAAAAATAATAATAATAAAAATACTTATTCTTGATTTCTAGGTTTATTTAATTTTCTCTATTCATGATATCCCCGAACTACGCCGGTTTGATTCTCACCGGATGTGAGATACGTAGGCAACCCTCGTCGGGTTCAACCCCATTTTTTTTCTAAAATAGCCAAAATCAAAAAACAAAATGCGTTTTCAAATTTTTAAAGAGTCATAAATAAATCGGGTGATGTTGTTTTGTCATAAATAGCCGAATATTCCCGAAAGGGACGCCGGAAGGCTGACTTTGTCTAAATAGCCACCTTTGGGTCTTATTTAGCATTTTTACCCAGTAGACCCACACAACCTTAAAATCTTCATCCCCGAAGTGTTTAAAGGCCGTGTTCAAAACTTGATCCCCTCTGTAAAAAAAAAATTTTAGTCAGTTCGTTTTGTTAAAATCACCTTAATAAATGTGCAGGATGAGCACGATGCAAAATGAACATTTTTCAATAATGACCAAAATCCCTGTCAAGTTACGGCTATGGTGGAATGATCTAGGTGTTGAAGGACAAAATGAGGTTAAGAAATATTTGAAAGGTCTTGTGGGTCTGTTGGAAATCCAGCCTCGGGGAGATATCATAAGAGCTTTGGTTACCTATTGGGACCCGGCGCACAATGTTTTCCATTTCTCTGATTTTGAGCTCACTCCGACTTTGGAAGAAATGGCCTGATACGTCGGGAATACTGAGCTTCCCATAAGGAAAAAATTCTTGGTCGCCCCAAGGGTCGTCACGGTACATCGATTCCTAGATTCATTGAAGATACCTAGAACAGTCCACAACCCGGATCTGGCAGCCGGATTTTGTACTCCATGCTTCATATATGATAGGTACGGTCATGAGGGGGATTCAATAATCCAATCAACAAACTGTGCAGCAAAGGAGTTCGTCAGAAGTGGGACGAGCACAGACGGGTAGCGTTCATGATAATGTTCCTGGGCCTTCTGGTATTTCCAAGGAAAGATGGAAACATTGATTTGAAGGTATCTGGGGTCGTCAGCACTTTACTCACGCAAAGTGACAGTACTCTCGCGCCAATGGTGGTATCTGACATCTTTCGAGCTCTTACGGTTTGTAAAGCCGGGGGAAATTTCTTCGAAGGTTGTAACTTGCTCCTACAGCTATGGATGACCGAGCACCTCTGCCATCATTCCGATATCTTGAGCCATGGTTCCCCGGAAAAGACCCGCATAGAAGAATCTTACACGAGAACCAAAGAGATCATTTGGCCCAAAGGAGTCCTGGCATGGACCTCGTTCTTGCAAGCTCTTACTGCCAGCCAAATACAATGGACGTTGGGATGGTTGCCTGTTGATGAGATCTTATATATGTCGGCGGCTAAAACTCATTTCTTGCTGATGGGGCTTAAGAGCATTCAACCTTACGCACCCGGCCGAGTTTTGAGACAGTTCGGAAGATGCCAGACAGTACCTCATGAGGAAGATCTTAGCGCTCAAGCAGTTGAGATAAGTCCTAACGGACAGTTCCCAGAAGCAAAGATTCGCCAAATCTGGAATGAGGGTCAATATTTGAAATCAGATACTTGCGTGCGGGATCGAGCCAAAGGAGAAACGGCGCCAGGTTACCTTGCATGGTACAGAAGGGAACTTGAGCATGAAAGGCCAGCTAAGAGACCCCACATCCGGAATTTCACCGAGTCATCGCAAAGGCATTGGGATTGGTTAGCAAAGGAAAGAGGCTATTGTGCCGAAATCAGCAAGTTAAAGCAACAAGTAGAAGGCATGAAATACGAGCATAGCGTGCAAATTGCTACCGATCTGGGAGAGCGGAACAGGTTAATTCAAGAAAATGAAATGCTCAGAGCCCAGATCAAACAGATAAGGTTGGATGCAGATAAACAGTCGAGGCGTCGACCAGACGAACAGCTGATAAAAAGGCTAAAAAGCGAGATCAGAAAATGGCAAGATGGTTTGGAGAAGTCTGAAAACGTCATAGCCGAGCTCAAAGCGCAGTGGGATACGAGAGCAGATAAGCATCGCAGATACCTGAACCAATTGGAAGGTGACCATGATAAAACCGTTGCTAAGATAAAGAGAGATGGCTGCACTTGAGATCAAAGCAGTTAATCAGGCCAAGGATTTCCAAACTGAGAGCAGATACTGGTACGACTCAATAGCCCAGATGAAGTTGGAAGTACGGCGACTGAAGCATCAGCATGTACAAGATACTCAAGTCTTCAAGATATGCAGCGATCAGATAGAACGCCTGCTTGTAGAGAAGAAGCAAACCAGAGATAGGATCAAGGCCATTGCCCATGCCATCACCAGACGATGTCTACGATGTGAGAACATGTCCAGTGTTACCTTCCTCTCGGCAGTAATGGTTTATGTCAAGCAGACTATGCACGAGCTAGAGCAACTTGAGAGGGATCTCACGCCTAGGACCGCGGCGAGGCCGAACGATGCCCCGCGGAAACCAATTTTTAAAACCATAATGCATTCATAGGTCAAATCTGTATCTTAGCATCTTCTGCCTGTTTTTCCATCAGGGTGATTTTCAGTCTATTTTGAGTCTAGGTTTATTTTCAAAGTTTGCTCTTTCTTTTGCAAAATGTAGCTTGTAATAGAACGTTTCAACAATAAAGAGGTTGTTTCTTTTACGCTCATTCGTGTTTTTCGAACTACGTAATGATCTGATTCACGTAGGCATCGTGATACGTAGGCAATCCTCATCGGATCCGGTCGCATTTCTTTTACTGCAAAATAAATAAAATAAATAAAAGAAAAACAAAAAGAGAAAAAAAAGAAAACTAACAAAAAATGCCGGAATGACGCATGCTCTCGTAGCAAACATATAGTAATCCACTTAACTGTATAGGTGCATCATGCCCAACATGAGATTAACTATCTGTTATTTGCTACAAATTAACCGTGCGTTTGTCATTGAGCATTTTTCCAGGGTTTTTGAAAAGACGGTTGGTTTGGTGAAAGTCTGGCCTCGCACTCATATTTCACGAGGTCAAGGAGAAGTGTTCAACCACCTGTTGTTAGGGCCAGAAGCAGTACTCACACTTACTTCACCAGGTCGAAAGGAAGTGTGGAAATGTCTTCAGAAATTCCATTGCAAACGATCCCTGTTTCTGAGGAGAGCTCAATCTCAGCCGTCCTCACACCTGAATCCACAACTGCGGAGGAAAATAGAATCCTACGGCTCCGCATGTTGGAAATGCTGGACGACTGGAACAATGGGAAAGAGCCGCCAAGTGTCGTCCCCGGATTCCCTGAATTATTCTCCAGGTCAAGTGGGACTTCTAATGTCCCCATAAATTATCCTGCTACCCCATTCGGGTACCCAGCCACCTCAGCCTTCTCCGCTGGATCGCCTTCTGAACCTCATCCCCGAATGTCGGCCACTGATGCAAGCATGAACATCTTTACTGCATCGCCTTGCCCGGTTACGGCACAACCTACCACATACAAGCCAAGCTTTGACTCATCATCTTTTACATTCCAAGCCCCATCGTTCTCAATGGAACCAACTAGGTTCGCTACCAATACTAATCCTCTACCGCCTCAGTGCGAGCTTGCACCCGGGCAGGATCAGAACCCCAGATTTGCAGAACAAAATGAGATTGCCAAAAGGATGAGAAGCCTTGAACAAAGTCTGAAGAATATGCAAGGATTGAGCGGGCAAAAGAGCGTCTCTTACGCCGACCTGTGCATGTTTCCTCACGTGCACCTGCCAACGGGTTTCAAGACCCCCAAGTTTGAGAAATACGATGGGCACGGTGACCCCATTGCACATCTTAAGAAATACTGCAACCAATTGCGGGGAGCCGGCGGAAAAGAAGAACTGCTAATGGCATACTTTGGGGAAAGTCTAGTAGGGATAGCTTCGGAATGGTATATGGATCAGGAAATGTCCCGATGGCATATATGGGATGATCTCGCCAGAGATTTTGTAAAACAATTCCAGTATAACATCGACATTGCGCCAGACCGAAACTCTCTGTCGAATTTGAAGAAGAAGCCTTCAGAAAGCTTTAGAGAGTATGCTATTAAGTGGCGTGAACAGGCGTCGAGAGTGAAGCCTCCCATGGATGAAGTGGAAATGGTCACTACCTTTCTCCAGGCTCAAGAGTCTGACTATTTCCAAAACATGATGTCGGCCATGGGTAAGCCATTCGCGGAAGCGATCAAGATTGGAGAGATGGTGGAAAATGGGTTGAAAACGGGAAGGATTTTGAGTCAAGCAGCCATAAGGGCAACCTCTCAGGCCGTCCAAAGCGGGTCTGGAGGAACGACAAGGGGGAAGAAGAAGGAAGAAGCGACTATGGCAGCCTCTGAAGCAAGGGAGTATCGTCATCCCAGGCCCCATTTTCCGGAAAGAGCCCCACAACACTATTACCCCCACTCAAATTTGGCATATGCTCATCAGCCTTATATGGTCATGAATGCCCAACCTTATAACCATCCACCACAACAAGCCAACCGAGGCCCAGCTCCACCTCCCAGAAATCAGCCTCCTTACCGCAACCACTATAACCCACAACCCCCGCAGAATAACTACCGCCCCCAGGAGCCACCTCGACGGCGGACTTTCACGCCCATCGGTGAACAATACTCTACTTTGTTCCCTAAGCTAGTCCAGTTGGGTTTCTTGCAACCAATTCCCCAAACGAGGCAAAACCCAACATCGCCTTCTTACAAAGCCGGAGTCAGATGCGCCTATCATTCAGGAGCCGAGGGACATGATACAAACGACTGCTGGTCATTGAAAAGAGTGGTCGAAAATTTGATAGAGCAGGGGAAAATAGTGCTAAGGGACGAAGAGATCCCAAATGTGACTAACAATCCATTGCCCGCTCACAATAATGGGCCGCTGATCGGCATGATTTGTGAAGACAAAGAGTTCGACCCTGCTTTGAAAGCCATAATTGCCATTGTCGACACGGGGAAGAGGCCTGAAATAGACCAGAAATCAGAAAAGGGGGAGGAGGCCAAGGCTGCAAAGAGCAAGCCTGAAAAGAAGGTGGAGAAGAAAGTGGTACCAGCAAAGGGTGGAGTTCTTTACATACCACGAGGTCAAGCCAAGAAGACGCAGAACTTCGGGATCAAAAAGACAAAACCTATGTACGTGCCGAAAGGGGCCTATGTGGTCCGGGGGACGATTCAACCACCTCGGCTGAATGAGCCAGTGGTTATCGGACGCGTGCCACAAAAGCCAATGACCAACCCGTCCACAGTGCCGTGGAATTATCAAAAGACTTTGGTGATGTACAAAGGTAAAGAGGTCATGGGAGAACTTCCAGAAAATACTTTCGTTGGAGGGTACTCAAATACCCAAGAACTGAACAACGCCACACAAAGGCGCTTCCCTCCAAAGAAGCCTGTGAGTGTTGAAGAAGCGGAAGTGTTCTTCCAACAAATGAAGATGCCGGATTACGAAGTGATAGATCAGCTGCGCAAGCACCCTGAGCAAGTGTCCATGCTATCATTATTGATAAGGTCGGCCGAGCATCAAAAGATCTTACTGAAGACCCTGAATGAAGCATATGTACCAGTTGAAACCTCGGTGGAACAACTAGAGCGGATGACAGAAAGATTCTTCGCTGTCAACCAAATCTCTTTCAGCAAAAACGATTTACCCCCGGAAGGAGCAGCACACAACAAGGCCTTGCATTTAACAGTTAAATGCGAGGACTACTATGTCAAGCGGGTAATGTTGGATGGAGGCTCAGGCGTTGACATTTGCCCGCTCTCCACGCTACAAAGAATGGAAATTGGGACCGGAAGAATCCGACCCAACAATGTCTGCGTAAGAGCTTTCGACGGCATCAAGAGAGATACCATGGGAGAAATAGACCTGATGTTGGTCATAGGACCAGTCGA
The DNA here is from genome assembly GCF_000393655.2 of Nicotiana sylvestris. NCBI lineage: Eukaryota > Viridiplantae > Streptophyta > Magnoliopsida > Solanales > Solanaceae > Nicotiana > Nicotiana sylvestris. The sequence goes on from NC_091059.1 coordinate 189,948,020, forward strand.
ATTTCGAGTAACCTTCCAGGTGATCGACATGGACACATCCTACAATTTCCTCCTTGGCAGGCCTTGGATCCATGTGGCAGGAGCCGTGCCTTCCACTCTTCACCAGATGGTGAAGTTCGAGTACGAAGACCGAGAGATCGTGGTCCATGGGGAAGATGAGCATGCCATTTATCGGGACCCATCCATCCTGTACCTTGAACCGAGAGAAGGAAGCGAACATACGGTCTATCAAGCTTTCGAGATTGTACTGGCAGAGCAGCACGAAGAGGGAATACCCTGCCCCCAGCCTTTCTTGTCTAACGCTTCGGTTATGGTGGCCAAAGAGATGATCCGACACAGATTTAGGCCAGGGAAGGGACTTGGATGAACCCTTCAGGGAATAACAGAACCCGTTACTTTGCCAATCATCAAGAAACCTTTTGGACTAGGTTTCAAACCTACTCCAGCAGACGAAGAATGGGCAAAGAAAAGGAGAAATGAGGGTTGGAAGTTACCTCAACCACTGCCGGATTTATATGCAACCTTCATCAGGCCGAGGTACACTGAAGAAGAAGATGATGAGGTCTTCACGGCTGAGGAAATCGAGGAGATATGTGGGGCAATGAGAGAGATGCTCTACGAGATCCACATGGTTAAGCCAGGTGAAGGAACGAGCACTACTGAGATGCTGTACATGGGGCCGAGAGCCCAACTCCAAAACTGGGAGGCTACGCCATTCCCGACTAGACGGAAGTCCGGGTAGACCTGTCCTGCCACCTTTCCTGTGTCACAAGTTGTCTCCAGGACATAACTTGAATGTTTTCTTCTTTTCAATTATTGCTTTGAATTCCTAGTTGTAAACACTGTTGTCTTCCAATTTTCCAAAGAAAATATAAAAAAAAATCATCATTGCTTTCCCATTCTTTCTTTTGTTCTGATTTTTATTATTTTGCCTTTTATCTTTCTTTTCAGTCCTAATAACGCGGCTTTAAATATGACATGCTTGCGGACTTCACGCCCAGATCACAATGAGTTATTTAACTGCGAATTAATGAACCCAGAACCAGAATATGATGCGGAAGAGGCTTTTAGGGAGATAAACCGAGAGTTGGAATATTTCGAGAATAAACCTAAGCCAAATCTGAATGACACTGAACCGGTAAATTTAGGAACCCCGGAAGAAATCCGGGAGACCAAGATAAGCATTCACACGGACAAGAAAACGCGAGAGGCGATAATTCAACTTCTTCTTGAATTTAAAGACGTGTTTGCTTGGTCATATGATGACATGCCGGGACTAGGTGTCGATCTAGTGGTTCACAAATTGCCGATTCATCCTGATTGTCCTCCAGTTCAACAGAAGCAACGAAAGTTCAAAACGGAGGTCAGTGACAAGATTAAAGAGGAGATCACCAAGCAGCTGAAAACGGGAGTGATCCGGGTAGTCCAATATACAACATGGTTGGCGAATGTGGTTCCAGTACCGAAAAAGGACGGGAAAACTCGGGTATGTGTAGATTACCGAGATCTGAACAGAGCAAGTCCTAAAGATAATTTCCCGCTGCCCAACATCCACATCCTCGTTGATAATTGCGCCAAACACGAGATACAGTCTTTTGTAGATTGTTATGCTGGGTATCATCAGGTGTTGATGGATGAAGAGGACGCCGAGAAAACTGCCTTCACCACGCCTTGGGGCACCTACTGTTACCGGGTCATGCCATTTGGTCTGAAGAATGCTGGGGCTACCTACATGAGGGCCATGACTGCCATTTTCCATGACATGATGCATCAGGAAATAGAAGTGTACGTGGATGACGTGATAGTCAAGTCCAGGACGCAGGATAATCACATCCAAGACTTGAGGAAATTCTTCAAGAGGCTAAGGAAGTATGACTTGAAGCTAAACCCAGCCAAATGTGCTTTCGGAGTTTCGTCGGGCAAACTTTTTGGTTTCATCGTAAGCAGGAGAGGTATCGAGCTAGATCCAACTAAGATAAAATCCATCAGAGATCTGCCTCCCCCAAGAACAAAGAAAGACGTGATGAGTCTTTTGGGCAGGTTAAACTACATCAGTCGGTTTATTGCCCAGCTGACGAGCACGTGTGAGCCCATATTCAAGCTGTTAAGGAAAGATGCGGCGATTAAGTGGACAACTGAGTGTCAAGAAGCCTTTGATAAAGTCAAAGAATACCTTTCGAATCCCCCGGTCTTGGTCCCTCCAGAACCGGGAAGGCCACTTTTCTTGTATCTAACAGTCTTGGAGAACTCTTTCGGCTGCGTCCTCGGGCAACACGACGTAACCGGAAAGAATGAGCAAGCAATCTACTACTTGAGCAAGAAATTCACCGGCTACGAGGCCAAATACACTCTGCTGGAAAGGACATACTGCGCTCTCACATGGGTTGCTCAAAAGCTAAGACATTATCTCCAAGCCCACACTACATTCCTCATAAGCAGGTTGGATCCTTTGAAGTATATATTTCAGAAACCAATGCCTACTGGGAGACTGGCTAAATGGCAAATCTTGCTTACGGAATTCGACATAGTTTATGTCACCCGCACGGCGATGAAAGCCCAGGCGTTAGCAGATCATTTGGCCGAAAATCCGGTTGATGAGGAATACCAGCCATTGGATACCTACTTTCCAGATGAAGAGGTAAACACCGTAGAAGTGATCTCGGAGGAAGCTCATGTTTGGAAGATGTTCTTTGACGGAGCCGTGAACGCCAAGGGTGTAGGGATTGGGGCAATTTTGATCTCGCCTTCCGGTCAGCATTATCCCGCCACAGCTAGACTGCGTTTCTTTTGCACAAACAATACAGCTGAGTATGAAGCCTGCATTATGGGCATGCATATGGCAATCGATCAGGATGTCGAAAACTTACTGATTATGGGAGATTCTGACCTGATCATCCGGCAAGCTCAAGGCGAGTGGGAAACTCGGGATGTCAAACTTATCCCATACCGACAACATGTGGAGGACCTCAGCAAGCGCTTTACCTCAATAGAGTTCAGGTATATTCCGAGGTGTCACAATGAACTGGCAGATGCACTTGCTACTTTGGCTTCAATGTTACCCTACCCGGGCAACGCCCACGTCGATCCTTTGGAAATCCAAATCAAGGAAAGACACGGTTACTGCAGTGTAATCGAGGCGGGATCAAATACGCAGCCTTGGTACCATGACATCAAGAAATTCCTGAAGACACAAGAATACCCCGAGCACGCTACTGGAGATCAAAAAAGGACCATTAGGCGACATGCAAGTGGTTTCTTTCTGAGCGGCGAATTGTTGTATAAGAGGACCCCGGACCTCAATCTCCTAAGATGTGTCGATATCGAGGAAGCGAGAAAGATCATGCACGAAGTACACGCAGGTGTGTGCGGACCTCACATGAACGGGTATGTCTTAGCGAAGAAAATCCTTAGAGCAGGTTATTACTGGATGACCATGGAAAAGGATTGCTTCAGCTTCGTTCGGAAATGTCATCAGTGTCAGGTGCACGGTGATTTGATTCATGCACCTCCCACGGAACTGCATCCCATGTCTGCGCCTTGGCCATTTGTCGCCTGGGGCATGGACGTCATTGGACCAATTGAACCAAAGGCCTCGAATGGACACAGGTTTATACTGGTTGCCATAGACTACTTCACAAAATGGGTAGAGGCTGTCACTCTCAAGTCGGTCACTAAGAAAGCTGTGGTGGATTTTGTACACTCAAATCTTATCTGTCGCTTCGGTATTCCTGCGACTATCATTACAGATAACGCAGCAAACTTGAACAGTCACTTGATGGGAGATGTATGCGAGCAATTCAAGATAACGCATAGGAATTCCACTCCTTATCGGCCAAAAGCAATGGTGTCGTGGAAGCGGCAAACAAAAACATCAAAAAGATTTTGAGGAAAACGATCCAAAGTTCCCGACAGTGGCATGAGCAGTTACCTTTTGCATTATTGGGGTACCGCACTACGGTACGCACATCGGTGAGAGCGACTCCTTATCTTTTGGTTTATGGGACCGAGGCTGTAATACCGGCAGAGGTAGAAATTCCTTCGCTTCGAATCATTGTCGAAGCAGAGATCGAAGACAGCGAGTGGGTTAAGGCTCGACTGGAGCAATTGACGTTGATTGATGAAAAGCGAATGGCTGCAGTTTGTCACGGACAGTTATACCAACGAAGGATGGCCCGCGCTTACAACAAGAAAGTCCGACCCCGGAATTTCGAAATAGGTCAGCTGGTACTAAGGCGTATTCTGCCGCATCATGAAGAAGCAAGAGGAAAGTTTGCCCCAAATTGGAAAGGCCCATACATCGTAAGGAAGATATTGCCGAGAGGAGCATTGTATCTAGGTGATATCGAAGGAAATGACCCCGACACAGCAGTAAATGCAGATGCAGTCAAGAGATACTACGTCTAGATCATACTCCAAGTGGTCCTGACACATTTGAAAATGGCGAAGGTTTTATTCCCCACTACTCCCAAACACTACCCAATCCTCTCTACAAAAAGAAAAAAAAACAAAAACAAAACAAAAAATGATTGAGGCCTGAACTACGTTTGACTTGATTCCGAAAGGATACGTAGGCAGTCTCTCCCTGAGGTTCAGTCACACCAACAATAAAATCCCATTCACCCTGAAATTGAAAACCGGGGCACGTCGAGCACTTGAGAAACTAGTATCATCTACCTTTCTTTACCAAGCACAAGCCTTCAAATCAATTACCAAATATGGTGGGGAACCAATAAGCGTCACAAATGGAGACCAGCACACTCTGAATTGAGAGAGATAAAATGAGAGAGTCTCGGCGGTGAAAACCTTCGGGCACCACGAGGCGACGGGAGTAGAGAAACCAAAATGAGAGAGCTTGTTTAGTAAAAACTCGCAAAGAGCGCTATCAAGCGATGACAGGAAGAGAAATGAGAGAGGTCAGCCAGCGAAAACCCGCAAAGGGCGCTGTTGGCCGAAAAAGAATGACGTCACCCCAAGAAAGTTTCAGCAGAGTGCCACCAGTTTGGAATCACAAAGATCCGTTCTGGTTCAGGAAAACGCAAGCTCTTAGAAGGTCAGACGTCCAGTCTAAAGAGCATGTCATGTCATTTAAAGCCAGCGTTATCTTCCTCAGATAAGTCTCTCTCGTCCCGAAAAGGGTATTCCTTTTCTGATTTGTTTTCCCCTTTCTTTGTTTCTTCCCGAATCCCTTTTGCATTTTAACCCCGAGTTCAGGACACACCGGAAAGGACAGGTGGCAGGTTTGTTTGCACGGAATCCCGTCTCATGAAGGAAAGCGCCTCATCTCGTTGATATGATTACCCAAGCATGATGAATCATGACGTTTGATGGTGTTTCGAAGTAAAGAAGAAAGAGAGAAATCTTGAAATCTTCCCCAGCAAGTCCACCTTCGGACAAATCCCCACAGAGTCTCCCCCTGTACAAAACCCCACAGAGTTTCTCTTTTGTACAATCTCCCACAAAGTCTCCCCAGTATAAAAAAAAATCCCCGTTGGAATTTCATCAGCACATCCCCAGCGAGTCCTTTTGTAAATATTCCCCAACAAGCTTACCCCAACAAAACCCTGGGAAACCCGTTTTGAAACAAAAACCCAGCATACCCCATTGTACAGAATCCGCACAAAGAATCCACTTTGTAAATATTCCCCCCACATAGCTTCCTTTTGTACAAGTTCCCACAGAACACCTCCAATAAAATCCCCGTTGAGAACCTTCAATCAAAACGGGACAAAAAGAAAAAAAGAGGCCTTACGAGGCAAATCATCACAGAATCCGGAAATACAAGCCTGAGCAGTCTAAAGGTTTCGCCATTCGAATCAAATCAATGGCGGGACTTCGCAACAGAAATAGAGACGCAACAAAGCAATTGGGAATGATCAAGGTTACCGAACCAACCGTCGTTTCCGAACTAACAATTGTTCTTTGTCTGAAAAGTTGAAACAGGAATAATCCAAGACAACCATGCAAGAAGCGGGCATCGCCCAAAGAAGAAGGTACACGGGTACAAGAAACATTTTGGCAATAAGGAATTCACTCAAAAGGTAAGATCCCGCAAAACTCCCTTTTATCTTCTATTAAAACAAGAAAACTCAAAAATAGATCGTGTAGTATTCTCGAGCTTTATCTCCAGCCAATCAGCATTAGGGTTTTAAAACCCTAAACTGAATTTTCCTTTTAATCAGCATTAGGGTTTTAAACCCTGAACTGAACTTTTTCCTTTCATCCAGCATTAGGGTTTTAAACCCTAAACTGAGCTTTTTCATGCAATCAGCATTAGGGTTTTAAACCCTAAACTGAATTTTCCTTTTAGTCAGCATTAGGGTTTTAAACCCTAAACTGAACTTTTTCCTTCCAGCCAGCATTAGAGTTTTAAACTCTAAACTGAGCTTTTTCATGCAATCAGCATTAGGGTTTTAAACCCTAAACTGAATTTTCCTTTTAGTCAGCATTAGGGTTTTAAACCCTAAACTGAACTTTTTCCTTTCAGCCAGCATTAGAGTTTTAAACTCTAAACTGAGCTTTTTCATGCAATCAGCATTAGGGTTTTAAACCCTAAACTGAATTTTCCTTTTAGTCAGCATTAGGGTTTTAAACCCTAAACTGAACTTTTTCCTTCCAGCCAGCATTAGAGTTTTAAACTCTAAACTGAGCTTTTTCATGCAATCAGCATTAGGGTTTTAAACCCTAAACTGAATTTTCCTTTTAGTCAGCATTAGGGTTTTAAACCCTAAACTGAACTTTTTCCTTCCAGCCAGCATTAGAGTTTTAAACTCTAAACTGAGCTTTTTCATGCAATCAGCATTAGGGTTTTAAACCCTAAACTGAATTTTCCTTTTAGTCAGCATTAGGGTTTTAAACCCTAAACTGAACTTTTTCCTTTCAGCCAGCATTAGAGTTTTAAACTCTAAACTGAGCTTTTTCATGCAATCAGCATTAGGGTTTTAAACCCTAAACTGAATTTTCCTTTTAGTCAGCATTAGGGTTTTAAACCCTAAACTGAACTTTTTCCTTCCAGCCAGCATTAGAGTTTTAAACTCTAAACTGAGCTTTTTCATGCAATCAGCATTAGGGTTTTAAACCCTAAACTGAATTTTCCTTTTAGTCAGCATTAGGGTTTTAAACCCTAAACTGAACTTTTTCCTTTCAGCCAGCATTAGAGTTTTAAACTCTAAACTGAGCTTTTTCATGCAATCAGCATTAGGGTTTTAAACCCTAAACTGAATTTTCCTTTTAGTCAGCATTAGGGTTTTAAACCCTAAACTGAACTTTTTCCTTCCAGCCAGCATTAGAGTTTTAAACTCTAAACTGAGCTTTTTCATGCAATCAGCATTAGGGTTTTAAACCCTAAACTGAATTTTCCTTTTAGTCAGCATTAGGGTTTTAAACCCTAAACTGAACTTTTCCTTCCAGCCAGCATTAGAGTTTTAAACTCTAAACTGAGCTTTTTCATGCAATCAGCATTAGGGTTTTAAACCCTAAACTGAATTTTCCTTTTAGTCAGCATTAGGGTTTTAAACCCTAAACTGAACTTTTTCCTTTCAGCCAGCATTAGAGTTTTAAACTCTAAACTGAGCTTTTTCATGCAATCAGCATTAGGGTTTTAAACCCTAAACTGAATTTTCCTTTTAGTCAGCATTAGGGTTTTAAACCCTAAACTGAACTTTTTCCTTTTAGTCAGCATTAGGGTTTTAAACCCTAAACTGAACCTTTCCCCATCTAGTCGGTATTAGGGCTCCAACCCTGAACTGAGCATGCATATCCTCTTTCATCAATTTTATGAACTTCCTGGTGAATAATTAACGAAATTTTCCTAGTGAAACTGGGGCAGAAAATTTCGTTCGTTTGTTTTCTCCCGCAGGTCTGACCTCGAGCCACATGGATCGAAATGACCCACGAGATGAATCCCAGTTCGGAATCAAAGAAGAAAAAAGAAAAAAAAAGAGAAAATGTCCCGAGATATCGGAGTAAATGCAAGGAGGATTAACTCCAACGTTTGATTAAGGGCCTGAACCCTGCCAATCGCGTCTCATTCAGTATCCCAGAGGTTAAACAAGTCGCCGCAACTCGCGAGCATCAAGATTCAGATCGGAGTCTACAAGCAGAATCAGCTAAGACCCAAGATCAAGTCGTAAAAGAATCATAGATAGGAATCTTGTAACTAGCAGTTGACATGCATATAAGTAGTTAGTTCAGTTTCCAATTTTCGTTTGGTTGTAATAAGGCGGTCAGTGACGCAGCAGCAGCAGTAGCAGCAAGCATTGCAGTCCCATGGTAGTCCCAGCTACCAAAACTTCTCGAACTACATTGACCTGATTCCTGTTTAGCCCAGGATATGTAGGAAATCTTTGAAGCAAGATTCGGTCAGATCTTTCAAAAACATGCTTCATACGGAGTGGTCCATAGGCAAAAATCGCTCATACACGCTCACTTTATCTTTGCACGAAAACTCTTCGTGTTTTCGAACAAAGAGGGGCAGCTGTGAGCACGTGATTTTTGTTTTTTGCGTGACAGTCGCTCCAAAAGAATAAAAATTGGTCCTGCTGTACAATTTTTGGATTTTTTGTGCGGCACTTTGTTGATTTATTTGTGACTTTGGCCCATTTTTATTTATTTACTTTATTAAAACAAAATTAAAAAAATGTGTACGTGTCATGCATAATCTGAACCGTAACATGGTTTAAATAGAAAGGCATAAACAGGCATCTTTGTCCGTGATTTTGTTTTGTTTGATTTTACTTGTTTTGAAATATTTTAGTGTGTGTGCGAATAATTGTATTGAGTGTGTATTTAATTTTTGATTTTTTGTTTAGTTTTGTTTTTAAATAAATAAGGAAAAGAAATAAAAAAAATAAAAAAAAAATAAAAGAAAAGGTCCCTTTCTTCTTCCGGACTTGGGCCAATTTTAACAAAATTGGCCCAAACAAACAGCCCAAAACCCAGGCCTGCCCGGTCCAGACCACCTGATACCCAGGACGTCCAAACGACGACGTTTTAGTCCAGTGTGATCTAGGCCGTTGATCTCAGATTGATCAACGGCCAAGATCACTTCCCCACAACCCACTGAGGAACCCGACCCGTTTACACCCGGACCGAACCCAAACCCTCAACGCTTGAAACGACACCGTTCCACTTAACCACCAGATCCAGACCGTAGATCTAAATTGATCTAACGGTCGAGAGCCATCCACCCACTAACTATATAAGTTCATAATCGTACCCTACCCCCCCCTATCCAATACCCCAGCCTCGTCGTCTTCACCCAAACCCACAAACCCTAGAGCCGCCCCTGTACTCTTCACCATGAAAAACCGGCGGCATGAACGCCGGTGACCTCGCCCTGAACACCATAGAACCCCCTCACCACCCTGAACATAGACCTGTTAACCGTTTAGTTCGAATCACCCTCCAGGTCCTCGAATCTTCATTTGAAGATTCGAGTCAAAACTCGATCTACACCAACCAACCCCAGCTTCACACCAGACACTCCCCAGACCCTCCTCGTGACCAAACCATACTTGGTTTGGTCCGAATCTGACCAGGGAAGCATGAAACCCGGATCTGAGTTTTGGAAAATTTTGTAGTTCTTCGTCACTGGTTCATACCGGTTCAACCGAAGAGATTAAGGTATAATGGACTTTAATCAAAGTGTTTCTCATCTAAGAAACACTTCGATTAAAGTCCATTCAGCCTTAAGAAAGGTTTGTCCAAATCCGAGTCAAGGTTTTGATTTTTCAAAGATTTTAGGTGAGTCCTGTTTTCTTTTCTTTATTTTGTTTTTAGTCCGTGTGATTTGTTTTTAAAAGTCTATTCATATTTGTTTTAATTTTACCAACTTCTGTTTGTCCACTTTATCGCACCTCCTTTTTGCCGCGCCCGCAGGGCGCGTGGGGAGTTTTTTCCAATTAAAGGACAGTCGAAACGGGATTTATTTCTTTATTTCAGAGTCGCCACTTGGGAGATTTAGGGTGTCCCAAGTCACCTATTTTAATCCCGAATCGAGGAAAAGAATATGACTCTGTCTATTTAACAGTCTGTGCACCAGAAATCCGGATAAGGAATTCTGTTAACCCGGGAGAAGGTGTTAGGCATTCCCGAGTTCCGTGGTTCTAGCACGGTCGCTCAACTGTTATATTCGGCTTGATTATTTTGATTTGTTAAATACATTTTTATTGCATGATTTTATTGTTACCGCTTCTATTTAGATTTAAAGACCCTTCTTTGAATCGAATCACGCGTACGTATATTCGTGTTATAAATTATATTTTTTAAAACATGCGGAGTTGTGTCACGCGCACGTGTACACAATGATATTGATAATATAATTATTATTATTTCGATTTTTTTTTTATTATTATAAAAATAGACTTAAGTTCGAAATTGTGCTTAAATAAAATTAAGAACGTCTGTCGCTCTTGTATGATTAAATAGTGAACTGCACATCTCGGGTTATATGAAATTAATATTGATGATCTCCGAAGAACCCCTTTTTATTAAAAATTTGCTCGAAGTTGCGCGAACGCATAATCCGAATCGCCTTTAGAAGTATAATCAAGTCACGCGAACGCATCCTTAATTATGCAAATATTCTTGACAGTAATATAAATTCTCTACAAATGTTTATTGCATCCATATATTTTAAATGTAAGAGTCATGAGAAATCACTATTTGAGATGCCTCTAAATTCCTTGAAAAGAATTCACAATTCATTAAGTGTTGACCGCAAATTATATTTTTTACGTGTGAATTATATTCCTCAAAAACCATGAGTTTAAAGAGTAAAATAAAAATAAAATAAAAATAAACAACGTGTGATTAATACTACCATTTTTATGGTAAATACAATATTTATCTACCCAAAAAGCGAATTGCGTATAAAACTTAGGAAAACAATTGATTTAATAAATGAAGTAATATTTTTTGAAGAATTTTCATTGTTATATTTGGAGCAAACGCTATTTACACATTTTTTGACTTAAAAAGTTACAATCTATAAATCTCATCCTTCTTTTACACCACTTGTTTTTAGTCCGAGGTTATAATTGTTTGGTTAATTTTGCTTACGAAGATTGGGTTTGAGATAAATAAACCAATTCTTATATTCTGCCTATGCGAATATTTGCAAACACTAACTCTATATTTTGTAAAAAATCATTGACATTATTTCATATATTAAAAGAAATGAGTTGATCGCGTTCCTAAAATAACTAAGCCATTTGTTATTAAGAAAGAGAACTAATCTACCAATTGATTTAATACTATATTAACCAACTAAAACAAAACTGAAACTTAAACTAATAAAATTTAAATGAGTAGAAAACATCCTTATAATCAAACTTCATTTACTTGCCATGTTGAAGCTTTTCATGACATGAATTTTCAGATATGTACCTGATATTGGAAGCAAAAGAAAATGATGATGAGAATCAGCAGCAATAATAACAGTACAATAGCAACAACTGCCCAGCAACAGTAACAACCCAGTAACAGACCGGTGGAGTAGTAATCCCAAAAAACAAAAGCTTTAAGCTTTAAATGAAACAACAACCATTAATACTAATTTCAAACAAAGAAAGAAAGCAGTAGATTTTTTAGCTTTTATTTTTATTTTTGAAAGCTTAAATATTTTTCGGAATTTTTCTCTCTTCTATTCTCTGTCCGTTTTTTTCTCTCTATCTGTATTCTTCTTCTCATTCTTTGTCTTCAAGACTTCACATATATAACACATCCCATAAACCTTTTAATTAATTAAAATCAATACTTTTTCTCTACCCAACCCATTATCTTTCCACTCATCCCCATTACATTAAATAAACATATCACACCACCCCATTATATTTTGTCCCCCATGCTTTATTTAAAATAATGCAAGATTCCCCTTTAATTTAAATCTTGTCCCCCCTTTATATTAAATAATCATATCACAACCCACCCCATTTCATTTTGTCCCCCATGCTTCAAATAAACAATTTCAAAATGTACAATTCCTAAACTACCCCTTCCGACCTTACTGAAATTACCAAACTACCCCTGAACGTATTACAAATTTACCAAACTACCCATCAGCTATAACACATCAATTAATCAAACTTAACCAAAATATAGACAATATGATCAATTTCTAACAATGTTCAAACAACAATATGAACATGGATGAACATCATAACAACAATATCACATGAACACGATTTTAACAACATTTCAACAACAAATCACATGAACACGAATTGAACAACAAAGAACAACTAAAATTTGATTGAACAATATTTTAGCAACAAACAATCCTATTTTCGGATTCAACAACAACAACAAACAAAGTATGAAGATTTCTAAATTCAATCATATTGAACTTAAAATCAACTCTAACAACATTACAACAAACAATTCTTATATTAAACTTTAAACAAGATTATGAGAACAATTCAAGCAATAATCATAAATGGTAAACAAGAAATCAAACTATACAAAATTCGGATTCAAGATCATCCAAACAAAGTATGAACATGAATGAATCTATTTTAAGACAACAAACATGACGGATTAAACGATTAAAACAATATATTCCTTTAATACAACTAAATTCTTTAAACAAATAACAAGATCGACGAAGAAACAATTATGAACTTAAACTTGAACTTAACAATATTAACAATTTCTAACAATACATAAACACATGAAACAAATTGAAGAAATAGTTGATTAAATTTCAATTTGAATCTAACAAACATCAAACTAACAAATACTTACTTAAACAATAATACAAACATGAAATAAACATGAAAACAACTAATTAAACTTCCATTTTAAAATCTGAAAATTAATTTAACAATCAACATGAACATGAACTAAAAATTAATTCAAACGATAAACAAAACAAACAAGAATCAAATACTTATCGGCTTTTACTTCGAAAAATATAAAAACGAAATAGACTCAAAACCAAACTAACCGGTTTAAAACAACTATGAAGCACGAAGAAGATGAAGGAACAGCAGAAATGGCAACGTGCGCAGCAATCTAGCTGTGTCCATGGCAATGAAAGAACCGAAACATGGCCATGGAAGTCGTTGAAACAACAGACAAGGCAGTAACGGACGGGCTGGCAGCGTTGCGGCAATGGAGGAGCTTTGTCAACGTATTTTGGTGAAGCAGTAGCAGTTGATCGATGCCGAACAGCAGCAGCAGCGGAGGCCATGGCAGCAGCAGTCGCGAGGCAGCTGGAGCAGTTGTTGGTGTGTTTGGCTAGCGACGGAGTAAGCAGCGACGAGCCGCATCCATGGAATCCATGGTGTTTCAGAAACAAGGGCAGCAGCGAGACACAATGGCATTTGGTGGTGGTTTGGACGTGATGCTGGTGCTGGTCAGCCATGGATGTTGATGGCGAAGCTCAGTGACGACGGGGATGAAGCGGGCAGCGGTGGGTTTGATATTTTTTCTTCTTTGATTGAGGGTTTTCCGGCGATGCAACGGGGAGGTCGACGTGGATGGTGGTGACGTTGGTTGTTCTGAGTGGACGAAGAAGAAGGTAAGCGCAGCCATGGGAGGTAGCCATGGATGGGGTGTGAGGAAAGCTTGGAGAAGAAGAAGCAAAGAGAGGGGGGGGCGGATGTGTTTTTAGTTTTTTTTAGGGTTTTTGTTTTTTGTCTTTTGTTTTGTTTTGTTTTTGTTTTGTAAAAATGAAAAAATGAAAAATGAAGAGGGGGAGTTGGGTTATGGACTGGGTCGACCCAGTTCGAAATGGACTGGGTCGTAGGGAAGATTGGGCCATTTTTTGGGCCTATAGCTTGAAATTGAAGAAGAGGCCCAATTCCGACTTTCTTTATATTTTCGCTCTCTTTTCTTCTTTTATTTCTCTAAAACTAAATTATAAAAATACTTAACTTATTATTAAGAACTAAATTAAGTTATAAAAGCGCAAATTAACTCCCAATAACAATTAACGCACAATTAAGTAATAATTAAGCATAAAATTGTATATTTGGATATTAAATGCTAAAAATGCAAACGATGCCTATTTTTGTAATTTTTAATTTTTGTAAAACAAATTTAATTACTAACAATTGTAGAATTAAATCCTACATGCAAAATGCGACATATTTTTGTATTTTTTTATTAATTTAGCAAATAAACATGCACAGATAAATACAAATAATTATTCAAAATATCACAAAACATCACAAAATTGTACACCAAGAAAAATTACTTTAGTTTTTTGAATTTTTTGGGATTAATTCTCATATAGGGCGAAAATCACGTGCTTACAGCTGCCCCTCTTTGCCCGAAGACACGAAGGGTTTTCGTGCAAAGATAAAGCGAGCGATTTTTTGCCCATTCGAGTACTCCGTGTGAAGCATTTTTTGAAAAAGATTTGACCGAACCTTTGCTTCAAAGGTTTCCTACATATCCTGGGCTAAACAGGAATCAGGTCAATGTAGTTCGGGAAGCTTTGGTAGCTGGGACTACCGTTGGACTGTAATGTTACTGTTGTTGCATGCTATTACCACTGCTTACCGATCTCCTTGTTACACCGTGCTTAAAAGAAAACAAGAAGCTAGGCTAGAGTACAATTTGTTTTTGTTGCCTTGCTTTCTTGTCTGCTTGCATTTTTTCCCGGTGCTTTTCTTCTTTTTGACACATGCACTTGAGTTTGTGCTGTGACCTCTTGTTGGAACCTTCTGTTTCCCGGTGCCGGGGAATTTTATTGTTTCCTGCTGGGGATTCCTATTGTAACCCTCTGTTTTATTGTTCTCTGACTTGATCTTGAAATGTATGCCTCTGTTATCTGGGCGGGCTCCCAACTTCAATGCTTGAAATGTAAAGACTGAAATGTATGCCTCTGTTATTTGGGCGGGCTCCCAACTTCAATGCTTGAAATATAAAGACTGAATGTATGCCTCTGTTATTATGGGCGGGCTCCCAACTTCAACATTTGAAAAGTAAAGACTGAATGTATTCCTCTATTATTATGGGCGGGCTCCCAACTTCAACACTTGAAATGTAATCGTCATTCCTCTCTTCAGGCGGGCTCCTGACTTCAACCATACATCGTCATTCCTTTCTTTAGGTTGACGAGATTTCAACAACTTTTAAAAATGCCTTTCCTCTCTTCAGGCGGGCTCCTGACTTCAACAACAACTTTGAAAATAAAATCCTATTCGAGGGTGGATGAACCCAAAATATCCTATTCGAGGGCGGATGAACCCAAATATCCTATTCGAGGGCGGATGAACCCAATATATCCTATTCGAGGGCGGATGAACCCAAAAGATCCTATTCGAGGGCGGATGAACCCAAAAGATCCTATTCGAGGGCGGATGAACCCAATATATCCTATTTGAGGGCGGATGAACCCAACAATATCCTATTCGAGGGCGGATGATCCCATTTTCAAAATCTTGGAATTGTCTTACCTCCGACTGTTTTTCTTCGAATCGTGTTGTCTTGCTATCTCTTAAAACTTGAATTAATTTCCTCGTTCCTCCGAGAAAATTTTCTACAATGGCAGAAAATTTTCTGCCCCAGTTTTGGTGCTTTTCCTTGTTCTCCAGGTGGACGCCTGACTTCTGATATTTCAACTCTTCTTCTTTGTTCTCCAGGTGGATTCCTGATTGCTATTTCAACTGTCCTTCCTTGTTCTCCAGGTGGACGCCTGATTTCTGATAATTCAACTGTTTTCCCTTGTTCTCCAGGTGGGCGTCTGATTTCTTCTTCGATTTTTCATCCTCATTCTCTAGGTGGACGCCTGACTTCTTTTTCAATTTTTTCATTTTTTTTATTATTATCCTAGGAGAAAATTCATCAGACTAGGATTTGATATCTTATCTTAGGAGAAAGATTCATCTGACTAAGATTTTATCTTGGGAGAAAAATTTCATCAGACCAAGATTTTGACTCTAGGAGATAAATCGTCAGACTAGGTCCATTTGTTGTGATCTTAGGAGAAAGATTCATCCGACTAAGATTTTATCTTGGGAGAACAATTTCATCAGACCAAGATTTTGACTCTAGGAGATAAATCGTCAGACTAGGTCCATTTTGTTGTGATCTTAGGAGAAAGATTCATCCGACTAAGATTTTATCTTGGGAGAACAATTTCATCAGACCAAGATTTTGACTCTAGGAGATAAATCGTCAGACTAGGTCCATTTTGTTGTGATCTTAGGAGAAAGATTCATCCGACTAAGATTTTATCTTGGGAGAACAATTTCATCAGACCAAGATTTTGACTCTAGGAGATAAATCGTCAGACTAGGTCCATTTTGTTGTGATCTTAGGAGAAAAATTCATCCGACTAAGATTTTATCTTGGGAGAACAATATCATCAGACCAAGATTTTGACTCTAGGAGATAAATCGTCAGACTAGGTCCATTTTGTTGTGATCTTAGGAGAAAGATTCATCCGACTAAGATTTTATCTTGGGAGAAACAATTTCATCAGACCAAGATTTTGACTCTAGGAGATAAATCGTCAGACTAGGTCCATTTTGTTGTGATATTAGGAGAAAGATTCATCCGACTAAGATTTTATCTTGGGAGAACAATTTCATCAGACCAAGATTTTCGGGAGGGAAATTCATCAGACTAGGACTTTTTATCCTAGGAGAAAAATGTAAAGATCAATGATTTGAGAAACTTACCTTCGTAATTCCTTCTTTTCTTTTCTCCTTCCTTCGCGCTGCTTTGTTCTTGCTTGCTGGGGATAATACCACTGTGGGAGTCTCCTTTTTTCCCCTCCTTCAAATTTGTTTTTGGTTTTTTTTTTTTTTTTCAACACTGCTGGGGATAAAAGTGTTATCTTCTTGGGATAACGTTGTTGAGGATAACGCTGCTGGGGAATTTTATCCCTTCAAATCGATGCTTCATTCTTTTGGAAGCTGCTGGGGATGATAATGGCTCTTTGCTTTTCTGAGCACAAGTGTCATCCCTTTATTCTGTCTGCTGGGGATAACTTCCTCCATTGGAAACTTATTATGTTGGGGGCAACCCTGGTTCAAAGACCACTTCCTTGGTGCTATTTTTATTCTTCCCCAAATGGGTACCTGATTTTCCAGAAAATTTTCTAACTGAAAAGAAAATTTTCTGCCCCAGTTTGACAATCTTTCTTGTGGCATGCATTTCCGACATCAATGCCATTTCCTTTACCTGTTTTAAACAAAATTTGTTAGTTTAAAACGCGGTGGTTGGTTGTGATACTCCTACTTGGGATGGCTTTCCCCTTTCTCCTTCCTTGCTCTGCATTCCACAAGGGACGATATTATTTGCTGAGGATAATCCTTTTCTGCTAGGGATATCCCTCTTCTTTCGTGGCATGGCTCGGAGACTTGCATTTTTCCGACCTTTTAGTCTCGCATGAATTTTCCAAGTCATGCTTATTGCTCTCCTTGTTTGTCCACGGGCCTTGGCCTTGAGGTTTTAATAACCTCTGATTTTGGCAAGGATATCCCTCTTGACACTCGTCAATCCTTTTGTCAATTCCCTTTTGCTGGGGATATCTTTCTTGACACTGGCCTTGTGCTCGTTCCTTGCTGACTATACCACTTGGATGTACTAGCCATATCTCATCTTGCATAATTGGAAAGCTGATGGCCTATTTTGAAGTCATTTCCCACTGGTTCTGACCAAACAGACTCTACTGGGGAATTTTCTATGAAAGGAGAAAGATAAAAAGGAACAGAATAAAAGACAAAGGAAAAAGATGACTCTTTAACAAAAGAAATTATAAAAACCTATCAAACGCAGACACCGACTCTAATGGTCATGACATGCATATGTGGCCTATCCTCCGTCGTCAATCGTCTTTCAAGATCTTCCCTTGACTATCCTCCATCTGATTCCCAATCTTATTCGACTTGTAGTGCCCAAAAGGTTTTCACCATCAAGTCTCTCTCATTTTGGTTTTTCTCTCATCTTTCATCGCCTTATGGTGTCCGTGAAGATTTTCACCGATAAGACTCTCTCATTTATATCACTTTCCAGCTGGGGATTTGGAGTGTTGCCGGTATGACTCTCTCTGCTGGAGATTAGAGTCCTTTCTGTTGTGGAACAGAGTGTTATGTTCACCGGTAAGACTCTCATTTGTCTGACTTGGCATCTTTTGCAGACTGATCAGAAGGTCTTTCTTTGGACCGTAATGTGGGTTTTTTTGGATAGGCTTAGAAAGAAAGGGTATTAAAGGCTAAAAAACAAATCAATTTGGAGTTCAAAATTACAACCTTCGAAATAATATTTGTTTATAACAAGCGCAACCCTTGCCCCAGTTTCTTGCTTGGGGATTATTTATTTATAATTTTTTTTTTTTTTTTACTTTTCAACACCATGCACACCATGCACACTATGCATACTATGCACCCTATGACCGAGCCGTGAAGCGCCTACGTATCCTCTTTGAGGAATCAGGTCAAACGTAGTTCCCAATTCCTCTTTTTTCATTTGACTTTCTTTTGTTTTTTTTTTCATTTTTCTTGTCATTTTTCTTTTCTTTTCTCATTTTTCGTTTTTTTTTTTGTTTATTTTTTTCTTTACCTTCCAGGCTCGTATTTCCTAGTCGTTGCTATTGATTCCGAACGAGGGGTATGAAAGAAAATAAATAAGGCTCAAAGGGGGTAACGAAGGATAAAGTGTTTAGATAGCAGAACAAAATGCCTTCGTCATTCCAGTCTTCAAAACATGCCAAATGCAAACAACACAATTGATCATAGATTTATAGTCTCTCCCGATGGTGCTGGACTTGACAATTATGTTAAACACTTGCTTTTTCATTTGTCATTTCTAAAGCACCGTTGGGCGACACTCTCATTCTCATGAACGACCCTCATGCCAATTTGGCGAATCTTGCATTTAACGGTTTTCTTTAAGTTTTACTTGCCCCAGTTCCACATGACTCGGGCTTCAAAT
The DNA here is from genome assembly GCF_000393655.2 of Nicotiana sylvestris. Taxonomy (NCBI): domain Eukaryota; kingdom Viridiplantae; phylum Streptophyta; class Magnoliopsida; order Solanales; family Solanaceae; genus Nicotiana; species Nicotiana sylvestris. The sequence continues at coordinate 189,966,908 of NC_091059.1, forward strand.
AATCTCAAACTGTTCTTATTTCCTTTAAATGCTTTGATCACCTTCCCAGGGTTTTATGATTAACTTTTAAGACTAGGCCCAAACTGTGTGCGCATGTCATGTCACTGGAATCGGCGCTGAACAAAATGATAAAAGGACTAAACAAAAGATGACTGGAAACAATAAAAGACCGGCTTTTGTATTAGACTACCGGTGAAATGGTTTGAATAATAAAACAAACAAAACAACCAGAATAAAATCTTAACACAACCTTGACAAAACTTAAACAAATTGATATGACAAACTGGAAAGATAAGAAGGTTTGACACAAGACAATATTCGGATTACAATCCTAATAATCCGAACAACAGAAATGACAACAAAATAAGACACCACCCGCTTCTCTTTTGCTAACCACGGAACGGAGCGTCCTCCCACTTTATCAAAATTGGCATCTTTAGCCACTGAGCTTTGCATCAGTATTGTCTAGACCATTTCCAACTTCGATATCGTCAACCTTAGTCAACAAGTCCCAATAGGATTCGAGTGCTTCTGCTATCAGGCCTGATCCCCGCAAAGTGTGTTTCTGGGTCTTGTATTTCCGGCTTACCACAAACCAACCACCTTCTTTCTTTGCGATTCAAAACAGGTTAGAATGGACTCCGTCGGTCCCCATTATTAATAACATCTTTTTTTTTTCATTTTCTTTCTTTCTTTTTTTTTGATTTTTTTTTTTCATTTCATTTTTTCTTTTTTTTTCGATTTTTTTTTCATTTTTTCTTTTCTTTTCCTTTTTTTTTTTCATTTTTTTGTTGTGGTCGAATCTTATGGAGATTGCCTACGTATCATGACCCCGCATGAATCAGACCTTGCGTAGTTCGGACCAATAAAAGATAAGCAATACTAATCATTTTTTTTCAATTTTCATATTGGGTTTCAAAGGTTTAAAAATGACCTATAAACTTGAAAATCAAACGACCCACATATTATAATCAAAAGTTTTACAAACTCCAAAACAAACGGCCAGCTTCCTTTCTCCGTTTGACAAATGCAACCAAACGGTTATTTTTGCAAATGTGACCCCTTCCAAATTTTGAGGCCGGAGAGGATTATTTTATGACACTTTACACACTTGTCCGTTCTTTTACGAAAATAGCCTTTCGACAACTAAAAGATACTCTGAGGCTATTTCGGCAAGAACGGTTTAAGACGCGGCCGAAGCTGGCTCGGCTTATTATGACAAAATTCAAACGGTATTCACCTGACCGCCGACTATTTTTTTTTTCAAATTACAATAAAAACCTGGTGTTGCAAACACGACCTTTCAGCGCCTCGAGGACGAAGATTTTTTAAGGCTGTGTGGGTCAACTGGACCAAAATCCTAACCATGACCCAAAAGGTGGCTGTTTGTGCAAAGTCAGCCTTCCGGCGTCCCTTTCGGGAACATTCGGCTATGTCTTGATAAAAGAGCATCACCCGACTTCAAAATTAAAATTTGACATATTTTTTTTTGTTGCTATTTTTTTTAGCAAAAGGGGAGGCTGGACACTGCCCGACTTATTTATGACAAAATTAAAATTTTGACACGTTTTTTATTTATTTATTGGTTTTTGGCTATTTTAGCAAAAAAAGGTGGGGTTGGACCCGATGAGGGTTGCCTACGTATCTCACATCCAGTGAGAATCAAACCCGCGTAGTTCGGGCCAGTCATGGATAAAGTAAATAAACTGATTTTAAATTATGATTATTTTTGAATTTGTAAAAGAACTGTTTTAAAAGAAGAAAGGAAGTATATATATATATTTTATTTTTTTTGGATTTTTGATTGATTTTCTTTTTGAAAGAAAGACTTCTAAGAATTCCTTTTCTTTTGATTCGAACTTTGAGAATTTCAAAAGTAAAATGAAGATATTTTTTTTGTTTGAATTTTCATTTGTTTTCTCTTATTCTAAAGAAGAAAGAAAATATATATATATATATATATATATTTTTTTTTTGAATTTTACCTTTAATAAAAGAAATGCTTTCTAAAAAAATATTTCTTGAATTTTGAATTTTCTTTTCAATTTTTAAAGAAGAAGGAAAATATTTTCGAATTTGTTTTATTTTATAATATATATATTTTTTAATAATTAAAAAGACTTTCTAAAGAAGTCAATGGAAAATATTTTTGGATTTCTTTTTTTGTTTTGAAAATTGGGAGTCTAAAAAAAAACTTTTCCAGACTTTTTGGGCAGGACAAATATTTTTGCAACAAATAAAGATATATATACATTTTTTGGAAATAAAGAAAAACTTTTTGGATTTTTATATATATATATATATTTGCAACAAATAATAAAACCACTTTCAACGCGACTCTTTTTATTTTATTATTTTGAATTTTTCAGAAACGAATAAAAAAACTATTTTAAAAGTAAGACTCTTTTTCATTGTCATTTTCAGGGGAAGACAAACTATTTTCCTTTATATATATATATATATATATATATATATTATTTTAATTTTTTGAAAAATAAGACAGAACAACGATTTTTTTTTCTATTTTTTCTTTGGTTTTAATAAAACAAACTTAATAAAACATTTTTTTTTCATTTTCTCAAAATTTCGGCAGAGTTTTGACAGTATTTGGGCATTGGTTTTTTTTTTCAAAAATAAACAGTCAATTCCCTAACCGCTATTTCTTTTTTTCAATTTTAAAATATTATTCATGATATTCAAAAGTCAGTCAACACACAAATCCGGATCAAATAAATGCGCAAGTAGCAGCAAGTAAGATGCATCAGGATGGTCATTTTTTTTGGTACACCTGTCCTAGACAGACCCAACCCCTGTGTTGAGTCTCCAAAGTCAAATGCACGTGATGCAAACAATCGCTCCTACTAGGGATCCGGCATGAAGCTGAGTTATTCTAAGTGAAAAAACCTGAGGCATATTGATCTAGCCCTGGCTTACCCAAACGGACAGTTTGAGCCGAAGCGGGGGCAACGTACCGGGAGCACGAAAGTCTACCCGGCCTAGTTACTTGTCCCAACTTCGTCTTATTTGGTATGACTTTAACAGAAAGGTGGGCCACGCGCACGTGTGCACCATAAATTTAGAAGACTCAGAAAGAAGGGGGTTTCGTAGCAGTTGTATATATTCATAATTCAAATAATATTAAAGCGGTAAAAGTGTCATTTAGCACATTGGGCATATATCATGTAAAAAAAATCAGATAATAAATAAAGCCAACTATAACAATTATTTTAAGCTCGAATTCTTGAACCCTGAACCAGTGGTTCTGGGTTTTTTCCCCAGCAGAGTCGCCAGAGCTGTCGCACCTCCTTTTTGCCGCGCCCGCGGGGCGCGTGGGGAGTTTTTTCCAATTAAAGGACAGTCGAAACGGGATTTATTTCTTTATTTCAGAGTCGCCACTTGGGAGATTTAGGGTGTCCCAAGTCACCTATTTTAATCCCGAATCGAGGAAAAGAATATGACTCTGTCTATTTAACAGTCTGTGCACCAGAAATCCGGATAAGGAATTCTGTTAACCCGGGAGAAGGTGTTAGGCATTCCCGAGTTCCGTGGTTCTAGCACGGTCGCTCAACTGTTATATTCGGCTTGATTATTTTGATTTGTTAAATACATTTTTATTGCATGATTTTATTGTTACCGCTTCTATTTAGATTTAAAGACCCTTCTTTGAATCGAATCACGCGTACGTATATTCGTGTTATAAATTATATTTTTTAAAACATGCGGAGTTGTGTCACGCGCACGTGTACACAATGATATTGATAATATAATTATTATTATTTCGATTTTTTTTTTATTATTATAAAAATAGACTTAAGTTCGAAATTGTGCTTAAATAAAATTAAGAACGTCTGTCGCTCTTGTATGATTAAATAGTGAACTGCACATCTCGGGTTATATGAAATTAATATTGATGATCTCCGAAGAACCCCTTTTTATTAAAAATTTGCTCGAAGTTGCGCGAACGCATAATCCGAATCGCCTTTAGAAGTATAATCAAGTCACGCGAACGCATCCTTAATTATGCAAATATTCTTGACAGTAATATAAATTCTCTACAAATGTTTATTGCATCCATATATTTTAAATGTAAGAGTCATGAGAAATCACTATTTGAGATGCCTCTAAATTCCTTGAAAAGAATTCACAATTCATTAAGTGTTGACCGCAAATTATATTTTTTACGTGTGAATTATATTCCTCAAAAACCATGAGTTTAAAGAGTAAAATAAAAATAAAATAAAAATAAACAACGTGTGATTAATACTACCATTTTTATGGTAAATACAATATTTATCTACCCAAAAAGCGAATTGCGTATAAAACTTAGGAAAACAATTGATTTAATAAATGAAGTAATATTTTTTGAAGAATTTTCATTGTTATATTTGGAGCAAACGCTATTTACACATTTTTTGACTTAAAAAGTTACAATCTATAAATCTCATCCTTCTTTTACACCACTTGTTTTTAGTCCGAGGTTATAATTGTTTGGTTAATTTTGCTTACGAAGATTGGGTTTGAGATAAATAAACCAATTCTTATATTCTGCCTATGCGAATATTTGCAAACACTAACTCTATATTTTGTAAAAAATCATTGACATTATTTCATATATTAAAAGAAATGAGTTGATCGCGTTCCTAAAATAACTAAGCCATTTGTTATTAAGAAAGAGAACTAATCTACCAATTGATTTAATACTATATTAACCAACTAAAACAAAACTGAAACTTAAACTAATAAAATTTAAATGAGTAGAAAACATCCTTATAATCAAACTTCATTTACTTGCCATGTTGAAGCTTTTCATGACATGAATTTTCAGATATGTACCTGATATTGGAAGCAAAAGAAAATGATGATGAGAATCAGCAGCAATAATAACAGTACAATAGCAACAACTGCCCAGCAACAGTAACAACCCAGTAACAGACCGGTGGAGTAGTAATCCCAAAAAACAAAAGCTTTAAGCTTTAAATGAAACAACAACCATTAATACTAATTTCAAACAAAGAAAGAAAGCAGTAGATTTTTTAGCTTTTATTTTTATTTTTGAAAGCTTAAATATTTTTCGGAATTTTTCTCTCTTCTATTCTCTGTCCGTTTTTTTCTCTCTATCTGTATTCTTCTTCTCATTCTTTGTCTTCAAGACTTCACATATATAACACATCCCATAAACCTTTTAATTAATTAAAATCAATACTTTTTCTCTACCCAACCCATTATCTTTCCACTCATCCCCATTACATTAAATAAACATATCACACCACCCCATTATATTTTGTCCCCCATGCTTTATTTAAAATAATGCAAGATTCCCCTTTAATTTAAATCTTGTCCCCCCTTTATATTAAATAATCATATCACAACCCACCCCATTTCATTTTGTCCCCCATGCTTCAAATAAACAATTTCAAAATGTACAATTCCTAAACTACCCCTTCCGACCTTACTGAAATTACCAAACTACCCCTGAACGTATTACAAATTTACCAAACTACCCATCAGCTATAACACATCAATTAATCAAACTTAACCAAAATATAGACAATATGATCAATTTCTAACAATGTTCAAACAACAATATGAACATGGATGAACATCATAACAACAATATCACATGAACACGATTTTAACAACATTTCAACAACAAATCACATGAACACGAATTGAACAACAAAGAACAACTAAAATTTGATTGAACAATATTTTAGCAACAAACAATCCTATTTTCGGATTCAACAACAACAACAAACAAAGTATGAAGATTTCTAAATTCAATCATATTGAACTTAAAATCAATTCTAACAACATTACAACAAACAATTCTTATATTAAACTTTAAACAAGATTATGAGAACAATTCAAGCAATAATCATAAATGGTAAACAAGAAATCAAACTATACAAAATTCGGATTCAAGATCATCCAAACAAAGTATGAACATGAATGAATCTATTTTAAGACAACAAACATGACGGATTAAACGATTAAAACAATATATTCCTTTAATACAACTAAATTCTTTAAACAAATAACAAGATCGACGAAGAAACAATTATGAACTTAAACTTGAACTTAACAATATTAACAATTTCTAACAATACATAAACACATGAAACAAATTGAAGAAATAGTTGATTAAATTTCAATTTGAATCTAACAAACATCAAACTAACAAATACTTACTTAAACAATAATACAAACATGAAATAAACATGAAAACAACTAATTAAACTTCCATTTTAAAATCTGAAAATTAATTTAACAATCAACATGAACATGAACTAAAAATTAATTCAAACGATAAACAAAACAAACAAGAATCAAATACTTATCGGCTTTTACTTCGAAAAATATAAAAACGAAATAGACTCAAAACCAAACTAACCGGTTTAAAACAACTATGAAGCACGAAGAAGATGAAGGAACAGCAGAAATGGCAACGTGCGCAGCAATCTAGCTGTGTCCATGGCAATGAAAGAACCGAAACATGGCCATGGAAGTCGTTGAAACAACAGACAAGGCAGTAACGGACGGGCTGGCAGCGTTGCGGCAATGGAGGAGCTTTGTCAACGTATTTTGGTGAAGCAGTAGCAGTTGATCGATGCCGAACAGCAGCAGCAGCGGAGGCCATGGCAGCAGCAGTCGCGAGGCAGCTGGAGTAGTTGTTGGTGTGTTTGGCTAGCGACGGAGTAAGCAGCGACGAGCCGCATCCATGGAATCCATGGTGTTTCAGAAACAAGGGCAGCAGCGAGACACAATGGCATTTGGTGGTGGTTTGGACGTGATGCTGGTGCTGGTCAGCCATGGATGTTGATGGCGAAGCTCAGTGACGACGGGGATGAAGCGGGCAGCGGTGGGTTTGATATTTTTCTTCTTTGATTGAGGGTTTTCTGGCGATGCAACGGGGAGGTCGACGTGGATGGTGGTGACGTTGGTTGTTCTGAGTGGACGAAGAAGAAGGTAAGCGCAGCCATGGGAGGTAGCCATGGATGGGGTGTGAGGAAAGCTTGGAGAAGAAGAAGCAAAGAGAGGGGGGGGCGGATGTGTTTTTAGTTTTTTTTAGGGTTTTTGTTTTTTGTCTTTTGTTTTGTTTTGTTTTTGTTTTGTAAAAATGAAAAAATGAAAAATGAAGAGGGGGAGTTGGGTTATGGACTGGGTCGACCCAGTTCGAAATGGACTGGGCCGTAGGGAAGATTGGGCCATTTTTTGGGCCTATAGCTTGAAATTGAAGAAGAGGCACAATTCCGACTTTCTTTATATTTTCGCTCTCTTTTCTTCTTTTATTTCTCTAAAACTAAATTATAAAAATACTTAACTTATTATTAAGAACTAAATTAAGTTATAAAAGCGCAAATTAACTCTCAATAACAATTAATGCACAATTAAGTAATAATTAAGCATAAAATTGTATATTTGGATATTAAATGCTAAAAATGCAAACGATGCCTATTTTTGTAATTTTTAATTTTTGTAAAACAAATTTAATTACTAACAATTGTAGAATTAAATCCTACATGCAAAATGCGACATATTTTTGTATTTTTTTATTAATTTAGCAAATAAACATGCACAGATAAATACAAATAATTATTCAAAATATCACAAAACATCACAAAATTGTACACCAAGAAAAATTACTTTAGTTTTTTGAATTTTTTGGGAGTAATTCTCATATAGGGCAAAAATCACGTGCTTACACACTTTGCCTGAACTTCTGTTTGTTTGAATGAGTATTTCTATTTGCCCTGATAATGTGTATGTAAGTGGTGTGCAATTAGCTGATTTTCAACATTGAACTGATCAATTGGCTTCTCGAGCACCACTTTGCTTAGCCAGTGCAATTCAAATCATATGTCGATACTGTTGAATGTTTGATTTTTGGTTACGGTTGTATGTGTTATGATTAATATAGTCGAGTCGACATATGTCGTCAATTAGTTTCAACTATCTGAACAATAACAAATCGACTTGCTTCTGTTGAACATTTGCCTGAATCAATTAAGAACCAAGTCCAGTTACTTATAGCTGTTAATATGATTTCAGAAACCTAAGGCTTGGTCTGTTAAATGAAATCTGAGTTGATGGCATGTGCACTTGTGCACAGCATGTGCATTGTGCACAGCCTATTTTCCTGCATAAGAAGGCTTTTGATTTTAAAAATTGTTTGACAGCATATGCTGTCAGATATATTCTACAGCCCATACTTGCTTTTAGTTAATAAAATGGGAAAGATAAGTCTGCCAGGGAATGTTGATGGGGTTATATACTTAAATAACTAATTGGAATCTAAAAATGAAAAAAAGGGCACATGGGAGGGGTACTGTGAGATTCTAAAGAGGCTGTTTAAAAGGAGTAATGTGAAGGCTGATAAAGGGGACATAGAGAGACACCTAAGGAAAATATACAGAATTAGAGGTGAGAGAACCCTGGAGATTTGAGAAGAGAAAAGACACACACACTGTGAGGAATTTTTGAAAGAGAGAGTGGAAATACATACAGATATATACACACAGACAGGAATAGATAGAGGGAGGATAACACAGGAAAGAGGAACTGCATCTTTTCCTCTTCGTCTTGATTCTCATCTAGCCGGATTTCCCTGTTCCATATCATTTCTCCTAAGTTCTGTTTGAGATTTTTAGTTGTGTGTAGCATCAGTGCATCCCCAGATCTGTGTTCGCCAAAATTTTGATTCATATTACTGGGAACTTGCCACACCCTGTCATCTTTCATTGGTTCCAGCTGCATCTTGCACTGGGATTCTGCTTTCTATCTGGTTACCTGCTGTTGCTGCTGCTATTTGGTTTCCTGCTACTGCTGACTTTCTGCTTCACTTCTTCTTTGCATTTCAGTATTCAGTGTTTTTCCAGGTACACATTTCAAATCCCACTTTGGTGTTAATTGTAACAGTTCAAAAGCATGAAATGAAAGGAGTTCTTGAAGAAGATTCAGATGTCTGTTTTGTACTGCTTGTGATACACTGATCTCTGTTGTATAAATTGATTAGTGTAATTCAGTAGTGAAAGATTAGTTAGACAATACTTAATCAAGTTTAGCTTTTGCATCTTAGTTTCTAGTTGTTTGCTAAGTACAAGATGTAATAGTATAATATATAGAAGGTGTGGATAATTGGCATAGAACTTTCGACTGGTTTCCCATCAAATAATGACATGTATAAGATAGAATATTTCCACCTACACAATAATGTTCTGTGTTATTTTCTTTCCATTTATCAAGACCGTTAGGCAACATATAGGTACATGTTCGAATCCCCATTAGTAACAATGCCCAGCATTCAATTTCCTTAACCTAGCTTAAATAAGTCTAGTTAAGCTCGATTCGAGGAAATGTTCGAATTAAGTATTGCACTCCATCCACCTCCATATAGCTTCTTTGTTCAACCAAAATATTTCGTAAGGTATGGCGTCTTTTCATTTTTATAAGTGATTAGAAATTGATAGTAATCCGGTTTTTTATATTTCAATTAGCATACATCTTTCCTTCTTCTATTTCTGGAAACGAAAACAATAAGAAATGTAGTCATTGTAGGTTTTATTTTTTTTAAAGAGACGAGCCTCGCCAAATAAAAAGAAAAAATGCAAATTGCGGGGCCTTCAACAACTAATCATAATATTTAGAATTCGGGCTAGGCCGTTTAGTGAATCTCATGGCCTTCTCAGAAATAATAACGCGTTAGACCCTTCAGGCGCGGCTTAATTAGATTACATTCTTAAATTCGGGTGCGCATTTATGTGACCCAAATTCAAATCTCAATGGAGTCGAAATGTGTTAACAACTACGGGTGCATTGATTGTGACGTGGTTTGAGATGCATTTTCACGACGTTGCAATTCTATAAAAATAAATGATAATAATAAAAGCGGTTTAAACTTAATAAAAGCACGGAAGTCATAACATGTATTTAAATCAGATATTTAGCCATTATAACAATTTAAGCGACCGTGCTAGAACCACGGGATTCGAGGGTGCCTAACACCTTCCCTCGGGTCAACAGAATTCCTTACTTAGAATTTCTGGTTCGCAGACTTCATTTGGAAAAGTCTAAAATTTCCTCGATTTGGGATTCAAGATAAACCGGTGACTTGGGACACCAAAAGCCAAACCTTTCCCAAGTGGCAACTCTGAATTAAATAAATAATCTCATTTCGAATATTGTCACTTAAATTGGAAAAACTTCACCCGCGCATTTAACCCTTCGGGGTCGGGCGCGCAAAAAGGAGGTGTGACACTCTTCATCATATCAATGAACTTTTTAAACTGATTATCATTCTTCTGCTTCGCGAGCCTCTAAGGATAAGGTGGAGGTGGCCTTGGCAAAATAGCCTTGGCCTTTGGTACAACCGGCTCGGGCATGTCAATCACGTGTTCCTAGACGGGTTCACTGCATCTTGAGTCTCTACATCAGCTTCATCATCAATATCAATCCGCACATCATTGTTCACATTCTCTTCAACCACATCTTCAACACCCAAAGGTACATTATCATCACGCAACTCAACATCTTCATCCACAACTTGCTTTTGCTTTGAGGCATTCACATCACCGCCTCTCCCACTTCTTATTGTAACCGCCATCACATGATTGTTATTCCTACCCTTCAGGTTCACTACCGTATCACTTGGTAGAGCACCCTTGGGATGAGTATTCAACGCTTGAGAGATTTGTCCTAATTGCACCTCCAAGTTCCGGATAGATGTATTATGAGAAGCCAATTGGGCATCGGAATCTTGGTTCTTTTTCATCATTTGCTCGAACATGCTTTCAATTATTCCCATATCACCTCCGGAAGAACTAGGACCTTGAGAAGGGAAAGGGGGTGGATTGCTCGGTTGTTGGTACATTGGGGGCCTTGGAAAGCCCATCCCCTTGTTGCCTTGGTTTCCATTGTTGTTCCACCCGCCTTGATTGTTGTTGTTGCTCCAATTATTGTTGTTCTCGTTCCAATTGCCTTGATTGTTACCTTGATTACCCCAATTGTTGTTTTATTATTGTTGTTCCAATTGTCGCCACCTTGTTGTTGGTTGTTATTATTCCAATTACCGCTTCCTTGTTGTTGATTGCCCCAATTTCCTTGGGGATGCCATTGTTGATTTGGAGAGTTGCCTTTATTCCCTTGGTAGTTATTGACATATTGGACCTCTTCGCTTTGATCATCATAGCACTCATTTTAATAACAACTACCATCATTGTTGTTGTCATATTGTTCACAATTACCTTGAGGTTGTTGTCCTCTTTGCCGTCTTTTCAACATAGAAACCCCTTCCATTGCATTGACTTGGCGCGGGTTTTAGACTTGTTGTAATTGCGCCTTTGCCAATTGATTCATAGTTGTTGTAAGCTCGGCAATAGCTTGGCCATGATCGTATAATTCCTTGTGCAAATGGATGATTGTGGGGTCACCTTGGGGCACATTTGCTCGGCTTTGCCATGCCGAAGAGGTGTCGGCCATTTCATCAAGTACATCACATGCCTCTTGGTAAGAAAGTTTCATAAAGTTCCCTCCGGCCAATTGGTTCACAATGCATTGATTCGTGGTGTTGATGCCCCGATAAAAGGTTTGTTGAATCATAGCCTCGGTCATGTCGTTATTAGGGCACTCTTTCACCATTGTTCTATATCTTTCCCATATCTCGTGCAAAGGTCCCGTTGGCTCTTGCTTGAAGGCTAGAATTTTATCCCGAAGAGCTGCCATATGATTTGGAGAATAGAACTTGGCAATATATTTGTCCGCCAATTCATCTCATGTTGTAATAGAATAATTGGGGAGCCTTTCTAACCAATCCAATGCTTTACCCCGAAGAGAGAACGGGAAAAGCCTTAATCTCAACGCGCCCTTGGACACAAACTCTGCTTGCTACCCCAGCATGTATCCACGAACCCCTTCAAGTGCTTGTAGGCATTTTGATCGGAGGCGCCCGTGAAATACCCTCTTTGCTCGAGCAAGGTCAACATAACATTTGTGATTTGAAAGTTCCCCGCCCAGATTCGGTGAGGAACAATAGCACTGGCGTATCCTTGATTTGGTAAAACTCTGGGGGCCACTCTCGGCGGTGGCGGAGGAGGGTCTGGAATATTGTTGTTCTCATTTGCATTTACATTGGCATTTCGGCCTCTCCGTGGAACTAGAGGTAAGACCTCATCTTGTTCTAGATCCTCTACCTCCTCCCCCGCTATCACATTGCCGAGAGGGTCATTTGCATTAAGAGCTATTTGTACCTGATTGATCGACACAAACAAAATTAGTAAACAAGAAGAAAAGAGAAGAAAAACACAAAACTAAATAAACAGATAGTTAACACCGTAAGCTCCCCGGCAACGGCGCCACAAAGTGATCGCTGCCAACCCGACGCTATACTAAGGTAGAAAAAGCGGGTCGCAATAGCTTTTACCCGATATGAGGGTCGGGATCGATTTCCTCAGGAGCTAGTAGTGGAGTTGGATTGTCTATCTAGCCTAGAGATATGTTTGTACTCCTAATGTCACTTCAAACATTTTTGGGTTTTCGAATTATAACTATTTTTATAAAACTATTGATTAACACTAAATTATGCTACGAGAATATTGCTAAGTTGTATCTAATGGGAAGAAGGGCACTAGGCTCGTGACACTACCTAGGTGGCTAATTGACGGGTAGATGTTACTAAGATTCGATTAACATAATTGGGGCTTATGCTATAACCGTTGCACAATTTTACCCACTCTCACACATCTCGGTAGAGAGAGTGATTTTGCCTAATTGACTCTCTCGAGACCAAATGGGTAGGCAAATTAGACCAAGCAACTAGGGTTCAAGTAGGGTAATTACTCTCTCGAGGTTTAACCCCTTAATTGGGACTATCATTTCTCATGAGTCCATCACAATTCCTTGTTGGGTCAATTTTTGGGTCATAGACTCTCTTTTTCAAGAAGGGTTAAACCCACAAAGCTTGAATCAGTGTTTGCAATCACCAATTCTAGATTAAAACATAAAATCAACCCAAATAGCAAACACTCATAGTCAATCTAATACTAGATGGCAACACTCATCAATTACCTACACTAGGGTTAAGCCACAACCCTAGCTAATGGGTTTAACTACTCATGCTAGATAAAGAAATTGAAGAAATAGATTAAGAACTAAACATATTAATTAATTGCTAAAATTAAACTACAAGAATCTATCGTAAATGTAAAGCAAAAGTGCCAAAAATGGCTACAAATACTGTTCTCAGGAGCGCAGCTCACGTTTGAATACCCCAGATTTCCAAAAATGGTAAAATGTTCTATTTATACTAGGCTGGAAAAAATGGACAAAAATACCCCTGCGGGATCAGTGCGGGCCGCACTAAATGGACCACGGCCGCACTAGGCACTTTGACTTGTGCTTCTCTGAACTTGGACTCCGCGGACCGCGTAGAATGGACCGCGGCTGTGGAGGGAGCTAGCGCGGTCCATGCAATCACGACCGCAAACCGCATGGCGTTGGTTTTGAAAACTTTCATCTCTCTGATCGCAGACCGCACAAAAGAGTAGTGCAGTCGTGGAGCCTTCACCGTGGACCGCGAGATGTGTACCGCGGTCACGTTGCCTCTAGCCTGGTTTACAAACTCTCTGAACCACCTAGTGTGGCCGCATTCAACTTTGTGCGGACCGCACTAGGCCTTCTTTCCTTAAATTTCTTGGTATTTGATACTTGAGTAGGTTTCACTCCTCTTTGAGCCGATCTTTGATATTTCGTCACTTGGTCGATCAAATCTGCAATCAAGCACAACTTGTGAGCCTTTTAGGACTATTTTGTAACAATATATGATCAAAGCATAGGCAAGTAGGGGCATAAAACATGTTAAAATCCTAACTTATCATGCCACGGTCACTCATTTGCACAAGGAGTTACATGATCATGGGCAGGATATAGTTGAGTTGACAACTACAATGAACCAGCTAGTAAAGGCACAGTTGTATCAAGTTCAAAATCCTCGCCAAGTGAACGCCATGGAGTGCGTCAACATGCTAGTCAACAAAAGAAAACAAATAGATCAACAGAACCAAGGGAATTCGAAGCAATTTGACAATAATTGTGGTGGATTCCAAGATGATAGTTATGATAGGCAAAATGAAAAGGTACAATACGTGAACAATTATTAAGGCCAAAGGGGCAATTCTTCCAACCAACAATAATGGAGATCCCAAGGCAATTGGGGCAATCAATAATAACAAGGCAATGGTAATTGGGGGGACAACAGCCAAAACTCCAACTAGGGTAATCAGAACAACAATAGAACAATCCGGGTAATTGAAATGGGAACAACAACCACTGGGGTGGTAACAACAATCAAGGTGGGTGGAATAATGGCAATCAAGGAAACCGGGGGCAAGGCTTTCAAAAGCCCCCAATGTACCAACAACCGAACAATCCGCCCCCATTTTTATCCCAAGGTCCTAGTTCTTCAACCCTGATATGGGGAGAATTGAAATGATGCCCGAACAGATGATGAAGAAGAATGTGGATTCTGGTGCTCAGTTGTCTTCCCACAATACTTCAATTAGAAATTTGGAGGTACAATTAGGCCGAATCTCACAGTCCTTGAATACTCGCCCTAAGGGGCTCTACCAAGTGAAACGGTAGTAAACCCGAAGGGTGGGAACAATCATATTATGGCGGTAACTATAAGGAGTGGACGAGGCGGTGATGTGAATGCCTCCAAACAAAAGCAAATTTTGAATGATGAAGTTGAGTTGCAAGAAGATGAAGTTCCTTTGGTGATTGAAAATGTGATTGATGAGAATGTAAATGAAGAAGTGAGGATTGATATTCACGATGTCGAGGTGGAAACTCAAAATGATGTGAACCCATCTAGGGAACAAGTAATAGACATGCCGAAGCCGGTTGTGTCTAAATCCAAGGCTTCTTTGCCAAGGCCACCTCCACCTTACCCTCAAAGGCTTGTGAAGCAGAAAAATGAGAATTAGTTTAAAAAGTTCATTGATATGATGAAGAACTTATCCATTAATGTGCCTTTGGTAGAGGCTGTTGAACAAATGTCGGGCTATGCTAAATTCATGAAAGACTTGGTGACAAAATGATCCGTGGATTGTGAAACTACGATGACCCACCAAGTTAGCATAATAGTACATTCAATGGCCCCGAAGCTTGAAAATCCCAGCGCTTTCACCATTCCTTGCACTATTGGGAGTGAAAACTTTGCTAAGACTCTATGTGATTTGGGGGCAAGTATCAACTTGATGCCCTATTCAGTTTTCAAGTCTTTGGGTATTGGGCAACCGAGGTTGACTTCCATGAGATTGTAATGGCAGATAGAACGATGAAGAGACCATTGGGTATTATTGATGATGTGCTTGTCCGTGTGGACAAATTTATCTTGCCACCTGATTTTGTGATCTTGGATTATGAGGTGGATTATGAAGTTCCAATCATATTGGGGAGACCTTTCCTTGCTACTGCGAAGGCCTCAGTTGATGTGGAAGCAGGGTAACTCACCTTTCGGGTGGGTGATGAAAAAGTGGTCTTTCATGTGTGCAAGTCAATGAAGCAGCCCAACAATTCCGAGGTGTGCTCTTTTGTGGACCTTGTCACGGCAGTGATAGTTGATGATACAAGTGCAATGATCAATGTGAGGACCCTCTAGAGGCCGTATTGTTGAATCTTGATGTCAATGATGATGAGGGCCGAGTGGAGTGTGTGAATGCTTTACATGGGATGGGCTATTACTCTTATTAGCCTAGAAACTATCTTTGGACCTTGAGAATCGGAAGACTCCACCAACAGAACCTTCAATTGAGGAGCCTCCGGTGTTGGAGTTGAAGTTATTGCCTTCACACCTCAGGTATGAGTTCTTAGGCCCTAGTTCTACTTTGCCAGTTATTCTTTCCTTTTGTCTTACTATCATGCAGGTTGATGCCACATTGGCGGTGCTTTAAAAGCGGAAAAAAGCAATTGGATTGATTTTAGCTGATATTCGGGGGATAAGCCCCACATTTTGTATGCACAAGATTATTCTGGAAGATGATACAAAGCCCTCCTTGGAACATCGAAGGAGGTTGAATGAGGCAATGCAAGAAGTTGTAAAAAAAGAGGTGATCAAGTGGTTGCATGTCGGGGCTGTGTACCCCATCTCTAATAGCTCTTGGACTTCGCCGGTGCAATGTGTACCGAAGAAGGGTGGCATGACCGTGGTTGCAAATTCACAAAATGAGTTGATTCCTACTAGAACCGTCACCGGTTGGAGGGTATGCATGGACTATCGCAAGTTGAATAAAGTGACCTGCAAGGATCACTTTCCATTGCCTTTTCTTGACCAGATGTTAGACTGACTTGTTGGGCGTGCCTTCTACTATTTCTTGGATGGGTATTCTGGGTACAACCAAATCTTTATTGCTCTAGAAGATTAGGAGAAGACCACATTCACTTGTCCATTTGGCACTTTTGCCTTTTCTCGGATGCCTTTTGGGTTGTGTAATGCACCGGCTACATTTCAGCGGTGTATGATGGTCATTTTCACCGATAGAGTGGAAGATATTCTAGAGGTGTTCATGGAAAACTTCAGTGTTGTGGTTGATTCATTTGATGAGTGTTTGAAAAATCTTGATAGAGTTTTGGCCCGTTGTGAAAAAACCAATCTTGTTCTTAATTGGGAGAAATGTCACTTCATGGTAGAAGAGGGCATAGTTCTTGGTCATAAAATTTCAAAGCACGGTATTGAGGTAGACAAAGCAAAAATTAATGTGATTTCAAGGCTTCCTCCCCCTACCTCTGTCAAGGGAATTAGAAGTTTTCTTGGGCATGCGGGGTTCTACTGGAGATTTATCAAAGACTTTTCGAAGGTAGTAAATCCATTATGCAAGCTATTGGAAAAGGATGTCAAGTTTGTTTTCAATGAGAGATGTATGCAAGCCTTTGAACTTCTCAAGCATAAGTTGACCACTACTCATATCATTACCATACCTAATTGGAGCTTGCCATTTGAGTTCATGTGTGATGCGAGCGATGTTGCGTTTAGGGCAGTTTTGGGTCAAAGAGTGAACAAAATGTTTCATCCGGTGTACTATGCAAGCAAGATAATGAATGATGCTCAAGTGAACTACACGGTGACCAAGAAAGAACTTTTGGCTATTGTGTTCGCAATGGAGAAATTTCGGTCGTATCTCATGGGTGCCAAGGTCATAGTCCATACCGATCATGCTGCACTTCGGTAATTGATGACGAAGAAGGATTCCAAGGCTAGACTGATGCGATGGGTCTTGTTACTTCAAGAGTTTGATTTGGAGATTGCAGACCGGAAGGGTAGTGAAAACCAAGTGGCGAACCACTTGTCCCGCTTGGAGGACGAGGGGAGGCCTCGTGATGGCCTAGAGATCAATGATTCATTTCCCGATGAACAACTCCTTTCGGTGTCGGTGAATGGTATGCCATGATTTGCGAATGTTGCTAATTTCCTTATGACCGGTATAATCCCGTGTGAGCTCTCTTCTGACCAAAGGAAGAAGCTCAAATGGGATAGTTTGGATTTCTATTGGGATGAGTCGTACTTGTTCAAGATTTGCATGGATGGTGTGATCCGAAGGTGTGTCCTGGAGGAAGAGCAATTGAGTATCTTGGAGGCATGTCACTCCTCCTCCTATGGTGTCCATCACGGCGGGGCGAGGATGGCTTCCAAAGTTCTTAGTTGTGGGTTTTACTGGCCAACTTTGTACAAAGATGCAAGTGAACTTGTGAAGAGGTGTGATGAATGTCAAAGAGCGGGTGGAATTTCGAAGAAAGATGAGATGCCTCTCAATACCATTCTTGAAGTTGATATTTTTGATGTATGGGCATTGATTTTATGGGCCCGTTTATTAGCTCGTCTGGGAACACATACATTCTTGTGGCGGTGGACTATGTTTCAAAGTGGGTTAAAGTCGTGGCTTTACCCAACAATGAGGCCCGAAGTGTTGTTGCATTTCTCAAGAAGAGCATTTTTACAAGGTTTGGCACTCCTCATGCAATCATAAGTGATGGATGGTCTCATTTTTGTAATAGAGCTTTTGACACTTTGCTTGCAAAGTATGGTGTCAACTAGAAAGTTTCTACTCCTTATCATCCTCAAGCGAGTGGCCAAGTTGAAGTTTCAAATAGGGAAATCAAGAGTATATTGTCAAAGACGGTCAATGCAAATAGGATCGATTGGTTAAAGAAGTTGGACGATGCTCTATGGGCTTATAGGACTGCTTACAAGACTCCGATTGGTATGCCTCCGTATCAGTTGGCGTTTGGGAAAGCTTGCCATCTACCGGTTGAGTTAGAGCACAAGGTCATGTGGGCTTTAAGGAAATTAACTCTTGAATGGGATGTGGCAGCAAATCTTCGTGTGGAGCAGCTTAATGAACTTGATGAATTCTGATTCCATGCATACTCCAGTTCTTTCTTGTACAAGGACAAGATAAAGTACCTTCATGATAAATATGCTCGTGGCAAGGAGTTCAAAGTGGGTGATTTAGTTCTCTTGTTCAACTCTCGGTTACGTCTATTTTCGGAAAAGCTTAAGTCAAAATGGAGTGGACCCTTTAAAGTGGCATTTGTGACCCCGTTTGGTGCACTTGACTTGAAGAACAAAAATGGGGAAGTTTTCAGGGTGAATGGGCACAGGGTCAAGCATTACTTGGGAAAAATTGATGACAGTCATGTGGTGGCACTTCTTCATCTCCAATGATTTGATGGTAACCTGCATCGTGTCGCGACGTTAAATCAGGCGCTTCTTGGGAGGCAACCCATGAATTTTTCTTCTTGTTTTTCTTTGGTTTTTATTGTAGTGTAGGATTTATTTTTGGACTGACTAGTTGTGAGATGATGTAGGATTGTGTTGATGCAGTGCAGGAAAAAGCTAGGAAATGATCGCTCTCTGAAGTTGTCAATGCGGACCACACTCATTTTATGCAGCCGCAAAGACCTTTGTGCGGGGGCAAGAAATCAGTGCGGACCACACTGGTGATTTGACAAAAGTTGGGGTTCTCTGAAATTTACCACCATGGCCGCATTGCATTTTGTGCGGTCCGCGGTGGTCTATTGCGGCCGCATTACATTTTGTGCGGTCCGCAGTGGTAAATTGGTCAGTGCCCTATGGTTTTGAGCACCACGGACCGCGGTGCCATTTTGGGCGGTCCGCGGTGGGTAGGTAAGCTGGGGCCCAGGACCTTTTTCTATAAATAGGACTTGAGGCCCTATATTCAAACTTTTTGATCTCTTTACTCTCAGAACATAAAAGTTATTGTTCCTCTCTTTAATCTGCACGAAATTAACTGCTCAAGTTCATTACTCAGCATTTCATCTCATCTCTGGTAACATTAACTTCTTCTTAGTTGTTTAATTTGTTATTTTTTTTGAATTTTTATTTTCCTTAGTTCTTCTTCTTTCCCTGTCCATATTTCTTTTAACTTTGTAGCTTAGGTTAGTTAATTTTTGTTTAATGTAGGACTAGGTAGAATACACTGAACCAACACTTAGGGACTCATCAATAGGTGTAAAATTGGACTAAAATTGATCAAAACATGAACCCAAGGTTGGTATTGTTGTTGGGCGTTCAGTGCGGACCGCGGTGGATTTTGTGCGATCCACGGTGCCCCTGTATGGTCTGCAATGCTATTTTGTGCGGACCGCAATGACAAAGTCCTGAAAGCTGATCATTTGAGGACCGCGACCGCATTGGATTTTGTGCGGTTCATGGTGCCTCAATGCAAACCGCATTGCCATTTTGTGCGGTCTGTGGTGCATAGATTCAGAGAGTAGGTAGTCTGAACCCCATATTTGTGCGGACCGCAATGGATTTTGTGTGGTCCGCAATGGCCTCTTTGCGGCCGCACTGCATTTTGTGCGGTCCGCACTCTACAACTTTCTTTTTCTGCATCTTTGAAATTCAGTGTTCCTATTGATACTAACAAAGCATTAATGAATATTGTTTGCAGACAATGGTGAGATCAAGAGGAAAAGGTGGTAAACAAACAGGAAGAGGAGATTCCTCCCGGGGTGGGAAGCTAGCAATGATAAAATTAACCCCACAAGCCCGACAAAACATAAAAACATAAGGAAGGTTATAAAAGCTGCAGACAGGGCCATTGACCAGTCGGGAGTGAGTATGAGCCCTCCCCGGAGGCATCTTCAGATTCCGTGCCAAAGTTTGTTCCTGACTGGACGGAGAGGAATCGATTGAGAGATACACTTCCAACATCTCCCACTACCCAAGCCTCAGTTCATATATCTTCTGAGTTATCTAAGGTCTTAGTTAAAGGCAGTGGGGATGAGTACTCCACCTATCCTACAGCTTCATTATCCGGAGAGGGTGCAGTAGCAGAAGAAGAGGAAGAAGCAAAAGGGGGTGAGCCTCAAGTTGGTGGGGTAGAGCGGACTAGAAACCCGAAGGCATGGGAGGACCGGTTCGTCAGTAAGATTGCCTACCATAAATTCAGAGAGTGGTGGCCAGTAAAGAGGTTAATACTTGAGAGAAAAATTATCACCCAGGATCTTTTTCCTCACAATCCCACTTTGCTAAGGCAATTCAGAGAAAAAGCTGGATGGGACTACTTCATAGGGCAGGTGGATGAGCCAATGAGTATTTGGTGAACGAATTCTACCCCAACGTGTCCCACATCAAAAAGGGTACCACGGTCACCAAAGTGCGGAATTTGAAAGTGAAGTTTGATGGCAAGACCATCACTGACTATTTGGGCTTCACGGAGGAGGATGAGTCCCTGTGCTTGGACAAAATGAAGTTGGGTGAAGAAGCTCGTCTGTGGTTGGCGGAGTACTTGGCAATCCTAGGTACCACCCCCGAGTGGTTGACTGCGGGGGCGAAGATATTGAGGAGGACATTGAACTTCGAGGCGAAGGGGTGGGATACATTAGTATGCAGCAGGCTAGATCCTACCACCCATGACAACTCACTCCCAATTCATCAGGCGTTCTTAGTGGCATCCATCATGGCGGGGTACCCGATCAATTTCGGGAATGTGATATCTCGGGTCATTACACGGGTAGTGAATGAGGGTGACATGTCTTACCCATTCCCCAACTTCCTAACCATGTACCTGAAGGACCAAAATGTGGAGAAGTGCAAATTTGACGTGAAAGTTAAGGCAAAGGCACCTTTCTCGTGGTATAGCCTGCAGGGTGATGACAACCCTAAGGGCGAGCACTTTAAGGGAAAATCCACTACTTCAACTGGCCAGTCTAAAGAGCCAGTAGTGGTAGTGACTACTCCACAACCGATATGGCCCCAGGCCCATCCACTTCAGCAGATCCAGAGATACCCTCCACCACTGCCTATCCATTGACTGTCCACCATTTGAGCCAGACCCTCACCAGTATCAATAACTAGATGCAGACAGCTACTTCTAAGCTGTCTATATTATTTACTACGTGGCAGCTCAGTCAGCACCTCCTCCTCCACAGGTACCACAGTCCATTGAGGACACTCTCAAGGATCTTTTGGACAACCAGAAGAAGATCCTTGAGAACCATAAATTACTCACGGACGTTGTTGATTCACACAGAAAGGCTCTCAAGGAGCTTGCTAGTGAGGCAAAGAAGTTGAGGAAAACTCGGGCTTCCAAAGAGTCAATGATGGAGTTACGGATCGAGGTTGAGAGATTGAAGGCGGATCACCTGCCTTTGGATTTGCTACTCCATGACCCAGCACCAGCAGCCCATCCCCAGCCAGAGCAGCCTGAGAGGCCTCCTAAGAGGAAGAGTGTGATCCCCAGTCCGATGATGTAGTCATTCAGTTGGCAGACCCACCGGAGACGTCCTCCAGTCAGCCTCAGGATGCAGCCCAGGAGCCAGTCCATGCCCAGGTCCCAGCAGTAGAGCCATAGATCACAGGGAGCCAGTCTCAGGTTCCTGAGCATAGGGAGGACCCAGGGGCCCAGAGAGAGGACCCCATGCAGACGGACTGCCCATAGGGAGTTCTTTTTCCTCTTTCCTCTATTTTTGTGCTTATTTTGCTTAGTTGGCATTGAGGACAATGCCAGCTTTCATTTGAGGGGGTAGGCTCTATTTGGATTTGGATGACTCTATATATATATGACAGATTTTATGATTTCTTTCTTTCCTTTTATCTTTGGTATGTATATAATTTCAGCATTTCATTATATTTTTCGTACTTTTTACCTTAGGTCTATATATAAAAGTTACGTTTCATTGTATATATTCATCTCCCCTATTGTATATTCGATTAAATCTCCTCTTGTACATATTCATTCTACTTTCCGCATTTTTCCTTTTCTTAGCTTCTTATTTTATATTCGTAGCTTCTTATTTTGATTTTTGCAATAAGTCTTTGGTTTTCTTAATGTCATGGTTCTTTCCAAAGGTGGAATATGTATGAACCGGGTGGCTCTTCCCGATGATGGATGACATAAAAACCTTCTTAAGGGTTTGAGACTGTTTTTTTTTTTCTTTTTTGCTTTTCAGTGGTAAGGGTGCCTCAAGCAAAGCTTCACTTGGACCTAACACATTTGTCTTTGATCCTATGGTCAAAAATAAATCGTGGTGTATAGGATGGTGAAAGTTGTGACCTTCAGACTCTTGTGTTGGCCGATAATTATCAAGTGGTTTTTTGGGACCATTGTGTGCTCAAATCTTATCTAAGGTTATTGTGGACCCCCGACTCTGTGTCTTTAGCGGTCCCATAGCTTGTGTGGTGAGAAATTGCATTACAAGCCCAAGTATCGAGCCATTGATCTTGAACTTGCCTTTTTCTCTTCAAGAACCATGATACAAGCCTTTACCCATTCTAAAGATACCCTCTCTTGGCACCCGATCTTTCTTTAGCACATGGCAAAAGTATAAGTTTGGGGGAGATACGAGGATTGCAACAAAGTGGTAAAAAGGTACAAAATGAAGAAAAGAAAAGGCAATAAAAAATAAAGAAAAACAAAAGGACAAAAAGAATGTTCAATGTAGAAATGAATAAAGGGATTCAATAAAAGCAAAGAATGAAAGGTGTGGAAAGTTGAAAAAGGAGAAAATATTTGAAATGAAAAAAAAAAGTGACAGTGTGTCTCTCTAACCCCTTAGAAAGAAGTAAAATGACTTAAAAAGGCATGTGAATGTGCGCCAAAATTAAGCAAAAGAAGTGCTAAAGAGAAGATGGAACCTACTTAGACAAAACATTTCCTACCCTGAACCAAAAGCCTCCAATATGTCTCCACAAAAGTCCTATATGATCTTGAGTTGAATGAAACTTTCATTAGTGGTGACTTACAAAAGGGGCAAGCATATGATACTTAGAGTCGGACTTGTGACTTTTCCTTAAGAGAGATGAGTGTAGTTCCATTAACCTCGTTTTGAGTGCCACTATCCTAAAGGTAAGGGTATGCTTAGGCAAAGTTGAGGATGTGTGAGTTTGGGTTCCACAATGACCAAAGTAATAGAAAGAGTTTCTTTGATGTGTTGAGTCAAATCTTGATGCTCTTGTGTCGCACTAAATCCATGGTGTTTAAAAAAAGTGAATGTTGTTAATGATTCATTAAAATTGAGGGCAATTATTAGTCCCAATTGATGCTAGATGAGGTCACTTTAGGTCGGCTGAATTTTCTAGGATTGACTCTTAAAGGGTGGGTCTTATTTAGTTTGCTTGAGTACAAGCAAAAGCTTAAGGTTGGTGGAGTTGATAACTAGGGATTATGATGCATTTTACACTCCTTCTTGCTTAAGTTTTGATTAGAAATGTGTACAAAATAGTCTCAAAGACTCACAAGTTGTACTTGATTGCATGTTTGATCAACAAGGTGTCAAAAACCAGCTCAAAAAGGAGTGAAACTTACACAAGTACCAAGACCAAGCTCAGTCAAACAGGGACAATGCGGCCGCACACCATTTTGTACGGTCCGCAAAGATGAAGATCAGAGAGTATGCTTCTCAGTCAGCCAGGCAATGCAGCCGTAAAGGACTTTGTGCGGTCCGCATTGATTCTACTGCGGCCACACTTGATTTCGCGCGGTCCGCAAAGCCAAAGTTCAGAGAGGTGACATTTTGGGGAACCTGGTCAATGCGGTCCGTGGTCTATTTTGTGCGGACCGCAATAGAAGCCACCGCGGCTGCGGTGCATTTTGTGCAGTCCGCGATGGCCAACTTCAGAGAGTAGATTAGTCAAGCTAAGAGCCTTAGTACGGTCGCACTCGATTTTGTGCGGTCTGCACTAGCCCCGCAGAGGTATTTTTGTCCGAAATTTTTAGCCTAGTATAAATAGTTTCTTTTCATTTTTAGGTCATCAGATAGTTTTGGACGTAGAGTTGCGCTCGTGAATTCTTCTCTTTTACCATTTTGAGTAATTTTAGCTTAGTTTCAACATTGAATCTTCAAGTTTTATTTAGTAATTAATTATTATGGGTTTTTCTTCATCTATTTCTTTATTTTCTTCTATAATTATTAGTAGCTAGACCCATTAGCTAGGGTTGTGGTTCAACTCTAGTGTGGGTAATTGATATATCTTGTGTTTTGATGCTTGATTGTCTATGGGTGTTTGATATTTGGACTAATTTAGGGATTTAATATTGAATTAGTGGTTGCAAACACTAGTTTATGCCTAGTAGACTTTGGCTCTTCTAGAGAAAGAGAGCCTAAGTCCATGAAATTGGTCCAACAAGGAATTAGGGCATATTCAAGAGATTGATAGCCCCAATTAAAAGGTTAAACCTAGAGATAGTAATACCCGGCTTGAACCTCAATTGCTTGCACAAATTTGCATACCTAATTGGTCTTGAGAAAGTCAATTCGGGCAAAATCACTCGAACTACCAAGAGGTATAAAGTGAGTAGAATCGTGCAATGGTTATATCATACTCCCCAAATGTGACAATCTAGCCTTGGACTCAAGAATCTGTTAATTGACCACCTAGGAGAAAGTCACTACCCTAGTGCCTTTTATCTATTTGAACAAATTGCAATAGTTTAATCTTAGCTTTACTTAGCCTAATTTAGCATCGTGGTAGTATAAAATTAGAAGTAAAATCAAAACCAACAATATTTAGAAGTGTAATTAGGAACAATTACACAACTCCCATTTAGATAGAAACTCAACTCTAATATTTAGATCCCTGTGGAAATCGATCCCGACCATCTCGGGTAAAAGCTGTTTCGACCTCTCTTGCTACTTCATATTAGTACAGGGTTAGCCTCGATCACCTGCCTCTATCATGACTCATTGATGCTTGTGGACCTTGCTCGGGGGGGCATACTGATGCTGAAGAACCAGCTACAGATCCCGTTGGGTGAGCTATGCTTGCATCGCCTCTCGTCGGACAATCCCTCATAACATGGCCCGAATAATCACAAGTATAACAAACACCCAATCCCATACGACACTGCCCGGTATGCTGCTTACCACATTAAGCACATCATGGAAAGGACGGCCTCATCTGACTTGACTCACCCCTATATTGAGAACTTGAGGCCCTGAAATTCTGACCAGACCCTGTATATGTGGAATGATCTAATCTCTTACCGCCAAACTGAGGGGTGCACTAGCCGATAGCTGGGCTGGATACCTCGAGTACTGTTGCCTCTGACCACCTCGAAACTCACCAGAAGGACCCGAAGACCTCGCTCTCTTATTCTGGGCCCTATCATGCTCATGATCCATCCTCTACTTTTGCTTACAGTCCTCTACACCATGAGCGTATGCCTGAATATGAGAAATATCCTTGTCCGACTGAAGTGAGATCGACATATAATCGTTAAGCAAGTGCGGCTCTAATCCCATCACGAACCGGTGAACCCAATCCTCCATCTTAGATACAATAGTGGGAGCATACCTAGCCAATAAATCAAACTGAATAATCTATTCCTGAACACTCATGTTACCCTGCCGAAGGGCCAAAAACCTATCAACTCTGGCCCGTCTAAGCTCTAGTGGTAGATAATGACGAAGAAAAGCTTCTGTAAACTCTTGCCATACTGCTGGAGGGGCATCCTCACCTCTGGACAATTCCCAAGAATCGTACCAACTAACTGCAACATCTTGGAGCCTATAGGAAGCTAGCTCAACTGACTAAGTCACAATGACCTACATTATCCTTAACGTCTTCTGCATTCTATCAATAAATACCTAAGGGTCCTCGTTTGGATATGCCCTAGTGAATATCGGAGGGTCTAAATTAATGAAGTCACGAACCCTCGCACTGACAGACCTATCTGCATGAACAATACCTACTTCCTGACGCCGAGCCTGTGCGACTACTAATCGGGTTAATAGCTGAATATCATCTCTCATCTCCTAACCCGGTGCTGGCTGAGGAGCTAGACGTACAGGGGCGGGCGCTGAAGTTGGTGTCCCTCAGAAGGAAAGGGCGGGGTATGTGAAGTCTCAGATAGAATCTCACTATGAGACTCTCCCCGAACCCTGGTAACTCGTGCCGTTCGACTAGTAGTCTTGCCAGCCATGAACTTTCCCTTCTAGGCGGTAGTAGTTTTTGGAGGCATCGCTGAACATATAACATTTCGTTAGGAACATAAATTCTTATATTGCATGATCTAAGATAAGAAGAGATGATAACATCCTATATGTCATATAGTCTCTTATCTATAAGTGTGGTGCACAACACACCCATAAACAAGACTCTACTAGACACGGTCTGTAGACAACCCTAGGACAGAACTGCTCTGATACCACTTTTGTCACGACCCAAACCGATGGGCTGCGACGAGTGTCCGAGTCCTACCTTTTAAACACCCTTAAGCATGCGACTAAGATATAAACATGAATAATATCTGATGATTATGAGAGTATCATACGCGAGGAAAACCTGTCCAAAAGACGTATACATATACGTGCGGATTACAGTGGGCTAGCCGACAAGGCCTCGATAGAAAACTATATACCCAAACTAAAAGCCTGCAAGGCCACATACTATCCAACTGTACATAAATGTCTACAGAGCTCCAATAGAAATACAACTGTATAAAGATGGGACTGAGCCATATATATATATATATAAGCATATCGTACCAAAATTAAAAGCAGCTCCGGATCAAGTGGAGTACGCCAACTCTCGCTAATCAAGGATCCTAACAAAGGGGACCGTCAGCTTGACTACTTGTACCTGCGGGCATGAAATGCAGGCCCTGTGACATAGGGAGTCAGTACGAAAAATGTACTGAGTATGTAAGGCATGAAAATCAGTACGTAAAAGACATAGATGAAATATGGAATAAAGAGATCCAACTATAAATCTGTATAACTTTGTAAATTCTGAAACATTTATAATGTCATACACGTGCATATAAATTTCGTGTCATGCATGGGTATAGGTGTACATAACATCATCAAGCAACTGGGGCATCCCATCATATCATCTCGGCCACTGTGGGCAACATCATCAGTATATACCAACTGATCAAGTGGTGGTGCGTATATAACGCCGTAACCTTTTTTCCATATCCCATATACATAAATATATATATATATATACGCATATATAATGTCATCTGGTCATGAGTCAATGTACATGCATAAATAAATAAAATACATGAAAATATGTTAAAAATCTCAATATTCTTTTCGGATAAGCTTTATCAACTGCGTATTATTTTGAGACCCATGAACAGAAGATATAATAATATGTCACACGGGGAATCAAGAACATAGAGACCCCTAATATTTCTATGAATAGAGTCGTTTATGAAAACTATGCATTTGCTCGTTTCTTCTGTATAACTTGGACCATGCCAAAAAGAAAGAAGGGATGACTTTAACATACCTAGAGTAGGGAAAACTCCGTATAATATTCTTGACGGAGATTGTACCGTACTCTTTTAGAACCGCAAAATTTTACATTGCTACGATTCTAACAAATTCTCGTTGGAATTGAATTTGCTGCAAGAATTTCGTTGGAAATTATGCTGGATGGAGGTTGAATCGTAAGGTTTCATAAAACCAATTCTTGTTTGACAGTATCTTGTATAGAATTGAAGAACTAAATTTTGGTAATGTTAAAAACTAGGCTTTATGAGTGTTACACTTGTAAATGCCTTATAATCCTTAAATGGCCACTAAGCCACTATGACTAAGAGTCATAGGCTACATTAAGTGGCCTGCTGCCGCATGGGGAGGTGGGGGTGGGTATTATTAAATCTTTATATTAGGTAATGTTCTGTTACTCGATAATTAACCAATTATCCGTATAATTAAGATTTATCTCAAATTACCTAAAAATATTACTTATTTTTAATATATTTTATACATCATATTATCACGGTCATATGTTATCTGGTATAGTACTAGTTCATAGTTATCAGGTATTATCGCTCGACCCGTATTTTATCCCAAATCGGTAACCTTCAACGAAACTCGTTTTCTTTAATTCAACAACAACAACAACAACAACAACAATCCAGTAAAATCTCACAAGTGGGGTCTGGGGAGGGTAGTGTGTACGCAGACCTTACCCCTATCCCGAAGGGGTAGAGAAGCTGTTTCCAAAAGACCCTCGGCTCAAGATAATAAAAAGACAAAATGAGAGAATATTAGATTCACCACGGAGATCATAGGGAAAAAGGAACATAAAATGCAGAAGAAAAATGCAAAGCAAAAATGATGGCTAGTAAATCGATCCTGCGTCGAAAATAGAAAATAGTAAGACACGACATTGCCCCTAGCTATCTTAGACAAAACCCCACCGGACTAGGCTTACAAAGGTACAAAGTAACGCAAGACTCAACTACCTCGTTTTCTTTAATTCGTGTACCTTTTATCCTTCATGACACTTACTTCTCACTTGTTATAAATAGAGTAAATACGTTAACCTCAAGATAATCTCATCTCGAGTCTACGTCGATTAACTGAAGACGAAACTTTTAATGTACGAAAACGGGAGAGGTAATATATTTATCATTTTTTTCTTCATAAAATAGTAAATAATATTATTATATAAACCCGTAAATAGATAAATATCCGTGCAATAATATGAAAACAAATCAGTAATAATATAATTAATATTTTGAAATTTTACCTGAATTGTGCACAAATGATGATTTCATATATGCAGTGTTTGTGCACAATTCCATTTGAATACTGTTCGTAACAATTGGCAGCATTTGTGAGAATGCTGAAATCTGCTAGCATAGTTGGATCAAATAGAAATTTTGAAAATAATGGATTTTTAATTGAGAAGATCTTGGTGATGGAGTTAAGGGCAATAATTTTTTTTTAAAAGGTATGGGTTTTGGGGGTTAGGTATTTTCTAGGAATAAAATTAATAGTATCTCTTGAAATTTAAATGTTAAATTAAATTTGTAGGAATTTTGCTGCTTGGATAATTTTATAGATTTTCATATTGATAGTTACAAAATTACATCCAACTTTCACATAACTTAGCAACAAAAATCATAAATAAATTATAAAAAAAAACTTCAACGTCTGTCTAATATAATTAGAAATACCGCATTTCACAATCATATTCCCAAATTAACCATACTAATTTTAAACTAACTAATTTTATTACATTATTAATTACGTATCTCATACTAATATTATCAATTGTCTTAAGCAACGCCACATAACTTATTATTAGGCTGTCACTTGGCATAATATGGATTTTAATAGAAGAAACTGCATAAATAACTTTTTTTGGGTGTAAACGATAGATTACATTAATTAAAAGTTTGCGTACATGTGTTGGTGCTCATGCACCCTAGTACATACAGAGACATTAGTTACGGTATCAGCTAAGTTGGAGTTGTCGTCCCTAATACTAACATGTTGACGACCCCCAGTACTGCAAGCGGTTGGTGCTGCCTTAACAGTAGTCAAAATAGTAGGGTGAAAAGTGTCTGGAGCTATCAAGTTACAAACAAAACATAGTTGGGTATTTTGATAGTTTGTTTCCCGTGCTCATAGGATTGAAACAATGCATTGAGTAGTGGCTCCTAGTTGATCTGCCTACAACTGACTGGACACAAAAAGTGGTAGTTCAACAAAAATTTGTAGAGCAACATCGTATTGAATCCTACTTCCTAACTTTGCAAGTTGATCCGCTATGCCATTTTGTTTCCTGTACGCATGTAGAACTACTGGATCATGTAGCATCCTGAGGAGGTGCTTGCAATCAGAAATCATATTAGTATATCTAATGTTGTTTGTAGCTAATAGTGTTATTACCTCCTGCGCATCAATTTCCACTTCCAGTGGTAATAGTTGTATTTGGACTGCTAGACTTAGTCCTCGTATGAGTGCCTGCAACTCTGTTGTGATACAATGTGAATGTGTGATACAAGCACCTAGGTGGTTTCGAATGACTCCTCTGATGCCATCCGTATCAGTGTTACATGGGGTTGCACCATCCGTATTTAATTTGTAAAAATTTGATTTGGGTGGTATCGATCTAAGGTTTAGACATACCTTATTAGGTTGCGTGGTTTGTGATGCAGCCATGTATGCAAATTCAATAGCTTGATGTAACATAAAATTTGGACTAGTTGTTAGGAATGTGTGGTCGTAGAGATTGCGATTATGGGTAAGCCAGATATTCCATAGACTTAATGGTATAAAAGTGTGAGGGTTCAATTTATGTGGGAAGTGAAGTGCCTTTGAATGTATGAGTGGGTGTAGCCAAAGCTTAGGTGAATCCATTGTTGAAAGGTTATTGATGTAACCCTAGATTCCTTTGGAATCCCAATATTGTTGAGAATTAGGGCATGTTAGAAAAATGTGATTTAGTGTTTTATTGGCAGCCGTACAGGTAGAACAATTTGCTACTGTTGATATGCCAATAGATTTGAGGTAATGGCGTGTAGGTAGTCTATTATGTTGGAGGAGCCAAAGTAATGTTTTGATTTTGGTTGGATTGGCAATATCTGGATGAGGAGCTGGACGTACAGGGGCGGGCGCTGAAGTTGGTGCCCCTCAGAACTCCTCTGGAAAGGGCGGGGCATGTGAAGTCTAAGATAGAATCTCACTATGAGACTCTCCCCGAGCCCTGGTAACTCATGGCGGTCGACTAGTAGTCTCGCCAGCCGCGAACTTTCCCTTCTAGGCGGCTGTAGTTTTTGGCGCTGAACATATAATATTTCGTTAGGAACATAAATTCTTATATTGCACGATCTAAAATAAGAAGAGATGATAACATCCTATATGTCCTGTAGTCTCTTGTCTATAAGTGTGGTGCACAACACACTCATAAACAAGACTCTACTAGATACGGTCTATAGACAACCATAGGACAGAACTGCTCTGATACCACTTTTGTCACGACCCAAACCGATGGGTTGCGACGAGTGTCTGAGTCCTACCTTTCGAATACCCTTAAGCATGCGACTAAGATATAAACATGAATAATATCTACTGAATTATGAGAATAATATACGCGAGGAAAACCTGTCCAAAAGACATATACATATACGTGCAGATTACAGCGGGCGAGCCGACAAGGCCGTGATAGACAACTATGTACCCAAACTAAAAGTCGACAAGGCCACATACTATCCAACTGTACATAAATGTCTACAGATCTCCAATAGAAATACAACTGTACAAAGACGGGACTGAGCCATATATATATAAGCATATCGTACCAAAATTAAAAGCAGCTCCGGATCAAGTGGAGCACGCCAACTCTCGCTAATCAAGGGTCCTAACAAAGGGGACCGTCAGCTTGCCTATCTGCACCTGCGGGCATGAAATGCAGGTCACGTGACATAGGGCGTCAGTACGAAAAATGTACTGAGTATGTAAGGCATGAAAATCAGTACGTAAAAGACATAGATGAAATATGGAATAAAGAGATCCAATTGTAAATCTGTATAACTTTGTAAATTCTGATACATTTATAATGTCATGCATGTGCATATAAATGTCGTGTCATGTATGGGTATAGTTGTACATAACATCATCAAGCAATTGAGGGCATCCTATCATATCATCTTGGCCATTGTGGACAACATCATCAGTATATACTAACTGATCAGGTGGTGGTATGTATATAACGTCGTAACCTTTTTCTCATATCCCATATACATAAATATATATATATATATATATATACGCATATATAATGTCATCTGGTCATGGGTCAATGTACATGCATAAATGAATAAAATATATGAAAATATGTTAAAAATCTCAATATTCTTTTCGGATAAGCTTTATCAACTGCATATTATTTTGAGACCCATGAACAGAAGATATAATAATATGTCACATGGGGAATCAAGAACACAGAGACCCCTAATATTTCTATGAATAGAGTCGTTTATGAAAACTGTGCATTTGCTTGTTTCTTCTGTATAACTTGGATCATGCCAAAAAGAAAGAAGGGATGGCTTTAACATACCTAGAGTAGGAAAAATTCCGTATAATATTTTTGGCGAAGATTGCACCGTACTCTTTTAAAATCGCAAAATTTTACGTTGCTACGATTCTAACAAATTCTCGTTGGAATTGAATTTAGTTGGAAATTATGCTGGATGGTGGTTGAATCGTAAGGTTTCATAAAACCAATTCTTGTTTGACAGTATCTTGTATAGAATTGAAGAATTAAATTTTGGTAATGTTAAAAACTAGGCTTTATGAGTGTTACACTTGTAAATGCCTTATAATCCTTAAATGGCCACTAAGCCACTGTGACTAAGAGTCATAGGCCACATTAAGTGGCATGCTGCCACATGGGGAGGTGGGGGTGGGTATTATTAAATCTTTATCCATTTGTTAGGTGATTAAGTAATGTCTTGTTACCCGATAATTAATCAATTATCCGTATAATTAAGAATTATCTCAAATTACCTAAAAAATTACTTATTTTTAATATACTTTATACATCATATTATCACGGTCATATGCTACCTTGTATGGTACTAGTTTATAGTTATCGGATATTATCGCTCACCCGTATTTTATCCCAAATCGGTAACCTTCAGCGAAACCCGTTTTCTTTAATTCAACACCAACAACAACAACAATCCAGTAAAATCCCACAAGTGGGGTCTGGGGAGGGTAGTGTGTACGCAGACCTTACCCCTACCCCGAAGGGGTAGAGAGGCTGTTTCCGAAAGACCCTCGGCTCAAGATAATAAAAAGACAAAAGGAGAGAATATTAGATTCACCAAGGAGATCATAGGGAAACAACAACAACAACAACAACAACCCAGTGTAATCCCACTAGTGGGGTCTGGGGAGGGTAGTGTGTACGCAGACCTTACTCCTACCCCGAAGGAGTAGAGAGGTTGTTTCCGAAAGACCATCGGCTCAATAAGACAAAAGGACAAAAGAAAACAATATTAGTAACACCACGGAAACAATATGAAAGAAATATATATATATATATATATATATATATATATGAAAAATAAGAACAACATGAAATCAAGAGGAATGATACCAAGCAAAAGCAAAATAGTATCCTTACCAAACTAGTCCCCCAAAGTTATGACATAAGACAATACTCAGCTACCTCCTAGCCTACAACCTTAATACTCAACCTCCACATATTCCTATCAAGAGGAGATCATAGGGAAAAAGGAACATAAAATGCAGAAGAAAAATGCAAAGCAAAAATAATGGCTAGTAAATGGATCCTGCGTCGAAAATAGAAAATAGTAAGACACGACATTGCCCCTAGCTATCTTAGACAAAACCCTACCGGATTAGGCTTACAAAGGTACAAAGTAACGCAAGACTCAACTACCTCGTTTTCTTTAATTCGTGTACCTTTTATCCTTCATGACACTTACTTCTCGCTTGTTATAAATAGAGTAAATATGTTAACCTCAAGATAATCTCATCCCGAGTCTACGTCGATTAACTGAAGACGAAACTTTTAATGTACGAAAACGGGAGATGTAACATATTTATCATTTTTTTCTTCATGAAATAGTAAATAATATTATTATATAAACCCGTAAACTGATAAATATTCGTGCAATAATATGAAAACAAATAAGTAATAATATAATTAATAGATTAAAAATTTACCTGAATTGTGCACAAATGTTGATTTGATATATGCAGTATTTGTACACAATTCCATTTGAATATTGTTCGTAACAATTGGCAGCATTTCTGAGAATGCTGAAATCTGCTGGCATAGTTGGATCAAATAGAAATTTTGAGAATAATGGATTTTTAATTGAGAAGATCTTGGTGATGGATTTAAGGGCAATAATTTATTTTTTAAAAGAAGGTTTTGGGGTTAGGTATTTTCTAGGAACAAAGTTAATAGTATCTCTTGAAATTTAAATGTTAAATTAAATTTGTAGGAATTTTGCTGCTTGGATAATTTTATAGATTTTCATATTGATAGTTACAAAAGTACATCCAACTTTCACATAACTTAGCAACAAAAATCATAAATAAATTATAAAAAAAAGCTTCAACATCTGTCTAATATAATTAGAAATGCCGCATTTCACAATCATATTCCCAAATTAACCATACTAATTTTAAACTAACTAATTTTATTACATTATTAATTACGTATCTCATCCTAATATTATCAATTGTCTTAAGCAATGTCACATAACTTATTATTAGGTTGTCACTTGGCATAATATGGATCTTAAAAGAAGAAACTGCATAAATAATTTTTTTTGGGTGTAAACGATAGATTACATTAATTAAAAGTTTGCGTACATGTGTTGGTGCTCATGCACCCTAGTACATACAGAGACATTAGTCACGGTATCAGCTAAGTTAGAGTTGTCGTCCCTAATACTAACATGTTGACGACCCCCAGTACTGCAAGTGGTTGGTGCTGCCTTAACAGTAGTCAAAATAGTAGGGTGAAAAGTGTCTGGAGCTATCAAGTTACAAACAAAACATAGTCGGGTATTCTGATAGTTTGGTTCCCGTGCTCATAGGATTGAAACAATGCATTGAGTAGTGGCTCCTAGTTGATCTGCCTGCAACTGACTGGACACAAAAAGTGGCGGTTCAACAAATATTTGTAGAGCAGCATCGCATTGCATCCTACTGCCTAACTTTGCAAGTTGATCTGCTATGCCATTTTGTTCCCTGTACGCATGTAGAACTATTGGATCATGTAGCATCCTGAGGAAGTGCTTGCAATCAGAAATCATATTAGTATATCTAATGTTGTCTGTAGCTAATAGTATTATTACCTCCTGCGCATCAATTTCCACTTCTAGTGGCAATAGTTGCATTTGTACTGCTAGATTTAGTCCTCGTATGAGTGCATGCAACTCTGCTGTGATACAATGTAAATGTGTGACTGGGCCAGCAAAACCCACAATACAAGCACCTAGGTGGTTTCGAATGACTCCTCTGATGTCATCTGTATCAGTGTTACATAGGGTTGCACCATCCGTATTTAATTTGTAAAAATTTGGTTTGGGTGGTATCGATCTAAGGTTTAGACATACCTTATTAGGTTGTGTGGTTTGTGATGCAGCCATGTATGCAAATTCAATAGCTTGATGTAACATAAAATTTGGACTAGTTGTTAGGGATGTATGGTCGTAGAGATTGTGATTATGGGTAAGCCAGATATTCCATAGACTTAATAGTATAAAAGTGTGAGGGTTCAATTTATGTGGGAAGTGAAGTGCCTTTGAATGTATGAGTGGGTGTAGCCAAAGCTTAGGTGAATCCATTGTTGAAAGGTTATTGATGTAACCCTAGATTCCTTTGGAATCCCAATATTGTTGAGAATTAGGGCATGTTAGAAAAATGTGATTTAGAGTTTCATTGGCAACCGTACAGGTAGAACAATTTGCTATTGTTGATATGCCAATAGAATTGAGGTAATGGCGTGTAGGTAGTCTATTATGTTGGAGGAGCCAAAGGAATGTTTTGATTTTTGGTTGGATTGGCAATATCCAAATCCATCTAAAAAGGTTGTGCGTAGGAGTGATGTGAGAGTCGTTATTAGCTAGGGCTTTATACATAGGTTGGATAGTAAACTGTCTGTTGTTAGTAAGGGCCCAAATAGTTGGTCTGATTGGTGTGTGTTTATCGAAAGGTAGTGCTTGTTGATAGTATTTTTTAAGTTTGGAGGAATATCAAAAGGTATATTGGCCCAATTCCATCCATGTGAGGTTAGGATAGTAGAAAGTTTAAAGGTTTGATGAAACTGTGACAGAGGTCCTTGGATTAGAGAGCACAAAAGCGTCCCTGATTTAATCCAGGAGTCTGGCCATAAGTTAATCTTGTGCCATGTTTCAATTCTCTACTGGAGACCAAGTTGACAATGTTCCACCCTTTGAGAATATTTCGCCAAGTTGGCGAGTGATTAGTGATGGATGTTACGGGGGTATTTACGTAATAAAGTCTTAGCCCAAAGATAATGAGGGGTTTAAAAAATCCTTCAAGTCAAGCTAGCAAGCAAAGCGTTATTCTTAGTTCTAAGTGTTTGAACAATCCTCCCCTATCCATGGCGGTTGTAATTTGCTTTATTGTAAGAGATGTAATTTTTTTCTTGTAGCAATTGTACCCCAAAGGAAGTTGGTTGGTACTGTTCCATTTTATTAATGATACTTGTTGGAATATGGATGTGTTGCATAACATGGTTGGGGGAGCGTATTCAGGATTGATTTGACGAGAGTAGTTCTCCCTGCCATGGTCATAAATTTTGTTTTCCGTCCAGCTAACTGATTTTTATAGAAATTGAAAGTCACTCATTTTGGGACGGGAATGAAATATAGGGAAGTCTAAATATTTACGAAAAGAGTTCCCTGCCGTGATTGGGAATGATTGAAGAACAAAGTTCTTATTATTTTGGGAGCAATTTTTTTAGAAAAAGATCATGGATTTTTGGAAATTTATTTTTTGCCCGGAATTCTTAGTAAAGTGGTCGATTACATCTATGATCGCATGATAACTTTTGGTAATGATCTTAAAAAGCAGAATTATGTCATCTGCAAAGAATAGATGTGCAAGTTCGGGGCCAGTTTTCGAAAGATGGATAGGTTGCCAGTTGAGATAGTCCATTGATATAGTACTACTACGCGAGAATATTTCCATATACATTATGAAGAGGTAAGATGACAAAGGATCCCCCTGACGAATAGTTCGAGAAGGGTTAAAACAGGAATTGCGGGTTCCATTTATTAGAATGGAAGTAGAAGTAGTAGTAATACAGGACATGATTAAATACAAACTTAACTAATTCCTGAATCCAAGGACGATTTATTCATTAAAAAGAATAAGCATAGCAAATCGTAACTTTATGAACAACATAATATTAAAAGAGGATGATAAATGGAACTAAGAAAGAGGTTCTTTTTTATCAGGTTGAGAAATATATAATATAACCTTCTCTTGACCTTGGTCTTGCCCAAAGTTCTTGAAAATAGCCTTCCCCTTTCAATTGCTATTCTTCCAAGTTCTTTAATCTAACTGAGGACTTACATATAGTCCTATCACAAAAAGATAACTGCACATAAAATTAAGTTCACTTTAGTTTAGTTCTTCGTGGATCCAAATACCTATTTTAACAACATTAGCGAGCACTCCTTATTGATGAAGTTAGAGTTCCTACAACATATTTAGTGTCGATGGTTTAGTTCCTACAATATATTTAGTGTCAATGGTTTGTTGAGGCTGCTATTCCTAAATCACATATCAAAAATAACAAACTCTTGCAGAAGACACTGCTACATTCTCCGGTGCTTATACACCAAACGGTGATGCATCAGTCAAATGTGAACCTGTCCAGTTATTTGTGCTCTTTGGAGCCAGTTGTTTATGTAACCGATAGGTTGCCAGTTGACATAGTTGTGGGGTTGAACTTTCGGGTGATCTATTATTTTATATAAAATGTATCAGTATTTTTATAAAAAAAAATTATCTACATAATATGGAATAAGCAATGATACATAATTTAATTTTTGAAAATTTAAATTAAAAAAAAAAACAATCATTACTTGACGTAACTAACTTTGTCCTAAAATTGTCAAGTGATTTTTTATTATGATGTCACTTGGCTTACTATGGTGTCTTTGTCTCTCCTTTTATTACACATAGAAGATAGATAGACATAGATATATAAATAGATATTGATATAGATATAGACTATCATATTAGGAATAAACTACTCCCAAATTCAAATTAAAAGTTTTTTTATTTTTTATTTTAAATAATTTTAAAACTCCAACTTAAAACTACTCCTCCATTTGAATTGGTAGTTTTTTTTTATTATTATATATTTTCATTTTTATAGATAATCATAAAATATCTATATTTATTAATTCAAAATTTAAAATTCAAAAAAAAAAATTAGTTAGAAAGGTAGTTTATTTTGTCTTAACAATGCCACTTAGCTTTT
The DNA here is from genome assembly GCF_000393655.2 of Nicotiana sylvestris. NCBI lineage: Eukaryota > Viridiplantae > Streptophyta > Magnoliopsida > Solanales > Solanaceae > Nicotiana > Nicotiana sylvestris. Next base: position 190,005,174 of record NC_091059.1, read on the forward strand.
TCTGGTTATGCCACTTGTCTTAATATGGTGTTTTTGCCTCTACTTTTATTATATATAGATTTTTGTGTTCCAGTTTTCTTCATTCTTCATCCATGAAAATTAATTAAATTTTAATTAATGTTTACATTTTAGAGTTTTCGTCCAACCTAGGAATCTATACATAAACTACTTATAGGGAATTGAAGTTAAGATGCTATTGACCCGGATACAATCTATCTGATTAAAAAAAACAAATAACTTTATTTTTATTCAATTTTGAGCATTACCTCTGTAGGTAAAGAAATTAATGAATTAACTAGTGATGCCAACGTCATCATTGAATTATTTTTTCCATAACCGTGGAATACTGTTCCGGATTCTAATATATATTGAGTGAAATTGTTAATACAACGGATTTGAACTAAAGCTACTACGGGTTCAGGCGAATCCGTAACGGCTGTTGTGGCTTTTCTTTTTTATCATAAACTAAACAACGGAAGAACAAAGAACTTGCATCTTTGATATTGCTACAACATGCTCAATTTACATAGCCACTTGCTGGCATAACAACACCAAAAATTTGGATAAACGTCATTTGTTAAACTGTTTTTCTATAAATACATGCTAAACACTATTCTCATACACAGACCTTAAGCCCATAAAAAAATGGATGGACCGAGTTATGTAATAATGAGATTATACCCCATAGCCGTATATAGATTTATACTAAAAACCAAAGTGCGGGTGAACATTGTCATCTCTTAACATTTGCTCTTGAACTTCCTTTGAGCTTTAAGGTCCACCACAATCACAGATATATTGTCTTTGCTACCTTTTTGAAGAGCCATCGTCGAGAGATACTCTGCTGCTGCTTGTGCAGCAGGATCAACTCCTTGGCCCCTTTCCGGCAGAGGATTAGTCCCATTCTTTTTGTGCCATAGCAGAATTCGTCGTCTAGCTACTTCACAAGCTTCCTCATTTGACATGACATCCCACAACCCGTCACTAGCTAAAACTAGGCATTCGTCTTCTCTGGCTCGTGGTACAAACATAATTTCTGGTTCGGGTATAATCCATGGTTTCAAGTATCTGTCACCTGAGGATAAAAAAAGGGGTATACACGAATAAAAAATTGACTACCAAAATGATGAATATGCATTGTGATTATCAGACATCGCATAAGGTGGCAACCATTTCCACAAACAAATCAAGTTTTGTTTGGTAGAAATTGTGACGATAATCAGGATTCAAGAGCATAATTTGACTCAACAGGATGATATGGAAGAGACTGCAGAACGACATGACACCTTGACATATACTCAATATAAAAATCAAGTCAAACATTTACTCTTAATGACGACACAAATCAAGTTAGACATACTTTCGAGATTGCAGAGGTAGGGCCATAGAAGGATAAATGTCTTTGCTCATTCCCAAATTGTATTCCTAGATTTTATTGATCACGGGAGTACTTACTGATGGCAATCAGAGAAATGCCTGTTTATACTGTTATATACGTTTCTATGAGATGTTCCCAAAAATTTCCTTATGTTATCCTGTCCACTAGAAGTGAGAATTTGGAAAGGCAAAAACAACTACTACTACGCCTCAATCCCAAGCTAAGTTGGGGTCGGCGATATGAATCCTCACTATCCATGAGGCTCTACTTAGATCCAACCCGATATTTAAAAAATTTAAGTTCTCTAGACTAGTTTTCCCTACGTTTTCTACTGGCATAATAATCTCTGACAAGAAGACACCTAGGCAACATTGAACCTAAAATAACATAACAAAGCGCAGAAAACATCTTCTGTAACAGCAGCTGTCTTCTAACTTGGGCAATAATAGCTGAATCTCAGCTTTAGCATGCATAATCTGATGTACATTCCCTAAAAATCCCACAAATTCTCTTTTTTATGGATACTACCATGAAATTTCTACCAAGTCACATTTCACCATACTACATTTACCAATGTTTTTTGCAGTAAATCTCATTTTTATCTTCAGTTCCTTATTTCTTTGTGTTTTTTTTCTTTTATTGATTGTTTCCCAGAGAATTCAATTTGTCTAGTTCCTGAAAAGTGTTAGTTAGACCTACAAATGCTTAGACTCAATGCATACTTAGCTTAAAAAAATGGGGCACAATGGACGAGAAAGATCCATATAGGTAATTGGAGTAGTTGGGAATAGGTTTTAGACTTGGTAGAGAACTTTCAATATTGTTGTTGTTATTACTACTACTATTATTATTATTATTACTATTTTTTTTATATATATATATATATATATATATATATTTACTTTCACTTTTACTTTATTTTGGTAATGATGATGATATGAGTGGAGCTTACAGAAAAAAAAATGAGGATTCATATTGGTGACCCCAACTTGTTTGGAACTGAGGCGTAGTTGTTGTTTTCGTTGCTGAAAAGTTTTAGTTCATGTTTGAAGGAACTAATGATCAAGGAAGCTATATCTCAATCTCCTTACAGATCAAATAGTAAGCATTTCCCTGTAACAGGAACTCAATGCCATGCAGAACAGCTTAAATAGAGGATTAAATGTAGAGAGTATCTCCAACAAAAACCAGATGAAGAGCTCAGTCGGCATATATAATGACCTAAGGTCAGGAGCCAATGTAGTTTATTAATTCAAATGCAAACTAGTCATCATTTGTCATAGTTATAGACTAACAGGACCATGTGTGATCACTAAGGAGCATTTTGGATTATGGTGAAGCAAATAGAATTCTCCAAATTTAACGGACTGTCAAGACGAGAAGGTAGCCGTCTGATGGAAGCCAAAGAAAACAGGTATCAAACAAATCCATTGCACAGCACAGCATCAGTAGATAATACTCAATATATGCAAGCTGAAAGTTTTAGTAGACCAACCAATAGATCTTGACATTGCAAGGACGCCAAAAACACGATGTCCATTCCACTGAATGACCTTGCCACCAGATGCTTCAATTCTAGCATACTCATCTTCTCTGCTTGGCTGGTAAAAGAATACAAGGTAAAAGAGTGAGATGGTAATGGATCAACCACATTCTTTCCTGCCAGAATAAGACAAGCGTGTATGTGAAAAAAAAGAAAAAGAAAAGGGAGAAGAAGGAGACAAAAGGTAATGCTAAATGTGTGATTTACTTTATGATCAATTGACAGTGCCATTGCTTCTTTGCCACGATAAAGGACTGCTCTTGAATCCCCACAATTAGAAACTACAATATGAGATGAACATATCACCGCTACAACCGCAGTGGACCCCACAGTTTCCGGGGCAATAGGTTCAGAGGCGCAGCTAGTGGTATCTATGTTGTCTTCACCGGGATCACTGTTCACTTTCCCCCCAACTTCATCGTCAACCTTGAGAAAGCAACTAGTAAAGACCTTCTCCCACTGCACCTGACGTGTGTCCTTTGCACTCCCGTCCACCATATCATCTTTGAAAAGTTTTAACTCCTCAACTAATGCTAAATGAATGCGTTTGCAGCAATAATCCGCAACCTGCATGACAAAACAGCAGTCAGTTATATTAAACTTAGTTCTCATTAAGTCGACTTGATGAGGATTTAAACTGATGGTAGAACACATAACCAGGTAGTTCGACCTGGAGAACTAGGTTAAATTGACACATTTTGATCTTACTGAAATACTACACAGCTGAAATTATGGGATGAAGAAATGGTTGGTGCACTGTGTACAAGATACTTGTAAGGTCCGAAATAAATGATGTATGGAAAATTTGATTATTCTAAGGAGTATTTAATTGGCTAATCAATCAATATAGACACATAAAAGAAACACTATACCTGAGATCCTCCATGACCATCATATACACCATAAAAATGAGATGTCAGGTGACTCAAACGTTGACTTAGTCCGTCAATCACACGATCACCAATAAACATTTTGATAGGTATTTTCATGAAATTAGGAACAACCATAAGAGCATCCTCCATCTCTGGTCTCTTTCCACAGATAGATACAGAGCCCCAGAGTGGCACGCATTCCAATTCAAACACACTCTTGACACTTTCTTTGACAGGTTCATTCTCACTAGGCAACGGAAGAGCCACTACGGATGCCTTTAGCGTAGGGCCAGTAGTAATTTCATCATCTGGGATAGCAGCAACGGCGGACAGATTACTGATCTTTCTCTCAAAACTCCTTTCCTCCAAACTTATGACTTTGGCAAGTATTTGACCATTGTCAATACCCTCGATTTCAACAGCAATTGGCAAACTCAACTCCGAGCTAGCGCCCAGTGGCAACAACTCCTCCCCATTAATTACACAAGGATCCTCTCCAACAGATAAAATCTCGTCTTCTTCATTTCCCTGAATGATGCTATCGCTAACAATCAGGCCATTTTCAGCTCCCAATACAGTCTGCAATGGACCACAAAAGGGAACTCTACCCACCTCAGCTTTCATACCGTTGCTATTTCCATCCCAACTGGTATTGGGCTCAACATGCAACAAAGATGGATGATCTGAAAGTAAGCTAGCTGTGTCAGTCACTAATTTGAGCCTTGTGATTTCCATATTGTTCGAAATTGCAGGGTTATCACAGATAGAGGTGCTTAAGCTGAGTGTAACAGCAACAGCTGGAGACAACTCCTCCATTCTTTCTAGAGGAAAATAATATGCAAAAGCTACCAATGAATCTCCCCAAACTAGCGAGTCAACCACATTAGCCCATGAAAGCCCCTTCCGCGGTTCCACCAACAGATTTGCACCAAGCTTTATGTTTCGCAGAGTAGGACTGCTTTAAAGGAAAATTCACAAGCGCGATAAAATAGCTAATTAAAAGCACAAGAAGACGAGCTACGAATCCACAAAAATGGTAAAAGACAGCTAAACTAAAAGCAAAAAAAGATGAGCTAGGAATCCACAAAAATGGGGAAAGACAGCTAAATTAAAAGCACAAGTAGATGAGGTAGGAATCCAAAAAAAGGGGGAAAGACAGCTAATTTACAAGTGCAAGGAGATGAGCTAGGAATCCACAAAAATGGGGAAAGACAGCTAAATTTAAAGCAAAAGGAGATGAGCTAGGAATCCACAAAAATGGGGAAAGACAGCTAAATTTAAAGCTCAAGGAGATGAGCTAGGAATCCACAAAATGGGGAAAGATAAAACTGAATGGGCAAGAAGATCTCAGTCAACAGTACTCTACAAGAAATAAAGGGTACACTAAAAAAGACCAAATAATAAGTGGAACAAGCTCCAGATTAGTGAGACAAACAAGGGTATGAGGGAGATCTGCAGCTGTAAACAGATCCAAACTTCTTGTAAACTAGAATTATGCAATTCCCTTTAGGAGAAAAAATCAAGAACAAGAAGAGCAAATCCTATCTCCACCACCACCAACCCTTAAATACACAACAACATGGGGAAAACGACAAAATCAAAGCCTTATCCACAAATTCAAGAAAGGAAAGCAAAAGAATCATGGAAAAAGAACCTAGGAGAGGTAAAAAAACAGACACCTAAACAAGAATCACAAGAAAACCCTAAAAAGATACAACCTTTTTTGCCACATGTAACTTGGGTTTCATGGATCTGAGGTAACTCATGTCCACCTCTCAAAATATGAGTCATTTACTAAATAAATTCTCTTCTCCCTCCAACCCAACCGAAAAAAAAAAGAATCTTTTTACAACAGATTCTAAGGAGCAGTACAAATTATCCAAGTTGCCTAATATAACATAAAAAAGCTGCCAAATTTACTAAAACTTCAGCTCAAAACAGAGGAAAGTCATGCTTACCAACAAGAATCCTTTTATCAAACAGCTTGCAGGCTCTTAACTATGGCCAGTAAAGAAATGCCTCATTCTCAAGATTTTTATTTTTTAGAAGATGCACATGAGAGAGAAATTGAACAAAGGGATTCAAGAAAAGATGTTTACCACTTGGTGTACTCCAAAAGAGGACACGTGTAGATACAATTATCTAACTCCAATCAATGCACCAGACAGACAATGCTTATGAATTGTTTTGTACATTTTTTACATAAAAAATCAAAAGGGAGTTCATGGACTTTCCATGAGAACACCACGTGTCCTTTCTTGGCAGGTCAGCCATTACCTAAATTATGTCTCCATTATTTTCTTTGTCAATTATCATGTGTTCCATTCTTTTCAAAGGGTTTACTACTTATGTACGTCTGTTGCTACCTTTGCATATTGCATCTCCTTTTTATTGTTGAAATTAGGTATTTGGGGTTATATGTTGTTTTCAACTAATGTATCTAACTATTAAATTTGACATTAAATTCACTCCCTCTTTCTCTTTTCTTTTTTATCAAAAACAAGGTTTATTGGTTTTTCCTCTTTTTGTGCAAATTTATGTCAACTATGTTCTTAAATCATTTACATGAAAGTGCATCAAAAAAATGTTTGTCTAAATACATTGAAAGGCAATGGTTGAACTTGAAATGTGTGCTTCTTCTTTGCTTGTTTCTTTTATTATTATTTTTTTTATAAGTGGTTGAACTTGGAAGGTTTCAGACTAAAAGGGATCTTTACACAAATAGCCGTTCATATTTATTATTTACTTTTCTAGCTATATACATAATTATACACACTGATTATACATAATTATACGCATATAATACATAAATTATGCATATATTGCACCTTCACCAACTATTTTTAGTTTAAACATTTGGATAAGTGGCTATTTGGGTTATTCTTCAAACTAAAATGTCCTAAATCAAGTCTCCTTTTATGATTCCTTGTGCATCTAAAAATGCATTGATGTGTCCTACTCATACCAATTTTTAGACTTTCTCAAAAATGATGCTTGAGAAGTTGATTTAGTCAAGCATTATTAGTTAGGAGTAATATATTTTCCAAGACATTAGAAGTTAAATTTAATTATATGGAGCCCTTTTTTTTATCCATTAATAATACTTCAGAATGGATATAAGAGTACAAAGAGAGTCTCATAATTTGCATAGAAGTACTATAACCAATTATTATTGAAATATATTTTTTGGGTTTTGTTTTGTTTCATACTGTTCCACAACAAATAATTCAAGATACGTCCAACCACAGACAAATCTAAAGCAGAACAAAAGTAAAACCAAGAAAAATATAAATAAACAAAAAGGGAGGAGAAAATGACAAGTAAGCACCATAACGTTACAAGAGTGGTGAAGTCAAGATATATACGTAATAGACTTTTCTTTTCTCTACGTTCTGAGATTTTTCTTTTTTTTTAAAAAAAAAAAAAAAAAGAGAGAGAGAAGGCTAACGTATAAGAATTGAATTGATGGCTCAATAAGATTGGTGAAGGAAACCAGATCAACTTTAGAACTAAAGAAAAATAACAAAAACGTTATAAATATAACACGTCAAACATTACAATCAAAGAGCAGAAAGAATTGAATTATATAAAGTAATAATGGCTATTTTTGACAATCCAATGAAAATGGGACAAGGGAGCAATGAGTAGGTTTTACTTTGCTTGGCTTAATAAAGAAAGGTTTTGGATTAAAGATGGTAGGTCAATAACCAAGTTTGGTGGCTATGTCACACAGGGGTAGCATTTTGCCTTTACTTCTGCTTTCACCATTTGTCCATTTTTATAGAAGAGGATCACCGCACCATTTGTGTAGTATTTTGTATCTTGATCAAATAACTTTTAATATTTGATTTCTTCAAATGATGAAAATATATAGTAGTACTCTCCCCGTTTTAATTTATGTGTTACATTTTTATTTTTTGTCAGTCCCAAAAAAATAATATATTTTTATATTTAATAACAATTGAACTTTAAAATACCTATTTTACCTTAATGAGATAATTTATAGACACAAAACTATCTATGACTCATTTCATATTACAAGTTTTTAAAAGTTTTCTTTTTATTAAACTTCGTATACAATCAAACACAATATTTTTCGCTAAAAAGGACAAAGTGATTTCCATTACTCGTGGAAGAGTGAAATTTTCTCGTATAAATATGTGTATTCATACTTCACGTCATTTATCTCTATCGACATTTATTTCGTATAATATAATGAATTATAGATTGTTTAGAACTAAAACGTAGTTGTCATTGTCATTATTGAGTAATAAAAAGTATTACTACTATTTTTATCCTTTTTTTTGGTAATTAAAATATTTGTATTAATCACCAGTGAAATCATTACAAAACAAGCATAGTTATACACACCTAGCTACTCTGAGTAAAATAGTACAATCTATCTCTCATGTCCTATTGGTTCTTCTATCCAGCCGTCTAATTCTATACATGTAAAGCTAGGCTATGGATTGCATATTTAAAAGATCAACTTCTGTAGCAGGTTCCTCATATCACTCGTGCCTCTAATATTACATACACATGCTACTCTCTAGCTATGCTCTCTTGATCTCTAATTTCTCTTTTGAAAATTCTGTTGTTTCTTTCCTTCCATATTGCATGTATGAACTCTGCATGTCATTCTGATAATCTTTGTTGTAGTTGTTCTCCCTTTAGCTTTCTGCATTATCCATGTAAAGAGAGCAGTCCATGTCTGTCCTATTGAACTTTTACTATTTTTATCCTTAATAGTACTATTACGTGATAAGTCACGTTATTTATATTTAATCAAATTCTGGAGAAAAAAAAAACAATAATGATAAATACATCTTAATCTCAAACAAGTTGAGATCAATTGTATGAATACTCAATAACCATGTTTCTCCATTTAAATGCTCAAGCCAAAAATATACAAAATAAAAGAAAGAATAAATATTAAAAGATCTCTATATTTTCTGGAAAAAAGAAAGAATCAGAAAAGTTATCCGATATGTAGGAGGAGCTATAGGAGACAATGAAACGAGATTCTCTCTTTATTTGGTTATATTGTTATGTGAGGATAGGGGTGGCAAACGGGCGAGTCGGTTTGGATATTAGCTGGTCGAAAATAGATAAATTAGTTAATCCGGCCCGTATTTGAGACGGATAAAAAAACGGATTATCCAGCGGATAATATGGATATCCATATTACCCATGACTTCTTGAATATGATCATTTATGAGAGAATTGCTAGTCTCCCAAACTTGAAAAACCCCTAATTTGAGACTTTACAAATGTAAAAGTTAAACACATCAGTTATCCATTTGGTTAACCATTTTCTAAGTGGATAATATGGTTTTTATCCATATTCGACCTGTGTTTTAAAAAATTCATTATCCAACCCATTTTTAATGAATAATATGGGTGGATAACTGTTTTCTTTTAACCATTTTGTCACCTCTACACGATGATAAAGATATAGAGACAGTTGAAGAATCTTTTAAATGGTTATTTAATGAAATGCATCCCTTTCTTTTATCCTTTTTTCCCTTCCCCTTTATTGAAGCCTGTCAATTAACTTATAGCCTATTTGGGCAAAAATCAGCTTATTTTGAGGAGTGTTTTTCCTCAAAAGTACTTTTGGTGAGAAGTAGTTTGTGTTTGGCTAATTAATTTGAAAAACACTTTTGAGCAACAATTAGTGTTTGGCGAAGCTTTTAAAAATTGCTCTAAGTATATTTTTCTCAAAAGTGCTTTTAAAAAAAATGTTTTTGGAGAGAAGCTACTTTTTTATGTTTCTCCTCAAAAACACTTCTTTTTTTCTTCCAAAAGCTTAGCTAACCACTTTTTGTGCCTGTTTTGAAGAAAAAACACTTTTTTTGAAGAAAAATGCTTCTAGGATCGGAGAAACTTGGCCAAACAAGCTATTACAAAAAGAGCACTACAATGGAAAGAGTGCAGTGCATCATGACAAAATCTAAATCAGGCACTTTAGGCACAGGAAACTGTATTGTAGCTTTTTAACACTTCAATTTCAACTTCAAATACTCATTTTCCCAACTGTATCTCGATTTCAGGTGCTAGCTTGTCGAGTATAACCTTCAGCCTCACAGGCTTCATCAATAAGGGCTGCTCTAACATACAAACCTCAGCACAAACCATGTTGAACAGCTAAGATAATGGCATGTTAATTTATGGATTACCGGCTTTGGACCCACGATGGAAGAGGAGAAAGGAACTTGCAATCATGAACGACCAAATATGGCACGTATCCAGCGCCTAAGCATATGGAGTCACATAAACAGAGGTTAAGGCCCAGCGGAATCAAAGTTAATAAGCATAAGTTATTATTGATTATTAGATTCATGATCAAAAAAGTTTCAGGAGGTGGTAGAGCATTAATAGAGCAAAAGTATATGAATACACCAATATAAAGTTAGTATAGTAATGCTTTTCTAGGATCATCCGTTTATCTTTCTTTTCCTTTCTAAGCAGGTATTCATGTCCAACATCTAACTTAATTACGGAAGATGTTAGTAAAAGAAAGATTTATTGAAGTAAACGAACGTATACAGAGAAACTAATGTAGAAAAAGAAGGTTTCTACAACAAAGCCCTGATTTACCCAATTTGTTGATTAAGGAAATTATTTTCCCTCATTTCATAGACGATAGTACAGTCAGTAATAAATAAGTAGCAGTAAGAAAAAGGAATCAAGAGAGATACCGCTGCATGGTAATATTCCGAGAATGATTCGTAATTTCTTTGCAATACGTGTTAATATCCACGATTACAAAACCAGCACTTTGAAACAAGGTTGCCATGAAAGCCTCCGAAAAGTAAAATGAACACTGAGGCCATAATGGCAGCGATTTAGCTGAAGTTGATATTACAGCAGGGAAATGCAGATAAACAAACAACCTCCAGAGAATACTTACAGTTCCATCTCCTCGAAAATAAAAATTCTCACTAATCATCTGGTCTCTGTCATGCAATTTCACCTGAAACTTTCCGAGTGTAAATTTCATGCCACCTAAAACTGCTTCCAATTTGGACTACTATTATGCAAGAAACTTGAAACAGAAGAAACGGGCCAAAATTACAAAGTTCAGTATGAAAAATGTTTAGGCATGATGTTTCACTTTTAGACAGAAAACATCCCATACAGAATGCTCTGTAATCATATTCTCCTGTTAGCTAAATCATTAAGCAAAGCTCCATTAGAGTTCTTCATTTTGCTGAGCTATGAAGTGCTATAAAGAACAGTTATCCACTAATCAAAAAGATCTATTGAAACAAGATGATAATTAATGCCACATTGAAATTTCACCCGACATACTTCCATTTTGGCAGAGGTATCTGCAGCACTAGCCATACCAAGTATCTAATAACATAGTTATCAATGATAGGAAACGAGAGAGGACTTTATCTTCTTCTTTTTGTCTTTTTCGAATAGGTGCTTTATTTTCTTTGCCAACTGAAATAAATAAGGCCCAAGTACGCAGCACTATTTTCCTGTTCAAGTAAGGTGGTGAGTATGTAACTCTCTAAAATTTTGTTTACTGAGCTATTGGAACAAAAGTGAAAAATTACCTAATTTTCAGCCATCTTTTTCAAAAAGTGAATGGTTCAACGAATCCATTTCCTCTCTTTTAGTCTTTTCTTAATATGCGAGATCCCATCACCCCCAATTGCAATCCCTTTCCACTTCAAATCCGTACCACCAAAGCTGGTCATGTGACTTGTGTTATGCATTTCATATCTCTAACCTATTACAAATTAAGCATGTAACTCTGGTTTGTGACAAGTAGAAGCTAGACACAAAAGACTCACTCACATCAGTATATATGAAGATTCAAGGGCTGCATATACAGGGGTTTACCTGAGCAGAATCTCCAACTGCATAATCTCGTAAAAGAATGTGAGCATTTGGCTGCAAAATGAGATCGCAAGAGCATGGCAGATCCATTCAATTATCAAATACTAGAGAAAGAAAAAGGAAAATGAGGCAAAGCATGCTCCTGAATTCAAGTTTTACCTTTAGTACTTTTTTACAGTTTTCTAGAATGGAAGCCATCTTCCCAGGAGAAACTGCAGACAATGTAAAAATCTACTTAAAGGAGTTAGATGCTCATATAGGCATACATCTTCTGGACTTCCCCTAAGGAAGAAGATATGGATATTCTGTGCTTTAAGCAGTTGTACAGATTCAGATTCGATTACTATACTTTTTGCCTTTTTTAAGTGATGATTTGATTACTATACTTACTCCCTTCACTTACCAAGGTTACAACATCAACAGTAGAAGGCATGACGTTAACACAGAGATCATCCTTTGTGGCATCACAAACAAAGGCGTTCATCTTTTCCGCACTGAAATTTGCATGTGACTGTATCATATAGGACAAATAGCTTTAGGAGTTTGTGTGTAACTGCTGCATCATATAGGATAAGTAGCTTTACGCCACAAGCACGCCATAGAAAAGAAAGGATTACACTTTGAGTTTGTCATGCAATGTAGAACAAGCACAGTTCCTCAGACATATCACAGTAAATGCAAATAACGGAATAATCCAATTGAAGCTAACAAAATTTGAAGAACAAAAATTAGTTCAACAGAGAGCCATTACGAGAACAAAGTCATGATGCTCAATGAGATTCTAAGAAGACTACAATTAATGCAATGCAGGCAAAATATTGCAAACTTAAAATGCAAATGACAAAGTAATAAATATTGTAGATATGAAATGTTAAGTTTGCTGATATTAACCAATAGACTAACTCAATGGAAACTAAAAAAGCTTAGAGAACAAAAACTGGTGTAGCAGTTTATCTAAAGAGAAAAATGATCGGGGTACTGACTGAGATCCTAACCAGATTACAACTAACGCAACAGGGCTAAAGTAGCCATAAGACTTAAATACTTATATTTGGTAACGATCTTAAAAAGTTGCAGATGAAACATACAAAAGACATGAAAAGTTCCTCTACGCAAAAAGCAGAAAATTCAGATATGATCCATGCTGAGCAACATAGAGTTCCATTGAGGACCTTCAGAACTAAATTTTAGTTTCATTTTTCACACGATGAATCATGCCAAATCCAATTATTTACCATAAGGTTCAGACCATATTGGAAAGACTCCTTAGCCATTAAACCGTGACAGAGAAAATACAAACAAATTTCCAAATACTTCAACTTGTAACTAAAAATTGATTCTTTCAAGGTATGCAAGTAGTAAAAACTGGCAGTCTCTATGAATGTAAACTTACTCTTGATGGCAATGTAACATAAGAAGGTTGACAAACCTTAACAAGGGTTATTGCGTTGGGTGAGAAATCACAAGCGTGAACATAGAGATTCGGAAATGTAGCGATGAGAGGAAAAATCGTATTCCCCGCTCCACAGCCCACCTGTTAATGTCTATTCAGTTACACTCTTCAGGTAGCTACTAGAGTAAGGTATATAAGTAGCAGCAATGAAATCACCTCTAAAACAACCTTCCCATGGGAAGATTCAATTTCATCATCAAAATAACTTCTCCAATCCTTCTCCAAGTAGTGCCGGTCCTTGAAAAACTGCCGAATATGCAAATGTATGTAACTGAATTCTATTCTCTCGCTCCCAATTTATGTGACTATTTTCTTATTAATCCGTTCCAAAATGCATTTCCATATTTTGGTAACATTTCAACTTTAAACTTAGAAATTCTTACAGTCACCTAAATTTTATGACACATTAAAAACTACAAGTTTCAAAGTTTTCCTTTCTATTACGTAAATTGGAATGGAGGAAGTATAATATATGGGATTATAAATGAAAGATTTGATTTTTGAGAAATATTTGTTGATACAAGCAATTGGGTCATTATTGTGGAGTGCGGACAAGGCAGGAGCTTTATACCTTGTTTTTGTGGAGCTTGTAGAACTTATCCCAGTACTGTTGAGACCTTCTACTGTAATGGTGGTTTTCACTGTCACTGTATAATGAAGTCCAAGCTCGAATACTCAAATATCTCCGGTCTACACGTGGCGCTGAATAAACTGGCCACGTCGACGTCGACGCCGTAATCGGAGGAGCACCGGCGGCATGCATTCTTCCCCCTCCCAAAATGCTCTACGCTTGTGGGAAATTATGGATGAAGTAAGCTGAAACGTCGTCGTATAAGTCTGACATGGGACTGTAACAGCTGTTGTTTTTACGCTGAGCTTACGATGCTGTAATATCGCAGAGTTTCTTTTACATAAATGCTCCCTTAAGTTTTAGAGTTAGCACTATATCATCCTTAAATTAAAAGACTTCACATAAATAATCCTTTAAGTTCATTTTTCGGTTAGTTTTGGGTTTCAACTAACGAAGCATATATAACAAAGTTGAGAGCAACATATTTAATTTGAATCTACAGTGAACTTCCAAAGCAACGGTTAAAAATGGGGAGAAATTTAAAAATAGCCAGATTTACAACTTGTCATTCAAAAATAGCCAAGTTTCAAAAGTAATCGAAATTTAGCTAATTTTTATGTAAAGATAAATCTGAGCGAAAATACTATTCAAACCCGAAAAATACGTCAGTATATTATACTGGAGTTCCAGGATAAGTATGCTGGAACTCCAGCATATTATACTGGAGTTCCAGGATAAGTATGCTAGAACTCCAGCATAATATGATGGAATTCCAGCATAAGTACACTAGAACTCCAGCATAATATACTGGAGTTTCAGCAAGTATAATTGTACAGTATAATATACTGGAGTTTGGAGCACCGGTGCTCCGTTCTCCAGTATATTATACTGGAGCCAGCAAAGTATACTGGTCCAGCATAATATGCTGGAGTTCATATACAGGTGCACCGAACTCCAGTATATTATGCTGGACCGGTCTTTGTTGCAGCCAAATAGTAGCTATTTTTTATTGACTTCGTAAATGCTGACTATTTTTGAATGACTAGTCCAAAAACTGGCTATACCGTGCTATTTTTACTTAAAAATATGATAATGTTGTCATATTAAGAGATGAGCCTTTCAACTCGAATACCCTTCGCTACTTAGCTCAAACATTATCTATAATCATATCAAGAAAGAGAGAAATATGTATATTTATAAGCATATCAGCATATATTAGGGAAAAAGACCATTATTACCCATGTACTTTTGAACTTCATGCACGTTCGTCCCCCGTTACACTTTACATTCAATCTCCAACCGTTAATAAAGTCTATACAATTACCCCTAACCCTAACGCCCGTCCAAGTGGCAGTTGACCCCATCTCTTTTTTTTCCAACTCGGCTGCCAATTGGGACTTCCACTAACTTATTAGACCCAAACCCAACGACCATCTAGTCCCCCACAACCCAATTTCAGTCAAATCAATTTGACACATACCCGGCGTCTTCTTCTTCTCCCCCAAAATAAACTCTATTGCTAAAACCTTCCATGTGACTGAAATCTTCCCAAAAAAATCCTCTTTATTTCATTCTCGTCGTAGTTTTGGTTGTTAAATGTCGCAAGCTAGATGTTCATCACAGATTAGGTGTCGATGTGGCATTATAGCCAAGCATTTCACTTCGTCTACTCCATATAACCCTGGAAGAAAATTCTACAAATGTTCGAGGCCCAAGGTTACCATATTTTTCAGTTCTCTTCTTCTTTTTTTGTTAATAATTTTATTTCAATTTTGAAACTTAAATCTTCTTTTGATTTATGTTTGACAGGCTAATTCATGTGGGTTTTGGGAATGGGAAGATGAAATCTTCCCGCGAAGGGATTGGACTAATATTAAAGATGTAACATCGTCGATTGAGGAGATTAAGATGAAAATGGACAAATTGAACGAAGAAGTAATTGTCATGAAGGCTATACACCAATATGAAGTGGATAAAGTTGTCAAGTTGGAAGATAAACTTGTAAAGACAAGGATGTTGCTTATGATTTCTTGGGGATTGTTTATTGGTTATTTTGTGGCCTCGATGATGAAGTGACTATTTTGCAAATTCAAAGTTGCTGATGTTGAGTTTTATATGTGTAGCCATGTTGTACTAGTATTTGTATGTTCTTTGATTATGATGTTGTAGTAGTATTTATTGTGAAAGGATTTTTTTCCTTTATTGTATACTACAATTCCTAAACATTTTTGTTTTCTTTATAAGATATGTTTGGTTGTTCCTAAATATGTTCTTTGTTTGCTTTCTAAATAACTACACCCAAGTGCAAAATTGAAAAACAAAATAAAACAAACTACAGCAACAATCCAAGCTGCAGATAACTGGATACCTTGCTTTAAAATTGAAACACTTACAAAATGGAAAATTGGAAAACTAAATACCATATTATCTAGATGTAAAAATTGCTAACTACATTACCAGAAAACTAAAATTAAAAATGGAACACCAACTGTCAACATTCATAGCATTCACCAACATTCATAAAGTGAGTTTATAAGACAGTTGGATACCATATTATAACCCCAAAAAGATGTCTAACACCTATTTATATCATGGCATCCAACTGTCACAACTAAACAACCACAACCAAAATATAAAATTTACTGATATGGCAGTAATTACAACACATCCAAAAATTTACAAATGTTCAATACTTGAAGTAAAGTCCTATCATTTTTGCTCCTTACCACTACCCTTTCTTGCATTCAACTTCTTCAACATTTGCTTGTTCAACTGATTTCCAGTGATGGTAGATTTTCCAAGCCATGTTAGGCCTTTTGCTGAGAAAGTAAGCTTTGAAGGCTGACTTGCACCACTTGAATCATCAACAATTCCGATTTGCCTGGTTGCAATTGGTATACTTTGCTGCCTCAGCTGGAGTTTTGTTCTTGCTTCTGAAATGCTCTTTGGCCTTACAGATATGTCAGGCTTAGGTTCAAAGTTAGGGATCTCAAAATCTGGATCATTGGTAGTTGAAAGTTGTTGTTGAACAGTAGGGGTTGGCATAAACACAAAGTTGCTGGACTGACAGTTTTGACTTGGTTGGGATGCTGATAAATGGAAGTCATCTTCAGTTGGAATATCTGCAGCTGCTGGTGATGTAGGTTGTTCAGCAACAGGTTCATCAACCAAAGTTCTTTGCTTTTTGTTCAGCTTTCTCCTTGAATTGCCACCCATTGGTTGTTTTCTTTTAGAGCGCTATTATCAAATAGAACACAATAATATATTAGAACAAGGCAGAAAAAATCAGAACAAGGCACAATTATATTCAACAAACAAGATTACCTTGGCACAACCTCTAGCATTATGTCCATCTTCACCACAGTTATTACA
The DNA here is from genome assembly GCF_000393655.2 of Nicotiana sylvestris. Taxonomy (NCBI): domain Eukaryota; kingdom Viridiplantae; phylum Streptophyta; class Magnoliopsida; order Solanales; family Solanaceae; genus Nicotiana; species Nicotiana sylvestris. The sequence goes on from NC_091059.1 coordinate 190,022,217, forward strand.
TGTCATAACTCTCCCTTTTCTGGATTGAGACCATTGCCCTTGCCTATTGGTTGACTCATTTGCCTCTCTTGTTCTTTTTTACTTTTGGTCTGCCAGCTTGCCTTACAAATTCAGGTGGTTCCATTTTCTGGGAGGGCTCTATCTTCCAGAACTTTTCTCCTCTCAGAGGTTGCAACTTATGAGAATAAGTCTGGAGATATGCCTCTTTTGAAAGAAACCAGTGAATCTCACTCAAAGGATCTTGCTTCTTGTACAAGATGGCACAGATTGCATGAGGACATGGGATTCCACAAAGGTCCCATGTCCTGCAAGTGCATTTTTTTGCCCCCAGATTGACAATATGCCTATCACTACCTTCTGTCACCTCATAACCTTGGTCAGCACTGCCATTCATATGACACTTTTGTGCAATCCTCATAAATTGGTTATACAAGTTTAGAGTCTTAGGACTGTACTCACCTCCCCACCCCATAACTTCAGCTTCATTATCATTCAACATATTAATAACCTTGATTCTTATCTCCCCTAACATCTTTATAATTGGCTTCTGTCTAGCTTGAAATATCCATGCATTGAAGGACTCAGTCAAGTTATTATCAACTGACTGGTTCTTGCATGTAGTATCAAAGAAGGCCCTACTCCAACAGGTAGGTGGATACCTTAACAAAGCTTCAAAAGTAGCTTTACCATCATCATCCACTTGGCTCATACTCTACAACTGATCTTGAAAGTCCTCGTCATAGGTACTCCAAGCTGCCCACCACAGATATTTCTTGTATTCCTCGGATCCTCATCTCTTGCACCAGTTTGCTTCTATGTGTCTAACACAAAATCTGTGGTGTGCCTCGGGAAGCACTCCTAAGATTGAGTCAATTAGCCCCTACATATATAGGAAAAAAGAAGTATGAGAATCTATATGTACAGATTCAACAATGGTCTTGGAATTAACCCTATGATTCTCATATGCAGGGTTCACAAGTGTGCTTAGAATGTAAAGTCCTGAATTCAACCCCACCCCCTGAAGTATTCCTAGATATGTGGCATACAAAAGGGCAGTCAACTTCACAAATGTACCTAAGCCTAGTTGGGTCACTTTTAACTTGCTCTAACCCATAACTATTTACAAGTGCATACATATTTATAACTTTCCTAGCTTCAGCAATATCTTTGAATGTCATTGACCTATCTAACTCTTTATAGTCAGTTAATTTATCATTAATATCTCTCTTCTTTTGTTTAAAAAGTTTCTCTAGTATATCACAGTCATAGTTAGAAGAAACAACATTTTTATTATCATCACAACTATCACTTTCATCACAATTAGTGGCAACTTCAAGTTCATCAGGTTCATCATGCTCATTGTGATGGATTATATTAGGTACATTACTACTTGGCTCACAATCCTCTACAGCAAATATGTTAATAACATTAAATTGTTCATTCACAAGGTCCAGTAAAGTCCTAATGCCATAATCACCTTCTATTTTATAATATGAACCAGAAGGACCATTAACTACTAATTGTTGGACTCCTATATACCCAAGTTAGAAACATATTCATCCATTAAATCATTATAGGAAAGCAAGTCAGAGTCAAAACATTTCTTAATGTGTCAGAATTTTCTTGAGTATGCTATGAGTGACTTATTGACCCACTCTCCACCATAATGAAAGATCAAATCCAGCAGGACCATTGATAATAAATTGCTGAATAAATTAGTACTGAGAAAATTAGGATTGGGAAAAAGAATAAGGACAATTAAAATAAAGCATAAAGATAGTAAAATAGAATCAGCCACAAATTGAATAATGCAAGTCAACATTAATAAACTAATATATGCAGCCATGGATATGAGGATCATACATTAAAGTACTATACGAAATAAAGTGTCCCAGCCCCACCCTTCAATATTAAAATTATGATTCACTTCTTTTCTACAAAAAAACAAAATAATTTGGGACCACAAAATATTATAATCGAAACCCTAAACCACCAAAAGACTTCCAATACCAGATGAGGCACATGCAAACAAAAAGAGTAAAATTAGGGTTTATTACTATAAAATCACATGCAAGTGAATACAAAAGCAAAACACACACTACCAGCTTGAAATTATCGTCAAAGATAGGAGAAGTGAAAACCCTAACCAACAAAGAACTATTTAGTAAACCATAACTTCAATAAATACAAAATTAGAAAAAATTAGAAACCCTATGACAACTACAAGCACCTATCAACTTCAAATAATGAAAAAAGAAAAGGGTTTATGAAAACCATAACCAACAAAGAACAAATCTGAAAGGGATTCGAAAAACTTTCTTCGGAAATTTTTTTGGGATAACTCAAGATAAGAGATTAAACTAACAAAAAAATTAATTTTTAGGAGAAAAATTTCTTACCTTACTTGATATCGCTACTGGAAGCAAGGATCCTGACCGGTTTTGATTCTCTTTTTTTCTTTGAAGTACCAGAAGGTTCGAGCAAATGAGTGAATAAGGTGTTTTCAGATGGGTTTAATTTATTTATTTGATGAGTTTTCGGTTACGGGTTACGGGTCAATAAGATTTGGGAGTACGTTTGGGTTTAGGTCTAATAAGTTAGTGGAAGTCCCAATTGGCAGCTGAGTTGGCAACTGACTTGGAAAAAAGAGATGGGGTCAGCTGCCGCTTGGACGGACATTAGGGCTAGGGGTACTTGTATAGACTTTATTAACAGTAAAGTGGAGATTGAACGTAAAATGTAACGGGGGACGAACGTGCATGAATTTCAAAAGTACAGGGATAATAATGACCTTTTTACCCATATATTATATACGCAAAAATATGAAGGAAAAAAAAAGTAAGTTGGAGATAGTCAAACATATCAATGTACTTTTGGTTGTGATCGAATTTCATTTATTTTAACTTGTTTTATGTGTTCTCTCAGTTTGAAAACCAAAAGTGCTTCCAAAACTTGTTTTTGTTCAATGTTCGTTTATAATAGGGACAAGATGAGACCAACTCTTAAACTCTAGGGATCATTTATGTCAAAAACTCGAATATCAAAGGTGGGAATTGGATGGGAATATTCAATGGAATTGAACCAGTCAAAGTCCCACTTTCATAAAACCGGTTCCCTAACCCGCCGACCTAAAAACTTGAACCGGTCCGATTTTATTAAAACACCGCAGAAACACCGAAGCCACATTTTGAAGTGGTAGTAATATTCAAGAAAAAGGAACCCACTTTCTCTCTTGGGTTCTCTGCGATCTCTTTTTTTCTGAAGCCAAACCAAAACCCTAGCTCCTAACCCTAGACCAACCCAAAGAGCAATGGCATATCAGCACCAATCACCTAATCACAACGGCGAAAACGACGACGGCCAAAATCGCCGGCTCTATAACCCTTACCAAGACCTACACGTTCCAATTCAAACACTTTACAAGCTTCCAACTTCACCGGAGTTCCTTTTTCAGGAAGAATCCGTCGCCCAGCGTCGATCATGGGGTGAAAATTTGACCTACTACACCGGCATCGGTTATCTAGGCGGCGCCGTTGTTGGCGCCGGGAAAGGATTTGTTGACGGCGTGAGAGCTTCGGAGCCAGGTGACACCATGAAGCTTAAGATCAATAGAATCTTAAACGGGTCGGGTCACACGGGACGGAAGTTTGGGAATCGGGCCGGCGTCATTGGGCTGCTTTATGCTGGGATGGAGAGTGGGATGGTGGCTATTAGGGATACGGACGATGTCATCAACAGTGTGGTTGCTGGATTAGGGACTGGAGCTTTCTACAGGGCGGCGGCGGGGCTGAGGTCGGCGGCTGTGGCTGGGGTTATTGGTGGCGTGGTTGTTGGCTTGGGGGTCACCGGAAAACAGGCGCTAAAACGATATGTGCCGATCTGAGGAATGTGTGCTTTTGGGTTTGTCGACACTCAATCTTTGGTAGCTGTTATTTGTTTCTAAAAATTTTGATATGATACCTTTGAGATATGTGATTCTCACACTGCGAAGTAATGTAATTTGGCATGAAAGTTGCATGCTTTTTAGTTATATTTAAACATATTTATTGAATATATATGCTGAAATTAGGTTTAGAGGAGACTTGCTCTCCAATAAAGTTGACAAAACTAAATCTTGATATGGTTATTTCATTACTTCTTTTTATGTCGATCCTTCCTTGTGTTGAAGTTTTATATAGATGATAGAATGCACTATTTTCGTGCTTAAATTTTTTTCCAAGTGTACTTGTCAAGTGTCACTGTATTGAAGAGTGTGCTCAGTAGATACCGTGCATTTGATCAACTTTCTGCTAGCTGCAATGTTGATGGCATGCTCCAGCTAGTTGTTTTGGTGGTGGAAGAGTTTCTTTCTGATTCCAGATAGTTCTAGCATTTGGTGAATAACCTCATGGAATTTAATTGTGGTTCTCACGAGTAGAAGTCTGCTAGTTATTAATTGCATCTGTATATACATGTGTGCAGTGTTTGTGGAAAGACTTGGGGCACCAAGTAGTTGAATTTTAGCTAACCTTAATTGGAGAAGAATCAATGCTATCATAAGATGCCTTGTGCCTCATCCTCATGCTTTCTGTTCAAAGAGACTGTAATGTGAATTTTTATTGATTTAAGCAGTGTATTTGCTATACATGAGAGTATTTATCAGCAAAAAGTTTTAGTTATGTGAGAAGTTTTTCTCTTAAATAGATTTCTGGACAGTGCACTATGTATGGCAGAGTATTATTGCTATATCTTTCTTATTGCCATATGATGTTTGGGTAATTGCGCAAGGGCTTTGAGTTCCATGCCATTGATACACAAAGGATGGAACTTTGAAATGATTTTGAGTTCACCCCTTCTGATGGCATTTTTATTCAATGATTGTTGCCAAGTGTGTGAATTTCATGTGCTAGTGCTGCTTTTTGGTTCTCTTGTTTTGCAGCTCTTTATACTGCCATATGATGTCTGGGTAATTGCGCAAGGGCTTTGAGTTCCATGCCACTGATACACAAAGGATGGAACTATGAAATGATTCTGAGTTCACCCCTCTGATGGCAGTTTTATTCAATGATTGTTTTCAAGTGTCTGAGTTTTGTGTGCTAGCGCTGCTAAGAGTGGTAGACTTAGATATATGCTGACTAGGATTAAGAAGGAAAAATGACTTTGATACTCTGTTTTCTGGAGGAGTTGATTGGCACTTTTGAGAAAATAAAACACAATCTTTTATTTCTCTACACTAACTTCCATATTTCCTTATTGTCTATATGTTTTGGCTCTTTGTACTGCCATATGATGTTTGGGTCATTGCGCAAGGGCTTTGAGTTCCATGCTGTTGATACACGAAGGATGGAACTTTGAAATGATTCTGAGTTCATCCCTTCTGATGGCAGTTCTTTTTCCAATTATTGTTGTTAATTGTCTGAATTTCATGTGCTAGTGCTGCTAAGATGGTGGTAGACTTAGATATCTACTAAATAGGATAAAATGGAAGAATTGAGTTTTATACTCCGTTTTCTGGAGGAGCTGACTGGCATTTTGGAAAAAAATAGCATCTTTCTTGCACTACACTAACTTGTGTATTTCCCTATTGTCGAATGTTATTGGTTCTCTTGTTTCCAGCTCTTTGTACTGCCATATGATGTTTGGGTAATTGCGCAAGGGCTTTGAGTTCCTTGCCCTTGATAAAGGATGGGACTTTGAAATGATTCTTTTCACCCCTTCTGATGGCAATTATTTCCAATGACTGTTGTTAAGTGTCTCTGAATTCATGTGCTAGTGCTGCTAGGATGGAGTTAGTTTTTTTGCAATGACTGTTATCAAGTGTCTGAATTCATGTGCTCTTCCAGCTAGTTTTTAGTTCCCTTTCTCAGTTTTTCTTCTTTTTGGTATTTGAGTAGTTTATCACAAAACTGGTCCAAAGTAAAGGGTCTTGCAGTTTAGTTGTAACTCTAAGTTGCTCAAACACACCCTCAGCCATGCTTTCCTTCCCCTCTCTTGCCACGTCCTCTACGATCCCCTCCCCCCCCCTCCTGGATCTTTCGATCTCTGTTCTCTCTCATTTCCTCTTCCTTTCATAGTCATAGAGGGTCTGGTTATTACCTTATCTGGCTATGGTGTGCTCCCGTTTCTTTCTTCCAACAAACCATTCCTCCCCAATATCTTACTGGCCCATCCTGTGAACCCACTCTTTGCACTCACTCATCTAATCTCTCTCTCTCTCTCTCTCTCTCTCTCTCTCTCTCTCTCTCTCGCTCCCTCCAAGTCCAAAGGGAGACAAGAGGCAGTATTGACCCTCAAGTTGGAGTCCTGATTCCATGGGCATTACCCCCTTAGTTTTTCTTATGAAAATGCCATGAGAGGCCATGTATGTTCACTCGCGAGTAGCACAGTTGAGAACACTAAAAATCTCGAAGAGACAAACGCAATGAGATTAGGGGAAAAACCCCTCAAAAGCTTGAGAAAACAAAGCAATGTTATCATAGAGGTTTAAAGCCTTGATCCATTAATAATATCAAAGTCTTGTCCTATTGTTATATTGCAATAAAGGGGGAAGGTAAAAGTTTTTTCTATGTTGTGTGTTATGTTAAGTTTTCTTCGACTTCGAAAAAAAAGTGCAACTTCTCTAACATCATTTTTAAATAATTATCAATTTTAGGTTTTGTTTATGGAGCCGTCGTATATGTATGCTTTGTTTTACCAAGTACAGAGTTGATTGAAATTGGAATAAAAAGCAGCAATTACACTGGGATTCCTAGTTTTGGTTGTTAACTCTCTGTGTTTGTCTCTTGGCGAGATGTATTTTTCTCTTCCCCTTGGTGTTAGTCGCTTTGTCTTGCTATTGTGGTGAGATATTAGGTTGCTAGTTGCTACGTGGCCGATCAAACAGAGTTGTGTATAAATCCGCAGTGGGGTGCATCTCTTTGTTTTTCACTCTTTTCTTTGGTAGAATTATGTGCAATTGCTTTTGAGTTTGAACACCGTGTCTATGTCTTGGTATAGCGGAAGATTTCGTTGAAATTGAGGTTCAACTCGGAGACGTAAAATGAATTAGGAAGGACTGATTTGAAATTGTGTTATTAAATTCTTCTTATGAATAATACATAGGCAGAATAGGTAAAGATCCCCCTAATTTGACACTTTTTAATGAGTGTATATCTTAACTATACGTGATTTTAATTATCCCCTATGCTTACTTTTTTGGATTTTATTACCCCCCTAACATGCCACATGGCAGTGGAAGTTTGTTCAAATGGCTGAGTGCGCGTGGGGGAGTATATTTTTTGCCACATCAGTTGAATATTTACCATCCCTAACGGTAATAATTTCCCCCAACGGTAACAACCCCTATTTATTGGCTTCTTTCCAAGTCTTCAGGAAGATAGAAGGTGAATGTTTTTTGTAGATATGGCAAGCCAGCTCCTTTAAAAGTTGCGTGGACTACTGCATATCCTGGGCGACGATTCTTTGGATGTAGTCTTTATCCGAAGAAAATTCTTGTCGATTTTTTCAGTGGTATGAACCTCCATTTCCGGAGCAAGCAAACATTGTTATTTCTGGATTGTTGAAGAAGACTAACAAACTATCGAAGAGGGAAAGAATGCTAAAGTTTCTATTATTTTTCAGTTTACTTTTGAATTTGATTTTGTTCATGTACAAATAATGGTTATCTGGTAGTATGTAATAGAAGTTAAGCAACATGATATGCTGTTCGACACTGCTATCCACAAAAACAACCAAACACAATCACAACATTTTGTCAACATAGCTGGTAATTTGACAAAGAAAGTCGGAATTTAACATCTAACAATAGAGTTAAACTATGTTGTCCATATACAGCTAGACATACACATGACAAACAGGTTCACAAAATAAAGTTTAGTACCACCATGAGTATCCACAAAAAACAAACACCCCATGAATTCAACTAAAATAGCCACCCCATGAATTCAACAAAAAAAGAAGTCTAGTATATCAAATACTACATCCAAACAGTAAAGAAATTCAAGTGGTCTTCTTGGAGGGAGATTTTCCCATAACCTTAGATCTTGTTTGTATTCCACCGGGTTGGGACCTTGTCTTGATTCTAGCCATTGCAGCTTGGACTTGAAGTTGTCTTTGAGTCACAACTTCCTTCCCTTTCCATTTCAAATCTTTAGAAGGCTTATATCCAATATCACCAGTAACATGGGTAGAATCAATTAAAGGGCCAGTATAAACCTTTTTGGTTGTAGGCAAACCATGCTGATAACATTCAAACCAAAAGATACATTTTAAAGTTAGACAATAACATCATATAGTAAGTTAGACAATTGTGCCTAAAATGTAAGGACAAAAAAAATACACTTACATTAATACTTGTAAAATCAGATTGTGCAACAAATACACCATGTCCTTGAAGCATAGGCCTCTTGTATTGGCTTCTTCCCCCCCTCCCCCCCAGATTTTCCTCCAGTACTTGTAGATGCCTTACTTGTAGATGCATTGTCAGATTCCTTTCTGCCTACCTTTTGTGAAGTTTTTGTTGTTGATTGTTGTGAGAAATTAGTAGTCTATTATATGAGAAAAATGAGGAATTAGCTCTTAGATAACTAAGAATATAGTAATAAAGGAAGAAGGTAGGAAAGTACCTCTTGATTACTTGTTAGTCTTGTTGGACAACTCCTCATATTATGAGTACTTGCTTTGCAAATGGAGCATGTCATAGTTATTCCCTTCTTTGATAATTTTTCAACCCTTTTTATTTCTCCAACTTCCTTTCTTCTATTTTTTCTTGGCCTTCCAGGCATATTTTGAACTGGAGGAGATAATACCTTGGGGTTACTACTTTCTGGCCACATTATCATGTTGGGAACTGGTTGTATGAAGTGTGAATATGCCTTCATATAGGTCTCTTTCCTGTACCAGTGTACAATATGCTCTGAAGGATCAAGTCTCTTGAAGTAAATTGTTGTTACAGCATGTGGACATGGAATGCCTTTAAGTTCCCAAGACTTGCAACTGCAATAACCTGTTCTTAAATCTACAATGAACTTGCATGGACCATCTTTGAGTTCAAATCCAGTATCTCCATTAAACATGAATTCAACCCTCATTGACCTCTTAACATTAGTATTGAACACTATCATGGCCATTGGAGATACACCATCCTGCCAAGTTTCAGCAAATTCTCTCATTTTTGCTACCCTAATCATAACTTTGACCCTTATTTCCTCTAGCATTGATATGATTGTCTTGTGTCTAGGGCCCAATATCCAAGCATTGAAGCTTTCGCACATGTTATTGTCACCACTGTCACACTTGGAGAATGTTTGAAAGAATGCTTCGCACCATCTTTCTTTGTTGTATTTAACTAGGTTTTCACAAATGTTATGACCCAATTTATCAAGATCATCTAGTTTTCTTTTCATTTCAGACTCAAATGTTGATCTAACAACACTCCAGAATCTTTTTCTCCTTTCAATCCCTCTCCATTTTATAGCCCAGTTTGCCAGAATGTGTCTAGCACACATTCTGTGCTCACATTCAGGTAAAATCTCTTCAACAGCTGAACATAGACCCGGCATAAAAACAGAGAAACAGTAATACTTAAACTAGAAAAACAACAGTGTTTTAAACTGGAAAAACAGTAGTAGTTAAACAGCAAAAAAACAGAAAAATAGTAGTATTTAAACAACAAAAAAATAGAAAAACAATATTACATACCTTTTGCATGTCACTTATCATGGTGAGTTCCCTGTCATCTCCCAAGTTCAAATCAGTTTGCAATAGCCTGAGGAACCAATTCCATGTTTGCTTTTTTTTTCCAGTGCCTACAACAACCCAAGCTATTGGGAACATTTCGTTATTCACATCCTTTGCTACTGCTGCCAACAGTTGCCCTTTACAAACACCCTTTAAAAAACATCCATCTAACCCTATACATCTCCTACAATCCTCCATAAACCCATGTTTCATCGCTGCAAAACAAATGTAGAAATTGGCAAACTACTTCTTCCCATCATCTGTGTCTGTCAATTTTACTGCACATGTGCTACCAGGATTTGTTTTGAGTAGCATATCCCTATAGTTCAGAATCCTACCAAACTCAGCAACATGATCCCCTATAATCTCTTTCAACACAATCTTTTTGGCCTTCAAACAAACAACCTTACCAACATAAAAACCAAGCTTTTTTCTCACCATATCCTGAATTTCCCAACCTTTAATTCTAGGTTGTGAGGTAATTCTATCTTTGAACTGCTTTGCCACATATTTTGAATTACACAGATAGTTGTAAGTGGTTTTATGACATTTGTGTCTTGGATTGTAAGTCTTGATTGTGAAGTTCGTACTCCTACCTTCCCTGCTAGCATACAACAACCAAGGACAATCAGTTTTGCATTTAACTCTGACTCTATGGGGCTCATTGGGATCCTTAACTAGCTGAATACCTTTCTTTATAGCATACTTGGTAACTACTTCTCTAAATTCCTTCACATTCTCAAATACCATCCCTAATTGCCAAGTAACAATTTTGGCAGAAGGATTATAAGACACTCTATTTGTTTTTTTCCTTCCCCTTAAATGTCCCATATCATCTACATCATCATCAGATACAGGATCACCCTCCTCTTCCAGATCTGATTCAGATTCAAAACTATATGGATCTGAACTATCATAGTAAGGCTCATCATCACCTCCTAATTTGTCACTCATATTTTTTTGGGGTTGATCTATGTTTTCATAACCTTCATCAACTCCAACTTCACCTAAAGATCCATCAGGTTTTTCCTTCCTAAGTTTTCTCCTATTCTTTTGTCTATATTTCTTTAGATCTTCTTTAACAACCCTTAACTCTTCATGGACATCACTTCCACAATCAAATGACCTCCGGATTCATCACCAGATGCTATTTATTCTTCTTCTCCAGCTGGTTCTACTTGTTGAGAATCAGCAGCAGCAGCAGATTCTTCTTCCCCTGAAAAGGAAGTCCAATCTATGGGTGAATCCTCTTCTTGAGTGGTATTCAAAGGAGTAGGTAACCATATTTCTTCTTCTTCTCCAGCTGGTTCTACTTGTTGAGAATCAGCAGCAATGTCTACTACATCATCAGCAACAACAACAGATTCTTCTTCCTCTGAAGAGGAAGTCCAATCTATGGGTGAATCCTCTTCTTGAGTGGTATTCAAAGGAGTAGGTAACCCTAGATCTGAATTTGCAGCAATAGTATTTAAAGGAGGACCACAAGGAACAAAAGATTCCCTATTGTCTTGTTGTGTGCTAGAAGATGCATTAAAAGGCTCACCCACGTGGCTTATTTGGCTACCCTCTATAGCATCCACCTCCTCAAATTGTGCGTCAGAAGAGACAAAAATGTCTATTGTGTCTCCATTGTTTAATAATATAGCAAGGTATATTAATCCCTATCTTTTGTTAATTCAACCAAAATGCCACCCTTAGCACTCATAATATAAGTTTTTCCTAACTTTGTAATCCCAAAATCCTTAGCATAATCAACTAACTCTGGTATTGACAAGTGGTCACAGTCGACATTAGTCACATGTTCAACCCTACCCCCAACATATAGAGGTCCTACCTCACTCACCAATATCCCACCAATTTTCCATCTTAGATTCAGTATCCATGGGACCCTACATAGCAATAAGAAAAAGGAAAAAACAACTCTCAAGATAGAAGTTTGTAAAATTATATACAGAAAATTACAAATAAACAGTAATCGGTAAAGACCCCCACAAATTAACAAACAACATAAAAGCCCTAATTTTACCCTAATCGGCATGCATGCAAAAGTCACAATCAACATAAAACCCCTGATTTTACCCTAACAGAAAGAGGCACGCATACCTTCAAACTCAGAGTGAAAACGGTAGAAATATTGGCGAGAATCAAAGATACCCAGTAGCTTTTAGCTCCTCCACAGTAGCTTTTAGCAGTACCTCAACGGAGAATCCTATCGACTCACAAAATCAAGCTCAAGAACGCACAATTGTCTCTGTCATTGATGATGGGAGTGAAGTGGTGAACCCTAGTTTTTCTATGTTATCGATCAAATGAACGTTGGTAAAAGGGATGGGTTAAATTTGAGGGATTAATTTTCAAGGCGGGTCGGGTATTTTAATTGGATACCCGAATTATTCCAACGTGTACAGCCATATCAGCAAGCATTTATATGTATACGACGCGTGTATACACGATAGAGAGGTTTACTAACTTATGGGGGTAATAAAATCCGAAAAAATAAGCATAGGGAGGTAATTAAAATCACGTGTAGTTAAGGTGTACACTTATTAAAAAATGCCAAATTTAGGGGGTCTTTACCTATTGTGCCATTACATATAATCTTGATGTACTTCCTTTAGCTTCTAAAAATCATTAACAAAAAGAAGATGGAAAAATATTGACACGTGAGCGTTTAATTAAATTTATTTTGCTTCTTTAACATAATAGTCTGGTCAGGGATTGCCCTTTTATATTAACTTGTACAGACTTGCTTTGACAAAGGAAACAAGGGAACTAATAAGGGAAAGTGGATGAGATATTTATATTTTTTGTTCAATCAGAAAGGAAAGGGTAAGGAATCCTTATCTTACGAATTCAGTGGTTCCAATATAAATGACTTCTAACCGACTAGAAAATGCAGTCAAACCTCTATAACAAATTACGCTTTTCTCCAAATCGATTTTTTATGTCATGTTATAATAATATATATCCTTTATAACAATATTTTATTATAGCAGTCAAAAAATACAGAATACACGAGGCTGTGATAGAGAAGTTTGACTATCCAATATAGGTGGTCTTAAATAATAATTTTGAGGGGGGTTTGCAGTCCTACCCTATATTTGTGCTACCTTTTAATCTATACCCTATTTTAAAAAATTATTGATTTGGTAGCCAGCTGACAAAAAATCCGTAATAATATGACAATTATACCCCTGACAAAAGATATAAAACTTACATCACGCATTAATCTCGTGATCTGCAACCTCATTCGTGAAAAAAGATCTCCTCTCCTCTCAACAACTTTATAAATAATTAGAAACTTATCCAGATTCATCATTAGAATCACATTTGCATGAAATTGTTTCACGTTGAAGCTAAAACTTCATGCTAATGTAGCATGAAGTTATTTCACATTGAAGTTAAAACTTCATGCTAATGCATGCTGAAGTTATATATCCTGCAGTCTACAATTTTGTCATGAGTTTTATCCGAAACTTGAGCCTAAACATGCTGAAGTTATTTAGTTCATTTGCTAAAACTTCAAATTAAACATGCTTAAGTTTTTTAGTTCATTTGCTAAAATTTTAGACTAAACATGCTTAAGTTTTTGTCTTGCAGTATGTAATTTCTACTGAGTTTTTGTTAATGCATGCTGAAGTTATTTAGTTCATTTGCTAAAACTTCATACCAAAATATGCTGAAATTTTGTAACGCAGTCTACAGTTTTGTCCTGAGTTTTATCCGAAACTTCAATCTAAACAAGCTGAAGTTTTTTAGTTCATTTGCTAAAACTTCATCCTAAACATGCTTAAGTTTTTGTCCTGCAATTTGTCAAAAGTCTTTTATTAAAGAAGGGCAAAATTGTCTTTTTAAAACGCTTCTAACAAAAATTAGGTACGGATGCAAACAGAAAAATAAAACGGGTATAAGTTAAAAGGGGACGACCAAATAGAGCGTCCCATGCAATTTTTACTAATTTTTTACACCATCTCTTGCGAGCTGACATTATATGGGGGGTTGGATCTTGGCCCAAGAATCAATATGATCTTGCTACATGATGTCTCATTGTCCAGCTGATCTAAAGCATCTGCAGCATTGATCCTAGTTGCTAATTCGTCCTTAGTTGAAGAAGCTGAAGTACATCTTAGAATCAAGTGGAGCGGATCGCAAGAGAGGTGTTTGTTTTCTTTACCTCAGTCTTCCACCAATATCTTCTTACCATCATATACCCCAAAATTTTCTGTAAACTACCTCTACGGCAATTACCCACAAGGTTCAATTCTATCTGAGGAGAGACATATCGAAAGTAACAGACAGAACTGGCATGGCATATGTTAGTAAAGAAGATAATCATGGCTTCAAGCAACAGCCTCGTGTTGAAGCATCTCTGCCTTAACAGTTCAGTGAATCTTATTAAAACAATGAATTTCCAGCTAGTATTCCACTTATTCAGACAGATGATCAACTCAATGACCTCGAGCAAAAACTTGTTTATACACTCTGCGTGAGGGAAAGACTAAATCAATGGTACATGGCCTTGCAGCCTCATTATTCTTAGGTCGTTTAGCCATTTTCCCTAGTAAAGATGCTTATATCAAGCAATAAAATCAGGCCATGGCACATAAAATCCCATTTATCATACATCTAGATTTCATCCGGCTAATTGAGGAAAACGTGAAGAGTTCAAAAGACAAGACGAAAAGGAAGTATCAGTCTACAGTAACATAGACTCTGGACTCTCTATGTAGCCTTTGAATGCTTTGAGCCATTCTGCACCAACCGCGCCTGGACAAAGGTATCAATTGAAATCATTAAAGGTTTAACCATGATTCCAAAAGAGGAAGATCAACTGTTAATAGGCAGTCAAGCCACTTACCATCAATCACCCGGTGATCACAGCTCAAGGTTACAGACATCATACTGGCAAACTCATACTGGTCTTGGCCCGTACCAGGTATCACCCTTCTCTCAGCTGTTTAAGCAATGACGATGAGCACAGATATCACAAGCTAAAATATATCAAACCACTGAGACGCAAACTTACCAGACCCAACAGCTAGAATGGCTGACTGAGGAGGATTTATAATGGCACAAAACTGCTTAATGCCGAAAGGCCCTCCCAAATTGCTGACGGTGAATGTCCCTCCCTACAAAAAAAAAAAAGTGATTGAATAAATATACTTTAATCTAACTATGCAAAGAAGATATTTAACAACTGTAATGCACACCTCATAATCCTGTGGTTTTAAGCTGTTCTCTTTTGCTTTCTGGGCTAAGCTCTTTACTTCCTCGGCAATAGTGGATAAACCTTTCTTATCAGCATCCTGACAACATGAATTTTTCCAAGATAAAATATAACTGATAGTAAGAATCAAGAAACATCCAATTTTTGTAGTGCAGTAGAGTGGGATGAGAACAAACCCTGACGACAGGAACGTAAAGCCCATTATCGGTCTGCACTGCTACATTGATATTTATGTTGTGATACCTGTGTTTGCAAGAAATAATGCACTATTAATATCCACTGCAAATTTCAACTATAGAAGTCTTCTCATATTTAACTTACTGGCGAATGTAGTCATTGGTCCATGAACTGTTGCACTGAGGAACTTTTCGAAGAGCCAAAGCAGCAGCCTGCAATGAAGTTACCCAGGTCATCTCTCTTTGAGACACATCATCACTGATAATTGATTCACTATGTTTTATACACCCCATACTATTTGGACAGTGGTTTCTCCAACTTAATAATATTGGTATATTTAGAAACTATATTAAAAGTATTACTGAAAGTTACAAATTTTTTCCTATAAAAAGAAAACTACAATTTTCATAGTTAAAAAATGTATTATCGTCCAGAAAATGTAGCCAAAGAAGATGTTTGACTTCCCAAATAGTTCTAGCCTCATATATAATGTGACAGGGGAGTAACGGTTTTTTTTTGGGACAAGCTGCAGCGATTAAGCAAACCAGTAAGGAGTTTTCAAGATTTCTTATGAGAGAATATATGAGATTCTAGCTCCACTTTTACACAGAGGTCCATGAATAGTCACTTTTTCTCTCTTTTCTGGACCCTCCACGAATTACAGAAAGAAGGCCAGAATTGTCTCCCTGACGAGATAAAAAGACCATTGGTTTCTTTTTCCTTTCTCCTTGTTGGGTGGCACGGTGGATCTTAATGGAGTGTTTCATACCTTTATTACAAGATCATTAACAGATAACTTCTTTCCACCTGAAGCCTCTTGCAATGAATTGAGCTGGCTCCTCAATCTGCAGACCGAGCAGCGTGCAACATAAATAACAGAAAGTTTAATTCTGCTGTTGTGAAATGAAAAATAATACTCACTCCATAAGTTTGTCGACACATGTATCAACAGTCAAATAGTAATGGGGAATGGTTTGCTTTGACAGCAGCAACCGAGAAGCTGTCACCTGCACAGATTACACCAGAACTGATATAACTAGGACAAAACCTTGAGCATGTAAAAGAAGTGGGTAAACAAAAAGTATATCTAACACTCAATACAAGGGATGAATGGTAGATAACACGAACAAGCAACTAAAGTTGGCTAATTCTGGGAATATGATGGTGCATCCCGCAAAGGGGTAAATAATACCTTTCTTATCTGCGAAACTGGAATATCCATGTAATCAAGAGCTGCATCAGCCTTGGGAGCTGCTGCAGGGGTTTCCTTTCCACGAGAAGCTACATCAAAGAAAAGAGATTATTGATTCTTCTAAATTACATAACTTCTAAAGGGAGATCTCTCCTCCCATAAGGGAAAAGGGAGACACGTTCAGTGACATAAAACCAACAGTAACATCATCTAGCATATAAGTATACATGCAGAATCGGGAAAAGGTTACCAAGATAATCTTCAATATCAGCTTTAACAATTCGTCCCTCCGGACCTGTTCCTTTGATGTTCGAGAGAGGTATCTGCTCATGTTCACACAAATGCAGAATTAATGTCATGGCTAAAACATGTTGACCTGAATCATACTTTCAAAAGTAGCCTAACTGGAGCAAATAAGTACATTGTGATCTTCCGCTAGTTTCCTAGCCAGTGGACTAGCAAAAATGCGATCTGCCGGAGGTGCACTAGGTTTAGAAACTTTTGGCTCTGATGGGGTGACAGGTTTCTCGGCAACCTTTTCTTTGGGAGGTGGAGGAGGAGATGCTTTTGGTGAAGGCGTAGCATCTGATGTTGAAGGTTGGTAATCTTTAAATTTTGCAATGTCATCTTCCTCTTCCACGGTAATAGCAATCACCTACAGAATTTCCAGCATTCATCAATGAGTTTTATGATTAGTTCACACAATGATTTGGCTATTGTTGCCATGTAAAGATTCAAAGAGGAAGAAAAATTCTGCTGGGCCAAGTATATGAGTTTAGGAGCCTACTGTGACTGAACAGATGCATTACATCACAAAATAGGGGAATCATCGGGTTCTCTATGTAGCTACTAGCTAAAAATATGAAAAGTCAGCAAAGCGAAGGCTTAGAAACAAAGTACCAACAAAGATACAAGTCAAAAAGGAACTAGGAGGTCCAAGCATTAACCTTTATGGTGGAATGTGCAGTGTGATGTGTCAATTACATAGATGCTGATCTATACAAGTAGCATAACATTCCACACAGTGAAAATCCTAGACAAACAAGTGAAGAATTCAACAATAGAGATAATAGTGAGTCCCTTATACCACATGGCTTAGACTCTAAGTTGGGTAACACCAACATAAAACACACTCAATTGGTACCCTCAATCAATTAGATTAAGAATCAATACCTCTCCAACTTTGATACTGCTAGCCCCGTCTCCTCGAAGAATCTTAGCTAGATATCCCTCTTCCATGCACTCCATCTCCACAGTTGCTTTATCCTATGAGGATTAAATGAGTACCATAAATACCAGAATGCAGAAGTCACGACACATAAGGAAAAAAAGTCCCTCAACAATATCATGATAATAGCACCTAAAAAGTGTTCCTACTGTTTCCACTTCACATAGCACTTCACCAGGAGAAACTTTATCACCCTCTTTCTTCAACCATCGAGCAATATTTCCCTGCATAGAAGTATCAGAAACTGCTGAGGCGCTTAGACAACCAGAAGCGCAAAAAGACTAATGATGGTCTGAGAATCTTTAATGAGAGGAGCTATATACCTCTGTCATTGTAGGTGAAAGAGATGGCATCCCAATCTCTTGGTGTGGAGGAAGATCTGAAAACAGAAAAGATACAATATTAATTTGATTGCAAATTGGGGGTTTTCCACTTTCGTACCATGTTTCGATTTTGAAGCTACTAAGGATAAGAAGGATCCCTCTAGCAAGAGGTTGAAAAAACAAACACAAATAGAACTAAATTAAAAGATAGGCCAAATGGCAATGCAAATGACTCAATTAGAGAGGATTGACATGACATTGTCCTCTCGTGAATCTTAACCAATAAATAGGAACCAAACTTGCAGTGATTAAATAAATGCCCATAAAATCAAACATTGTTTATAAGCATCCTGGAGGATGCCCTGAGAATAAATTTTCTAATTGAATAGCCACAGGCCAAAGTGACAGTAAAAGTACCTGAAGCAGTGGAAAAACACCTCCTTGAAGGCACTTGTGATCTGTCACAAATAAGACAAATCAGAATTTGCTTGAAGACAATGATCAAAAATTATTTTCAAAAATATGTAGAAGTAAGCCAGAGAACAAACCCTGAAGACCCTCTCATGAAAGCAATGCTAGCCGTGGAGGCACATGGATCAATTGCAGTTCTCAAAGCATTTCCATTATGTGTTGCTACAAATGACACCTACAGTTAGAAACACGATCTTGATGTTAACATTGCTGCTCAAGATTCAACAGGAAAAAGCAAAGTATTAAAGGAGGGTAAAAAAGAAATAGAGGTCTGGTCACAACCGTGGGTGCCACTGCTCTACAACGGTTGTTGGAGACTGCTGGACCTGAGTTGCATCCACTGAAGGACTTGGGAATGCTGTGTCTCCCTACATGAACAAAACCAAATTGGCACCTTAATATATCTGTAAAAGCCACAAATATTTGAATCAAACATCACACGGAAAAATGAAGACATCACCAGGAAGAGATCATCAAGACGGTTAGTCGCAATAACAAGAAAAGAATGACGATAAGATATTCTTCATGGACATGTTCAGCCATTGTCATATTCAATGTTAAGCAATTGGACACAATGAAAAACATATGATAATACGGATAATTATAAATATCAATAGTTAAAGATACTAATTTACCATCTCCCTTCTCCATAGAAGACCTCGTGCCATTACTGAACCAGCGGACAAGAATAGCAGAGTCATGCCGTAATAAGTTCGAAGAACTTCTGATCTGCAAATAATTTGAAAGCAATGGAAACAGAAATAATATGAGATGAACAGGTTCTGGAATAATTGAAAACACAGTTGGAAGTTCCAAGGCGGGACCAGATAAATTACATAGATTAGGCAATGGCATCCGAAAAGACTAACTACATAAGATGCATCACCACTATATAATTTAAAGTATTTCCTTTCTTTCTTTCTCCCTTTTTAGCATCGTGATGGAGGTGTGGCCTAGTGGTTAATATAGTGGGAGGAGACCATGAGGCCTCAGGTTCAGATCTCAGCGTAGGCAAAAAGTACTAGGTGATTTCTTCCCATCTGCCTAAGCCTTGGTGGACAGAGTTACCCGATACCTATACTGATAGGAGGTAGCAGGTAGCTGATGGAATAGTTTGTGTGAGCGCAAACCGTCCCGAACACCACAGTCATATATAGAAAACCGCGAGGAAGAAGGAATACTTTTTGCCTAGAAAGGGAAGGCAAAAAATAACTAGATACAGTTTCTAGGATCGAAATGGTGAGACTAATTGCATGAGATTCATGGTCATATCATAACAACAACAACATACCAAGTATTATCCCACGCGCTCATATCACCATAAGACAAATATTTACCAGTAAACAGATGCCTAAAGTCTACAACTGCTATTGGCAAAATATAAAGAACTTTCATGTCCCACTTCATGTGCAATGAGTTATTTCATTTAGGTGGGAGCATTGAACCAGCTTCCGACTATCAAATCGCCAGTGAGAAAATGTGCCTCATTCAACCTAATAGCAATATAAATCACAAGCTCCAAATTCATAAAATTTAAGCCCTACAGTCATAAACTAGTTTATAGCTCAACTGCAAGCATAGCTCCTAACCCCAATTCCAAAATCTCATACAAAATAAAACACGGGCAATCACAAGTCTGCCGCACTGAAGAAAAAGGTCAATAAGAAATACATATACTTTTTAATATTGACTTAGAAATGCGGCACAACCACAGGCTCATATGGATCACATACTAATTAGACAATCAAATTCTTCCTTCAACAAATTAACCTCTTCGCACAGATTTTAGGGATTCAAGAATACAAGTCAATATTGAAAAATTGAATAGATAAAAAGAAAGGAAATCAGAATCAAACCTTTTTGGAGTGACGAAGGACGTGAGTAGCGTAAGTCATGATAATGGTTCCAAACCTCCAAATCGAAAATCTTCCCCTTTTTTTCTTCTTTTAATTGTTAATAAAGCAGTGTGAAAGGGTAGGCTGAAGGTGGAGGGTGGAATTGGACACACAACAGATTCAACCAAAATGGAGGAGGCTCCTACGGCTCTTAATAATAATAACTACTATAGGGTATAGACTAATATTCTTCGGTTTAGATCGCGTTATTCTTCCCCCGCCCACCTCACCTCGCTTTTCTTTTTTCTTTATCTTCTCGTCTTTTTTATTTTAAAAAAATTAGTCCTCGCTTGTGTATGTGCTTTGGTGGCTGTCGTAGAACAAGCTTCCCCAGTCACTACCCATTTTTTTGGTGAATAAAAAATTTAACAAACTTAGGTTATGTACAATTGTACGTAAAAGGAAAAAACGAGACTATCTATTTTCTTTGGCTCATAATTATGTATAGAGTTTGAACCTGATATATTCAATTTTTCAAGTTTACCGTACTAAAATGATTTTACTTTTGAAATTATAAGTTTAGGTTCAATATTTGTAACAAATATTTATAGATTGCATTCTGCATAAAAAATACTAAGTTCAGATGAATCAATCGCCTTAAAATTATATTTGCCACCCAAGGCTTAGAGTTCAAGACTTTTGATTATCGAAAATGAAAAAATTCTTAAACATAAAAAGTGTCCAGCTCTGTCATAAAAATAAATTAATTGAATCAGAGATTTTCTGATATTAATTGTCCGAATATGTGCATAGGTGGCTCGGAGAGAAAAAAAAAAGGCAAAATACATAGTTTACCCATTGACCTTGTACCCAAATTCCTCTTACACATTTGTTCACTACGGGAATAATATTACACACTTAATTTTTCAAAAGTGTGTCAATAATACACTACTTTTGACCAGTCCAAGTAATAGTCTATGCTGGGTATCACACGCGCGTCTCTAAATTAAAAGGACTTAATCACCCAACCCTTTTAAAGATCCGACCCACTCAAATAAAAAATCCAACAATTAGTGCACCACTTTCCCCACCACTGCACCACCTTCTCCACTATTGCAAACCCTTCTTCTTTGTAAAAAAAAAAAATATTCTGCCATAGTTACCACAAAAATACTAGTCGTAACACCCAAATAGATACACATAAATAACATATCCAAAAAAACTTTACTGGTCGGAATTTCGCTTGAAACTCCATCTCCGACCAACCCTTCATTTTGGTATTATCTCTTCTTTTTTACAAAACTCAATAATGGTGAGCCAGAAGAAAATAACGAAAAGGAAAAATTTCAGTCCTTTATTTGGCACAATGAAAGAACCAAAAAGACCACTTTATCAACAAAATTCCAAAACAAGAAACTGAAAACTTAGTTTCTTCTGCAATTCTGTCCTTCTCAGTGACATAACTACCACCAAGAAATTTTCGGAGAAATTTCGAATCTTGAGCAACCAAAAGAAAATGGAATAGGAAAAGGTTGAATCGGGGAAGAAGACGAAATAGCGGGAGGGGTGATGAAACTTGGGGGTGGGGAACTAGGAAGACGCGGGGTGGGGGTTGGGGCGGGGAAGAAGACAAGAGCGGGAGGGGTTATTTTTTATTTTTTTAAATTTGTTAATTGGCGTAAAAAAGAAAAAAAAAACTTAAAAATTAGACACATGGATTCTTCTTAAACCTTATGACATGAAATTCTTAGCATTACGCGCCTTGTGTTATGTGAAGAACACGCAGGTGCCACGTAGTTAAAGTGGTGTGTTATTGGCACACCTTTAAAATGTTTGAGTGTGTAATATTATCCCCGTAGTGAACAGGTGTGTAAGAGGAATTTGGGTACAAGGTTGATGGGTAAACTATGTATTTTGCCCCAAAAAAGGAATTTTTACATTGTTATACACTATATAAAACTATATTACCCTCCCTACTCAAGTTTTACTATAATTACATTATATACCCAATTACCATTTTGTACATTTTAAGGGAATTAATGATAATAATTAGTGTCCTAAAATTACTCTAACATATCTTCCACTCCCCCACGTTTCTCTCTCCACGTCCCACCCCCCTCCCCCACGTATCTTGCACCCGCCCACAATTCCACCATTGACAATCATTAAAAAGCTTTGAAGCTTTGAATTCGAATTTAGGTTTTCAAAAATATTATTTGTTTGAATTAGATGTTGTTGCAAAGAATTGGGAATTCTCTCTACGTCTCTCTCTATCTCTCAATCCCTAATTTCAGTAATGTAAAGCAAAGGAAAAGAGAGCAGCAATTCCACTTTTGACAGCCATTAAAAAGCTTTGAAGCTTTGAATTCGAATTTGGGTTTTCAAAAATCATTATTTGTTTGGATTGGGTGTTGTTGCAAACAATTGGGAATATGGTTTGGAGTTTATATCTCAATTTTGAGGGGTTTTGGTGAAGATTAGACTTAGTTTTTGCTGAATTTCAGATTGAAACTCGTCGAAGAAGAAGAAGACATGATACACATTATATTTACGAAATTGTAGTAAAATTGTAGAAAAATTGTATTATGCTGTTTATATATTTTTCTTTTATTTATTTAACTATTGTATGAAAGTTGAACAACATTGTATAAAAATTATATTTAAGTTTTATGATGTTGTAGTTGTATATAACTGAGTAGAAATAATGTATGAAAATTGTAGATAAGTTGTATAATATATAATTAGTTGTATGAAATTTGTTTTTACTATGTAAAATCAGATACAAAATATACAAAAGACATATTGTATAAAATTTGTATTTAAGTTGTATGTTATTGTAGTTGTATTTAACTGAGTAAAAATAATATGTAAAAGTTGTAGATAAGTTGTATAATATATAATGAGATGAGTTTATTTTATGTTTGGTTAAGACAAAATTGTGGTATAACTGATCTCGGAATAATTAATCCCGGAATTGTAGTGTATTTTAGAATAATTAATTTCGAAATAAATAAATATGGGATAACTATAACCAAACAACCCCTAAGAGTGCAGTTTTGGATTATTGCTCATCGCATTCCGTGAAAGGGTCTCTAGTCAAGTAGTGTGATGTGAATGTGACGACAGTAAGTAAGAGGAGATTTGGTTAACTCTAATTATAAAGAAGCAAAGGAGAGTGGGGCGGGTGATGAGCCATGTCAGTTGCAGAGTGTGCAGCCAGCAGGTAGATATTCCGTTTCTAATTGTGATATTCTGTTTCTATGTATTGCTTCGTATCACTATCATCATATCTTGGGGTTTTTTAACGTTTCCAACTTCTTTTTCCTCTTAATCTTTCACTATTCACAGAAAAAAGATGTTTCATTGTTAAACTGTCGAGGGGAATTAAATAAGAATGGGGCGGAAGAAGGTGGAAATAAAGCCAATCAAAGACAAGCTTAAATGAGGACACTAATAATGGATTGAGAGCCTTTTAAGGTGGAATATTTTATAAACAAAACTTGCGTAGGTAGGGTAATTTATTAAACATGAACATCAATAGTGTATAAAAATGAAAAAATCCAAAAAAGAAGGGTATAGCCGTATAGGTGGGCTAAGGTCAGTGGTCAGCGATACAGTAGCTCTCAATTTCTGAAAATGCAGCTCTCTTTCCATTTCCGACATTTTTCTTGTTTTTTTTTTTTTTTGCTTTCTTTATTATGAGAGTTTTGGATATATTCCCCACTTGTTCCAGATGACGAAAAGAAATTGGCTTTTGCTTTATAACTGTTGTCACTACTATATGTAAAATACTTCTATTGTTTTGTTCTAGTAACGATTTTTTAGAAGTAAAAAGATTGTATTGTACAACACTAATAATCTGTAAAGTTTATTTCAGATGTTTGATTAGACACAACATTAATTGATGACATATGGCGTAGTGGAGGGACATAGTGCATGAAAGCATGCACTGGCATGGTGATACAAATTATCAAGTCCTAAGCAGTAACAAAAATAAAAATATCCAGTTGTAATGGAAAGTTACTTGCATTTATAGTACAAAGTTAGCATCGTGATACGGCTTGACCAATTTGAAGTTACCAAACACCATAAAAAGTGATTATTAAAATAGTATTTTAAATCATATTAAGATGAAAATCAATAATATTATTTCTTTTTTGCTTTCTTTATTCTGAGAGTTTTGGATATATTCCCCATTTGTTCCTGATGACTTACAACAACAACAAAAAACCCAGCATAATATCATACTATGGATCTGGGAGAGTATTGTGTACGCAGCCTTACCCCTACCCTAGAAAGGCAGAGGGGCTGTTTTCGATAGACCCTCGGATTAAGGAACGGTGATTCTTGATTACTTGAAACTGCTTATTTACCTTGCTTCCTCCAAATAACGAAATGATATTCGCTTTTGCTTTAGGCACTCTTGACACTACTACAACGTAAAAGAAGCAGCAAAATAACTGAATAGCGCCGATATCTATTTGGTTGTGCGCATACCAATTTTAGAGTTAGACAAGTTAGTATTCCTTCATAACTAGTATTTCTGAGTACATATCTCGCGTTGATTTTACACAGGGGAATGAGATGTTAGGAAACGTCTGATCTCGATATTTGCAAAGAGCCATAACCATGCAAAGCTATTGATTCTGACCTGGCACGCGAGCTACTTCTGCAATGATGCGCGCAGCAGCAGACTCCCTTGCTTCACGCGGACTCTCATGTATGTTGCTTTCACTGGTAAATTCGAAATCGGCACCTTTCACAATGACTTTGGCTTGAAATCCACCTTTAAAGGAGCAAACACTGACAAGGATTAGCTCAACTTTGCAGAGTACTTGAGCAAGACATTTGAAAATTGGAGAGTAGTCACTCAATTGGACAGGTAATTCTAAAACAAAAATCAAGATTCAAGGCTTCAATTAGTAGACAAATTGGGAGATGGCTCTTCTGCTGTAGCCACAAGATCTAATTTCTGGGGTTGAGTTAGGCCCAAGGTCCATTTCTTCACTAGATCAAACCGATTCGAAAAAAAATGTGGAAGTAAAATGGTCAAGAATTCATAATAAATCTTTCACATGCTATCACATTTGTGGAAAAGAAATCTCATCAAATGTCCCATCAATAGCAATAGCATGCATCATAAAAGAAGACCACTATATCCGTTTGAGGTAGATGGGAAAGTTTCATATATTTTACCCTCAAATGGAAAGACTCGATATGTTGGCAATGCCCAGTTACTCCTGCAGCACAGTTGATCCAATTGCTGCGGACATAGAATTGAAGAATAAATGCGTGGACGTTACATATATGCAGCAAGTAAAAATCAGAATAAAGAGAAGACACTAATACTTTTAGGAAAAAAAATTCACAATAGGATTTCAGAAAGAAATAACCAGTTGAAAGTTCTTAACTTTGCCATATGCTTATCCAATACTAAAGATATTATATAAATAAACAAATGCATTCAAGTCAAAATAACTGCTGATTTTCTTAGTTCAAATAAAGTGAACATGTCCCTTATATTTCCCAATAATGACTTCCTATGTATATTGAAGGAAATATCAGAAATACCAAACATGAAGAAAATTTTCAACCAACAACGGAGAACAGAAAATAAGAAAAGCGAAGAAATAAAAGGAAATGTCAAATTCGGATGCCTCATCTTGCCTGACATTGGTTTTGCAAAGTAAGAATGGCCTCGGACAATCTTTTTCCCTTGCTATGAATAGATTGGTCTTCTACCAGTTGATTGGTATTGTACTCAACTCCTTCACCTTTCACACATGCGTCATTAGAGCCATCTACGAGAGCTTCAATCTTCAATGGTAAATCATTTTCACCCCCTGCATATAAATTAAGAAAGAAGTTATGCTGACAGTTCTCAGATCATTGGTTTAAACTGATGCTATTCAAGTGAAAAGTCTCCCAGAGGTTGACATAAACTATCGAAAATGGGTATCAAAACATCAAACATTAGCAACAGATAATGCCACCTGTCATAAGAGAAGTTACCAGAATGTTTTCTGTCCATTGTTTTTCTCAGTTCCAATTAAACCGACACAGAAATGTCAGCTCTGTTGCTAATTTCTTAATAAAAGAATTTCCTTTCATTATTTATCATCTTTTCAGTATCATTCTTTAAGAAACAACAGGGCCTTGATTTATCTCATAAAATCTGAAACTTACCAATAATGCAGCTTTTAGATCTATGTTATGCCCGCATCTCTAAAAAGAACAGAGCGGGTGTATGATTGAAGATACCTAATTAAGAAATAATCAAATTTTCTTTCCTCCTTTGATCTTTACCTTTCATAAATGTGGAGACTCCACCAACTCTTTACCCAGAAATATATTTGATGGACTAAGCTGAGCTTTGACGTTTGCAGGCTCATCCATTGACAAACTTTTTCACATCCTACAAGTTTCAACATTTTCCGTACCATTTGCATTATTGTTCATCTCGCTTTTTATGCTTGTTTCTTGTCCATATAACGTCTCTTCCTTCTCTTACAAAGCCGATGAATTTTTAGTAAGGCATGCACTATCAAGTGAGAATCCTCTCTAAAGATACACAAACTTTTTTCTCTTTTTTTTTGGTTTTTTGATAAGCTATATAAGAGATTCTTCAGAAGTATAAAACTACACGTGTACACCTGTTCATCCAACTCATCAAGGAGCTTACAAGGTGGATTTCAGATTTATTAAAATATTAGGCAACAACTCTCCATGAAGGATGATATTGCCCACTGTTTCAGCTCATTAAAGGCAGCTAGTGGAACTTTTGCTGGTTTAAAGATGACGAACAGACCAAGAATGGGTGACATTAGCTTAATTACAGTAATTTCCTATAAAATGGTGAAGCTTCCTTTTTCTTGGTTAAGTCTGACTATATCATTTCATCAGATGCGACTCTTTTTAGAGAGAAAAAGCAATTTGCTTAACAAGGAGAGAAATACATTGGTGAAGATGAAATGCCCTTTATACAAGAACAAAACTAAACAATGTAACCAGGCAATGAAATTGTTTGACAAGATTCCATTTTAGTGGTGCTCCCAAATTGTGCTGCAGGTCTACCAGAGCCATAACCCCAAAGATACTGCACTGTTGAACCACAGAGAAGTAAAGGAAATTACTTTCTCTGACACCAAATTGACTGGCATAAACCATTGTCACACTCCAGTTTCACATATGATGTTATCAGTCAGGTAATTGTTTTAGCATCAAAGTTATACAATTTTTTTTTATTTTACTCTACTGCAATCTATCTGACTCATGGAAGTAAAACAAGAAAAAAAAATTCTTACCAATTTCTAAGGAACATGATCCTTGAAGAACAACAAAGAGGAAAAGAAACACGAGAAGGGAAGTTTTTATGCCTTAGTTTTGCAAGTTGTTAATAGCAAGATAGATAGCAATCCAAGAATATATATGAGAGCACAAAAAAAATGATGATACTTGGAACCTCCAGTCGGCAGTTTGTATTCACTCTAATAGTCGCACATTATCTATGCAATGCCTTAAAGGTAACCAAAAAAGACTCCCTGCCCAATAAGAATCTAACTTTCAGGAAAGAATTTAATATTCATTGAATAAGATGAATGACGCTAGAAAAGAAGAAAAGATCAGACCATTTAATACTGTCCGAATAGTTTTATCACACAATGCAATCTCATCTTCCAAAGTGCGTAGCTGAGAACTCTGAAAGTAAAAAAAGGAAGATATCAGGATGGTAATCAATGTCTTAAAAGTTTGACGGCAAATAGTGGAAATAAATAGCATAATCCACAGTTTTCTACCACCATATATCGAGATAACTGAATATGTTGACTTCCTTGAAGCCTTCACTCAGATGGTCTTCCATGTCCGATGCCCAACATGAATGGGAACCCCCCCCCCCCCAGGGCACCCCAAAAAAAAATAGAAAAGTGGGAATGAAACAAGACCACCTGATCAACGGAAAGACGATGGAAACTTCTTATAAAAGGAAACAAATAATTTTAAATTCTTAATTTTTTAGTCAGAAGTTCGTCAAAGGAAATTGGGAAAAATTCATCAACAGGGAATGGCGTATTGGTCACTTGTCAAAGAAACTAGTGCAAATTCTCCTCTTACGAATTCCAAAAAATGTAATACCCAAAGATTCATCGGCAAATTCTGATCTGTTGTTAATAATATTGCCCAAAAGTGAAACTAGCAACCATACTTTGTTAACCATAGAATGAAGGATTGTCAACTAGAAATGACATGCACCTAGGACGACATAGGCAGAATAGCAAAAGGGGTTACTACAGTCAAGGCAGGTACCAGTTTCTCTCTTTTCCAGAAAAGAACAGTCAAGGCAGATCGTGATATTGCAGATTCCTTTGAAGCCAAAGTGGTTACTACATCCTCAGAATGTTGAGAATCCAACTGAGACGAGCTTACTGCAGAGAGTCCCTGCATGCCTCTTCTTTTCGCTTCAATAATCTTTTCATCATCACAATCAGTATTGCACGACTTAATCATGAGTCGAACCACGTTCTCCTGTCAACATGCTTGAAAACTGAATACTCACAACCATTTTCATCCATGCTCCAATAATCTTGCTAATCATATATATATTTTGTCAAATCCATAATATCGACTCTGAAAGCATGAGGTAATAACAAACTTATACTGTAATTAGTATAGGAGTTAATTTTCACCTCGTTTACTTCTTTCTCACTGGAGCTACCTCTAATATGTACATCATATGCATGACCAGCTACCAGTTCTACAGTTAGATCTTGCAGGCCATTTGGTAACAGCTCCCTGTGATCACAATTCATTGTAGTAAAAAGAAAAAAAGGAACTATGCTTAGTATCCTCCTCTCAATAGTTAGAAAGAGCAGAAACTAGATATCTAGGAAATAAACAAATATTTATGTTATCTAGAAACAGAAACTGAAGGTGGGCTTCAGGATAAGTGCAAATTTGGAAGTACGGGTTTTGGTTTAACCTCTTAGGAGAAATAGATAAAATAAAGTAAAACAAAACAAACACGTAGTCACTCCAAAGAATACATGAATCACAGTACAAGATACGAAACCAGTTAATCGCAACACGGCAAAAGTACCGGTGCTATCATATGCCTCAGATACAGGTAAGGCTTTTCAACCGATAAGCATAGTTTTTATACAATCTTAATCAGTATCAAGCAGCAGTACCAAACGTCTTAAGTATGCTCTCACGACCAGTTACCTTGGACTTATTCAACTACAATATTTTTGTTAGATAGGCTAGCATAGCACTGTAAATATTAGTGTCCCACATTGGACAAGCGAGAAAGCACTCATTTAATACATGTATATAAACAGATAGAAGCGTAAGGCATAAAGGCCATGTATTCCCAAAAGCTCTTTCTCTCGTGTTTATTTCTCACAGTCTCCTATTGGTAAGAGACCTCAAAGCGGGGGCTTACATAGCTGCAAGGAACAGTTAGAACTCTGAATTACTCACTGGAAGGGAAACAGCTAAGCTTCTGCTAGAGCATATAAAATTGAAATGTAAAGAGCATTTTCGCTACAGAAACTAGAGTGCAACATTTGACTAAACATTTCAAAAGAATAACCAAAAGTAAGTGGACCAGATGAAACTTCTACCTAGAATACCAATTCGACAAAATATCTCTGTAGGGCAGCAAGTGAAAATACTCAACAGCTGGAGAAACCACCCATCCACTTAGGATTTTCTTGATTAGAGGACCCTGCAAGCTACTTCAGAAGCAGATTCATAAAAAAAATAGTCATTCCTCGTCATGGGAGCAATATTTATAGTACTGAAATAAAACTTAAAGCAATATTCATTTATGCAATACGAAATTGATGAACATTAAGATTTTCCAGATTATGCATCAAATATTGGTAACAAATCTCACATTTGACAAGAGATGCATATGATTTAAGGGTCCACAGTTGACTATTGTGTTTTGTCAGTTAATTTCCTGAGGCATGAACTTGAATATGTAGAGAAGTGGACCAACCTTTCAATGACGTCTCCAATAGGAACCATAAAATCTTCATGGACAGACTTAGTGAATTGTACAAGATATAATCGAGCTGTTGCTTTTTCTTTATCTAAGGAATATACAAGGTGGCTCTCCAGGACAACCAGATCATTTCTATTGATGCCTGTTTCACATGCAAATTACATGAAATATTTAGTCATTCCACAAATATTACAGTGTATATACATTTTGAAATGAATGTATATACATAACTGAGGTTCCTTCAAGGATAGGATATTAATGCATTTTTCGATACCTCCAACAGCCAAACAAAGAAATAAATATAAGAAAAAGATTCCTACAACTCAGAGTTAGAGACCGGGAGAGGTTTTTTGTTTTTTTTGGGGGGGGGGGGGGGAAGAAGATAGCTCGACAAGTCTGCATGAAAAGCACTAATAGTTGCTCTACCTCATTAGTTTTCCTATGCTCTTACTGCAAGTCTTAACTTAAAATTCTAGAATTTGTGATTCATCGTTAAGCATATACCTGTTGCTTCTGCGGCAGCAGAAAGCGCAAGCTCTTCGAGCCTTGCTCCATCAGCATACTGAGAACTGGTTGAAGGTATATTAGTAGACCTTTTCTTTTTGTTTATACACTTTGAATTAAAAAGAGAACCTGAGGAGACGTCAAGATGTTTTTCAATAATGGACCAAACAGCATAGGTCATAGAACTACGCATGAGCAAGCAATTCTCCCTCCTTGAGTCAACTAAGAATACAACAACTTTGGAAGTAGGCCATGTCCCTGATAGTGGATCAGCTTGTGCAGCATCTAGCGCCGAAGATATATCACATGCCCTCATAATGGCCCTCTCAGTGAGTGAGATTTGGCTTTCCAAATCGTCCACGTCTGTGTAATCTGGTCGACGCATTAATTCCATATATGTGATCAAACTTGGTTTCAAAACTACAGCCAATTGGCAAAACGATGTAAAATTAAGAAACTCTATTTTATGATCTTGATGTTGCTTCCTATAGTAGTAATTGTAGAGCAACACAACAGCTTCCACCTGTCAACATCAGCAACCACAGCAACCAGTAGAAGAATGAATTAAGTACCACAAAACAAACATACCATAGCACCTGCATTAAGGTTTTCAACTGATCAAAATAGCATATCCTTCATTATTCAACTTCCATATCAAGCTTGAGTATGCTATCGTACTGATTAATCTAAATTCAAGCATGATGCAGCTCACCTCTACTAATATCATTTATATAGACTTCCTCCATTCCTATTTCATAAGATCTTTTCCCCAAAGTCAATTTCACGAAATAAAGAAGTTGAGCATACGGAGGAAAAGAAAAAAAAAGACTATGAATTAGTTTATGGTGTAACTTTTACATTTAAAATTACCTGTATTAAACTAAAACTTGCAAACTTTTGCACTTATTGCTATAATTAAATTAAAAGTATTAAAAACATATGGCCAGGTCAATACTTCTGTGATTTTGCTTTATCGAGCCCAACCTCTCTACCTTCACAAGTAGGGGTAAGTACCACATATATACTACCCTACCTAGACCCTACTTGTGGGAAATACGCTGGGTAGTATTGTTGTAAAAAGATATGGCCAGAGTTAATTTTGTTTGACTCCAGGTAAGCCTAAAATGACAACTTCATGGAACAAATTGATTACAAATTATTGTATAAAAACCAAAAGAGAGAACATATCAAATGAATGAACAGAGAGTGGCAGGCTATAATGTACTACCTGTTTTGCCATGGAACGTTGTTGATCAAGTGTTGGAACTTCCTTTGATTTGAAAGAATTGCGCCCTAATAATGGTTCCACCATGCATTCCAGCAATGCCTGAACCACTTCCTCCGTTGGACCCACCTCCTCCATTTTTTCATTCATTTGATTCTAGAATTATAGATGAATTTTTGGGCATGCAAATCAAAAATTATAGATGAATTTTGGGCATGCAGAGGGGTTTAACAGTGGTCGAAGAAACGTGGGTTTTGGCGTTTAGCGGATTTGGGGTTCTTTCACTGATACAGTGATATAATAATAGCGTGGGAAGCCAAAAGTTCTTAATAGCATATTTGACCAGACTTTACAAATTTATTCATTTTGAAAAGTGTTCTTATTCACAAGTATTCTATCCACTTGAAAAGTAACTTTTATTTGTCCATAATAATTTTCACTTTTACTTGTATTATTTTTAGTATATTCAGAGAAAGACAATTTTTTTTTTCTGTTAGACCCATAGTACTAATTAGTCATTTCAAATCATTTTCTCAAATCCATTAAAATATGCATCAATTAATATGTATATTATGATAAATAGTAGACAAATAAAAGTAAACGGAGGGAATATTTAATTAATCAATTTTAAAAAATACTTTAATTATAATTAATAATTTGTGCTTGGTTAAAATATAAAAAAGTAACTATCAAATGATGTGTTGCAGTGGATGAGACTGATCTTTCCTTAACCAGAGGTCACGAGTTCGAGCCTTGGGTATGGAAAAATCCTTGGTAGGGAGTCCTTCCCCTCAAATGGGGCCCTAAGCGGCACGAATACGGATATAATCGAGCTCCAATATGAGTATCAGATACTGGGTGAGAAACCAAGTATATTGGGGAAGAAGCTATTCTTTTAGCTTCTTAGTTCTTAGAAACAGTTTATGAGCCTGTTTGGCCACGCTTGTGGGAGGTCGAAAGTATTTTTTTTGTTAAAAAAGTACTTTTCAGAAAATGTGAGATGTTTGCCAAGACGAAGAAAGTACTTTTGAGTAGCAGCAGAAGCAGTTTTATCTGCTTTTGGGGAGAAACTATAAATTCTAACTTCTTCCAAGAAACAAAAGCAGAAACAGAAAATTAATTTGTTCAAGACAAAAATAACCTTATAATAAATTGATATTTCTAAATTATTACTCATTAATTTAATATATATTTTTTCCTTTTTCTTTTTATTTCTATCATGCATATTTTTATTCTCTTTCTCCTATTTCTGAGAGTAGATTTTTAATTTATATTAAATAATGTAATTTGATATATTTAAATTATCATGTAAGCAATAAGTAATACTAGAAACTCAATGCTATTACTTTGGAATAACTATATTTTATATTGATTAGAGTTTTTAATTTATACATTTACTTTGTTTTTTATATTTTAATTAATTCTTTTATAAGAAATATTTAATTTTTTAAAAAAAAAATAATACTAATTGCAAAATGAACATTTATTGTTCTTTTTCATAATTTGATACTTAAAAATACTTTTTGAAAAAATTGGTCAAACATAATGAGCTTGCAAAAAGCATTATTCAAATAAATTGGTCAAACACAAAATGCTAATTTGTTGAATAAAAATAATTTTTAAAAGAAGCAGTTTTTGGTAGCTTGACCAAAGTGACTGTATGTTACTATACAAAACAACTTTTTTCTTTTTTAAAAGTCTGGTTAAACTTGTGCTCACATATTAATTTAAACGTTAAACAATTCATTTTATGCTCTGTCTAACTATATTATTATTTGTAAAAGTTCAAACTTGCAAGCTCTTTCACACAATTCAATATATTTGACTCCCATATATTTGCTTTGGAAAGTGTTCAATCTAGAACGGTGTGGAGTGGAAATAAACTTTTTTGAGTAAATGGTGTTGATATGCTATGATTTTTATTTTATTTTTTAGCTACAGCGTGTATTTATAGCGTACTAATGAATATAAAGTATATGTCCTGTATATACTCTTCAAAACTTAACCATGGCTAAGTGTTATGCATTTTTACTTTAATTTGTTGATTCGTAAGGTTAATTTTATTTTGTTAAGTATAAACACTGCATACATGTAAGTGTCTACCCTATGATATCTACTTCATGTCTAATGGCAGTTAAAAACTCGAAAAATCGAACCAAACCAAATCGATCAAAAAATTCGATACTTTTTTGATTTGCTTTGGTTTGGTTTTGATTTTGAATTTAAAAACCGATCAAATTTGGTTTGGTTTTGATTTTAATAAAAATAAAAACATCGAACCAAACCGACTATAGAAATACATATTTAAAATTTATTATTACAACAATGTACATTCTAAAATTTTATGGTACATGTTAATTGTTTGCACTTTTAGGGGTAGTTTGGTAGGAGGTATTAGAAAAAACGGCAAAGGGCTAAATATACCCCTCTACTTTCAAATATTGTTTACATGTACCCTTCGTTATACTATTGGGCTATCCATATCCCTACCGTCATACTTTGGAACAAAAATACCCCTATTTTGGATGGAGTGCCACGTGGCAGCACCAGATTAAAATGACCTTTTATTTTTACCCAACCCATTTTACAAAAAACCCACAACCCGAACCATATTTTCATTTTTCAGTTTTTTTAAAGAATTTTCTTTTTATAAAACTTAAAAAGAAATTGCAAAATATTTTCGTTTTTTAAACTGATTAGATACTGAAAAGCTTTTGCAAAACAAATTGTAAAAACTGAAAAAATCGTTTTTTTAACAAAATATTCTTTTTGTAAAAACTGAAAAAATTATAAAAACTGGAATTTTTTTTCTTCAGTTTTTAACAAAATATTTTTGTTTTTAAAAAACTGAAAAAAATATTTCCAACAAAATATTTTCGTTTTTGAAAAATGTTTTAATTTTTTTTTCCAGCTTTTTTAAGATTTTCTTTTTGTAAAAACTACAAAA
The DNA here is from genome assembly GCF_000393655.2 of Nicotiana sylvestris. NCBI lineage: Eukaryota > Viridiplantae > Streptophyta > Magnoliopsida > Solanales > Solanaceae > Nicotiana > Nicotiana sylvestris. The sequence continues at coordinate 190,057,069 of NC_091059.1, forward strand.
ACAAATTTGTATAAACTGAATTTTTTTGTAAAAATAGGAAAAAAAATCGTTTTTAACAAAATATTTTTATTTTTTAAAAACTGAAAAAATTATTTTCAACAAAATATTTTCGTTTTTGAAAAATATTTGTTTTATTTTTTTCAGTTTTTTAAAAGAATTTTATTTTGTAAAAACTAGAAAAACAAATTTGTAAAAATAGAAAAAAATATTTTTTGTTTTTTAACAAAGTATTTTGGTTTTTTAAAAACTGAAATTTTTAAAAAAATGAAAAAAATGAAAAGGGGTCGGATTGTGGGTTTTTTTAAAAACGGGTCGGGTAAAAAAAGGGTCGTTTCAAACTGGTGTTGCCACGTGTCACTCTATCCAAAATAGGGGTATTTTTGTTTCAAAGTATGACAGTAGGGGTATAGATAACCAATAGTATGATGGTAGGGGTATGGATAACCCAATAGTATAACGAGGGGTACATGTAAACAATATTTGAAAGTAAAGGGGTATATTTAGCCCTTTGCCGTAGAAAAAATAATGAAAGCATTAGCTCTATGCATTACTAATACCTTGTTTGGTATATATTTTTTAACCTGTGTATAACTAATACTTTTAGTTATACATCATACTTGGTATTATCATATGTATAAGTAATGCATAGAAAACGATGACATTAGTAATACCAAGGACATTAATGCTTGCATTAGTATTGTTAAAGACAAGATTGTCCTTAAAAGTCCTTTAAAGTTAGATAATATGGAGAGCATTTTTGTAAACAACTATTTTTCTTTAAAATTATGCAATGCATTTATAATTTTAATACATCACACCAAACAATAGATAAGAAACAATATATGCATAACTAATGCTTGCATTACTAACCTATGCATTACTAATCTATGTATTACTAATACACCTTATTTCATATTATTCTTATACACCCGAACAAACGACCCCTTAGTCTAGCTTTTTGCTATTATAATAATCTAGTTCTTTTCCTTTACATTCAACTTTGATTGGTAGTTTTCTTTTGCTAAGTACAATAATCTATTTTATGATAAAAATAATATATTTTTGATTGGGTCCTTAAATTATTCATCACAATTTGATTCAATTATCATCAATATATCTTGAGAAATACTAGATTTCTCAAAGACCAAATAGTTTGACAGTGTTACGTTGAAAATATAGCCGACGTAATATGTGTTTGGCAGTGCATGTCTCATATTTAAGAAAAACCGATAAGTAAACGAAGAAAAACCGAAATCTGACAAAAACCGACATAAAACGAATTAATAAAACCGACCTAATTGATTTGTTTTTTTTATATATAATATTTTTACCTAGTTAAAGTAATTGAATTTGGACTAATAATTAACGCTGTCAAAATATAAAATTACAATAAAATAAGGTGAAAAGAGGAGGCTCCCATAACTGATCGAATTTGTCCTCTGGCGGGAGCTTCATAATAGTAGGAAATTACTCATTTATTTCTTTGGGAATATCAGATTAACAAAATCTGCTTGCACATTGTTGACGTTCTGCTTTTATTCCCCTCAGCGGGGTTCCGCCATGGTCGAAAGAGTTTCTGGATTCTTCTTCGAGAACACGTAAACCAATTCCTCCGATACATATATAGAAAGAGAAAACGCTCGTAGGTTATAGAAGATTGAGCGTCGGAGAGAAAGAGAGGGAGATGGGGAACCACAAAGTGAAGTGGACGTCGGAGGAAGAAGGAGCCCTAAAAGCCGGTGTGGCAAAGCACGGAACCGGAAGGTGGAAGAACATCCTCAGGGATCCTGAATTCGCGCGCTTTTTGACTAATCGCTCCAACATCGATCTCAAGGTTTCTCGTTTTTTTTTTCTTTTTGATGTATATTCATTTGTTTGTGTGTGTTGTATTCTTTTACTCTTGTTTTGGGTTGATCTTACGCAGAATTTATACTTGAAAGTTGAAATTCAGGACTAGGGTTAATGTGTTTCCCTTGATGTTAATGTGTGTTGTTTTATCGTAGTGATTTTTGTCCCGTGTTGTTTTGGAATATCGAGCATCAGTATAATATTGTTCATATGTCATGAGGCTGCTTCTAACTGTTGTGGTTTCTGGTCTATTGCATCATAAATGTTGGGCATTGCAACTCCTTTATTTGTTTCAACGAGTTAAATATTGCTATATTCATTTTGTAGCAATGAAAAGATATGGTTGCAACATGTGCGAGGACTTGAAGTAGAGTCATCAGCCAACTTCCTCTTTGATGGTGCTAATTGCTATACTGCTATACACCACTCTTTGTAGTATATTAAGAGAATGTAGATTATGATGGCTCTTCTAGGGGTTATTCAGGTGGAAAATGCTAGTGTAAAACTAGATTATGGTTTGTTTTCTTTATCTGCTTTACCACCCTGATTATGTGCTCATCTAACCATTCTGATAGGTGACAGAGTTGCATGTTGTTGTTCATGCTGCTTTACTCTTCAGTATAGCTAATTATATCCCTTTGCTTTACGTCTCCTGGTTTATCCCATTGATGTTTGTTTGATAATACATCCGTAATATTTTTCGTTGAAAACATCACCATCATATGTTGTCTTTGTCACACTTAATTAAAAAATTGTCTTTCTCACCTTTCCACTCTTCAAAATCTTAAAAAATACTACATACTCATAGTAAACTTGCTGAAGTTGGTAAACAATTATGTGGAATGCTGAGTGGCAATCTCAATTTGAGGTAAAAAGTAAACACTTTCAGGTAATTTCCATATAGGGCTGGACCACTATCACGAGTTAACTTCTGGATAAATGACCTCTCACATTCCCAAAGATTAAGTTCTTCCTTTCTACATAACATTCATTCTGGATATGTATGTATGTATATACTTTTTGTTCTCAATTTTCATAAAATTCCTTGTGCTTTGGTTTTTCCCTGGCTGTTCCTTCGATGTGTATTTTCCCCTTCACATTATAGGTCTTTTAGGTCCTTCTCAAATCATCTGGCAATTGGGACCTGAGGTGGAACAGTCTCCCTTTCCCCATCTGCTTTATATCTCTATTGCGGCCATGGGAACATAGCGTCTTTGTTGACTTAACCACTAAGGATACCAAATACAGCCGGATGAAGTATCATTTCCTGTGTTGTCCCTGAAATGAGATGGCTTAAGATTGCAATGAAAGACTAGGTTTGCTGCGAAAATGTCATTTCACCTTCCTTTCCCTTTGGTGTTTAATATATTCGGCTTTCATTGTTAGTGACCTTGATTTGCCTTTTCATAGGAGAAGAACAGAGTATGGAGTATATCTGTGGAGTGGGATCTATGTTATATTCTTCCTTTATTGCAAAAAAGACTTTCATTTGTTTCTTTTGTTTGTTTCAAAATCATGTTAATTTCCCTCATGATGAAATATTTTTCAATCTTAAAAGTCATATGGCCGGACTTTAACCTAATTAACTCAACCTGAAGAAGTTACCTTTAATTCTAGTTTGGCCCACCCTTCCTTAAACCAACATATAATTATAATACCCATATGGAGTCAAGGTAACAACTTGTGGATAGACGAAATTTATCAAAGACGGAACTTTATTTATGCTGGTTCTTATGCCCAAACTTAACCTCTTTAACATACTTATCAAAATTTTGTTTGGACAATGTCCATTTAGGTAAAAAAACTATATTAGAAGTGTTTAATGCTACAAAAGAGAGTGTTGTTTTCTTCCAATCACTAAGACAAGTGCAACATCTTAATCTAACTGGACTTTCCAGTTGTGAAGGAACTTGATCAGAAAAAGGTGGGACTCTAGTTATAAGATATGCAGTGAAACCTTTGCTCCTGGAGCTAAGATCTCAGTCTCTTTGTGGAATTTCTGCTTCTGCAATTTCTGTTGTATTGCAAATGTGGCAGTCTCTCATCCAGAAGAGGATTTTAGCTAGTTTTCAGACTCAACATGATAGTCGTTACACTTTCTTTGGTCTCTATGAATAGGATAAATGGCGAAATATGGGTTTTAGCACTGCTGCGCAAGGCTCTAAAGATAAATCCAGATTTTCTCGTGCAAGACCAAAGACAATAAGTGCACTTGCACTTTCTACTGTTCAAACTCCTTTGGCTATTACTTCAGCACCCGAGAATGACGCCATCGATGGTTCTCTCGAAAGCCCACAAGGAAGCAAGAATGCTCCGAAGTAGGTGACTCCTTTTAGCTTCTTGTCTTACTTGTACGCTTAGCAGCTATATTGAACTTTTCAAGACTTAGTATTTGTGTATGCATTTATACTTCTTAAAAAGTTCTGTCAGGAAATAACTTTTGTTAAAACTTGCTTGTTAGTATCATTTCCTTCTTCTCGCTAGCTGAAGGGGGAGCAAGAAATTAGTTATAATTTCGTGCGAAAGAAATTTCTCCTGCACTCCCCACTAGCCTCACCTCTTCCTGCCCCACCTCCTGCAGAAGAAGGAGAGAAGGAGAGGGAGTAATCTAAGGAAATAGGAAAACTACAAAAGTGTCTGAAAGGAAAGAGGAAAACTACGTAAGTGTATTTGTGATGGCAGATACAAAAGAATGTAGCCGAATATAGGCCAAAAAAACAGAAATAGTATTTCTTGCATGACAGTACCGGTTGGTCTTTCACTATCTAGAAGTTAAAGCTGTTTCAATAGGATCTTTTGCATAGCAGTTGGCTTTCTGCATTCAACAACAACAACATCAACAACAAAAAACCCAGTGTGATACCACAAGTGAGGTCGGGGAGGTGGTGTGTACGCAGCCTTACCCCTACCTTGTGAAGGTAGAGAGACGGCTTCCAATAGACCCTCGAAAGTTTGCTTTCTGCATTCGTTTCTTATATTTGAAAATCGTGGATGCCTGGATCTTTTCTTTTGGGTTATATCTTTGGTTTGTTGAAGTTTATCATTATCCTTCCTGAGCTGAGGGTCTACCGGAAACAACCTTTCTTCCTTTTTAAAGGCAGGGGTAAGGTGTGCCTACACTCTATCCTCCCCAGACCCTACTTATGGGACTACACTGGGCTTGTTGCGGTGTTGATGAAGTTTATCGTTTGATTATGACACACTTGTCCATTTTGATGTGGTCATAACATAGCTTATAATTTTTCTTTTTTCTTCCTTTAAATTCTATACAACATAAGGTCAAAACCACAATGGTGGAAATACGGAAAAGCAAATATTTATTACTAAAGTAAATATGAGATTATTGCATGTGCCATATTGAGGTCGAGAAAGTATATGTTGCTCGTGTTGGGCTTGGGAAGAATGGCTATAGTCAATTTTTAAGGATTGTGGGTACTGGACACCTTGAGTTTTCTCAATGAGATCCTGCAGGGTCTACATTTGCAATGCTTAGGATATGTATCTTTCTCAGCCTGCTTTTACCTCCACTACTGACCCATCCTTAGACCTGTTGTAGAAATTCATACTTTATTATGCAAGTTTGGTGGCTTTCATCATCATATGTTCATGTCTCTGTCATTCTTCCAGGTATAATGATATGATTTTTGAAGCATTATCATCCTTGAAGTGTTCAAATGGATGTGATCTTGGTGTCATTGTGGGATTTATTGAGGTGAGCTCAATCAGCTTATAGTTGTTGCATTAAACTTCTATGGGAAAGTCATGCTTATTTGGCTTCATGATCTTCATGTTTGGTTTTGCTTCTTCTGCTTTTCCAGTTGACATCTTAATGAATTTTACTTGAATTTCAGATTTAAACAAGTCACTTGAACTATACATGGCGTGTTGGGCTGCTTGAATTGCTTTAGCTTCATAAGCATCAACTTTTATCTCTTTGTTAGCTTCTTGGTGCAATCTAGTCTCTGTACTGATGTAGATGCCATGTTAGATACAATTGGGACTTGCACAATATGTAACTATGTTTTGAACTTTTGATGCACTAGTTTGATGTGGAGGCAATTTCCTTCAGCAAACAATATGTATGTTTAATGTACCGATGAATCCTAGGTTCTAGATTTGCCCTAGTTTTTTCCACGATAACAAGGCAATGCAAGGTAAGATGTTTATCTAATACTACTTGTTAATAGACATATTTTTATTTGACACTCATGGTTATCTTCCAAAGGTTTATGACAATTCATGTGAAGCTTCGACCATTTTCAGTTTCCTGTGGGATTTGTGCTTGGCCAGCCCTTCAGGTTCTCATCCTCTATTTAGAAAACATTGAAATATGCAATTCAAGATAACCTTTTTCCTTTTTTCAGCCTCCTTTCCCTTTGCTGAGAACGTTGTAAATTCTAAACTTCATTATAGATCTCATAGGGCAAATATAAGAGCAGAGAAAATGACTTCATTCACTCCTGGAGTGTGGTTTATTTTCCAAAAATTGAAAATTAGCAGTTGAATTTAAGGATATTTTAAAATGTATTGAAGTGTGTTTTGCAGTAACATGATTTTGGGCATACAAATACTTTAACCTGTCTTTAATCTGTGAGCTTATGCTACCATACTAGCGGTTGAGGTATGGAGTAACAACCTGGGGTTCCCAGGTTTGAATTACAGCTACGGAATTTGGTGTGGCTGCGAGGCCACTTCCATGCTTGGCTAGTAAGAGTACCATGGCAACTTTGCTTGTGGGGCTGGACAGACGGCTGGAGACCACTGATAACTAAAGAAAAAGAGGCTTCGGTGTAATACAGACACACATTTGTTGTATAAATTTAACGCTGAATCCAAATAGAGTAAGTGATGCCCTTTTTGCTTAGATTTTTGATCTGTTGATAGATCCAACTGCTGCATGTGATCCTTTGTGTTTGGCTTTTAAAAAAATGAACTAAAAAAAGTGTTGTATGATCTTCTGGTAACGTTTTTGTTATATAATTCCTTTTTGACTACTCATTGCATTTATACTTGACAAAGGAAGTTGACTCTATCCCTCGCTATTCTTTGATCTTCAACTTTTTAGTGATACTTCCGTTTGACTAATTGAATTTATACTTATTAAAGGATGTTGACTCTATTCTGCTCTTTATTGCAGCAACGACATGAAGTACCACAAAATTTTAGAAGGTTATTAAGTTCCAAGCTGCGAAGACTTGTTTTAAAAGGAAAACTCGAAAGGGTAAATAATTTTGCATCCCTTAGTAAGCTTCTTGGTGTATTTTCTTGACTGCAACACTAATCTACTTCATTATTTACTACGTATCTCATGTTGATGAATGATTCTACTTGTTTTACCATTCAATTTGAGGATTTTGGACAGCTGTGGTTCAATTGATGCATCCTATGCTGTAACGAATTAAGATATTAGGCCAAGTTTCTATTACTATAGTTTGACGCCGCCTTAGTCCTATTATTCCAGTTTGACACCACTTCCCCTTTATATAGTGTAAGTTAAGCATTGTAAAGAGTAGTTGATGAATGAACCTAATTTTCTTGTCTTTTGTTCTTCCTTTTTCCCCACTTTTTTCTTCTTTCTCAGCTCTTCTCGGTTTACTCTTCAAATGCACTGTTGCTTTGAGCTCACTCCAGCTCATTTGCACATATGCTCCGAGAGTCTGACTGCTTCTTGAAATTGCTTTATTATTGTCTTATCTGGGAGAAACTTCACCAATTCATCAGTTTATATTTTATTCACCTAAGTGTCATTGCACTTAGCTTTAACTCAGCAGTCATTGGTTAATTAAGCCTGATATTGCAGCCTTCAGAAAAAAATGAAGGTCCATGTTCTTTCAAAGTTCCAACTTGCAAAGTAATTGCAGATCAGCCTTCGATCGGAATTGTGTTCTTTGAATTACACGGAGCGATGGCATCTTATGTTCAGTTCTTTGCGACAGAAAACATCAAGGGAAACATAACTATTTTCACACAACCTTGTCTTGGCTCGTTATCTGCAACTGTGCCATTAAGCATCACTTTCAGATTCAAGCCACAAGAATTTTTGGCAAACCTGCAACCCCACCCCCCTCTACCCCAAAAGGGGGAGGAGGGGGGTGGATGTAGTATTCACACACGGGAAATTCAGGAAAACCTTGCTTTCCCACATTCTTGAAGTGAAGTTTTAGCATTTTTCTCTCTATTTGATGAAATGCAGGTCCAGAATTGCTATAAAATTAAGGATGCAACATTAGAAACCGAAATAACTACTCCAAAACAAAAAGATGTCTTGCCAAGGCCAGTCCCAAATTCAGCTGTAAAAGTGTCCTGTGAAACAATGGAAGAAGCTGTTAGGATTGCTGCTTACAAGATTGCTGATGCAGAAGAGAAGTCTTTTTTGGCGGCTGAAGCAGTTGATAATGCAGAAAGGTTGTCAAAAATGGCTGAGGATGCTGAGTCAATGTTACAACTCTTCAAAGAGATCTATGAACAATGTAAGTGTCTGGTTGTTACCTTGTGCGCTAAATATGTATGGATGACTAAGGTTTTTGACAGTTCAATATCTAAATGCAGCCGTCAGCAAACCTTTGGGTTGGAGTTACTAATTGAAGATTTGCTTCATTTCTTCTTGTTTCCAGGTTCACGAGGTCAAATTGTTCTCTTGGCTTGATCAGTCAGAGCAACGGATTGTATATACAGCTCATTGAGATGAGACGATTTTCATTTTCTGATAGCAGTGGGTTCACAGGATGCCAGAACCAACTTATTTTTTTTTATTTGTAGTAGTATACTTGAGAAAAATTGTGGCCACACCTGAAGCTTCAGACGTCACGGTCATTAATATCTGGTGTATCCTACCCATCTAAGTTCTGTAGTACAGGCTATAGGTTACCCTTACATTTAAGTTTTGCTAGTTTCTGTTCATAGCTTTGCTAATGATTTTTCCTGTCTTTTTAAGCGGAGAGAAGACAATATGGATGGAGGAGTTAATTTTGAGGGGTATAGGTAATCAGCCAGCTTCTTGGGGGTATCTGTTTGTTTTCCAACTACTCAGCATGCTAGTCTTTCAACTAGTTTCTATTGTGGTTACCTTTGTGCATCTGGCTAATTGGCTATGTTGACTATATATTTGATCTGATGCACAACATGTATTAAATTAGCTCTTGAGTTACCTCTTAGATGTGCGAACTCCAGCAGCGTGCCAACATGCTCTCTATTGACGTTAGTTTTAGTTCTATTTTCTGTCGAACTTGGATAGGTAGAAAATAGGAATGAAAAACTCTTCAGGTTTGTCCTCGAACCCCGCGCATAGCGGGAGCTTAGTGCACCTGACTGCTTTTTTTATATAATTCTCTAGAGGCTCAATTGTTAAAGTCCTCTACTTCTCCAGTCATTTGCGTAAATCAGCTGTGTATTTCGTGCCATGGAATGCCAGTTTCAGTTCTGCAAGTAACTACAAAAAGGAAAAAAGGAGGTTCGCTATTTCTTGGGGGTGTGGAAGGAAAAAAGAAAAGAGAAAGCCCTTTAAAGATCATCTGGAAACACATTCTAATCTTTATTATACGTCTGGTCAAAAATGAAATGTTAGTAAAATGTAGCGGCAGCTTCCTATTCGATGAGTATATTACATTCGACGATTATGTTGTCTTTCTGGCTTTCACACAAAGGTAATACGTGAAACAAGGCCTTGGTGGATGAGTTATCCAATATTTCTACGGTTCTACTGGTAGAAAATAAAAAGTATTATGTGAAATTAATGAAGGTGCACACAAGTTGATCTGGACATTATAATTATTATTAAAAAAATACCAAGAGACTTGTCATATCTAGAGAGAAAACTCAGCCCAAAGGGAATTAGTTGTAAAAGTGCCCTCCCAATGGTAGAGGATTCAACTTTCAACTATGCGCTTCAAACGATATACTGCACGATATTTAAGTAAGCCAACAACTCAAGAATCTCAGCTAGACAAGTCTTATTCTTTTATTTTTCCCTTAAACGCATATTTTCTCACTGAAACTGCCTGATGCAACAATCCATAACCAATTTGACCTTTTGGTATAATCTAACAAGTATAAAGTCACAGAAAATAAGCCCAATTACAATCCTAAATATTTCTGAATGTGATAAAACTGCTTTATTAATGGCAACCACAATCAAGCAAATAACGGACTTAGGAAGGATGTCGAGATGACAGCTTACCAAGAAAAAGGAGTTGGAACTATATCTTATCCATAGTCACAAGGAAACAGGGAAGACCAGAAACTGCAAAGTTCCATTGAGAGGGCGACAAATATTGAACAAAAGAGACTATTCAAAAGTTCAACATCCAAGCGTAAATACAGCGTTGGAGTCCAGCTAAATATAACAGAACTGAGGTAACTTTCCAGTAGAATTTAGTGTAAATTTCCAAAATGCTTTCCCCACAGTGACAAACAGTTTTTGCGACCTCCAATTACAAGAGTACAAGCCCAAGCTCTGACGCTCTCAAAACATGCTTTAGTCGATAGTTGTAGAGATAATAGTGGAGTTTCCCATCACCAGGGCCAAACTTCAGTTGCTTCAAAAAACTTTCGTTCTGCATAACATCTAGGGCGTTGAAAACATCAAAATCCTTCTGCTTTGCCACAATAAGGGCATCATTCATCAACTGAATCAACGGAGTCTTTGTAGAGACATTGTAATACGAGTAAGCAGCCTTTAGAGTGGAATGATTCTGGTTACCAAGAATTGACGAAGGAAGAGTGTAAAAACTGCAGAAGTCGGTGATTTCATGAGTCTCGGGGCTTTCGACCAGATAACTGTCAATCACACCCTCCTTTGGCAGAAGCCAGTGTTCCACATCATTTTCATCAAAGTCAGGTGCAACCACAAACTGCTTCAAGTAATTCCTAAGCAATCGAGTAACTGCAGGAACATCATGGGGCTCCATCTTTCTGAACCCGGGTGTGACAGTCTGATCAGGCAACTTGTACAGCTTTATTGTACGGCTCATTGTCATCCTTGCACCAAGCCTGGAAAACCCGACGTCAATTAGCTTCTTTGGATTCAAAGATCTATGCCAATATTGACAGGTTGATATAGGTGTTGGAAGTACCACCCCAGCTGTATAAGCAGCTTGCCAAATATTCTCCATATGAACCCTCCTTGTGACCTCCTTTATCATGACAGGAGCAAGTCTTTTTGATCTAAGCTTCTTATGAACACACAGAAAATTGATTTCTGCCATGGTCACAACAGTATCTCGAGCACGTATTCTTGCAGGTACCCCTGTAATAAAAGCAACCAACTTTTTTGAGGTTTTCACTCTGACTCCAATGTGCCAGCTCCTGTAGAAACCTGGAGGGCGAAGTGCCCATCGAAGAAATTCTTTCGAGTAATTGAACCTAAACATGTTCTCATCATCCTCAACGTAGTTGTTCGTTAGGAGAACATAGACCTCATTGCACATTTCCTCCGAGTCCATATCACAGGTGGTCCACTCATATGGACTTGGAAGGTTGTATGGCTCCTGCTTAACTTCTGATAAGGGAGTTGGAGGTTCAATAGGTCCTTCAGGCAAGCTTGCATCCCCAAGATCCTTAAACTGACCCACAGGTTGAGTCTCCCAAAACTTATGTCTCTTTGCGAGGGAGAGAGATTCTTGGACCTGTCGAGCCAAGGAATCAATGGATACCTCATTGCCATTCGCTGGAGCTAAAGTATTATCAGAACTGGAGTTATGGTCCTCAGTTGCCTTAATGTCGTCAGCCATTTCACCAGCTTCAGTATATTATTCTCTGCCATAACATGATAAATTAAATATCCAGAGCAAAGGACTACATAAATAAGCAACAAACATACAGTATAGTGGTAGAGAGATCTGGAACATATACTAAGCATCAGGGGGATAAAATGGGTTACGGCAGGTACTATGACGGAAGTAGCTAAAAGCTTTTATTTAGTGAAGACAAAGAAGGAATTCAAGATAGTTTGGACCAACGTACCCTGCTGTTATAATCTGGTCTATTATGGAAAGAAAGGAATTGGATGTTTGTTCGAAGGCAGTATCACCTCATTGAGAGCCAAACGTTTAAATCATTTAGGTTTTTGGTGTAAAGTAGATTTAATAATAACAGAGGCTCTTCTTGAATTTTATCAGCTCCCTTAGTTTTTGAATATATGAATAGAATTGTAACACAGAGATTGTTTTTTCTGTACATAGTGCAACTACTTCACACCAAATGAGCAAAATTTATTTGCCTTAATACAAAATTTACTTGATTCTAAATAAGCAAAATTTAGTACAGCTCAAGTAGGTAGCACACTAGCACCCCTCAAGCATCTTATATTTGATGTAAAATGTTTAAAGCACATTATCATTTATAAAGAAAGAACTCCAATTAGATATACATATTATCTATCGTAATGTTCGCATATACATGGTATCCATCAGAATATCAAACTGATATGTGTGTGTTATAACAACACATGCAATATATTAGACCAAAATTGTTGTCTCCAAGGAATCATAGAGTAGAATAAGCTGCAATATGATTATTGACAAGCATGGTCAGCTGGTTTACCAGCTGAATTACTACGTTATTGATAGAAACCAAATCAAGCAACAATTTTTCACTATTGGATCACTTCATATCCACGATAACTACCACTTGATTCAAAATTGAGCATACTGTGATAATATATAAGAATACCATATCAAAGCGCACGTAGATTTTCCATAATATCTAAATCAAAATCAATTAAATTTTCCTAAAATAAGAAAAAATATAAAGCATGATCGAATTAGGAAATCAAACCTTCGAGGATTGTGAATTCTGGTCGATGACGGAGATCTAGGGTTTCAGAGTCTTTATTGAGGTACCTGCAGGCGTACCGGAGAACGCAAAGAATATTAAAAGGTCGAAATTGGAAGCAACGAAGCTATGGACGGAATATGAAATGGTTGAGATTGGAGATGGGCCTTGTTTATGGGCTTTATTCATCATTCTATTTGGTCTGGATTAATACATTTCATTTTGGGCCGTTTTTGTTCGGAAAATTTAAAAAGTTAAAAACTAGCCATTTTATAACCTTATAATTGAAAATAGTCACAGAATTCAAAACTCATTGAAAAATAGCCGTATTTTTTAATGAGTGACGGTGTTATTGGTTTCGAACTCCATGATATTGTCCTGGAGCCCGAACACTATCATGGAGTTCACACTTTTTTAAGTTCGAAATCCATGACACTATCAAGGATTTCAAAAAATGGGACAATATCTTGAATTTTTTACTGGTTAAGTTCAAATTTCATATTAAAAGTGACGACTTTCAAAGGATTTTCAAACACTAACTATTTTTCAAATACAATCATTCTCTTCTCTCTTTTTATTTTATTTTATGAGAGAATGGTACAGGCTACACCTTTAATGTCAAGGCTCGTGGTATATTGATATGCCACAAGTATCTTTGGTGATAATTAGCCAGAGAAATATCTCCAACTTGTACTAGGCCGAATGTTGTCTGGCACTTTGATATTTGCAAGCTCAACGGGACAACGACCTTTCTATTTTAATCTTATTTAAGTTGTTGAAATTAAAACTAGATGAGGAAGTATCAGCTATCCTCAGATTCACTTGTTATATAAGCTTAATGACCTTTCTATTTTAATCTTCTAATGCCTTTGCTATTAACCAATTTTGATATCTTAACTATTTGAGTTATAGTCCTCATATCACTTGTTCCAAACACAAAATTTCTTACATTTTGTCCTGAAATTATATACATACAATGATAGAAACCAAAAGAGAGATGTACTTGCTTAATATTGCAAATAGGAGACCTTTGCTATGTACCCCTTTCCTTTTGTATTTTTGGATTGGATCTTCTTGGGACAAAGGAGAACACCTATGTACTCCATCACTACCTCTTCTCCCTCGGACCCCCCCCCCCGCCCCCCCCCCCGCGCCAATGTAATAATTCTATTAACATCTTTCCTCTTTCTTTTTATTTTAGATTTACGTCACTATCATCTTTCACGTACTTATAAAATTTTTTGAAAGATAAAATATTACAAAATTTAATGTGATGTACAGTCATAACTCTCTATATAATATCCATATATAACAATTATTCACTATAAAAATTAATTTTTCTTCGGAACCAATTTTTTAAGTTATATTTTATTTCTGTATAATAGTTTTTCCATTGAATAAAGTTTCCCTTTTGCATATAACATAAGATTTGAAGATATGCACATGATATTGACGAGCGCAAAATCGGTGTATAAAACTTAGCCTCGCTAGTCAAAGACAGTATAATATTAAATCGTCTCCACAATGACTGATTTAAATAATGTTCAAAGAAATCTTCAGTTCATCACTATTCAGGAAAATAAACCTTTGATTTTGAGTTATCAACGAACTAAGAGTAAAACTAAGATTATCAATTATGAACGAATAATAGAAATTGGGTAACCAAGTAGCAACGATTGAATATCAATATGAGAAATAAGGTCTTTGACAAGATATGTGATCAACTATTATTCTGGGTAACTCTGTGCTAAGTTCACTCTTAACTTTTATTGCCTATTTCAATTTCAACAGATGATTAGGCTATCTTAAAAATTCATATTCTTCTTCTGAATGAATTAGAGTTTGTTAAACAACCTAATGATACATGTGGTGAATATATGCAAGAATACGTTGAATGAATGATCTTACGAAGAACGTCTCTCGACTATTCTTCTAAATTGGGTCAATTGATAACTCTAAAATCTCTTTCGATTACCTATAAGAGTCGTAAAATTAACCCAAATAAGATAACACAATGCAAATTGCAGCAACACTTCCCTTTCGATTGAAGTAAAATCACAATTAACCTTACAATTCAAATAGAAACCCGTTCAATGAATTCATGCAAGTAACATAAACAAAATCCTCAAATAATAATCAATTCACAACATCTATCAATAACTCTAAGAAAAATCACTCCATAATGGACAATTTTTTCATCACAAGAGTATTAAGAGAACAAGAAATATTACAACCCACAAATCCAAATAAATTTTCATTTTGAATGATTCGGATGAAGTAGTCAAAGTCTATGATATTTTCTTACCTTCTTCTCTCCAAAAGTCACTCCAAAATCTCAGATGCCTAATTTGGGACGACCTTAGGCTTCATATAGCTCAAGGAGATTGCCCACAATTTACAAAAATAAGCCTAATTAATATTTTCCAGAGACGTACATGCGCGGCCGCATACTTGGAAGCTTGGGAGTGCATCAATGGCAGTGTACAGTAAAAATATCATAACTTTGTGTAAGAGAGTCGAAACGATGAGCCGTTTGAACTGTTGGAAAAATAAAAAACCTACATTTCTACATACGAATAATGATAAAAGTCCTTGTAGATTGGGATATATCATATGTTGAAGTTGGATCATGTATTTCTAGAGAGAAACTTTAGCTCCAACCTCTAAATCCTACTATCCATTGCTTGAATTTTCAGTCCTTGTCACCATTTGACTTCTAAAATATCGTATTCAATCATCAAAGGCTCTCCTTTGCTATCTTTTGTATATTCTTGGACCTTTTTAATTTTTTCTTCTCACATCTACACTTATAACTTGCCTGCACATCAACAAAACACAAATGAGTTTTTCTAATAAAATTATCATCAAATTACTCACCAAAAAACTAATAACCACCCGAAATATAAATAAATAAAACCCTAATAGCTTATCAAACACCCCAACACTTAGCTTTTGCTCGTCCTGAGCAAATCTATAAATAAATTTCTCATATCACTGTAACCTCCTTAGACAAGTGGCCGACCAGAATCAACTAGATACTATACTGTGGTCACATTCAACCTTAACCCCGGTCATGACATCCCACTAGTGCAATGGTTAAATCGGCGTGAAAATCTCAATGCACCTCACAAGAAAAAGACAATGCCTATTCACATACCAATTGCAAACAATAGCATAGGGCAATGACACAACAATCACTCACCCACACAAAGAAGTGAATCATGCTTTCAAGAGTACCATAAGCTTGGCTATCGTGTAACTCTCCACTAATGTAGTAACAATCTCGCCTAGATCATGTAGGACTTTGCATTTGGTTGTAACATAGGCTATGAGACGGTTGGATATAATCTATATAAGAGTATCTTTACCTCCCTAAGCACTTTAATACCTATAACTTCATACGTGACCTACATCTTTTACAGTTACAATTTGTCACGACCCTAAATCCAACTAGTTATGATGTCACCTAAAACCTAACCCAACCTGCTAGGTAAGCCAATTAACCATTATCCAATTTAATGAGATTTAGTGAACAATTAAAAAATAAAATAACTAAACCTTTATACATTTTTCAAGGACCGGTAGTACAAATCATGAGTTTCTAAGATTTAAGTTTTTATAAAATTGAATTGAAATAATTACAACATCTGTTTAAAATGTAAATGAACAGAGTCCTCAACTCTGCTCAAATCTCAATTACATGGCCCAAACGGGCTGGCGACTTATGCTCAATTAGCACAACAACACCCCAAAGAAGTAATCGCGCCTTAACGCAACCGAGCGAATCCCTACTCCATACGCACTATATCTATCACGAATAACAACTCAAATCATTCCATGATTTTCATGTACCCATACTGTGTAATATAGCTCGCATCCAGAAATTCTCTTACTCATGTCATCGTCCATCTCAACCTCTGCAAGTCATAACTTATTCACAAGTATACCTCAAACAGAAACCAATACAACACATAACCGTGCAATCAACTAATCGATAACAGACTCCCCCACTTGGCTCAAAGCCATGGAATAAAACATTTGATAACTTACAATAACTATACCCTATTACTGCCATAATTCCGCAGTGAGATTCAACTAAATCCTTCATAAGCTCATGTAACACAAACCATCTAATACCTCAAATCATCTGCAAACCTCACATTCATCCTCGTGACGGTCAGGTCAACTACTACAACTGATCCAAACTCAAATGGCACAAATATAACCCACTGGCAGAAAAAAAAGCCTTCACACATCCGTAGATTACCCTACATGTTATAACCTACCTACTTAACGACACGAGAATCTAATTTGTGCCACAATTAAATAATATGAAAGACCTTCCAATATACTTATAACTCGAGTCTATACGTCATATCAAGACAGAAATCAAGCACCCAATAGTCCTTTTTATGTCTTAAGCAACCTCTTCTCGTCACGCTCAATCCATCTAAACACATCCTGTAGTCACATCATACTTATTATATATCCATCCAGCCACTCATCAAGCCATAACTCATAAGGACATTACTGGATCACGTGCTCACACAATCGAAATCCCCGTGCTTAAGCTATAATCAAAACCCGGCCTCAAGTCCTCCAGACTGGCCCATCATCAACACACAAAAATCACATCTCGTGCCTCAACCATGGAATCACAAGCCATCGATGCACAGTTGATACCGATGCTCACATGTGCATATGAATGCATGGAAGGGATTCAAAGAGTTATGCTTCAAGATGAATCAATGCCGCAAATAAGGAAAGAATGATGGGACGTTTATCCTAAATGCCCTGTAGCCTCTCCAAGATAGGTATAGATGTCATCATACCGATCCACAAGACTCTACTAGACACTTGCTCATGACTTGTAGAACCTATGAACCTAGAGCTCTGATACTAACTTGTCACGACCCTAAATCCAACTAGTTATGATGGCACCTAACCCACCCCACTAGGTAAGCCAATTAACCATTATCAACTTTAATGAGATTTATTGAGATAATTGAAAAATAAAATAACTGAACCTTTATACATTTTCCAAGGACTGGTAGTACAAATCATGGGCTTCTAACATTAAGATTTTTACAAAACTGAATTTGTCACCACCCAAAATTAACTGTCGTGATAGAACCTATCATGGAACTAGGCCAACTTTAACTTAACAACTTATCATAGTGAAAACTTTTAAAAATAAAAACGGAAGCAGTTAATATTAAAGAAAAGCCTTTTTGAAACCATGAAATAATCCAAAATACGATACAATTCATCCCAAAATCGGGGTGTCGCTGAGTACATGAGCGTTTAAACAAGAATACAGTCCACTACAGTGTCTAGAGAATAAAAACTGAAATACAAATAGAGATAAAGAAGGAGATTCAAGACCCGCAAATGCCATACATCTACCTCGATAGTCTCCAAACTCTGATGCCTCAATCAGTAGACGCCGCCGTGACAAGATATACTTGGATTTGCACACGATATACAGGGAGTAACGTGAGTACATCTAACTCGGTAAGTAACAAGTCCAACCTTTGAACTGAAAGGTAGTGACGAACTCAACCGGTATAATTAACAATAGAAATAACAGTGCAAAAACGTAGGCATGCTTTCAAGTTAAATAGGCAGCTCAAAACAGTAAAGTAGATCAGATCCGAAAAATGTAAAAAATATAACTCTTCTATCTCTACATGCTAATGCACATGTTGTATATGATGCACCATGCTGTGCTCGCACTCTCAAATGCTTAACCACTCGGCACTGTATATTTCCCATACGACCCAGGGAAGATCCATCCCGGAATATATACATCACTCACCATAAGTCACCCAGTACCGATGAAGGCCAATCCAGCCCTGTGGAGAAGATCCATCTCCAAGTATCAAGTACTTCGGACAAGGTCCATCCCTCAATAATATCAACCGCGTTCACTGGGGGTGTGTACAGACTCCGGAGGGGCTCCTACAACCCAAACGCTATCATAAATCAGCATAACCTAAGGGTGTTAAACATGCCTTGTCAACCCGTTTCCGAATGATACAGAATAGTAATATCATAGTCCTTTAGTAGCTCCAACCATCTCCGCTGCCTGAAATTGAGATTCTTCTGCTTGAACAAGTGCTGGAGGCTACGATGGTCAGCAAATACCTCACAAGACATACCATAGAGATAGTGCCTCCAAATCTTCAATGCCTGAACAATGACAACCAATTCCAAATCATGAATAGGGTAGTTCTTCTCATGGGGCTTCAACTGGCGCGAAACATAAGCAATCACTCTACCCTCCTGCATTAAAACACAACCAATACCGATCCTAGAAGCATCACAATATACTGTATAAGAACCTGAAGTTGATGGTAGAACTAGAACTGGAGTTGTGGTTAAGGCAGTCTTGAGCTTCTAAAAACTCGTCTCACACTCATCCGACCACCTGAAAGGAGCACCCTTTTGGGTCAATGTGGTCAAAGGCGATTGTAACGATCCGGCCAGCTGTTTTGAGAATAATAGACTCGATCCCCTATTAATTGCTTCCCCAGTATCTTTTTCTGCTTATGTGACTTGCCTGGAGGTTTTATTTTTGGTTTCAGAGTATTTTGGGACATTTAGTCCCTAAACGGAAGCTTAATCCTTAAGAGTTTGACTATAGTCAGAATCGGTTGAAACCCAGATCGGTACATAGGGGGTCGGGTGGGATGGGTCACTCACGGGCTCAGAATATCATGAAAACTAGCCCGAAACAATGATATGATGTATCAATAAATAACAACTAAGACTAAGATATGATATGAAATGCATGAACATGATTGAGTACGAAATATCAATGAAATCAGTAAGATGACAGCAATAAACGACCATTATGGGTCCCAACAGTACCAACATAAAGCCTAAACATGTTATCTAGCAAGATTTACAGTTCAACTACTTTATCACATGATGAAAACACTAATATCAACAAGATAGAGTCACTATACAATGCCATGGAATCAACCAGGTCACAATTCTCATGGTGCACGCCTGTCACTTGGCATGTGCGTCACCTCAATACCAATCACATAACACATAATTCAGGGTTTCGAACCCCCAGAACTAAATTTGAAAGTGCTACTTATCTCAATTCGGGCAAATCTCAACTCCAAAATGCTTTGCCTCTCAAATCGTTCTTCAAACGTCCCGAAACTAGCCACAAGTAGACAATACAATCAATATAGGCTAAAAGGATCAATTCCACTAGAAAAGTACTAAATTATAGCCAAAAATCCAAAATTAGTCCGAACCCGACCCCCGGGCCCATTTCTCAAAATCCGACAGAAGTCACAAAACCCGAGAGCCCATTCACTCACGAGTCTAATCATACCAAATTTACTCAAATCCGATAACAAAATCCATTCAAAACCTCAAAAATCTAACTCAAGAACACTTCCTCTTTTCCCCAATTTTCCACCCCAAATCACAAATTAGATGATGAAATTAAAGACATAATTATGGAATATAGCCACAACCAAGTAAGAATCACTTACCCCAATCAACTCCACGAAAATCCCTTCAAGAATCGCCCAAATCCGTGGTCTCTAGCTCAAAATATGAAGAATGGGTTCAAACTCTCGTTTTTGAAATTAAATATTGTTGCCCAAATTTTCTTCTTCGCGATCGCGACCATGCTCTCGTGTTCGTGTAGACCAATTTTACTGCCTCTTAGCTTAACTCTTCGCGGACGCGGCCAACTCTTAGCGAACGTGAAGCTTTACCAACTCTGACCTTCGCGAACGCGACCCATGCCTCGCGGACACGTCGACCAGCGACCTGGGTTCCCCAGTTGCCTCAACATCCCTTCGCGAACGCGGCACCACTCCTGCGTTCGCGATGCACACTCAGACTATACCTTCGCGTTCGCGTCCTCTTCTTCGCGAACACGTAGAACAAAATCTTCCTAGCTCACAACACCCTTCGCGAATGCGAGTCTCCTCTCGTGAACGCGTAAGAGGAAAGCAGAAAAAACACAGCAGCTGACATCGGCTATCAACCAAAGTCCAAAAATGATCCGTTAACCACCCGAAACTCACCAGAGGCCCCCGGGACCTCAACCAAACATACCATCAAGTTCCAAAACATCATACAAACTTAGTCGAACCCTCAAATCATCTCAAACAACATCAAAAACACGAATTACACACGGATTCAAGCCTAATGAACTTTGAAATTTCCAAATTCTACAAGCGATGTTAAAACTTATCAAATCACGTCCGATTGACCTAAAATTTTGCACACAAGTCATAAATGACACTACAAACCTACTCTAATAAAAAATCCAATCCAACCCCGATATCAAAAAGTCCACTCCCGGTAAAACTTTCTAAAATTCTAATTTTCGGCATTTCAAGTCTAATTCAATTACGGACCTCCAAAACACAATCCGGATGCTCTCCTAAGTCAAAAATCACCTAACTGAGCTAACAGAACCATCAAAATTCAAACCCAAAGTCGTTTACACATAAGTCAATATCTGGTCAACTTTTCCAACTTAAACTTTCAAATAAGGGACTAAGTGTCTCAATTCATTCTGAAATCACTCCGGACCCGAACCAACTAACACAGTAAGTTATAATACAGATGTAGAACACAAAAGAAGTAGAAAATAGGGGAACAGGGATACAACTCTCGAAACGACCGACAGGGTCATTACATCCTCCCCCTCTTAAACAAACATTCATCCTCGAACGAGTCTAAAAACATACATGGAGTCTCAAATAGGTGTGGATATCTGCTCCGCATCTCCCACTCGGTCTCCTAAGTAGCCTCCTCCATGTGCTGACCTCTCTACTGCACTTTCACTGAAGCTATATCCTTTTACCTTAACTTTCGAATATGCCGCCCCAAAATGGCCACCGGCTCCATATGATAAGTCAAATCACCATCCAACTGAACCGTGCTAAAATCCAAGATATGAGATGGATCGCCGATATACTTTCGAAGTATAGAAACATGAAATACTAGATCCACACTCGACAAGCTAGGTGGCAAGGCAAGCTCATAGGCCACCTCCCCAATCCTCCTAAGCACCTCAAACGGCCCAATAAACCGAGGGTTCTGCTTGCCCCTCTTTCTAATCTCATAACACCCTTTATAGGTGTTTTTTCAGTAAAACCCTCTCCCCAACCATGTAAGACACATCACGAACCTTCCTGTCGGCATAACTCTTGTGTCGTGACTGCGCCGTGTGAAGCTGCTCCTGAATCAATTTAACCTTGTCCAAAGTATACTAAATCAAGTCAGTACCCAATAGCGTAGCCTCGCCCGGCTCAAACCAACCCACCAGAGATCTACACCGCCTCCCATATAAAGTCTCATACGGAGTCATCTGAATACTTGACTGATAACCATTGTTGTAAGCAAACTCCTCGAGCGGCAGAAACTGGTCCCATGGACCACCAAAATCAATGACACAAGCACGTAGCATGTCCTCCAACATATGAATAGTGCACTTGGACTGTCCGTCCGTCTGAGGGTGAAATACTATGCTCAACTCAACCTAAGTGCCCAACTCTTGCTGCACGACACTCCAAAACCGCGATGTAAATTGTGTGCCTCTATCTGAAATGATGGAAACTGGCATACCGTGAAGGCGAACAATCTCTCGGATGTAAATCTCAGCCAATTGATCTGAAGAATAAATACTACTCACAAGAATAAAGTGCACAAAATTGGTCAGTCGATCCACAATCTCCTAAATAGCATCAAACTTCCTCGAAGTCCGTGGGAGACCAACTACAAAATCCATGGTGATCCGCTCCCACTTCCACTTTGGAATCTCTATCTTCTGAAGCAATCCACCTGGTCTCTGATGCTCATATTTTACATGCTGACAGTTGAGACACCAAGCTACAAACCCAACTATATCCTTCTTTATTCTCCTCTACTAGTAGTGCTGCCTCAGCTCCCGGTACATCTTCGCGACACCGGGATGGATGGAATACCGCAAGTTGTGGGCCTCCTCAAGAATCAACTCTCGTAGCCCATCTATATTGGGCACACATATCCGGCCCTATATCCTCAACACCCCATCATCTCCAATAGTCACATCTTTGGCATCATCGTGCTGAACCTTGTCCTTGAGGACAAGCAAATGAGGATCATCATACTGGCGCTCTCTGATGCGGTCAAATAAGGAAGACCGAGAAACCACACAAGCTAGAACCCAACTGGGCTCCGAAATATCCAATCTTATGAACTGGTTGGCCAAGGCCAGAACATCAACTTGCTAGAGGTCTCTCTCCAACAAGAATGAATGCAAGACTACCCATACTCACATCCTTCCTACTCAAGGCGTCAACCACCACATTGGCCTTTCCCAGATGATACATAATAGTAATATCATAGTCCTTTAGCAACTCCAACCATCTTCGCTGCCTCAAATTGAGATCCTTCTGCTTGAACAAGTGCTGGAGGCTACGATGGTCAGTAAATACCTCACAAGACACACCATAGAGATAGTGCCTCCAAATCTTCAACGCCTGAACAATGGCAACCAATTCCAAATTATGAGCAGTGTAGTTCTTCTCATGGGGCTTCAACTGACGCAAAACATAAGCAATCACTCTACTCTTCTGCATTAAAACACAACCAATACCGCTCCTAGAAGCATCACAATATACTGTATAAGAACCTGAAGCTAATAGTAGAACTAGAACTGGAGTTGTGGTCAAGGCAGTCTTGAGCTTCTGAAAGCTCGCCTCACACTCATCCAACCACCTGAAAGGAACACCCTTTTGGGTTAATTTGGTCAAGGGCGATTGTAACGACCCAACCAGTTGTTTTGAGAGTAATAGCCTCAATCACCTATTAACTACTTCCCAGTACCTTTTTATGCTTATGTGACTTGCTGGGAGGTTTTGTTTTTGGTTTCAAGTGTGTTGGGACATTTAGTCCCTAAACAGAAGCTTAAGCCTTAGGATTTTGATTGTAGTCGGAATTGTGTGAAGACAACTCCGGAATGGAGTTTTGCCAATTTTGTTAGCTCCGTTGGATGATTTTAGACTTAGGGGCGTGTCCAGATTGTGTTTTGGAGGTCTGTAGCTAATTTAGGCTTGAAATGGTGAAAGTTGGATTTTTATAAATTTTGACCGGTAGTGAACTTTTTGATATCGGGTTCAGAATCCAATTTTGAAAGTTGGAGTAGGTCCATAATGTTGAATATGACTTGTGTGCAAAATTTGGGGTCAGTTGAATGTGATTTGATAGGTTTCGGTATCGGTTGTGGAAATTTGAATTTTAAAGTTCTTTAAGTTTGAATTAGAGGGTGATTCGTGATTTTAGCGTTGTTTGATATAATTTGAGGGCTCGACTAAGTTTGTATGGTGTTTTAGGACTGGTAGATATGTTTTATTGAGGTCTCGGGGGCCTCGAGTGAGTTTTGGATGCTCAACAAATCATTTTGGACTTGTAGAAGATAGTATATATTTTGGTATTTTTGTGTTATAGACATTTCTTCATCGCGTTCACGAGAGAGGTCTCGCGATCGCGTAGGCTAAGATGGGCAGTGGAAGGATTTGTTCTTTGCGTTCACGGGCAGGAGTATGCGAACGCGTGGATAAGGTCGCGTTCACGTAGTGTTTATGAGGCGGAAGCTGGACCACACGCTTTGTTCATCGCGAACGCGTGGTGTCGTTCGCGATCGCGTAAGTCTGAGGGCCAATGCATCGCGTTCGCGTGTTTCTTTCCCCCTTTGCGTAGAGTTAATTTCTAGGGCATCAAAGTTGTGCTGCGCGATCGCGAGGCTATTTTCGTGATCGCGACTAAGGAATCACTAAGCAATAATAAACATTTCAAAAACGAGGGTTTGGCCATTTTTATCAAAACTTGAGTTTGGGAGCTCAGATTTGGACGAGATTTTGAGGAATTTTCAGAGACATCGCTTGGGTAATGATTCTATACTTGATTTTAGTTATATCCCATTAATCTATCATTAATTTCATCATTTAATTCCGGATTTGGGTTTAAAATTTGGGGCAAATGGGAAGAAGTTCTTCAACTAAAATTTTGAGTTTTGAAAGACGATTTGAGGTCAGATTCGAGTAATTCTTATACGGTTGGACTCGTGAGTGAATGGGTATTTATATTTTATAACTTTTACCCGATTCTGAGATGTGGGCCCGAGGAGACTTTTTGGGGCGATTTTCTAATTTCTTGCTTAGGCCTTGATTTCATTAGTTAGATCGGTTTCTTATAGTTATATTTATGATATGTAATTTCTTTTGGCTAAATTTGGGCCATTCAGAGTCGGATATTCGTGGAAAAGACATTATTACCGACTGATTAAGCTTGGTTCGCAGTAAGTGGCCTGCCTAACCTTATGTGGGGGAACTCCCTTTAGGATTTGGTACTGTTGTGTTATGCGAGCACCGTGTACGTGAAGTGACAAGTGCATACACGGTCTATTTGTTGTAAAATTCTATTTTTCATTGAGTAATAATCTGTTTCAGTTTAATTGAGTTATATTAGCATGTGTAATTATCCTATTTAGCCTAGAATAGCATGTCTACGTGTCTTAAATGCTTATATGAACTATGTGCAACATGATTAGTGGATTTCCTGCTTCTTCCTTGACTTGTACTTAATCTAAGCTGTATGTTTTCGTGTTATAGCTGTTATCTCCATTGTTTGAGCTGCACAATTACTTTTGGGACTATGGAACAATATTTAGGGAGATCCCCCTGCATATTAACTTTGGGACTACGGGACGGTATTCCGAGAGATCCCCCTGCATATTTACTTTTGGGACTACGAGATGGTATCTCGAGAGATCCCCTGTTGCTATATTCTGTTCACTGTGCTAATATATTTTCTTTTATTTCCTTCTTGTTAAATTTTAGTCTTTATTGTACTGCGATATTTCGTTTTGTCTTATTATATATGTATATACCAGTAGGGCCATGACCTGACCTCGTCACTACTCAACCGAGGTTAGGCTTGGCACTTATTAGATACCGTTGTGGTGTACTCATGCTACTTTTCTGCACATATTTTCGTGTGCAGATCTAGGTACATCATTCCAACCTCGCTATTAGTTGTGCATTTGCTGTTGTTACGGAGACTTCGAGGTACATTTGCCGCGTCTGTAGACCTAGGAGTCCCCCTTTATCTTTTGTGTAGTCCTTCCTCTATTATTTCTAAACACTGATGTGTAGAACTTTTAGTAAATTCGTAGGAGCTTGTGACTTATAATGTTCCGGGTTTTGGGAAGATTTTGTATGTATTCTTTCTGGGAGTTGTTATTATATAGGACGAGCGACATTTCTATCAATTACTTCATTACTGTTGATGTTAGTGGTTTAGATTTATGTTTTCATTTTCATTGTTTTCCGCAATATTAGGCTTACCTAGTCGTAGAGACTAGGTGCCATAATGACGCCTTATGAAGGGTAAATTCGGTCATCACGGTGATGCAATAGATGAGAAACCCTACACGAACGACGGTAATAACCAGCCAAACCAAAAAGCTCTAAATCTTGGTAGCCGAGGACGGTTTGGGCCAACTCTGAACCACCTCTATCTTCTTCGGATCTACTTGAATACACCCACTGGACACCATGTGCCCTAACAACGCCACTTAACTAAGCCAAAACTCACACTTGGAGAACTTGGCATAAAGTTTCTCCTCCCTCAACTGCTGCAACACAATCCGCAAATGATGGGCATGCTCCTCCTAGATACGAGAGTACACCAGGATATCATCAATAAATACAATAACAAACGAGTCAAGATAAGGCTGGAATACACTGTTCATCAGATACATGAACGTTGCTGGGGCGTTGATCAGCCCAAAAGACACCACAAGGAACTCATAATGACCATAACAGGTCCTGAAAGTTGTCTTAAGAATATCCGAGTCCCGAATCTTCAACTAGTGATACCCTGACCTCAAGTCAATCTTGGAGAACACCCTCGCTCCCTGAAGCTGGTCAAATAGATCATCAATACATGGCAAATGATACTTATTCTTGATTGTGACTTTGTTCAACTGCCTATAATCAATGCACATTCTCATAGAACCATCCTTCTTCTTTATAAACAGAACCGATACACCCCAAGGTGACATACTAGGCCTAATAAACCCTTTCCCAAGAAGTTCCTGAAGCTGCTCATTCAACTCTTTCAACTTAGTCGGTGCCATACGGTGTGGAGGAATAGAAATGGGCTGAGTGCCCGGCACCAAGTCAATACCAAAGTCAATATCTCTATCGGGCAGCATGCTCAGCAGGTCTGCAGGAAACACATCTGGAAAATCTCGCACCACCGAAACAGAATCATAGTAGGGGTCTGAGCACTAGCATCCCCCATAAAGGCCAAATAAGATAAACAATCCTTCCCAACCATCCGCTGGGCCTTCAAGTATGAAATCACTCGATTGGGAACATAGTCTAAAAAACCTCGCCACTCAATCCGTGGCAACCCCGGCATCACCAACATCATAGTCTTAGCGTGACAGTCCAAAATAGCATGACATGGGGACAACCAATCCATACCCAATATCACATCAAAATCAACCATACTAAGAAGTAGAAGATCAACTCTAGTCTCCAATCCCCCAATAGTCACTACACACGACCGATACATACGGTTCACAATAATAGTATCGCCTACCGGCGTAGATACGTGAACAGATGAAACTAAAGACTCACAGGGCATATCCAGATAATGAGGAAAATATGATGATACATATGAATAGGTGGAACCGGGGTCAAATAGTACAGAAGCATCTTGGTGACATACTAAGACAATACTTGTGATCACTGTGTCTGAAGCAATAACATCTGGTCTGGCAGGGAGTGCATAGAAATGGTCTTGACCATCACCTGATAGGCCTACCATTCTAAGGTGATCTCTAGCTGACTGAGCTCTACCCGAGCTGGCTGGGCGGGTGGTGAAGTAACTGGTGCCGAAGTCGAAGGCTGACTCATCTACTGAGATGAACCTCCTGAAAGGCAAGGACAATGCCTCTTGATATGACCCAAATATCCACACTCAAAGAAACCTCTCCCTGCAAATGGCGGTGGGGACTGAAGGGTGCCCCGAGCACTGAGATAACTGCTAGAAGGCCTCGACATAGATGAACCCTAAGCTGATGGTGCATGAGACGAACTCTGAGTTGGAAGGGCATTGAGAGATGAGTGACCCTGATGAGAACTGAAAGAACCATGGCTAGATGATGCACCACGGTGAACTGGGCGAGCCGTCTGAGCATGCTTGTAAGGATGACCTATGCCGTGGTGGAACTTACATCCAAAAGGAACACCACCAAAACTACATGATCCACGAGACCTCTTGGCCTCCCTCTCAACTCTCTCCTAGCTGCGGACCAACTCTATTTGTCGAGCAATGTCAACAACATCATCAAAAGTAGCACCAGACACCTTCTCTCTAGTCATAAGCACCCGTAGCTAAAATGTGAGGCCATCAATAAACCTTCTGGTCCTCTTCTTATCAGTGGAAACCAGCCAAACCGCATGACGGGCTAACTTAGACAATCTCATCTTGTACTATGTCACTATCATATAATCCTGACGTAACTGCTCAATCTGCGCAACTCCTCTCTATGAGACTACAACACATACTTTTCCAAGAAGAGAATGGAGAACTCCTGCCATGTAAGTGGCGCTGCACCAACTAACCTACGCCTCTTATAAGCCTCCTAGCAGGTGAAGGCAGCCCTAGTGAATTGAAAAGTAGTAAATGAGACCCCACCAGTCTCCAGAATACCTGTTGTACAGAGGATCCTCTGACATCTGTCCAACAAGCCCTAGGTATCCTCTGACTCTGCCCCGCTGAAGGTTAGAGGCCAAAGTCTACCAAACCTCTCTAGTCTTCGCTGCTCATCATCAGTTGT
This sequence comes from Nicotiana sylvestris, assembly GCF_000393655.2. NCBI lineage: Eukaryota > Viridiplantae > Streptophyta > Magnoliopsida > Solanales > Solanaceae > Nicotiana > Nicotiana sylvestris. Next base: position 190,085,567 of record NC_091059.1, read on the forward strand.
AGCAGGAACCACATGGGCCTGGGCAGCTGCCACCGACTGGGCTGGTAGTGCCCCCGGTGTCTGGAGTCCCTGCATTACCTGCTCAGGTGTACGGGTGGTGGGAGTTTGAGTACCTCCCCCGGCCTGAGAAGTGGATGCTACTGCCGGAACAGAGACCGCCTGAGCAAGACTAGTGCACACCGTCAAAATCTGAGCTAAGGCCTCCTAAAAGCCTGGAATCACAATGGGCACAACTGGTGCCTGAGCTGGTCCCACTAGTGCATCCTTAACTGGGACCTAATCCTGAACTGGGGCAACTGGTGGATCTGCAGGTGCTACCCTAGCTACTGTGCGACCTCGGCCTCTCGCGGCTCTAACTGGTGGTACTGGTAGTTGTCCGTCCTACCCAGTAGTATGTGTCCTCACCATCTATGAGAGAATAGAATAACAAAAGTTTAGTCACCAAAATCAATGGATTCGCACGATAAGAATTCAAGAATGTGAAGTTTCCTAAGGGTTCTACAACCTCTTGAAGATAAGTACAAACGTCCCCGTATCGATCCGCAAGACTCTACTAAACTCGTTCATGACTCGTGAGACCTATGTAACCTAGGTTCTGATACCAACTAATCACGACCCAAAATAAGCTGTCGTGATGACGCCTATCGTGGAACTAGGCCAGCCTCAACTTACAAACTCATCACAGTGAAAACTTTTAAAAATAAAGACAGAAGCTGTTAATATTAAAGAAAAGCCTTTTTGAAAACAGGAAATAATCCAAAATACCATACAATTCATCCCAAAATTGGGGTGTCACTGAGTACATGAGCGTCTAAACCAGAATACAATCCACTACAGTGTCTAGAGAATAAAAACTGAAATACAAATAGAGATAAAGAAGGAAAATCAAGGCCCGCGGATACCATGCATCTACCTCGATAGTCTCTGAACTTTGATGCCTCAATCAGCAGCTACCACGATGACCAGAAATGCCTGGATCTGCACACGAGGTGCAGAGAGTAACGTGAGTACATCTAACTCAGTAAGTAACAAGTCTGACTTTTAGACTGAAAAGTAGTGACAAACTCAATCGGTACAGTTAACAACAGAAATAACAGTGCAGAAACGTTGGCATGCTTTCAAATTAAATAGGCAACCCAAAACAGTAAAATAGAATATATTCAAACAATGTAAAGAATATAAATCTTCTATCTCTACATACCAATGCACATGTTGTATGTGATGCACCATGTTGTCAGCCTCATGTGCTCACACTCTCAAATGCTCAACCACTCGATACTGTATATGGTCCATACTGCACAGGGAAGATCCATCCCGAAATATATACATCACTGACCATAAGTTACCCAGTACCAAGGAACGCCAATCCATGTGGAGAAGATCCATCTCCAGGTATCAAGTACTTCAGACAAGATCCATGTCTAGAGAAGATCCATCCCTCAATAATATCAACCACACTCACTGGGGGTGTGTACAGACTCCGAAGGGGCTCTTACAGCCCAAGCACTATCATAAATCAGAATAACCACTGCGGCGTGCAACCTGATCCCAAAACTGTCACTCATTATCAGGCTCTCGGCCTCACTCAATCATCAATCTCTACAGTCTCACTCACGGGCTCACAATATCATGAAAACTAGCCGAAACAATGATATAATGTATCAATAAATAACAATTTAGACTGATATGTATGAAATGCATGAACATGACTAAGTACAAAATATCAATGAAATCAGTGAGATGAAAGCAATAAACGACCATTATGGGCCCCAACAGTACCGGCATAAAGCCTAAACATTATATCTAGCATGACCACCATAAAAGTACTAAATTATAGCCAAAAATTCAAAATCGGCCCGAACCTGTCCCTCGGGCCCACGTGTTGAAATCCGACAAAAGTTACAAAACCTAAAAGCCCATTCACTCACGAGTCTAACCATACCAAAATTTACTCAAATTCGATAACAAAATTTCATTCAAAACCTCAAAAATCAAACTCAAGAACACTTCCTCTTTTCCCCTAATTTTCTACCCCAAATCACAAATTAGATGATAAAATTAAAGACATAATCATGGAATATAGCCACAACAAAGTAGGATCACTTACCCCAATCAACTCCATGAAAATCCCTTCAAGAATCACCCAAATCTGTGGTCTCTAGCTCAAAATATGAAAAATGGGTTCAAACTCTCATTTTTGAAATTAAATACTGTTGCCAAGATTTCCTTCTTCGCTAATGCGACCGTCCTCTCGCATTTGCATAGACCAATTTGACTGTCTCTCAGCTTAGCTCTTCACGAATGCGACCAAATCTTTGCAAATATTTACAGCTCTGACCTTTGCAAATGCGACCCATGCCTCCCGGACGCATAGACCAAGGGCTTGGGGTCCCCAGCTGCCTCAACATCCCTTCGCGAACGCGACACCACTCCCGCGTTTGCGATGCACACTCAGAATATACCTTCGCATTCGCATCCTCTTCTTCTGGAATGTGAAGAACAAAATCTTCACAACTCAAAACCCCCTTCGCGAACACGAGTCTCCTTTCGCGGACACGTAAGAGGAAACAAAAAAAACACAACAGCAGACATCAGCTATCAACCAATGTCCAAAAATAATCCGTTAACTACTCAAAACTCACTTGAGGCCCCCAGTGTCGCACCTCCTTTTTCCGCGCCCGCGGGGCGCGTGGGGAGTTTTCTCCAATTGAAGGACAGTCGAAACGGGATTTGTTTATTTGTTTCAGAGTCGCCACCTGGGAATTTTAAGGCGTCCCAAGTCACCAATTTTTAATCCCTGAATCGAGGAGAATATGACTCTGTTTATTATTCTGCGAACCAGAAATCCTGAGTAAGGAATTCTGTTAATCCGGAAGAAGGTGTTAGGCATTTCCGAATTCCGTGGTTCTAGCACGGTCGCTCAACTGCTTTCATTCTTTGGCTTAATTATCTTGATTTTTACTAAATACGTTTTTATTGCATGATTTTACTACCGCTTTTTACTTATTGTTTACAATTATATGGACGAATTACGCGTACGTATATTCGTATTATATATTTTTTATAAGTACCAGGGATTGTGCCACGCGTACGTGTACACAATAAAATTGTCCATGTTATATAAAAAATATATATTCGAAAATTAAGAATAAAATCCGGAACATCATCATCCTTTTATTTGGACAATGAACTACACATCTCGGGTTATATGAAATTATTTTGACATCCGCGGAGAAATCCTTTAAAATATTCGCTCGAAATTGCGCGTACGCATAATCCGAATTTGCTTTTAAATATAATCAGGGTACGCGAACGCATCCCTAATAGCGCAAAATACTGTAATGGTATTATGGAATTTCCACAAATTGTTTATCATATCACGAGAAATCTCCATTTAAGATATCCTTTAATTCTTGAAAAAGAATCCACAATTTATTAAATATTGCCCGTCGATTAGAATTTCCGCGTATAATTTATGTTCATCCAAGACTATTCAAATTCAAAATAAAGAATAAGAACATGATTAATACTATTCTTCACAAATACAACATATATACATATACCAAAGAATGAGGGACATATGAAACTCACAAAATGATTTATGAAGGGAAGAAGTATTTTTGAACAATTTTTATTTATTTCTTATTTAGTGCAAATTCTATTTCTACTTACCATTGATATAAGTATTGTAATTTATGCTTGTACACCTCATTTTATTCTCATATACTTGCTTTTGATCTAATTGGCCTAATTGTTTGGTTAATTTATTTATGAGGGTGAATAGGCATCAAGTTGATAAGAAAAGAATTATTATACAAATTGATTGACAACATTGCCTTACATGCAACGTATTTGTATGTCTTGAAACATTCATAGCATTTTAACATCATAATGAGCCATAACAACTCAACTCACCATCCACTAATGGTTCTATAAATACCTGTTATCATACCACATAAGAACGTACAACTTATATCATTCCATCCATAACTAAATCAAGTATAAGAATAAACTAGCAATATGGTTTTGATATTTTCACTCTATTCTAACAACGCCACAAGGCCTAGTTAATGGCCAATCTTTATGTCATGTTTCCTACCTTGACAGTTCAAATATGATTAAACTAATGAGATGAAGGGCTAACATTATTACAAAGCTTTATACGAACTTTCAAAGTAAGACAATTAGCTCATAGCTATCAAATTGAATTCACTACTAATTAACTAACATGAAACAAAAATGAAATTTAAACTGATGAACTTGGACAAATGGAAAACAGAATTTCAATTCAAGCTTCATTGATGAGTCATGTTGAATCTCTTTCCAACTTAAAATTTAAAAGACATGTACCTGAAAATGAAGGTAGAAGGAGTAAATTTCAGCAGTAGCAGCAGTAACAAAATCAATGGAATAGCATAACACAACAAGTCTGAACAAGAATAGGATCCGAGGAACCCAGATGCACAGTAACAGGATTTTTGGGAAAACTTTCAGATTTAATCCAAGTAATATCAAACAAATAGACCCGGACAGATCCAAAGAAAAGTATGTTTCTGATTTTCTTTTCTGTTTCTATATCTGTTTCTGTTTTTCTTTTTCCTCTTCCTCTTCAGATTCCAAGAAGAATCTGATTTTTCTGCTGGATTTTTCTCTTTTATCTCACTCTAGGTGTATTTTTCTTAAATTCTCTTTCAAAATCTGTTATGAAGTCTCTCTAAACTCTCTTCTCTGTCTAACTGAAAACTCTAAATCAGATTTTTTCTCTCTCAATTCCCTCTTCCAATCTCCTAAAATCTGTTTTCTGTCTCTCTTTTCAGATTTTTCTTCTTCCAAAAATCTGCCCTCTAAAGTCTGTCCAGCTCCCTGTATTTATACAGGGCTGGTCCTATACAGTTTAGTGCTGGATGGACCCTTTTCTCCTTTAAAAATCAGAAAGTTTTTCCATTAAAACTACTTTTGAATAATTTAAAACTAAGTGCTATTTATCCTGTTTTTCAGCAGCCCCATTATCCCTTGTTCCCCATTATTACTTAAATTATAGCCACTATCATATTATTGAAAGCACACTATCACATTACCCTACTGTTTCATTCTAAAATAAACCTGAAATCCTTCTGTAATTACAGCCCTTAAACTAAAATCAGAATATGTTGCAAAACAGATTTTAAAAATTGTTCAGAATCGATTATCCTTCTGAATTAAACAACTATAATCAATCCTATCAAGTTCTGGACTGAATCTTGACTGAGAATGCACTTTTCTAACACAATGGTATCTAACCAACATTTGTGAAATTGAAATTAAACCTAATATCATAACAACATTATACTGAATTCAGCCTAATAATTCAACTGAACTCAGCTTTTGAACTAAGATCAAACAAACAGGAGCATTGTCAATATATTGACAATGTTCTGAACTTAATGTTCAGAAAACAACACACATATAACGTCCATTTGATGGATTTATTAAACAAGAACCAACTGATTAACAATAACTAATTAACTGATTATAGCAAAATAATCCATCCAAAACAGGTTATTTCAGTCAACATTTTCAGAAGCAGGATTTATGATATAACTAATCGACGAACTTAGTCGAGTCGATTACACACATTGTACATAATCACAATCAACAGAAACAATTCACATTTAGAATCAAGTTGACGGGTAGGGGACAGTATAACAAAAATTTGACTAGAAAATTATGAAAAATTAAACAAACTAATGAAACGAACATAGAATACACATAGAATGCACATAAGAAACAGAAATTACCTCTGAACCTTTAAATTCAACTGAACTCAACTCGACTTGGATTTGGATTTTGTTTGAAATCAAACAGACCTTAGTCGAAGTATTTTCCACTGAAAATACTTCGACTAAGGTCGATTAAACCTCAATCTTTATTCAATCTGGACAGAATCCAAAAGTCTGGTATTTTTAGGGTTCTTGAAAGTTCGATTTGGGATTTACTCATTTCTGGTTAGATTCGAGGGAAACCAAAGATGTTCTAGGCACGAGGGAGGTCAGGGGGGTAACTGGTGTGGGTTTGAAGTAGGTTGGGATAAGGTCAGGTTGTACTCGAATCTTCAAATGAAGATTCGAGTAGTTCCAGTATGATTCGAACCATGCAACTAACAGATCCATGATGAGGGTATCTAGGGGAAGTTGTGGTGTTATTTTGGAAGCCATCGGAGAAGATCAGGTTTTCAGGCCAACCTTCGATTTAAGATTCGAAGAGTTGGGGCCTGATTCAAAGGAAACTAAGGTCAGATTCGTGTAGAGGATGTTCAGGGGGTTCTAGGGTGTTATTTTGGTGACCGGCGGCGTTGATGCCGCCGGGTTTCAGGTGGTGGGACCTAGGGCGGCTAGGGTTAGGAGTGGGGGTTTGGGGGACGATGATGAACAGTGTAGGAGGGGGGGTGCTTAGTTTGGGGCCGGGGTAGGGCTTGGGACTTATATAGGGGTGGGGTGGATTGATATTGTCCGTTGGATTAGATAGAATGAAGGGCCAGGATCAACTCACTTAACCAAACGACGTCGTTTGGTTTAACGTTGGGGTCGGACTGAATCGGGTCAATGGGTCGGGTTACGGGTTGCGGGTAAGGGTAGGGGGATATCAGCCGTTGGATTGATTTAATCCAACGGTCCTTGATGGAGTGTGACCAAACGTCGTCGTTTGGATTTACTCATGAGTTGGACCAGACAGGTTGGTTTGGATTGGGCTGTGAGGGGGAATTAATTCGATTTGGGCCTGGATTTTAATCCAGGTCCGATTTTGTGTATATGTATTATTGTTTTTTTTTTCATTTTTTTCTAATTTAAATTTTTAATTATTAAATAAATCTAACTTCGCAAAAAATATATTAATTATTCTATAACAATTATTTAACACATAGACAAAACATCAATCACACAGTGGAATATTTAAAATAGAACTATTGCATATTTTTGTGATTTTATTTAAATTATCTTTTAAATGCATAATTAAATCCTATATGCATGCAACATGTATTTTATTTTATTTTTCATTTTATTTATGACAAAGTAAACATTTATGGTCATAACACAAATATTTAACACCACGCAAATTCAAAAATTACACAGTAAAAGAAATTTATTTTATTTTTTGATTTTATTTTGGAGTAGTTTTCGTAAGGCAAAAATCACGTGCTCACACCCAGGACCTCAACCAAACATACCATCAAGTCCCAAAACATCATACAAACTTAGTCAAAACCTCAAATCACCTCAAACAACATCAAAATATGAATTACACAAAGATTCAAGCCTAATGAACTTTGAAATTTTCAAATTCTACAAGCGACGTCAAAATCTATCAAATCACGTCCGATTGACCTCAAATTTTGCACACAAGTCATAAATGACACTACTAACCTACTCCAACTTCCGGAAATCTAATTTGATCCCGATATAAAAAAGTCCACTCCCGGTCAAACTTTCAGCATTTCATACCTAATTCTACTATGGACCTCCAAAATACAATCTGGATGTGCTCCTTAGTGCAAAATCACCTAACGGAGCTAATGAACCATCAAAATTCAAATTTAAGGTCGTTTACACATAAATCAACATCCGGTCAACTTTTCCAACTTAAGCTTTCAAATAAGAGACTAAGTGTCTCAATTCATTCTGAAATCACTCCAGACCTGAACCTGTAACGACTCGGCCAGTCGTTTTAAGAAATTATGCCCAATACCCTATTAACTACTTTCCCCGTATTTGTTTCTGCTATTTTGAATTGCCGGGATGTTTGGTTTTGAGTTTCGGAGTGTTTTGGGACACTTAGTCCCTAAAAGAGAGCTTAAGCTTTAGAATTTGGACCGTAGTCGGAGCAGTGTGAAGACGACCTTGGAATAGAATTCTGTCATTTCCATTAGCTCTATTGGGTGATTTCGGGTTAAGGGGCATATTCAGATTGTAGTTTGGAGGTCCGTAGCTTATTTAGGCTTGAAATGCGTTGCATTTTTGAAGTTTCCGGTTCGATAGTGAGATTTTGATATCGGGGTCGGAATGGGATTCTGGAAGTTGGAGTAGCTCCTTAGTGTTAAATATTACGTGCTTGCAAAATTTCAAGTCATTGGACGAGGTTTGATAGACTTTTTGATCGAAAGCGTAATTTGAGAGTTTTTGGTGTTCTTAGGCATGGATCCGATGTTAAATTGGTGTTTTGATGTTGTTTTGAGCGTTCTGAAGGTTGGAACAAGTTTTAATGATGTTTTAGGATTGGTTGGCATGTTTAGTTGAGGTCCCGGGATCCTCGGGTGTATTTCGGATGCTCAACGGGTCATTTTTGGACTTAGAGAATTTGCAGAAAAATTGCAGCACGTCAGTTCTAGTTTCCTTCTTCGCGTTCGTGAGTTGGGGTATCTCATTCGCGAAGAGGAGATGGGGCTGGTGGAAGTTTAATGCTTCACGTTTGCAAAGGTTTTCCCGCGTTCGCGAGGCTGTGGGGTCTTATACCTACGCATTCGCGATGATGGTTCCGTGTTCGCGTAGGAGGGGGGAAGATGGTCACCGCGTTCGCGATAAGGTCATCGCGTTCATGATGAATGAACACTGGACCAAGCGAAGTTGTACTTCATGAACGTGAGGGTCCTTCCGCATTCGCGAAGAAGAATTTATCTGGGCAGAATATAAAATTTCAAAGCCGAGGGTTTGGCCATTTTTATCAAAACTAGAGCTTGGGATCTTGGATTTGAGCGAGATTTTGAGAGATTTTCAGAGATATAAATTGGTTAATGATTCCTAAATCCTTTTTTCTTATACCCCATTAATATAAACATGAATTCATCATCTAATTTCGGATTTGGGGTGAGAATTGGGGAAAAGTTTGGAAAATATTCTTAGACCTAATTTTTGAGTTTTGATTGGGAATTTGACATTGGATTTGGATAATTTTGGTATGGTTAGACTCGTGAGTGAATGAGGGTTCATAATCCATAACTTTTGCCCGATTCCGAGATGTGGGCTCGGGGGGCATTTTTGTTATTTTTTCTAATTTCACGTATTAGCTTAAAATTAATCAGTGGAATCAATTACTTGAAGTTATATTTATATTAACCAATTGATTTGAATAGATTGGGCCATTTGGAGTCGAGTACTCGTGGCAAGAGCGTGGTTTCGTATTGATTTTGAGCCGGTTCGAGGTAAGTGGCTTGCCTAACCTTTTGCCGGGGAACTCCCCTTAGGATTTGGTATTGTTGATATTTGAAATGCCTTGTACGTGAGGTGACGAGTGCGTACTTGTGCTAATTGTTGAAAATCATGTTTTCATTAGGTAACTATAATTGTGTTTCCTTTCCTGTTTATACTCCTTGCAATTTAAGCCTGCTGTTAGCTTAAGGAAGCATGTCTAATTGACTTAATTGCTTTGCTTGCTCAAACTGCCTTATTTGGATTATATGCAACATGCTAGGTTAGAAACACATGTTTTACTTTGGTATGAAATTTGGATTTAATTGAGCATTCTTCATGTTGCTGCTGTGTGTTTATTTTGGGACTACGGGACGGTATCCTCGAAGGTCCCCCTGCCTGCTTACTTTGGGACTATAAATTTGTATTCCGGGAGATCCCCCTGTGCATATATTGATTTGGACTGTATTGCGGGATACCGAGAGATCCCCAGCACATATATTGAGGATACTAAGAGATCTTCGGGATACCGAGAGATCCCCAACACCTATATTGAGGAAAATAAGATATCCTCGGGATACCAAGAGATCCCCAACACCTATATTGATGATACTAAGAGATCCTCGGGATACCTAAAGATCCCCAACACACATATTGAGGATACTAAGAGATCCTCGGGATACTGAGAGATCCCCGGTTGTTATCTCTGTGTTGAGCTGTATTCCTTCTGTGATTATTTTGTCTCTGTTATAGTCGTTGTTATTCTTATTATCATGTGTTGCATCATACTGTTAGCATTTAATTATATTGTCGTATTCTATACTATTTTACCTCATTTTTCAGCTATAATCAGTAGGGCCCTGACCTTCCTCGTCACTACTCGACCGAGGTTAGGCTTGGCACTTACTGAGTACCTCTGTGGTGTACTCATGCCCTTTTTGCGCATGTTTTTTATGTGCATATCTAGGTACTTTGACTCAGTTCTAATACCCTTGAGGCGAGGCGATTCTCTAGAGACTTCGAGGTATATCTGCCGCATCCGCAGATCGAGGAGTCCCTTTCCATTCTCTCTCATTGTATTAGCCCTTCTGTATTTACTTTTGTTTAGACATTCTGGAGTTAGACACTTGTAGTTATTAAATAGCTTGTGATTTCATGAGATTCTGGGTTTTGGGAATTGTTTAATTTTTGAGATCTTGTATTGGTATATGCCGAGCGGCATCTTAAACACTTCTATATTTGTTTATCTTCAGTTTTTATTAGTTTTCCGCATTTTGGTTCTTTTTCTACAATTGTTAGGCTTACCTAGTCGTAGAGACTAGGTGCCATCACGACAGTTCACGGAGGGTGAACTTGGATCGTGACAGAACCAAATAACCCAGTAAGTCATAATACAACTGTAGAACACAAAAGAAGCAGAAAATAGGGGAACGAGGCTACAACTCTCGAAACGACCGGCTGGGTCATTACAGAATTGAAATAATTACAACATCTATTTGAAATGTAAATGAACAGAATCCGAACCTAATGCCACCAAGGACAAATGATAGACATAATTGGAATGTAGGTACATCTTTAGATCAAGCTCCCGCCATACGCAACAACATCAACATCCAACATCTGCATGTAAGGTTCAGAAGTGTAGTATGAGTACAACCGACCTCATGCACTCCATAAGTAACAAACCTAACCTTAGGTTAAAAGTAGTGGCGAGCTGGGACAAGGGTCCGTATTAAACTCCAGTAACCAGCAACAATTTATAAGAACATAATAAAAATGGTACAAGAAATAATTCAGAGGTAAGATGCTCAACTCGTTCACAGTTATGGGAAAATAGGCATATTTTTCAAAGATGTTAGTAAAACTCAGTTCTTTTCACCAAATCACCAGAGATATGAGTAAGTTTGAAAACTTTTATTTTCCCCCAAAAAACTTTCAATAATAATTAAGATGTATCATTTTCAGATTGCATGGGGAAGTACACCTCTATACCTACATGTCTATGCAAGTGAAATCATGAATGTCACCAAAATCGGGTAGCATGAGAAAATGTATATCTATGCCTTTTTCTCAAGTACGTGTGTCACATGCAATGCACCTCAGTGATGAACTCATGTACTCACATTCTCAAAGTACTCGATCTCACTGTCTCGTATTCTCGCTCATCATGTTAAACACTCAACACTCTCAGTCACCCAATACTATATAGGGCAGCCTGCCCAGGGCAGATCCAGCCCAATACAAATGAATCCAGGGCAGATCCAGCCTAATGCAAATGAATCCAGGGCAGATCCAACCCAGAAATCAATAGCAACTACGCCTACTGTGGATGTGCAGACTTCGGAGGGGCCGATCCAGCCCAAGCACTATAATAAGCCAAATCTTGGCATGAATCAATAAAGTGGCTGCGACATGCAGCCCAATCCCATAAATATCACTCACAACAAGCCCTAGACCTCACTCAGTCATCAATTTCTTCAGTCTCTCGTGATCACAACACTCATGCTAAGCAACCCTAATCAATGGTACCAGATGTGATAATATACGATAACAGAGACTGGGATATGATATGTAATGATGAATGTGGCTGAGTACATAACTGTAATTAAAAAAATAACTCAACAGTAAAGAACAACTATTGTGAGTCCCAATAGTACCAGCATATAGCCTAAATATGATTTCTAGTATAAATTACAGCTCAAGTGCTCTAACACATAGAGTATAGTAAAAATGTTCAGATAAGATAGCTACACAGTTCCATGGAATTGACTAAATCATAATTCACACGGTGCATGCCCAAACATCTGTCATCCAACATGCGTGTCACCTCAATATCAATCACATAACATATAATTTGGGGTTTTATACCTTCAACATCAAGTTTAGAAGTGTTACTTACCTCGAACAAGCCAAATCCGACACCGAGCAAGCCAAACGATGCTCCAGAAATGCCATCCCATGCGTACTGACCTCCGAACGGCTCGAAACTAGTCAAAGAAACTCAAGAACATTAATTAATTCCAAAGGAACAAACCCAATCGATAAAGGATCTTTAATTAAAAGCCCAAAGTCAACCAAAAAGTCAAACTCGGCTCGTTCCTCGAAACCCCACAAACTCATAAAATCTGACAACCCATTTAATTACGAGTCCAACTATACTAGTTTCACTCAAATCCACTCCGAATCGATGTCCAAAACTCTCAAAATTCACTCTATGAAACTTTAGACAAAACCCCCCAATTTTTCTCTTGAAACCCTCAATCAAATGCCAAAAACGAAGACAGATTCATGATATAAAATAAAAAATGAGTAGAGAACACTTACCCCAATCCATATGGCAAAAATTGCTTCAAGAATCGTCTCAATCCGAGCTCCATAGCTCCAAATGTGCAAAATTGGAAGAAACCTCCGAAATAGAGTACTTTATAAACATCGGGCAGATGAATGAACCGCAATCGTGGAAATACCATCGCGATCGTGAAGAAGAAAAATGCACTTCCTAGAGTTACCCTCTGCGATCACGGCTCAACCTTTGCTAACGCGAAGAATAACTATCACTGCCTCCCAACAATTACCTTACGCGATCGTGTAAATATCCATGCAGACACGATTAACACACGCATCTGAACTATGCGATGACAATACAATCAGTGGTATCGCGAAGAAGAACAACCTCTGCCCAGCTTAGCCCAAAGCCACTACGCGAACACGTGCACACTTGCACAAACACGATACTCACTCTGTAGCAACCTACATGAATACGTCTGAGGACTTGTGAATGCAATGAACAACTTCTACCCAGCCATCAAACAAATCTACGTGATTGCGATTAGCTCTACACGATCGCGAACAAGGAAATCAGATGCTCAGTTGAACCAACAATGCCAAAATAAAGGAAAATGACCCGAATATGATCTAAAACACACCTGAGCCCTTCGTGACCACGTTCGAACATCCCAACAAGTCCCATTTCATGGTATGGACTTACTCGAGGCCTTAAATCCTGCATAACAACATCAAAATGATGAATCGCACCTCGAATCAAACACAATGAACTTTGAATCTTTCAACTTCCAAAACTCGTGCCGAAACATATCAAATCCACCTGGAATGAGCTTTCCAAAACTCCCCTACATTTTTTTCGCTTTCGAGAACTTACAAACTCAACCCATAATTCTTAATTTATTCCTTGTTTTTGCTCTTTGGGATTCTTTATAGAGCTCATTAGGCCAAAGTACTCTGAGGATATCTGCAAGACCCGTTCTTTTCCTTCTTTCTTGATATTCTTTTGAGCGGTGAATTGTTCTTGTAGAATCATCCTCAACTTATTCTTGCATTATTTCATAGGATCAATCTATGTATCTTCCTGTAAATCCCCAATAATAAAATCTACATGATCAAGGTTAGAATAAGAAATAAAGAAGAAAGGTCATGTGAATATTCCCGTGGTATGTCCAAGACCATTTGTTTCTCATTCTATTCTACTAAAAGTTGTAAATATGAAAAGGTGGATGGGGGTTTGAACTCTTCTTCCATTACTTCAGACTCAACCAAAGCTTTATCTTCAATTATCTCAGTTGAATCAGAGTCCTCTTGCAATGTGGAAAGCTCTCTCTGTAGATGCTCATCCTCTTGGGTAGACTCATTCTCCCAAGGTATCTCCTCCATATATTCAATGAGCCTTCTGAAAGTATATTAACTATTTGACTCACTTACGTTGTTAGGTTCTTAATGGTTTTAGCATTTTGTGTAAGTCCTTCTTGGTTTTGTATAAATTTTTCTGCAACACTATTCATGAACTTATACATAAGCTCTTCTAAACTATCATTCTCCTCTTGAGGTGGTTGTCTCACTTTGCTTTCATTCCAGTCATATTAAGGGCATTCATTCCATTTAGAGTCCAGATTATACCCATTGAAACCTCATACCTGTACGGACTAGAAACAGAGTAAGACTTTCCAAAAGATGAACCATAGGAGGAATACTTACTTGCTTGACAGTCAACCCATAGATGATTTCTACTACATTTAAAACAAATAGTAGACTTGTGATAAAATTCCGTTGCTAACTCTTCAACCATTTTCTTAGGCTGGTTGTACTCCATCTTCAACATCAATTAGTCTTTCATACTAGGAATATTTCTTCAAGTTTTCTTCCTAGCACTTGTCAGGTACTACAAAAGAAATCTTGAATACAAGTTAACTAAAAAATAAATAAAAGGAAAAGAAGAAAAAAATTAATTTTCGAATTAGCACCAAAAATTGTTTTGAACACTATTGATTATCAATCCCCGACAACGCTGCCAAAATTTGACGAGCGTAAAACTGGTGTATAAAACTTAGGCTCGTTAGTCAACGATAATATAATATTAAATTATCTCCACAGAAATTGGTTTAAATAATGTTCAAAGAAATCTTCAGCTCAACACTATTCAGGAAAATAAACCTTTGATTTTGAGTTATCAACGGACTAAGAATAAAACAAAGATTATCAATTATGAACGAATAATGGAAATTGGGTAGCTAAGTAGCAACGAATGAACATGAATGTGAGAAATAAGGGTTTTGACAAGATATGTGAACAATTATTATTCTGGGTAACTATGTGCTAAGTTCACTCTTAACTTCAATTGACTCTTTCGATTTCAACAGATGATAAGGCTATATTAAGGATTCAGATTCTTCTTCCGAATGAATTAGAGTTCACTAAACAACCTAATAGCACATGTTGTGAACATATGCAAGAATACGTTGAATGAATGATCTTACGAAGAATGTCTCTCGACTGTTATTCTAAACTGGGTCAATTGATAACTCTACAAGCTCTTTCGATTACCTATGAGAATCGTGAAATCAATCCAAACAAGATAACACAATGCAAATTGCAGCAATACTTCCCTTTCGATTAAAGTAAAACCACAATTAACCATGCAATTCAAATAGAACTCGTTCAACGAATTCAGGCAAGTAACAAAAATCAAACCCTCGAATAAAAATAATTCACAACATCTGTCAATAACCCTATGAAAAACTACTCATAGTGGAGAATTTGTTCACCACAAGATTATTAAGAGAACAAGAAAACATTACAACCGACTAATCCAAACAAATTTTTGTTTTGAATGATTCGGATGAAGTAGTCAAAGTCTATGATGTTTTCTTGCCTTCTTCTCTCCAAAAGTTGTTCCAAAATCCCAGATACCTAATTTGAGACGACCTTAGGCTTATATAGGTCAGGAGATTTCCCACAATTTACAAAAACAAGCTTGATTAATATTTCCCGGAGACGTACGTACGCGGTCGCGCACCAAGAAGCTTGGGCGCGCATGTGGGCGCGCATCTATGGTAGTGTCCAGTAAAAATATCATAACTTTGTATAGGAGAGTCGAAACGACAAGCCGTTTGAATTGTTGGAAACTAGACTCAAAGACCTATACATCTCCACAAGAATAATGATAAAAGTCCTTGTATATTAGGATATATCATCTGTTGAAGTTGGATCATGTATTTCTAGAGAGAAACTTTAGCTCCAACCTCTAAATCCTACTATTCAATGCTTGAATCTTCAGACCTTTCCACCATTTGACTTCTAAAATATCGTTTTGAATCATCAAAAACTTTTCTTTGCTATATTTTGTATATTCTTGGATATTTTCACCATTTTCTTCTCACATCTACACTTAGAACTTGCCTGCACATTAACAAAACACAAATGTGAGTTTTTAATAAAATTATCACCAAATTACACACCAAAAATTTAATAATCACCCGAAATATAACCAAATCAAACTCTCAATAATAAGCTCATCAGTTATCTTTTTCATTGGACAAATCCCAAAAAATATTTAGATAGAAGATTCAACTATTAAACTCTTTGATTGCCTTCATGGGTTATCGGATACCCTTTTGATGAAAGTTTAGATATAAATCTTCGCCAACTCAAGCATTATATCGCTAGAAAAAGAATGGAACCTATGAAACAAACTACAAATACAAAGTTCTTTCATCAATCTTGCAAGAATTTATTTTTCTAGTAACTTTCAAATGTGTGCCTTAGAGTTTAAATCTTTATTGCTTTAGTTATAAAATTATTAATAATATATTAATTTTCTAATATTTAATTAGTGAAATATATGTATATCTTTTACGATTTTAAATTTGAATAATTTTTTTATCTTTTATATGTACACTAAAAAAGGAAAAATAATTAATTTTCGGATAATTTTGTCTATAGAAGCAAAAAAATATTTAAACATCAAATGTTGTTATAGGTGTATAACAGCTATTCATTATAAAAGCCAAAAAATATCAGAATAACCGATGTTGTTATAAAGAGATTTGACTGTATCTACTGTAATGACCCGATCGATCGTTTTGCCTTCTAGAACCCCGTTCCCATAAATAAGACTTCCTATACTTGCTTTTACTAATTTA
Organism: Nicotiana sylvestris; assembly: GCF_000393655.2. Taxonomy (NCBI): domain Eukaryota; kingdom Viridiplantae; phylum Streptophyta; class Magnoliopsida; order Solanales; family Solanaceae; genus Nicotiana; species Nicotiana sylvestris. Next base: position 190,102,158 of record NC_091059.1, read on the forward strand.
TGACTTGCAGGGATGGTTGGTTCGGGATATGGAAGAGTTTGGGTTGAAATCGAAACACTTGGTTCCTTAAGGTTGGCTTAAAAGGTCAAGTTTGACTTTGGTTATTATTTTGAGTAAAGAACCTCAGAATTGGGATTTCACGGTTCCAATAGGTTCGTATAATGATTTCGGACTTGGGCATATGTTCAGATAGGGCTTTGGATGCCCTGAGAGCGTTTTGGCGCCTAATAGTGAAAGTTTGTTCTTGAAGAACTTTAAAGTTCTTTAAATTTGGTTTAGAGCAGGTTTTGGTGATATCAAGTTCCAAACGGGATTTCGAGAGTTCGAGCGAGTTCGTTTTATGATTCCAAACTTGTTGGTATGTTCGGGCGGGGCCCCGGAGGCCCCGAGCGTCAATGGGACGAGGCCCGAACCAAGTTGAAAGTTGGAGCAAGAGCTGAAGCTCCAGCTGCTGTCATAACCGCACCTGTGGTTGGTCAGCCACAGGTGCGAGACCGCAAAAGTGGACCTTGCCTCACAGATGCGGCCCAAGGAAAGGAGCCCAGGTTCCGTAGATGCGGCTCTTTTTCTGCAAAAGTTGGACTGCAGGAGCGGGAGCCCATCTGCAAAAGTGATCCCAGCCAGCCCAGCCAATACCGCAGAAGCGGACACCTGATCCGCAGAAGAGGATCCGCAAGTGCGGCCTATGCACCACATGTGCGAAAATCGCTGGGGTAGTGAGGTTCAATTAATACGGGACTTAAGCCATTTTCACTCATTTTCTCTCATTCTTTGGGCGATTATTGGAGCTTTTTGAGAGGGATTTCCACCTAGCTTTTGGAGGTAAACGATTTCTACCTATTGTGAGTTCAATACATAGATTTTGGGTAGATTTCAACATGAAAATTTGTAGAAATCATGGCTTGGATGAAAAACCTAGGGTTTGACAAGAATGAGATTTTTTCCATGAAATTGACCATTAAACTTAATGATAATCATATATTTATGTTCCTTAGGTTATGGGTAACAACTTCTTTCAAAAGTTTCCGGAACACGAGCACGTGGGCCCGGGGGTGAATTTTAGGAATCTTGCCTTTTGTGTTGAGTAATCACTTTAATAGTTAGAATATGAACTTTTGAACCTATAATGATTGGTTTTTACACTATTTGAATAGTTTTGGATTGTTCGACTTCGATTTGAGAGTTTGAATAGTTTTGGATTGTTCGGCTACGTACGCACGAAGTGACGAGAGTCCATACGTAGCTACTATTTTCGTTATGTCCGGGTAGTTTTAGGTTTACTCCATGCTTTGTGGACATTGTGTTTTGATTATACATGCTAATTGTAACAAAGGAATTAAATTGAAGATTTCTAAGGAATTAAAGGTTTCAAGTTGAATTGTCTTCATTTTTAAAAAGAATCAACGAAAGAGTTATGATTTAAATGATAAAATTATACTTGACCGCGTCGCATGTATGATTCGCAAGCGAGGAGAATAGATGCATCTATGGTTCGCGCCGCTCGACCCTCGGCATTGCACATTTTATATTACGCTAGTAGACTTATGATTTTGGATCTGTTTACGTGATTTTGATTTTACTTAATTGCTTCTACTTACATTGTATTTTATTTGAAAACTACTAAACCTTGATTAAATGAGAAAAATAATATTCACTTAAAAACTTATTTAAAATGGAGAACCACTAGATTGATTAATGTTGGTTTGCCTAACAATGGCGTTGGGTGCCATCACGACCTGAAATGAAAATTGGGCCGTAAGAACATGGTATCAGAGCACTAGGTTCACGTAGGTTTCACAAGTTATGGGTAGGCCTAGTAGAGACTTATGGATCGGTACGGAGACGTATGTACTTGTCTTCGAGAAGCTATAAGGTGTTAGGAAACTACTCTTTATTCATCTCCTATCGTGTAGTTGATGGTATACTAAATCTCCTTCTTCTATCCTTTCACAGATGGTGAGGACGCGTATGGCGGGCGTTCATAACCTGGAAGAAGCTTCTCCCCCCATTGCTAGAGGTCGAGGCAGAGGTCAGGGGAGGATACCCGCTCGAGGTAGGGAACAAAGGCGTCCTAGAGCTACCCCAGTAGAACCACTAGCGGATCCAGCGGAGGATCCCATCATGGAGGAGCAGGGTGAGGTGCCTGTTCCAGATCCAGCCCCGATAGATTTCATGATGGCACCGAGCTTTCAGGAGGTCATGGGCTACAATGCTGCGGTTCATGGACACTATGGCTCAGGCTAGTTTATTTCCAGTAGGCCCTATTGATACTCAATTTTTTCCTGTATATTTTTAATAAGAAAAATACTTTCAAAAAAGCATGAATATGCATGTATAAGTATGTCCCAAGGTTTTAATATTTTTTCTCTTAATTTTAAGGATTTTTAAATTAATTTATTGCCTTATTTTAGCAAGAAAAATCCAATAATTGTTCCCAAAACTATCATTTTGGTGATTCATATATTGGGTTCTTATATTTGCATTAAATATAGCTAACATATTTTTTTGCATATTTGTTTAGTATTTTTAAAGCTAAATTGCACGTAATTGTGATATTAGCTTTTTTGAAGATTTAATGGTGTTTATATTTATAAAATTAACTTCATTATTTTTAATTGGATAATTATGTATTATTAATCATTTTAGTACCTTTAATTTACTTCCAGAAATTATTTTACTATTTTTATAGATTAAACAAGGGAAAAAATGGCTATTTAAATGTTAGCCCATTTCATTTCAATTTTGGCCAGATTTGAACCCCTAATTAAACCCAATTACCCAGCCCAAATCCTAAATCTACCCGACCTACAACCCATTTGAATAACCCGCCCAGATCCCCATTTAATCCAGGTCGTTGATCAAAATGATCAACGACCACCATTCACCCTTCCTAAATTAAACCAAACGACCCCCCTAACCCCGCTCATTTCCCTCACTCAACCGACTCTCTCTCCACCTCTCTATCTCTGGTTCTCTCAAGAACTTTCCCCTTCGCCCTCCTCTCCGATGAGTCTCATCCCTCTTCTCCGGCCATCTCCTGGCCTGAATCTATGGTGATCTCACCACCTACCAACCTTCCGTGGTGCGTACACGCTCGTTTGCTGAGGTTTCATGGCCTGACCACGCAGAAGTTTCATCTAGGCCTCGTTGATTCAAGTTTTATGGCCATCTCCGGCCTCGCTCCGGCAAGCTATGTCTGTTTCGAGCCTGGCTTCGATTCCTCCTTCTTTGATCCAGGCCTTTCTCACCGTTTGGGTTCCTCTGAAACCCTAGCTTTTAAGGTTTTTCTGATCTCTTTAGATCTGTTCCAGATCCATGTTTTCCCTAAGTTTTTAAACGATTTCTTGATAATTCTTTCAAAGCTATGTTTTCGAAACTCTTTATTTTTTTTTCCGACCTAGGATTTCTAAGTTATTTAGAGGCTTCTCTGATTTTCTTTTTCTTTTGTGTGTTTTTTTACTACGTTTCTTCTACTATGTTCTCTGTGAGTTTCTTATTAAGTTTCTTCCACTGTGTTTTTAATTAGTTTCTTCTACCATGTATCTTTATATGCTTCTCCTACTGTGTTCTGATTAGTCTTCTTCTACTATGTTTCTTATTAGCTTTTTCTACTATGTTTCTTTGAGCTCTTCTACTGTGATTCGCATGTTACTCTTTTACTATGTTTCTCATGAGTTTCCGTTACTGAAAAAGCATGTCGAAGGCCCCAGTTCCCTTCTGAGATCTTTGAACTTGTTTTCGACTAGTATCTTCTTCTTGATTACTTGTCCTCTCATCTCGGCACTCGATTGATGGTAAAACCCTAGAATTTGGGGTTCATCCGAGTTTGAGAACATTGGCTATGTGATATGTTTGTTCTTCATCTTTAAAACCGTCTGATTTTAGAAACCCTAACTATTTCGAGTTTCTGAATTTGTTTCTCAACTGAGTCTCAAAATCTTTCAACCTCTGTCTCTTTAAGAAATTCTGATTTTCCACTGATCTCTTCTATGGTCTTTTACACTGGACCTTTTGTATGCTATTTGATGCTAGTTCTCTTCTACATTGCTAACCTGTGTGACTTCCATGCTCCTATAGTCTATTATCTACTGATTTTGCAATGACACACCATTTTCTTTCAGCTTGGCATATTTGTATGCTCTTTATATGTGCTGAACTTCCCTCTAAAATGGCTTTCAAATTTGTGATTAGTTTAGACTTCCTTCTGTATAGGTTTGATTGATTTCTTTCCTTGTTGGCTGATTTCCCTGTGACTCGACTTAAGTTAAAACTTTTCTTAGCTTTTCTGACTTGGTTCACTCATGGACCAGTGATTACAAAATCTCTGATCCTTGATTTACTAGCTACTAATTGATTTTTCTTACCTTATTTATGTAACCGTGTATTTCAAAATTCTGCCCTTAAGTAACTTCTTATGTATTTACCCCTAATTACATGCTTTGCACAAGATGTTTATTTGATTTCTTCCCTTAAATAGTTTTTCCGTTTGAATCTAAGTTCCTTAATTAAGGGAAATCTTGTATTGATTGATTTTTAATTGATACCCCAGTCCCTTAATTGTTTTCTTACCTTATTTCTGCCTATTTTCACACTATAAATACACTACGTTTTCATTAGCACAAGGCATCGATCCCTCACTCATAGTTTTCTTCTGAAACTACACTTACATACAATAGTATTCTCTCTTATTTGCTTGCATCGTGGCCTGTTTACAAGACCTACTGCTTTTCTCTATTTGTTTCTTTGAAACTGGTATGTTCTGATTTAAGCTTTAGCACCACGATAATGTGTTTATTTACTGCTTTCGTATCCATGCCTACTTACTGTTTCTGTATAGTTCAACACTTAAGTTAGCATGTTGATTTCTTTCTGCCTGTTTCTATTTATGAATCCCAAACCCCTGCCCCATATGTGTTTGAGCTATGCTTAAGGCATGACAATATGCAAATTATTGTCCATGAATTAAGCTTGATCCCTTGGGATCCTAGCCTCTAATAGTGTGTTCTAACAGGTTTATAGGTGTGCTAGCATTCACCATTGCTGGGTACGCCCACAACCTGCCCTTGGCTCTTTACAACCTCCCCATTCCCTTGTACCCCTATGTGTACTTATTTGTAGCTACTTCCCTTCCCCTTTCCCTCTCTCAGAATTCTTTTTTGCACTTGCACTCCCTCTTAGTCTTTAAGTTCTGCCCCTCTTGTGAGCCTTGCCTTGGGACCTTGAGTTCCCTCTGAACTTGGACACTTGAGGGCTGGCCCTTCCACACTGCACTTGTCCTAATCTGATAATACATTTGGTTGTGTGCATTGCCCGGAGTCCTTTTGAGGCTCTTAGGGAACTTTGACACACCTCTTCAAGGTTTTAAAATCAGTAACACCTAGAAATCATGCCTATAGGAGTTTCTAATTGAATCTGCTTCGCCTTGCTTAATGTCAGATATAAAATCAGTAATAACGAGTATCATAAGTTTTAGAGCCTATAACTTTCGTTAAAGTGCGTTTTCTCTGACTTCCCCTTTTTACCAGCATGTACTCAGTTTATTTTTGAGACCTTATTATTTCATGGATTTCCTGAATTCAATAGATACCATGCCTATAGTATCCTTGTCCGACACTTAGCAAGCCTTAGGGTGAAGTTATAAACTGAATTTGTGCTATTAACTACAACCAGTAGGCAAGCCTGATTCGGGCTTCTTATCTGAATTATGTAACAAATTAGTCTGCCTCAGCCTTTAAGTTTTTCTCAGACCATAAACAGTATGTGAAAGTCATGCTAATTATGTGTTTTCTTTGTTCGAGGGGTATATCTAAGCCTTTTACTTGTTATGTGCTTTCCCCAACTTGTTATACCTGTTTTTGTATGTCGCCTTAGAATTTTACCTTTGAAACTACAAATAAGCCTAATATCCCTCCCTCTTAGGATTAGTAGTCCTAAATGCCTCCGGACTGATAGGATTGGGACAGGTAATAGCATGCAATAAGTAATCGAGACCATTTCGCACTTTAATACCTCAACATGGTGGGAAAGGGTAGATATGGATATGATGACCATGCGATAACGTCTCGTGTAGCCCCTCACTGAGGAGTGATTACCGGATGTTGTGTGGGGTGATCCATATTATTAATAAACTAGGACTCCCCTTTTCCCTTTTGTTTCTTTGTTTCTTCTAAAGATTTCAAACTATTTCTTTTAAGAAAATCAGTTTCCTTTTAATTCTTTCCAATTTTGTTTGTAACCATTATGTGAAAATCCCCTCCTATTTGAAGTTCTATTTGCCTACATGTTATTTGCACCTAAATTCACAACAATAGTCTAGCCGGAAACCACACTAGTGGATTCTGAGGGGTGCCTAACACCTTCCCCTTGGAATAATTTCAAGCCCGTACCTAATCTTTGGTTACTCAATTCAAACCTTCTTGGTATCCTAATGCACCTTAATCATTAGGTGGCGACTCTTCAAATGCAAACTCAAATTCCCAAAAGGGAATGAGTTGTCCTCCCAAATGTCATAAACCCGATTTCACAAGAAAAAGGGGGCGCGATAGCGTGGTGACTCTACTGGGGATTCTTAGGCTTTTACCACTTCAGACTATTATTGTTAATTTATGCTTCTTTATGCGCAATTATCTGTTTATTTCTTTCAATCATTCAATTTTTCTTTTCGATTGCAAAACTGACTTGTCCTTTTGTTTCTTTCCCTTATTACTTTCCTTTACTGCTTTCCTTTACTACCGCTTTAAATTATGAAAAAAAAATTGTTGTATTTACTGCTTTCCTAACATGCAAATACGTGACAACCTGCTTTAATTGTTGCATAATCATGCTCAACATCATATTCCACTCGTGCCAAACAAAATACCATAGCAACTCTTATAATGAGTGGTTGCGCTCTTCCGATATTATCACCCATTTAAATCCGGAAAAGGGGTATTTGCGGTAAAACCAGTCGATCAACGGTGTAGTCAACGGTTCCGTGCCTTTTACCCTTGAGTTTTTCGCTCAAGGGTACCAGTCTAAAACCCTATAGAAACCTTACTCTATTTAACTGCACATGCATCATGGTCAAACCTAGCCGAGTCAGTTATGTTGTCCACTTAATGACTCTTTAAGATAGCCTTGTCCAAAGACCACTAGATTTCCCTAAAACCCAAATGGATACCATCACGTTCTGTGCATTTATTTGGAGAACTAAATGTGTTTATGCCAATTATTGATATTAATTAGTCGAGTCTGGTGGGGGTAAAGGTCTAACCCTTTTGTCTTGCAGAATTATGAGGCACGAAGTCCCCAGATTCGGCATGGTCACCAATATCCGCCCAAGATTGCTAAGCTGGTGGGAGGATCTTCATTCCAATTATCATACTCTTGTTTGGAAATACCTAGGAAATCTACCTTCTCTTCTGGAAGTCCAACCCAAAAACAAGATCATAGAAGCTGCTACTCTGTTCTGGGATTGTGATAGGTCTGTGTTCTGCTTCAGGGACATTGAGATGACGCCCCTGCTAGAAGAAATAGGAGGATTAGCTGGTATACCATGGGAAACTCTGGGTTTGTTAATGTCGGAAAATTGCAAGGGAAGAGGTTTCCTCAAAATGATGGGTCTAAAGAAGAATACAGATTTTACATACTTGAAAGAGTCGTATATTCCCTTTGATTATTTGTACGAGAGGTACGGTCACAACAAATCTTACCGTACTTATCCTGACGAGTTTGCCCTCACATCATTGGGGCATATTCATCGAAGGGTCTTTGTCTTCATGTTTTGCTTCCTGGGGATGATAGTGTTTCCAATAAAGAAAGTCAGGATCCACACCAGGCTAGCTATGGTAACCAAAACTCTAATGGAAGGAATTGGTGGGCAACCATTCAGCATTGTGCCCATGATTATTGCGGAGATATACCGAGCCTTGGAGAAGTGTTAATGAGGAGCCAAACGCTTTGAGGGTTGAATTTGCTACTTCAACTTTGGCTCATGAAGCATCTCCAAAGGGGTGAATACCGATAGGAAATTCAGCGAAGAGACTAGGACGATCATATCACTTTCCATCATCCGAAACGAATGAACTACATGCCCAACATGTTCGCCTAGCCAGAAAACGTCAAGGGATGGTTAGAGCTATTTGAAAATCTACTGAGGATCAAGTACAATGGATTCTCGAGTGGTTCCCTACTGAGAAGTTCATCATCTGATCCAGGGATGCGCCGTTTCTGATACTAATCAGTCTGAGAGGAACCTACCCTTATGTCCCTCTCCGAGTTATAAGACAGGGTGGTAGAAAGCAGGTTATACCAAGGGTAGACAAGATGAGTCACTTACGGGCCGACTTCCAAGCGGATGACAGTACTTATAAGTGCCAAGCTCAGCATATGTGGCATTGCAAGATCATCATGGGAAGAGACACTATCGAACCAGACAGATACCATGCTGGTTGTTGGAATCTAATCATGATGGTCTGGGTCAGGCAGGACTTGCTAGGGCCACAGGATCATAGATGAGAGGGTCGAGGCACAAGTCAAATATAATCAACTATGTAAGAGGATCCGGGAGTGTGAAAGCGAGCACCGTGAGATATAAGAAGCCAACCAGAAGCTGATCGAGGAGTGGAAAGACATGGCTATCAGTGCCAACAAGTGACTGCGATACTTGGAGCGAGGCATAGTGGAGCTAGAAAGGAAGTTCCTCAAAAGGATCAAGGATTGCCAAAATGCTGAGGGAAATGAGGGCGGACATCTAGCCAGAGCCTATCTATTGCTGGGACTTCGCGAGCTAGGAAAGCTGTTCGACGGAGCCAAAGATGCCGAGTTTGGGGAAGGTCCTTCCGGGACCAAATAGATAGGAGTTTTAAGAAATGTAACAAGGCCAACGACTATTAGTGATATTTTTATTTCCTGCTATTTAGGGTCGATTTGGGATTCTTCTACTTTTTATCAATAAAATGAGGCATTTAGCATTCTAAGTTCTCCAAATCAACTTGTCACTAGGCCTACCTCGGGCACAAAGAGGCTCCCAAATAGGACACGATTTACATTCTTGCACTATGTGTTTAAATATCGTAACACTTTCTTATAATCCTCACTGACTTATTACCTTTTTTGTTTCTACTTTTTGTTTATTTATTCCCCTCCCCAAAGGTTAGTTCGTGCACTCTGGCAACATCATCTTATTCAACGAGATCCAGGGTCCCTCCACCCACTCATCCTCTTAGTCCTATCAGAAACAAGAACAAAGGGAAGATGGAAGATTTGGACAACGCCAATAGTTACTCTTAATTCAATCATAGTCCAGATTCAGCCGTCTGGGGACGCTGAGGTAAATATATCTATGCCACATGAGTTTGAAACAACGTCATCTACAAAGACATCAACGCCGATTGAGGTCGAATTTATGTTACCAGCAAATGCACCTACACCATTCGAAGTTGCAGTTTTACCACCCAAGGGACATGCTCCGTTCGGGGTGAAGATAGCCACGCCGATCCCAGTAGCGATGTCAGCCGTGACACCATTTCACACAAAGGTTATACCATGGGACCATACAGCTGAGGCAAGGAGGAAAGTCAAGGTTAGGTTCGAGGAAACTATTGTCGCACAGGGTATGACAAGAACTAGTAGGGTCTATACCCCGGAACACCTAGTTGAGTCAAGCAAGCAGGCCTCCAATCGATCTCCCATCATTGAGACGAGTCCAGACGATCTTTGGAGAAAGATACAGACCAAGGAATACTCGATCATCGACCAGCTGAACAAAACACCGACGCAGATCTCCATACTTGCTTTGCTACAAAATTCTGAGGCATACAAGAATGCTCTATTAAAGGTACTAAGTGAGGCATATGTACCAAGCAACATCACCAGTGGAGAAATGGCTAACATGGTAGGACAGGTATTGGAGAGTCACAAGATCACTTTTCATGAGGATGAGCTACCACCCAAAGGGTTGGGACACAACAAAGCACTACACATCACTGTGCAATGCGAGGACTACTTCATCACCAGGATCCTGATCGATAGGGGTTCCAGTCTCAACATTTGTCCATTAGTAGCACTCAAGAAGTTGGGTAAGGGACTGCACGAGATAAAGGATGGAACCATCAATGTGAAAGCTTTCGATGGTTCCTAAAGGTCCACTATTGAGAAGATTAGTCTGTGTTTGCAAATGGGGCCTACTTGGTTCGATATTGATTTCCAAGTTATAGACATGCCGACATCTTACAATCTACTATTAGGACGGCCATGGATTCATGCTGCAGGGGTTGTAGCATCAACACTGCATCAGGCGGCAAAATTTGAATGGAATCACCAGGAAGTGATCATTCACGGCGATGGTAACAATCCTATATACAGTCGCCAGACCATTCCATCAATCGAGGGGAGAAAGAAGTTGAGAGGAAAGACTTACCATCACATCGAACGGGTAAATTCCATTGACAAGGACAAATGGTGGGACAATAAAATTGAAAAACATATTGAACTGGAGTGGATACGAACCTGGAAAGGGACTTGGCAAGAACCTCCAAGGAATCGCTAAGCCTATCAAACTAAAGAAACATGGCACCACCTCCGGTCTGGGATATGAGTACACTTGGGAGGAATTCAACAACTAGTCGCCGCTATAGTGTGATCCTTACTATCTACTGGAGCAGCCAATACCACATTTGAAGCAGACATTCCAGCTAGCCGATGTTATCTATGGGTTAGAAGAAGAGGAAGCACTTGCAATAGTAAGGAATTTGTTCCTGGAAGACAATGATATGGATTGTTGTGTTGTTTTCGAAGAGGAGGGGGAGGAAGGCCCTTCCATACAGGCAGTGAGCAGAGGAGCATGCCTCAATAACTGGACCACCAGAACCACCAGAGCCTGGAAAGCCTCGGGGTAGCAAGGCTGAACAAGCATCATGCACTATTTTTCATTTTTACTAGTTGATTTTCCTTTCGCATTTTAAAATTTAGCAATAAGATCTTCAATGTTCAAAACAGTTATGGAATTTTTCAAAGCATTTCGATTTTCTTTATGAATCTTACTCTTATTATTCTCTCTCATTACTTTGCTTATACAACATTACCATTACTTATCTTGATGAACCAATGACTGTGACATGCAACGAGACAACATAACAAACATATACAGATTCAGAGGAAGATGAAATACCGGAAGAGATTGTTAAGAAAGTTGAGAATTTTGAGAACAGACCTAAGTCCAACCTAGACAAGACTGAGATTGTTAAACTGGGAGATGCAGAGAACATCAAAGAAACAAGAATCAATATCCACTTATCGCCATCAGAAAAGAAGGAATACACAGAATTTCTAAGGGAATATGAAGACATATTCGCTTGGTCGTATGATGACATGACTGGTCTGAGTACATCTATTGTGGCACACAAACTACCAACTGATCCGACATGTCCACCGGTAAAGCAAAAACTCAGAAAGTTCAAGCCTGATATGAGCTTGAAAATCAAAGAAGAAGTCACTAAGCAGGTCAAAGCCAAAGTTCTCAGGGTAGTAGAATATCCGATGTGGTTAGCCAACATTGTGCCAGTACCAAAGAAGGATGGGAAGGTTAGAGTCCGTGTCGACTACCAGGATCTCAACTGGGACAGTCCAAAAGACGACTTCCCCTTGCCGAACATACACATACTGATCGACAATTGCGCCAAGCATGAGTTGTAGTCATTTGTAAATTGTTTTGCGGGGTATCATCATCTGGATGGATGAAGAAGATGCTGAGAAAATGGCTTTCATTATGCCGTGCGGGATGTACTGTTACAAGATGATGCCGTTTGGATTAAAAAATGCTGGGGCCACCTACATAAGGGCCATGACCACCATTTTCCACGATATGATACACAAGGAGATTGAAGTATATGTAGAAGATATTATCATCAAGTCCAAGAAAGCCACTGATCATACGGAAGATTTAAGGAAGTTCTTCAATAGACTGAGAAGGTACAACCTAAAACTGAATCCCGTGAAGTGCGCATTTGGGGTTCCTGCTGGAAAACTACTTGGGTTCATTGTAAGTCGCCGAGGAATAGAACTGGATCCATCAAAGGTCAAAGCTATTCAAGAGTTTCCACCGCCAAATAACAAGAAGGACGTAATGAGTTTCTTGGGGAGACTTAACTATATCAGCCGATTCATAGCACAGTCTATAGTTATTTTTGAGCCAATCTTTAAGATGTTGAAGAAGGATGCCACTACCAAATGGACTGATGACTGCCAAAAGGCCTTCGACAGAATCAAGGAGTACCTGTCAACACCACCAATATTGGTCCCGCCCGAGCCAGGTAGACCTCTATTACTCTACCTCGCAGTATTGGATGGAGCATCCGGTTGTATTCTGGGGCAACATGATGAAACAGGGAGGAAGGAACATGCTATCTATTACCTCAGTAAGAAGTTCACCCCGTACGAGTCCCGGTATTCTCTGTTAGAGCGCACCTGTTGTGCTTTAACTTTGGTAGCTCAGAAGCTGAGGCACTACTTCTGTGCCTATACTACATATCTCATATCAAGGATGGATCCTTTGAAGCACATCTTCCAAAATCCCATGCATACTAGAAAGCTAGCCAAGTGGAAAATCTTGTTGAGTGAATTTGACATTGTCTACGTAACTCAGAAGGCAATCAAGGGACAGGCACTAGCAGATCACTTTGCTGAAAACCCTGTGGATGGATAATACGAACCCCTGAAAACGTATTTTCCTGACAAAGAGGTATCATTCATCGGAGAAAATATTGTAGAATCCTATATCGGTTGGAGAATGTTTTTCAACGGAGCCGCAAACTTCAAGGGAGTTGGCATAGGAGTAGTCCTCATATCGAAAACCAGTCAGCATTATCCGATGTCCGCCAAACTCAGATTCCCATGCACCAACAATATGGCTGAGTATGAAGCCTGCATCTTAGGTCGCAAAATGGCTATCAACATGAACATTCAAGAGTTATTAGTAATGGGGGATTCAGACTTGCTTATACATCAGGTCCGAGAAAAATGGGCGGCTAAGAACTCCAAGATACTCCCTTATCTGCATCATGTACAGGAATTGAGAAAGAGGTTCACAAAGACGAAATTCCAACATTTTCCTAGAATCCAGAATGAGTTCGCCGATGCATTGGCCACCCTATTATCCATGATACAACATCCAGAAAGGAACTTCATTGATCCCATTCCAGTAAAGATCTATGATCACCCAACTTTCTGTGCTCATGTCGAAGAAGAAGCAGATGGAAAGCCTTGGTTTCATGATATCAAGGAATATTTGGCAAAATGAGAATACCCAGAACTTGTGAACACTACTCAGAAGCACAAACTTCGAAGGTTGTCCAAGAATTTCTTTCACAGTGGAGGAATCCTATACAGGAGGACTCCTGATTTGGGATTACTAAGGTGTGTCGACGAAAAGGAAGCATCTAAACTACTAGAAGAAATCCATGATGGGACCTGCGACCCACATATGAATGGTTTTGTCTTAGCAAAGAAGATACTCCGTGTTGGTTACTTTTGGATGACTATAGAGATGGACTGCATCTAGTATGTTCGGAAATGCCACCGCTATCAGATGCATGCAAACATGATAAAGGTACCTCCAAGCGAGCTTACTGCAACAAGCTCACCGTGGTTGTTTGCTGCCTGGGGAATGGATGTTATTAGACCAATCTAGCCTGCCGCCTCTAACAGGCACAGGTTTATCCTAATAGCAATCAACTATTTCACCAAATGGGTCGAAGCAGCATCTTACAAAGCAATGACTAAGAAAGTCGTAGCAGCCTTCGTCCGCGACCGTATCGTTTGTCGGTTCGGGATTCTGGAATCAATCATCACTGATAATTGTTCAAATCTCAATAGTGACCTGATGAAAGCCATGTGTGAAACCTTCAATATCAAACACAATAATTCTATAGCCTACAGACCTCAGATGAACGGAGCAGTAGAAGCCGTCAATAAGAATATCAAGAAGATACTAAACAAAATGATAGAGAAGCATAAGCAGTGGCATGGGAAGCTATCATTTGCTTTATTGGGATACCACACCACAGTTCGCACATCAACCGGGGCAACCCCCTATATGCTGGTTTATGGTACAGAAGCCGTCATTCCTACCGAGGTGGAAATTCCCTCATTAAGAATCATACAGGAAGCAAAGCTAGACGATGTAGAATGGGTAAAGAATCGTTACGAGCAGCTATCTCTTATAGATAGAAAGAGAATGAATGCAGTTTGCCACAGTAAGCTTTATCAGAACAGGATGTCCAGAGCCTTCAACAAAAGAGTCAAGCCAAGATAGTTCACACCAGGGCAGCTGGTGTTAAAGAAAATTTTCCCGCATCCATATGAAGCCAAAGTGAAATTCTCTCCCAACTGGCAGGGTTTGTACATGGTTCACCGGGTTCTAACAGGAGGAGCCCTCACACTTGCGGAAATGGACGGAAAAGTCTAGCCAAAGCCGATCAATTCAGATGCAGTCAAGAACTACTATGTGTAATCTTTATACTTTCCTTGTGATGTAATTTGAACTACGCCTGACCTGATTCCCGTTTAAGAGTGGATACATAGGCAGCCCTATGGGTTCGGTCACAATTCAACAAAACTTTCATTTCACCCCGCAATTGGAAACTAGGGCAGAATTTTGAGGAGGACCCTCAAAATTCTGAAGTTAATTTCAGCCAATCATCGCTAGCAGCAGTCAGAAGCAGCAACCCAGTAAACTAGGGCAGAATTTTGAGGAGGACCCTCAAAATTCCGTAACAAGGAAGGTTGCAATGTCTTGGACCACGTCACAATCGCCGGTTCATCTAAAAGTTGTTCTTGATTATACACTTATGTCATATTTTTTACAAAATCATGCATGTTTATTTCTGAAATTGCTTTGTTTAGCAGCACTACCCTAATAATACGTACAGTATCACCAGATCCAAGCCGAGCAGGTGAAGCAAAGCCAACGGGGATACGAACTAACCTCCCCCCTTTACAAAACTCACAATTTTTCTTTGAATGCAGGCACGTAAGTTGCAAAATCATCAAATATACTATACACTCACGAGACTCACATCGCTCAAAAATACGACTCTCATAACTATTGCACTTACTCATAGCTGTTATCCACACGTAGTGTCCCCGGGAGACACAGTATCCCCAGCAGTCGTAATATCGCAATCCGCTATCAGCTAAGAAAATTCTATTATTAGTTGCCTTTACTTCCGGTATAAGGCTACCATTCTGCCTTCCGAGACTAAGCTCTGTCTCCATCTGCATTTCTGCATTGCATAAGGCTACCATTCTGCCTTCCGAGATTAATCTCTACCTCCATCTGCATTTCTGCATTGCATAAGGCTACCATTCTGCCTTCCGAGATTAAGCTCTACCTCCATCTACATTTCTGCATTGCATAAGGCTACCATTCTGCCTTCCGAGGTTAAGCTCTACCTCCATCTGCATGGCTGAAAGATCGCCACCTTATTTACATTTGCATTGGCTGAAAGATCGCCACCTTATTTATATTTGCATTGGCTAAGAGATCGCCACCTCTACATTTGAATGGCTGAAAGATCGCCACCATATTTACATTTGCATTGGCTGAAAGATCGCCACCTCTACATTTGCATGGCTGAAAGATCGTCACCTTATTTACATTTGCATTGGCTGAAATATCGCCACCTTATTTACATTTGCATTGGCTGAAAGATCGCCACCTTATTTATGTTTGCATTGGCTGAAAGATCGCCATCTTATTTATGTTTGCATGGCTGAAAGATCGCCACCTCTACATTTGCATGGCTGAAAGATCGCCACCTCTACATTTGCATCTCATGGGCTGAAAGATCTCCACCTGTTGCATTTCATGGGCTGAAAGATCGCCAAATTGTCCAAAGGTGTCATTATTTGGAGGCATCATTTTCATAGCCCGAGAACACCATACCATGGCCTGAGGACCCCCCCCCCTTTCCTTTTTAATCCCTTGCATATCATTATTCAAAGGCATCATGGTTCGGAGGCATCATTTTCATAGCCCGAGAGCATCATTTCATGGCCTGCGAATCCTTTATTATTCGCTTCATGGCCCAGGACACCATGGTCTGAGGACGACATCCTAACCGTCCAATGACAAACATTCATGGTCCGACGGGAATTTGCATCATGTTTAATTTTACGCACAATATATGCTTGTCTAGTTTATTTGCAGGTAAACCGACGAGAAACAGCCATCTTAGCAGGAGTGATCCCGCTCCAGTTCCCGCATCCCTATCAGATTTCAACCATCCACCCCAACCTGAATATTGCATCCGTTCTTGAAAGTCTCCATCAGGCCTACTCCGCCGATGGATCCTGAACTACATATGGCCTAATTCCTGTAAAACCAGGGATATATAGGCAGCTCAAAACCAGAGTATGGCCTAAGTCTCCTCGAACCCTTTCGTTCAGTCAAAATTGGCCATCATATCTTTACCCGACAACCTTTTCATCCTTCCCGGGTAAAGAGGGGTAGCTGTTGATACCCAATCTTTCCCTGTATATTATTAATATGCAAAATACTTTTAAAATAGCATGAATATGCATATATAAGTATGTCCCAAGGTTTTAATATTTTTTCTCTTAATTTTAAGGATTTTTAAATCAATTTATTGCCTTATTTTAGCAAGAAAAACCCAATAATTGTTCCCAAAACTATCATTTTGGTGACTCATATATTGGGTTCTCATATTTACATTAAATATAGCTAACATATTTTTTTGCATATTTTTTTAGTATTTTTAAAACTAAATTGCACGTAATTGCGATATTAGCCTTTTTAAAGATTTAATGGTGTTTATATTTATAAAATTAACTTCAGTTTTTTTAATTGGATAATTATGTATTATTAATTATTTTAGTACCTTTATTTTACTCCCAGAAATTATTTTACTATTTTTATAAATTAAACAAGGGAAAAGTGGCTATTTAAATGTTAGCCCATTTCATTTCAATTTTGGCCAGATTTGAACCCCTAATTAAACCCAATCTCAAACCCAATTACCCAGATCAAATCCTAAATCTACTCGACCCACAACCCGTTTGAATAACCCGCTCGGATCCCCATTTAATCCAGGTCGTTGATCAAAATGATCAACGGTCACCATTCACCCTTCCTAAATTAATCCAGGTCCCTCACTCAACGGGCTCTCTCTACCTCTCTATCTCTGGTTCTCTCTAGAGCCTTCCCCTTCCCCCTCATCTCCGATAAGTCTCATCCATCTTCTCCGGCCATCTACTGGCCTTAATCTATGGTGATCTCACCACCTACCAACCTTCCATGGTGCATACACGCTCATTTGCTGAGGTTTCATGGCCTGACCACGAAGAAGCTTCATCCAGGCCTCGTTGATTTAAGTTTTATGGCCATCTACGGCCTCGCTCCGGCAAGCTATGTCTGTTTGGAGCCTGGCTTCGATTCCTCCTTCTTTGATCCAGGCCTTTCTCACCGTTTGGGTTCCTCTGAAACCCTAGCTTTTGAGGTTTTTTGATCTCTTTAGATCTGTTCCAGATCCATGTTTTCCCTAAGTTTTTAAATGATTTCTTGATATTTCTAAATCTATGTTTTCGAAACACTTTATTTTTTTTTCCGACTTAGGGTTTCTGAGTTATTTAGAGGCTTCTCTGATTTTCTTTTTCTTTTGTGTGTTTTTTACTACGTTTCTTCTACTATGTTCTTTGTGAGTTTCTTATTAAGTTTCTTCCACTGTGTTCTTAATTAGTTTCTTCTACCATGTTTCTTTATATGCTTCTCCTATTGTGTTCTGATTAGTCTTTTTCTACTATGTTTCTTATTAGTTTCTTCTACTATGTTTCTTTGAGCTCTTCTACTGTGATTCGCATGTTACTCTTTTACTATGTTTCTCATGAGTTTCTGTTACTAAAAAATCATGTCGAAGGCCCCAGTTCCCTTCTGAGATCTTTGAACTTGTTTTTCGACTAGTATCTTCTTCTTGATTACTTATCCTCTCATCTCGGCACTCGATTGATGGTAAAACCCTAGAATTTGGGGTTCATCCGAGTTTGAGAACATTGGCTATATGATATGTTTGTTCTTCATCTTTAAAACCGTCTGATTTCAGAAACCCTAACTATTTTGAGTTTTTGAATTTGTTTCTCAACTGAGTCTCGAAATCTTTCAACCTCTGTCTCTTTAAGCAATTCTGATTTTCCACTGAACTCTTCTAAGGTCTTTTACACTGGACCTTTTGTATGCTATTTGATGCTACTTATATTCTACATTGCTAACCTATATGACTACCATGCTCCTGTAGTTTATTATCTACTGATTTTGCAATGACACATCATTTTCTTTTAGCTTGGCATGCTTATATGCTCGTTATATGTGCTTACTTCCCTCTAAAATGGCTTTCAAATTTGTGATTAGTTCAGACTTCCTTCTGTATAGGTTTGATTGATTTCTTTCCTTGTTGGCTGATTTCCCTATGACTCGACTTAAGTTAAAACTTTTCTCAGCTTTTCTCACTTGGTTCACTCATGGACCAGTGATTACAAAATATCTGATCCTTGATTTACTGGCTACTAATTGATTTTTCTTACCTTATTTATGTAACCGTGTATTTCAAAATTCTGCCCTTAAGTAACTTCTTATGTATTTACCCCTAATTGCATGCTTTGCACAAGATGTTTATTTGATTTCTTCCCTTAAATAGTTTTTCCGTTTGAATCTGAGTTCCTTAATTAAGGAAATCTTGTATTGATTGATTTTTAATTGATACCCCAGTCCCTTAATTGTTTTCTTACCTTATTTTTGCCTATTTTTCACACTATAAATACACTACATTTTCATTAGCACAAGGCATCGATCCCTCACATAGTTTTCTTCTGAAACTACACTTACACACAATAGTATTCTCTCTTATTTGCTTGCATCGTGGCCTGTTTACAAGACCTACTGTTTTTCTCTATTTGTTTCTTTGAAACTGGTATGTTCTGATTTAAGCTTTAGCACCACGATAATGTATTTATTTACTGCTTTCGTATCCATGCCTACTTACTGTTTCTGTATAGTTCAACACTTAAATTAGCATGTTCATTTCTTTCTGCCTGTTTCTATTTATGAATCTCAAACCCCTGCCCCCTATGTGTTTGAGCTATGGCTTAAGGAATGACAATATGCATATTATTGTCCATGAATTAAGCTTGATCCCTTGGGATCCTAGCCTCTAATAGTGTGTTCTAACAGGTTTATGGGTGTGCTAGCATTCACCATTGCTGGGTTCGCCCACAGCCTGCCCTTGGCTCTTTACAACCTCCCCATTCCCCTGTACCCCTATGTGTACTTATTTGTAGCTGCTTCCCTTCCCCTTTTCTCTCTTAGAATTCTTTTCTGCACTTGCACTTCCTCTTAGTCTTTTAAGTTCTGCCCCCCTCCTCTTGTGAGCCTTGCCTTGGGACCTTGAGTTCCCTCTAAACTTGGACACTTGAGGGATGACCCTTCCATACTGTACTTGTCTTAATCTGATAATACATTTGGGTGTGAGCATTGCCTGGAGTAGTTTTGAGGCTCTTAGGGAACTTTGACACACTCGAATGGGAGAAAGGCTTTGAATCTTGATCTTATGGAGTTGGTTTACCTCATATTTCAGACATGAAGTCTGAATCAGGCTCTCCTTTGGTTGTACTTTTATTTTTTTTCTGATGTATTTTACTTTATTCTGGGCTATAATAATTTTGTAATAAACATTTGGGGCTGGTTAGTTAAAGGGCGGGTAACTATGTATGCAAAGGATAGATTCCATGCCTATAGGTATTTCTGAATTCTGCACTTTCACATAGATGTCATGCCTATAGAGATTTCTGAATTTTGCACTCTCACATAGATGCCACGTCTATAGGTTTTCGAATTCTGCACACTCAAATGCATATAGAAAATATGGCTATAGGTCTTTCTGAATCCTGTATATCCATTTTCTCCTATAGAAATCATTTTCATAGGTCTTAAACAAATTTCTGTACCTAGATACCATGCTCTTAGGACTTAAACATTCAACTGCACTTGGGCATCATGTCTTAAACAGAATTCAGCATCTAGATATCATGTCCATAGGTTTTGAAATCAGTAACGCCTTCAAAGGTTTTAAAATCAGTAACACCTAGAAAACATGCATATAGGAGTTTCTAATTGAATCTGGTTCGCCTCGCTTAATGTCAGATACAAAATCAATAATAACGAGTATCATCAGTTTCAAAGCCTATAACTTTCGTTAAAGTGCGCTTTCTCTGACTTCCCCTTTTTACCAACTGTCACACCTCTTTCTTACTACACCCTCCAGAAAGGGTATAAGGGAGTTTTTTCCAATTAAAGTGACAATCAAAACGGGATTTATTTATTAAAATCAGAGTCGCCACTTGGGATAATTTTATGGTGTCCCAAGTCACCGGTTCAAATCCCGAATCGAGGAAAAGATTAACTCTGTATTACAGTCCGCGAACACAGAAATACAGGTAAGGAATTCTGTTAACCCAGAAGAAGGTGTTAGACATTCTCGAGTTCCGTGGTTCTAGCACGGTCGCTCAACTGTTATTATTGGCCTGCTATCTGATTTTAGTACATGTTTTAACCTATGGTGCAATTTTAAACCTTTAACCGCTTTTATTCATTTTTAAAGAAAATTGCAACGTCATTTAAAATATATTTTGAACCACGTCACATAAATGCACATGCAGTCCGCAACACATTTTATATAACATTGTTGGGTTTTGGATTTGGGTCACATAAATGTGCACCCGAGTTTAAGAAGGGTAATTTTAAATTACGCGCCTAAGGCAACTACGCGTTTTTAAATTTGCGAGGGCCATGGAAAGTTCAATTGATGGCACACCTCGATTTATTTAAAAGAAAAGATCTGTATTCGACTATAATAATCGAACACAATTGAATTCCACAAATACTAATGTGCTACCTCTTTAACATATCTTCAGAATTATCACCAACACTCAGTACTACATATATGATTTAGCAATGGAATAAAACTTATCCTTCAGAAGATCAACAAAATGCAACAAGACCTTTCATAAATCCACACGGCCTACCAAATTTACCAGATTAAACACCGGCCCAAACATTATCTCTAGGCCACTCCACTATCCACTGTCAATCAAACATTAAACCAGCTTCTATTAATTGAAATTAAACGATTCATGGCTTAACGCTATTGTTAACTAATTTCCCATTCAATTTCCAAGAACAACTTTCACAAGCAATAACAACCGAGAGAACCAATATCACATCAATTTAAGTTACCCAAAATTCTAAAATGAACTACTACACATGAATAGCAATTAGTTTCAAAGGTCCAGCTAGAATTTGGTATATAGCATGTCTAGATGTCCAAAAGGTTCTAAAAATCGAATATAGCTAAGGTTTAACACTTGAATGGTGAATTATACTACATATTTTCTTCTATACAACCAAATTATGTTACTAAAACGGAAAGAGTCTTAAGGTATCCCGACGAGTTCAATAGACATAACAGACATTCAACAACATATAACATGGAGCATTACAACAAAAATCAGACGAGTTCAATAGAAACAAGGGGGAAATCAGTTCAAACTATAGAGGATCAGATGAAAAGAATCAACCAAACATAAACTCCCAATTCATATTAAACTTGTATCACAATTGATTCATCACATAAGAGGAATGAAAAAGAAATGGAGGAAGAAGAAAACCTTGAACCAAATAATGAGCTTTCCAGTAGGTAATCCAAGAGCAAATAAGAAAAATATTTTAGGACCTCGATGAGGCGGAATCTCATCGGACGACACTCGAAACTCGACGGAATAAGATGTAGACCATGCTGTCCAAAACTTCAAGCATCTCAAACTCAATTTTCAATTGATCGAAGACAGGGAAACTAAAACGTGACAAAAACCAAAGCTTCTGTTGGTGTATATGTGTATGAGCAGTGAGGAGTGGCGACGAGGGGACAAGGCTGCTATGGTGGTGAATGACAGTACTGCTGGGATGGAGAAGTAGCGACGATGGGTGTGGTCCGTCACTGATTTGGAGGTTGCCGGATTTCCGGTGAGCTAGGTGACGGATGATGGGCCCTACTCTTGGATTGTCGCTGATTTTCTAGGTCTGTTAAGTTAGGTGGGGCATGTTGAATGAGACAAGTTCAGGGGGGTGGGTTCATTTTTTCACTATTGCAGCGCTAGCTTCTTCTTTGCAGAATGTCCCCCTTTTCTCTTAGGCGTTAGGTTCATTGGATATGGAATTTTTTATGGTTTTTGTTTTTGAAGAAGATATGAACATGGTGGGGGTATCCATTGCCAAAAGTTGCGCTCCTCTCTTTCAGTGTATATCCATATCCCCCGCTCATTGCAGGTGTTACCTATAATATAGGCCTAGGTTTTAGGTGTATTTTTTGTGTATTTGCCAATTAGTCCCTAGATCTTTTTGTGTTGAGTCCTTAGGGTCTTTTTATTTATTTATTTTTGTCCCAAAGAAGAGTCTAGAAGGATCCATAAACTACACAATGCCTTTTAAAATAAGATAGAAATACTATACAATGCCAATGTTAATCCTAATTAAACTAAACATGAAACTATTTTTGTGTTTTCGAAATTATATAAAGATAAAAATAAGGTACTATTTTTTGTATTTTTTTAAATTTATGAAAAATACATAAACTAAAATATTTTTTTGTAATTTTCGTTTTTTTTTGTAATAAAATAAAGTAAAAGAGTCAAAATGAGTTGAAATAGCTATATTAAGCCTAAATTAAATATTTACGTGCTAAAATATAAAAAATCTTGGGGAGGATCAAAAATCACATGTCTACAGTTGCCCCTCTTTGACTGGAAAGACGAATAATTTTCAGACAAAGAACGACTAGACAAGTTTTTGACCCGACCCTTATTTGGAGAGACTAAAACTAAAAGAGAGGGGAATGTGACCGAGCCCTGGTATCTGAGCTGCCTACATATCCTTGGTTATAAAGGAATCAGGTCACATGTAGTTCAGAGGTGAATGAGGTGATGGAGTATGCCGAGGAGGAGAGCCAGTCGAGGTGCCATTCCACCGAGGTTCCGATCCACGGTCCTATTATTACATCAAAATCAAAAAAAAATGAAAAAGACTAGCTAAGCCTGTCAACTACGAGTTACAAGATTCTTATCTATGAGTCTTCTGAAGCTTGATCTTGAGTCTTGGTTGGTTCTTCATGTGGACTCTGATTTGAATCTTGATGCTTGTTAGCTGCAGGTGTTGGTTCAATCTTCTTCAGCTTTTTCAAATCAAGATAGGACATGCAGAGCTTGTAACCTCAGCCGTGTCTTGAGCAGCTCACATCTTCATTAACTTCTGCTTTTGGATTCACTTCTTGTCTTTCTTTTTGTTTTTGTTTTTTTTGTTTTTTTTTGGATTGTGACTAACTTATGTTGATCATCTCGGACTGCTGACTCGCATTCTTGACGCGAGCTTCTTTTGTTGCCGACCTGAATTGCATTCTGAATTGAATTCTCTTATTTTCCAGGAGGGGGCCTAATTGCTGAACTTGAATTGTCTTCTCTTGTTACTTGACACTGTTTTCCCTTGCACCTTGAACCATTTTCCCTTGAAACTTGAATTGTCTTCCTTCAAAACTGCTTTCCCATGAAACTTGAGTTGTCTTCCTTCGAAACTGCTTTCCCTTGAAACTTGAATTGTCTTCCTTCGAAACTGCTTTCCCTTGAAACTTGAGTTGTCTTCCTTCGAAACTGCTTTTTCCTTGAAATTTGAACTATCTTCCCTTGTTCTCCAGGTGGACGCCTGATTACAACAAAGCAGACAAAACAAAAGAAATTTTTTCTGCCCTAGTTTGCACTAGGAAGATTTGTGAGTTGTTAGCAAAATTGTAAACCACTTGTACTATTGATGCAATGATGAGAGTAAACTAAAGAATAGACTAGGAAAACTATAAACTAAGCTTGACTAAAGTAAAGGCTGACCTTATTCTCCAAGCGGGGCCCCTGATTTTAAGAAAACTAGATATTGATAACTAAAAATTGACCCTTTTTTTTTTCAAAATTCAGACTTCCCCGTTTTTTTTTAAAATTATTATCCTAGGAGAAAATTCGTCAGATTAGGTTTTCTTTAGGAGAAATATTCATCAGACTAAGACGTTAATCCTAGGAGAAAATTCATCAGACTAGGTCCTTTTTCTCTTTTTTTTGTTTTTTTTGTATCTTAGGAGAAAGATTCATCCGACTAAGACATTTATCCTAGGAGAAAATTCATCAGACTAGGTTTTCTATCTTAGGAGAAAGATTCAGCAGACTAGGTTTTCTATCTTAAGAGAAAATTTCATCAGAATAAGAAATCTATCCTAGGAGAAAATTCATCAGACTAGGTTTTCTATCTTAGGAAAAAATTCATCGGACTAAGATTTCAATCCTAGGAGAAAGTTCGTCAGACTAGGTCTTCTATATTAGGAGAAAAATTCATCAGACTAAGATTCTGATCCTAGGAGAAAGTTCATCAGACTAGGTTCTCTATCTTAGGAAAAAAATTCATCAGACTAAGATTTTATTGGGAGAAGATCCATCAGACTAGGACTTTTTATCCTAGGAGGAAAAATGTAAAGATCAATGGCAAGATTTTATGCACAATAGCAAGACAAATAAAGGCAAAGATTTGAGAAACTTCCCTTTGTCGGCTCCTCTCGTCTTTCCTTTTTCTTCTCTTTTTTTGAACCACTTTCTTTGCACTGCTTTGTTCCTGTTTCACACAAGGAAAAATTGGTCAGTTTTGAAAATGGTGGTCGGTTTGTGGTCTTGAGTCTTGGGCAGCTTGGCTTCTGCTCAATCAGCTTGAGTCGGCTTCAAGAGACTTTTGCTCTGCATCAACCCTAATTGTTTCACACCCAGTACCATTGTATTTCTGGCTTAATCAGCATTATCCCATTGGAGACCTTTTCTTAGATGACCTTTTCTGATATCTTGGATGACTCCCTACATTTGAGCGATTTGTCTGTCAGAGAGAATCACCAGTTATCTTCCTTGCGCCAAGTAGGCTGACAAGAGCCTTTTTGGGGAGCCTTTGCATGAATCCTCAAAGTATATTGACAATAACAACCGAGTGCAGGCCAAATTTACTTTATGCAACTAAAAAGCTGGTAGCAGATTTTGAAATCTTTTCTTGCTTGTTTTGACAAGGACTGACTCAGAGTGAAGGATACAAATGATGCAAAGAAACCAGTATTAACAAAAAAATGCCCTTATCGGAAGGACAGAAGGAAGAGTTTTCTCTTTTTTTTTTTTCTTTTTTCCTCAATAACTAGCCTTAATGGTCATGACATGCATTTTGGACTTAGTGGCCGATCTATCAAACTAATTCACTCTTCCCTTTTACTATTCTTATGACCTTTGAAGTCGGGCTTGTTTATGCCAATTCTTCACACCAGCTTTATGACTCACTTTAGACTAGTGGTGCCCCGAGGAGTTTTCACCAACAAGCCTCTCTCATTTATTCATCTCTACTTATCGTCGCCTTACTGTGCCCGTGAGGGTTTTCACTAGTAAGACTCTCTCATTTTTCTTTTTCTTTTTCTTACTTTTTGTGAGTAACTTGATAGTGTTATATGTCGTGTGATAACCGTTGCTCATTGCATGCTTCTCTTGGCATTCATGAAAGCATATTGGGAGGTCTTTATTTGGGAGGTTTTTGGATAGGTTTGGAAAGAAAGGTCGGCATAAAGGCTCAAAATAAACTCAAAATGAGGGGTTGTAGACTTACAACTCTTGGAATCGACTCTTTCAAAAATGAAATAAAATCTTTGCCCCAGTTTCAGATGCTGGGGATTTTTGGATTTTTCTATTTTTTTTCTTCTAAATTCTTATTTGGTTGGACCGAACCGTGAGGCTGCCTACGTATCCTTATTTTTTAAGGAATCAGGTCGAACGTAGTTCAAACATCTGACCTAAATTGGTTTTCATCTTTCTTTCTATTTTTTTTCTCTTTTTTTCTTTTCTTTTTCTTCTTTTTTCTGTTTGCCACAACTTCTATTTTTGAGGGCATGGACCTTTGACAATTTTTTTTTTTTTTCACTTGAACTTTCTAAAAGTTGCCCCAGTTTGTACTTTTGGGATATGGACTTTTTTTTCTTTTTTTTTTGACTCTAAACTTGATTCCAAAAGAGGGTATTCAAAGAAAAATAACACAAACTCAAAAGGGGTAGCAAAGGATATAAAGTGTTTGGGTAGCAGAAAAAGGGCCTCCCAACCTCAAGAACGTCAAACATAGTATCTTTTCGCGATCACAACATTGACGAACATGTCTGTCTTCTTGGTGTGCCGTGGTCACAAGACATTTTTTTCATCCCTTAGTGACAAACTTTCCAACAGACATCAATTGATTAAACATCCTCAGGTCCGATCTTCACAATGATTTGAAGATGAATTTTACTCGAACTTAGTTCCAAAGTATTCCAACTCTTTATTCATCCTCAAAAGTATTTTTTAGTTATCGAATTCCAGATTAAATCAGTTCCTAAGATCTGGCCAAAATTTCCACATGCATGTCATGTCATTAGAACTAGCAAGAAAAGAACTAGGAACATAATGACACAAAAGGACAAACTGTATTTTATTGAGTAAAGGATGAAAGGGTTTTACAACTAAACAAGCAACCTAAAATACAAGTTACAACCCTAAAATAACCCGAATAATGAAAATAGCAACAGAACAGACAGACAAGACTCACACAAACAGAATGGAGGGATAGAAGGGTTTGACTCAATAAAGCAAATAAAAGCTAGATCACAACCCTGAAATAACCCAGATAATAGAAAAAACATCAAAACAAGCTACCAAGATTCCTTCCTACTGCGGAGGGAATGAATTTTCAATTGCTAGGCTTGGCATTTAGCCACAAATTTGCTCATCAAAATCAGAAGAGCCTTCTCCAATTTCACATCATTAACTTCAGTTAGCAAGTTCCCAGGAGGATTCTCATACTCCATGTCACCAGGCATCATCCCCACAAAGTGTGCATCATGGTGTGCAGGTAAAGGATTCTGCGCGATATTCTGGATGTCACTGCGTTGGATCACAATCAGGTTTTCCTGGATCATCCTTTCTATTTCTCTTTTCAAATCCCGACAACTTTCAACATTGTGCCCCTTGGCATTGGAATGGTATTCACACCTTTTAGATGGGTCAAAGCTCCTTGCACGTGGGTCCATACGATTTGGAGGAATGGGTGCAATCATGTCATGATTCTTTAACTTCTCAAATAAGCTTGCATAGGACTCTCCTATTGGTGTAAATTTATCTTTCAACATTTGTTCCCTTCTATACCCCTGGCAGGGATGTGGGTTATAGGGCACTTGAAAATTTTGTGGATGCTGGTAGAGATTTTGTGATGCTCGTGCTTGCCTTCTGGGGTGTTTTGGTGGTTGGGCCACATACTGAGGTGGAACAACAGAGTGTTGTGGGTTCTAAGGGGGATAGTAATGCTCAGGGGAGTTATCGTAAAACAAACAAGGTTGGTCATACCTTCGAGACGCTCTCTTAGGACCCCTTCTCGACCCTGATGTCATCATGATTTCTTCAACCTTCTCATTCGTGTCACTAAAATTATTAGATTTGATCTGGACAGCCTGAGTTGCGGCTTTGAGAACTTCTTGACTTATAATTTTGCCTGTCTTAAAACCATTCTCAACCATTTCCCCCATTTTGATTGCTTCCGAGAAGGATTTACCCACT
This sequence comes from Nicotiana sylvestris, assembly GCF_000393655.2. Taxonomy (NCBI): domain Eukaryota; kingdom Viridiplantae; phylum Streptophyta; class Magnoliopsida; order Solanales; family Solanaceae; genus Nicotiana; species Nicotiana sylvestris. Next base: position 190,129,887 of record NC_091059.1, read on the forward strand.
GCGGACATCATGTTTTGAAAATAATCTGGCTTTTGAGCCTGAAGAAAGACAGTGATTAGCTCGTGGTCGTCCATGGGTGGCTTAACTTTGGCTGCTTGTTCTCTCCATTTGATGGCATATTCCCTGAAACTTTCAGTTGGTTTCTTCTTCAAGTTTAAAAGGGAAATGCGGTCTGGGTCGATATCGATGTTGCATTGGAACTGTTTGACAAAGGCATATGTCATGTCATCCCAGACATACCAGCGAGACGTGTCTTGATCCATAAACTATTCGGAGGCTACTCCCTTAAGGCTTTCCCCAAAATAAGCCATCAACAATTCTTCATTTCTTGCTACACCTCTTAGTTGATTGCAATACCTTTCAGGTAGGCTATGGGATCTCTATGTCCACCATACTTTTCAAATTTGGGAGTCTTGAAACCAGGCGGCAAGTGGACATCGGGGAACATACATAGATCTTTGAAGGCAACACTCTTTTGACCTGCCAATACATGTTTTTCAATCGTTGTTCTAAGCTTTTTACTCTTTGGATCATTTCTTCCTGTACCATCTTTCGGGCAGGCTTCTCAATGCTTGCAGGAAGATCAAACGAGTACGAGTGGTACTCAGGAGAGTTGTACTGCTCTTGTTGTGTAGCAAATTGAGACTCATGACGAGACTGTCCTTGACCACTGGCCCATGCTTGACACATTTCGGTCATTTGTTGTTTCAGTATTCTATTTTTCTCAAACACGATAGACTCTTGTTGAACCCTCTGACCCTAAGTCTCTTGAGCACTTGTAACAGCTTCGATGTCAGTTATCATTTTTCCTTGGATCTTGTGTTTCCAGCTTACCACAAACCGACCACCTCAACTTTCTTCACAATTCAAAACAAAACATGTTAGAATGAACTCAGTCGGTCCTTATTATTATCAATATTTTCGTTTTGTTTTTCATTTTTTCATTTTTTTTCATTTTTTTTTCAATGGTTGATCGAACTTGATGTAGGTTGCCTACGTATCATATGGGAACATGAATCAGATCTTGCGTAGTTTGGGAAGATCATGAATAAACTAACTTTTTTTTTTTTGAATTTTTATTTTATTTTTTCGAAAGAAAGACTTATAAAGAAGAAAGGGAATATTTTTTGGATTTTGATTTTTCTTCAGCATTTTTGCAAAGAAAGACTTCTAAAGAAGAAAAAAATTGAATTTTTTTTCGGAATTTCGAAAGAAAAACTTCTAAAGAAGAAAGAAAATATTTTTGGAATTTTATTTTGAATTTATGAAAGAAATGCTTCTAAAAAAAGAAAATATTTTTGAATTTTGAATTTTCTTTTCAATTTTGAAAGAAGAATGAAAATATTTTTGGATTTATGGAAGAAATTAAAAGAAAATATTTTTGTATATTTTTTTTAAAAAAACAATTAGGGTCTAAAAGAAAGGCTTTCTAAAGAAGTAAGTAATGAAAAATATTTTTGGATTTTTTGGAAATTGGGGTCTAAAAAAAAAGACTTTTCTAGAGAGGAAGTAAAGAAAAATATTTTTGGATTTTTTGAAAATTATGGGCTGGAACCGATGAGGTTTGCCTACGTATCTCACATTTGGTGAGAATCAGACCCGCTTAGTTCGCCCGTTTCAACGCAACAAGAAAATATGACTTATTTTGAATGACCTTTCCTCATTTTTTCAAAATTGCGGCAGAGTTCCAGGATATTTCAAATACCTACCTCTCACTCTTTTTTTTCTTTTTTTTTTCTTTTTTTTTTCATTTTCTTTCCCTATTTTAGAAGTCAGTCAACATGCAAGCCGAAATAGACAGATACACAAGTAGCACGTAAGATGCATCAAGATGGTCTTTTAATTTAGGTACACCTGTCCTAGACGGACCCAACCCCTGAGTTGAGTCCCCAAAGTCAAATGCACGTGATGCAAATAAGCGTTCCTACTAGGGATCCGACATGAGGCTATGTTATTCTAGGTTTAAAACCTAGGTATATTGTTCTAGACCTGGCTTACCCGAGCGGACAACTCCAGCCGAGGGGGGCTGCGTACCGGTAACCAAAAGATCATCCGACTTTGCAACTTGTCCGAACCTCGTTCTATTTGGGATATGACACTAACAGAAAGAAGTCACGACCAGAGTGCACTCCTCGGGAGAGAGAAGAGAGGGATTTCGTAGCAGTTTATATATACGGTTCAGATAATATCAAAGCGGTAAAAAGCAACATTTAGCACATTAGGCCCAAACATGTAATAAAACCAGATAATAAACAAAACCAAATATAACAATTATTCTAAGCTCGAATTCTTGAACCCTGAACAAGAAGTTCTGGGTTCTTGTCCCCAGCAGAGTCGCCAGAGCTGTCGCACCTCCTTTTTACTACACCCTCCGGAAAGGGTATAAGGGAGTTTTTTTCAATTAAAGTGACAATCGAAACGGGATTTATTTATTTTGAAGATTCAGAGTCGCCACTTGGGATAGTTTATGGTGTCCCAAGTCACCGGTTTTAAATCCCGAATCGAGGAAAGATTGACTTTATTTTACAATCCGCGAACACAAAAATCCGGGTAAGGAATTATGTTAACCCAGGAGAAGGAATTAGGCATTCCCGAGTTCTGTGGTTCTAGCACGGTCGCTCAACTGTTATAATTGGCCTATTTACTTGATTTTAGTACATGTTTTAGCCTATGGTGCAATTTTAACTTTAAAACCGCTTTTATTTATTATTTTTAGAAAAGATTCAATGTCATCTAATACACGTCTTGAACCACGTCACATAAATGCACCTGCGGTCCACGACACATTTTATTTAACGATGTTGGGATTTGGATTTGGGTCACATAAATGCGCACCCAAGTTTAAGAAGGGTAATTTTAAATTATGCGCCTAAAGCAACTACGCGTTTTTAAATTTGCGAGGACCATGGAAAGTTCAATTGATGACACACCTCGATTTACTTAAAAGAAAAGATCTGTATTCGACTATAATAATCGAACACAATCGAATTCCACAAATACTAATGTGCTACCTCTTTAACATATCTTCACAATTATCACCAACACTCAGTACTACATATACGATTTAGCAATGGAATAAAACTTATCCTTCGGAAGATCAACAAAATGCAGCAAGACCTTTCATAAATCCATACGGCCTACCAAATTTACCAGATTAAACACCGGCCCAAACATTATCTCTAGGCCACTCCACTATCCACTGTCAATCAAACATTAAACCCAGCTTCTATTAATTGAAATTAAACGATTCATGGCTTAACGCTATTGTTCACTGATTTCCCTTTCAATTTTCAAGAACAACTTTCACAAGCAATAACAACCGAGAGAACCAATATCACATTAGTTTAAGTTATGCAAAATTCTAAAATGAACTACTACATATGAATAACAATTAGTTTCAAAGGTCCAGCTAGAATTTGGTATATAGTATGTCTAGATGTCCGAAAGGTTCTAAAAATTGAATATAGCTGAGGTTCAACACTTGAATGGTGAATTATACTACCTATTTTCTTCTACACAACCAAATTCTGTTACTAAAACGAAAAGAGTTCTCCTCTTAAGGTATCCCAACGAGTTCAATAGACATAATAGACATTCAACAACATATAACATGGAGCATTACAACAAAAATCAGACGAGTTCAATAGAAACAGGGGGAAAATCAGTTCAAACTATAGAGGATCAGATGAAAAGAATCAACCAAACATAAACTCCCAATTCATATTAAACTTGTATCACAACTGATTCATCACATAAGAGGAACGAAAAATGAATGGAGGAAGAAGAAAACCTTGAACCGAATAATGAGCTTTCCAGTAGGTAATCCAAGAGCAAATAAGAAAAACAGTTTAGGACCTCGATGAGGCAGAATCTCGTCGGACGACACTTGAACCTCCACGGAATAAGATGTAGACCATGTTGTCCAAAACTTCAAGCATCTCAACCTCAATTTTCAATTGATCGAAGACAGGGAAACTAAAACGCGACAAAAACCAAAGCTTCTGTTGGTGTGTATGTGTATGAGCAGTGAGGAGTGGCAATGAGGGGACAGGGCTACTATGGTGTTGAACGACAGTACTGCTAGGATGGAGAAGCAGCATGGGTGTGGTCCGTCGCTGATTTGGAGGTTGCCGAATTTCCGGTAAGCCAGGTGACAGACGACGGGCCCTACTCTTGGATTGTCGCTGATTTTCTATGTCTGTTAAGTTAGGTGGGGTGTGTCGAATGAGATAAGTTCAGGGGGTGGGTTCGTTTTTTCACTGTTGCGGCGCTAGCTTCTTCTTTGCAGAATGTCCCCCTTTTCTCTTAGGCGTTAGGTTCATTGGATATGGAATTTTTTATGGTTTTTGTTTTTGAAGAAGAGATGAACTGGTGGGGGTCTCCATTGCCAAAAGATGCGCTCCTCTCTTTCAGTGTATATCAGTATCCCCTGCTCATTACAGGTGTTACCTATAATATAGGCCTAGGTTTTAGGTGTATTTGTGTATTTGCCAATTAGTCCCTAGGTCTTTTTGTGTTGAGTCCTTAGGGTCTTTTTATTTATTTATTTTTATCCCAAAGAAGAGTCTAGAAGGGTCCCTAAACTACACAATGCCTTTTAAAATAAGATAGAAATACTACACAATGCCAAGGCTAATCCTAATTAAACTAAACATGAAACTATTTTTGTATTTTCGAAATTATATAAAGATAAAAATAAGGTACTATTTTTTGCATTTTTTAAAATTTATGAAAATACATAAACTAAAATATTTTTTGTAATTTTCGTTTTTCTTGCAATAAAATAAAGTAAAAGTGTCAAAATGAGTTGAAATAGCTATATTAGGCCTAAATTAAATATTTACGTGCTAAACTATAAAAAATCTTGGGGAGGGTCAAAAATCACATGTCTACACCAGCATGTACTCAGTTTATTTTTAAGACCTTATTATTTTATGGCTTTCCTGAATTCAATAGATACCATGCCTATAGGATCCTTGGCCGACACTTAGGCAAGCCTTAGGGTGAAGTTATAAACTGAATCTGTGCTATTAACTACAACCAGCAGACAGGCCTGATTCGGGCTTCTTATCTGATTATGTAACAAATCAGTCTGCCTCAACCTTTAAGTTCTTTCTCATACCATAAACAATATGTGAAAATCATGTTAATTAAGTGCTTTCTTTGTTCGAGGGGTATATCTGAGCCTTTTACTTGTTATGTGCTTTCCCCAACTTGCTATACATGTTTTTGTATGTCGCCTTCTTAGGATTAGTAGTACTAAATGCCTCTGGACTGATAGGATTGGGACGGGTAATAGCATGCAATAAGTAATCGAGACGATTTTGCGCTTTAATACCTCAACGGGGTAGGAAAGGGTAGATATGGATATGATGACCACGCGATAACATCTCGTGTAGCCCCTCACTGAGGAGTGATTACCAGATGTTGTGTGGGGTGATCCATATTATTAATAAACCTAGGACCCCCCTTTTCCTTTTTGTTTCTTTGTTTCTTCTAAAGATTTCAAACTATTTCTTTTAAGAAAATCAGCTTCCTTTTAATTCTTTCCAATTTTGTTTGTAACCATTATGTGAAAATTCCCTCTTATTAGAAGTTCTATTTGCCTACATGTTATTTGCACCTAAATTCACAACAATAGTCTAGCCGGCAACCACACTAGTGGATTTTGAGGGGTGCCTAACACCTTCCCCTTGGAATAATTTCAATCTCTTACCTAATCTCTGGTTACTCAAATCAAACCTTCTTGGTATCCTAATGCACCTTAATCATTAGGTGGAAACTATTCAAATGCAAACCCAAATTCCCAAAAGGGAATGAATTGTCCTCACAAATGTCATAAACCCAATTTCACGAGAAAAAGAGGGCGCGATAGACCCAGCTACATCTCAGGCGGGATGGGGAGAATAGACCCATATTACTCAGGCTCCTGGGCACGCAATTGCGGTATATCAAACTCCGAGTACACTATCTGTGGGCGGGGCCTAGCCAGTTGTCGCAACAGTACCTAAGCCTAGACCAACTGCGAAAGGCGATCCACAGAAGTTACTGGACAGATGGACTAGGCTACACCCTCTTATATTCGGGGGTGAGCGGCATGAGGACCCCCAGGACTTTATTGACCGGTTTAGGGACAGATTGCACAACATGAGGATATTGGAGTCCCATGGAGTAGATTTTACTACCTTCCAGCTTGAGGGTAGGGCCCGTAGATGGTGGCAGTCTTACCTTCTTGGCAGTTTACACGGCTTCAATTGGACAGGTATATTCCACACTCTTAGAGGGAGGAGTTGCAGTGTTAGTTTGAGCAGCTCGAGCAGGGTCAAATGTTTGTGACCGATTATGAGGGCAGATATTCTGAGTTGTCTCGCCATGCACTTATGATACTTCCTACAGATGCAGATAGAGTGCAGAGATTTGTTATTGGGTTGCACCCCGGTATTCGGGCTAGCATAGCCCGAGATGTTGAGATGGGTACTGATTATAAGCTAGTGGTGGAGATTGCTCGGCGGATTGAGGGTTGTCGCTAGAGGGTTAGAGATCAGATACAGCAGGACAAAAGGAACCGATTCTCTGAAGAGTTTAGAGGTGCCCCAGCTAGGGGCAGAGATCAGTTTGGGAGGGGTTAGCCTAGCAGGCCCACATATCCAGCACCACCACCACCTCCTCGGGGTGCTCTAGTGCAACCCTATTTCAGCATTATTCCAGAGAGTTCTTACTGTCTACCGGTTCATCAAGGTTCTTCTAGTGCCAATTTCAGTACCTTGTTAGAGAGTTCATACTGCCCACTAGCCATTTAGGGTTCTTCTAGTCGGTATTCAGGCTATTAGGGTCAGATTTTGGGACAGAAGTCTATGGTACCGAGAGGTTGTTATGAGTGTGAAGATCTGGGTCACATGAAGATGACCTGCCCCAGACTTCGGGGCAAGGCAGTATAGCAGGGTCATCAGCCCATGATTGCAGCACGAGCTTCTCAACCGCCCAAAGGTGGGGGACATGCCGGTAGGGGCCGTCCTAGAGGTAGAGGTCAGGCAGGGGGAGGTTAGCCAGCTATTGTTCATCCAGGAAGAGGTTAGTCAACCGATTCCCCAGCTAGATTCTATGCTTTTCCGGCCAAACCAGATGTAGTGGCCTCAGATGCCGTGATCACATGTATTATTTCTATCTGCGGTAGGGATGCTTCGGTATTATTTTATCCAGGGTCTACCTATTCATATGTGTTATCTCTATTTGCTCATTTCTCGGATATTCCTCGTGAGTCCTTGGGTACTCTTATTTATGTGTCCACACCTATGGGCGATTTTGTGGTTGTGGACCGAGTCTACTGGTCCTGTATGGTTACATTTTGTGGTTACGAGACTAGAGCGGACCTTCTGTTACTTGATATGATCGACTTTAAGGTCATACTGACATGGACTGGTTATCCTCCTATCACACCATCCTTGATTGTCATGCCAAGATGGTTACTTTAGCCATGCCAGAGTTACCGAGGTTAGAGTGGAAAGGTTCCTCCGTTAGTACGTCTAGTCGGGTTATCTCTTTTCTAAAGGCTCGACATATGGTTGAGAAGGGTTGTTTGGCTTATCTAGCTTATGTTCGGGACACCACCGCAGAGTCTCCGATGATTATCAGTGCCAGTAGTCTGGGAGTTTGCCGATGTGTTTCCTTCTGACCTTCCAAGCATGCCGCCAGATCGTGATATTAATTTTTGTATTGATTTGGCTCCAGGTACCCAGCCTATATTGATCCCACCGTATCGTATGGCTCCGAAAGAGCTGAAGGAGCAACTTGAGGAGTTAATAGCAAAGGGGTTTGTCAAACTAAGTGTATCACCTTGGGGTGCACCAGTATCATTTGTGAAGAAGAAAGATGAGACTATGTGGATATGCATTGATTACCGCCAGTTGAATAAAGTTACCATCAAGAACAAGTACCCGTTATCGCATATTGATGATTTGTTTGACCAGTTGCAGGATGCCAGGGTGTTTTCTAAGATTGACTTGAGATCATGGTACCATCAGTTGAAGATCAGGGACTCAGATTCCGAAGACTGCCTTCCGTACTAGATATGGCCATTATGAGTTTCTGGAGATGTCCTTTGGCTTGACCAATTCCCCAATGGAATTTATGGATTTGATGAACTGGGTGTTCAGGACTTATGTTGATTCCTTCGTTATTGTCTTCATTGATGACATCTTGATTTACTCATGTAGCATGGGGAGCACGAGCAGCATTTGAGAGTGGTGCTTCAGACATTGCGAAAACAAAAGTTATATGCTAAGTTCTCCAAGTGTTAGTTTTGGCTAGAGTCTGTGTCATTCTTAGGGCATGTTATATTATGATAGGGTATTAAGGTGGATCCCAAGAAGATTGAGGCAGTTCAGAGTTGGTCAAGTCCTACTTTGGTGACTGAGATTAGGAGTTTCCTAGGGTTAGCTGGTTATTATCGTCGATTTGTACATGGTTTTTCATTTATTGCAGCACCTTTGACTAGATTGACCCAGAAGGGTGCTCCATTCTGTTGGTTCGATGATTGTGATGCAAACTTTCAGAAGCTCAAGACAACTTTGACTACAGCACCGGTTCTAGTGTTGCCTTTCGGTTCGGGGATGTATACGATGTATTGTGACGCTTCATGCATTGGCTTGGTGTGTATTGATGCAGGAGGGGCGAGTTATTGCATATGCTTCACGTAGCTGAAGATTTATGAGAAGAATTAACCCCTACATGACCTAGAGTCAGCCGCAATTATTCATGCTCTTAAGATGTGGAGGCATTATTTGTATGGGTGTCATGTGAGGTTTATATTGATCATCGTAGCTTACAACATTTTATCAAGCAAAGGGATCTCAATTTGAGGCAGCTGTCGCGCCCCCGTTTTTCCTCCGTGGAGAAAGTCTGGGTTTCGTCGTTCATGAGGGTAATAACTCATTTCCTTTTTAGTATTTGAGTATTTGAAGAGTCTTCACCTAACGGATTATGGTGCGTTAGGGCACCTAGAGTGATTAACTCTTAGACTAGTTTGCATTACCAGAGATTTAGGGTAAGGGCTCGAAATAACCTTGAGGGAAAGGTGTTAGGCAACCCTCTCGGTCGAAAATGGTGGGTCCCGGGCGAACTTATACTTACGAATTAGTCCTTTAATAAATAAGTAGTTGAAACTCATAATTGCAAATAAAAGCATGTTGGACATTGTATGACAAAGAATTTAAACAAGTTGTATATAAAAAATAAAGTTTAAACATTGGGAATTGGGAAAAGGGGTCCTAGGTTGGTTAGCCTACAGGATCACCCCACACAATGCCCGGTAAATACTCCTCAATGAGGGGCTACACGTGACATTAGCGCGTAGTCATCATATCCCTTTCTACCCAATTCCCTCCCCTTGGTCATAGCCTAAAGTGTTCTAGCAATCTTGAAAATGTCCTATGCATGCACTACCATCCCTTCCTTATGGCTCTGGAGGTATTTTAGGACCTCTATTTTTTGGACAGTTGTATACCATCCTAAGGTTTTAAAAGGATAAAAGTCTAGGTGTCAATCAAGAACAGTTAGGACTGCATTTAAAGGGAACCAGTTATAGGCCCGCAGTTACCTCCACAAACATAACAAGTAAATGCACGTCTTCAAAAACAGTCAAGTATTTAAGACAAGATCCTCAAACATGATATCTAGGTGAGCAGGGATTATACAGTAGTGAATTAGGACAAAGTATCAAAATCTTATTTAGCTTGCCTATTGATTTAAACCTGTTAAATATGGACAGTTTTAAATAACCAAAGCACAGTTTCAGAGCTGCAGAATTTAAATCGCCCTATAGGCTTGCCTAAAAGCAGAACAGTGATGTCCTAAGAGCATGATATCTATATTGATGCAGTAAAACAACGAACAGTTTTAAACGGATACTTGAGATCCTATAGACATATTTTCTAGCGGTAGTAAATTAAGGCAGTGTTTGAAAACTCATTAAAGAAGCGAACAGTTAATTAAACCAGTTCAAAAAGGAACTAACATGGATTAAACCGATTTATTTAACTAAATTGATTTTAAGCTCTATAGGCAGGATTTCTACTAAAATTGATTTTAATTCCTATAGGCATGGTATCTAATTGTTAAGAGCTAATTTTGGAACTTATAGACATGATTTCTAGTGAAAACAAATGTAAATACCCGTTGTAACAGAAACTGAACTTGATCACCATACATTCAATAGGCATGATATCTAATTATAAAGCCATTTAGGTCCTATAGGCATGATTTTTAATTATAAAGTTGATTTTAACCCAATAGACATGATTTCTATTATTGAAGCCATTTAAATCCTATAGACATGATTTATAATATTGTGAAAGTAAAGCAAACATACCAAGTGCACTAACACAATCCTATAGGTATGGTATCTACCCGAATTACCCAAAAAATATGTAACTACCCACCCCTTTTCCACTAATCACCCCAATGTTGTTTATAAATAATTATTACAGGCCAGCTGAATGAATTACATAAATAAAGAAAAAGAAGAAGTTAGCTATAGGGATCCTGAAGCATGCCCAAATGACTTCCCAAGCCTCCAATAGCATCAAATGCCCAAGTTCCAGAGACAATGTCATGTCTAGGTGTGTCAAAGTTCCCTAAGAACCGGGCAGTGCTCATACCTAGACTTTTCTCAAACAAGAACTGATTTAAGTGCAGTGTGGAAAGGCCAACTCTAACATGCCAGAGTTCAGAGAAATCTCAAGGATCTCAAGGCAGTAGACATGCCAGAGGGGCAGAACCTAATACTCTAGGAGTAGTGTGAGAGCGCTTGACATAGTTTTGTTTTGAAAATAGTACAGAGATGACTTTAGAAGTAGGAAAGTTTTTCAGAAACAGGGAATAACTTAGTGGTAGAAGATAGTTTGAGAAGAGTACCAAAACAGCAGACAATCAGTTGGTCATAAGAGACATTCAGACTCAGGAGAGGAACACTTAACAAACAGATCTCACATGAGAATGGTGGCACATAAGAATCACATTAGAGTACATGGATAGGGATAAAGGAAACATATACTCACAAACTGCATACAACACTTAGGATCTTGGCGACTTTAACAGGTTAGTCATGTTAGGCAAAGAAATAAGTAGGAAAGAGTGCATACATTGAACATGACAGAAATTTAGACATGCTAGGAAAGGAAGTAAGCAAGAAAGAATGCAAAATGTAAAAGAATACATTGAACAGGAAGATTTTAGACATGCTGAGCAAAGAAGTAGGCAGGAAATTGAACTCATAACTGATGAACTAGTGCAAGAATGAAAACACATAGGGTTTGAATCTCAAAACTTAATTAGAGACATACCAGTTGAAGAAAGGTGTTGAATATGAAACAAATAAAGTTCCAATATCTAGCCTTGGCTTTCAGTCGGCTAGATCAGCAAGTATCACAAATAACAGAAGAGAAAGAGAACTTTAACATGTAAGTGTGCTTTTTGTGAACTCAATCTGTGTCTAGTGAGAGTGGAAGAAAGCTAGGTAAATAAGGTAAGAATCAAATTGTTCAGTAATAGGAGAATCTCGAAATCAATTAAACTAAAATCATTCCAAGTCTTCCCTTAATTAAGGGAGTCATTTCTATCATACCTCCTTTTTCTACCCAAAAGGGTATATAAGGGAGTTTTTCCAATTAATGCGACAATCGAAACAGGATTAATTTATTTAAAATTCAGAGTGGCCACTTGGGATAATTCATGGTGTCCCAAGTTACCGTTTTAAATCCTGAATCGAGGAAAGATTGACTCTGTTTTACAATCCGCGAACACAGAAATCCGGGTAAGAAATTTTGTTAACCCGGGAGAAGGTGTTAGGCATTCCCGGGTTCTGTGGTTTTAGCACGGTCGCTCAACTGTTAATATTGGCCTATTTATTTGATTTTTACAACACTCTTGAAACTTATGTGCATTTTTATTCCTTTTAAAATCGCTTTTAGTAATACAGTTGCTATACAATTAATTATTTGATTACGCATTGAGAATCATGTCACGGGAACCGTACCCACGATCCACAACGTGTTTAATTTATTAACAAGATTAAATTGTGGCCGGATCACATAAATATACCCCCGAATTTTAGAAATTAAACGTCACAACTACATCACGGGAACCGCACCCGTAGCTATGACCATTTATTTAATTAACGCGCCTAAAGCAAACTACGAGATTTCAAGGCATTTTCTTCACTAATTAAGATATCAATGTGATGGCCATAAACTAGATGATTGTATGGCACACCTCAATTTTTATTAAAGGAGAAGGCATTCAACTAAGTGAATTACGGATATTCATATTTAAAACTAATTTGAAATTAAGTATCACAACTACGTCACGGAAACCGTACCCGTAGCTATGATAATTTTATTATTTATTGCGCCTAAAGCAAGCTACGATGTTCAAAAGTCATTTCCTAAGTTCGAGATTATTGTGATGCCAAATTTATGGACAAAATATTATTCGGGAGCAAATAGGCTAGCTAAAATGATCTATTATTTGGCCCAAATTTCTTATAGTTCAAGACCCACTTTATGGCCCATTCTTATTTCTTGCCCAGAAAGAAACAACTCCAATTTTCATCTAAAAGAAACGACTCCAATTTTCATCTACCCAATTAAAAGCATATATTCAAGAACCAAGACTACATACATCCCAATCGAAATAAAAACTAATTGAAAATAATTTAAATGAAAACTAAAACATGCTACTCAAACAACGTAGAGTCACAAAGCTGAAAATTGCAAATCAATCGGGCTACACAAAGCAACAATCCTTAGATCGAAATCCCAAAATTACAAACCGGAACCTCGAATCGACACCAAAAAACCTTGAAGAATCTTTGTGCCATTGCAGCGACAGTATTTGCAAGGCTCATTGTTCGACTTAACAACAGTGGTGGAGAAGCAGTTACTTTAACCATTCATGCTTGCAATTTAATCTTTCTCGTTGTCAGACTGGTTCACCTTTTCGACATACTACCATTCTCTCCAATTTGCACCAAACAACAATCTTTTTAAGTAATCAAATGGCATAACCATCCCAAATAGCAATTCCACTCGTGCAATTTCATTTAGATAGAACATTATCAATGTACCACTAGTAGTGGCTATTACTGAATGTAGAATGCATATTGTAAAAAAACAGATGATCCCATTCACTAAAATCACTATATCTCAAAAACCCCTTTCCAGATTTTACAAATTCAGAAGCTTTTTATTGTCTTTTTCCCAAAAGAATGAATTTTTAACGAGAATTCAGACTAAAACCCTCAAAACCCATCTCAGCTACTTATATAACAGTCAATTCATGGCTCAAAAGTTTATTGTATAATCACGTGATTTGAAATTGGGAAGTGAAACTCAAAATATTAGATCATGGTTTTGTACAAAAATTGCAATTTTTACATAGAGAAGTAAGGTCCAAGTTGGGTTATAAATAAAGACATATTTGTATGCATATATTGAGAGTATCAAGGGGAATTGAGAAAGAAACAGAATTCAGAGAAATAAGAGATCTGGGATTGGGAATCGAGAGTGTTGAAGGGCGTCGTTCTAGCTTAGAGTGCAGATCGAGGTCCCTTTGATTTTAGGAGTTAGGTGTTAATTTATAGGGGTAGAAATTAGGTTAGGTCAAATGGAAAATACGTATGGGCTCAATGTTTTGGGCTATGGAATTATGGGCTAGGTCCGAAAATTAGGCTTAAAAATGGGTTGTTTGAACCCAAATTTTATTCTTTCTCCATGAACAAGACTAAAATACTACCTTGTTTACTAATTAATCTTATTTACATAAAATAACTATTAAAATAAGACTAATCGTTAAAACAAACCTTTTTTTTTGTATTTTCAAATATCATATTAAAATAAAAATAAGGTACTATTTTTTTGTATTTTTTAGCTTTACGAAAAATAATAAACTAAAAGCAACTAAAAAGAAGAAATATTTTTGTAATTTTTATTTTTTTAAAAATAAAGTAAAAGAGTCAAAACTAATTGAAATATCGATAGGCCTAAACTAAATATTTTACGCTAAAATGGGTAAAATCTCGGGGAGGGTCAAAAATCACATGTCTACAATTTCAAACGGTAAAGAATAAGTACCAAATAAGGAAAGAGTTCAAAGACCTAGGTACAGAATAAGCAATTAGGGGTAGATATATAAAGTTCTAATTAAGAAAATAACAGTAAGAATCAAGTAATAACGCAGACAAGGTAAGGGAAAATTAATTAAGGCAAGCAAATCAATCAAATCGAGTAGAAAGGTAAGAATCGAAAGTTTAAGGGAAAGTATTCAAATCAACCCAAGAAGTAAGGAATTCAGAATATTCAATGGTTCAATCAAAGAGAAAGTCATGAAAAGAGTCAGCATGTTTAGCATATAAATAAGGTAAAACATGGATAGTCAGGAATCGTCATATAACTTTAACAAAACAAAAGTTAAACAATACTGATTCAATGAGAAAGATATAGGTCTTGATGTGAATAGTCAAGATGAACACAAGCACATAAAATCAGTAAAAGCTCAAACTAAGAAACTCAGTAGAAGTATATTAAGGCAAGAAAGTTACGATAAATTACAAGAACTCAAAGCAAGAACCAGTCAGATATACTAATACTCAGAAACCAAACGAAGTACCCTAAAAATTAGGGCTTTCAGCACAGGCGAGTTAAGGCCATAGTAGACTCATAGAATCAATCAAAATATGTGAGAAACAGAAGTTTAAACACAAAAAATCATCAAATAAATTTTAAAAAGAAATTCTGGAAACCCTAGTTTTAGGAAAAGATGAAAAATCACTTGAAATCATATGATTCTTGTAAAGAATCTCAAGGCTATTGTAAAGCACACAAGACACAAACTTAAATCATCTTAGATATGTACAGATCTAGAAGGTTTAGAAAAGAAATTAGGGTTTCGAAGAGGACCATATAGAGATAAAGAAACATACTGAAAAACCCTTAGATCGTAGATAATACAAGACGTTCTCACTCGAAATCACACCAAAATGGCCAGGAACAGGCGAGAGATGAACCCTAGATGCAAGTCGACATGGCCCTGGTCTCTTGAGGGCCTTAGAGATGGAAAGAATGACATGAGAGAAGTCACTTGAGGCTTGAGAGATGGTGAGAGGTCACTAGACATGGCCATAGATGGGGGTCAGCGCTTTGAGATTAGGGTTTAGGTTGAGAGTGTTTGAGAGCAGAGAGGATTTTAGGACGGCGGGGTTGGTTGTGAAATGAATTAGGTTTGGGGGGTATAGGTTAGTTTAATTAGGAAAGGGAAAATCTGGGTCGTTGATCAAAACGATCAACAACCACGATTTGGTCGGGTATTGGGTCGGATAGGTGCTCCTAAGTTGGGCTGGGTAATTTTGCGGTCCGGTTTAGGCTAAATTGGGATTGGGGAGGGGTTGGAATTGGGCTGGAATTGAAATGAAATTAGGCTGGATTTTAAATATCCATTTTCAGTACTATATAATTTATAAAAATAATAAAATGATTTTCAAAAAATATTTTATGTACTAAAATGATTAAAAATAGTTGTTTAACATTTAAAAAATATAAAATACCAAATTATGTATTAATAATGTAATTATGCATTAATATGGCTAGTATTGCAAATATACGCAAATTAACTAAAAATATAAAATGAAATTATAGAAAATGTACAAAAATATTTAAGTAATATTTTGGCATAAATATAGAATTTAGATTGCTAAATTACCACAAAAATAATTTGAAGGATAATTATTGGAAATTTTATAAGTAAAAAGGAAGAAATAAATCAATTTGAGGCCTTTAAGATTATAGAAAAAATTATAAAAATGCTTATGCATGCCTATATATGCATATATGATATTATATATATATATATATATATATATATATGAAAAAATTGGGTATCAACAGCAACGTAGGTGGCTTGAGCTACTGAAGGATTATGACATCACCATTCTTTATCATCCGGGTAAGGCAAATATGGTCGTGGATGCCTTAAGCAAGAAGGCAGGTAGTATGGGTATCTTGGCATTCATTTTAGCAGAGGAGAGGCCACTAGCTTTGGACATTCAGTCCTTGGCTAACAGACTTGTGAGGTTGGAAATTTCAGAGCCCAGCCGAGTTCTTGCATGTGTTGTTGCCCAGTCTTTATAATTGGGATAGATCAAGGCTCGACAGTTTGATGATCCGCATTTGGTAGTTCTTAGAGAAATAGTACTAAAACGTGGTGCCAAGGAGGTTTCTATTGGCGAGGATGGTGTTCTGCGACTCCGGGGTTGCCTATGTATTCCTAATATTGATAGCTTAAGGGAGAGGATTCTAGAGGAGGCACATAGTTCTTGGTATTCTATTCATCCAGGTGCTACAAAGATGTATCGTGACCTGAGAAAATATTATTAGTGCCGGCGGATGAAGAAAGACATAGTTGAGTATGTAACTAGGTTCTTAAATTGCCAGCAGTTTAAGTATGAGCACCAGAGGCCAGGTAGCTTACTTCAGTATATGACTATACCTAAGTTGAAATGGGAGCGCATTACTATGGACTTTGTAGTTAGATTGTCGCGGATCTTGCGAAAGTTTGATGCAGTTTGGGTCATTGTCAACAGGTTGACCAAGTCGGCACACTTCATTCCGGTTGCGACTACCTATACTTCAAAGAGGTTGTCCTAGATTTATATTCGGGAGATAGTTCGGTTGCATGGTATGCCTATTTCCATCATATCAGATAGAGGCCCTCAGTTCATTTCACATTTCTGGAGAGCCGTACAGAGTGAGTTGGGGACCCGTGTAAAACTCAGCACCATTTCATCCACAGACAGATGGGCAGTCAAAGTGGATAGTTCATATATTCGAGGACATGCTAAGAGCATGTGTTATTGACTTCGGAAAACAGTGGGATCAGTTCTTGCCTTTGGTCGAGTTTGCTTACAACAACAGTCATCAGTCCAACATCGAGATGGATCCATTTGAGGCTTTATATGGTCTACGATATTGTTCTCCTATCGGGTAGTTTGATCTGAAAGAGGCTAAGTTATATGGTACTGATTTGGTAAAGGATGCCTTGGAAAAGGTAAAGTTGATCCAGAAGCGATTTCGCACAGCACAGTCTAGACAGAAGAGTTACGCAGATCAAAAGACGCGTGATGTATCATTTAGGGTCGGGGAGAAAGTTATCTTGAAAGTCTCGCCGATGAAGGGTATTATGAGATTTGGAAAGAAGGGCAAGTTGAGCCCCAAGTTTATAGGCCCATTTGAGGTGTTGAGGCGAGTTGGGGAGGTTGCTTATGAGCTTGTCTTACCTCCCAGCCTATCGGGGGTCCATCCAGTTTTTCATGTGTCCATGCTTCGGAGATATCACGTCGACTTGTCTCATGTGTTAGACTTCAGTACTATTCAGCTAGATGAGAGATTGGGTTATGAGGAGGAGCCAGTTGCTATTGTTGATAGACAGGATCGCCAGTTGAGATCCAAGAGGATTTCCACGGTAAAGGTTCAGTGGAGGGGCCAACCAGTCGAGGAGGCGACTTGGGAGTCCGAGGAGGACATGCAGAGCAAATATCCACGCTTATTTAGCACTTCAGGTATGAATCTAAACCCATTTGAGGACGAATATTTGTATAAGAGGTAGAGAATGTAACGACCCGACCGGTCGTTTTGCCTTATAGAACCCTGTTACCCTAAATAAGGCTTTCCGTACTTATTTTTACTGATTTATGACTTGCGGGGATGGTTGATTCAGGATTTGGAAGAGTTTGGGTTGAAATCGGAACATTTGGTTCCTTAAGATTGGCTTAAGGCCAAGTTTGACTTCAGTCAACATTTTGAGTAAACGACATCGAAATTGGAGTTTGACGATTCCAATAGGTTCGTATGATGATTTCGGACTTGGGAATATGTTCGGATTGGGTTTTGGATGAACCGGAAGCATTTTGGCGCCTAATAGTGAAAATTGATTCTTGAAGAACTTTGAAGTTCTTTAAATTTGGTTTAGAGCGAGTTTTGGTAATATCGAGGTCCAAATGAGATTCCGAGACTGGGAATAATTTTGTAATGTCATTTAAGACTTGCACGTAAAATTTTGTGTCATTCCGAATAGTATAAGTACGTTTCGGCATATTGGAAGTAAATTGAAGAACTTGAAATTCATAAGTTTGATTCAATTGGTTTTAGGGTGTGATTCTTACTTTTAATGTTGTTTCGGGCATTCCGAGAGTTTGAGCGAGTCCGTTTTATGATTCCAAACTTATTGGTATGTTCGGGAGGGCCCCGGGGGACCCAAGCATCGATCGGAGGAAGCCCATACCAAGTTGAAAGTTGGAGCAAGAGCTGAAACTCCAGCTTCTATCATAACCGCACCTGTGGTTGGTCAGCCGCAGGTGCGAGACCGCAGAAGCGGACCTCGCCTCGCAGATGCGGCCTAAGGAGAGGAGCCCAGGTTCCGCAAATGCGGCTCCTTTTTCGAAAAAGCGAGACGGCATGAGCGGGAGCCCATCCGCAGAAGCAATTCCAGCTGGCCCAGCCAATACTGCAGAAGCGGACATCTGGTCTACAGAAGCGGATCCGCAGGTGCGGCCTATGCACCGCATGTGCAAAAATTGCTAGGGCAGTGAGGTTCAATTAATATGGGACTTAAGCCATTTTCTCTCATTTTCTCTCGTTCTTTGGGCGATTATTGGAGCTTTTTGAGAGGTATTTCCACATAGATTTTGGAGGTAAGTAATTTCTACCTATTGTGTGTTCAATCATAGATTTTGGGTAGATTTCAACATGAAAATTTGTAGAAATCCTAGGTTAGATAAAAAAATCTAGGGTTTGAGAAGAATGAGATTTTTTTCCACGAAATTGACCATGAAACTTAGTGATAATCATATATTTATGTTCCTTGGGTTATGGGTAACAACTTCTTTCAGAAAAATTCAGAATCCCCTGGGGGTGAATTTTAGGAATCTTACCCTTGGGGTTGGGTAATCATTTTAATAGTTAGAATATGAACTTTTGAACCTATAATGATTGATTTTTATACTATTTGAATAGTTTTGGATTGTTCGGCTCCGATTTGAGGGTTTGAGCGCATTCTTGAGTTTGGAAGTAGGCTTTGAAGCGAATTAAGTCTCTTTTCTAAACTTGTAAGAGGTGAACTTAATTAACATGTGATTATTTATGGGTGAAGGTGAACTTAATTAACATGTGATTATTTATGGGGGGGCTACGTATGCACGAAGTGACAAGAGTCCGTACGTAGCTACTATTTCTGTTATGTCCGGATAGTTTTAGGTTTACACCGTGCTTTGTAGACACTATTCTTTAATTATACGTGCTAATTGTAACAAAAGGAATTAAGTTGAGGATTTCCGAGGATTTAAAGGCTTCAAGTTGAATTGTCTTCATTTTTAAAAATAATCAAGAAAGGGTTATGATTTAAATGATAAAATTATACTTGACCGCGTCGCGCGCATGATCCGCGAGCAGGGTAATTTCTTAAATTTATATTTGACCGTGTCGCATGTATGATTCGCGAGCGGGGTGAATAGATGCATATGGTTCACGTCGTTCGACCCTCGGCAGTGCACAATTTACATTTATGTTGGATCAGGCCGAACGTCCTCGGTGGTATTTGTGTGTGATAATAAAACTGGAGCTCTTTGTAATTTGTATAATTTGCTGCTTGAAAGGTTACTTGTTTCTAAATGAAGAAAGTGATTTGAATTCTTAAATATGATGGAAGGATTTTCCAGTTATTATTCTTGTTTTAAGCTTACTGTTATCTACATACATTATGATTTAAAATTGGGACTTCATATTATTATATCGTTGGCCCTAGTAAGTGTCGGAGTCGACCCATCGTCACTACTTCTTCGAGGTTAGACGAGATACTTACTGAGTACATATTTTTATGTACTCACACTACACTTCTGTACTTGATTGTACATTATTTGAGACAGGTGCATCTGGTCACCATTCCGGCACGTAGATCGGATCCCCCTTTCGAGATTTCACGGTGAGCTGCCTTTTGAGCTGTCCTGCAACAGTTGGAGTCTTCTTTGTATTATATTTTCTGTCTATTTTCTTTCAGACAGTAGACTAGTATTCTTTTGTACATTCTACTAGATGCCCACATACTTGTGACACAAGGTCTTGGCACACACGCTAGTAGATTTATGATTTTGGATTTCTTTACGTGATTTCAATTTTACTTAATTGCTTCTGCTTAAATTGTGTTTTATTTGCAAACTCCTAAACCTTAATTAAATTTAATTAATAATATTCACTTAAAAACTTATTTAAAATGGAGAACCACTAGATTGATTAATGTTGGCTTGCCTAACAGCGGCGTTGGGCTATCACGATCTGAAATGGAAATTGGGTCGTAGCATCTACTTTACCTCCAAGGCGGAAAGAAAAAAACAAGTACTTATTGCAATAATCTTCAAATATTACACCATATTTTGGAACCACCAAAATATATGGCCAAAGTTGTGGTCCGCACCCTATACACAAGTTACATTATTTGTGAAATTGAGGTTTTGAGGCTACAAACCCTCATTTATTAATAGGTATCGGTGTCCCCTTAGTTCCCCTTTCCCTTACCTTTCTTCTCACCTAATCCATTTTAGCATGATTCAAATAGTATGATTTTGTCTATACTATTAATTTAGTATGGTTTTCGGTTCATTTTAATTGATTTTTTTAGTATTTTTCTTATGGTACATAATACTTGATTTTTTCAGATATTAAAAAGAATTTTTTTTTTTCAAAGTTATCTTTAGAATAAAGAGCTTAGAAGTATTTGTTATATTTCGAATGAACAAATTAAGATTAATATGATCATTTTTATTATTAAGTCATGCTAAAAGGTAAAGTGCTTAATGTATAAAAATAATTTAAAAATTAATTAATGTGAACCGAAGAAAATATCAAACAACATGCAATAATTAATTAATGTTGTAAATAACTACGTGCAATAGAAAACAAGTGTGTAACCACCGAAAGGTGCAGTGGTTGCTTAGGATACCGCATCATTTGCATGGTATGGCGTTTATTAAAATGCTCTTAAATTATATCTAACTGTTAGCTCAATGGCCTAAATTTCATCTTCAAAAAGTAGTTGAATGGAATTTCTTTTTTCAGATAAAGTTGGTTTATTGGACACTCGGTTAATGGGGTTACGAGAGACGTACAGCAACAATAAACTCAGTGCAACCCCACACATGAATTTTTTGGGAGGATAATATGTACGCATACCTTACCCTACCTTATAAAGAAAGATAGATTGTTTTTGATAGACCCTCGGTTCAAGAACAGTGAAAAGAACACAATAAACAAACAGTAACAATGGCAAGGAAATAAGATAATAGAAACAAATAGCACAACATGTAATAGCAAAGAAACTAGGAATACAAAACTATAAGAGAAGTGCGAAAACTACAGGCAATAATGTCACATCGTCTAACAACAAGAAACTCGGAATAGGAGAATACACGACTAATACTAATACTACTAGTACGACTAGAAGAGACTCTCTACTACCTGTCAACCAACAACTCTAATCCTCGACTTCCACGCCTCCCTATCGAGAGACAGAAGTTAGAAAAACAAAAAAAAAAGGTTATTTGTGCAAATGTTTCTGGGATTTATCGATCCTTAATCAGAGATTTTTGTTTCAGCTCGTGGAGACATGAAGAGCCTTTTAAGTAGGGAATACTTTATTCTTTTAATAGATACTAGTGCTAGGATATGCGCTTTGTGCGTGTACCCCATTTGAATAAGTAAAGTTTTTAAATCATATAATTATTATATTAAAAGCTATATTTGAGTTATATAGTAAAAGTGAAAGAAAAAAATATAAATTTCTGAAAATTACGATTGTTGATCTTATTTAGTTAACTCAATAAAGGAAAAAACTTTCACATAAAAGTTCTCAAATTATCTCAATCAGTATACTAAGCTTAAATTTGTTACATTATATATAAATAATCTTTTAGAAATTTATTAGGGAAACTACCAACTATATCCATTTATAAGTAGCTCATTACAAAAATTAACCAATTCATAAAATATTATTAATATTAGCCAAATATTACTAATATTAGCCAATTAGCTATTTGCAGCAAAAAATATCAAATTTTTACTTTCTTTTGAGTGGATGTTATTAGAATAGATTGGGTACATCTTACGAAACGTGAATCTCAGTTTTAGGATGAATTGGTGAAATTTTGAGGTGGTTTGAATTGAAAATTCGAAATAAAAACTGAAACATGAAAAAAAATGATATGTATATCACACTGTATATCATTTGTATATCACATATGTATCATACTTGTATCAATTGTGTATCACATGTATATCCATGTATAGCTATGTATAAGATACATGTGTCACAGAAGAATTTTTTGAACTCGATTTAATCATTAATTTTGATACTAAACCAGTCCAAATCACCTCCAATCTTCCTCAAATTTGTATATTGACTTATCTATATGTTTTCAATGAAATTCAACTATACCCATTGAAAAAGTTCCTTTTTTATTTAGATTTTTGGAATATTGTATTTTTTTTGTATTTCATCACCTTATTTGCTACCCCATTCATGAAATTTCTTTTCCGTCTTGCATTTAATGTTGCTAATTACGCTTAAAAATATGGAAGGTGATTTTTGCATGTGATTCTTTGAGAGAAAGAACCTTATTTATTTGATTTTTTAATTTTTTTATGTACTTGGCTAGTTTTGGTAAGTGTATGACTAATGGCTAGAGATTGGTAAGTTGAGAATTATTTAGGACATTTGTGTAAGTTTTCTAATTTATTACATATCTACCTGTATTTTATTTAAAAAAAATCTTGTATTCGTATAATGTTAATTATCACATATTCATTTGTAAATTCAATCATTGAAATCATGTGCGCACAAGTGTTCATTTAGTAATTTTTTTAAAAGAAAATTTAAAGGAAATACTTGAACCCATAATAAGGATTGAACATATAATAAAAATTATTTGCTAATGCACTGATGTATTTTGATC
This sequence comes from Nicotiana sylvestris, assembly GCF_000393655.2. Lineage (NCBI taxonomy): Eukaryota > Viridiplantae > Streptophyta > Magnoliopsida > Solanales > Solanaceae > Nicotiana > Nicotiana sylvestris. Next base: position 190,152,931 of record NC_091059.1, read on the forward strand.
CAATCGGAATGACCGTACTAACAAAATATTAAGCTAGCAACTTTTTATTTTGTCATCACGTTTGATCGAGTTAGACATTTAGACTCCTTCAATATTGCAGTTTTCTTCTGGAGAACGACGGTCCTCCAACAATAATATATTGAATTAGCATATAATTTAAATAAAATTGATATTACGCACAATATCTCGATCTCAAGGCTCGAGAAGAAATATATATATATATATATATATATATAAACTGCAACAAAGACAATACTTTTCAAGACGTACTAAAATTAGGCACTGCATAAAAGAGATTACATAAAATAAAATCTATGAGATAAGAAGAATTGTTTACCTGAACCAATAAAACTATCATAATTTTGTATAGATGCAGGGATGCTAATTACCAAAGGCTACTCTTGAAGAACACAAATTTGAAATTATAATATATTAAAGTAAAAGAGGTAATCAATTTAATTTTTTCGTACAAATACGAGCAGCTTGAGCTGGCATAACAATTAGTAATTTTAACTAGAGAACATAGAAAAAAAGATGGCATAAAAATTATAGTAATTTTACTATAAACCATTGAACAAAAATAATCTTGAATTGATAAAATCTTCAATTGTTACTTAGAATGCCTAACCAATTTTATGTTAGGAATGCAATGATCGAAACAACATGTAAAATATGTGTAAATAAGTCAATTTAAAACTAATGATCATATATCAGATATTATAAACAAAAATCACAATTGACAACTTTTCAATATGCAGTTATTTGCTTAACCTTAAGAACATGTTATAGGTTAGAAAATTTACCTCAAATCACAAGCAAATTTACCTATATAGATATCGATAATATGAAGAGCTTATGATAAAAAAGGTAAAAATTGTGGCTTCTTTTATAGAAGTGGTCAGCTCCTCCATATTGACTACCTTATTCTAAATTATTTTGATCCTAAAATTCTAAAATCCGAAAGAAAAGACACAAAACCTACTATTGATAATCTAAACCCAAACGAAATCCTCACCCTAATTAAACAAAGAAAAGACACATCGTACGTAACAATGAAAATAAAAGACACAATGTAAGTAAAGCATTGTAAACTAAGAAAAATCTATTCTAGTCTAGAATTCTAAACCTAAACGAAACAAAAAAAAAAATATAAAAAAGAAATACGGTAAGAATCTTAAACAAAGTAAAATCTAAAGAATCATAAACCTAAAGGAAAGCACACGCAATTATATTTTCTCCTAAAAGAAAAAAATTAATTACTACAATTACAATTATATCCAATGTAGAATTCACTTATTAAGGGTAAAAAAGGCGATCAACATTTCAATAGGATCTTCGTGCTTTAAATATAGTATAAAATAGTATAGATATATACACGACTCAAATTCGAATTAGTTCAATTACCTAATGATTAAACCGACAAAAGAAAAAGATGTGTTAAGAAAGAAATTAATTTATGTTAACTATCACACTCTAGGTAGCTCTAATTGTCTGATTGGGATTTCTACCCATTCCTTTTCAAATACAGTCTGCTAATGATTTATTTAAACAGAAAAGTTCCATCTCCTTTTTTTCCACATGTTTTATATTTTCAAAGAATAAAAGAAAGAATTTCATTGTGATTTTCGACGGTCAACATTGGCTGATATATGGCATGTGATTTTTCTCCTCTTTTTTTAAAAAAAAAAAATCTTGGGTGAAGGCGGCCATTGAGTAGTAGTAGAGGACAAGATAGAAAAGAAAAGAATTGATATTTAACTAAACCATTTACATAAATTGATATAATATGAATAAGACTTAACTTATATGTATATTAAAATCTTAAAGAACTTTTATATTAATGCATTCTAACGTGTTTTATTAAATAATTTATTTTTATATTTTAAAATTCCTAATTTCACCTTTTTTATGAATGATCATATGTAATTATAATTTTATAATATAATTTTTTTATTATATTGAAGTGCACCCTTACAAAAAAAAATTATCATGACATGCAAAGTTGCAAATTAGGATCCTCACTCACCAGTACTGATGAGTCATGCCCAAAGGCAGACCTATATTGTAAAGGGTGGGATACCGGTACCTGATAAGTTTAGCCAAAATTCCACGTCTACATATACAGTTAAATTTCTCCATAAGCTTTATTTGTTTCGAATATTTTTGGATATTATAATGTTGTTATAAAGAGTATATATTATAACATAATATAAAAATTAGTTCCGAAAAAGCTTGACTTTGATAGTAAAGTATTGTTATATAGAGATATTGTTATAGAGAGGTATGACTGTATATATCTTTAAAAATAGTAATATATTAATAATAACACATTGTACAAAATAAATTTTAATTAAATATAAAAATATACACTATCTTCAAATCTTGGGTCCGCATGTCCAATGATACCTGCAAATGGTGGGAATAACATTTAAAAGCATACAATAATTTTACATCCATTCTATCTTAGGAAAAGTCAAAGCATGCCTTTAATAATGTTAAAAAGTAGGAGAGCAAAAAAGAGACACTCAAAAATTACAATATAAAAGATCAAAGCCACAACCACTTTCAGTTGTTCCCATATATCAATCCATTTTTACACAAAACAAAAACTCAATCAAATACCAAAACACCCCAAAAAAAAACTCTCTTTTTGTGTCCAAATATGGAGAATTTTAGATCTGTATCAACAAGAGAAGGAAGGATGCAAATAGAAAATTATTATGGGGGTCCAACAAATATGCAAGATTTGAGAAGTTTTAGTACTAATTCTTATGTTCCTTATTCATATGGAGGCATAGATAAAGAAGTGAAGATCAAGAAGAGCAAAAGCACAGCATCTTCAAGAAATTGGGCTTTTAATGATCCTGAATTGCAAAGGAAAAGAAGAGTTATTGGATATAAATCTTATGCTATGGAAGGTAAAATGAAAGGTTCTTTGAGAAAGAGTTTTAGGTGGATCAAGAATACTTGTAATCATGTTGTCCATGGATTATGGTGAAACTAGACCTTCATCCAATTGACTAGTAATTTTCTTGTATTTGTTTTTTAATTTTAATTTAAGTATTTTTTACTTCCAAATGTACTATCATTAAGTGATAAAGTGGGGGGTTCTCCACACCCCCCCCCCCTTTTTGGTTATTTATATGAAAAAGGGATTTCAGAATCCTATTTGTTAGAGCTTAAAAGATTGTTCATTGTCGTGATCTTGCAAAAATCTATCAATGTAATATATATAGATTGGTCTCCTCTTGAGAAAGAAATTGGTCCTTTTGTTCTAGAGATATATTTAACAACAATAATTACGCCTCAATATTAAACTCAAGTTAGAATTAGTTGTACGACTATTTTCTTTTATTCAAGTTCATCTCACTCCAATATTATACAAAAATAAAAACACAAAAAAGAAAAGAAGAGAAACAGATATGTGATGATATTAATTCAAGAAAGCTGCTTTTTAGTCATAAAAATATAGTACTAAAAGGGAATTGGTGTTGGGTCGGAGTTTTTGTCTTTAGCACAAAGGGAATTTGGTAGAAAGGGAAAAGAGATATTTGAAGATTGTGCGAGGTTAGGCCTATTATTAACCTTTGTTATTAGCTTTTCGTCGTTATAAATATGTTTCGTAAAATCCAAATGCAAAAACTCACTTCGCTGGCAGATTTTCTTGATCGCTGACTGGCACAGAAAGAGAAGATAGATTTCCTTTTGGCTTCCTTTTACTTTTATTTACGGGTGCGTTTTATTGGCGAAAGTTAATTATCTATGAAACATATTTTCTTATAAAGAAAATGACTCACGTCGATAAAAAATAAGAAGTTATTTTTGCTTTTGGTGAAAAATTATTTCTTTCTTAAGCAAATACTGATATCTTTCGTCATATTCAAACACAATATCTTTATTTACTTTTTCTATCGGACAAAGAATGATTTCCTATCACACATCCTTAATATTTCTTTCCAAAAGATGGAATCTGCTAATAGAGATGGAGTCTCTTTCTGCTTCTTTTTTTACTTTATAGTTCACTTTTTAAATTGGACAAAAAGTGTACCACCCATCCTAGATATTTCCCTTCAAATACAAGGAATCTGGCCTAATATTTTGAATATCTAGCAATTGAGATTCATCCATAATAGCAAAAAGATTGACACAGTATGTCTGTCTCCAGTGAATATTTTAGTCTCCGATCATACAAAAATATCTTCATAATTCACAACATAGCACCATTTGGAATACTAAGAACTCTAATAAAGGAGAGGGAAAGAGATGAGGAAAACAGACAAAGCACCAAATGTATAGACAAGCATAAATCAGATTACAAGGGGGATCTCAAATCTGGCTTTGTGACCCATTAATCTCCTCATCATGTTATTGGTGTCACTGTAAATTTCTATTTTTAGTCTTTCGTGATGGCAACTCGTAGCAAAGTGCATCTTTATCCCCCAAGTTGGTGTAATTGTTTTGCCAAGATTTACAGTAACCAGAGAAGCACAGCTAGTAATGCAGCCTCTCATCATTTTTATTAACACTCAGGCCTTCTATTCCTTTAAGGGCGGCCTCGAAATTCTTGTCCATTTTAGTGGAGGAGCTGCGCTTCTGATCTGATGACAAAATTGGTGAACTTCTCTGCGCAGCACTGGTAGTTTTACGGAGATGTCCTGGACTGGCATCTGTTTTCCGGGTGTGAGAGGAATCAGGTTCACCACCAGCGAACACTGGGTCACGACTGCTAGACACAGCTGGACGCCTTGATGATCCACTTGTTCGGAAAAAATTAGAACTAGATAACTGCAATAAGAGCTCAATCAAAATTCTTTTATCTTCGCTGGTTGTCAATAGAATCACAAAACATGAGAATATATTAGCCTGTGATCTGCAAGCTGTACTACATTTTTTATCGCGCTAAATCCTGCTTCTACCATGTGGAATGAATTTTTTCTCAGGCAAGCAGTTATATTGACGAAAGAAAATGTCAAAGGATGGAAGGTTTTGTGATGTCTACTAGGAAAAGTGCAATGCAGATGAGAGATAAATACAAATAAGAAATAGTAACCAAAGAAAAAAAGGCACAAAATTGATGATATCCCTATTTGGTAAATTAAAGTAACACAAATTATGTCATCTATAGCTTAACAAAGTTGGTTGCACTCACAATCTTGTGAATCTTGTGCCGGCTGGTATTCTGTAAAAATGTCACAATTTGCTGCAAAACAACAAGAGCGACAAAGCGAGAGGACTCACCTCTTTACCCATGGATAAATCATTGCCAACTGTCCCTTTTTGCTTAGCTAAGCTTCCAGAGTTGAAATGCAGCCCTGTGTTCCTATTACGTGTAAGATTTGCTGAAGAATAACCATTAGGCCGACCTTCTTCACCACCTGCATAATATGTCTAGCATGTTATTTGTAGGTCCCATGGAAATAGCAAACTAGCAGATTGCATACTTCCCTGAACAAAAATAATTAACATTATGAACTAGTGAACACTTCACATGCTAATTGTACTTTTTCCATTAAAGGCTAAAGATAACATTTATTAGGAATGATCTGAGGATGCAATTCTATGGGCAGTAAGTAGTAAACGGCAAAGAAACTTATACAAGCTTTGTCGGAAGTAATGTCCAGTTTCATTCTAAGTCTACCATCGGCAAACCCCAAAGCTCTAACATGTACTGATTGCTCATAATTTTCTTTTATGCTTGAAGTAGAGATACATAAGAGACCCACCTGATTGCCTCTCAACATTAGCAAGAGCATGAGGCATCCCTGAACTGGGTCCAGCAGTACCACCCTGTACCAAAATACCATTTCATTTCAACATTTTGAGGCCAATTAACACACAACTGATCTGCCTAAGTCACTCACAAGAGCACGAGATGGAGGATTGGCAAGTTGTGACTGCTGATATTTCAAAATAGTCCAGTCAAATACATAATCAAACTGAAAACCTGAAAGGACAAGAAAAAGAGGAGAAGAAAGCAAAAATGAATAGCACGGATTCTAGAAAAAAACATTAATTGAGCTTATACAGCTATTATTATTTCATGAAAAGCAAGAAATGATCATACCTTCACGAATGAAAAGGTCACGAAAAATTCTCTTGAGATAAGCATAATCTGGTTTATCCTCAAATCTCAGCGACCGACAGTAGTGAAAATATGATGCAAACTCTGTAGGATAGCCACGACACAATGTCTAGAAAAGAAAATTTTGTGTCAGCATCATCATTAAAGATCATATCGCTAGCATAAGAAAAATGTTAAGAACATAAAATGCCTCTATTGATGTTGAAACTTTCTTCTCACTGATCCTCTCATACTTCTGCTTCTTTGTGCCTGCTTTCAGTCCCTGCCAAGGAAGACTACACATTTTGAAATCAGTAAATAGATATGTCAAGAAAGAAGAGTGAAAGCAAATAAAGAAAAAGGAGATACACATAAAGACATTCTACCTTCCTCTTAAGAAATACATTAGAACATAACCCAGTGACTCCAAATCATCCCTTCGGCTTTGTTCTATAGGTTTGAAAGCAACAAAGGAATCAAGGATAGCTTCAAGAATAAGCGCAATCCACATACACAAAGTTGTACAAAAGTTTAAAAACCCAAAAGCTTACCTATGCCAAGGTGAGTATTCATGCTTGCATATCTGGCAGTTCCTGTCAAATTTTTGTTTTCTCTGTATTTGAAAATTAGAAGAATAAAATAAAATTACTCATTCATTATCTAGAGATAAATCATTTCCTTAGCTAATAGATTGCATGAGAAAAGAATCTCAAAAGTGTACCATAACGGAACTCAACACAAAAAATAAATACTACAACTTTGACAAGCTCAAAAATCAAATAACCTACCTCAATACAAACCAACTGCAAAACTCTCCTTAAATTTCAGTAAAAAGTGCATCTTTCGAATAAATAATTAACACAACTCCATGGCAATCAGACATGGTGGCACTAGATTGATGAAGCCTTCTCCTTCCACCAGTAACTCAGAGAGAGAAAGAGAATAAATCAGGGGAACTTAGGAAAATGAACTATAACCATAGGAAAAGCTAACCAACATGCCTCGACGCCAAACTAGTTGAGGTTGACAATATCATGATTTGACTATTTTTACATTGGCAGTCAACTTACTGTAACTCTCCACCTTTATCTGGACTTGAGAAATAAGTTATCAGATTTTTTTCTGACGTCACTACCTAACCGAAGTTAGTGAAAAAAGAGGTAACTACAATTCATTATAGAGGTATAGGACTTGAATGGAAGCCAACATCCAGACCTATCTATATTATGTTAAAAGCACGAAGGACGTTAGCGAAACATCGTTCGCCTTTTTTATTCCTTTAAAATTGAATTCACACTTGACAAAATAGTCATTTGATTATTCTACTAATATTTAGAAATAGTCATTTAACTAATTTTCTACTATTTAGGAATAGTCATTAATTAATTCCCTACTATTTAGGAATAATCATTTAATTATCCAAGTCTAAGTAAAATAAAAGAAAAATAGCTTTCCAAGAAGGAATCAATATACTTTCAAATTATACCTTATTAAAAAGAAAATACTAACTTTTGTTATGAGAAAAACTTTCGGCAATTTTGCTGATTTGTCAAACAAAAATTTAGGAACATTTAATTTTACCCCTTTTTATTTACATTTTAGATTGTAGAAATGTATGTTTCCACTTTAACACAATTTAATTTCTTTTTGGGAAGTGGCAAATTTGTCTAATTTCAAGTAAGAAAAGAACTATCCTTAGATCTCTATAAAATTAATTTCAATGCGAATTTATTTTCAAAACAAAGAATATTACAACTCAAATAATTATTTATGGACAAACATATTATTGTAATATTGACATTTCCTCTTACCCTTCAATTACGTACTATTTCTTCAAAACAATATACATCTAAAATAATAAAATTATTTAATATTATAATGAATAATAGGTCAAACTAAAGCATATTATTTGTATGAAAACTGAAGTTGGACGTAAATTTGTGATATATAAAAAAAAGTAGTATTTGAAGTCAAGTTAAAAAAGATATTTAAAAATAATGTAAAATTTTTAATTTGTTTCCTAAAAAAAGTTTAAAGGTCATAGATGGACTGAAATACCGTTGTGACTTGTGAGCAATGTTAACACAATTTTTTCCCATAAAATTAGCTAAACACAATCACTATTCTTTAATTTAAGGAACTTACACTATTTTCTTTATCCTTGTATTTATAATTCACGATATTTTTTAATACTATTTATGCGAATTTAAAAAGGTTTTACTCATGACACGGAATGCGTTGCACGTACAAAGACCCTTAGTGAAATATTATTCATCTTATTATTTTCCTAATATCTAGGTTTTAAATTAACTAAAACTTTGACTATTAAATCTTTCCTTAATTGAATTATGTAAGAACTACTAACATTTAAGGTTTTAAATCTTTCCATAACTATAACATACGATAGAAGAAGGAATTATAATCAGGTGTCCATGACTTCTTTAGAAGTCCTTATTGTCATAAAAAAAATTATTTCAAAGAAAAATATAAATAATTCGTATTCTTTTATTTTCTCATAATAATCGGAAAAATTAAAATTGGACAACTAAATTGGGATGAAAAAAGTAATAAATACTCTCTAGTATAATAAAGAAAGGTTAATAATCTGAGCACCAAAGTTATCCACCAAGCATCTTTTTGTCCATATTTATATGATTTTTCAAAAAAAAAAAATTGTTTAAATAATTCATTGTCACTCTATAAAATTAAAAAATGAATATAAGCAAGCATTTGAGCTGGAAAAACAGGAGAAAGTTCCACAGCAGAAGCTATAAATGATGTAAGTTTCCTTTTTTAAGTTAATAATGTACATTTCATGTATTTTGTCTGTGTAGGAGCTAACTCACCTATTTTATAACCTTTAGCCTCTTCTTGATGCCTTTTCTAATGAAACTTCTTCCTTCATTAAAAAAATAGATATTTCATATTCAAAAATTCATAAGCCATTTCATCTGCTGCTTCTTGCCTCTTAAGTGGGAGTCAGTATTGTCAAAGGCAAAAAAGCCTAGAAAAGAGTCAAGATCTTCTAGGGTTTTAACTTTTAAGTACAAAGATCAAGTGAAGTGTGGGCTTGAGAAAGATGCCAGTGAAGGAAACAAAGTGTACTTCAAGAAAAATAGTTATAAATACAAATAATAATCATTTGGATGAAAAGCAATTGATTTTTTTAGATGAACGGTGAAACTCTTTTACAAAAATATCACATTTTAACATCACTTATTTCACTAAGATATCAAATTTGATATCTAAGTGAAATAAGTGATGTTAAAATCATGTTAGATAAGATAAAAACCCATTTTAAATTTCTGATGCAGTTCTAAGTTTCTAATGACTAATTTGCTTATACCAAAATTCTGATACCAATTTGTGATATACTAGTGATACCAACACATATAACGATCCTCGTAACTCTACATCACATTGTGTCAATACCAAGAAGTCCAGGAGACCCAATGTAGCTGGTAATTTTGGACTCACTTGGTGTTTGACTAGGATAGTATCTTATGATTTAGAAAGAGAAAAGAAAGAAACTGAAATTCCCTCCGGCTTTACTTACAACTCCCTCAAACCATAAGTACTTGTTTTACTTTTCTGTTTGGGATGTCTACCATCCGTTTTCTTTGAAAGTAATTTCTTGATTCATTTTACATGCCAAAAGAGGTTTTAACGGATAAATATATCATTCTTCTCAGTAGACCTTTAACCTCTACTTTGTTCTTCTGCAACACAAAAGTCAAACTCTGATCACAATAATTCCCTACAGGTATTAAACAACTCTTATCTTGAACTCTTCTGTTAATAAATCTCCCAAATCAAAAAGGGACAAACTAATTGAAATACAGGAGTATCTCTGAAGGAGGAAGAAAGGATCATAGTGTTATATAGTTGATGCAAACTAAAAGAAATCATCTTTTTTGTCCCTTCATAGAAAAATCTGCAACAAGACAAGATAAAGCTCACACTTGTTATGAAACCTTCCTCAATCCCATAGATAGAAGATTATCTTATCTTCTCTTGAAAAGTTCAAAGGAGCTAACCTATATGATTAATCAAAAAAGAGATGGGGCGGGGTGTTTTTGGGAGCTTACCTATATGGAATATGCTGATGAGTGGTGGAGTCCCTATACTTCTTGGCCAGCCCAAAATCAATTACATAGACCTATATGTAACCAATGGTAGTAAAGAATCAATAATTTCCCTACCAGCAACAGGTGGATGTATAGCAACCAATAGCTTTGATCCCAATACCTGATTTGCACGTCTTCCTAATCCCATCAAGAAGTTGTCTGGTTTTATATCTCGATGAAGAAAAGATTTGGCATGGACAAATTCAACTCGATTAATCTGAAAATTGAGTACGATGAAAACAGGTTTATAGATAGTTAACGAAATAAGTAACAAGTGCAAAACTTCACACCTACCATCTGGTCTGCAAGCATAAGAACAGTCTTTAAGGACAGCTTCCTGCTGCAGAAATTGAAGAGATCTTCAAGACTAGGTCCCAGTAAATCCATCACAAGGACATTATAATCTCCTTCGACTCCAAACCATTTTAAATTGGGAATTCCAGCTATCAATGTCAAAAAAATTCCAACTGATAAGGACAAGGTATAAACGTCGTATAAAAGAAGCAATAGTAACCAACAGGAGAATGAGAAATTACTTCCTCCTTGTAGTATCTTATACAACTTTGATTCATATAATAGTTGAGGATGCTTTGTCTTCACATTTTCCTGAGTAACAGAAACAGAAGAAGTATTTCAATCACAATGACAAAAATGTTCCACCAATCTTCGAATATAAATAGGACTTCGAATACTGATAAGGACAAGGTATAAACGTCTAGTGTTCTACAAGTTAATAACTATTTCAATATCATGTTATGTTATTAAGATCCTACTAAAAACCAGGGGGTAAAAGAGCTACCTGGGAATATCCATTTACTTTGCTGGTGTAAATATTATATTCAAGATTATGCAGCTTCTAGATCTAAATGCGAGTGAGGAAAAAACTAAAGTATTTCATACTAACAAATAATGAGAAATACTCCAACTTTTAACTAATAGCAGCTCAAAATCCTTACTTAAGCAATCAGGAAGCTACAAAAATACAGAATTATACTAAAAGGTACGTGCTGAATGTTAAAAATTTGGAAAAAAGGAAATGAAAATTCAATATTTACCAGCTTAACTCCAACCTCCTCATTAGTCTGAACATTAGTCCCTGAAAATGACAAAATTATAAGTATCCACAAATGAAAAACAAAACAAAAAAATTAATTACAAAGAGCAAAATTGAAGAATGTGTATACCGAGGTAGATCTCACCAAAGGAGCCGCTACCGATTTTCCGGCCCAAACGAAACTTATTACCAACACGAGGCTCCATTAATTAGAGGTTCGATGATTAATTGGGAAAATAATTAAAAGATACAAACCCAGTTATAAATAGGAAAACTTTGAATCCACAAATTAATCCACAAAAATGGATCCAAAGAAGAAAATCGGTACTATTAGGTTTATCTTATGAAAGAAATGAATGGATAAAATATGATTTAATATTTGCAGATTTCAGCTTTTTGTCTTGTTGTTCCCTCGGAGGTCATGGCATTGGAGCAGGAGAAGAATCATCTTTTAATCTTTTACATTACTGCTTCAGCTTTGCTTTTGATCCAATTTGAATTCATCTCTCTCTCTCTCTCTCTCTCTCTCTCTCTCATCTTCTTCTTCCTACTGCATTTTACGTTTTCCCTTTTTTTTCGCGGGTATTGAATTAAGACCCAAACTCCGTTATTCCATTTTTAACCTGACTTTTGTCAATTAATTTTGCCTTAATCTCAAATTACTTAGATAAATCCTTTATATTCAGCTTTATCATCTTACTTTGATAGTAATTAATGGAAAAAATCAGAAATAATATACATTTAAAGTTGATAATTTAAAAATAAACGAAATTTAATCACTTTTCATATAAAAATAAAATATGTCCGAAGACATTTCAGCATATTGTACTGGAGTTCAAATTTTTCACATATAAGATTCCATCGTAATATGCTGGAGTGCCAATATAATATGCTAGAAGTTTATACGTAGGAGTTCCATAATCCAACATATTATACTGGAACTTTCTGTTTCAACTAGAATATTTTTTGTCCAAATTTTATCTCCCCATAAAATAGTGATTATTTTTCAATAACTTGATAAATATTGGCTATTTTTCGATTACAAATCTGAAAACTGGCTAGCCCATGCTATTTTCGCATAATTAATTTGTCTTAAAGGAATTTTGGAAAAACATTTGACCAACCCAAGGTATAATGTATTCTTAACAACAAAGCTCAATTCCAATTACTTGTTGTGGCACGTTTGAATCATTTGATTTCATTAAATTATGTTTTTTTCTAAGTCAACATCAATTCCAATTGACTGGACGACATTTAAGATAATTTGATTTCATGTATAATCATCCACTTTAGTAACAATAATAACACACTCAATATAATCTCATAGGTGGGATTTGGAAAGAATAGTGTGTACAATCAAATCTATAACAACATCTCTATATTACAGTCATTCACTATAAAGGTCAAGTTTTTCTCGGAACCGATTTTTATGTTATGTTATAACATATGTCTTCTATAACAACACTTCACTAAAGCAGCCAAAAAATATTAGAACAAACGGGACTTTTATAAAGAGGTTCCACTATACCTAAACCTTACCCTACCTTGAAAAGGTAGAGATGTTGTTTCCAATAGCCTTTGGGCTCAATGATGGGACAAATTCAAAAATAGCCAGATTTACAACTGATCGTTCAAAAATAGCCCAGTTTCAAAAGTAATCAAAATTTAGCTACTTTTCATGTAAAGATAAATCTGAACGAAAACATTGTACAAAACCCGGAAAATACGCCAGTATATTATACTGGAGTTCCAGCATTAGTATGCTTGAACTCCAGCATATTATACTGGAGTTCCAGCATAAGTACACTAGAACCCCGGCATAATATACTGGAGTTCCAGAAAGTATAATTGTCCAGTATAATATACTGGAGTTTGGAGCATCGGTGCTCCAGTCTCTAGTATATTATACTGGAGTCAGCAAAGTATACCGGTCCAGCATAATATGGTGAAGTTCATACACATGTGCACCGAATTCCAGTATATTATGCTGAACCGGTCTCTGTTACAGCAAAATAGTGGTTATTTTTCAATGACTTCGTAAACGCTGGCTATTTTTGAATGACCAGTCCGAAAACTGGTTATACCGTGCTATTTCTCCATAAAAAAAAGTAGCAGTAAGCAGTAACAACATCAAGATAATAAGAAACCGAAGTGAAAGAAATAGAAGTTATTAATAGAAATTTAAGAATAAGAAAATACTAAACTAACACTAATACTAATAGCATGGAAAAGGAAAACGCTTCTATGGGTGCTACTTGAGATCGATAACAACCGCGTCTATCCCAAATCATTTGATGCGGACAACAACAACAACATACCCAGTATAATCTCACATAGTGAAGTCTGTGGAGGGTAGTGTGTACGCAGACCTTATCCCTACCTTGTGGAGGTAGAGAGGCTATTTCCAATCAGTGGTGAAGCTAGAAATTTTTTCAAGGGTATTCAAATTTGAAAAAAAGTGAAAAAAAATTCCATACTAAGGGTGTTCAATATGTTTTATATACCCCTAAAACATAATATTTTACTATATATGCAGTACAATTTTTTAACGAAGGGTGGTCTGACTATGTGACTTCGCCATTGTTTCCAATAGACTCTCGGCTAAATCATTTGATGCGTAAAACTCTCAAAATCAGATGGTCTATTTTCTAGCAACATCTTCAAAATTGAAAGGAGAAATGGAAATATAATATAGATTTGGTAGTAGCCAACCGCAACCAAACCAATGTAGTGGATTAGGTAGTTTGGTCTTGAATTAGTATTTGGCTCAGTCTACTAAGTTTAATGTGAAAGTTGTTAAGACTCTTAGGTAAAGATCACTCAACTGAATTAAGCTAAACACACGTTTGCAGTGCTCAATTAGTCATCGAGGTAACCTTGACAACAACTTCATAAATAATTGACTTCGAAAATGTTTAAAGGATGACTAATCTTTTGATAATGATGTCATTAGAAGTTGAATAAAATTATAAAGAGGCCACACATTCGCATGAATTATTTTGATGATTATAACAAAAGAAAAAGTTACATATATATGTGAGCCTTGGCGCAACGGTAAGAATTGCCGCTGTGTGGTCACGAGTTCAAGTCGTGGAAATAATATCTTGCAGAAATACAATACAAAGTAAGATTACATACAATAGATCCAATGTGATCTGACCTTTTCAAGGACACTACACAGAGTATGAACTTAGTGCATCGGGTTGCCCTTCATACCTTTTCTATTATAACATTTCAATGAAACTAGTCCACAGGTAAGCAAAACCAAAATAAGAAACCAAGAGAAATGTGTATTAGCTATTTCTCAGAACTATACATGGATGTATAAATATTGTACACTGCAACCAAAGTATTTCGTAACTAATGAATGACCTCATTTGTTGATCACTATACTGGACAATAAAAGAATCTTACAAATCAAATTAGAAGGGCCAGGGCGGGAAAATTGCAAAATGGCCAACCTCCATTTCTGTTAGTAATCAAAACCTGCGAAAGAACAAAGAAGATAAGCAATGCACACAGTTATGCTTATGTTTACTCAATCTGTGCATTCTTTTTCTGCAGCCTTCCTTTCAAATTCCTAATTTTGGCATCTACTCGTGCTGTGAAACCGATATTTGTCTTCTGTCTTGCTTTAGTTTGCTGTCTCTTCCACATACGCTCATCTTTAACGTCTTTCTTATAATACTTGATTTCTTGAATAATGTGATGATCCATCGGATGGAACGATCTCTGGAAAGCTATGTGGGCAAGGTAAGGCAAAATGCAGGCTAAAGTTACAACGAGGGTGGTACACCAATAGATTGGCGATGGACCTAACTCTTCCTGCAGGATTCTGAAGGCATATTTAGCATAATCTGGTAATATCATACCGTAGAGTACAAGAGATAGGTACCAAACAGCTATGCTCCCCCAAATAAAAACATGTTGTATCCATGTGAAATGGCTCATTGTGAGCGCGATCTGGCAGTTGACAGCCCAGATGATGCAGGTAAACATTGAAGTACCAAGAATAGTCAAATCAGCAGTCTGGCCTTCAGCGCAGAATGCTTGATCATAGAAGAACATAATGTTGAGGAAGAAAATTACGAGGGAGGTGTAGACACCGTTGCCAAGCCAGCCAATTATTCTATACCAGTCAAAGAACAAGTTTTTGGGTCCTTGCTGGTACAGTGCAGGAAACTGCAAGAGGGCATTAAGGTTTAATAAAATTACGGACAGACTCCATTACTCTTTAATTCGATAGGAACTACAAGAAAAATTTATTGGCGGAGGGCTCACCTGTAAGCAAATTTCAGAAGACACGTCCTGCTCGAATACTCCGAGTGCAATTACAGGCAGTGAGGTAAGAAGCACATTGAATAGAATCATATACATATCATTATAGACTGACTGACCCGAAAATCCAGCGAAAACCTCAAAGTAAAAGAGTGTGAGGCCAAAAGCTATATTCTTATAGAAGAAGTAGCATATCTGCACACAGAAGATTATGGTGCATATTAGATGAAATTTGTAAAAGGATCAAAGAAATGTAGTGTTTAATTGTTTTCTTGTATCTGATGAGGGCATTTTATATTATCAGGCCACACATGTATTTCATGTTCTATGCATAAACGAAACAGATATATACACAATTACCATCTGAGCAATTCGTTTGTAGCACCAGTGCCCATGTACAACGAGAAGTCGCTCCAAGAACCGAAACTGCGCAACAGCAAAGTCACTAGCCATCACTGCCTGCAAGAAGCTGATAACCATTTAAGCGGAGCTACAGCAAGAGGATATATACTCGGCAACATGGAAACGTGGCCTTAATTCATTCCTCAAGAATCAAGATTGATGTAAGGATCCTTTTAAACTATTCAAGTAACCTTTTTGTTTTGATAAGTGAAACATTTTAGCTAGAACCTTTTTCTTTTTAATAAGTGAGATATGTTTTCTCGATAACCTTTTCTTTTTGATAAGTGAAATGTTTGAGTAAACTGTTGTTAACTTCTAATTACAACATTGATCTACTTAGGCAAATGAATCAAGTATGATCTTCTGTCCAAGAAGAATGTAAAGTTGCTTTTAATAGATTAATACGCCAAAAGACCCGCTAAACGCATCACCAACCTGCATTCCTTCTGCACCGCTAATGCCAACACCAATGTCTGCTTCTTGAATCATCCCAACATCATTTGCACCATCACCAATTCCTAGGGTGATTTTTCCAGTTCCCTCCTTCACTAACCTAGTTACCTGAAAAATTTTGAATAGCTCAACTTACAAAGGATAGAAGGGATACAATTGAAAAGGCAAATCAAGTTTGACATTATCTTACCAAAGCCTTCTGCTTAGGAGAGACACGGCAGCAAATGACTGAAGCACAATCAACAGCTAAATTCAAAAATTGATGCTTCGTATCATCCTCCAATGCATAAGATAGTGTTTTCCCATCAATTATCAATGCAAATGCGGCATGGGGATCCTTTTCAAGCTTGACCATCTGGGAAGCATTTGTGATTTGCTTCAAAATGTTCTCCTTTATAGCCTGATCATGACAAATAAATGGAAGCTGTCATTAATCATAATAAAATCGAGAAGAACTTAAACTGTTTGTGTTCAACAAACCTACCTGTTTAGAATCTTGGGCCACTGAGTCTGCATTCATTGTTGTTATGCATATCTGTTTCATTCCTTGTCGAAGCAAACTACACGCATACCTGAAAGAAAGGAGGTATTTCCCATTAGCAGTTGGCGTCCACCGACTAAATAATATGAAATGGTGGATGAAATTTCTCTGTTTGAGAGACAGACCCTATGTTTATGGCTGTTTCCATCTTATCACCTGTCAAAACCCAGATCTTGAGACCAGCTTGCGCCAGTTTATCAATGCACTGAGGAACCTGGTCAAACATATAGAACGAAATAGTTGAAAGGACAGTGAATTGGAAATGCACACTTTTCATTTTCTAGTAAGTAATTAAAGGAACATACTCCCTTCTGTAGTTTATCCTCCACAGCTGTAGCACCAACAAGGATCAAATCCTTTTCCATCATATCAGATACGCGTTCAAGAATAACATCTCTATCCCCACCAATTGAAGTTTTTGCTTTAGTAAACTCTTCATTCCAAGTCGAGTACTCTGCCTCATCGAGCTTCTTGTAGGCAAGCACAAGGGTCCTCAAACCCGCTTCCCCATATTCGTTCAAATGCTTTGTCATAGATTCCTCAAACCTCCTTCCATTCTTTGCTAATCTATCATAGATGATGCTGCATAATCCAAAATAGACAACATTTCACTTGAAATTTAACCAATAAAGGGCTACATTGATAAACTTAACAAATAGCACAAGCAAGGGAAATTCATAAATTATTATACTTCCTACTTCATGCAGAAAATGGACCAAGCCCTTAGAAGATCTCTAATACCATTTCCAGCTGACAAATAGGGCCGGGTAGAAAAGAAAAAGCCGAGAGAATTAACACTTCAGAAAGAAAATAGTTTCACCCTCATGCATGCAAGAAGTGAGGATATAGGGCAAATTTTGAGTAATTCATAAAAAATGTATTTACTGTCTCAAAAAGCTTTTGCCTATTTCCCTTTTTGGGATGTCGTAGACTACTTTCCTCTGACAGAAATTTTTAGTACATTCTAAATACCACAAGAAGTTGTATATGATACGGGTATATATGATACAGGTCTATCCTCGATTATATTCATTTATAGCACAAAACTCAAATTTATATCCAATGCTTCTCAAACCAACATTAAACAACTCATAGTTTCGACTCTTTTCTTGTTTACGATACCCAGTCAAAAAAGAGACAAATAATTAGGTGTGAAGGGAGTTGCTTGGAATTTACAGACGTGCCGGCTGTATTTTTTACAGCAGAATGGCTCTTGAATCACCAACTTTGAGAGATGCAGGAGCTAAAATTGAGAATAACAAAGGGTAGGAAAAGAAAAACCTGTCTGCTCCTTTACACAAGAGAAGAATCTGGCCACTCTCATCCCGAACGATGACAGACATTCTCTTCCGCTTACTGGTGAAGTCCAAAAGATTAAGAACTTTGTATTCCCTGGAGTAAATGGAACAAAATGTAAGTGTACTACAAGGGTAATGCAATTCTTGGAAGCAACTTGAGAGGTTTTGAGACTTGATCTTACCTTTCAACTGGATCTTGAAAAGAAGGGTATCTTTCTCTTACAAAAACACTCGCATGAGTTCTTTTGCAAAACTCAAAACCGAATTCTCTTGCTGCAACAAGAAATGATACTTCGTCTGGAGACTCTGATTCATAACTAAAGCTTCCGGTCTCCTCATTTGGCTCAGGAATAGCAGCATGACAAATTGCAAGTATCTTAAAGAATAGCAAGATGACATCTGCATTTGGCTCTTTCATCCAACTTCCCTTCATAAGGCGGCTATCCTCAAAGCTGAACCCTTTTATTGCAGGTTTAAGGATGCTTCCATCTTTAGAGGTGACGACCGTCTCTAACTGGACTTCCGATGCACCAAAACCATTCCCACCATCAGGTCTCTGTGAAAGTTCAAGATCTTGCCCGCCCATGTCCTCCGCCAACTGCTTTGCAGCCGCAAGTTCAACATCACTAGCACGTGTTCCATAAGGATTACCGGCAATAGAGCATTTTAGGAAGTCCATTTGGTTGCACGTCAAAGTGCCAGTTTTGTCCGAGAGGATTGTATCAACCTGCCCAAGCTCCTCATTTAAGTTTGAAGTACGAGCTTGAGCAGGAGTTCCTGACTCATCATCGTACAAACTGATATCCTGGTTTATGAACGATGCCTGTAGGACCTTCACAACTTCAATGGAAACATAGAGGGATATAGGAATTAAATAACCATACAAAATAAGTGCAGTGAACAAATGCAGAAGGCCAGACAACTCAGGCTTGCTTAGATCAGTCGAATTATTGGAAGTGTCCTTAGGCTGCAGATACCACCATTTTGGCAGGTCGATTTTGACGTTTATGGCAAAGCCAATAGAACTGACAAATGATATCAAGAGAAGAAGGGCAAAAAGGAGGTAAATAATCTTGTCCATCTGTAATTCAACCCTGCTCCTCTTTGAAGGAGACTTTGTAGAATTCTGCATAACTTTGCTATCATGACCAGTGAATATTGCGACTCCATAGACATAAGCAGTATTCCTAAGCTTTGAATCCCGGAGGAGAATCTGACTAGGATCAAGAGGATAAACCTGACGATCATATTCAAGGTTGCCAACAAAAGTGTAAAGGCTAGGATTAGGATCTTCACATTTTATGGTCGCGCTGAATTCCTTGAAAGTCTCATCTTCATCCAAAGGTAAGGTAACCTCCAAAGCTCTTCTTACCTTCAAATTTGTCTCTCCGTCCAAGTTCATAGTTTCCACATAACAAATTCCATCTTCGTAACTAGATGATAAAAGAAGTAAATCAGCTGGAAAAAATTGATCCTTTTTCACTTTCACGACATCTCCAACCCGGATCTTCATCCATGGCGTATCTTCAAACACACCATCAATCTTGTGTACACTAGCTTTTCGACGATTTACGTTCATATCTTGTATGAATCGCTTTGAATCTTCCAATCCTTCCTTCGCCATACTCAAACCAACAACAAAGACCAAAGGAGCCACCGTACTAAATGGATCAAATGGTGAAAGATCCGTTGTGAGTGTTAGAATTGCACACATGAGAAAATACAAGTTAGCAACACGCCTGAATTGCTCGAATAATGCCTTAGGTAGGAACGTGATGACATTGTACTTTGTGGTGGATATGAAATTGGAGCGATACTTGAGAGGTTTCTTTTCATGGAGTTCAGGTTTGTTGCAATGGACTACTCTTGAAGAAGTTGGGCCTAAATCACGAGGACCCTCTTCCTCAGATGTAGGTGGCCGCTTACGACAACCAAACGTGTAAATACTACTCTTACGAATCTTTGCTCTTATCCGGCCACCCGCCATTCTTTTCCCCTCAAGCCAATGCACACGTCAGTTGTATCACCACATTATAATATTCAACAACACACAGCTATAGGTTGCCTTCTCCAAGACAATTGAACAGCATTCTCAAGCAGAGCATCATAGCAAGAGGAATAAGTCACAATTCACGTTAACAACATCGAGATTTAACCTGAAAATACCCAAAACCAGACATTTTGGCATCAACATATCTGAATAGAATTTGAGCCCATAGAGCAATTAAACTAAAATCGACCAACTCACAAACATTAACATGGAAAAGAAAATTTTGAGAGCTGAATATTCACAAACCAACAATATAGGTACGTAATGCCACCACATATTATATAGAATGAAATTAACAGCTTGTTTGTATGGTTGTTTCATATCGTATTGTATTGTATTGTTACTCTAAATACAATGTTTGTTTTGATTGTTACTTAAATTTTATTATCGTATTGTTAAATCAATCGTTATGTAACGACGAAAAGTGCCACTTTATGAAACGATGGATTAGGTGTGGTGGCGTCGTTTCTTTACTTTTTTTCTCTTATCTTGCCCATCCTTTATTATTAAATAATCATATTATATCCTTTATCCCACTTTTTAATATAATAATTCTACTCCGCATCCTATTTTTTCTTAGTAATATTGCAAGTTTATTCTTCGTATTATTGGTGCATGACATCGTAAAACGAAGACAAACGATGCAATCTATCCAAACATTGTATTCATCAAACAATACAATACAATACAATACAATACAATAGAAAATCACAAAATTAAGCTATTGTAGAGAGCATTTATAACATGCAGAAACACAAGGTATTGACCCACAAAAAGAAACATCCACAATTACACATTCCAAGAAAGGGGTTGGAGGGAAATACATTGTGTTAACATGCACGTTTAATTCGTGAAAAAATACACAGAAAACAAGAAAATTGAAAATGAGAAGGAAGAGAAAAAAAAAAGTTACCTGAAGCAGGGAAAGGTTGCAAAGAAAGAAGAAAATGGAGATTAGAAAGAGAGACAGAGGAAGAAATGGAGCTTCTGATTCAACAACGTGTGAATGTAGGAGAGAGAGAGAGAGAGAGAGAGAGAGAGGAACAATATTTTTTAGGAATGAGAAGAAAAGCAAAGTCCTCTCCGTCCCAGGTCCTCAAGCAATGTCACTATTTTAGGGGCCTCCTCTTTCTCTCTACTATTCACTTTTCTTTTTATTTTCTTTATATTTATGTTTGTTTTTTTTTTATAAATGTGATGCCTATATTCATTTGTTACATTTTAAATTTGCAGGGAGAAACTAAAAAATAGCCAGATTTACAACTAGTTGTTCAAAAATAGCCCAGTTGTAAAAGTAATCGAAATTTAGCTACTTTTCATGTAAAGATAAATCTGAGCGAAAACACTGTTCAAAACCTGGAAAATACGCCAGTATATTATACTGGAGTTCTAGCATAAGTATACTTGAACTCCAGCATATTATACTAGAGTTCTAGGATAAGTATGCTGGAACTCCAGCATAATATGATGGAGTTACAGCATAAGTACACTAGAACTCCAGCATAATATACTGGAGTTCCAGCAAGTATAATTGTCCAGTATAATATTGGAGTTTGGAGCACCGGTGCTCCAGTCTCCAGTATATCAGCAAAGTATACCGGTCCAGCATAATATGTTGGAATTCATACACAGGTGCACCGAACTCTAGTATATTATGCTGGACCGGTCTCTGTTGCAGCAAAATAGTGGCTATTTTTTATTGACTTCGTAAACGCTGGCTATTTTTGAATGACCAGTCCGAAAACTGGATATACCGTGCTATTTTTACAAATTTGCATCCTCTCCTATCTGCCTAACTCCGTGTTTATTGTGAGTGAAAATCTCTCTACAATGGAATAACAAATGGATAAATGTGGTTGATTTTACTTTTCGAAACTAAACTAAGTGGGCGTTTGGACATAAGAATTGTAAATTTCCGGGGGGAAAAAGTGAAATCTTTTTTCAAATAAAAATGGTATTTAAAAATTAGAATTGTGTTTGGACATGAATATAATTTTAGGTTGTTTTTGAATTTTTGTGAGTGATCTGAAGTGATGTAAAATTTTTGAAAAATAGCTTTTTGGAGTTGTTCAAATTTATAAAAAATTCTCAAATTTATCTTTAAGTATTTCATGGCCAAATACTGATTTCGAGAAAAGTAAAAACAAATGAATCTTCTCTTATGGCCAAACGGCCGCCCTAAGTATTATTGTAACTCTAATTTACCCAAATTGCAAAATTCAAGCAAACGTCTATTTTTACTGGCTCTACTTTAGATATATTTTTATATCAAAATCATCATCACCCTCTCAATTTCAGTGGTTCACTCCATTATTCAGCAAGTAATAATCACAAGTATTTGTTCTTTTCCTGTCATTTTTCTCTTCTTTCCCCTCAAGTTATGCGTCATTTTCCTATTTTCTTTAAAGGATGGTCTGTACTAATTGCATAATTAAGTTTTAGCACATTCTAGTAGTTTATTCTCAACTTAGGATAATATTGAGACTGTGAATTGATTAATCTCCTTTAAAATGTGTCGAAGAATTGATATTGAATTTGGCGTGGTTCCAAGTCTTGTCAATTTCATCTTATAAGAGACAGCATACATGACCACCTCACTCTCTTGTAAAACAACAAATATGGCAACTCTCAAATAAAAAAGAGAAATGTTTTTTTTTTTTGCACAATTATTTTAAAAAATACACGGCCTAAGACACGGTTTGTTTATGATTTATTAGGCTTTGGGCAAGGTAAAGGAAATGGATTATAGAAGCACAAATTAATATGTTGATCCAAAATGCATAATAGCTGGCCTCCACTTACAAGATAGATAAACCAAAACATAAGCAGCAGAACATTTGAAATGGTATAAAATTGAACGACTCTATAGATAAGCAACATCACAATCCCAGAGAAAAATGACTACAAATATAATCATAAAGAATAATGCCAAAAATAATCGCTCTGGCAGACTTAGATATTATTCATCTGAGAAGTGATCTTGTCAAATGCTCGCGTGCTGTTGCCAACGCTTGAGTTATCGTCTGAAAATTGCAACACATATTAGCATACACGTTTTAAAATACTATATTAAAAGCACTCCAACTAAACAGGTTTAACTGGGGGGGGGGGGGGGGAAGGTGTTTCTAAAGCTTCGAAGGAGACTCTGACTAGAAAGTCATTCAAAACTTGATCAAAAAACCAGTGTTTACTAAAGAAGCTATAGAGCCGATTACTAATAGTACTAGTTAGAAACCGGGGGGGGGGGGGGGGTTGCGTAATAGTGGTAAAACTAACTATTATCTAACAAGAAAATGAATTAACTATGAACATTACCAAAACAATTGCTTTTCTTTATAAGCTAAACAAGGCCCCGGAGCATTTTGGGACAATCCAGGAGAGTTCTAACTACAAACCTTGAATAGAAAACATTGACTGCAAAATGGTTCTACTAAGCTTAGAGCATGAGATGTCTTAAGCCTGTTAGTTTACCTGTTCTATAACAAATGAAATTCCGAAGGACTTTTATACGAAGTCAAGGAAAGGTAAAACAATTTTACATATGAGAGAATTGTACCACAGTTAGAGTATGATTCGGCAATAGAAAGAATGTGTTGCTTACCTGTTCAGACAAGGGTGCTCCATCATCCATAGTATGACTGGAAACTTTTCCCGCAATAATATTACCATCAGTCTCAAGAACCATCCTGCAGCATACATTCGAAACACCAAAACATTTTAGTAAACCTTCCGGTTATAGAAGTTGGAAAATAAGGCAACAGTGCAATGTGGTTAATAGGATGAATATGGTATCGAAACTTAACTGTAATAGTAGTTGTTAATTATCTATCTCATAAAAGCAATCAGATATCTAGACCAATAGAAGTATCCTCTAACAAGGGAGCATTTGAATAAAAATTCTTTCAGTGCACTTATGAAATGAATGTTCATTTACCCTAAATATTAAAACTGCTCTTCCGTCATGGCAAATAAGAAGAAGAGAATTAAAAAAAGGCAAACTAATTCTTGGATTATGGCACAATGGAGCAAAATTTCCTGGTCACAACAGCATAAAATGAATCTATTCTGATGTACAGTGAACTAGTTGTTTACATCCTCAAACTAGCAGCCATTGGTTCAGCTTTCACATGAAAAATTCTGTTTGTTCGATTTCCATAACACACAAAAGCTGATGAAAAGACCATGGCAATTAAGTCTAAATAGCATGGTGTTCTTTAGATAGGAGGATGCCAGGAAATGCAAAACTACTGAGGGCAACCATATCCATGGCCAAGTCAGAAAAGCAGCATGTTGCAGTGCTATCCTCAGTTCACTCATATTGGTGCTTTTAAATGTGTGATAAGGGATTATTTAGTCTTTGTACGAGGCTTGCAAAAACTATGAACTTATTATCTTTCTTTTTTTCTTTGATAACCCAGAAATCATTCGTTCCAGTGGCCGTTCAAAACTATGAATTTGTTATCTACCTATACACAAACGAAGACCAAATGCCCTAGAGTAACTACCATAGTCTCTCCTGTAAAAAGTCTGTATATATCTGCTCAAAGGCTTCTCTTCTAACTTGAAAACCCAAGGCTAAATTCTTATTTGCATTAAGCTTTTCACTACACTCACCTCCCAAATCAGTGTGCCAATTATCTCTTGTTTTTATATTCTTTTGGCTTGAACAAGTAATTAATTTAATATTCCACTTTGAATTAGAGCATATTTGAATTGAAAGATTAGTTCAATTACAAAATATACACATGTATCTAATATGCCACAAGTTCTAGCATCTATTAAAATGCAAGTATTGTTTGATCTTGGAAAGAATAGCATGACAATTTCCTTAGTAGCAACAGAACACTAAGCAAAGAAGGCGAAGGAGGGACGACAAAATAAAAAATGGAAAGTGAAAACCAAAGACAGTAACATGCTAGAATACAACTAATAGAGAGCCAATGACTTACCCTCCATCCACAATCTCATCAAGGCATAAAAGAATGAGATCTAAGTTCTCAAGTGCTTCCCTCTGTTCAACGTTATTCCTGAAATCATTGCACAATGTATCAGACAGAAAATTTGCACAGATCAGAAGACCTCAACCCCTAAATCAAGGAGAACTTTTAGTGCCTTCACTCTCTATACCTGAGGAGAAGGGTAACTGCATCAAAGAAACCCTGAAGAACTGTGGCTAAAACTAGTTCATTTTCATCATCACCTCCAGTCACAAAGAAGTGGAGGTCTTGCACAAATTTATAAACAATAATATTGTTGTCGAACATTGTTATTTCAGCTGCAGATCAAAACTTGAAAAATGAGCTCAAACAAATTAAATTTAGAGAATCCTAAGTACATGGGATTCATATTTCACGCATAATTATGCAGAGTATTTTAACCTAGAATATCAAACAAAAGTAAAAATCAAACCTTTATTCAAGAAAAATAGGTCACTAAGCAATCCACTAAATATGTACAAAGATAAAATTCAGAACCCAGTTACTAACACCTAATTTCGCTAATCTTAGAATTTAGATCCCATAAAGTTCAAATACCAGCTACACCTCTGGAGGTCGCTGTCCTAGCGTACAGAACCCGTAAAGTTCAAATCTTGGATCCGCCTTTGCCTATACAAGACAGCAAAATGCAACCATATTTGCAGAAGCATGCTAACTATTTCAGAATGCAACCGTATTTGCAGAAGCATGCTAACTATTTCAGACACGAAAATCAAAGATCATGCAAGCAAAAATAGGTCACTAAGCAATACCTTCGGTGCGAGCATTTGTCTTTTGAGTCTTGGTAAAAATGGACTTTTCAAAGGCAATCTTGGCGCTGTTTGTAGGCCAATCATCGGAGTAATATTTAACAGCTACACGTTTTCCTTCCGAATCCAAAAGAAGTATGTTCTTTACTACTGGACAAGAATCCTATACAATCAAACGATCATCATTCAATCACAGCAGGCAAGTTTCAAGCTCACTAATTTAACTGGTAGTAAAAAATAACACATGGAAATAATAGTCCCAATTCCATGCCTATAGCTATATGGAGTGAGATCTAAATTATAAAAATCAAATGGCCAATGACTAACTAAACCCAAGATTAACTACAATCGCAAACATTGATACGAAAATTAGAAATCCTAAGCGAGAAAACAGAAGATTATCTAGATCATTATACAATTGACTGATTGAGCATTGCAAACTCAGATCCTGCGGAAACTGTAATTTTTTTTGTTTTGTTTTTGGAGAATTAAATCGTGCGCCAAATAAAGGTGCGAGAGATAAAGAGAAAGAAGAACGTACATAGTTTAGAGCCATTGAAAGAACGATTCACTATGGAAAATTTCTTCTTCGATTTGCAGTGATAGAGTAGCTGTTCGCTTCAGATTTGGAAACTTGTGGGGGTTAGAATAAATATTTTTTGATGAGGATATAATTGGGCCGTTTAGACAGAAAACATGGGCCGTTAATGAAGGACTAGCGCGATGATCCTTTTCTTAAAAGAAAGGATCCATTTTCTATATCCATTTTCTTAAAAAAAAATAAAAAAATATACTCACTTTTTAAACAACTACATGCTTCTTTCTCCTCCGTTTTTTTCTTCTCCTTCTTCTTCTTCGGGTGACAATGATTTCATATGGTGGTTGTGAACATATTTTAATGTAGTTTATGATGTTTTACAATAGTAAGTTGTTATGACGCTTTTATTTTTTACTATTGCTTAGGGTTTCTTCTTCTTCTTCTTCTTTTTCTTAATTGCAAAATGGGTTCATTAGATTTATTATTATTTTGATAAATTGATGATTGAGGTTTGTTCCTGATGATATTTGGAGGTTATGTTTCAAATTTGAGCCTATTTGGAGTAGAATTAGGTATTAAATCGTATACTGGATTGTTATAATTCGAAGAACAAACTTCTGTTTCTGGGCAATTTGCATTTTAGGCCAAGTTGGCTTAAGTGCATAAAAACGTTGGGTGCACTTCAGACCTTTTGACCTTAAGTGCATCTGAAGTGCAATTTTTCACTTCAAAGCTATTGGCCTTAAGTATAGCAAAACGTTTGTTGCATTTCAGACCTTTTGGCCTTAAGTGCATCTGAAGTGTAATTTTTTATTTCAGACTTATTGGCCTTAAGTGTAGCAAAATATTTGTTGCACTTCAGACATTTGGCCTTAAATGCATTTGAAGTGCAATTTTTCACTCCAGACTTATTGGCCTTAAGTGCATGAAACCATTAGTTACACTTTAGACCTATTTGGCTTTAAGTGCATCTGAAGTACAAATTTTCACTTCAGACTTTTTAGCCTTAAGTGAATGAAAATGTTTGTTGCACTTCAGTATTTTTGGCCTTAAGTGCATCTGAAGTGCAATTTTTCACTTCAGGCTTATTGGCCTTAAGTGCATCTTGAAGTGCAATTTTTTACTTCAGACATATTGGCCTTAAGTACATGAAACCATTGATTGCACTTCAGACCTATTTAGCATGAAGTGAATTTTTCACTTCAGACTAATTTTTTTTAACTTCAGACCCGATAAATCTGAAATTGATCATAAAGTGGGTACACTTGCAAACTTTTTTGCAAAAATGATATAAGTTCAATTGTGACCCCAAAATCGGGTATAGATACAAAAGCCCCATCCTTTTGAGACTATAAGCAAAAGCCCAGCCCGATAGTCTATAGTTCTTATATGTTGTATGCTTTTATTTCATTTTTTTTTTCTATTAAAGAAAATTACTAGTAACAATTAAAAGACTACTAATTCAGTTTTTCTTTTTTGTTTCACTATTTTCGTCTCTTGTCTCTCGTTTTGCCAGTTGAGGAATCATGTCGATCAGACTATCCCGTTATGTTTGACATGTGTTTACCTCGAAAATACGAGTAACAATTAAATTTGATTGGCGATTTTAAAGATACGTGATTAAGTTCAATACTAATTCATAACCTAGAAATCTGATGTATAAATGAAAGAAATAAGTAAAACCAAACCAGAATGCAGACCAGTCTCGACCTCGAGCCAAAGTGACATCGAGATGGATAAAGAATAATAAAGCAAGAATGATAAAGCTAAAGGACAATTCTGATAAATAATGAGTGAAAAAGTAAAAGAGTATATTCTTTGTCAATGATTAGATGATGGTTACAAATGATTGGGGTCCCCTTTATATAATAGGGGAATCCTAAATATGATACATTTCTATTTACAGTAAGGAATATCATTGGGACAGCTGTCTAACCGCCCATTACGGATTAGTACTAACTCGTACAAATTATTCCGGAATTTACGCTATGATCTTGGGGACGTGACATGAATCTTGCTTATTCTGTTATAAACTTGTAATGGCATTATCTTGAGGTCAGTAATGTTCGGCCTATATGTTCATCGGATACTTTGACCTTCGAAGCCTCCCATCGGGCTCGCTCCTGGTCTATTCCGATCTCTCTCTCGAAGTGATCCTCGAGCTCACGAAATCGGGTAGCCCCAATTTTTTCGAATACAGATAGTCCCCGTGTTTCTTAGAGTATAACGATAAGAAACGAATTGAGTCTTGATTTTTACCCCGATTTGCCATGACATCATCATCGTGATGCAAGCGATTAAGGAAACGGAATCTTGGAAGCTAGTCTTTCCCGAGGAAAACTCCGAGAACTTTTAGCGATTCCGGCAGCGGGGAAAATTCTGAGGGCGAAGACACTTCTGCCGATAAGGACCATGATGTTTAGGTTTTGTGCTCTTAGTAATTTTTTACTTTTGAGGTTGATCGGCCCTTGCGGGGAACTCTTAATCGTGACCTATAGCTCTTGTAAAAAGGTTTGTGAAAAGCCTTTTTCCTTCCATGGCTTCTGAATTTGTTACCCTTTTGTGCGGGTCAAAGCGTCTCAGCATAAAATTCCTTTCGAATGTCCAAAGTTTGATATGGTAATGACCGACAATAAGTTATGTCCTTGAACGTTTCTGATCAATGGTCCCCGAATGACCATTCGAACTTGAGTTTGAGTAGCTCTTAGGCTCAGCAGTCGATGAGGTAAGATAGCCCTTGGGTGTCATGACCCGGATTTCCCGCCCTCGGGAGTCGTGATGGCGCCTACTAGTGAAAGCTAGGCAAACCAACCAACTGAACTATTTACATTGTTTCCATTTTTAATCCGATAACAGTTAAGAGCCAATAATTATATAACAACAGAATTGAATAAGCGGAAGGCTGCATTGTAAAGTTTTAATAGTACTGCTAATACCAATCCATAACAAATCTACCCAAGACTGGTATCACAACTTCACAGACTGTCTAGGAGTACTACAAATAAAGGTCTGAAAGAAATAAATACAACAGTGTCTCTGGAAATACATGAAGGAAACAGTAATAGTAGATAGAAGGAGACGTCAAGGCTTGCGGATGCCTGCAGGACTACCCTCGGGCCGCCTGATGAACAAGAAACAGCAATCTCACTGTGGTCTGAAGTCTACAGCACTGGGATCTGCACAAAAGAGTGCAGAGTATAGTATCAATACAACCGACCCCATGTGCTGGTAAGTGCCTAGCCTAACCTCGGCGAAGTAGTGACGAGGTTAGGACCAGACTACCAAATAAACTTGTGCAATATAGCGTACAAAAATAATAGGAAGCATATAACAATGATGACAACAATGATCAACCACTGATAAAAAAAAAGCAGGCAACAAGAACACCATAAATATTTCTCAACAAATAATAAATACAAGTGCAATCAATTAATCAAGTCCTTCAAATATAAATCTTTCAAATAAGCATCTTTCGAATATAATTCTTTCGAGTAAAGGTCACCTTGTGACGCCTCATTTCATAATCATAAATAATATAGGTCTCAACCCACTTTCACATTTTCACGGCACCTCGTGCCCATATTTATATCACAATTGCATGACAACTCACGAGCCATTAAATAAAACCATAATATTTTCCCCGGCACCTTATGCCCACATATTTTTGTCTCACATTGCACAACAATATTCTCATGTTACTCAGTTCATAGGTTCCATAATCCAATACAATTAAGAACGTTCAAGGAGCCTCATTCACTTAACATAAAGTAGAGTACAACTTCCAACCCAATTAGGAAATCAACAAGAAAAAATAAAGTTATTTTTAGAAATCATTTGATAAAGAAAATACCCCTTTTAATTAAAGTACAATATCGAATGAATCATTACCCTTAATACGAGAAATCAATAAATCAAAACATAGTAGAAATTCCTTTTAAGTAAAGTACAACCTCAAACGATTTAAGGGGATATATTTGAGAAACTAATTGAATTAAGGATGTAACAATTATTGAAGTTTGAAGTATTGGAATGTATATATATGTATAAATGCGGTGAGATATTGCAAACACTGTAGGTTCTAACATGAAGGATCACAACAATAAAGGAATTCAAACAATTTAAACACTTGAATTGATAACAACAAATAAACACAACAGTAGAAAGTGCAAGTCATCACCCTTCGTGCTTTTTTTCTCGTTCTCACCATAAGAATCAATATTCACTTTTATTCTTTCTTGTTGCGGCGTGCAACCCGATCTCATTTCATATATCTCGTTGCAGGCGTGCAACCCGCTCCCATTTCATGTATCTCGTTGCAGGCGTGCAATCCGCTCCCATTTCATATATCTTGTTGCAGGCGTGCAACCCGATCCCATTTCATATATCTCATTGCAGGCGTGTAGCCCGCTCTCATTTCATATATCTCATTGCAGGCGTGCAACCCGATCCCATTTCATATATCTTGTTGCAGTCGTGCAACCCGCTCCCATTTCATATATCTTATTGCAGGCATACAACCCGCTCCCATTTTATTTATCTTGTGGCAGACGTGTCACCCGCTCCCATTTCAAATCAACAACAATCACAAAGAATCCCGGGAAGGGAACAAGAGCAATATAACATCCCGGCAAGGAAACAAGAGCAATATAACAACATCCCGGCAAGGGAACAATAATATTTCAATAATATCCCGGCAAGGGAACAACAATATTTCAATAACATCCAGGCAAGAGAACAATAATATTCCAATAACATCCCGGCAAGGGAACAATAATATTTCAATAATGTGAAGTGCAATAATTTATAACGTAGTCATAACAATTACAATACAAGACTCACGGGCATGCTTGACACCGACGTATAGATACTCGTCACCATGTCTATACGTCGTACTCCACAATTAATACGTAGAAAATAAGACACAACTCCTAATCCTTCAAGCTAAGGTTAGACCAAACATTTACCTCGCTTTGCAACCAATTCAAAATTCCAACAGGCCTTTGCCTCGCGAATTCGTCCGAAGCTTCAAATCTAGTGATAATAATTCAATATACTCAATATAAATCGTACGAATTAATTCCATATGAAAATACTAATTTTCCAACAAAAATCCGAAATTTAACTCAAAATCGCCTGTGGGGCCCACGGCTCGAAATCCGACAAAACTCATAAAATCCGACAACCCATTCAACCACGAGTCTAACCATACCAATTTTACCAAAATCCGACATCAACTCGACCCTCAAATCTTCAAATTAAACCAAGAGGGTTTTCAAGATTTTACCAACTAAAATCACCAATTAAATGTTAAAAACAACGATGGATTTGAGTAATCTAACCAAAACTGAGTTAAGAACACTTACCCCGATGTTTTCCTTGAAAATCTCTCGAAAAATCGCCTCACCCGAGCTCCCTTGGTCCAAAAATGGAAGAGTGAGACGAGTTTGTACTTTATTCTGCTGCCCAGGGATTTGTTCTTCGCGTTCGCGAAGAACAAAATTTCCCAAAAATCATTTTCCAAACTCTTCTCGGACAGCCTCTAGTATAATGGCCATAACGTTTGCTGCAGATTTCCAAATGACTATTATAATATATTTCTGGAAACTAGATTCAAAGAGCTACAATTTCGCTTTTTGTATCATCTCAAAATTCATTGTAGATTAAGAGATATGAGCCTCTGAAGTAAGACCTGCGCAACAGAATTTCTTCTTCTTCGCGAACGCGAGGCTCACTTCGCGAACACGAAGAACAAAATCCCATAAGCCAAATCCTTCTTCACGAACGCGAGAGGAACCTCGCGGACGCGAAGAACAACACCAGACACCAGCTTCAGCTATTGTAAAACAGCCCGAAATGATCCGAAACCACCCCGAAACACACCTGAGGCCCCCGGGACCTTAACCAAATATGCCAACCAATCCTAAAATATTATTCAAACTTGTTCCAATCTTCAGAACGCTCAAAACAACATCAAAACACAAATTTTACATCGTATTCAAGCCTAAGAATTCCAAAAACTCTCAAATTACGCTTTCGATCAAAAAGTCTATCAAACCTCGTCCGAATGACCTGAAATTTTGCAAACAAGTCATATTCAACAATACGAAGCTACTCCAACTTTCGAAATTCTATTCCGTTCCTCAGATCAAAATCTCACTATCGAAGAGGAAACTTCAAAAATTCAACTTTCGGCATTTCAAGCCTTAATTAGCTACGGACCTCCAAAACACAATCTGAACCCGCTCCTAAACCCAAAATCAGCCAACAGAGCTAAAGGAACCATCAAAATTCTGTTCCGAGACCGTTTTCACACTATTCCGACTACGCTTAAATTTTGAGAACTTAAGCTCTCATTTAGGGACCAAGTGTCCCAAAACTCTTCGAAACTCCAAATAATTCCTCTCGGCAACTCATAATAGTAGAAGTAAACACGGGAATGCAGTTAATAGGGGATCGAGGCGTAAATTCTTAAAACAATAGGTCGGGTAATTACATTGGGCTTGATAGTTGAGTGAGTGCACGCTCGAACTTGAAATGAAAATAGCCCTTAGTCTTTATGGCCAAGTGAGGGCATGCTTGAAATTGAGATGAGGTGGACTTTGGGCTTGAAAGATAGTCCCCGAGTGAGAATTTTCTCAAATTCGGGTAGCCCTTGGGCTTAGTAGTCAAGTAAGTACTTGCTCGAACTCGAAATAAAAATAGTCTTTAAGCTTTATAGCCGAATGAGGATTTGCTCGAACTCGGAGTAAAGTTAGCCCATAGGCTTTATAGATAGTCCCCGAGTGAGGGTTTGCTCAAACTTGGGTTAAGATAGCCTTTGGGCTTTTATGATCGAGTTGGGACTTGCTTGAACTTGAAATAGAGTTAGCCTTTAGGCTTCATAGATAGTCCCCGAGTGAGAATTTTCTCGAACTCGGGTAGCCCTTTGGCTTAGTAGAAGAGTGAGTACTTTCTCGTACTAAAATGAAAATAGCCCTTAGGCTTTATAGGTGAGTGAGGATTTGCTCGAACTCGAAGTAAAGTTAGCCCTTAGGCTTTTTTACATTGGCCTTTAGGCTCTTTTAGATCGGCCCTTGGGCTCTTTAAGTTGGGCCGATTCGGCCTCTAAGACAACTATAGTTTTTCCCTTTTTTTGGCTAAAAGACTTAGTGAAAATTTCTTTATGCCTTAGCACGTGTTTTTTGTACCCGTTTGGTTTTTCGAGGGTTCAGTAGATCAGAACCCGTTGGTATTAATACGTCTTGAGGCTTTTTCGAAGGCTGATGTTATCGAAGCCTTTAAATTATTTGAGGGCTGATTTTATCGAAGCCCTTTTTGTTTTTTCTGAGGGTAGCCGAGCTTAACCATTTTTTCGAAGTATTTGAAGGCCTTTAATTTATGGCGAAAATCGGACGTCTCCAAGCCGCATTATTTCGATCGTAGCCTTTTACATGACCGTATTCTTTAATATGGCCGTAGCCTTCGGGTATATCTCTTAGACTTGTTTTCTGATAACCTTTCGAACTTGTCCGAAAGGTTAGTCTCCGAGTATGATGGCCTTGGCCTTTGCGTCGAAGGATGCCTCTTTGAGGTCTTATAAATTCGGCAGATACTCGAATGTGTTGATTGTCGATGACGGTCCGCGACTATTCGAGGTGTATTTGAGTTTTGGCCCTAGAGCCATTTTTCGTGGAATCACAAGTATGATGTTCGTATAGTAGCAAGTTTCTTTGATACACAAAGTGTGTCGATATAGAAAGAATGCTTCTTTGGATAATTGATACATGCGTATATGTTTCGCTATTGGGGCTCGACTATTTTATACGGACGCGGTTCATCTGACCGTTTGGCCCATTACAAAGTTCTCCTATCGAGACCCGATGTCCTGAAGTGATTTTTTTGCAACAAAGTAGACATTCGAGGGCAATGCCCTTCAGTACTCGAGGCTTATTGTAGGGAACCTCGGATACCATTGAATTGCTCTAAGTTAACACGACAATGGTTGCCTCGTTAAAAACTTTGCCGAAAAAACTCATTTGGGACAAAAATCGGTCTAAGGGAAGAAGAGTGCAACGCTTGCATTAAGGACCAAACCTTCATGCCGATCCTTGTCGAAAACCTGCAAGTGTTAGTAGAAAAAATAGAAAGGATTGGACTGGGGTTGTACCTTTATTCAGATGCTGGATATTTAACGTGATCTTCCTCGGCATCAAGCCCCCGTGAATTTTGACCTCGATTATTTCTCCTCTCATTTCGTGCAAAGCTTTGCCCAAACCCGTTGCTTTTACGATCTACATTATACGGTTGATATCGATCTCTATTCGACCTCGGCTCTCGATCGACGTTCCTTTTGATCCCACCCGTGGGTCTGCTAAGATAAACGGACCCTGAAGGAGTCCCAGTTGATCATCCTCGATTCTAATCTTCGACTGGTATCGATTATGTACATAGGCCTAAGTGACAGGCGGGTAGTCGAGTAAACTTTGCTTCAACTGAAGTGAAGATAGAGAACTCTGAGTGTTGAGACCTTGAGTGAAAGCTTGAACAACCCAGTCATTGGTGACTGGAGGCAAATCCATTCTCTTTGCTTGGAACCGAGATACCAATTCTCTGAGCATCTCATAATCTTTCTGCCTTACCTTGAAAAGGTTCAACTTTCTCATTGCAATTTTAATGGCTTCGGCATGTGCTTTTACAAAAGAATCTGCACGCATAGAAAACGAATCTACAAAATAGGGGGTAAGTTATGATACCATATCAAGGAACCCGTGGATAGAGTCTCCCCGAAATTCTTCAGCAGTACGGATTCAATTTCGTCATCTTCCAAGCCGTTTCCTTTGATGGCGCACGTATACGAGGTGACGTGTTCATTCGGATCAGTCGTCCCATTATACTTGGGAATCTCGGGTATGCGGAACTTGTTGGGGATTGGCTTTGGAGCCGCACTAGCGGGGAAGGGTCTTCGCATGAACTTTTTAGAATATAGTCCTTATAAGATCGAGGTGCCCCCAGTATTTGATTAACACGAGAGTTATATGTCTCAACTTTTTTGTCATTATCCTCAATCTTCTTCTCCCCGGACTCAATTCTCTTGGTGAGTTCCTCGAGCATCCGCATAATTGTGGGGTCAGTCCTCGAGCCATTACCGTTTGGTCTCTCCAGCACTGGCTCAGTACGTCGAGTGTTCCCTGGTTCGACCACACTTGGAATTTTATTCTGGCTTTGAAGTTGAGCAATTGTAATCTGTTGAGCTTGTAGCATCTCGAATATTACTTGGAGGCTGATTCCCCCGTCTCATATACCCTGTGTCATTGGCCCCCAGATCGGGCTTCCCTGTGTACACTTCCTCCGGGGTTTGTGCCTGGATCCGCATTCAAAGCAATGTGTGAACTAATATCAATTTGGTTCCACATTTGGCATTTCCTCAGGGTTTATCCATGGTACATCGACCCCTACATTATTGTTTTCCCCATGAAATCCAAGACCATTGTTATCGTGTACATGTGCGTTTTACGAGGTTGACATGTTTTTACCTGAGAACAAAAATTCTTGACAAGAACAAGTGTGAAAATAACGTGCGTTATCAGAATCAGTACTGAAATAATCACTATTATCTTTAGGCCCACGGTGGGCGCCAAACTGTTTACCTCGAAAATACGAGTAACAACTAAATTTAATTGGTAGTTTTAAAGATAAGTGATTAAGTTCAAAACTAATTAATAACCAAAGAATCTGATGTATAAATCAAAGAAATAAGTAAAACCAAATTAGAATGTAGACCAGTCTCGATCTCGAGCCAAAGTGACCTCGAGATGGATAAAGAACAATAAAGCAAGAATGATAAAGCTAAAGGATAATTCTAATAAAATATGAGCGAAAGTAAGAGAGTATATTCTTTGCCAATGATTAGATGATGGTTACAAATGATTGGGGTCTTCTTTATAAGATAGGGGAACCCTAAATAAGGTACATTTCTATTTATAGTAAGGAATCTTATTGGGACAACTGTCTAACCACCTAGTACGGATTAGTACTAACTCGTACAAATCTATTTCGGAATTTACGCCATGATCTTGGGGACTTGGCGGGAATCTTGCTCATTTTATTACAAACTCGTAATGGCATTATCTCGAGGCCGGTCACGTTTGGCCTTGATGTTCATCGGACACTTTGACCTTCAAAGCCTCCCATTGGGCTCGCTCCTGGTCTATTCCGCTCTCGCTCTCGAAGTAACCCTTGAGCTCACGAAATCGGGTAGCCACGATTTCTACCGTATATAACCTGATTGCCACTTAACGAGTGAATTCATATAAAAAAAAGTATATTTTTGTTATGAAATAAAAGCAATTTAGTAAAACATGAACAAAAAATGAAAGCAATTTAGTAAAACATGAACAAGAAATAGAGATAGAGAGAAGGATGAGATTTTCTTCTTCAATTGTGTGTATTTTCGTATCTATTACAAGGCTTTTATATAGGCATAAAAAGTGAAGAAAATATGTCATGGAATATGTCATTGAACACATAAAATATGTCATTGAATATGTCATTAAACATTTGAGATAAAGATCATGGAAGAAGAGTACACATCCACCATAATGTATATTTATCATAACACTCACCCTTGGATGTCCATAGATAATGTACCTCGTTAAAATCTTACTAGGAAAAAACCCTATAAGAAAAAAATCCTAGTGAAGGAAAAAGAGTACACAAGTTTAGAAATACGCCTTTTGGTTGCCTCATTAAAAATCTTGCAAGGAAAACCCAGTGAGACAAAACCTTGTATGGGAAAAAGAGTACAACGCGTATTAACTCCCCCTGATGAGAGCATCAATTCACATCCTTGATCATTCACATCCCAATCTTGTATACTAGTTTCTTTAAGGTTAATGTCGATAGAGATTTGGTGAACAAATCAGCCATATTATCACTTGAACGAATCTGTTGCACATTGATATCACCATTATTTTGAAGATCATGTATGAAAAATAACTTTGGTGAAATGTGCTTTGTCCTAGCTCTTTTTTGTGAATCCTCCCTTTAATTGGGCTATGCATGCTGTATTGTCTTCATACAAAATTGTGGGTAGTTGTAACGCTTCAAACTACATTTGTCTCGAATAATATGTATTATAGACCTCAACCATACACATTCTCGACTTTCTTCATGAATAACAATTTTCTCAACATGATTAGATAAAGTAGCCGCGATTGATTGCTTTGTCGATCGCCAAGATATGGAAGTGCCTCCATATGTAAACACATAGCATGTTTGAGATCAAGCCTTGCGTGTCAGATAAATACCCCACATCGGCATAACTAACAAGATCGGGATTGCAATCATTACCATAAAATAAGCCCACATCGGTAATCCCCCTTAGATAACGCAATATGTGCTTGATTTCATTCCAATGTCTCCTTGAGTGGAGATATATCTTGCTAAGACATTAATTGAAAAAGTTATGTCACGCTTTGTAGTGTTAGCAAGATACATTAGTGCATCAATTGCACTAAGATACGGTACTTCAAGACCAAGAAGTTCATTATTTTCATAAGGTCAGAATGGATCTTTATTTATATCGAGTGATTTCACAACCATCGGGGTACTCAATGGATGTGTTTTATCCATATAGAATCGCTTTAAAATATTTTCAGTGTATGCTGATTGATTGACAAAAATTCCATCTTTTATATACTCAGTTTCTAGACCAAGACAAAATTTTGTCTTTCCAAGATCTTTCATTTCAAACTCTTTCTTTAAACAGTCTACTCCACCACAGGAGAACATGCCTCTATATAATCAATGCCAAGATATTTACAAATACTCTTGTGACACAAGTCGTCTTTATGTCTATCGACTTGACCTTTTTCGTACAAGAACACATTTACCTCAACTGAATTTATACTTTCAGGTATTGGGACTATCCGTACAACTTTATATTTTTCAAGTGAAGTCAATTTTCGTTGCGTATTTTCATTTGGCCAATCATTTATCTGTCCAAATTTTATCACAGATTTGAGCTCAAGATCCTCGTCAATATTAATAATATTGAGCACTATATTATGTTAACAATATCGCCGACGATCATTTTATATCGGTTCAATTATTACACAATAAAGACATAACTTATTGAGATCTCTTTATCTCATTATTTTCAGGTACCTGAGCCTCTCACATGAGATCTTACGAAGTGTTATATCGTGGTGCTCTTCTAGAGCACTTGCCTCCTTATTATGACCATCTTGAACATTTGCCCCTCACCTACTTCTAAAAGTTTTATCTTTGGAACCGGTTGGTCTGTTACGCTTCATGCGTGCCATAGACTATATCCCTTATGGACTTTATTCTATTTTGAGCATTAGCAGCTAAAATATGACACGTATCACTTTCTCAGCTGTCCATTTTCTCTCCCTAATGTTGGGATCACCAACACATTTCCCAACCTTCTTTGGGAACTCATCTCTGTGCATTATGGTGGCATAATTAAATCATATAGCACATCCATATTTCTATATAGAAATTATTTAGTTCCTGATCCTGAACCGATTGTGATAGGGAGAAATTTTCATAACTTGGCTAGATGCGTACAAGTGCCGCTGTATATTAAATAATACATCTCATACCAAATTTAGTTTTTGGAAGTTTTGTTCTCATAACCATTGATTTAGCTATAATTGGAGGCATATAATTTCTGCTAAACCAACATGGATTTAAACCAGTATTAGCAAGATAAATCATCATAATTTATAATTTGGAAATGTGCTCTAACAATTTGAGCATGCTATCTTGCAAAAGCCAAACTGCAAGTTGATAACAAATGCACATGTGACCATAGAATAGATGTATCTATTAAAATTATATAATAGTAAATGGTCCACATGGCAGGTGACTGGGCCCATATATTTATCACATTTTATTCGTTCCACAAACCAAGGGATTCAGTCCTAACCTTAACTGGTATATCATGAGAATAAGCAGCACAAGAGAATTTTTGAAGAATCTTTTATTCTTCAATATATGCCAATGTAATTCTCAATTAATTTTTCGCATCATAATTGAACCAGGATGGCCAACCGGTGATGCCAACTAATATTTATTTCAGTAAACCTCTAGTTTACTTGTGGATTGTGATTCTATCACCATGCTTATACTTGTGTAGTACAAATAGAAGATAAATCAAGTAACCTTTCATATTTACCCGGTATGATTATAGTAATATGAAAGATATTCAATCTTCATTTCATTTATAGTCTCAACATGCCAACCATTTTGGCTAATATATTTGAAACTCAAAGTTTCTTTTGATACTTATTACAATATCATCATCATGAACAATTTCATCCGAGTAGTAACAAATTAGCTCTTCTGAAGCTCTTAGTTAATAAGATCTTTTATCACACCATCCATATGGTGAATGTCTCCTTTATGGAGAAAATCATATCATAATTATCATGGTCAAACTCATCATAAGCAAAATCATTTCTTGCTTTAATTTTACCTTTAATAACTTTTATAAGGCATGGCAAAATATTTTTTGCATATCACATATAAGCAACGAATAACATATTTTTGTAACCACATAATAATATTTATTATCTTTATTTCACTCAAACCTCCTTAGAGGTGAGTTATGTGGTATTAATCCAATCATGCATTGCATGCCTTTATTCATTACTTTTATCTCATATTGCCACATTTACCGTCATGAATTAGTATGCATTCTCAATGTTTATCACAAGTCACATTCTCTTCCAAGAATGGAGTATAATCACAGCGATGTATTTTATTATTTTTCATACCAATTTGATGGTAAACATTACTCTCACCTTTTCGAAGATATATTTTGAGAACCATTATTGTTCTCCCTTTTTATAATTACCATAATGATGACTATTTTTTTTTATTTGTCACAACAATGTTCATTCGTCAACCACTTGTCTCTATTTAGACTTATTATGCCAACTACTAGGGCTGTGCATTTGGATCGGATATTCGAAATCCGATCCGACCCGCTCTATTTTGGATTTTTGGATATAAAATTTCGGATTGGATACGGATTATGTTTTATAAAATTTTGGATTTTCGGATTAGATTCGGATTGGCATGATTTTAATCCGATCCGATACGAAAACCGAAATTATATGGGCCTATATATAAATACTACCCTAAAATTTTAGGGTTAAGTATACTTATTCATTTATCAGACTGACCCTAGGTTATATCGATGTTCACTTCGTTCAGTCCTCTTTTCCGCCTCTCTTCAGTCTTCACAGCTTAGTGACTCAGTCTTCTCGAAATCTTCACTCTCATCTCAGTCCGACCAAGCTTCCGCCTCTCGTCTTCACTCTTTATCTCAGTCCTCTCGAAGTCTCAAGCCAGTGAACTCCAAGTTCTCTCGAAGTAGAACACTAATCTCGAAGTCTCAACTCTCAAGTCTTCACATTCAATTTCCAATCAAGAGCAAACGACGCAAAACCCTAATAGACGGTAACCCTGGCATTCTCTCTAACTATTAGTTATTATTGGTTCATTGTTGCTTTCCCCCTCTCTCTTAGAGCTCAAATGTGATATTTTCCACCTTTTATTTCACAACAGAAATCAAATAATGTGTCTTTTTTGTGTCTTTTTTTTGTGCGAGTTAGAGAGATATTACAACATCTTTATTTTGAATTTTCATACCGTTTTTTCAATTTTTGTATGTATGTATCGATTTGTCTTTATGTTCTATTTTTTATCTCTATTTCATTTTCTATTCTTCTATTTCTGATTTTATTTTGGTTTTTTTGTTTGTTTTGGTAGATGGAAAACGAGGCAGAGACAGTGAATGAACTTCAAATTGTTGAAAAAGTTGGTGAAAGTAATGCTTCAACTTATTCAACAACCAACAACAGTGAATCTAAACCTGGTTCGAAGAAAAGAAAAATGGTTAAAGAAAGATCAATGGCTTGGCGCTACTTCAACAAGTTCACTGATGCCGAGGGTGTGAAAAAATCGAGATGCAAGTTTTGTTCAGAAGAATATGTAGCTGATACCAAGCATAGCGGCACAAGCAATTTGTTATTGCATATTCCCAAATGCCCGACCAATCCCTACAAGGCAGAAGGTAGCCAGACAACATTAGGTTTTCAACCGCAAGGTCTAACAGGTGATGTTTCAGTTATCCCTTGGTAATTTGATCAAGAGGCATGTAGGAAGGCTTTAGCTCGTATGATTATTAAAGATGAACTTCCCTTTATTTCTGTTGAAAAAGATGGATTTAGAGACTTTGTGAGTGTTAGCAGGTGATTTTTGCCCTACAAGAACTACTCCCAAAAAATTCAAAATAAAATAGTTTTGTGTTGCTTGTGATTTATTTGTACTTGTCTGTGCATGTTCATTTTTACTTTAATTAAGAAAAATAAAAAATATATGTGTTGCATTTGCATTTAGAATTTAGGATTAATTAAACAGTAATTTGTTTTACGAAAATGAAAAATCGAAAAATAACGTACTTCGCATTTTAGGGTTTAATGTCAAATTGTGTGATTATCTTTGTATTTAATTTTGTGTGATAATTATTATTAAGGGTTAATTAGTATTTTCTAAGTTAATTTTGAATTTTGGTAATTAGGAATCAAAAAGAAAATAAAAGAAAAAGAAGAAACAAGAGAAGAAGAGTTAAAAATCGGACTGGGCTGGTTTTAAAAGAAAGGTTCAGGCCCAATGTCACACCCCAAACCAGGCCCAAACCGGCTGGTCTCAGAGACGGCCAAAACAACATCGTTCTCTAACGCCCAATCTGGGCCGTTGATATGACTTGATCCAACGGTCCAGATCACCACTACAATAACTCGTTTTGACCCATTCCCCGTACCCGTTCCTATACCCGCCCCGACCCCGTTACTACTAAACGACCCCGTTTGGCTTAAGTAAATTAATCTGGACCG
Source organism: Nicotiana sylvestris (assembly GCF_000393655.2). Taxonomy (NCBI): domain Eukaryota; kingdom Viridiplantae; phylum Streptophyta; class Magnoliopsida; order Solanales; family Solanaceae; genus Nicotiana; species Nicotiana sylvestris. The sequence continues at coordinate 190,195,387 of NC_091059.1, forward strand.
TTGGTTCCCATCATCCAACGGCCCAGATTAATCAACTTGTTTTCAATATATCAAAACACCCAAACCCCTTTCAACCGCCTTAATTTATCCCTTTCGTCTCTTTCAGAGACGAACCAAACGACCCAACCAAACCCTAACTGCCCCCATACCCCTTCGCCTGAAAGCCGGCGGCAACGATGCCGGTGACCACGAATTTCACACCCCTGAAACTTCTAACCACCCTCAACACAAATCCTTATCCCTTTAACCTCGAATCAACCCGGTTTGTTTTGAATCTTCAATCGAAGATTCGAGAAAAACCCTAAACCTACCCAACCAGTCCCAAGCTCACACCCAGCTCCACCTGACCCCTCTCGTTCCCAAACCACCCCTACTTTGGCTCGAATCTTGTTAGAATTGGTCGAATTTTAAATCTATTGAAGAACCCTAGAGAGACAAAACCTGGAACCTGTCCGAGTAAAGGGGAAATTTGAGGTCTTAACCGACTTTAGTCGAGTGTTCTCAGTCGAGAACACTCGATTAAGGTCTGTTTTGGCTTCAAAGTTTCAAGACGAAGTTCAGACTGAAACGGATTGGGTTTGGTCTGAAGTTTCGAGGTATTTCTTTTGTTTGCCTTTTTCTTTTGTTGTTGTTTTATTTCTGACTGATTAGTTCGTCATTTAGGTCAATTAATCCTCCTCCTCTTTCGGACCTTTTTCTGGTCCAGTTTTTCTCATCTTGGTCGATTGGCATATGTTGAATCAATTAAATGGTCTCGTCGATTGACCCGTTCATGTCTGTAGTTCAGTTGTCCTCCTCAAGTTATTGGATATTGTTTTACCTTCTGACCTTTGTATTTTCAGCCTCAGGGCTCATAGCCAGTATACTTGTTGTTCCAGCATTTTGTTCGAGGTTAATTTAGAGTTATATTTGTTCCCAATATAGATAACTTACTCTCATGCATCTGTATGAATCAATTTCTTGACCTTAATAGTCCAGTCTGACTATCGTCCTGAATCATTGAATCCCCATCTTGGTTGAAATGCTGTTGGATTTGATTTGAGTTCAATTGATGATTAAGTTTAATGATTTGAATCTATTTGCTTGTTCTGTTAAGTTTGTTCTGATATGAATCTAACCTTGTTGAATTGTCCTAATTGGGAGTTAGTTTCATGTATCTAATTAGTCAATTGATAGGCTTAAATTGGCTATAGCTGAGGTTTCATACAGATTTAAAGTGATTGGGGTAGGATAGTAATCACAGGGGTTTTAGGGGATAATTTGGTTCTTAAAAGTTTAAAAATGGTTGGTTTAAGTGTTCTGTCCAGTAAGTGCTAATGTAACATAAAACTAATGCATTTGTTTAGTGCTAACGAGGAACAAAACATAATGGTATGGGGAGGCTTAAAAGGGATTGATTAAAATATGTTGCTCATACCTGTTTGAACTTTAAATAAAGAAAAGGGTTAATGGGGAACAAAACATACTCTAGTGGAGTGCTAAAGGTATCATGGGCAGAATTAGTTTCTTAAATCTGCCTAGTGCTCTTACGGGCTGGCAGGGTGAGTGTTTGGGTATAAAGGGAGGAGTCCGGGATCAGTCTAAGGGGGGATTTTTTTTTGGAGAGAACATTGAAAAGAGGATCCACTTTTGAGAGCTGGAAAACACTTTCTGAAAATACTAAAGGAAATCAGTTCTTCAGGCAGTCTTTAGGGAGCTGTTTGAGAGTTCTTTTCTTTAGTTTTCAGTTGTGGATAGATTTGGAGAATTGAAGGAGTTTTCAGGCAATCTTAGACAGCGTTTTGAAAGCTGAAACATTCAGTTTTTCTTTGAGATTTTAGAGAGCATTTCTTTGAGAGTTTTCCTGAGAACTTAAACATCATCATTCTGAGAGTTGAAAAAAAAAAGAATACAAGCTGACACCGTCTCATTGATGTTTTGGTCCATTTTTGGTTTAATTCAAGTTCGGTTGAGTTATTTGGGTGTTGATTGTTGTTGTGGGGTCTTACAAATCTGTTTATGCGTTGGTTTGGGTGTGTTTCTGATTCAGAACTGGTACTGTTGTGGTACTGCTATTGTAACTGTTGTTGTATTGCTGTTGTTGACCATTCCTTTCTCGTATTTCAACTTCCAGGTACACAGTTGTAACTTTGGCATTTGTAAGCTGAAAACATGAAGTTTGAATATACGTGAAGAGTTGAAATTCTTCTTTAGTTTCTATATGACTTGTGTATTTAAATTCTTCTGTCACTGATGATAGGTAGATCCCTGTTAGTATGTAGTAAGTGGACTGAAATGGAGTTGTATGAGAGATTTGTTTTTAATATAGTTCATACTGAAGCATATTAGCATCTGGTAATTGATTCCTGTAGTTAAAAATGAGTTTGTTGGACTGTTAAATTAATCTGGACTGTGACTGTTAGATTACTGGATCGTTGGATTATGTTCGACTAGTTCTAAATATCATCTTTTTATGCCAATTGTTAATTCAGGAAAGTACTACATCAATTGAAAGGAAAAGGAAAGTGTAAAATGTAAATAGTATTGGAATTTGGTTAAAGCATTGACTGCAGGCATTAGCTATAGTTAGTTTAGCGTGTTTGTTCAGTTTAAGCACTTAAAGCTAGAAAATAACTGTAGTTAGCATTCTATTTTGGAACCTGTGATATAGTGCTTGCATTAATGGCCGTTGTTCAAATTGGTAATAACAGTCATGTAAATGTCGAACTAGATGTTAGTATGGCAGTGGCATAAGACGTTGGCTGATCCGTTAGTTAAAAACAGTGTTGGAGTGTCAATTGCATGTTTTGGAAATACAAAATCATTTTTGCGAGTTGCTTACCTACTTTCAGTGCATTATTAATTCGTTTTAATTACAATAGGTAATGAATTAGTGAATTAGTATTAAACTAGTGGCTTAGAAACTTCATTCAGGATCGTTTAAGTTAATATGATCATTCTGGGCTATATTGTTGCCCAATTCTATGGATCACTCAAATTTGGTAATAAGCCCACCTCCCTTTAAGCCACTAATATGCTTGCTAGCCCGATGCTTTGATCAAAGGCCCCAAAATCGGGCATTTTTTAAACACGCAGGTTTTTAAATATAGTAGTTCATAAATTAACTAAGTTTTTTATTATTATTTAGAGACAATAAAACTAAATAGAAAATCGTAGTTTGCTTTAGGTTTTCCTTTAATAATAAAACGAGCCGAGCCTCGCCATAAAAAATACAAAGATCGCGGGGCCCTCATTAAATGTATATATTAAAATACTTAGATTTCGGGACGGGCCGTTTAGCGAATTTCACGGCCTTCCCTAAAATAATAACGCGTTAGTCTCTTTAGGCGCGTATTTTAATAACATTACCTCCCTAAACTCGGGTGCGCATTTATGTGACCCAAATCCAAATCCCAACAATGTTAAAGTATGTCCAAAGACCACGGGTGTATTTATGTGACGTGGTTCAAGACTTGTTTTAACGACGTTGCAATTTTCTTTAAAAATGAATAAAAGCGGTTAAGGTTAAAATTTGCACATAGGTTCATAATTGTTAAAATCAGATAATTTAAGCCAAATATAACAGTTGAGCGACCGTGCTAGAACCACGGAACTCGGGAATGCCTAACACCTTCTCCCGGGTTAACGGAATTCCTTACTCAGATTTCTGGTTCGCGGACCGTAATACAGAGTCAAATCTTTCCCTCGACTCGGGATTCAATCGGTGACTTGGGACACCATAAATCTCCCAAGTGGCGACTCAGAATCTTTAAATAAAAATTCCGTTTCGATTGTCCTTTAATTGGAAAAATTTCTTTTACGCCCCTGCGGGCGCAGGTAAAAAAGGAGGTGTGATAGCTCTGGCGACTCTGCTGGGGAACTGAGCCCAGAATCTCTGGTTCAGGGTTCAGAATTCGAGCTTTAAATAATTGTTATAATTGGCTTGTTTTATCCGATTTTTACATGTTTGGGCCTAATGTGCTAAGTGATGCTTTTACCGCTTTGATATTATCTGAACTGTATATAAACTACTACGAAACCCTTCTCTTCTCACCTTCGGGGATGTGCTCGCTGGTCGAGACTCCCTATTTTGTTAGTGTCATACCTTGAAATAAGAAAGAGGCTCGGACAAGTTACTAAGCCGGATGGCCTTTTGGTTCCCAGTACGTAGCCCCCTGCTCGACTCGAGTTGTCCGCTCGGGTACACAGTCTAGAACAAATACCCAGGTTATAAACCTAGAATAACTCAGCTTCAGGCCGGATCCCTAGTAGGAGCGTTTATTTGCATCACGTGCATTTGACTTTGGAGGCTCAACACAGGGGTTGGGTCTGTCTAGGACAGGTGTACCAAAAATAAAAAAGACCATCCTGATGCATCTTACTTGCTACTTGTGCATTTATTTGCTTCGGACTTGCATGCTGACCGACTTTTGAATATTTTGAGGAAAGAGAAATAGCAGTATGAGGGTTAAAGAGAGTTAATCGCCTGTTCTGAAAAAAAAATAATGTCCAAATAGTGCCGAAACTCTACCGAATTTTTGAGAAAATTTTTTTTAAAAAAAAGGAGAAGGAAAAGGAAAAAAATTGTTTTCAAAAATAGTTTTTATTTTGCCAATAAAATGAAAAAAAGAATCTTGTTTTCAAAAATAGTTTGTTTTATTTGCTCGAACTACGCCAGTTTGATTTTCACAGGGTGTGAGATACGTAGGCAACCCCCATCGGGTCCAACTTCACTTTTGCGAAATTAGCCAAAAGAACAAAAAATTTATTTCAAAATAATTAGGGTGATGCCATTCTTGCTAGAAATAGCCGAATGTCCCTAAAAGGGCGCTGGAAGGCTGTTTTTGCAAGAACAACCGCCTGTGGTCATTTTTTAGACTTTCACTGGCTAGTCGACACAGCCTTAAAATCTTCGACCCCGAGGTGCTGAAAGGCTGTATTGGCAAAACCGGGTTTTATTTTAAATGAAAAAAAAGAAAGAAAGAGAAAAGTGTCCATGTTATCTTTGAGTCAATTGAATCGTGATTTTGCTTAACCACCCTGATAAATGTACAAAATGAGCACAAGTCAGAATTTACACGTAACAATTGTGAACAAGATCCCTTTGGAGTTGCATATGTGGTGGGATGACTTGGGCGAATCAGGGCGCGACACAGTCAATCTATACCTGTAGGCCTCACTAGGTTGCTGAAGATTAATCCTAGGGGGGATATCATAAAGGCCTTGGTCGCATTCTGGGACCCGGCTCACAATGTATTTTATTTCTCAAATTTTGAACTTAACCCAACATTGGAAGAAATAGCCGGATACATCGGGGGTCCCAAGGTTCCTCTGAGACACTAGTACCTGATTGCTCCAAGGGCCGTAGCCGTACACAGGTTCCTAGACTCTTTGAAAATAAGCAGGGGGTCCACAATCCAGACTTGGCAACTGGTTTTTGTACTTTGCGGTTTATATACAACAGATATGGCCATATAGGGGGGTTCAACAAATTGGAAAACAAAATCTGTAGCAAAGGAAACTGCCTTAAATGGGAAGAATATAGGTGTTTTGCATTCATGGTAGCCTTTTTGGGACTCCTGGTGTTTCCTAGAAAAGACGGGAACATTGACATACGAGTATATGGGGTTGTCAGCACTTTACTTACTCAGGCCAACAGCACCCTCGCACCCATGATAGTAGCTGAAATCTTCCGCGCTCTCACAGCCTGCAAAGCCGGGGGAGACTTTTTTGAGAGGTGCAATATGTTGCTGCAGATGTGGATGATCGAATACCTATGTCGTCGTCCTCAATTTATGAGTTATGGGTCGACAAAGAAAACGTGCATAGAGGAATTTCCTACGAGGGTTGACGGAATCAGATTACCAGAAGGGGTCATAGAGTGGACAACGCGCCTCCGTTCTGTCACTGCGGGCCAAATAGAATGGGCATTTGGATGGTTGCCTGTGGATGAAATCATATATATGCCAGCCACTGGACCCCATTTTCTTTTGATGGGGCTCAGGAGTATCTAGCCCTATGCCCCTTATCGAGTTTTGACGCAGTTGGGGAGATGCCAAATAGTTCCGAAAGATGAAGATCTCATTGGCCAAGTAGTCGAGATCGGGCCCAACAGACAATTTCATGAAGCAGTTGTCCGAAAAATTTGGAGCGAGTGTCAATACTTAATAGCAAATACATGTGTACGTGATCGGTCCAAGGGTGAAGTTTCGCCGGGATACCTTGCTTGGTTTAGGAGAGAAATCGAGTTTGGGAGACCGGCCAAAAGACCCCATCTCCAGGAGTTCGTCAAGGCGTCGCAAGAACAGTGGGATTGATTGGCTAAAGAAGAGAGTTACAGGGCAGAAATAGGCAAGCTGAAACAACAGATTAGAGACCTGGAATTTGAAAATAGCCTGCAAGTTGACGCCGATCAGGGGGAAAAGAACAAATTGGCCCAAGAAAATGAGGCGCTGAAAGCCCAAATCCGACAAATGAGGATATATGCTGACAACTAACAAAGGAGTCGATCGGATGAGCGGTTAATAAAAGGGTTGAAAAAAGAAATCAGTGAGTACCAGAATGATTTGAAGCAATCTGAGGGTACCATAGCACCACTCCAAGCACAATGGGCAAAAAGAACAAAACAGCGCACACAGTACTTACAACAGGCAAGGAAAGATTATGAAAAGACCATTGCCAGTCTAAAAAGGAAGGTGACCACCCTAGAGAGCAAGGCGGCTAAACAAGCCAAGGCTTTTGAAATTGAAAGTAAACATTGTTATAATCTAATGGCCTCGATGGAAGATGAAATACAACAGTTACAGAAACAACATCTGCATGATTCTCGAGTTTTGAAGGCTAGAGGGGATCAGATAGAACGCCTACTCCTAGAGAAAGACCGAACTAGGGACAAGATTTTGACTATTGCTCATGCTATTACCAAGAAATGTCGGGTGTGTGAAAACATGACCCGCACTACTTTCTTCTCGGCGGTGATGATATTTGTGAAGCAAATCATGTATGAATTGGAACAGCTGGAAAGGGGCCTTACACCTAAGCCCGCGGCGAGGCCGAATGACGCCCCGCGGGAACCCAAATTTAAAACTTTAATGTGTTTATAGTTCGAATCTGCATTTTCTTTTTCCTTAGAGTCTGTTGCTGTTAGAGTCTGTTTTTTCTTTCGCATCAGAGTCTGTCAGAAGTTACTGAGTTCGTACTTGGTTTGGTTTCGAGTCTGTTATTTTCCTTTCTAAAAGCGTCTGGTTTATAATAGAATGTTTATTAATGAAAAATCGAAAATTTCCAAAAATTGTCTCTTTGGTTTTCGCACTTACAGGACAGAACTACGCACGGTCTGATTCATGCGAGGACATGATACGTAGGCAATCTCTATAGGATTCGACCACCACTAAAAAAGGGAAAAGGGGAAAATGAAAAATAAATAAAGAAGGATAGAATAAAGAAAGCTTAAAAGAAGGGGCACAATTATGAGAGGCCGGAATGACGCACGCAACCGAAGCAAATGCATGATAGAAAATGGTTAATTGCCTAGGTGCATTGCATTCCAACGTGTAATTGCATATGTGTTAAACTCTAAAACTAACAAAGTTGTTGTTGTCCAGAGAATTCAAGCAGTTAGTTTATTTAGAGAATACTGGCACATTATCATTACCAAACCAGATCAAAGGGACCAATACCAGAAATCATGTCTATCCCGGAGGTCGACACTAGTGTTGAGGTAGAGGAGTTGGACGTCAATAAAACGAAAGAGGAGATGTTCAAGCTTAAGCAACAAATGGCCGAAATGTACCATGTCTGGTCCCAAGGGCAATCACCACCGTCTTACCCAGCCAACCCGGCTTTTACCCCACCATTAGCCCAGTATCAGGATCATCCCGCCACAAATCCAGGTTTTCCCATTTAATAACACTACCAAGGCACTACTTTTCATATGTCGCAAGCTCCGCCACCAAAATCGATTCCATGCCCTCCTTCGCCAGTCACCCCTATCTTTGTGACATCTCCACCAGCTGCACTCCATAGATCCCTGAGTGAACCCATGTTCCAAGCTCAGGACAATCAGTATTATCCCCCGGAACCCACCTTCAAAGCTCCTGAAACCTACCCCTATGATCCACGTTCTGATCTCCCGAGAGAAGCTGAGAGACCAGCCAAAAATCACGAACATGAAGAGATGTTCAGAAAAATGAAAAGCATAGAACAATCCTTCAGGGATATGAGAGGGCTAGGAGGTCAGGTGAGTGTAGCTTACAAAGACCCGTGTTTGTTCCCAAATGTACAACTACCGGCAGGGTTCAAAATGCCCAAATTCGACTTGTACAACAGACACGGTGATCCGGTGGCTCATTTGAGAGGTTTTTGTAGCAAGATGAGGGGAACAGGCGGAAGAGATGAATTACTGATGGCGTATTTCAGCCAAAGTTTAAGTGGATCGGTGTTAGAATGGTACACCAGACAAGATCATAGCAGGTGGTACACATGGGACGATTTGGCCCAAGCATTCGCTTGTCACTTTTAATATAATCTTGAGATCATTCCGGACTGACTGTCCCTGACCAAACTGGAAAAGAAGCACAGTGAAAGCTTTAGAGAATATGGTTTCCGGTGGAGGGAGCAAGCAGCAAGGGTATATCCCCCAATGAAAGAGAGCGAGATGGTTGATTACTTTTTGCAGGCTTTAGAGCCGACCTACTTTGGTCATCTGGTGTCCGCAATTCGCAAATCTTTTAATGAGGTTGTAAAAATGGGAGGCATGGTCGAGGAGGGACTTAAGTCCAACAAGATCATGAGTTATTCAGCGATCAAGGCAACCACCCAGGCCATTCAAAACGGCACTAGGGGTGTGCTCGGGAAAAAGAAGAAAGAAAATGTTGCGATTGTTGAGTTCGGAGCCTGGTTCGGATCTAGAGGCCCGTCACCCTACTATAGCCAATCATGACCCTACCACCAAAATTACCCCCACACTCCATACAGCCCTCCACAACATTACTACCCAACGCCGGATCCCCATTTTTCCGTCCATCATGCACAAGCCTATACCCAAACCCCGGCACACGCACAATGGCGTACGCCGGCTCCATAAAATCCATACCCAGCTCCACAAAACGCATATCCACCCCCAAGGGCCTACAGAAATCCCCCCGGGATAGGTTTCCGGCCAAACCCAGCCGTCAAGAATGAGAGGTCACAGAAGCAAAAGACTTTCACTCCACTGGGGGAATTATATACCAGTCTTTTCCACAGATTGAGGCAGTTGGGTATGCTGAATCCAATTGAGCCTAAAATGCCAAATCCTCCCCCTAGAAATCCTGACCACTCGGTGAGTTGTTAGTACTGTTCAGGGACCCCTGGGCATGATACAGAGAAGTGTTGGAAACTAAAAACAGCTGTGCAAGAGCTTATTGATACTCATCGGATTGAGGTTCAAGCCCCAGAAGCACCAAATATCAATCAGAATCCACTGTCAGCTCACCATGAAACATACATGATTGAGTTGATACACAAAGAGGGGGAGCCCAGGAAGCCCTCACAGACGGTAATGATGATATGTCCCAGCGAAACCAGGTCGAAGGAAAAAGTAACCAGTGGGAAATCAGTGGTCCAGTTGAGATGGTTAGATGATAAGCCAGTTGTGGTAGCCGAGAGAGGGTCGTCAAGCATTGTTGCCGTGAAACCAGATAAAGCTAAAGTGGTAGTGCCAGGGGTTGCAAGTAAACCTGTTGTGGTCGTGAAGGGTGCTCGCACAGAGCCTGTTATTATAAAACGAGTAACTCAGCTTTCAATAATCAACAACAAAGTTGTTCCTTGGAATTATGAACGGGTGACGGTGATTTACAAGGGGAAAGAAGTCAAAGAAGAAGTTTGTGAAGCGCAAGGTTTGACTCGCTCAGGAAGGTGTTTTACTCCCGAGGAGTTAAGAAGAGCTAAAGATAATCCAACGCCGGTAAAGAAAGCAGTAACTAAAGAAGAGGCAGAGGAATTTTTGAGGAGAATGAAAGTCCATGACTATTCTGTTATAGAGCAGTTGAGGAAAACGCCCGCTCAGATCTCATTACTCTCGTTGCTAATCCATTCAGATGAACACCGCCAATCCCTGATGAAAATCTTGAATGAGGCCCATGTTCCCGACAAGATCTCGGTAAACCATCTGGAAAAGATAGCCAACAAGATTTTTTAAAATAAACAGAGTCACTTTCTCCAATGATGAATTACCGGCAGAGGGTACTGAGCATAACAAATCCCTTTACCTAACAGTGAAATGCGAGGATGCCGTGGTTACCCGGGTATTGGTTGACAATGGTTCAAGTGCGAATATCTGTCCTCTCTCCACTCTAGTCAAGCTGAAAGTGGAAGATGAGAGGATCCATAAGAACAATATCTGTGTGCGGGGATTTGACGGGGGAGGCAAAGACTCAGTCGGGGACATAATGTTGGAATTGACCATAGGTCTATTAGAATTCATAATGGAATTCCAAGTGCTGGATATAGCTGTTTCCTACAATTTACTATTAGGGCGACCGTGGATTCACGCCGCTAAAGCGGTGCCATCAACACTCCATCAGATGGTCAAGTTTGAATGGGACAGACAGGAAATAGTTGTGCACGGCGAAGATAATTTGTGCGCTCACAGCAACACCATTGTGCCATTCATTGAAGTGGAAGATGACAGGGGACCATGGGTCTACCAAGTTTCTGACGCAATGTCAGTCGAGAAAGTTCCAGAAGGGAAGTGTATCCCAAGTCCTAAGATAAACGCCGCATCAATCATGGTAATAATTGAAATGCTGAAGAATGGTTTTGTACCAGGAAAGGGTTTAGGGTCAAATCTGCAAGGCATCATACAGCCCGTGTCTCTTCCTAAAAACTTGGGAACGTTTAGTCTGGGATTCAAGCCCACAGCCGCGGGCATAAAAAGAGCCAGGAAATTGAAACAAAGGGCATGGGTCCTTCCAAAGCCGGTCCCACGTCTTTCCAGGTCATTTGTCAAGTCCGGTACAAGGAGTCGCCCAGTGACAGCAATTCCCAGTTCTGTGATTGATCCTGACAAGGAGTTGATTGAAAGATTTGAGAAGCTGTTCGGTAGTGTGAACATGGTGGAAATTGGAGAAGTTCTAGCAACACGGAAGTGCAATTTGTCGGGCCAAAAACAAAGCTTAATGATTGGAAGACTACTTCTCTCCCTACTCGGAAGGAGTCTTGGTAGTTTGCTTTGATTTTCCTTTAAGTTTGTAGGGACTATTCCAGGGTTATAATCCATATTTCATTTTTTTTCCCAGTCTGTTTGAGTGTGCAAACCTTGTTATCTTTTATCAATCAATGAAATACAATTTCCCTTTCTTCATCATTCCTGATGGTTTGCCTTTTGTTTTGTTTTATTTTCTATACAGTTCTTTTTACGCTGGTTCTAATGACATGGCATGCATAAGGAATCCTCAGCCCAGTCTTAAAAATCAATCTGATCCCGAAATGTTAGTTCAAGAAGTAGATTGTGATTACGAATCAGAATATGACGATGAGGATGAAGCCTTCGAAGAGGTTAGTAAGGAGTTAATTCCCTTCGAAGAAAAACCCAAGCCCAATTTGAATGACACAGAAGCCGTCAATTTAGGGGACACAGACAATATCCGAGAGACTAAAATAAGTTTCCACCTCGAGCAAAAATTCCGGGAGGAGTTAATCGAAGCACTCATCGAGTACAAAGATGTTTTTGCGTGGTCATATGACGACATGCCGGGTTTAAGCACTGATTTAGTGGTCCACAAATTGCCCACTGATCTAGCGTTCCCTCCTGTCAAGCAAAAGTTAAGGAAATACAAAACTGATATGAGTGTGAAGATTAAAGAAGAAGTTACCAAATAGTTGGATGCAAAGGTTATCCGGGTCACCCGATATCCTGTTTGGTTGGCTAATGTCGTGCCTGTGCCGAAGAAGGATGTCAAGATCAGAGTATGAGTCGATTACCGCAATCTCAACAAAGCAAGTTAGAAGGATAACTTCCCACTACCCAATATCCACATTCTGATTGACAATTGTGCCAAGCGCGAGATTGGATCTTTTGTGGATTACTATGCCGGTTATCATCAGATTCTAATGGACGAAGAAGATGCGGAAAAGACAGCCTTCATCACGCCATGGGGAACTTATTGCTACCGAGTAATGCTATTTGGGTTGAAGAATATTGGGGCAACTTATATGAGAGCAATGACTATTGTGTTTCATGATATGATACACAAAGAGATTGAAGTATATGTAGATGATGTGATCATAAAATCAAAACATCAGGCCGACCACGTCGAGGATTTGAGGAAATTCTTCCAGAGGCTTCACAGGTACAACATCAAGCTTAACCCCACCAAGTGTGCATTTGGTGTTCCATCCGGAAAACTGTTAGGATTCATAATCAGTCAGCGAGGCATCGAGTTGGACCCATCAAAGATCAAAGCCATACAAGAATTTCCCCCTCCGAGGAACAAGAATGAAGTGATAAGTCTGTTAGGAAGGCTGAACTACATCAGCAGGTTTATTGCTCAGCTCACGACAACTTGTGAGCCTATTTTCAAGTTGTTGAGGAAGGATACTGCGATCAAGTGGACTGATGAGTGTCAAGAAGAGTTTGATAAGATAAAAGGTTACTTGACAAACCCACATGTGCTGGTTCCGCCAGAACCAAGGAGACCTTTGATTCTTTACTTGACAGTCTTGGAAAATTCATTTGGTTGTGTACTGGGGCAGCATGACGTCACCGGCAGGAAAGAACAAGCCATCTATTATCTTAGCAAGAAGTTCACAGCTTATGAGGTTAAGTACACTCACTTGGAAAGGACATGTTGCGCCCTAACTTGGGTGGCACGGAAATTGAAACATTATTTGTCATCCTACACTACCTACCTCATTTCGCGTTTGGATCCGTTGAAGTATATCTTTCAAAAGCCTATGCCGACAGGAAGACTTGCAAAATGGCAGATTTTGTTCACAGAGTTTGACATAGTCTATGTGACTCGGACTGCGATGAAAGCTCAAGCATTGGCCGATCATTTGGCCGAGAACCCGGTCGATGAAGAGTATGAGCCACTGAGGACTTATTTTCCTGATGAAGAGGTGATGCACGTGGATGAACTAGAACATGCCGGAAAAACCAGGTTGGAAACTTTTCTTTGATGGGGCTGCTAACATGAAAGGAGTCGGCATAGGAGCTGTGCTTATTTCTGAAACAGGGCATCACTATCCTGTTACGGCTCAACTTCGGTTTTATTGCACCAACAATATGGCTGAATACGAGGCATGCATTTTGGGTTTGAGGCTAGCTGCAGACATGAATGTCCGGGAAGTTCTGGTCTTGGGAGACTCGGATCTTCTGGTACATCAAATTCAAGGAGAATGGGAAACGTGAGATCTGAAGCTCATACCATACCGACAATGCTTGCATGATCTTTGTCAACGGTTTAGATCAGTGGAGTTCAGGCATATTCCAAGGGTCCATAATGAGGTCGCCGATGCTTTGGCTACCCTAGCGTCAATGCTGCACCATCCGGACAAAGCCTATGTCGATCCTTTGCACATTCAAGTGCGAGATCAGCATGCTTACTGCAACATGATTGAAGAAGAATTCGATGGCGAACCATGGTTCCATGATATCAAGGAATACATCAGAATGGGGATATACCCAGTGCAAGCCACGGGGGATCAAAAGAGAACAATTCGACGGTTGGCAAGCGGATTTTTCTTGAGCGGAGGAGTTTTGCATAAAAGAACACCAGACCTGGGATTGTTAAGATGCATAGATACAAGACAAGCTACGTTTGTTATGTCCGAAGTACATTCAGGAGTCTACGGGCCACATATGAGCGGATATGTGCTGGCAAAGAAAATTCTCCGAGCAGGTTATTATTGGCTCACCATGGAGCGAGATTGCATTAGTTTTGTGCGCAAATGTTATCAGTGCCAGATACACGGAGATTTGATTCATTCTCCGCCATCGGAATTACACACAATGTCAGCGCCATGGCCCTTCGTCGCTTGGGGCATGGATATCATTGGACCAATTGAGTCAGCAACATCCAACGGGCATAGGTTCATTTTGGTAGCCATTGATTATTTCACCAAAAGGGTTGAGGCCAAAACTTTCAAGTCTGTGACCAAGAAAGCAATGGTCGATTTTGTTCACTCAAATATCATCTGTCGATTTGGAATCCCGAAGGTGATCATCACAGATAACGGTGCTAATCTTAACAACAATTTGATGAAAGAAGTATGTCAACAGTTTAAGATTACACACCGCAATTCCACCCCATATCGTCCCAAGGCGAATGGAGCAGTCGAGGCAGCCAACAAAAACATAAAGAAGATAATTCGGAAAATGGTAGAAGGTTCTAGGCAATGGCATGAAAAATTACCATTTGCGTTGCTGGGTTATCGCACCACAGTCCGTACTTCAGTAGGTGCAACTCCTTATTTGTTGGTATATGGAACTGAAGCAGTAATACCTGCGGAAGTTGAAATCTCGTCCCTTCGGATTGTCGCTGAGGCTGAGATTGATGATGATGAGTGGGTCAAAACCCGATTGGAGCAGCTGATCTTGATTGATGAGAAAAGATTGGCATATGTGTGTCATGGCCAGTTATATCAAAAGAGAATGGCGAGAGCATATAACAAAAATGTACGTCACCGGAAGTTTGAAGTGGACCAGTAAGTGCTGAAACGCATCCTTCCACATCAGGCTGAAGCAAAGGGCAAGTTCGCCCCGAATTGGCAAGGGCCATTCATTGTAACCAGAGTATTGTCCAATGGTGCTTTATGTTTAACGGATATTGAAGGAAAATGCATAGACATGGCTATCAATTCTGATGCAGTAAAAAGATATTATGTATGATTTTCTGGTATAATTGTTGATTGTTTGTATTTGGCATTATTTCGAAGATTGAAATAACGAAGGCAATTTGTTCTACTATCTAAACACTTTACCCTTTGTTCCCCTTTTTGAGCCTTATTTATTTCTTTCATACCCTTCTTTTTGGAATCAATAACGAAAAAGAGAGAAAAAGAAAGAAAAGAAAAATAGAAAAGAAAATAAGTGAAAAAATATAACAACAAGGAAATTTGTGTGAACTACGTCGGACCTGATCCCTGTTAAGGGTATGTTGGCAGCTTGACGGCTCGGTCATAGTAGAATAGAATATCCAAAGATCCCCAAGCAAGAAACTGGGGTAGAGGTTGTATCTGTAATGAGAAATGTGATTCCAAAAGTTGTAATCTTAAACCCATGTCAAATTATTTTGAGCCTTTGATACCCTTTCTTTCTAATACCATCCAAAAGCCCCATTACGGTCCAAAGAAAGACCTTCTGATCAGTTTTTCGAGAGATGACAAGTCGAGCAAACAGAAGTGATTCATATCAGGGTAATACCCCGATCCAAGCAGGGAAATTAATGAAAATGAGAGAGTCATATGGGTGAAAACCTTCACTGGCACCATAAGGCGACGGAAGTTGAGAGAAATAAAATGAGAGAGTCTTGTCGGTGAAAACCTTCACAAGCACCATAAGGCGACGAAAGTTGAAAGAAATAAAATGAGAGAGTCTTATCGGTGAAAACCTCCACAGGCACCATAAGGCGACGGGAGTTGAGATAAACGAGAGAGTCTTGTAAGCACGTGATTTTTGCCCTATATGAGAATTACTCCCAAAAATTCCAAAAAATAAAACAATTTTTTTGATTGTTTGCAATTGTTGTGAATTTTGTGTTATTTTTCTTGTATTGTTTGCATTTGTCTGTGCATGTTTATTTGCTAAATTAATAAATAAAAAATACAAAAATATGTCGCATTTGCATTTAGGATTTAGGTTTGCAATTACGAGTAATTAAGTTTGTTTTACAAGAATAAAAATTACAAAAATACGCATCTTTTGCATTTTTAGCATTTAATGTCCAAATTGTGTGATTTTATTTTATTGATGTTTAATTTTGGGTGATAATTATTATTAGAAGTTAATTAGTATTTTAAGATAATTTTGGTTTTTATAATTTAATTTCATACATTTTAGTTTTATCAATAAGTGAAAGAAAAGAGAACAAAAAATAGACGAAAACCGGATTGGGATTCTTCGTCAATTTTAAACCACAGGCCCAAAGATACCCAACCTTCCCCTACGACCCGGTCCATTTCAAACCGGGTCGACCCAATCCATAACCCCAAAAACCCAACACCCCTATCTCCCTATCTTTCATTTCATAAAAAAACAAAACCCTAAAATAAGACCTAAAGCTACCCCCCCCCCCGCTTATTCTTCCTCTCTTTCTCCTCCTACCCCAAGCCCCTCCCATGGCTGCCCCGTCTTCATCTCCTTTATTCCAGCCATCAACGACGAACAGCTCCGTCGACCACTTGAAGCAGCCCGTCAACAAACATCGTCGCTCCGTCTCAAGCAGACATCGTTGCCGCTGTTTCTGCTCACCTCACGTCCCATGGCTGCCCAAACCACCACCATCTACGCCGAGCAACGCAACCACACACAGTCGCCATGGCTGCTGCGTCTTCTTCGTCGTCTCCCTCAGCTCACGTCCAAACGGACCACCATAACACCATCGCTGCTGCTGCGTTTGTTGCTCCTTCTTCTTCTTCGTCGTCGTCACGTCACCGAAAAACCTCCGTCGATACCCAGCTCCACCAAGCCAACCCATCACCTTGTTGTTTCTTCATCGTCTTCGACCAAACGACCCTACTGTTCACTACTGCTGCCCGTCATCCATGGTTGCTGCTGCCCGTCGCTGCTGCTGCTCCGCCACTGCTGCGTTTGCTGCTCCTTCTTCTTCGTTGGTCGTCTTCGTCATCGAGTTATTTTGGTGCGATAATTGTTTCCGGGCAGATTTGTTTCCGTTCGAGTTCGTCGTTGTTCCAATCCGGTTAGTTTGTTTAAGTTTCATTTATGTCCGTATTTTGTTTGATATTTTCGGATCTGAAATCAATATATGCTTGATATTAATATCGTGTTTATCATTTTTTTATTTTTTTCTTCTTCAGTTTGTTTCATTTTTTTTTCTTGTTTATGAAGAAATTGTTAGTTTAATTATAATGTTGTTAGATTTAAATTGAAGTTCAATTAATTATTTCTTCAACTTGTTTTATGTTCTTGTTTAGTTTTATAGAAGAGTGTTAGTTTAATCGCTGGGATCCGTCATCTTTGTTGTTTAATATAGATTTAATTTGTGTTCATTTTTTGTTTGAAGTTTGTTAGTTGTTCGTCAAGTGATTTAATGTCGAGTGTTCATTTTAGTTTGAATCATTTCATCCTTGTTATAATGTTTTTAGATTTGAATCTGAAAGTAGGTTTGTTGCTAAAAGATATTGTTCAGTCAAAATAATCCCAGTTGTTTCTTTGTTGTTCATCATTTAGTTTGAATTTGTTGTTCGATTTTGTTTAGGAATTGGTTATAGCTGTTGTATTTTGGTTAGAATTGATTAGGCGAATTAGTTATAGCTGATGGCGGTAGATTGGTAAATTGCAATATTTTCAGGGGTAAAATGGTAATTTCAGTAAGGTCGGAGGGGTATTTTTGGAATTGAAAATCTGAACAATTATTTATTTTGAGTGCTCTGTCCATTAAGATTAAATAATATTTTAATAATATTAAAATAGTACATGGTGGGGGACAAGACATGAGGTAGTGGGGGTTTGATATAATTGTTTAATATAGTGGGGGAAAAAACATAAGTTAGTGGGGAATAATGTAGTTGTTTAATATAGTGGGGAACAAAGCATGCAAGTGTGGGGGTGGAAGAATATTTTCGGCTTAGTGGTTCAAGACAAGGGTCTTGCTATAAATAAGAGTCATTTTGACACAAAAGAAGGGGAGAATTAGCTGGATATTGAAGAGATAGGGAATTCCGAAAATATTAAAACTTCCAAAAAATAAAATAAAAACATTCTGGAAATTTAAAGAAAGAGTAGTATACACCTGATATACAATCTAAATGTTCTGATATACGGATTCAGAAATTAAGGGTTAAACATTAACTAGTCTTTCAATATGAAAAGATTCCCTTTACTTCTGCCCGTTGATTGTTGTTGGTGTCTTTGGATTTTCGTTTGATTTGTTCCTTGAGTTTGTTTGGTTGTTTGCCACTACTTCACTGGTTTGCTGGATTTTTATTTTGATTTTAAAATCTGTCACTGGTTTCTCATTGCTGGTTGTTACTGGTTGCTGGGTGTTGCTGTTGTTGTATGCTACTGCATTTCTGCTGATCTTCCTTTTCTTCTGCTTCCAATATCAGGTACACAACTGACACGCTGGTTAATGTAAACTGAAACATGAAGCATGAATACGAAATGAAGAGTTGAGGTTCTGAATTTATCTTAATTATATTCTGAATTTTATTTGTATATATAAATTATTTAGCTTACTCTAATCAGAACCATGTAGTTTTTTAATATATATAGTGGAATATCTGACGATAGCTTAGCGGACGAACTATCTATGTATTGCCTAAAAAATAAATAAATGGTGTAGTAACTCTGTCTAGTTAATTCGTTATTGTTGGATGATTATCATGTCTCAAAAAGCATGTTAGCTGATTTAGACTATTCTTAAACATTCAACAGTTAGTTCATTAAACGAATAGACCGTTTCGGAATTTGTAGGAATATTGTTTAGTTAAATACTATTGGTTAATTTCAGCATGTAAATGGTCTAGGATTAAAATTAGATTGCCAATTTTTTTTTATTTGACAAACTGTGAACATGCCTAGTATAATGTAACTAGGTAGTAACATGTAAATGAGATGGCCCAGGTCCAGTTTTGTGCCACACACATTGGGCCTGGGCCCGCATTGGCAACAAACTGCCCTGCTTGCATCATTTTCAGATTTTACAAATCATATTCGGAACCCAACTATAACAATTCGTAAGCATGTAAATAAATTAGGACCTTTTCTCTTTCATTTTGTAGAGACAAATTTAATAGAAAAAATGTAGGCACTTTAGGATTATCCTGTTAAAATAAATGAGATGAGCCTCACCCAATAAAACGTATAAGTTGTGGGGCCCTCAATAAAAGGTTAATAATTGTATAGACTTCGGGATCGGTCGTTTAGCAAATTTCACGACCTTACCCCAAAAATAATGATACGCTAGTCACTTTAGACGCGCCTTTAACAATTTATTTTCTTAAACTTGGGTGCACATTTATGTGAACCAAATCAAAATCTCAACAGAGTCGAAATATGTCGATAACTACGGGTACATTGATGTGACGTGGTTCGAGATATATTTTCACGATGTTGCCATTCTCGATAAAAATAATAATAATGATAAAAGCGATTAAAAGTCAAAATTCGCACATATGTTCAACATGTATTATATCAGATAATCAAGCCGAATATAACAGTTGAGCGACCGTGTTAGAACCACGGAACTCGGGAATGCCTAACACCTTCTCCCGAGTTAACAGAATTCCTTATCCGGATTTCTGGTGCGCAGACTGTTAAACAGAGTCAATATTTTCCTCGATTCGGGATTCAACCGGTGACTTGGAACACCATAAATCTCCCAAGTGGCGACTCTGAAATAAATAAATTAATTCCGTTTCGATTGTCCTTTAATTGGAAAAAACTCCCTTCCGCGCCCCTTGTAGGCGGCGCGGGCGAAAAAGGAGGTGTGACAGCTCTGGCGACTCCGCTGGGGAAGCTTTACCCAGAACCACTGGTTCAGGGTTAGAAATTCGAGTTTGATAAATTGTTGTATTTTGACTTTATTATCTGATATTCTCATATGATCTGTGCTTAATATGCAAAATGATGCTTTTACCGCTTTGATATTTTGTGAACTGTATATAAACTGTGCCGAAACCCATCTCCTCTCTAAGTCTTCTAAATCATGAAGAAGGGTGCACTTCGTGTGACTTCTTTTTTGTTTAGAGTCAATCCCATTTTTAGAACGAGGTTCGGATAAGTTGCAAAGCCGGGTTGAGATTCTGTATCCCCGGTACGCTGCCCCCCCTCGGCTCGAGTTGTCCGCTTGGGTAAGCCAGGTCTAAAACAAACACCCAGGTTCTGAACCTAGAATAACTCAACTTCATGTCGGATACCTAGTAGGAACACTTATCTGCATCATGTGCATTTTTTGACTTAGGGGACTCAACACAGGGGTTGGGTCCATCTAGGAATAGCAACCTGAAACAGAAAAGACCATCCTAATGCATCCTACTTACGCTCTGTGCATTTATTTGTTTCGAACCCGCATGTTGACCGGCTTCTGAGTCTAAGGGAATGTTAGAAAATTTTTTAGAAAAAAAAACAATGTCCAAGTACTGTCGGAACTCTGCTGAAATTTTGAATATTTTATTTTTAAAAGTTGTTTGTTTACCCAAAAAACAGAAAGTGTGTAGGAAAGAGTCCTTTATTTTAAGTTTGCTTTGTTTTTTTTTTGTTTTTTTTTTAAAAAAGAAATATGTTTGTTTTCAAAAATTAGTTAGTTTATTTGCCCGAACTACGTCGGTTTGATTCTCACCGGATGTGAGATACGTAGGCAACCCTTATCGGGTCCAACTTCCCCTTTTTGCAAAAGATAACCCGAAAATGTCGAAAATGTTATTATAAGTCGGGTGACGCCGTTATTGTTAAAAATAGCGAGGTTTTCCCGAAAGGGACGCCGAAAGGTCGACTTTTGCATAAACGGCCACTTTGGGTCATCTTTTGAATTTTTGACCAGTTAGCCCATACAACCTTATAACCCTCGTCCTCGAGGCTCTGTAGGGCCGTATTTTCTAATGACGGGATGATATTTTGGAAAAAACGGGAAAAGAGTCTTAAAAATAATCGGGTGACACTGTTTTGTTAAGAGTAGCCAAATGTTCTCGAAAGGGGCGCCGGAAGGCTAAAAAGCAGTCATTTTTGTTTTTTTTGAATTTTTCTGACCAGTCAACCCTCACAGCCTTAAAATCTTTGTTCATGAAGCGTTGAAGGTCGTGTTCTGAAAACCAGTCTTTCTTTTCTTTAAAATTGAAAAAAATGGAAAAAAAGTTTTGTTTTATATTTGAGTCAAATATAGGTTTTCCCTTTTGTCTAAATCACCTTAATAAATGTGTAGGATGAGGACGACCGAAAATAAACCCTTCACGGCCCTTAGAGAGATCCTTCTGCAGTTCCACATGTGGTAGAATGATTTAGAAGCCGATAGTAGAAAGGCAGTGATAAAAATTTTGGGTGGCCTCGTCGGTTTATTGGATGTTGAGCCGAAGGTGGATGTTATTGAGGCGCTGGTACCTTTTTGGGATCCTGCACACAACATATTCCGGTTTTCTGATTTTGAATTTACACCCACCTTGGAGGAAATGGCGGGTTATGCGGGTCTCAGCCCAAATTTCAGAACTCTTTATCCTTTGGCACCAAGGCCGGTAACGCCACACAAATTCTTGGACTTGTTAAGTATCAGCCGGAATGCCCAGGAAGAGAAGTTAGCAGCCGGGTATTGCGCATTTCAGTTTTTGTATCGGTGCTATGGTAACCCTCGAGGCTTTGAAGAGCCCAAACTTGGTTTGACTCACGCTGGAAACAAAGACAAATGGGAGGCCAGGGGGGTTCTAGCTTTTATGGTAGCTTTTATGGGAGTTGTGGTTTGCCCTCGGGAAGAAGGTCACATAGAGATCGGCCTTGCTGGAATGTTGGATGTTGCGACCAAACGAGTCAACGGCACAGTGGTTCCTTTAATCGTAGCTGAAATCTATCGAGCTTTAACTATATGCCAAGAGGGAGGAAAGTTCTTTCAAGGTTGCAACCTGTTGCTGCAATTGTGGATGCAGGAACACCTTTGCCATCGAGTTGGGTACATAAATTACGGACTGACGGGATTGAGCTGTATTGAAGAATTTGGGACTCGGATAACAGGCATTGAGTTCCCCGAAGGAACAGAGGCTTGGCTATCGCTTTTAAGATCATTAACTGCTGACAAAATCGAGTGGACCCTAGGGTGGATTCCTGATACAGAAGCTATATATACTTTAGCTGAAGTTCCATACATCCTCTTAATGGGAGTTCGAAGCATCCAACCTTATGCCCCTTACAGGGTCTTGCGTCAACTGGGAAGGTTTCAAACTGTGCACAATGATGAAAATCTAAGCAAGCAAGTGATTGAACTAGGCCCAAAAGATGTCTTTCTTGAAGGAAAAATCCGTGAAATCTGGAATCGATGTAGGTTCCTCGAGCCCAAAACCATAGTGCGAGATCGGGCTAAGGGCGAGGTAGACCCTAAGTACAATGCTTGGTTTGGAAAAAGGTTCTTGATTCCGCAGAGGCCCGCCAAAAGGCTCCACGTCCAAGATTTCACTAAATCATCTCAAGCACAATGGGATTGGCTGGCAAGAGAAGAAGGTTATCGAGCGAAAATTGGTAAGTTGAAGCAATAGGTTGAAAGTCTGAAATTCGAGAACGGCGCGCAAATTGATGCGGATCAGGGTGAAAAAAATAGATTGACCCGGGAAAACGAAACACTTAGGGCCCAAAATCTGGAAATCTATAATGGCCGCTGATAAACGACCGAGGCGTCGATCAGATGGGCAATTGATAAAAGGGCTAAAAATGAAGTCAGGGGATATCGGGATAGGTTAGAAAGGTCTGAAAATGTCAGGGCATAACTCAAAGCACAGTGGGCTACGAGAGCAGATAAACGTCGCCGATACTTGAATCAATTGAAACGGTACCACGAGAAAATTGTTGCCAATATGGAGAGAAAGGTGGCTACACTTGAGGGTAAAGCAGTTAAGCAGGCTGAGGATTTCAGAATGGAAAGCGGACACTGTTACGACCTGTTGGCCCAAATGGAAGTAGAAGTGCAGCAACTGCAGAATCAACATATGTAGGATTCTCGGGCGTTAAAGACATGCAGTAATCAGATAAAACGCCTGCTTATAGAAAAGAAGCGAGCAAGGGACAGGATTAGAGCCATTGCTCGCGCCATTTTCAGAAGATGTAGAGCTTGTGAGGACATGACCCCTACTACTTTTGTCTCAGCAATGCTAATCTATGTGAAGCGGACCATGAATGAATTAGAGCAACTCAAAAAGGATTTGGAACCGAGGCCCGCGGCGAGGCCGAGCGATGCCCCGCGGGCACCCATATTTGAAGCTTTAGAGTATGCGTAGCTCGTGTCTGTATTTCTCTATTTTTTTTATTTTTTTTATTTTTTTAGCCTGTGGTTTGTCTGTCCGTTGTCTTTTCGCGCCAAAGTATTTATATAGTATTGGAACTTGTATTTGACCTTAGTTTGCATTTGTTATTTTCTTTCTGTAAAAAGGGTTTTAGTTTGTAATAGTTTGTTTTAAGTAATGAAAAATTGAAAATTTTTCTTGCACGAACTACGCCTGGTCTGATTCGTGCGGGGTCATGATACATAGGCAATCTCTATAGGATTCGACCGTAATTAAAAAAAAGAGAGAGGTCTCCGAAACACTCGAAAGAGGCACAAATAAAATAAGCCGGGATGATGCATGCGGTCAGAGCAAAAGCATATTAGAAATGGTTAATTGCCTAAGAACATTGCATCCCCCAACGTGCAATTACAATATCTGTTAAGACTCTAACACTGACAAGTTTGTTGTTTTTCCAATCTATATCAGTTAGTTTGTTAAAGCGTACTGGCACCGTACCATTATCAAACAAGATCAAAAGGGCCCATACCAGAAAGCATGATTGGCTCAGACAACAGTGTTGAGTCGGAAAAGACGACAAATCAGATGTTGAAGGAGGCCATGGACAAAATGGAAAAGATGAGGCTGGAAATGAATGAAATGCAGATAGCCTTAGCTAGAGCCCAAAAGGGGCATGAACTACCCGTTACTCCTACTCTCCAACCAGGACACATGCCGGAATACCCCTCCACCGGCCCTTCAACGAGTTTCCCAAGACATCACTACTATCAGGGAAGAGAGGCCTATGATCCCCAAGCTCCACCACCTAATCAGAATCCTCCTCCACCAAATGTTCCCGTCTTTGTGGCGCCTTCCCCAGCCCCATTGCACAGATCGTCTAGTGAGCCATTGTTTTAGGCTCACGATACACAATATTACCCCCTGAACTCACATTCAAAGCACCCGAGCCACATACCTATAATCCCCACTTTGAGGTCCCGGCGGAGATTGAAAAGCCGGCTAAGAGCCCAGAGCAGGATGAGGTGATGCGGAAATTTAAAAGCCTGGACCAGTCCTTCAGGAACATGGACGGGTTAGGCAACCAGGTCAGCGTGGCTTACAAGGATCTATGCCCTTTCCCTGACGTCCAATTACCAGCATGGTTCAAGATGCCCAAGTTCAATTTATACGAAGGGCATGGAGATCCTATGGCACATCTACGGGGCTTTTGTAGCAAGATGAGGGGAGCGGGGGCAAAGATGAGCTACTGATATCTTACTTTGGCCAGAGTTTGAGCGGGTCGGCACTGGAATGGTATACAAGACAAGATCCAAGCAGGTGGTACACTTGGGACGATCTAGCACAGGCTTTCGCTGGTCACTTCCAGTACAACCTTGAGATAGTCCCTGACCGTCTCACATTGCTAAAGTTTGAGAAGAAGCCCGGGGAGAGCTTCCGGGAATTTGTATTCCGTTGGAGAGAATAAGCGGCAAGAGTCGATCCGCCAATGAAGGAAGGTGAAATGGTGGACTACTTCTTACAAACGTTGGAACCAACTTACTTTGGTCACCTGGTGACGTCAGTTGGTAAATCTTTCAATGAAGTAGTAAAAATGGGCGGCATGGTTGAAGAGGGACTTAAGTCCAATAAGATCCTGAGTTACTCGGAAATCAAGGCAAC
Source organism: Nicotiana sylvestris (assembly GCF_000393655.2). Taxonomy (NCBI): domain Eukaryota; kingdom Viridiplantae; phylum Streptophyta; class Magnoliopsida; order Solanales; family Solanaceae; genus Nicotiana; species Nicotiana sylvestris. Next base: position 190,220,164 of record NC_091059.1, read on the forward strand.
GACTCAGGCCATTCAGATCGGCACGGGAGGTGCGCTTGGAAAGAAAAAGATAGAAGAGGTCGCGACAATAGAGGCAAGTAACTGGTCCAGATCGAGAGGTCCTTCCCCTCGCTACCAACCCAGACCCCATCACCCAAACTATCCTCACACTCCAAATTACCCTCCACAACCCTACTACCCGCCACAAGAACCACAGTTCTCTGTACACCAAGCCCAGATATACACTCAACCTCCGGCTCGCCCGCAATGGCACGCGCCGGCTCCACAAAATACATACCCACCTCCACAAAATACATACCCACCTCCACAAAATACCTATCCGCCACCAAGAGCCTACAGAAACCCTCCAGGGGCAGGTTTCCGGGGGAATCAGGCTTTTAAAAATGAAAGAATACAGAGAACATTCACTGAGTTGGGAGAAACCTATACTGCTGTGTTCCATAAATTGAGGCAGTTAGGCTTGTTGAGTCCTGTTGAGCCCAGATTGCCAAATCCCTTTCCCGAAAATATGGACCACTCGGTAAGTTGTGAGTATTGTTCGGGGGCTCCCGGACATGATACCGAGAAATGTTGGAAGTTGAAACATGTAGTGCAAAATCTTATTGACACCAACAAGATTGAGGTTCAGACACCAGAGGCACCCAACATCAATCAGAACCCGTTGTCGGCACACCATGAAACCCACAGGATCGAGCTAGTGCACGAAGGAGGGGAGCTAAAGAAACCCTCACAAACAGTGATGATGATCCATGCCGGTTCAAAGAAAAGTCGACCAGTGGAAAAGCGGTGGCATAGTTGGAAAAGGTAGATGACAAGCCAGTTATGGTATTGGGAAAAGGATCCATTGGGGCAGATGTACAGTTTGTGGGGCTGAAAGCAAAGATCAACAATTGAATGGCTACTCCTCTTCCTATCCGAAGGGAGTCTTGGTAGTGGGCTCTGATTTTCTTTCTTGTTGTCTGGATTATTCCATGGTTGTAATCCAGATTTCTTTTGTGCTCGCCAAAGTGTGAAACCTTGCTATCCCGTATTTTAATAAAGTGAAAGTTTTTTTCTTCATTCCTTATTTTGTCTTAATTTTTCTTCTTCTTTTTATCTTCTGAACAGTTCTCTTTACATTGGTTCCAATGACATGGCATGCACGACGGATCTTCAACCTAGTCTAAAAAAATCAATCTGATTTCGAGCTTATAGTACAAGATTGTGATAATGAGTCGGAATACGATGAGGATGAAGCCTTCGAAGAAATTAACAGAGAGTTGAGCCAATTTGAAAAAAAAAATCAACTCAAATGAGACGGAAGTCGTCAATCTAGGGGATGCGGATGATATCAGGGAAGCTAAGATAAGTGTCCACATTGAACCAAACATTAGGGAAGAGCTAATCAAAGCACTTATTGAATTCAAAAACATTTTTGCATAGTCATACGACGACATGCCGGGTTTAAGCACCAATCTAGTGGTTCACAAATTGCCCACTGACACGACATTTTCTCCCATCGAGCAAAATTGAGGAAGTTCAAAACCGACAGGAGAGTGAAGATTAAGGAAGAGGTAACCAAATAGCTGAATGCTAAGGTTATTCGGGTCGCTCCATATCCTGATTGGTTGGCTAATGTGGTGCCAGGGCCAAAAAAGATGGAAAAATCAAGGTGTGTGTTGATTATCGCAATCTGAACAAAGCAAGCCTAATGACGCTATATGTTTAACAGATATCGAAGGGAAATGCATCGACATAGCTATCAATTCTGATGCAGTCAAGAGATATTATGTGTAATTTCTTTTGTTGTTTATTTATTTGTTTGTACTTGGTGCTTATCGGATAATAAAATGACGGAGGCAATTCTCTCTTCTATCCAAACACTTTTAACCTTTGTTTTACCCCTTTGAGCCTTACTTATCCTTTTATACCCCTCTCTTGGAATCATTAATGAAAAAGAAAAAAAACGAAAAAGAGAAAATAAGGAGAATAATAACAAAAAAAAAGGGAAGGTCGCAAGAAAAACAAAGGAATCAAGTGAACTACATTCGACCTGATTCCTCAAAGAGGATACGTAGGTGCCTCACGGCTCGGTCATAATGTAACAAAAATCAAAAATTCCCCAAGCAAGAAAACTGGGGTAGGAGTTATGTTTTTAAATTTTGAAAAAAAAGGGGGTTTGATTCCAAGAGTTGTAATGTTTTACCCATCAAAGTTATTTTGAATTTTTATATCCTTTTCTTTTAAGCCCCACATAAAACCCGTATTGATGTCCCAAAAAAACCTCCCGATCAGTATCCGAGAGGTGCCAAGACAGGCAAGTGAAAGCCGAGAATAACACGCTGGTCCCCAACTGAATGAGGATCATGAGCTGAAAGAATTGATAGCCATAAGAATTCCCAGCAGAGAGAATCTTACCGGCAACACTCCAATCCCCAGCTGAGAAAATAAGATGAGAGAGTCTTATCGGTGAAAACATTCACAGGCACCATAAGGCGACGTAAGCTGAGAGAAGCAAAATGAGAGAGTCGTATCGGTGAAAACCTTCACAGGCGCCATAATACGACGTAAGCTGAGAGAAGCAAAATGAGAGAGTCTTATCGATGAAAACCTTCACAGGCACCATAAGGCGACGGGAAATGAGAAAGTCTTATTAGTGAAAACCCCACGAAGGGCACTATGAGGCGACAAGATAGATTGGCGGAAAGGATCCACATTTTGCGAAGAGGTGGGCACCTATTTATCCCCAACAAGTGAAGACATCATAAAGATTGATCGACACAAATAGACTGAGTTGATTAATCCGGAATGCATGACATGATCATTGGAATCGATTATACCACCCAGATAAGTTCATTTCTCTTCCTTTCCCCAGCATTTGTTCAGAAAGATTTTCTCTTTTTCTATCTTTTCATTTCTTTGTTTAAAAGACTTTTTTCCAGAAATTTATTTTTTGAGAAAGGTCTTTCAGAGCTTACTACCAGTTGCCAAAATGGTACAACGCAAAATGTGAAGAGGACAGGCCAGAGACAAGGCAATAAGACAAAAGACCTTGGTTACAAGGCCGAATAATATTGGTCTAAAATGGCAAGGAAAGTACGGGGAAGAACCGGAAAAAAAAGCATGTTGAGGAAATTGTGGGCCAAGTTCCAAGAGGATCCCCAGCAGAACTCCGACCGATTATCGACCAAGTTCCGAGGTGGTCGGACAACACAGAGTGGGAAAGGAAGAAAGGAAAATCCATCTTCAGCAAAATAACCCCCAGCAAGTTTTGAGACACAGAACGGAGAAGGGATAAATGGAAAAACCATCCCCAGTAGAATGTTATCCCCAGCAAATAACATCATCCCCAACAGGTTTTGGGAACACCAAACAGGAATAAGGGGAAGGGAACAATCATCCCCCATCAGGAGTGACATGACCACTCGCCATATTTTAAAAACTAACTAAATTTTCTTTGATTTGAATAGGAAAAAAAAGTGTTGATGATGGCCAAAAGACACGCCATAAGAAAGATCGCCAGAACTGGGGCAGAAAATTTTCTGCCAGAGTTGAAAATTTTCTCGGAGAATCGAGGAAACAAATTCAAGTTATTATCTTACCAATTAGGCGCCCACCTGTATAACAAGGGAATACATTTCATGTCTTTACCAATTAGGCGCTCACCTGTATAACAAGGGAATACATTTCATATCTTTACCAATTAGGCGCCCACCTGTATAACAAGGGAATACATTTCATGTCTTTACCAATTAGGCGCCCACCTGTATAACAAGGGAATACATTTCATGTCTTTACCAATTAGGTGCCCACATGTATAACAAGGGAATACATTTCATGTCTTTACCAATTAGGCGCCCACCTGTATAACAAGGGAATACATTTCATGTCTTTACCAATTAGGCGCCCACCTGTATAACAAGGGAATACTTTTCAGGTCTTTACCATTAGGTGCCCACCTGTATAACAAGGGAATACATTTCATGTCTTTACCAATTAGGCGCCCACCTGTATAACAAGGGAATACTTTTCATGTCTTTACCATTAGGTGCCCACCTGTATAACAAGGGAATACATTTCATGTCTTTTCCATTAGGCGCCCACCTGTATAACAAGGGAATACTTTTCATGTCTTTACCAATTAGGCGCCCATCTGTATAACAAGGGAATACTTTTCATGTCTTTACCATTAGGCGCCCACCTGTATAACAAGGGAGTACTTTTCATGTCTTTACCATTAGGTGCCCACCTGTATAACAAGGGAATACTTTTCATGTCTTTACCATTAGGCGCCCACATGTATAACAAGGGAATACTTTTCATGTCTTTACCATTAGGCGCCCACCTGTATAACAAGGGAATACATTTCATTCTTTACCAATTAGGCGCCCACCTGTATAACAAGGGAATACATTTCATGTCTTTACCAATTAGGCGCCCACATGTATAACAAGGGAATACATTTCATGTATTTACCAATTAGGCGCCCACTTGTATAACAAGGGAATACTTTTCATGTCTTTACCATTAGGCGCCCACCTGTATAACAAGGGAATACATTTCATTCTATACCAATTAGGCGCCCACCTGTATAACAAGGGAATACATTTCATGTCTTTACCAATTAGGCGCCCACATGTATAACAAGGGAATACATTTCATGTATTTACCAATTAGGCGCCCACTTGTATAACAAGGGAATACATTTCATGTCTTTAGCAATTAGGCGCCCACCTGTATAACAAGGGAATACATTTCATGTCTTTACCAATTAGGCACACACCTGTATAACAAGGGAATACTTTTCATGTCTTAGCATTAGGCGCCCACCTGTATAACGAGGGAATATTTTTCAGTCTTAGCATTAGGCGCCCACCTGTATAACGAGGGAATATTTTTCAGTCTTTACATTACAGGTCTTGAAATCCGTAACTCACCGAAAGACAGAAGGTTACAACAAAAGATCCACAGCATAATGCAGGAAGCCACATCCTCAAGCGGACAGAACAAAATGAGGCAAACTGGTGTTCAGGAACGCAAGAGGCCGGTGTCATCCCCGTCAGTTCTCGGAAGAAAGAAGCACCGGAATAGACGCAAGCCGACAAGAAAGCAAGGCATCAAGAACAAATGGAAGATAGATGGGATCTTGTAATCCGTAGTCTAGCCTAGCTTCTTGATTTTTCTTTTAAGCACGGTGTAATAAGGAGATCGGTAAGTAGTAGTAACAGCATGCAGTAACAGTAACAACAAAATTGCAGTCCCATGGTAGTCCCAGCTACCAAAACTTCCCGAACTACATTAACCTGATTCCCTTTTAGCCAGGGATATGTAAGAAACCTTTGAAGCAAAGGTTCGGTTAAATCTTTTTCAAAAAATGCTTCACACGGAGTACACAGATGGGCAAAAATCGCTCACTTTATCTTTGCACGAAAACTCTTCGTGTCTTCTGACAAAGAGGGGCAGCTGTAAGCACGTGATTTTTGCCCTATATGAGAATTACTCCCAAAAATTCCAAAAAATAAAACAATTTTTTTGATTGTTTGCAATGGTTGTGAATTTTGTGTTATTTTTCTTGTATTGTTTGCATTTGTCTGTGCATGTTTATTCGCTAAATTAATAAATAAAAAATACAAAAATATGTCGCATTTGCATTTAGGATTTAGGTTTGCAATTACGAGTAATTAAGTTTGTTTTACAAGAATAAAAAATTACAAAAATACGCATCTTTTGCATTTTTAGCATTTAATGTCCAAATTGTGTGATTTTATTTTATTGATGTTTAATTTTGGGTGATAATTGTTATTAGAAGTTAATTAGTATTTTAAGATAATTTTGGTTTTTATAATTTAATTTCATACATTTTAGTTTTATCAATAAGTGAAAGAAAAGAGAACAAAAAATAGACGAAAATCGGATTGGGCCTCTTCTTCAATTTTAAACCACATGCCCAAAGATACCCAACCTTCCCCTATGACCCGGTCCATTTCAAACCGGGTCGACCCAGTCCATAACCCCAAAAACCCAACACCCCTATCTCCCTATTTTTCATTTCACAAAAAAACAAAACCCTAAAACAAGACCTAAAGCTACCCGCCCCCCGCCCCCCCTCTTCTTCTTCCTCTCTTTCTCCTCCTACCCCAAGCCCCTCCCATGTCTGCCCCGTCTTCATCTCCTTCGTTCCAGCCATCAACGACGAACAGCTCCGTCGACCATTTGAAGCAGCCCGTCAACAAACATCGTCGCTCCGTCTCAAGCAACCATCGCTGTCGCTGCTTCTGCTCACCTCACGTCCCACGACTGCCCAAACCACCACCATCTACGCCAAGCAACGCAGCCACACACAGTCACCATGGCTGCTGCGTCTGCTACTGCGTCTTCTTCGTCGTCTCCCTCAGCTCACGTCCAAACGGACCACCATAACACCATCATTGTTGCTGCGTTTGTTGCTCCTTCTTCTTCTTTGTCATCGTCACGTCGCCGGAAAACCTTCGTCGAGACCTAGCTCCACCAAGCCAGCCCGTCACCTTGCTGTTGCTTCATCGTCTTCGACCAAACGACCCTACTGTTCACTGCTGCTGCCCGTCATCCATGGCTGCTGCTGCCCGTCGCTGCTGCTGCTTCGCCACTGCTGCGTTTGTTGCTCCTTCTTCTTCGTTGGTCGTCTTCGCCGTCGAGTTATTTTGATGCGATAATTGTTTTCGGGCAGATTTGTTTCAGTTCGAGTTCGTCGTTGTTCCAATCCGGTTAGTTGGTTTAAGTTTCATTTCTGTCCGTATTTTGTTTGATATTTTCGGATCTGAAATCAATATATGCTTGATATTAATATCGTGTTTATCGTTTTTTTTAATTTCTTTTCTTCTTCAGTTTGTTTCATTTTTTTTCTTGTTTATGAAGAAATTGTTAGTTTAATTATAATGTTGTTAGATTTAAGTTGAAGTTCAATTAATTATTTCTTCAACTTGTTTTATGTTCTTGTTTAGTTTTATAGAAGAGTGTTAGTTTAATCGCTTGGATCCGTCATCTTTGTTGTTTAATATAGATTTAATTTGTGTTCATTTTTTGTTTGAAGTTTGTTAGTTGTTCGTCAAGTGATTTAATGTCGAGTGTTTATTTTAGTTTGAATCATTTCATCCTTGTTATAATGTTTTTAGATTTGAATCTGAAAGTAGGTTTGTTGCTAAAAGATATTGTTCAGTCAAAATAATCCCAGTTGTTTCTTTGTTGTTCATCATTTAATTTGAATTTGTTGTTCGATTTTGTTTAGGAATTGGTTATAGCTGTTGTATTTTGGTTAGAATTGATTAGGCGAATTGGTTATAGCTGATGGGGGTAGATTGGTAAATTGCAGTATTTTCAGGGGTAAAATGGTAATTTCAGTAAGGTCGGAAGGGTATTTTTGGAATTGAAAATCTGAACAATTATTTATTTTGAGTGCTCTGTCCATTAAGATTAAATAATATTTTAATAATATTAAAATAGTACATGGTGGAGGACAAGACATGAGGTAGTGGGGGTTTGATATAATTGTTTAATAAAGTGGGGGACAAGACATAAGTTAGTGGGGAATAATGTAGTTGTTTAATATAGTGGGGAACAAAGCATGCAAGTGTAGGGGTGGAAGAATATTTTCGGCTTAGTGGTTCAAGACAAGGGTCTTGCTATAAATAAGAGTCATTTTAACACAAAAGAAGGGGAGAATTAGCTGGATATTGAAGATAGAGGGAATTCCGAAAATATTAAGACTTCCAAAGAATAAAATAAAAACATTCTGGAAATTTAAAGAAAGAGTAGTATACACCGATATACAATCTAAATATTCTGATATACGAATTCAGAAATTAAGGGTTAAACATTAACTAGTCTTTCAATCTGAAAAGATTCCCTTTACTTCTGTCAGTTGATTGTTGTTGGTGTCTCTGGATTTTCGTTTGATTTGTTCCTTGAGTTTGGTTGGTTGTTTGCCACTACTTCACTGGTTTGCTGGATTTTTATCTTAATTTTAAAATCTGTCACTGGTTTCTCATTGCTGGTTGTTACTGGTTGCTGGGTGTTGCTGTTGTTGTATGCTACTGCATTTCTGCTGATCTTCCTTTTCTTCTGCTTCCAATATCAGGTACACAACTGACACGCTGGTTAATGTAAACTGAAACATGAAGCATGAATACGAAATGAAGAGTTGAAGTTCTGAATTTATCTTAATTATATTCTGAATTTTATTTGTATATATAAATTATTTAGCTTACTCTAATCAGAACCATGTAGCTGTTTAATATATATAGTGGAATATCTGACGATAGCTTAGCGGACGAACTATCTATGTATTGCCTAAAAAATAAATAAATGGTGTAGTAACTCTGTCTAGTTAATTCGTTATTGTTGGATGATTATCATGTCTCAAAAAGCATGTTAGCTGATTTAGACTATTCTTAAACATTCAACAGTTAGTTCATTAAACGAATAGACCGTTTCGGAATTTGTAGGAATATTGTTTAGTTAAATACTATTGGTTAATTTCAGCATGTAAATGGTCTAGGATTAAAATTAGATTGCCAAGGTTTTTTTTATTTGACAAATTGTGAACATGCCTAGTATAATATAACTAGGTAGTAACATGTGAATGAGATGGCCCAGGTCCAGTTTTGTGCCACACACATTAGGCCTAGGCCCGCATTGGCAACAGACTGCCCTACTTGCATCATTTTCAGATTTTACAAATCATATTCGGAACCCAACTATAACAATTCGTAAGCATGTAAATAAATTAGGACCTTTTCTCTTTCATTTTGTAGAGACAAATTTAATAGAGAAAATGTAGACACTTTAGGATTATCCTGTTAAAATAAATGAGATGAGCCTCACCCAATAAAACGTATAAGTTGCGGGGCCCTCAATAAAAGGTTAATAATTGTATAGACTTCGGGATCGGTCGTTTAGCAAATTTCACGACCTTACCCCAAAAATAATGATACGCTAGTCGCTTTAGGCGCGCCTATAACAATTTATTTTCTTAAACTCGGGTGCATATGTGACCCAAATCCAAATCTCAACAGAGTCGAAATATGTCGATAATCACGGGTACATTGATGTGACGTGGTTCGAGATATATTTTCACGATGTTGCCATTCTCGATAAAAATAATAATAATGATAAAAGCGGTTAAAACTCAAAATTCGCACATATGTTCAACATGTATTATATCAGATAATCAAGCCGAATATAACAGTTGAGCGACCGTGTTAGAACCACGGAACTCGGGAATGCCTAACACCTTCTACCGGGTTAACAGAATTCCTTATCCGGATTTCTGGTGCGCAGACTGTTAAACAGAGTCAATATTTTTCTCGATTCGGGATTCAACCGGTGACTTGGGACACCATAAATCTCCCAAGTGGCGACTTTGAAATAAAAAAATAAATCCCGCTTCGATTGTCTTTTAATTAAAAAAAACTCCCTTCCGCGCCCCTTGTAGGCAGCGCAGGCGAAAAAGGAGGTGTGACAAGTCTTATTAGTGAAAACCCCTCGAAGGGCACTATAAGGCGACGAGGAATTGAAAGTGGACAAACGAGGTAAGGTTGACAGAAATGATCCGTCGAGGCATCAAGCAGAACAAAGATGTTGATTCGGCAAAAGAGTTGGGTTGCGAGACCTTTTGAAATGCAAAGTAAGGCCATCAGAAAGATTGAGTGATATAATAGACTGAGTTGATTAATCCGAAATGCACGACATGATCATTGAGATCGGTTATACCATTCAGATAAGTCCTTTTCCTTTTCTTCTCTTCAAACAATTCTTTAGGAAGATTTTTCTTTTTATCTTTTAAAGTCATCATCTTTCATTTCTTTTGGTTAAAGATTTTTTATAGTAGTTTGTTTTTTAGAGGGATTTTTGGAGCTTACTACCAGTTTCCAATATGGTGCAAAGTAAAATATGTATAGGACAGGACAAAGATAATGTGACGGGACAAGAAAGACGTCATTATAAGGCTAAATGATGGATTGGTCTAAGATTTCAGGACAGTATGTAGCAAAGGTGGAAAACAGCGGTGGAGAAGTTGGTGAATACAGAATCATCAAGAAGGTCGGAAGTTATTAGCCAAGTTGCAAGATGGTCGAATAACGCAGAACATGGAAAAGAGCGAAAGGGAAAACCGTCCCCAGCAGGAACATCCCCTACGTTTTAAACTAACAAATTCTCTTTGATTTTAAGCAGGGACAAGAAATGTTATTGATGACAGAAAGACATGCCACAAGAAAGATTGTCAAACTGGGGCAGAAAATTTTCTTTCATTTTGAAAATTTTCTGGAAGTCAGGGACCCACTTGGGGAAGAAGGAAGATAACACAGGTTTGGAGAAAATTGGTATCCCCAGCAGAAGACAAAACAAGTTTTAAAGAAAGCAATTTCGGGAGGAAGATAACACAAGTCTTAAGAGAAGTAGTTCCAGAGGAAGGAAAACACCAGCATTAAGGGAAGTAGTCTTTGAAGTAGGAAAATAACATATTTTTTGAACACCGGCGTTATCCCCAGCAGTTCTCAGAGGAATGAAACACCAGTTTTGAGGGAAGCAGTTCTGAAAGAAGATAATTCAAGTTAGAAGGAAAATGGTTCAAGAGGCAGGAAGGAACAACGGCGATAGAACGCATTTTTAAGAAGTTGTCGAAGTCAGGAGCCCGCCTGGAGAATGGAGGTGTTATATTTTATAGTCGAAGTCAGGAGCCAGCCTGGAGGATGGAGGTGTTATATTTTTAAGTTATAGTCGAAGTCAGGAGTCCTCCTGGAGAATAGAGGTGTTATATTATAGTCGAAGTCAGGAGCCCGCCTGGAGAATGGAGGTGTTATATTATTATAGTCGAAGTCAGGAGCCCGCCTGGAGAATGGAGGTGTTATATTTGTATAGTCGAAGTCAGGAGCCTGCCTGGAGAATGGAGGTGTTATATTTTTAAGTTATAGTCGAAGTCAGGAGCCCGCCTGGAGAATGAAGGTGTTATATTTTTAAGTTATAGTCGAAGTCAGGAGCCCGCCTGGAGAATGGAGGTGTTATTGTTTTGTTGTAGTTGAAATCAGGAGCCCGCCTGGAGAATGGAGGTATTGTCTTGTTAAGTCATAGCAGAAGTCAGGAGCCCGCCCGGAGAGCGGAGGGCTGCAACAAAAATCCCCAGCATAAACTCAAGTGCAGAAGTCAAAAGAGAGGCAACAATGGTCAAAGAAAGATAATTCGCATGTCGAAGGAGAAACAATTCGAATTTCACAAGAAAGAAAGAAACATCAGAGGAAACACACGCCAACCCGAAAGCAAGGCAGCAAGAGCAAGTTTGAAGATCTAGATAAGATTTTTGTAATTCTTAGTTTAGTCTAGCTTCTTGTTTTCTTTTAGCATAGTGTAACAAGGAGGTCAGTAAGCAGGTAGTGGCAGCAGCAATAGCAGTAACAACAAAACCACAGCTTCATGGTAGTCCCAGCTACCGAAACTCCCCGAACTACATTGACCTGATTCCCTTTTAACCAGAGATATGTAGGAAACCTTTGAAGCAGAGGTTCGGTCAAATCTTTCAAAAATGCTTCACACAGAGTAGCCTAATGGTCAAAAATCGCTCGTATCCGCTCACTTTATTTTTACACGAAAACTCTTTGTGTTTCCGGACAAAGAGGGGCAGCTGTGAGCAGGTGATTTTTGCCCTACAAGAACTACTCCCAAAAAATTCAAAATAAAATAGTTTTGTGTTGCTTGTGATTTATTTGTACTTGTCTGTGCATGTTCATTTTTACTTTAATTAAGAAAAATACAAAAATATATGTGTTGCATTTGCATTTACAATTTAGGATTAATTAAACAGTAATTTGTTTTACGAAAATGAAAAATCGAAAAATAACGTACTTCGCATTTTAGGGTTTAATGTCAAATTTTGTGATTATCTTTGTATTTAATTTTGTGTGATAATTATTATTAAGGGTTAATTAGTATTTTCTAAGTTAATTTTGAATTTTGGTAATTAGGAATCAAAAAGAAAATAAAAGAAAAAGAAGAAACAAGAGAAGAAGAGTTAAAAATCGGACTGGGATGGTTTTAAAAGAAAGGTTCAGGCCCAATGTCACACCCCAACCCAGGCCCAAACTGGCTGGTCTCAGAGACGGCCAAAACGACATTGTTCTCTGACGCCCAATCTGGGCCATTGATATGACTTGATCCAACGGTCCAGATCACCCCTCCCATAACCCGTTTTGACCCATTCCCCGTACCCATTCCTATACCCGCCCCGACCCCGTTACTACTAAACGACCCCGTTTGGATTAAGTAAATTAATCTGTACCGTTGGTTCCCATCATCCAACGGCCCAGATTAATCAACTTGTTTTCAATATATCAAAACACCCAAACCCCTTTCACCCGCCTCATTTTCTCCCTTTCGTCTCTTTCAGAGACAAACCAAATGACCCAACCAAACCCTAGCCACCCTCATACCCCTTCGCCTGAAAGCAGGCGGCAACGATGCCGGTGACCACAAAATTCACACCCCTGAACCTTTTAACCACCCTCAACACAAATCCTTATCCCTTTAACCTCGAATCAGCCCGATTTGTTTCGAATCTTCAATCGAAGATTCGAGAAAAACCCTAAACCTACCCAACCAGTCCCAAGCTCACACCCCAGCTCCACCTGACCCCCTTCCTTCCCAAACTACCCCTATTTTGGCTCGAATCTTGTTAGAACTGGTCGAATTTTAAATCTATTGAAGAACCCTAGAGAGCCAAAACCTGGAACCTGTCCGAGTAAAGGGGAAATTTGAGGTCTTAACCGACTTTAACCGAGTGTTCTCAGTCGAGAACACTCGATTAAGGTCCGTTTTGGCTTCAAAGTTTCAAGACGAAGTTCAGACTGAAACGGATTGGGTTTGGTATGAAGTTTCGAGGTATTTCTTTTGTTTGCCTTTTTCTTTTGTTGTTGTTTTATTTCTGACTGATTAGTTCGTCATTTAGGTCAATTAATCCTCCTCCTCTTTCGAAAATTTTTCTGGTCCAAATTTTCTCATCTTGGTCGATTGGCATATGTTGAATCAATTAAATGGTCTCGTCGATTGACCTGTTCATGTGTTTAGTTCAGTTGTCCTCCTCAAGTTATTGGATGTTGTTTTACCTTCTGACCTTTGTATTTTCAGCCTCAAGGCCCATAGTCAGTATACTTATTGTTCCAGCATTTTGTTCGAGGTTAATTTAGAGTTATATTTGTTCCCAATATAGATAGCTTACTCTCATGCATCTGTATGAATCAATTCCTTGACCTTAATAGTCCAGTCTGACTATCGTCCTGAATCATTGAATCCCCATCTTGGTTGAAATGTTGTTGGATTTGATTTGAGTTCAATTGATGATTAAGTTTAATGATTCGAATCTATTTGCTTGTTCTGTTAAGTTTGTTCTGATATGAATCTAACCTTGTTGAATTGTCCTAATTGGGAGTTAGTTTCATGTATCTAATTAGTCAATTGATATGCTTAAATTGGCTATAGCTGAGGTTTCATACAGATTTAAAGTGATTGGGGTAGGATAGTAATCACAGGGGTTTCAGAGGATAATTTGGGACTTAAAAGTTTAAAAATGGTTGGTTTAAGTGTTCTGTCCAGTAAGTGCTAATGTAACATTAAACTAATGCATTTATTTAGTGCTAATGGGGAACAAAACATAATGGTATGGGGAGGCTTAAAAGGGATTGATTAAAATATGTTGTCCATACCTGTTTGAACTTTAAATAAAGAAACGGGTTAATGGGGAACAAAACATACTCTAGTGGAGTGCTAAAGGTATCATGGGCAGAATTAGTTTCTTAAATCTGCCTAGTGCTCTTACGGGCTGGCAGGTGAGTGTTTGGGTATAAAGGGAGGAGTCCGGGATCAGTCTAAGGGGGGATTTTTTTTTTGGAGAGAACATTGAAAAGAGGATCTATTTTTGAGATCTGGAAAACACTTTCTGAAAATACTAAAGGAAATCAGTTCTTCAGGCAGTCTTTAGGGAGCTGTTTGAGAGTTCTTTTCTTTAGTTTTCAGTTGTGGACAGATTTGGAGAATTGAAGGAGTTTTCAGGCAATCTTAGACAGCGTTTTGAAAGATGAAACATTCAGTTTTTCTTTGAGATTTTAGAGAGCATTTCTTTGAGAGTTTTCCTGAGAGCTTGAACATCATCATTCTGAGAGTTGAAAAAAAAAGAATACAAGCTGACACCATCTCATTGAAGTTTTGGTCCATTTTTGGTTTAATTCAAGTTCGGTTGAGTTATTTGGGTGTTGATTGTTGTTGTGGGGTCTTACAAATCTGTTCGTGCGTTGGTTTGGGTGTGTTTCTAATTCAGAACTGGTACTGTTGTGGTATTGTTGTTGTAACTGTTGTTGTATTGTTGTTGCTGACCATTCCTTTCTCGTATTTCAACTTCCAGGTACACAACTGTAACTTTGGCATTTGTAAGCTGAAAACATGAAGTTTGAATATACTTGAAGAGTTGAAATTCTGCTTTGGTTTCTATATGACTTGTGTATTTAAATTCTTCAATCACTGATGATAGGTAGATCCCTGTTAGTATGTAGTAAGTGGACTGAAATAGAGTTGTATGAGAGATTTGTTTTTAATATAGTTCATACTGAAGCATGTTAGCATCTGGTAACTGATTCCTGTAGTTAAAAATGAGCTTGTTGGACTGTTAAATTATTCTGGACTATGACTGTTAGATCACTGGATCGTTGGATTATGTTCGACTAGTTCTGAATATCAGTCTCTTTATGCCAATTGCTAATTCAGGAAAGTACTACATCAATTGAAAGGAAAAGGAAAGTGTAAAATGTGAATAGTATTGGAATTTGGTTAAAGCATTGACTGCAGGCATTAGCTATAGTTAGTTTAGCGTGTTTGTTCAGTTTAAACACTTAAAGCTAGAAAATAACTGGAGTTAGCATTCTATTTTGGAACCTGTGATATAGTGCTTGCATTAATGGCCGTTGTTCAAATTGGTAATAACATTCATGTAAATGTCGAACTAGATGTTAGTATGGCAGTGGCATAAGACGTTGGCTGATCCGTTAGTTAAAAACAGAGTTGGAGTGTCAATTGCATGTTTTGGAAATACAAAATTATTTTTGCGAGTTGCTTACCTGCTTTCAGTGCATTATTAATTCGTTTTAATTACAATATGTAATGAATTAGTGAATTAGTATTAAACTAGTGGCTTAGAAACTTCATTCAGGATCGTTTAAGTTAATATGAGCAATCTGGGCTATACTGTTGCCCAATTGTATGGATCACTCAAATTTGGTAACAAGCCCACCTCCCTTTAAGCCACTAATATGCTTGCTAGCCCGATGCTTTGATCAAAGGTCCCAAAATCGGGCATTTTTTAAACACGCAGGTTTTTAAATATAGTAGTTCATAAATTAACTAAGTTTTTTTTATTATTTAGAGACAATAAAACTAAATAGAAAATCGTAGTTTGCTTAAGGTTTTCCTTTAATAATAAAACGAGACGAGCCTCGCCAAATAAAAAATACAAAGATCGCGGGGCCCTCGTTAAATGTATATATTAAAATACTTAGATTTTGGGACGGGCCGTTTAGCGAATTTCATGGCCTTCCCCAAAATAATAACGCGTTAGTCTCTTTAGGCGCGTATTTTAATAACATTACCTCCCTAAACTCGGGTGCGCATTTATGTGACCCAAATCCAAATTCCAACAATGTTAAAGTATGTCCAAAGACCACGGGTGAATTTATGTGACGTGGTTCAAGACTTGTTTTAACGACGTTGCAATTTTCTTTAAAAATGAATAAAAGCGGTTAAGGTTAAAATTTGCACATAGGTTCATAATTGTTAAAATCAGATAATTTAAGCCAAATATAACAGTTGAGCGACCGTACTAGAACCACGGAACTCGAGAATGCCTAACACATTCTCCCGGGTTAACGGAATTCCTTACTCAGATTTTTGGTTCGCGGACTGTAATACAGAGTCAAATCTTTCCCTCGACTCGGGATTCAACCGGTGACTTGGGACACCATAAATCTCCCAAGTGGCGACTCTGAATTTTTAAATAAAAATCCCATTTCGATTGTCCTTTAATTGGAAAAAACTCCTTTACGCCCCTGCGGGTGCAGGTAAAAAAGGAGGTGTGACAGTGAGAAGTCTTCAACCTTTATTTCATATTCCATCTCGTACTACTATGACTAGGGATTGTCTTGAGATGTACCATGAAGAGAGACTTGCTTTGAAGTCTATTCTTAAAGAATCAAAACAGAGAATATGCATTACTACTGATACATAGACTTCAATTCAAAGAATTAATTATATGTGTGTTACAACCATTACATTGACAATAATTGGAAATTGCATAAAAGGATATTGAATTTTTGTCCAATTACTAGTCATAAAGGTCAAGATTTAGCTAGTGGTATTGCTAAGTATTTACTTGAATGGGGAGTGGATAAAGTATTTACTGTGACAATTGATAATGCGAGTTCTAATGATGTGATGGTTAGAGAGTTATCCAAGCAATTTACTATATGGAACACTAACTTGATGGAAGGTAAGCATGTCCATGTGAGATGTATGACTCACATCATCAATCTAATTGTTCAAGATGGGTTGAGAGATGGGAGTGTGTATGTTGAACGAATAAGACAAGTTGTTAGGTACATAAGACAATCTCCCGCAAGATGGAAAAAGTTTAAAGAATGTTGTGATCTTGATAGGATAACTTCTAAAAAATCATTGTGCTTGGATGTTCCTACTAGGTGGAACTCCACATATTTGATGTTGAAGGTTGCTACAGTTTATGAGGAAGCCTTTACAAAGTATTGTGATATTGATTATGGTTTGATGTCATGTATTTCTAACTGCATTTGTGAGGATGGACAACCTGCAGGTCCACTTTTAAGTAGTGATTGGGATAGTGTAAGACGTATTGTGAAGTTTCTGGAAATTTTTTATGAACTCACCTTGAAAGTATCGGGTATACTTTATATTACGTCTATTGTGCACTTTCTTGAAATATGTGTTGTTGATTCTTCTTTGAAAGAGTTGATGCAAAATGAAGATGCTTTCTTGAGAGAAATGGCAAAGAATATGAAAGAGAAATTTGACAAGTATTGGGGGGATCCACATAAGATGAACAAAATGATTTTTATATCGTGTGTGCTTGATCCACGCCATAAGTTTAATACTCTTTCATTTGCACTTGGTGCTATGTTTGGAGAAACAGTAGGTTTGAAAATACAAGAGGATGTGAAAACATACATGGATACTTTGTTTAATGTGTATGCAATGAAAAATTGTGGTTCTGGTTCATGTACATCTTCTCCATCTTCTCCATGTTCTGGTCCATCTTCTCCATCTTCTTCATCATTGCTCTCAAAATTCATGTTAGATTTAAAGAAGCATAAGAAATGTGGCGGAGTTGATTCTAAAACGGAGTTAGATAAATATTTGGGTGAAGATGTTGGGAAGACCATGAAAAGTTTAACATTCTGGGGTGGTGGAAGTTGAACTCACCTAGATTTCCCACTCTTGCTGAGATGGAACGTGATGTGCTAGCCATTCCAATTTCTAGTGTTGCCTCAGAATCAGCCTTTAGCACCGGCGGATGCATACTTGATCCATTTAGGAGTTCATTGACTCCTAGATTGGTTCAATGTAACGATCTGACCGGTCGTTTTGAACTTCTACACTTTGATCGCCAGTTCCCGGGCATGACTTGCCTCGTGTAACATATTATGACTGATGTAGATTGTTGGTTTTGGTTTTCAGGAAAAATCAGAATGAATTTGAAGGAACAGTCTCAGTTGAAAGCTTTGAATTTGAAAGGTTTGACTAAGAGTTGACTTATTTGTATATGAGCTCGGATCGGAAATTTTATGATTTTGATAGCTTTGTTGGGTGATTTATGACTTAGGAGCGCGATCAGAATGCATTTTGGAAGTCCGTGGAAGGATTTGGCTTGAATTAGCAAAGTTAATATTTTGGCGAATTTCGGTTGATAGGTGAGATTTTGATCCGAGGGTCGGAATAGAATTCCGAGAGTTGTTGTAGCTTCATTATATCATTTTTGATGTGTGCGCAAAATTTCAGGTCATTTAGACGTCGTTTGGTTGGCTTTTTGATCGAATTCGGATTTCGGAAGTTTTGGAATTCTTAGGCTTGAATCCGAGGGTGATTTGATGTTTTGATATTGTTTTGAGCGTTCCGAAGGTTGGAACAAGTTTGAATTATGTTATGGGGTGTGTTGGCATGTTTTGTCGGGGTCCCATGAGGCTTGGATATGTTTTGGAAGAGTTTTTGGAAGATTTTGCTGTTGTGAGCATAAACATGTAATGGTCCAAAGGTCCATTTTTAGTTCTAGAGATCGAAATTTGATTTGAAGACTTCCAAAATTTTGATAATGAATTATAGGACTGATCTGGAAAGTTTGGTCTAATTTCATCAAGCCGCGATTGGGTTTTTGACACGAAACATGAGTTAATTGTTTAACGAGCGAAATGGGTATTGAACTGAGCAAATAAGCTCCAAATTGAGTTTCGACTGAAGGGCTATGTTCGTATTATTATTTGTGACTCATAGGAATAAGAATCATCGAATTCCGAGTTCGTATGATGGAGTTAGAGCTTTTTTAGTTAAAAGAAAAGCTGTTGCAATTTTCTGGGCAGTTTCTGCATTTTTCGTACGTGTGAACAGTAACCACACTTGCGTGAACAATATTCGTGTACAGTACGACCTTGTACAGTACATATGAACAGTACCCCCGTGAATAGTGTAGTGAACAGTCCGCATGAACAGTACCCAAACGCGTGAACAGTGCCCCCGACATTTTCTGGGCAGATTCTTAAGTTCTGAAAATGGGACTTGTCCCATTTTCCATTTTTATCAAATTGGAGTTCGGGGAGAGGTGATTTTAGGGAGAATTTCAGAGAAAACAACGGGGTAAGTGTTTTTAACTTTTAGATTACCCGAATCTATTAGTAGTTTTGGCATTTAATTGGTGATTTTAGTTGGGAAAATCTTGAAAACCCTCTTGGTTTAATTTGAAGATTTGAGGGTCGAGTTGATGTCGGATTTTAGTAAAATTGGTATGGTTGGACTCGTGGTTGGATGAGGTTTCATATTCCGTAATTTTTGTCGGGTTCTGAGATGTGGGCCCCACGGGCGAATTCTGAGTGCAATTTCGGATTTTTAATGGAAAATGTAGAATTTCATATGGAATTAATTCCTATAATTTTTATTAACTAAATCGAATTATTGTGGCTATATTCGAGGCATTCGGAGGTCGATTTGAGAGACAAAGGCATCGCGAGCTAGAGGATTAGCCGGTTCGAGGTAAGTAATGATTGTAAATACTGTCCTGAGGGTTTGAAACCCCAGATTATACATCGTTGTGTTACTTTGAGGTGACTTGCACGCTGGATGACGAGCGTGGGGTAGAGCACCGCTGGAGATTGTGACCTAATCCATCCCGAATGAATATTTTAATGCGTATTTGATAGTTAATTGTTTGGCATTATTATATTTTTGGGTTGTATGCGATGTTTGGGGCCTTATACCGACTTGTTGAGACCCTTAGGAGCATTTTTACTATCTTTCCTCACTCTATTTGTTTGAAAGCATATTCTTAGTCATGTTTTACCTGTTTACTGCTCAAATTTGGCTTTATCACTATATTCTTAAAATGTGGAAATTGTTTTGGGCTGAGTTCCCTGTTTTACTGAGATAGACCGAGGGTCTGATTGTGAGATTGATGACTGAGATAGACTGAGAGTCTGAAAGTGAGGTTAATAACTGAGAGAGGCCGAGGGCCTAGTTGTGAGGATTATATATCTATGGATCGGGTTGCACGCTGCAGCAATGTATATATATACATGTATATGGATCGGGCTGCATGCCACAACGATACTTATATGGATCGGGCTGCGCGCCGCAACAATATAGTGCTTGGGATGTAGGAGCCCCTCCGGAGTCTGTACACCCCCAGTGAGCGCAGTCGACTATTTATATGGATCGAGCTGTGCGCCACAGCGATGCATGGATCGGGCTGCACGCCGCAATGATTACTTTGATTTTAGTTATTGTGAGAGATATACGGTTCGGGCTGCACGCCGCAGCGGTTACTATATGGTACCAATTGAGCGTGAATGCTGAGTGTGAGTACTGATTGGTAAGAGTTGAGTCACGAGTGACAGAGAGGCTAGCCCGAGGGGCGATAGATATATATATATGCATATGAGTGATGTTTTTGCCTGGGAGGCCTGTTTATGGACTTATTGATTTCACTCCTCTTTAAAGTGAATTTCTATCGAATATATTGATTTATCGACTATTTTCACTCATCTTTATATTGAGCCTCTGTCGGAAAGTTGAACAAATGTTTTAAAACAATTTTTATTTAAACTGGGGTTTATGAGATGTTTAGAAATTAATCACTGATTTGGCATTGGTTATTTCCACTGAGATTTTTAAGTTATGAAGTGTTTATGATTATTGTTTTGCCCGAGGGGCTGTTTTACAAACTATGTTTTGCCCGAGGGGCCGATTATGGCTTTAATCTCTATTATTATCTTAAATGGTATTGAACCCCTACCGAAACTGCTGGAAAGTATTTCAAAATGATTTTTACTAAAAGCTGAATTTTAAAAGGGAAGATTGACTCGTATTATGATTTGAAGGCCTATTGTGTTTATTGAGCCTAACGTGAATGTGGATTCATTGTTTCCTACTGCTCAGCCTTTATTTACTCTTATTACTTACTGAGTTGGAGTACTCACATTACTCCCTGCACCTCGTGTGCAGATTCAGGTATATCGGAACCTGGTAGCGGGTGTTGATAGCTCAGTCGCGGAGTCATTAGAGCTAGCAAGGTGGCTGCATGATGTTCGCAGCATCGCTTCCTTCCCCTCATTGTTGTTACTGTATTTTGTACATTTTTAGACTTTTGTTGTATTCAGACCTTGATAGTTGCTCATGACTAGTGACACCCCGATGTCGGGCTGGTATTTTATTCCGCACTGTTATTCCAGGATTTTATTATGAAATATCGTTTAATTTAAAGACTTAAAAATGACTCTTAATGCTTAAAGGGTTAAGGTGAGTGTTGTGTCAGTTGACCTTGTCTTCACGAGAGGCGCCATCACGACCGGGCCGGTTTGGGGTCGTGACATTCAAGCTCTTGTGTGTGTGTCCAAGATTGGCTTCGTAATGAATCAACAACTCCGGTTAAAATTGAAGAAGATTCAGATAATCTTGAACAACTTGAAGCTGGTAAGCCTATCTTATTACTTGTGTTTAATATATACTTTATTTGTATTTTTATTTATATTACTTCTAAACTAATTTCTTGTGTTACTATCTTATTATACAAAATTTATGAATACGGGAAGAGAGCCTTGCATTGTCGACATATAGTGATTTTTCATTTGTTGTACAAGCTCAGGTATTTCATTATACACTTGCTCCTTGTTTTGTTGTATGTTTCTGGAATCTGGAATTCTAGATAGCTTGAAGCTTTGAGCTGTCTTTTTCTTTCTCTGAAAATGCTCTTTGAATTATTTGAAATTGCAGATTTTTAACTTGTCTCACAGTCCTACTGAGAATCTGAGATTGAGAGCTACATTTGGCCTGGTTGCTGGTTGTGTTGCTGGTTTGTGTTGACTGTTGCGGCTTCCCAAAAGTTGGAACTTGGAACTCTTTTGTTTTGTGTAATATGTTAAAGAACTGTTGGGACTTTAGTAGTTTGGTTTGTTTTATTTTGCTATGACAGTATGGTTTGAAAGACAATTGATTGTGTTTTGTTTGGGGTTTTCAGTTTGGTTTTGTTTGAAACTATGAAAGACAATTGTTGCATTATGTAATATTTCAGATTGTGGTTTTGTTTGGAGATGAATGGTGTTTACTGTCCTGTAACAGTTGTGTGGAGAACTGGAGATGAATGGATATGAATTATGTTTTATTTGCATTGTTAAATGTCATTGTTACCCAGTTGTGTAAATTGAACTCAGTTGCATTATTAATTTTTATGAGTACTCAGTTATGTAAATTGAACATTGTTAACAATATTAAGTTCAAACAAGTATTTGGAAAGTGATTGCTCAATTTATATTTGGAAATCAATTCCCAGCATTTGTTTATGTACTTCAAAGTTCAAACAAGTACTCCAATGAGTGACAATCCGATCCGACAATCCGAAAAATTATCCGATCCAAAGTTTAAAATCCGATCCAATGTTAATTCGGATCAGATTCGGATTACCCTTTTCAGAATTCGAAATCCGAATTTGAAATATGCTAAATCCGATCCGATCCGTGCACAGCCCTACCAGCTACCATATTCACTTCAAGAATGGAGCAAATCAAGTCAGAAAATATTTATGACTTTTCATGAAAAATATATTATTTTTCTTTAGTCATCATTATATCATCAATATGGTACATTGGGACTCAAACCCAATGTCTTACATATATAAAGGCATGTTAGGCTATAATAAATTGGGACTCAAACCCAACTCTTATCATTATGGAGCATCAGGACTTGATTCTGATGTCTTACCCTCAATCAATGGCATAATAGGCTAAACAATATTGAGATTAATTCTCAAGCCTTAATTTCAATCACATGCCAAGAAAATTGTATACAACTAATTTGCAACTTAGCAAATCAAATTTGTTTTCTTAAATAAGTGTACAAATCTCAAATTATCGTAAAGCTTTATCAATTATTTATAGCATCTATATGAAATACAACCGTTTGTAGTCAGAATATTTCTTCTAAATTCTATTAGAGTTTAAATGGATAATATTTATTGAGCTTCTCTAAAAAATATTGTTGTTTTCGGGGTATCCCTACCTATTGAATTTGATTTAACGCCATGACTTTCCTTCACTCAATTCAACTAAGCAATTAGTGAATGAATTTATCAAATGTACAACATATAGGTAACAACACATATATAGTACTAATACATAAATTCGGCATTTATATTACCTGAAAAGTGACATTATAGATAACAACTTACTAGTTGTAGCTTATGCATCATTCACATAAAATACTTGAAAATGGTAAGTCAATAGCAAGCATCAAATAGATCATGGATACTCGAAAATACCTCTTCTAATAGTCATACTAATCACCGTTTGCTTTCAAATGATACGATCATAAATTATGAAGTATATTTTCTTAATAGCTGGTTTATTTTCCAAATTTCAAAGAAGTAATTAATCAACCTAGATAAATATATGAAGTAATTCTTTTTTTCTTCAAGATGATTTATTCTTCTAATCAGTATGACCAATTTTTTTTAATTCTTTTTTTTTATATGCAAGTGCAAAAACCCAAAAGGAAAAAAATATTCATCCAAGTTAAAGAAAATATTAAAAGTGGCAGGACAGATTGAAGATAGTTAACACACAAATATGCATAAGACAACTTATATAACATATTCTTGGTTACCATGACATGCATCATATCAACAATTAACTGCTACGATGATTTTCACATATAGAACTTCGAAAATTTCATTCCATTCATGTGATATAAAAGATGTAATATTAATATGTGTTTATGCAATACAGGTGTAGAACGAAGTTGTGTGCATATGAGATATTAAAGTAATGACAAGTATAAGATAATCATACCTTCTTACGTTTCATTACTTACCATATATAGTTTCTCTTTACATCTAACCATGAGATGATATGTATGACTTCTAATTGCAATTTTTCTGGATGTAGAAAATTTTTTGTACATATATATTCAATTGGTTAGAGACTCGTGCTGATAACGTGTTATGAAATAATAGCAATTTAGTAAAACATGAACAAGAAATAAAAGCAATTTAGTAAAACATGAACAAGAAATAGAGATAGAGAGAAGGAAGAGATTTTCTTCTTCAATTGTGTGTATTTTCCTATCTATGACAATGCCTTTATATAGGCATAAAAAGTAAAGAAAATATGTCATGGAATATGTCATTGAACACACCAAGTATGTCATTGAATATGTCATTAAGCATTTGAGATGAAGATCATGGAAGCAGAGTAGACATCCACCATGATATGATATTTATCATAACAGTTTTACCTTATTTTTGCTATTTTGAATCCTAGTTAACTAGTATTAATTTTGATGTAGTTCTAATTATATTAATTTATCCGCATAAAAGATGTATAGTATATGGTTAGCAATATGCACGAAAGATTTAACTGGACAACAGTAGTAGGCGTCAGGAAATTATTGGAATTATAACTGATTCGAGTTACAACTTATTAGCCGATATTCCAGTATTAGATCCAAAATTAATTGAGCGAACTTTAGTAAATAAAACGGTTTAGATCACTTTATAATAATTGGTAATTATATCTAGAGTTGTCAAAACGGGCCAGCTCAGTCCAGCCTAGCCCAAGCCTCGTGAGTTTTCAAATTTGGTAGGCTAGGATGGGCTGGCCCGCCATATGAATGTGCCTTAAATTGGCCAGCCCAACCCAACCCTAAGAGGGCCGCGGACTAGGATGGGCCGGTCCTTCAACTTTTTTTAGAATTTTTTTTAAATCCTTAAAATAATTTCAAGACGTAGCCAATTAATCATATAAACAACTTTTGTTTACTTAGTGCGTACAAAAAAGCTTGATATTTGACGAGAAATCTCCTAATTGAAATGTAAATTCTCTATATCTCTAGCTCTTCTTTTTAAAGTTACATGAATATTTTCTTAATACTTTTCTTTCATTTTCGTCAAATTCTGAGATTGCTTCAATAAGTTTATATGCTGAGGTTTTCTAATTTAGGATTAACATCATTTGCCGATTTCATCATTATAGTCCATAAAATTTTTAAAATCCCTGAAATTTGCTAGTGGTCAAATTTTTTTGTATGTATTTAAAATTATTTTTTTTCTATACTGAAGAACAGTTTAAATATTAATAATATATTAAAGTAATCCAAACTGAACATTGGCCGCTCAAAGTAATATTTTTTTTTGAAAAATATTATTATTGACCACCTAAAACTTTTGAGTTCGTTATTAATTAAGCAAAAGAAAAATTAATTTTGCCATATTACAAGCATGTCAAAAATCTAAATTCTATTTGATATGGAAGGGTAAATGAGCAATCTAGGGTTAGGGAATGGATAGTTAATAGTTTTTTAGTTTTTACTTTTTTAAAAAATATTTAATATTTAATTAATCTAAATTTAATTAATTTTTGGCTCACGGGCCGGCCTAAGCCCAGCCTCGATCAAGCCTCACGGGATAGCGGACTGACTTGGGCTGAGCTTGTAAGCCTCAATTTTAAAGGGGCTCAAAAAATCCTAGTCTGACACTACCCAAGTAGCGGGCTGGGTTGGGATGTCTTCGCGGGCCAAGCCCATTTTAACTGCTCTAAGTATATCGCGTGTGTAATAAAAGTTTATAGAGGTTGATCCATCTGCATTTTTTTGAGATTTTTACATTCATATGCTATATAGTAAACTATATTACCCTCCATGCTTAACTTTTAATATAATTACCTTTTATATACCTAATTACCACTTATGTATATTTTAGGGGTTTTAATGGTATTAATTAGTCTCCTAATTTAACTATAACGTATATTCCCACTCCCCCAAGTTTTTCTCTCCAAATTCCACTCCTTCACTCACGTATCAAACTATACCCCACGATTTCCTCTTCAATCACCCATTATTACCTCTTCTAAAACTAGCGAAAATCTGTAACCCTTCCACCATTGACAACCATTAAAAAACTTTGAAGCTTTGAATTTGAATTTGGGTTTTCAAAAGATATTGTTTGTTTGGATTAGATGTTGTTGCAAATAATTGAGAATTCTCTCCGCGTCTCTCTCTATCTCTCAATCCCAAATTTCAGTAATGTAAAGCAAAGGAAAAGAGAGCAGCAATTCCACCATTGACAGCCATTAAAAAGCTTTGAAGCTTTGAATTCGAATTTGGGTTTTCAAAAATCATTATTTATTTGGATTGGGTGTTGTTGCAAACAATTGAGAATATGATTTGGAGTTTATATCTCAATTTTGAGGGTGTTTCGGTGAAGATTAGACTTGATTTTGGTTGAATTTCATATTGAAACTCGAAAAAGAAGAAGAAGAAGGAGAAGACGACATGATATACATTATATTTACGAAATTGTAGTAAAATTGTAAAAAAATTGTATGTTGTTGTTTATATAAATTTTTTTATTTAACTATTGTATGAAAGTTGAACAATAATGTATAAAAATTATATTTAACTTGTATGATATTGTAGTTGTATATAACTGAGTAGAAATAATGTATAAAAATTGTAGATAAGTTGAAGATAAGTTATATAATATATAATTAGTTATATGAAATTTGTTTTTACTATGTATAGTTCAGATACAAAATATACAAAAGACATATTGTATATTTTTTGTATAAAATTTGTATTTAAGTTGTATGTTATTATAGTTGTATTTAACTGGGTGAAAATAACGTGTGAAAGTTGTAGAAAATTATAGATAAGTTATATAATACATAATTAGTTGTATAAAATTTGTTTTTTATATGTATAAATGAGATACAAAATATACAAAAGACGTATTATATAAAATTTGTATAAAAATTGTATTTAAGTGGTACGATATTGGTGGATTTCAATCGAGTCATTTTTTGCTAGGACAATCGCCAAAATAGCTTAAACATTTAAAAATAGCTTAACCATTCAGAGATCATAATACCTCATATAACATTTATTTGGAGTGTAGAAGGTATTTCATGGGTTAAGAAGCAGTAAGAAATCGGCGGGAAGCAGGAGTGAGGTCTGCTATATTGCCAAATTAGATTTGTCATATCTTCAAAACAAGATGGATAGGAGAAATATACGTCAGTTTCTTCTCTTTCACTCGCTTGACATTTAGTTCCGGTGAATACGCAGTATTGTTTGCTCATTTTCCCATTGTAAACACAAGGTCCAATGTCAAAAAGAGGAAGTAGTTGATATATCTGGAGAGAATCTGGAGAGAAGAGGGGAGAGTGAAGAGATAAAAGGAAAATGGTGTAACTAAATCCCTTGATTGAAGGCACTGATAATAGATTAGGAGCCTTTTAAGGTGGATTGCATATATTTTATAACTAAAATGTGTTTAGGTCGGGTAAATACCAATACATCAACATTTTTCGTAATAAGGTTTCAAATAGTGTATATGAATTAAAAAAATCCCTTTTTTTAGCTTGTTAAAGCATTAGTCTACTACAACTTCGACCAACAATTTGTAGATGGATTTGAAAATTAGATTTGCATTCGGAGATGAATATATTTTGGAGTTGTTTCTAGATGTTTGTGAGGTGATTTGAAATGAAAATTTTAAAAAATTATTCTTTTGGAGATTTTTAAATTTCCGAAATTCAATTTTAAGTGAAATTTAAAATTTTCATGATTGAAACACTAATTCCTAAAAGAAGTAAAATTGTTTTTATGGCCAAACGGGTCATTAAACTGTATAATAGTAGCAATTAAATCAATCCTTCAACCCAGTGTGAGAACAGCAGCCTGGTTTGGGAATAAATTTAAACCGTCAATGAAAAATGCATTACTCTTTCTTTTCTACACAACTATTACTAACATCAACAAAATTTCTTAAAGCCACTATACACACTCTTTAAGTCATAACTCATACAACAAAAAAATAATTCCAACGTGACATAGGACTAAAATCAACAATAACTAGCTCTCTCTTTGTACTATCAATCGACTACTAGCAGCTATAAATTAGAGATGGTCTAAGGTTTTAATGAACCCAACCAGTAATCTAAGGAGTGTAAAATGCAGGGCCACACTTGCATTTCCAGCCTTCTGGCTCATAGTTAGTGTACTGAACTCCCACTCGACCTGTGTTGGTTGGCACTTGTATGGCTTCACACGGCATACATCCATAGCATTTGTGCTCACAACTCGGTGGACTTGATCCTATCATTTTCTTCTCTTCTTTATTCATATCAGTATATTCCTCTGTTTCTTTCACTTGTCCTTGTCCTTCATTGCTCATGTTTCCCTTTAAAATAAAGTGCAGGAAAAAACTTGTTTAGTACATTTCAATGCATTAATCAAGAATTTAAGAGAAAACGAGTCAAAGGAGGTTAAAAGTTACCTCATTTGTACTCAGTTTGTTCTGCAAAGAGTGGAGATTTGGTGCCAAAGGCCTGCTTCTAACAGAGATTAAACAAAGTGCAAATATAATTAAGACAAAACAGAAGAATTTACTCGTCATTTTCCAGCGGCACACCAAGTGTTTGTATAAATGAGGCAGTGAAAGTCTGAAAGAGAAAGAGACAGAGGGAGCAGACAAAAACAGAGGATTAGAATAATTGGTGTTTGATTATTTGGTCCATATCATGATAGCTTTATAACAAGAAGGAAGTAAAAGAGGAGAGACTCAAAATTCTCAAACTCCCATTTCCCAAAAAGCAATCCTACCAAAGCTCCTTGGATTTTTCTAAGGCTTCTCTCTGAAATTGTATTGGTAAAAACGAAATCTTTACTTCTCAAACAAGTGATTCTACTCTGCCAAAAAAGCCTACAACTATACAACTTTTTCTTTCATATTTTATTCTTAAATTAATAGTGTAACAGTTACTAGTCTTATTTTGACAACTCAATTCACCTTATGATTAATCTTTGTTTTTTTTTTCTCATTTCTTTGTTCCTTTAGTTACACGTTGCTTCAAATCTTGAATGAAACTAGAAGTAACCTTTTTAGGTTCTGAGTAAAACCTGAATATACAGCAGCCTGTTAAATTGACAGGTAATTAACTGGAAAAATTGTGGGTGCCTAGACTGCAGAGCCTCCTATTCCCTATTCCCGCTTTTGGTCATATTCTGAAACTGGACAAGAAAGAAAATCTTTCTTTAAATTCTTTTCAGTTTTTAATTCATGAAATAAAGTACACCGTATCAATGTCTGAGGGATATAGTAAACCCCCCCCCCCCAAAAAAAATGTGTTAGTGAAAAAACAACGATAACAAATTCAATATAATCTCACAAATGGGGTCTGAGCACATACCTTATGTAGAACTGTTGTTTCCGTTAGACTGTCGACTCAAAAAAAGAATGAAAAAAGAAGTAGTAACAACATGAAGTAATAACAACAAAATAGCAAGAAAATCGAAGCGAAAGAGACAACGGGTAGTAATAAAAATTTAAAAATAAGAAAGTACAAGACTAACACTAATACTACTGACCAAAGGTGAAGCCACATTGTTCGAAGGGTGGTCAATTGCCTTTGTCGAAAAATTAAATTGTGTATATAAGTAAAATATTAGATTTTAGTGGTATATAACATATATTAAATACCCTATGTCGGAATTTTTTTTTACTTTTTCTTAAGTTTGAACACCTTTGGAGAAATTTCTGGCTCCGCCACTACTATTGACATGACATGGACGAGGAAAACTCACAACTACCCACTAAACTTCGGAGTATCATAATTCTCAACCTCTGCAACATTAACAAAAATAAAATGTATGAATAGTTAACTACTTTCATGAGCAGACGAAGCACTGTAACCAAAAAAGCTTCTATTGTTATTCAAAAAGAAGAGCTTGATTTTCTATTGGACCAAAGAAATGAACCCCTCCATTGACTTTTTAGCATTAAGCTTTAGTTTAAAAAACTATGTGAAGTAAGAGCAGCTTATAGCAGCATCAGCATTGAATAATGAATTCTCCTTTTCAAGTGAAAAGTGCAATAAATAAGGAAAGAAGAGCCAATAATTAAACAAGCTTTTTATTTGTTCTTTTAATATTTGAGGTAAAGAACTGTGAATTTAAACCTGGGAAGCAAGCACATATAAAAGGAAAGCTGATAAGTACCATTCAATGCACACTTTTTAATTTCTTTTGCTATAGTACTAGCTGATGAGTGGCAGTGAAATAGCATGTAAAGACAAAATCAGATATATTCGTAGGTATTATTTTAGTACCACGGGGTCGTTTGGTTGGAACAAGTTATCCAAAAATTAATTATCTCGAAATTAATTATTTTATCTTTTCATAATAATAAAAAAATACTATAATCCTGAGATAATTAATTCCGCGATTAATTATACTGTATTTTTCCCTAACCAAACATTGGATAAATTCTCCTTAAATTTTGTGCCGAAATTAATTATTTTTTATCTCTCGTACCAAACGAGCCCTACGTATTAGTAATTTGGTCAGTGTGTTATTGCAGGAAATGGTTATTAGCGAAAATGAGGTATTTTTGTGGGGTGAAAAGTATGCAATGAGACAAAGTCACAAAGGTTAGTTAAACAACGTTGTGTATATTTCAGAGTACTGGTTTCATTTTGGCACCCTTTTCTTTTTTTAAAATATATTTTTATTGACGTCAATCAGCGAATGATTTGATGATACACTGTGGTCTCTGTCATTCACTTCTCTATTCAAGATTTTAGGTCTTCTCATACAGTTTGATATATTGCCTTAAAATAATGCATAAAGGAGAAAAGAGGCTATCACCAAAAGACATTTCCTCTTTTGGTTTATTTTTCTTTTTAAGATTAAAACGTTTGAATCTGATCAGATGTGTATTAAGGTCTGGATACTAAATGATTAAACCTGAGTTTTTTTTACTATTTCAATGTATAAAATTTATCTTTATTTAAAAATTAATAAATATAAAATTCAAATAAAATACTAATTAATCTAATATTCTATCAATAATATATATATATATATATATATATATATATTAAACTATGGTAATTGGTGGTGATACTTGCTAATGGAGGTGCATGTGGATGTCGATTAGAGGCAGTGATTGGTGGTGGTTTTGGTTGATGGTGGTAGTTCTGGGTAGTAGCTAGTGGTGATTGGTAGCGATGACGATTATGGTTAAGGATAGTGGGTGGCGGATGACAATAGTTAATAATGGTAGGTGGTAGTGATGATTGTAGTTGTCATTGATGAATGTAATGGTGGGTGGCGGTAGTTTATAATGAAGGGCGGTGCAAGCTATGATTGTTGATGGTGATGGGGTGGTTGGTTGTGGTAGTTGAGGTGGGTAAGTATGTGATTGTGTTTGAGGATGATGGTGGTGGATGTTGATAGTGGTAGTGGTGACGGTGGCTATGGTTGAGGATGATAGCAGTGGTAGTGGTGGTGGCTATGGTTGAAGATGGTAGCAGTACTAGTAGTTGAGTATGGTGGTGGTAATAAGTGACAATGGTAGGTAGTGACAGCCGTTAATAATGAATGTGGATGCTAGCATGTTAGTAAAATTAAATCTGTGTTACAAATTTTAATCATATGTACCTATTCAGACCCATTAAGTGGTTGTGAAATAAAAAAATACACTTTATGATTAAGATCTAAATGATTAAGTTTCAGATTTTAAAATCAAATACACCTAATGTCTGAGATCTGAATGATTAAATCTATACCTCATTAAGTGCAAATAACGAGGCCTTAACTGCTAATATTTTGGTGCATCTAGTTCTATTCTTACACATGGGTCGTTTGGTAGGAGGTTTAAGAATAGTGTTGAATAAAATACGTAGACATATGATTTTTGACTCTCCCAAAGATTTTTTATATTTTAGCATGTAAATATATAGTTTAGGTCTAATATCTTTATTTCAACTTATTTTGACTCTTTTAATTTATTTCGTCACATAATGAAAATTACAAAAATATTTTAGTTTATGTTCTTTCATAAATTTAAATAAAAAAATATACAAAAATAGTACCTTATTTTTTATATAATCTTGAAAACACAAAAATAGTTTCATGTTTTAATATAATTTAGTTTAATTAATTAGGATTGGCTTTTGCATCGTGTAGTATTTTTATCTTATTTTAAAAGGAGTTAATTAAGGTGTTGGACAATAATTTTAGGAGTTTTAGAGTTCAACTTTTTACCCAATTCAGATTAGCCTATTAAGTCTAATACCTAACACCCATCAAGTTAACCCTAAGGATTCTTTTAGACTCTTCTGAGAAACAAAAAATAAATAAAAAGACCCTAAGAACCTATGAGCAATGAGCTGAAAATACATACAAAAAATACAACCTAAAAACCTAGGCCTAGAAACAAATCCGCCGGAATACACCCAAGAAGACCCCACCCCCTGTATCTCGTCTTCTTCAACCCCCCCCCCCCCCCCGCCCCCAGCGATCCTTGAGCTTCTTCTTCTTGAGACACAAAAATCTTCCGCCATTTTCCCTTTCTTCGACAACACCAAGACCCCACCCCCTGCCGGTTATCTTCTCTGTCCTCACACCACCAAACGCCCACCCCTGTAACCTAGCGCCGCTGCTCACCTCCGAACAACATATCCACGCACACACGGACAGAAACAGTGGAGGAGAATAAATATTTGGAGAGATCTTTGGTCAGGAATCGGAAAAGAAACGGGGAAACAAATGGAGTTCGACTGAGCTGAAAATTGAGTTTGCCATTCGAGTTTCGCTGCTGGTTCGGGTTCATTTGTTGCTGCTCATCTCAATTTTCCATTGTTGGATTCATTTGTAATTGATTCCAAGCAAAATTAATCAAAAGTTTCCCCTGTTCAGCCGAGGGTCGATTGCTTCAATTGTTGGTTCGAGTTCATTTCCATTTCCGGTTCCAATTCGTTTGTCGTTGTTTCATTCGCTTCCATTCAGATTTGTCGACATCAAATTTAATCGAAAGCTGTAATGTCAGGTTCAACTCCGATTCTTTCTCTTGTTTTATTTTTTGGTGTTATTAAAATATGATAAGAGCCATAATTAATTAAATTAGGAGCTGTTTGAAAGTAGGTTTGGAGGGACTCAGTTGTTAAATGGCTTAAATACAATTTTGGGTAGCACATGGATTTGTTTCAGTTATCATTCTTGTAATCACTTGGGACTTACCTCTTAATTTAAAAGTTGTTTCTTGAGTCAGGTTCTTGTTTTGATAAATTGAGCGTAAGTTACATGCCTTTGTTCTGGTAAGGTAACATGTGATATGAGCTTGGAATTAGGGGTTGGGATTCTGTTGTGTATAGACGTGAGGTTAGATTTGGATCATGTGAGCTAATGTGAAATATGCAGAAACGAGAAGTTTGAGAAATGGCTTTCTATTTTTAATCTTAATAGGCGCATCTTTGTTGGTTTAGTTTGGAAATAGTCCCATTCAGTTAGTTCTCTTTCGCATGAAAGTTGCAATGTGAGTTTTCATTTGCTACATGTTCTAAGGTTGGGGCGGAATATAAGGAATATTGACGGCTCTTTATCATACTTTAATCCACCATTTTTTATTTTTATTATTTAGCAATGACTCATTCTTAGTTAGAATGAGATTCCAACTCAGCACCTTTTGAGTGAGATTTTGAGAAGAGTTGCTCTTTGTTTGAATGCCATAGTTGTCTGATACAATTTGCTTGCATTGGCCTGTTGGAAATTGGGAATAGATTGAATCCACTAGTATTTAATTAAACTACATGCTTCAGGATTGGGTTCGGTCTAAATACATGGCAATGAAAAGTCAAAAAGAGAATGAGCATGAAATAAATTTTATTTACTTTAGTTTATTTTTATCTTTATCCTTATTCTCCTTACTTAATCGCTAGGAATATGCTTAGGCCGATCTTACTTGGGTAGGCAAGCCTTAGGATTTTTGTTAGTTTTGAGGCGAGAGGTCGTTCCCTTAATTAAATTTATTTGGAAAATGCCCCGAAGGATTTGTACATATTTTATTCCGGGAAATGGCCCGTAGTATCATGTATTTGGAAGCCATGACGAAGTTGTGGAACAATACAATACATATTAATATTTAGGATTTTACTTTATTTCTTTTATTTTTATTTTTTATTTTCTTTTATTAGGAGGGGACGACCTCGAGCATCTTTGTGTTTACTTTCCTTTTTTTTTTTTTTTGTGTTTTCTACCTTAATTGAATATTTTAAAAGCCAACTTGATCATGTACTCAACAGTACTAGTTACGGGACTTGGAGAGTGCCTAACACCTTCTCCCCGAGTCAAATGAACCCGTTTACCCGAATCTCTGGTGCGGACTTGGTTTTGGAGTCCTAAAATGATTTAAAGGAAAAATTATTTTTTTTAAAAAACGGTGACCTGGCACACCGAAACCAATGTCAGGTGGCGACTCTGAGTTATTTCCTTTTGAACACAATTTTTGTCACTTTCTAATTGAAAACCCTTTTAGAGCTTTATTTAATCTTTTTATTTATTTAAGAGGATTAGTGAAGTTTGTAAAAAAAGGGTGTGACAGAATATATTAACAATACTGAGATTATTATTGCTGGAATTGGTTATGCTGAGGTTATTTCTTATTCACTGTTTGGTTTGGGGTACTAAAGCATTGCATATTTTTTTCTAAAAAAATGAATTGTTTATAAAAATACCCTCCACATTCTTTAACATTGGACACTTTGAGGGATTTGATGGGCAATTATGTTTCTAACCATGCTTATACAAGTATTAAAAATTGCTTTGCTAATACCATGGTTTGCTATGTATTAGTTATACACAGGATAATACCAAATATAATATATAATGTATTAGTTATACATAAGGTGAAAAAAGATACCAAACAAGGGATTAGTAATGCACAAAAGCTAAAGCTTATATTATTTTTTCAAATACCTCGTACCAAAGACCCCTTACCGTAAAGGAATGTGCATTAAGCAACAAAACAATGATGGCAAGAGGACATGCTGCGTCTAGTATAAGTTTTTACGAGCTTAAATTATAAACATCAAAAAGGGCAGTCTGGTGCACTAAGCTTCTGCTATGCGCGGGGTCAGGGGTAGGGCCGGACCACAAGGGTCTATTGTACGCAGCCTTACCCTACATTTCTGCAAGAGGTTGTTTCCACGGCTAAAACCCGTGACCTCCTGGTCACATGGCAACAACTTTACCAATTATGCCAAGGCTCATTTTAAATCATATAACAATTACAACAACAACAACAATATACCCAGTAAAATTCCACAAGTGAGGTCTGAGGGTAGAATGTACGCAGACCTTACTCTTACCCCGGAAGGGTAGAGAGGCTGTTTCCGGGAGACCCTTGGCTCAACAGAAGAGACAATAAAATCATAAAAGAAACGAAAGAAGAGATCTGTAATAACAAAAGAAGCAAGAGAAGTAATAACATCATCTTAAGAGACACCAAATAAGTGAAAGGGAGTGCAATAATACAATCCTATGCAAAACAACAAAATAGTGTGAACACAACATAAACCGCTAACAGACATAAGCAAAACTCTATCATACTACCCGGTACAAAGAGGGAAAAACTATGAACTACCCCTAGCCTACAACCTTAATGCTCGACCTCCACACGTTCATATCAAGAGCCATGTCCTCGAAAATCTGAAATCACGCCATGTCTTGCCAATATAAAAAAATTTATACTGTCAAGTCACTTTTTTTATTTTTAAGATTACAAATCTCATATTTTAAGGGGACTTACTTGTAAATGCCTATTGTCTAAAAAACTTATTACCTGAATATGATGTGAATTTTTTAGTTTTTGAGGCAAAAAGCTGGAGTAGCTCAGTTGGTTAGAGCGTGTGGCTGTTAACCACAAGGTCGAAGGTTCAACCCCTTCCTCTAGCGAAAATTTTATTCATTTTCCTCTTTTTCGTCTCTTCCTCTTGCAGTAGTTATTGGGCTGGACTTATTGAAGATTCTAGGAAATAACCACAAGCAATGTGGGCCTCAGGTATATGTTGGCTTCAATTTCTTATGTTGAAATGGTCATGTAACTTGTACCAGTGGCTAGCAATGGATGACGTAGTTTTATTACACTTTTAAATGACGATGATAATAATAACAACTTACTGGGACTTTTTGTCGCTCTTTTTAAATTAAGTAACTTTTATATAAACTAGACCAACGATAAGTTACGGATGAACCCAAAATAGAGTCAAATGACAGAGTAGAAGTGGTAGTAGTAAAGTTAATGAAATTTAGGGGCGTTATCACTTTTAGCCTGCGCCAGAAACATTTACATTGGAAAACCGAAAAAGTGTATAAAACTTGTATAATCTTTGTATATAACGTACATAATTTATATATATACTACAACAACAACTACCCAGTAAAATCCCACATAGTGAGGAATATATATATATATATATAAATTTTATACCATGCGGCCATACAGTATTATTTTTTCAAATTTAAATGGCAGGGAACAAATGGTAAAAGTCAATGAAGGACTTACTAGTCAATTGGTGTAAGAAGAGCAAGGGCATCGCAGAAATTCACATTTGCGTATATTCTATTATATGCGAAGAGATCGTTTATGTCAAGTGGTGTTATTTTTTCCTAATTATCAGTTTCTTCATAATATTAATAAATATATTTAATAAAAAAATCAACGAAATGGTATTGCCTAATACAGCTTCGTTAAACCATAAAAGTACATCCGCCGCTGTACACCACTCTTATTCCACTCATAGAAACAAAATAGAAGTTTAGGGAATATGAGAAAAGTTGGAAAAGAAACATTCTTCCACTCATAGCAACCCATTGGAAGGATCAAAAATTATTCAAAGGTCACGTACAATAAGCTACAAAAATTGACCTTTAATTCTTACAATTACAAGTCTCTCTATCTAGCTCCTTTCTTGTCCAAGTAGTATATAGTATTGCATTGATAAGGCTTTTTAGTTGCACTATATGGTTCGATTAACAAGAATATGCATATTGAACTAAGACAAAGGAAAATGGAAGCACAAGAACCAAATGACAAGCCAATTTCAGAAGAAGCTCTACGTATCCTTGAGGAATTACGGTTATTTCTAATCTCTAATCGTATATTAGTTTTTCGTCATTTTGAGCCGAGGGTCTATCAGAAACATCTTCTCTACCCTTTCGGGGTAGGGGTAAGGTCTGCATACACACTACCCTCCCCAAATTCCACTAGTGGGATTTCACTGGGTCGTTGTTGTTGTTGATTCTCGTATATGTATAAAAAATTTCATCAACTAATTTGATGTTATATATACATTTTAGTATGTTATATAAAAAAATATACACATTTTATATATTTTTACAGTATTATGATGTAAATAGTTTCGACCGCACGCTAAAAGTGATATTTGCCCAAAATAATACAGGTGGAAGACATTAGATTTTGCTGCTCTTAGACAAAGCTGTATATCTTTTGTTGAAAATGGAAAGAGAGAGGCAACGGTTTCACGCTGGGCACGGGCAAAGACCATGGCTTCAAAGGTATTCACTTATTGCAATGGAAAGAAGACTTCTAAGTCATTGTTAATAGTCCAAAATAGGGGTGTCAAATAGACGTATTCCGTAATATTTGATCGGGTTAAAACAATAAACATGTTGAGTCGTAACTCTCCCAATGTTTGATTAACATAGACGCCAATTGAACGAAACAATACGTCATAATTCAGTTCGATCAAAGTAAAATCTTTTTTAATATGTTTGTTTGTTCTTTTATTTTTTCATTGTTTACCAAATCAAATTCAGACAAAAATAATTTAATTATCAAATAATCAAACCAATTGAAACTTTTTTCTATTTAACAAAAATATTGCAATGAGAAAAAAAATCATTTTTTTTTAATTGTTAATAATTAGTTTTATTATGGGTCAACTTGAACTATATATATGCAGTTCAAACTAGTTACTTTTATATGAACTAAACTTGTGTTATGTCCAAAATGACCCGCCAATGCATATATTCCCAACTCAATTTTGCTTAAATCTAGGCGTATTGAGCGAGTTATATTTCCGTGGGTTAAATTTGACACTCTATTTCATTTCCAAATAGAATGCTAAATTCTGCTTCCCACGTATTATAATAAGGGGTTGTTTGGCTACATGGATTAAGAGTATAATCTCGAAATAGAATATGAGATTATATTTATTTCATGTTTGGTTATGAATATTAATTAATATAGGTAAAAAAGTTATAGCAAAATAATGGTGTAAACTAATCGCATTGGATGGTATAACAATCCCAAGATTATAATCAAGAGATTATTAATATTTGTAACCCTCTTTTGAATCAAACCATGCTTTACTTCTCACTATGTAGGTTGGAAAAGGCTTGTTGAAGGATGAGAAAGCTCATACATTATATATTAAGAACTGGTTAGAAGCTGTAAGTGAAATTAATGAGTTCTTATTCTGAAATTCATCTCTTATAATAATTTTCTTGACAAAGTTTCTTTTATGCATATTCAGATTGATCCACGTCACCGATATGGTCTCAACCTACATCGTTATTATGATGTATGGTACAATAGCGAAAGCTCACAACCATTCTTCTACTGGTATAATATTGACACTATGGGTGTGTTTGGTATAACGTCCAAGAAAATGTTTTCTGTGAAAATAAGTAGTAATCTTATTTATTTTTCGGTGTTTGTTACGTAAATTAAGGAAAATGACTTCTCAAGAGTGTTCATAAATAATTTAGATATAATAAATATGAAGCCATAAACTTTCAAATCAACAACCTTCCGAAACCACAAATTTTATAAATTTTCGAACCGCTAAACTTTCAAAATCACGGAATTTCGAACCCGTAAACTTCCAAACGCATAAACCTCCGAACTCATAATTTTGGAACTTGTAAAATTTTGAATCTTTAAACCGATAAATAAAAAATTAAAGCTGAAAAATATATTTAAAAAATATTTTTTTCGGGGGGGGGGGGGGGGGAGAGGGGGACGGGGCAGTAAAACAAAAAAAAACAGAAATTTAAATTACAATTTTTTTTTGTGCGTGGGTGGGGTGGGTGGGGGGGGGGTTTTGGGGGTGGTCCAAAAAACAGAAATTTGAAATTGCAAATAAAAAATTAAGGTAAAAAAATATTTTTTTGCGGTGGGGTGGGGGTTGGGGTGGAAGAGTATTAGGGTGAGTGGTAACGGAAAAATTGAAATTAAAAAAAAAGCCTTTTTGAGAGAGGGGGTAAGGTGAGTTGGTGAAGGTGGGGAAGGTTGAGAAGGAGTTTTGGACTTCCAATTGGAGTAAAATGAGTTCATAAGAAAAATATTTTCTAAAACATTAAAGTCAACCAAACACGAGAAAATTAAAAAATATTTTTCGGAATACCAAAAACAAGTTTTCTTGATATTTCTACAAGCTCAATTATATTAAATGGCTGACTAGTTATATTTTTTTTCGTGCAACATTTAAAAAATACAGGCTAGATATTGGTGAAGGAAAAGAAGTTAACGCCGAGAAATGTTCAAGGAGTGATCTACAGTCCCAATGCATCACGTATCTTGGACCAGTAAGCCTTTTTTGTCAACTAGCTAATCTGATTATAATACTAAATCGGAGGGCGGAATCAGAATTTAAAGTTCATTCTGAAAGTGACATCAAACTCTTAGTTCATTTTAACTATTATATTCACAACTAACTATTTGTATATTATGAATTTTCTCGTAAAAATATAATCTTAAGCAAAAGTTACTGAATTTATGAGAATCCTTAGCTAATATTCTAGCTCCGCCGTTGCGCTAAACATTGATTTCATTGAGTACTTAATTAAATTACCACATGGAAAACACATACTGTATCTATTACGGATACATTGATCACAAAATTCTGATAAATTTATGATGGAATATATCAATGTGGACTAAATTTGTGACGAATAAAAGGATTCGTGAAAATTGCATCACAAATTGGTGAGAATGAGAGTCTATCAAAATTTTGTCACGAATTTGTGACCGAGCTATATATGTATCTGTCATAAATTTGAGATGAGCGAGGAGATTTTTAGTCCGTTTGGACATAAGAATTTTTTTTTTTGTGAAAATTTTTCACTTTTTTTCGAAATCATCATAACATTTTCAATTTTCACTTGAAGATGAATTTTGGAATTTTTCGAAAATTTGAAAAATTCCAAAAAGCCGTTTTCAACAATTTCTCTCAGATCACTCTCAAAACTTCAAAAACAACCCAAAATTATATTCATGTCCAATCACAACTCTAATTTTCAAAATATTATTTTCACTTGAATTTTTTCCCCACTTTTTTAGGAATTTTACAATTCTTATGTCCAAACGCCCACTTTGTCACAAATTTATTAACAAGATTTTTTCGTTTTATAAAAATAAAGTCTATGAATGACCGTGCGAATTTGTGATGGAAATGGGAATTTTGTCAGAAATTTTTACCAAGCATATAAATTTTAAATTATTGTTTATAACGTTCGATTTGTGCATTTAAATATGCAGAAAGAGAGGGAAGCATACGAAGTAGCTCTGGAAAATGGAAAGCTAATTTATAAGAAAAGTGGTGCTTCTGTCGACACTAATGTTGAGGGTACACAATGGATTTTTGTGCTCAGCACCTCAAGAACGTTATACGTTGGACAAAAGGAAAAAGGCAATTTTCACCACTCAAGTTTTCTAGCTGGAGGTGCTTCTCTTGCATCTGGAAGATTGCTTGTCTCTCACGGGGAACTCCAGGTACGCATATAACAACATGATTCTGATTCTGAGCGTCAAACTTGAAAGATGGAATTGAGCATAACATAGAAATAATTTTTTATATATAAAAATTATTATTTTCGTAAAAAAATAAATAGTGAAGTATATTTAAATTCAAATTCAAAAGAGTAGCTAATTATTAACAACACATAATGCATTATTTATTTATTTATTAAAATTAAATTCAAAAAAAATAATTATTACCTAACCTAACCTAACTAACTTTGTCCTAAATTACCAAGTGGTGTGTTGTGAGGCTTTTTCTTCTTCTTTTACTAATACTAGTAGTCGTACCGCGCGATGCGCGATTAATATTAAAAAAATATTAATTAAATTAAATTATGATCAGCTTGTTTGATCCTATTAGATCGTATTGCTTTAATAAAATTCAATTGTCATCTTGTTTGTCAATACGATATACCCAATAATGAAATCTCTATTAAATCAAACGTACTTATATAGTCAGTGAATAACTTTTTTGTTCTATTTTTCTTTATTATATTAAACAATATTTAGTATTCGCTTTCTTTTTGTAATATATGAGAAGATATATAATTTATTACTATTGAATTTTTTTTTTTAAATTTTATTATGTTGTTCTTAATAATATTATCTAAATTTTAGTGAATAAAATCTATGTTAAACTAACGGGACTTATACAGGCAGCGCATCGAATAACGTTTTTGTTATGTATTTTTCTTTATTATATCTTTCAATATTTAATACTATTACCTTGTTAATAGAAAGTTTCATTAGCATATTACGTTATTTAATATTTTTCTCTGAAGTTTTTTTTATTACTTTATTTTTGTTTTTTTATATTTAAATAATTTTAAAACTCCAACTTAAAACTACTCCCCAAATTGAATTGGAAATTTATTATTTTTTTAATTTTGTTTTTATATTAAAATTATATTAAAATTAAAATTAAAATTCCAACTTGAACTACTCCCCAATTTGAATGGGTAGTTTTTTTTCTCTTTTTTTTCGTTTTTTATAGCTTTTTTATTTTAAAATAATTTAAAAACTCCAACTTGAAACTACTCCCACCCAATTTGAACGGGTAGTTACTTTTTTTTATATTTATATTTTTATTTTCTAATTATAGTTAATTATAAGATATCTATTTTTATTTTAAAACTCCAACTTGAAACTACTTCCCGATTTGAATGAGTAGTTTTTCTTCTGTTTTTTCCGTTTTTATAGCTTTTTTTTTTTGCTTTTTGATTTTAAAATAATTTAAAAATTCCAACTTGAAACTACTCCCACCCAATTTGAATGGGTAGTTATTTTTTTATATATTTGTTTTTTCGTTTTTATATTATAGTTAATTATAAGATATCTATATTTATTAATTTAAATAAAGTAACCAATAACTAATTATTAATTAAAAATAACTACCCATTCAAATTGGGTAGTTTTTTTTCTCTTTTTTCGTTTTTTATAGCTTTTTATTTTAAAATAATTTAAAAACTTCAACTTGAAACTACTCCCACCCAATTTGAACGGGTAGTTACTTTTTTATATATTTATATTTTCATTTTCCAATTATAGTTAATTATAAGATATCTATTTTCGTTTTTATATTTAAATTCAAAAATAATAACCAATAACTAATTATTAATTAAAAATAACTACCAATTTGAATGGGTAGTTATTTTCTTATATATTTATATTTTCGTTTTTTTATTATAGTTAATTATAAGATATCTTTTTTATTTTAATTATTTTAAAACTCCAACTTGAAACTATTCCCCGATTTGAATGGGTAGTTTTTCTTCTGTTTTTTCCGTTTTTTATAGCTTTATTTTTTTTTTGCTTTTTGCTTTTAAAATAATTTAAAAATTCCAACTTGAAACTACTCCCACCCAATTTGAATGGGCAGTTATTTTTTTTTATATATTTGTTTTTTCGTTTTTATATTATAGTTAATTATAAGATATCTATATTTATTAATTTAAATAAAGTAACCAATAACTAATTATTAATTAAAAATAACTACCAATTTGAATGGGTAGTTATTTTCTTATATATTTATATTTTCGTTTTTTTTATTATAGTTAATTATAAAATATCTATTTTTATTTTAAAACTCCAACTTGAAATACTCCCCGATTTGAATGGGTAGTTTTTCTTCTGTTTTTTTTTCCGTTTTTTATAGCTTTATTTTTTTTTGCTTTTTGATTTTAAAATAATTTAAAAATTCCAACTTGAAACTACTCCCACCCAATTTGAATGGGTAGTTATTTTTTTATATATTTGTTTTTTTATTATAGTTAATTATTAATATAGATATAGATAAGAAATCTATATTTATTAATTAAATTAAAGTAACCAATTAATATATATATATATATATAACCAATTATATATATATATATATATATATATATACATATATATGGTAGTTTTTTTAATTATTTTTATTTTAGATATATTTAAATTAAAAAGAATAACCAATAACTAATTTAATAACTAATTATGTCATGTGTCATTCTATTGTTCTGCCATTTGGCTTCATGAGGTGCTTTTGTCGTCTGCTTTTAATTATAGATAGATGTAGATATAGATTATGGGATACATTATAAATTTATTACCTATTTGTAGGTAATTTTCACAAATTAGATTTGTTAACTATTTTAAAGATTCAGGAATTAATAGCCTATAAGATAAAAAATTATAAATGAATATTTGTAAGAAAAGAATTGATAATCCAAAGAAGTATGTAGATAATTTGCTTTAGTGCGGAAAAAGAAGAAGATGATTTGGAAAGTACAAGACATTATACAAAGAAAAAATCAAAAATAAGAAAAGTCAATAAAGAATTTAGAAAGTTACAATATGATTCATATATGTGATATCTTTAAATTTAAAAGAATAGTAAAAACTAAAAACAACAATGTAAAAAAACAATACTTAAATCAATAGGGGATAATTGGAAAATATAAATATATAGTGAGGATAGTTTTGTCTTGAATAAATTAATTTTCTGCTTCTGCTTCTGCTTTTTGGAAGAAGCTAGAATTTTCTGCTTCTTCCCAAAAGCAGAAAAACTGCTTCTGCTGCTGGCCAAAAGTACTTCTCTGTCTTGGCCAAACAACTTAAATTTTTTAAGTACTTTTGACCTCCTAGAAGCTTGGCCAAACATGCTCTTACATGGGTTCAAGCGGGTTCAGTTGAATCCGTTTCCTCGAAAATTAAATGTCTCAAATTTACCATTTTCCCTCCTTTACAGGTTACTAATCTATGTTTGTTATAAAAATTACTTATAATAAATTTTTAAATGACGGACCTATTAATGTTGTGTATATAGTAGTTAAACTTGTAATTGTATGAAAAATCAGCTTAATTACTGCTACATACTTTAGCGGAGTCGGATCTAGGATTTAAACTTAATGGTTTTAGCGTTTAAGATTCTAAATTATTGAAGTAATTGAACATATTATATTTTAAAAGTTATGAGTTCATATGTTACGAGCCAAATTAACCAAGCACGCAAGTTGTGCGTGAGTAGAGGACTATTTTGTAACTACCATGTTCTTTGTATAAATAGAGGAATAAGACTTAATAATTATATGGTGATTTGATAGTGAATTTGTTTTTTTTTTGGCTAATGATATTGAAATTGATATCCTCCCCCTTCTTCCTGCGTTACGTTCTTGTTATCGACTCTGTCAACGATGTCGGCCAGTCCACTGAAAAGTCTGTTTAGGTACCATTCTTGCTCTTGGTTCCTTAGGATTTTCTATCTTTTCCATTTGAGTTGTAACATCATATTTACTCGTTGTTGCAATTTTAGTAAACTTTTACACATAAATTTATATTCCATTGTGGGTTTAATTGAACCCGTCGGTATTATCCTACATGTTTGGTGTTTTTCTTACTTCAAATTTTAGCATATAGCATATCGTTGTTGTAGTTATTGCAACATATATCATTTTGTTGTTTATTAGTGCGTTCCTGTTTCTTGACAGGCTATATGGTCATACAGTGGTCATTATAGACCAACAGAAGAGCATTTTGAGGAGTTAATAAGCTTTCTTACGGAGCACCATGTTGACTTGAGCAATGTTAAGGTCAATAGTAATTGATATTCTGGAAACCTTAATTTTGTTTTAAATTAGTTAATCTGCAATCTATAAATTAATTGAGGGATTAACTAACTGTAATTTTTTTTTTTTTTTTTTGTCTTAATGTAGAAATACGCAATAGATGATGATATCCCTCCAGGGATCGCCACAGTCGACAAGCCAAACATCTCAAGCTTTACAAATGAATCAAAAAATGATGGCACCAACATTTCTACTAATGATGAAACCATTCC
Organism: Nicotiana sylvestris; assembly: GCF_000393655.2. Lineage (NCBI taxonomy): Eukaryota > Viridiplantae > Streptophyta > Magnoliopsida > Solanales > Solanaceae > Nicotiana > Nicotiana sylvestris. Next base: position 190,264,914 of record NC_091059.1, read on the forward strand.
ACATTCTGCCTAGACCAAGGATCAAATTAACAGAGTAGCTGCAAAAAGAAAATGTTTTGGACTAGTGCAATTTACAAAAAAAATAATAAGAGATGTAAAATAAATTTTTTAAATAGGTCGCTAGTTCTATCAGCGACCTACATTCTAACTCCGCCCCTAATTGTAGGGGCTGCAAAGAAAAATGCAAGCAGCTTCATGTAAACGCAAGTAAATACGACCTACAGCCAGTCATTTAGTAACTTTGATTGCCTAAGAAAATAAATATTTTGGTTTCCCTTTTAACACCGTTGGAGTATTTTTGTTGTTTTATCCCAAACATGTTTTCTTTTGAAAATAAAACAGGATAATCAAAACATAAAATAACTCTCACAATAATTTAAACCGGCCAAACGCCACCTTTACCTCTGTTTGGATATGTGTATGGAAATTTGAATCTAAGATGCAAATTCAAATCAAGTTCACTTCAATCTTTATTTGGAAATTTGAAATTCTCTAATAAATGTCCAGATGTCACGAGAAAATTGAGCAAGATATAAAGAGGGAGGGACACCAGCTGATTCAAAAGACGAACTGCCCGATTGGCATATTATATTACTCCATCCATTTACTTTTATTTGGCACATTTTGACTTTTCACGTTCCTTAAAAAATAATAAATGAAGTGTATAATTGACCATGATATCCATATTAATTGATGCATATTTTATTAGATTTGAGAAAATAATTTAAAATGAGTAATAAATAATGTGTGTACTTTCTTTGTCTTCTCTTGATATGCGCAAAATATCAAGTAAAAATAAAAATTTATTTTTATTATACATGCCAAGTAAAAGTGAACGAATGAAGTATCTTAAAATAAAATAACTAAAAAGATGGTAAATATAAAGGGAAATGAAGTCTATTTTTTGAAGTTATTGCCCGGTGGAGATGTCTTTTGGATATTTCTCATTAACTTTCATTACTTTGAACTCTCAATATTTCACGCAACCTTTTCTTACTTTCTAAAAAAAATATTTTCATGCGATATTTGGTTAATTCATATTCGTATTGGAAAGTCTAACTTGATTAAATATTACCTATTAAATTTGATTCAATTCTCACTACTCTAATCCAATACCTATAATTAAAGATAAAAGGATACTTATGATGACAACATTTTCTTACCTTATCAATGGATCATATTTTCATTCAGTAAAAGGACAATAAAAATTAATAATCTTTTTATTTGAAGATTATTTGATCTTAATATTTACAATTTACTCAATGACATAAGAAACATGCAAAACTCACGAATATTTTTTGATACCTTGGAGTAGTATATAACTTATTCAAAAATGTTCTTTAATTTCTTAAATTTGATGTCCAATCTTCGTATAAATTAAGCCAGAGGGAGTATACGTGTATAACTAACTAGGACCTCGAAGCCAATTACCAAATTGCCCACGTTGGAGGCAGAGGCGCGGGGAATTTCTTTGATTATTAATAAGTGTACTTTACACGAAAATTTATATAAGGCATGTTTTAACTACCTTTTTTTCCGGAAATTCCTTTCACTTTCCCACTAATATTCGTCGTATGTGTCAGCTTAAACTAAGGGGGGAAGGAGAAATGTCAGCCTATTACTACGTCGTTTCACTTTCCACTAACTATCCGTTACAACTTTCCTCTTTTTTCCTTATCATTTTCGAATTTCAAAATTTAAAACCCAAGAACCCCTCCATATATCTGTAGTAATTAAAACTCCACAATCTCTTCGAATTCTCAAATCCCAACGTTTCTCTTTAATTTTTCAGACAGCATTTTCTTAAACCCCTTTGTCCCTCTTTACTTCTCTGTCTGTTCTGTACTCCTCAAAACTAAAGTACATTCACCTTACACAAAAAACATGGGTGGTTCAGGGAAATGGATCAAATCATTAATCAGTTCAAAAAAGAACCAATCCAATGATCCTGTAAGTTTGTTAGAATCTCTGAGTTGAATTTTTCTTTACTTTGTTTCTATTATTTTTTTGAGAAGAGGACCTTGACATAACTGGTAAAGTTACTGGCATGCCACTAAGAGGTCACGGAAGTCATGAAAACAACGTATTGCAAAAATGCAGGCTAAGGCTGCGTACAATATACGCTTGTAGTCCGGCCCTTCCCCGGACCCCACGCATAACTGGAGCTTTGTGCATTGGGCTTCCTTTTTTTTTTGTTTCTATTATTTTCTTGAAATTTTTTAATTAGACGTTAACGCTTTGATTGTAGTTCTTATGTTTTATAAGAGTGGTTTAACCTTTTAAAGATTTATACATGTAGAAAATAATAGTACTTTTTATTATTTGTATCTGCATAGTAGTACTTTTCATCTACTCTCTAGCCGAGAGTCTGTCGAAAACAACATCTCTTCCCTTGTTGTTGTTGCTGTTATACCTGCATAATTTTGGCATGCAATAATTTTAATTGGATTAACGTGGTCAGTAAGGATTCATATAGCTGACTAAACAATTGTCGTATTTTGGGGGTTTGTATAGGAGAAGGGTGGTGTCAAGAGCAGAAAATGGAAGCTGTGGAGAAATGCATCTGGTGGAATAGCTATGTCGTCGTCGAAAGGTGTAAAAGGTGGTGGCCATTTGGGAGATTCAGAGGGGTCAGAGTCGTCGTTCATGTCTGACACTACTTTGGCTGCTGCTATGGCTACTGTGGTCAGGGCTCCACACAAAGATTTTATTGTTGTGAAAAAAGAATGGGCTGCTATTCGAATTCAGGCTGCGTTTCGGGGTTTTCTGGTAATTTTTATGTTCTCCCTTTTTGCAATCTCTCCATATAAAAATTTGTTTGCTACTTAGATATGAACATGAAAAGAAGCTGATTTTTTTTTCTTCATTAAAATGGGGGAAGAGAAAGCTTTGTTTTGGAGAAAATGTTGCTGAAACAGAATCTGGAAAAGTTGCATTTTAAATGGAACATATTTAGATGAGTATATAATCAAGAGCCAACTGTCTCTTATAGTTAGATATAAAAAAAAAGGGCAGCCCGGTGCACTTAGCTCCTGCTATGCGCGGGGTTCGGGGAAGAGCCGGACCACAAGGATCTATTTTACACAACTTTACCCTACATTTCTGCAAGAGGCTGTTTCCACGGCTTGAACTCATGATCTCCTGGTCACAAGGATGTGTTATACTTACATATGAAAAGAAAATGAATTTCTTGCATTAAGTGTGGAGAACGACGAAGCACAACTTTGGAGAAAATGTTGCTGAAACCTGAAAACAGAATCAAGAAAAGTTGCAGTTCTAGAAACACATCTAGATGAGTGTATAATTAGGAGGCAACTGTATGGTTGGATTTTGATTGTCAAAAGCTTACTCTTAGTTGAATGATAATACTCCCGTTGCCAAGACCAAAAAACTAGACCTAAAACGCGTTAAAAAGTTAAATCCTTATGGTTTTCATGCTCGTCTGAGAAGAGCTTAAATGGAGCGACATAATCAATATTGATTCATACAACCAACGCCAAGTTGCTTGGAATTGAGGCATAATTGCTGTCATATGGTATTCTTGATCTCAATGTAGAGACATTCCCATGCTATATCCTTGTAATTTTTTCCTCCCACTTGATCTTTGGTGAATGGTTTATGCAGCTAATGAGATTTTTTTTGTACTGATCGAAAGGCAAGGCGTGCATTAAGGGCATTGAAAGCAGTGGTTAGGCTACAAGCTATATTTCGTGGACGACAAGTGAGAAAGCAAGCTGCTATGACCCTCAAGTGCATGCAAGCTCTCGTTCGCGTTCAGGCCCGAATGAGAGCCCAATGCACTCAAACATCTCTTGTAGGAGATGCAATGAAAGGATCTCTTGCTGATAACTCTAGCCAAGCTGACCCAATTAAGCAAGCTGAGGTATCAATAGTTTCAGAACTGAACTGGATTAAATTAGTGTTACATCAAAGTTTCTAACTTTGGGTTTCTCAGGGTGGATGGTGCGATAGCCCTGGCACAGTGGACGAAGTAAGGTCTAAGTTAAAAATGAGACAAGTCGGCGCAATAAAAAGAGAAAGGGCCATTGCATATGCACAACAGGTAATGTATTTGTTTTCTAAAACATCTTATATGACAGTGGTTTGTAATTAGATGTAATTGTTGTCTAACTTATCTATTTCAGAAACTGAGAACGAACCCAAGCCCGAATTCAAGAGTAAGAAAAGTGGAAACCTTAAATAAGATTAAGGCTAACGGGGATTCAAATTGGTTAGAGCGTTGGATGGCGAATAAGCCTTGGGAAAGTAGATTGGCTGACGAATTCCATACTGATGCATCGGGGATGACCCCAAGTTCTAGGAAGCATGAAGATTATGCGGTTGGATCGGAGCGAAGTTCAGTAAATATTAGACGAAACAACGTTTCTACCAGGATATCTACAAGAGGGCCAATGAGTTGTCAAATAGTCAATTCATCTTCTGAGCCTTATTCGGAGTATTATCCGTATGATGATAGCACGTCGTCTTATTCATCCTTGTCAACTTCTGAAGAAGGAAATAGCAAGAAGCCGAGTTACATGAATCTCACGAAGTCTATTAAGGCAAAGGTTAAGCAGAGAAATACCAGCTATTTGTCTCAAAGTATGCAAAGGAATTCAACTGATAGCTTACAATTCAATAGGAAATCAAGCCCACTTTCGAGGGTGATAGCGAGGAGAAGTGCAGATTGTGATCTTTATTCAGTTGATCTGTGTAAGGATCTCTACCCTCCCTCAAATGCATTCTGATCAACTAAATTTGAAAGGCGAGGGCAATCGATGTTATAGAAAGGGGTTTCGTTGGTGAATTTTCTTTGTTCATTTTGCGCAACAGCTTGTTGTCTTGATAGTGAAGGAGTTTATTTTGTTTACAGAATATTAGTCTTAACCTATACACAGGCGCATTAAGTGAGATTTTACTAGCTAGCTGGTGAAAGTTTACTCTAGAAGTTTGAGTAACAATGTCAAGTGTGATTTTCATGTATTATACTGTGAAATATTGAGTGTTTGTTTCTGACTTTATATTTGTCTCTGGCTCAGAAAATTCTGTCTATTCTTTCTCTTTTTCCTATCAAGCTCACTCTTTATTCCGTAAAACAACTGCAAATTCTTAACAATATTTAAGGGCTCTCAGAAACATTTATCAAGGGCTTGAACTACTACATTTAATACATAAACATTCTGTTTCAGCTTTTCAGATTCGTTCATATTCAATAGGGGTAATAAAAGAATTAGAACTGACATGTACAAATAGAGAAAAAAATTACTTTCATTTCTTATCGACGAGTAAAAACGAAATTTATCCATGAGTTCTAATATTGGTGCAATGATTGAAAGTGAATGAAGAGTTACTTCGGCAAATTTTTGGCTAGCTAAAAATGGACCATATGCATCAAAATCGGAGCTACAATATTAGCTACAAGTTCAAGAAAACCCAGTAGCTTTTGCTTAGTACATGTGTTTCAACAACAATAACAACAACTCGGTAAAATCTCACAAGTGAGGTCTGGGAAGGGTAATGTGTACGCAGACCTCACCCCTATCCTTGGGAGGTAGAGAAGATATTTCCGAAAGACTCTCGGCTCGAGAAGAAGAATAAGAACAAGTAAATAACAACAACAAGATAGGGAAAAAAAAGCAAATGAAATAAAGCAATAGCAATAGCAACAAGAAGTAACACGACACAGTACTAAAAACCGAAGCGGAAGATAGTAATAAAAAACAACCCTAATACTAGCATTCTAAGAATCGAACACAATATACTAGTCAGCTAGCCTTAATAAACCTGGAACAGATAAAAAAAAACACTACGACCTATTACTCTTCTACCCTAATCTTCGACCTCCATATCCTCCTGTCAAGGGCCATGTCCTCGGTAAGTTGGCTTAGTACATGTATTGGTATTAAAAAATTCATTAAATATGTATAAATATTTAACTGCAAATCAAATAACTAAAACGAGCTATGAATTCAACGACAAATTTAGAATACATAAATTTCAAATCCTGGCTCTGGTCCATGAACAACGAAATGATAACAATATATAGGGCATGAATTTCTAATAGGAGAAGAAATGATAATGAATCTCATATTGAAGGTTTCAAACCTCCTCCCAAATTTCTACTTCAAATAGACTACTCGAGAGAAGGATATCGTTGGTGAGTCCATCTCAAAAGATATATACTAACATTGGAGCGGTTTAGAACGGAATCTTGATTTCGTTAAAAAATAAAAAAGTTTGACTATACTAAGATTTTGAGCTTCAACCATATATGTTATGCATGTGGAGATTTGAAACTTATTGTTTCAGTTTAAATTAAGATTCCGCTTGGGATTTATGTAAATAATATTTACATTATCAGTGTAATATAATATGTTATAGAATAACTTGTCGATTTTTCAACTTAATAATCTCACTTATAATGAATGGTTACCTTTAGTTATTTTTTAAGTGATATAAAATAGAATAAATGAATGATTATAGGTATTTGAAATAACCTTTTTTCGGCCACGAGGAGAAAGAAAGACGCTAAGTCTGTTAAAGGGTTGTGGTCAGAAAAGTTGGTCTATATGTAACTATGAGAAGGTGCAGTTCACTATACAATTTCCTCAGAGCATTTGCTGGGGTGTGCATACAAAATGTCCCGCATTGACGGATGAAAAGAAGTTAAATATGTGAAGTCATTTATAAGAAACTATACTAGCTTGGTCCAAAACAGATTCTATCATATCATGTTAACTAGTTAAAAGTGCCTTTGGTAGGCTTAGCCCAAAATTTATATTAGAGCTCATGGTTCGACGAAAGCATAAAAATATATATAAAGTGATGGCGTGAGACTCGATTTACTACCTTTACCAATAGCTTGGAGACCACATGCCAAGAAGAAGCTGGCCTATGAACGTCACTGGCCATAAATACTCAGATGATGTGATTGAAACACAATTAATTAATCTCCAAATAAGCCCCAAAAAGGTGTCCTTGGACAAACTTAGCTCACCACATCGTATTTTGAGTGTATGTTTACTATATTTACTAGTAGTTTCTTGTGGATTGTCCTCCATTTGGGTTTTTCTTATACTGCTCTAGGGACGGTCATTACGAGTCATTTGGTACGGTGGTGAGATATTTTAGAATATTTCTTGTGGTGGGATATCTCATGAGATTAGCTAATACCTCAAATCAAACATGAAATAAAGTTAATCTTAAACTTTCTTCCGAAATTATTATTCTTATTTCATGTACCAAACGACCCCTTAATGTCTACTTAAACTGAAACATATTAAAATTGAAACCAAAATAATAGAGAGTGAAAGTGACCAGTACCAAAAAGCTATGATTTTGTAGAGAGAAGCCAAGAATATTGATGGGAGTTTCCTTCATATTAATAAGTTGAGAATAAGAACAAAAGTGAAGCAAAAGGGGTGTCCCCTGATGGCTCAACTAATAAAGCAAAACAACACCTTCTACCATTAATTGTTGCATGTGCAAACTAGAATTTCAAGAATCTTGTTTGGTCCTTTTTTCTTTTTCTTCCATCTCAAGCATAAAAAAAACACTATTTTTTCTTTCTTTCTGAAGCAAGACTTGAAAAACAATAAAAGACTATTTCAAACATTTGGTCCCAATTTTTTTACTTTTTGTTTTTTCACCATCAACTGACTTTGAATGCTCATTTTCAACGACGGTTATTGGGATATCTGTAGCATTTAATGCAGGTTTCTGCTGGTCGATATATTCCAAAACTGAGTACATGATCCAATGCCATTGACGAAACTGCTTCCTCTTTATAGAAATCTACTCATGTTAGGCTCCCCCCCCCCCCCTTGAGGGCATCCCATTGTAAAAAAGTAAAAAAAAAGAACTAAGGTTCTTCTTCTCGTGCTCCGCTTTTAATGGCTCTCTTATGCTTTTATTTGTACTATATTTTCATATTACCATTGTTTACCATCTTGATAAAAACTTATCTCTACTGGCAGGAGCGGATACAACGTAAAGTTATCGGGTTCAACTGAAACTAGTACCTTCGGTATGAGGCATGAATTTATTTGTAAAAATTATTAAAGTTTAATAAATAGTATATATGAACCCATAATTTTAAAAATATACGGTTCAATGCTAAAAATTGTATATGTTAAACCTATAGAATTAAAATCCTAGATCCGTCTATGTCAACCGGGTGCTTACACCAAATCATACTAATCTATCTTTGTTAAGTAATAAATTAAGATGAAATGTATTTGTAGACAATAAATTTGTGTCGAGAAAATAAAATCAAGACCGAAAAATATTGCAACAATCGTAATATTTTATTTCAAATATTTGAGTGTTACAATCTCTATGATTCCTCTGATTCTTCTTTCCAATTGTAATTAAATTTAAGGGCCTTTGAGCTTGATCTTGAATCTATATTTGTTTTCAAGAACGATGATCTTGTTCTTGAGCTTGAGCTTGAGCTTGATTGCTTGAACTTGATCTTGATTCGTTCTTGAGATTGAACTTAATTTCTTGAACTTGAACTTGTAGAGAAATTTGCGGCGTTTGATCCACGAGCTCTCTCTTGCTTCTTGTTATAACTTTTGGTGTTTTTTCTGGATTATGAAGACCCCTATTTATAGTTGTGGAAATGAGGAGTTGTGATAAGAACAAACTCTTTCCGACCAATCAAATTGAAGTGTGACATGGCCGCATTTGATTGGATAGAACATGTCACTTGCATCGTGGCAAGATTTCATTGGCCTTTTAGTGTGACTTGCCATGCCTTGTCATTTTGACACGTGGCATGATCCTATTGGCTCTTCCATTTGACTTGGCGCGCCACGTCATTTGACACATGACACCAAATTGGGCCTCTAGGAAGATGACATCTTGGGCTTAATGAAGTGAGCTCATCACTTTAGCCTAATTAAATGGGTTAGCCCATTGGATTAAGATTTATTTATTTAGTCCATTTATATTGGACCTATATAATTAATTTATTTATATACTAGCCCATAATATTTATTTGTACTAGTATATTTAAAATATAGTCCAAATTATTATTGAATTTAAATTCAATAAATTTTACATGACTACAGTATTAATTGACTATAATTTACAACAACAACAACAATAACATACCCAGTGTAATCCCACAAGTAGGATTTGGGGAGGTAGTTTGTACGCAGACCTTACCCCTACTTTGTGAAGGTAGAGGAACCGTATTAACTATAATTTACTGGTCACGCCCAACTCTTCCTTGTAAAAAGAACTAAGCGGTCGCTGCAAACATAATCCGGTCTAACTGTCCGGAGTCGAATCCCGCAGAGAACTAAGGTTTAGCTATAGCTGCTCAATATCGCTCAATATCGCTAAGAAATACAAGTCTAGACAATTTTAATTATGAATATTGTGATTTTTATTCTAAACTAATTAACAAACAAATCTAGAAAGTAGTAAATTATTAACAAACGAGAACGAGAATGAAAACAAGATTAAGGTGTAACGACACGAACGGTCATTTTGAACACTTGCACTTTGCTCGCCAGTTCTCAGGCATGACTAGCCCCGTGTGATGTATTATGACTTATGTAAATCGTCGGTTTTGGTTTTCAGGATAATCGGAATAGATTTAGAAGAACAATTCACAGTTTGAAGCTTTAAATTTGAAAGGATTGACCAAGTTTCGATTTTTTAGTATTCGATCTTGGATTTGAATTTTTATGATTTGGTTAGCCATGTTAGGTGATTTTGGACTTGAGAGCGCGTCCGGAATGTGATTTGGAGGTCCGTGGTAGATTTAGGCTTGAATTGGCGAAATTGAAAATTTAGAATTTCCGGTCGGCATTGGAAATCTTGATATCGGGGTTGGAATGGAATTTTAGAAATTGGAGTAGGTCCATAGTGTCATTTGTGACGTGTGTGCAAAGTTTTAGGTCATTCGGAGGTGATTTGACAAGTTTCGACGTCGTTTGTGGAATTTGAAAGTTTATAAGTTCTTAAGTTTGAATCTGAGGTTAATTTGGTGTTTTGGCATTGTTTTGAGTGATTCGAAGGCTCGACTAAGATTGAATGATGTTACGAGATGTGTTGGCATGTTTGGTCGTGGTACGAGAGGCTCGGGCGCGTTTCAGATTGATTCCGGGCATTTTTTCCTTCATGTTTCAATGTTGTATTCTGCTGGTATCTGGTGTCTCAGTTCTTCATCGCGTTCACGAGGCAAGTGTTGCGAACGCGTAGTATATTCTTATGGTAGCAGCAAATTGTTCTTCGCGATCGTGAAGTATGTCCTGTATTCGCGTAGTGTTAGGGGAGGACTTCTTCGCGTTCGCGTTTAGGATAATGCGTTCGCGTTTAGGATATTGCATTCGCATAGAGTAGAGCTAGGAGCTGGGCTGGAGGACCTTTCTTCATCGCGTACGCGAGGTTTAGGCCGCGTCCGCGTAGTTCTGTATCCAGTGTGTATCGCGTTCGCGAGGCTGGGTCCGCGAACGCGTAGAGCATTTTTGATGGCTGGTGTTTTTGTTCATCGCGAATGCGATGGTTATCCTGCGTTCGCTAAAGATGAAGCCTGGGCAGAAAGTATAAATAGAGGCCTTTGCGATTTTTAGCCCATTTCTCACCATTTTTGCTCGGTTTTGAAATTTTAAGAGAGGATTTGAAGAGGGGTTCAAGGGATAACACTTGGAGATAAGGTTTTTGAACTCAATACTCGATTCCTATGATGATTTCTAACTATTTAGACATGAAATTAATGGGATTTAATGCCTAAAATTGGGGAATTAGGGCTTGAAATTGGAGAATATAAACTGGGGATTTGAGGGGCCATTTGAGGTCCAATTTTGATGTTCTTGGTATGTATGGACTCGTGGGAGAATAAGGATTCTATTGATGTGATTTTTATCAGATTCCAAGATATGGGCCCGGGGGTCAGGTTTTGCAAATATCAGGATTTTTGAGTTAATTTGACTATTTTCGCTTGGGCTTTGTTCCTTTAGCGTGTATTAATGATGAAAAACTGATTTTGGCTAGATTCAGAGCATTTAAAGACTAATTCGAGAGGGAAAGGCATCGTGGGTTAGAGTTTGGACCGATTTGAGGTAAGTAATGATTGTAAATGTTGTCCTGAGGGTATGAAACCCCGGATTTCACATCATTGTGCTACTTTGAGGTGACACACACACTAGATGACGAGTGTAGGGTCATGCACCAATGGGGATTGTGACTTGGTCCGTCCCATACGACTGTTAAGTCGCGTATTTGATTAAAAGCTATTTGATATCATTGTGCTTTGGAAAATATTACTATGTTTTGGGCTGAATGCCATATTTGGGCCTCGTGCCAACTGATTTGGACCATTAGGGTTTTTTTACTACTATTCATCACTGTTTTGGCTTATTATATGTACTCAATCATGCTGTATTTTACTGATTTCATAACTCAGTCGTATTTACTCCGTTTTGATACTTTAAATGATATTTTGAGCTGAGTTTCCTGTTTTACTGTTGCCCGAGTGGCTTGAGAGGTTTCTGACTGAGTAAGGCCGAGGGCCTGTGTTGTGAGGATATTATGGGATCGGATTGCATGCCACAGCAGGCTGTTACCGATTCATGATATTATGAGGTTGAGGGCCTGATTGATTTATGCCATGAGGTGGCTTGTTGTTATGTGAGGCCGAGGGCCTGATTGATTATTCCACGAGATGACTTGTTATAGCGCTTGGGCTGTAGGAGCCCATCCGGAGTCTGTACATCCCCAGTGAGCGCGGGTACCCAGTATGAGTGATGTGATGTAGCCCGAGGGGCAGTTGTTGATTCATGTTATTGCCCGAGGGGCTGTTCTTGATGGTCCGATGGCCGATTTTTAGTACATGCTTTGCCTGAGGGGCTATTTACATTTCTACCCTTTTCTTAGTGTTTTCATCACTCGTTTGAAACTATTGAACGATGTTTTCATCACTCGTTTGAAACTATTGAAAGATCTTTTAAAAGGAAAGGTTTTACTGAAACTGAGTTATTTTAGGAGAAAAATGGTTTCTGTACTTTTTTTGGGCAATGTACGGGATTTGTTATAGTGTTATGACGTGAAATTATGTGTTTTCTTACTGCTCAGCTTTCATTTACTTTTATTATTTACTGAGTTGGCGTACTTACATTACTCCCTGCACCGTGTGTGCAGATCTAGGAGTTGTGGGTAGCTATAGTAAGCATTGATTTTCCATTCAACAGGATTTCGGAGTCGACAAGGCAGTTGCATGGCGTTCGCAACCCTGTTCTTCTCCCTCCTATCTTTCCTAGCTTTAGTTAGTATGGTCTTCCAGTCTTGTTTAGACTTTATTGTATTAAGACAAAGATGTAGTTGCTCGTGACTTGTGACACCCCGATGTCGGGCTTGTGTATCTATTCTGCATTGGTCAATTAGACTTACATTATGAGATTTCTTGTTAATTAATGTCTTAAAGATGACTTTTATAGAATAATGGTTTGATTTGGGAATTGTGTTGGCTGGCCTAGTTTCACGATAGGCTCCATCATGACCGGGTCGGTTTTAGGGTCGTGACAAGTTGGTATAAGAGCCTAGATTACATAGGTCTCACGAATCATGAGCAGGTTTAGTACAGTCTCACGGATCGGTACAGAGACTTCTGTACTTATCCTCGGCAGGCTGCACAACGTTTAGGAAATCCCATATTCTTGAATTCTTATCGTGCATCCTTGATTCAACTTGAAATGTAACTCTTTGAATTACTTCAACGCGTTCGTATGCGCGCATGAGCGCTCGGTATCAGTTGTACATCGACAACTTGTGACTCTGTGATCGAAGGGTGGGATGTGATTTCTGTGTGTTGATGTTGGGCCAGTCTGGAGGACTTGAGGCCAGGTTTTACCTATAGCTTGAGCAATGAGGCATTGATTGTGTGTGTACGTGCTTCTGGATTTATATGTTCAGTAGTGTCTTTATTACCGGAAGTAATGACCGGATGTCTATGTGATGAGTATGAGGTGACTGCGAGATGTGTTCATATGATTTGAATGTGATGAGATGGGTCTGCTTGAGGGTCGAAAGAACTATTTGGTGCTTGATTTCCATCTTGATTTGATGTGTAGCCTCGAGTAACAGGTATATTAAAGGATCTTTTCATGTTGTCTAGTTGGGAAGTGAAGTAGATTTCATGTAGTAATATGAGTTTAAACTCATGAAGATTAAGTGATTGCGTGACGTTATGACGATGGAAAGGTATGAAGAGATGTTAGTTTGAGGCGAAGCGGGTGGGTTATCTCCTGTAGAGTGTTCTGAAGTTTGTGTGATCCTTATGTTGTTTGTTGGGAGACCTCCTTTACAGTGAATTATATATGTTGTAGATTGAGTTTGGATCACGTATGAGAGTGGGTTTGACTATTATGAGGGTGAATGCATGAGTTGTAGATGATTTGAAGTACAAGCTGGTTTGTGTTACTCGAGCTTATGAAGGATTTAGTTTAATCTCACTATGGCAGTAATAGAGTATGGGTATCGTAAGTTATGGTGTGTTTTGATATGTGGCTTTGAGTTAAGTGGGGGTGTATGCTATTGATAAGTTGATTGCGCAGCTAAGTGTCGTATCAATTTCAGTTTGAGGTATACTGGCGAATTAGTTGTGGCTTACATGGGTTGAGATCGAGGATGGCTCGAGTAAAGGAAATTTTGGATAGGGGTTGTGTTATGCTTTATGGGTGTATAAGAATCACGGAATGACTTGAGTTGTTAATGGTGAAGGATGTACGACACATAGAACATGAATTTATTTGGTTACATTAAGGTGGGGTTACTTCCATAGGTGTTGCTGTTCTAACGGAGCACATGTCGTTCGATTCATTTGATCAATATAATTGAAATCTGAGTAGAGTGGATGACTCCTGAGAATGGTTTTGAAAGATTCAATATTTACATGCAGTAATTTGGAATCTTCAAGATGTATGTTGACTAAAAACTGAGATTTATATGGGAGGATGTCAAAACTTGTGGCATTTCTGTATTATTATGAATTCTACATACCAGTATCAGGAACGCGAAGGTAATGACTTTAGATTTGCATAAGGTCTCTTCAGAGTAGGTATCTTAGTTGTGGTACTTTTGGGGGTGCTTCAAAAGAATACAATGGTTTATGAGACTTAAGGTGGTGTGATTTTATGCTAAAATTCATGGGGTAAGTTTTAGTTAAGGATAGTGGTGTACTAGCAAGGAAATATATCAATTTGAAGGTAATTCGGAAGGAACTCAGAGAATTAGGACAACTTAGTAGTAGGTTGGATCAGCATGGTAATGGATACGATCGATTCTTGGGTGCTTATGATGCGGTGGGTTTCTACAGGTGTTTCGAGGCAACACTCTTAGGTTTTGATGACCTGCGTAGCTAGGTGGAGTTAGAAGAATTTATTCCTAACGGTTTGGTTTTGTGCAAATGGGATTCAGAGAGCTCTTGATGGTTTCTACCACGGTTTAAGGTGTACATTTTCTACTGGCATGAGGAGCATGTAATGTATAGTGATTTTCTTCTAGATGGGATCAAATGGGAAGTTCTTGGCTAGTTGAGTATGTAGCTGCTTGTGGTTCAGAATGAATACGAAGTTCTCTTGTATATCCTAGGATGGTACGGTATATGCGGTATGTTGTGTAGGATTGAGATTTGTATGTGTAAGGTCACGACTCAGTTCTGAAAGGAAGGTCATAAATTCTTAGATAGCATGGGCAGTTTTAAAAGACTAGGTAAATAATATCACTAATTGGTGCGACTTGATGAGGGTATACATTTCAGAAAGGGCAATGTGCTTGAGTTAAGGGTACTTCATTGGTATTGCGGCGCTCTCTTGTTGGATAGACTGTTGACATTCAGGTTTGCTTGGTGGCACAGAAGAATTATAGGAGTATCCCTCGTGGAATGATTGAGTATTAGAGGTGTGTTATGTATTCGAGCGGTGGAGTTGGGATCAAATATGGTGATTCGTGTGCTTTATGTATTTGGAGGACCGGGAGTTCTCATAGACAGGTTATGTCGTGGTTGCGGGCTGCGTATATCGGTCTTGTGTGGTGACCTTTTGGGGTTGGGAGGCCCGAGTAGATCCGTTATTGCTTAGCATGGTGGAGTTTTATTTGATATTGGGTATGGATTGGTTGTATCCGTGTCGTCCTATTCTGGACTGTTACGCTAAGAAGACGACATTATCTATGCCAAGGATGCCACAGATTGAGTGGCGAGATTCGACGGGTTATGTTCCCAGTAGAGTGATTTCAATTTTTAAGGCCCAACTGATGGTTGGAAATGGGTTGTCTTTCTTATTTGGCCTTCGTGAGGGATGTCGGTGCAAAGACTCCTACCATTGATTCAATTTCGGTGGTGAGGGATTTTTCAGATGTATTTCCTACTGTCGGGCATGCCGCCAGACAGGGTTGTCGACTTCAGTATTGATTTGGTGCCGGGCACCTTATCGTATGGCACCGGCATAGTCAAGGAGTTGGAGGAGCAGCTTCAGGAACTTCTTGATAATGGGTTCATTGGTAGGCCAATATGGATGTGTGTTCTGCATCGAGTCGGCTTTGTTGACTCCGAGTTGCTATTGTTGAGGAATGTGTTCATTCGATTGTTATTGGGCTTATTAGTATTCTGGGTGATCTATGAGTTACCTTTCCGTATTGCGAGACGTTATGATTTGTTGGTTGTAGGCACATATGGTGCGGTTTTATTTAGGTCTCATAATGGAATTCGAACGGGAAGAATATTGGGTATTGCTCGGTGGATGACGTATTGGTTATGTCTTTTTGGGTTTGCGTGGTGTTATGTCATTTGCTTCGCCGTGCTTATGATGATTTGCTTTTGGTACTAGACATCGAATTGCGCGTGGTTGTAGAATTTGAGCACAGTGACTTGAGGTGTTTCATGTAGACCAGTATTAGATAGGGTCGCGCATTGCAGTAAAGTTATGTGGAAGTATGATCCTTCGGGTTAGATTCGTATGTTCTAGTTCTACGATGTGTGATGGGTTCTCAACATTGTGTGGTGGTGGTACTGGTGTGCTTGCAGTACGACTCTCTCATTTGAGTCATTTTTCCATGATTTGAGTACATTTGGGTTGTTACTTATTGGTGCGCGGGTCGCACGAGTTGTGGATTTAGATTGCATCGATGTGTCAAATCACTAGAGCAGTCGTGTTGGATGAGATGAGGTCATTGGGATATAGAATGAATACTATCGGATCCGATTTCAGCATATTGGAAGGATAATATCGGGATTCGGCTTAGAAATTTACTATGGTCCTTGCCAAAGGAGAGAGAGTTTCATGAATGGTTGATCTGAGGAATGGTTATGACTTTTTGCGTGTTTCTTTCATCATTGGCAGGATACGAAAGTGTTGGAATGAGGTTTTGATTAATAAAAGGTTTATTACCAGTATTGTGTCACTGTGAGCAGCTGTTGTGATTAGAAGTTATCGTTATGAGAGTTTGAGTTGTGTGGTTTATCATGTGATTTTATCTTGAATTATGATTATGGCTTGTTTTAGTGTGTTCAGATTTATTCGCTGTGTAGATGTGAGATTCTGATCTTATAGATAATTCTGGAAGTGGAAATTTGGTTCTAAGGTTTATGTGCTAGGTTGGATTGTGAAATTTCAATTACATTGTGTTATCGAACCTATATGAGATAGGGTGACGTGGGATCTCCCCCGGGTATGTACATGGTAAGGTTCTGCAGCGATTTGATGGTTTTCGGAATAACTTTGGGCACGTTCGAAGACAAACGCATGTTTAAGTGGGGGAGGATGTAATGACCCGACCGATCGTTTTGAGCACTTGCACTTCGCTCGCCAGTTCTCATGCATGACTAGCCCCGTGTGATGTATTATGACTTATGTAAATTGTCGGTTTTGGTTTTCAGGATAATTGAAATATATTTGGAAGAACAATTCCCAGTTTGAAGGTTTAAATTTGAAAGGTTTGACCAAGTTTTGACTTTTTAGTATTCGATATCGGATTTGGATTTTTATGGTTTGGTTAGCCCTGTTAGGTGATTTTGGAGTTGGGAGCACGTCCGGAATATGATTTGGAGGTCCGTGGTAGATTTAGGCTTGAATTGGCGAAATTAAAAATTGGAGTAGGTCCGTAGTGTCATTGATTTGGAAGAACAATTCCCAGTTTATTGTTTGGAAGATAATTGATATCGGGGTCGGAATGGAATTCCGGAAATTGGAGTAGGTCCGTAGTGTCATTTGCGATGTGTGTGCAAAATTTTAGGTCATTCGGAGGTGGTTTGATAAGTTTCGACGTCGTTTGTGGAATTTGAAAGTTTATAAGTTCTTAAGTTTGAATCCGAGGTTAATTTGGTGTTTTGGCGTTGTTTTGAGTGATTCGAAGGCTCGACTAAGTTTGAATGATGTTATGGTCTGTGTTGGCATGTTTGGTCGTGGTCCCGAGGGACTCAGACGCGTTTCAGATTGATTCCGGGCTATTTTTCCTCCATGTTTTACTGTTGTATTCTGCTAGTATCTAGTGTCTCAGTTCTTCATCGCGTTCGCGAGGCAAGTGTCGCGAACGCGTAGTGTATTCTTATGGCAGCAGCAAATTGTTCTTCGCAATCGCGAAGTATGTCCCCCGTTCACGTAGTGTTGGGGGAGGACTTCTTCGCGTTCGCGTTTGGGATATCGCGTTCGCGTTTGGGATATCGCGTTCGCGTAGAGTAGAGCTAGGAGTTGGGCTGGAGGACCTTTCTTCATCGCGTACGCGAGGTTTGGGCCGCGTTCGCGTAGTTTTGTATCCAATGTGTATCGCATTTGCGAGGCTGGGGCCGCGAACGCGTAGAGCATTTTTGATGGCTGGTGATTTTGTTCATCGCGAACGCGATGGTTATCCCGCGTTCGCGAAAGAGGAAGCCTGGGCAGAAAGTATAAATAGAGGCCTTCGCAATTTTTAGCCCATTTCTCACCATTTTTGCTCTGTTTTGAAGCTTTTTGAGTGGATTTGAAGAGGGATTCAAGGGATAACACTTGGAGGTAAGGTTTTTGAACTCAATACTCGATTCTATGATGATTTCTAACTATTTAGACATGAAATTAGTGGGATTTAAAGCCTATAATTGGGGAATTAGGGCTTGAAATTGGAGAATGTAAATTGGGTATTTGAGGAGCCATGTGAAGTCCGATTTTGATGTTCTTAGTATGTATGGACTCATGGGAGGATAAAGATTCTATTGATGTAATTTTTATCGGATTTCGAGACATGGGGTCGTGTTTGGTCAATTTCGGAATTTTTGAGTTAATTTGACTATTTTTGCTTGGGCTTTATTCCTTTAGCGTGTATTAATAATGTGAAACTGATTTTGGTTAGATTCGGAGCATTTGGAGACCGATTCGAGAGGGAAAGGCATCGTGGGTTAGAGTTTGGACCGATTTGAGGTAAGTAATGATTGTAAATGTTGTCCTGAGGGTATGAAACCCCGAATTTCATATTGTTGTGCTATTTTGAGGTGACGCACACGCTAGATGATGAGCGTGAGGTCATGCACCAATGGGGATTGTGACTTGGTCTGTCCCGTACGACTGTTAAGTCGCATATTTGATTGAAAACTGTTTGATATCATTGTGTTTTGGAAAGTATTACTATGTTTTGGGCTGAATGTCATATTTGGGCTTCGTGCCAACTGATTTGGACCCTTAGGGGATTTTTACTACTATTCCTCACGGTTTTGACTTATTATCTCTACTCAATCATGTTGTATTTTACTGATTTCATAACTCAGCTATATTTACTTCGTTTTGATACTTTAGATGATATTTTGAGCTGAGTTTCCTGTTTTACTGTTGCCCGAGTGGCTTGAGAGGTTTCTGACTGAGTAAGGCCGAGAGACTGTGTTGTGAGGATATTATGGGATCGGGCTGCACGCCGCAACAGGTTGTTACTGCTCATGATATTGTGAGGCCGAGGGCCTGATTGATTTATGCCATGAGGTGGCTTGTTGTTATGTGAGGCCGAGGGCCTGATTGATTATGCCACGAGATGACTTGTTATAACGCTTGCATTGTAGGAGCCCCTCCGGAGTCTGTACACCCCCAGTGAGCGCGGGTACCTAGTGTGAGTGATGTGATGTAGCCCGAGGGGCTGTTGTTGCCCGAGGAGATGTTCTTGATCCATATTTTGTCCGAGGGGTAGTTCTTGATTCATGTTATGCCCGAGGGGCTGATTACGAGTGATTATAAAGTAACCCGAGGGGCTGATTCTGTTGATATTATGCTCGAGGGGTAGTTTATAGTACATGCTTTGCCCGAGGGGCTGTTTACATTTCTACCCTTTTCTCACTGTTTTCATCACTCGTTTGAAACTATTGAAAGATGTTTTCATCACTTGTTTGAAACTATTGAAAGATCTTTTAAAAGGAAAGGTTTTACTGAAACTGAGTTATTTTACGAGAAAAATGGTTTCTGTACTGTTTTTGAGCAATGTACGGGATTTGTAGTAGTGTTATGATGTGAAATTATATGTTTTCTTATTGCTCGGCTTTCATTTACTTTTATTACTTACTGAGTTGGCGTACTCACATTATTCCTTGCGCCGTGTGTGCAGATCCAGGAGTTGCGGGTGGCGATAGTGAGCATTAATTGTCCATTCAACAGGATTTCAGAGTCGACAAGGCAGTTGTATGGATTTCGCAATCCTGTTCTTCTCCCTCCTATCTTCCCTAGCTTTAGTTAGTATGGTCTTCCAGTCTTGTTTAGACTTTATTGTATTGAGACAGAGATGTAGTTGCTCGTGACTTGTGACACCCCGATGTCGGGCTTATGTATCTATTCCGCATTGGTCATTTAGACTTACATTATGAGATTTCTTGTTAATTAATGGCTTAAAAATGACTTTTATAGAATAATGGTTTGATTTGGGAAATAAGTCGGCTGGCCTAGTTTCATGATGGACGCCATCACGACCGGGTCAGTTTTAGGGTCGTGACATAAGGAGACCTAGAGTTATGATTTTTTCAATTATTGGAATCCTTCCGGCTACATCTCCTATATTTTACCCAAGTGTTCTATACTAATCATGAGCACTTCAGGTGTTATAATTCTCTACCGAGCAACTACAACACTTTACTAAATATATTCTCCCGAACTATGCTAGCTGGCACTATCTTATTATTTACTATGACCACGTTAAGACTTTGTTATTCTTAAACCCACCTTTAGATCTGCCATATTTATTTCTCACATACGTTAGGAGTGACGTTGTTCAACAACCACGTAAATATGAACCATTTTCCAAGCAAATAATAAATAGGTACAATCAATGAATGACCATTCAATCAACTGAAATAAGCACTTAGTTGAACAAGTAGAGAAATTAAAGGGCTCAATTATATAAAACGTAACAAGAATTTATCCTACAAAAGGTTTCATCAAAACCTTAGATGAAGGATTTACCTACTCATTATACTATTCAAAAATACATAAACCATTGTCAAACCAATATCTATAAAATAAAGATAGAAAAATAGAGAAAAACTCTTTCATCGTCCTGTGTAATAGACTTGAGGTTCTTCCGGGCTCAAATTTGCTTCACCAATAGTGTTCCTTACCTTCTTAGGTCAAGAATGCGACTGAAGTAAGGGTAGAAGCTTTTATATCACGTCCCTGAGCCAAATAACTAAGTTGTCCCTCAAGGTAAAACGTAGGTGAATTTGTACTGGTGCTATAGCTGTGCTTCGCACAGGATGTGGTTGAAATTCCAGATTTTCCTGTGCTTTACTGTGCTATTCGCAGTTATTACACTGCCTGGGTCACGATTTTCTTTGTATTTCTTTAGAAATTGCCCTTTAGCTTCATTATTGCTCAAATCACCTCTATTTTTCACTCTTGACTTCCTACATAACAAACTTCAACCATTAAGCTTAATTGGTCATATTTCAACCTTCAAAATACCTAAAAACACACCTAAGTTAAAACATATCAGATTACATGTAAATCTTACATATTACCATTTAGTGGCAACTATATTTGTGAAAAACATGTGTCTAGTTTTTCTTCAAGTTTTGAACCGACTAGTCTAACTAATCTGGATTTGCTATGAAAATCTCATTAGGGTTTTTAGCCTTCCAATCGAAAAAAATTTATTTTCAAGGTTTGAATTCAGACCTTTATTTAAAGAGTAAAGGAGCAATTACTATTCGACCACATCTTTTGTCGGTAAATTAAGCAATTCTTCTAAAAAAGATTTCTTTTCCCATTACATATATAAGGAGGGTGAGGAATGAGAAAGGAAAAAGAAAAATCGAAATTGCACCTCAAAATCGAGATTTGAAGGTTCCAGCAGGTTCGTATGATAATAAGAGTACGAGTCATATTATAAGTGATGTGTGGGGTCTAAGGAGAGCCCAAAGTATAAGTCAAGTTGGAAATTACATAGACTTAAAGTTTCAAATGACTACACACAAAACCTAACTTTGGACGAGCATGCCTATATATGTATATAAAGAGTAATATAGTGGACCACTTATCAGTTGAAAGATCTTCAAGTCTAGTTTCTAACACTTCAAACCGTTCGTCATTTGGATATTTCTACAAGGAGTTATGGACGTTTTGGTAAAAGGTGTCCAGTAGGGAAAAACTTGTAATACGAGGTACAACCTGCACATCGCAAGGTACAACTCGCTGAAGCACTTGTGCCTATTAATGCAGTCACGGGCATCAGCCATTTTTTGGGTTTTTTTTTGAGCTAGGGATTAGTTCTTTCATGGTGGATTCAACCTTGGAGACTACTTAAGAATAGAAGGTGATTTTTTTGTGTGAATATTTTAAGTTTATAACATCCTATTAACACTAGTATTAACATCATTCAATCTTTGAAATCCCTAGAAATCTTTCAAGTTGTTTAAGAACATCAAATTTGTCAAACATTGGATTTTTAAGGAAAAGCTTCAAGAAGGTAATACTAATGCTTCAAGCTCATTTCTTATGAGTCAGTACGAGTAATTCTAATATTTGTTTCAAGTTGTTATAGTCGGATAATTGATTTCATAAACCCTAGTTCATGTCATGAATAGTGTTCTTGAGAAAATAAGGGAAAGATAAATAGTGTTCTTAGAAATGAAATTAAAGGATGCAATGAACCTATGAAATCATTTTCTAGCTTAGTTGGAAGTGTTCAACTAAGTAATCACCAAATTGAATGTTTTGGAAATGTTGGTTAAGGAAGACGATGAATAGTAATTTGGCAGTGTTGGAGAATTAATGTAGTATCATTGATGACTTCAAATGGGTATTAAATGATAAGAGTGGAGTTGAATGTGCTAGTAAGTGAACCTATTACACGATTTGAGCTGGAGGCTTGTAGCCAACTTGTGAGCCATAAATGGATATTGATAAATATTTTTGAGTCATATTTTGATTTTAATTATAATTGGGATTGTAATTATAGATATCAATTCGTTGGTGGCGTATGAGCATTTTACTCAATGTTACGATGTCGGAGGTGGATTGCAATCTTGTAAATGTTAATAAAGCGTGTCACACCTCCTTTTTCCGCGCCCGCAGGGGCGCGAGGGAGTTTTTTCCAATTAAAGGACAATCGAAACGGGATTTGTTTATTTATTTCAGAGTCGCCACTTGGGAGATTTAGGGTGTCCCAAGTCACCAATTTTAATCCCGAATCGAGGAAAAAAATGACTCTATATTACAGTCTGCGTACCAGAAATCCGGATAAGGAATTCTGTTAACCCGGGAGAAGGTGTTAGGCATTCCCAAGTTCCGTGGTTCTAGCACGGTCGCTCAACTGTTATATTCGGCTTGATTATCTGATTTTATACAAGTATGAACTTATGTGCAAATTTTGACTTTTAACCGCTTTATTATTTTTACAAGAGTGTGAACATTGCTTAAAACACGTCTTTGGACTGCGTCACATGAGATGTACCCACAATCCGGAACGCATTTTATTTGATGTTTTGAGATTTGGATTTGGGTCGCATGAAATGCACACCCGAGCTTAAGAAAGTAAATTATTAAACACGCGCCTAAAGAGACTATCGCGTTATTATTTTGGGAAGGCCACGAAATTCACTAAGCGGCCCTCCTGAATTCTAAGTAATTTAAAACAAGTATTTACTGAGGGCCCCGCAATTTGTATTTTTATTCGGCGAGGATCATCTCATTCTTATTTTTTAAAGGAATTTTCAACGTCATGGAAATGCATCTCGGGCCACGCCGCAATCAATGCGCCCGTGACTAGAGACATATTTCGACTCCGTTGGGATTTGGATTTGGGTCACATAAATGTGCACCCGAGTTTAAGAAGGTAAGGTTCATTAAAGCGTATCCTAAAGAGACTAACGTGTTGTTATTTTAGGAGGGTTGTGAGATTTGCTAAACAACCCGTCCTGGAAACTAAATGCTTCACTAATATACATTTAACAAGGGCCCCGCATCTGCGTTTTGTTTATTTTTATCGAGGCTCATCTCGTTGTTATTTTTAAAGGATATCCTATAGCAACTACGTTTCTTATCGTGTTTGTCTCTATCAATTGAAAGCAGTAAATAGCCTTAGTCGATTATAAAACCGGATTTAAAATGCTTTTACAGAATAATAAAACGTGACTGCACTTATGGACAACTAGTCGCAAATTATGGGCCCAAACCTAGCTCATGCGAGATGGCCAGACTTGAGCCCTGTTTTTCCGATACAGGCCTAGCTGATTTTTTCGATTTGGGCTCGGCCTTCCTGAGGTTGAGGCCTAGAACTGATTCTTTGTTCTTTATCAATTTATATGTGACAAACCAGCAAAAGGGGAAAGAACTTTAACTCATGTGGATAGTTTTCCTATTTTGGCCTACATTATAGAATATACTACACCATCAGACTAAGTCTAAAATACAACTTATTACACTAGGAATGTTTTTTCACCTAACAGCATATATACATGACTATCATTCATTAACCTTCATTGATATACTGAGCATGTAGGCTACTTCTATTATCCAAACGAAAATGTAACCATTTCATGACATTTAATGTAACAGTTCATGTATATATAAAAACAATCTGCAGGTCCTCTCTTTTGCATTCATGCTCAAACTCTCAGTTACATTGGTGATATCAATTGTGTACCTGGTATAGAAAGGAAAGGAAGAAGGAGAGTGATCAGTTGAGTAGTATGCAGTAATCACAGCAACAACAGATACACAGCAACAACATAGCAACAACCAACCAAACCAAATGTTTTCCTCAGCTACAGACAACCAACAGTGTCTCTCAGAATACAAGAACTAACAGATAGTCGAGTAACCCCAGGAAAGAGTAGAGAAACCACAGCACTAACAGAGTGTTCAATGCAGCAACACCAACAGTTCAACAACCATAAACAGCTCAGTCAATGCAAGCAACAGAACTTGGCCAAGACAGCCTGACCAAAATGCACTCTTATACAACTTTCAAGCAGTGTTTGGTTACAATGTCTATTGGAAACTACCTTGTGTTTACACTATTATGATTTGGGACTCACTAGACCACCCTTCAGACTAAAGTTTTTTTTTCCAGCCTTTTGTTTTGTTTTTCCTTTCTGAAGACTCAAAAATCCAGCCCTCTTTTTGTTTTTGAATGGCCTATTTATAAGCCAAAGTGACCAAGTGCAGCTAAGCTGCCCTCATCTGCAACTTGCAGTCTGCCCATACCCCTTAAACCCCCATGCCTAAAGGCATCTTTCTTGGAATCCTTAATCAGCCCCCATGCCCTGTCTTTATTACTCTAATCAAGGGTTATGGGTTTAGTTAAGTATTCAATTAATTCCCATACTCTTAGGTCTGGTCCCCCATTAGCATTAATTTAATCCTATTTTAATTATCACTTGACATATTCTGAAATTATCCCCTAATCAGACCCTGTCTTATGCCAAGATTACCCTTATACCTTGCATATTACTGTATTACCCTAACTCTTAATAGTTAGTATATAGACCTCTCTAATTTCAGCCAATACCTGACTACTAGCTAATTAAACTCAAACTGCTTTCAGGCTGATTTGTTAGATTTCTAAAACTAATTGCCAATTCTCTGCCTAAGTTCAGGCAATGATTCAAACTTTAAGCAACAAAGGTGCCAATTAAAGGGTACAAGTTGGTCATGCCGATACAAGTAACACCAACAAGAAACAGGCATAGCAATCAATACTGAAATGTAGACTCATTTAGATGACTACACAAGCTATAACATCTTTCAAGTGAATTCAGTTGACGACACTTATTTAGATGACTACACAAGCTATAATATACAGCAAACAACCAATAAAACCAACAACAAACTCATTATTAACTTAAAACGTACACACATGGACAGACGAATCACGAAACAAAACAAACCAGAACACGAACGACAGATAGATTTTAGGAGGACAAAAGAAAAAGGAAAAATACCTCAGGAAAATGAAACTAAGATTGATTCAAGTTCGAACTCGGGCCAGGTGATTTTGGGGTCTAATGGACTTTAACCGAAGCGTTCTCAACTGAGAACACTTCGGTAAAAGTCTGCTAGGCCCTGATCCTGCCACTGATTCGGACAAACCCATAGATCTGAATCCTAGGGCTCTTGAGGTTCGATTTGGGAACCGTTCAATCCCAGTCAGATTCGAACGGAACCAAAGCCACTCCGGGGGTGAGGGAGGTCAGGAGGGGTTGTGGTGTGAGTTTGGGGTCAATCGGTGTAGATCTAGATTTTGCTCGAATCTTCGTTCGAAGATTCGAGAAGCTACGGGTTGATTCGAGATGAACGGTTAACGGATTTGTGTTCAGGGTGGTTGGGTGCATCGGGGATGTTACTTTGGTGGTCATCGGAACCATGGTTACCGGGCTCACGGGGGAAAAACTAAGCTGCTAAGGGTTTGAGAGGAAAGGGGCCTTGGGGGAAGATGGTGAACAGTGGCTGAAGGGGGGGGTGCGGCTTGGGGCGTGGGGGTAAGGGTCGAGTTTATATATGTATTGAGGGTTTAGATCCTGGTCATTGGATCAATTGAGACCAAGGGCCAGGATCTACTCATTGAGGAGAGACGACGTCGTTCGGGAGCTGATAGTGGGTTAGGATCGGGTAGGGGATTGGATCGGGTCATGTTGACGGGTTTAGAGGAGGGCCTGGATCCGTTGGATCAATGGGGTTGGACGGCTTAGATCATCTTGCCTGAAACGACGTCGTTGAGGCGAGTTGAACAGCCTGATCTGGACTGTTCGTTTGAATCAGATCAACGGCTTTGGTAGGGATGCCAATACGGCGTCGTTTGAGTCCGTGTTTGGGCAGGCTCGTCTTGGACTGGATCAGTATTTTGGTTTTGGGCCTTGTTTCGGGGCCCAAATCAGATTTTCCTTTTCCCCTCTCCTTTTTTTTTTAAATTAAACAAAAATTCCTAAAACAATGTAAAAATTAAAATAAACCTACACACATATTGAGCGACATCCACAACGATAAACACACATAAATAAAAAATAAAAATAAAATAAAAATGGTTAGATCACAGCTTAGAACGAACTATACACACATACATATATTTTTTGAATTTTCTTTTAACGACAGGCATTTTTGTATTTTTGTTTGATAATGACTAGATGCAAAATGGACAGTCCTACAAACGACTAATAGCACATGTCACGAAAACTTGAACAATTGAAACCATTTTTTATTTTCTTTTGGAGTGATTGTCGGTGATGCAAAAATCACGTGCTTACAGCTGCCCCTCTTTGCACGAAGACACGAAGGGTTTTCGCGCAAAGATAAAGCGAGCGATTTTTGCCTGTCCGAATACTCCGTGTGAAGCATTTTTTTTGAAAAAGATTTGACCGAACCTTCGCTTCAGAGGTTTCCTACATATCCTGGGCTGAACAGGAATCAGGTCAATGTAGTTCGGGAAATTTTGGTAGCTGGGACTACCGTGTGACCGTAGTGTTTGCTGTTGTTGTGCGCTATTGTATGCTGCTGTAAGATGCTACTGCTTAACCGATCTCCCCGTTACATTGCTCTAAAAGGAAAAGCAAGAAGCTAAGCTAGACTGAGGATCCTGAAATCTTATCCATCTTCAACTTGTTCTTGTTGCCTTGCTTTCTTGTCGGCTAACGCTTTCCTCCGATGCCTTTATCTTGTGACTTTGGGAGATGATGCTGGTCCTTTGCTGACGTTTGAATGCCAGTTTTCATCACTTTGCTTGATCCGCTGGGGACATGGCTTTCTTCTTTAAATCTTCCAATGGTTTCTTCAGTGGTATGTTTCTTCATCAGCATCGTCATACTAGGCATGCTACAACGTTCCCGAACTGCTTCTTTTGAGACGCGTTCCTTTTCCTTTTGAATTGCGCGCTTGCCTCTGCAGTTGTCTGCTTATGGGGATTTTATTGTTTCCCGTTTGGGCATCTCTGTTGTACCCATCCATCTTCAGGTGGGGTGACTGATTCCAAAATCTAGAGCTAAAAATATTCCCGCATTATACTGGTGGGCAACCTATAACTTAAATGTATTCCCGCATTATACTGGTGGGCGACCTAGAACTTAAACGTATTCCCGCATTATACTGGTGGGCGACCTAGAACTTAAACGTATTCCCGCATTATACTGGTGGGCGACCTAGAACTTAAAAGTATTCCCGCATTATACTGGTGGGCGACCTAGAACTTAAATGTATTCCCGCATTATACTGGTGGGCGACCTAGAACTTAAAAGTATTCCCGCATTATACTGGTGGGCGACCTAGAACTTAAATGTATTCCCGCATTATACTGGTGGGCGACCTAGAACTTAAAAGTATTCCCGCATTATACTGGTGGGCGACCTAGAACTTAAACGTATTCCCGCATTATACTGGTGGGCGACCTAGAACTTAAAATGTATTCCCGCATTATACTGGTGGGCGACCTAGAACTTAAAATGTATTCCCGCATTATACTGGTGGGCGACCTAGAACTTAAAATGTATTCCCGCATTATACTGGTGGGCGACCTAGAACTTAAAATGTATTCCCGCATTATACTGGTGGGCGACCTAGAACTTAAAATGTATTCCCGCATTATACTGGTGGGCGACCTAGAACTTAAAATGTATTCCCGCATTATACTGGTGGGCGACCTAGAACTTAAATGTATTCCCGCATTATACTGGTGGGCGACCTAGAACTTAAAATGTATTCCCGCATTATACTGGTGGGCGACCTAGAACTTAAATGTATTCCCGCATTATACTGGTGGACGACCTAGAACTTAAATGTATTCCCTCATTATACTGGTGGGCGACCTAGAACTTAAAATGTATTCCCGCATTATACTGGTGGGCGACCTAGAACTTAAAATGTATTCCCGCATTATACTGGTGGGCGACCTAGAACTTAAAATGTATTCCCGCATTATACTGGTGGGCGACCTAGAACTTAAAAGTATTCCCGCATTATACTGGTGGGCGACCTAGAACTTAAATGTATTCCCGCATTATACTGGTGGGCGACCTAGAACTTAAATGTATTCCCGCATTATACTGGTGGGCGACCTAGAACTTAAAAGTATTCCCGCATTATACTGGTGGGCGACCTAGAACTTAAAAGTATTCCCGCATTATACTGGTGGGCGACCTAGAACTTAAATGTATTCCCGCATTATACTGGTGGGCGACCTAGAACTTAAAATGTATTCCCGCATTATACTGGTGGGCGACCTAGAACTTAAAAGTATTCCCGCATTATACTGGTGGGCGACCTAGAACTTAAAATGTATTCCCGCATTATACTGGTGGGCGACCTAGAACTTAAATGTATTCCCGCATTATACTGGTGGGCGACCTAGAACTTAAAATGTATTCCCGCATTATACTGGTGGGCGACCTAGAACTTAAATGTATTCCCGCATTATACTGGTGGGCGACCTAGAACTTAAAATGTATTCCCGCATTATACTGGTGGGCGACCTAGAACTTAAAATGTATTCCCGCATTATACTGGTGGGCGACCTAGAACTTAAAATGTATTCCCGCATTATACTGGTGGGCGACCTAGAACTTAAAAGTATTCCCGCATTATACTGGTGGGCGACCTAGAACTTAAATGTATTCCCGCATTATACTGGTGGGCGACCTAGAACTTAAATGTATTCCCGCATTATACTGGTGGGCGACCTAGAACTTAAAAGTATTCCCGCATTATACTGGTGGGCGACCTAGAACTTAAAATGTATTCCCGCATTATACTGGTGGGCGACCTAGAACTTAAAATGTATTCCCGCATTATACTGGTGGGCGACCTAGAACTTAAAATGTATTCCCGCATTATACTGGTGGGCGACCTAGAACTTAAAATGTATTCCCGCATTATACTGGTGGGCGACCTAGAACTTAAAATGTATTCCCGCATTATACTGGTGGGCGACCTAGAACTTAAAATGTATTCCCGCATTATACTGGTGGGCGACCTAGAACTTAAATGTATTCCCGCATTATACTGGTGGGCGACCTAGAACTTAAATGTATTCCCGCATTATACTGGTGGGCGACCTAGAACTTAAAAGTATTCCCGCATTATACTGGTGGGCGACCTAGAACTTAAAAGTATTCCCGCATTATACTGGTGGGCGACCTAGAACTTAAAAGTATTCCCGCATTATACTGGTGGGTGACCTAGAACTTAAATGTATTCCCGCATTATACTGGTGGGCGACCTAGAACTTAAAAGTATTCCCGCATTATACTGGTGGGCGACCTAGAACATAAAAGTATTGAAATTGTTTACCCGTTCTTCCGAGAAAATTTTTGACAATCGGCAGAAAATTTTCTGCCCCGGTTTTTGGTAACTTCCATGGCGTTGCATCTTGCTGCCATCATCAATCCCTCTGTTCCCCTGCAACAGACAAAAGGATTTAATTAGTTTTTATCGTGGTGGTAGAGGGTGCCTTTCTGGCGAGCAATTTTTCTCTCTTCCTCTTTTCTTGCTCTTTGTCCCCATAATTGGTTGGCGGGCAAAGTTGCCTGTTGGGGGTCTCTAGCCTGCTGGGGATTGGTTTTCAATTTATCCCCTTTTCTGCTTTCTCTTTAAACACATGATGTGGGAGTCTGCTTCTAACTCCCGAAACCACTCCCTTTTGGAGCTTACTTCTTCCAAAATTTCCGGGCACAATCACTGCATTGCCTGGGACCGGCCTTTAAGACTGTTTGTATTATCCTGCATTGGATGAATTCCCCTTCGGTTTCTGGTAGTAAGCTTTGAAAAATCCTTTCAAGACACATTTTAGGAAAAGAAATAAAAGCTAGAAAAAGGAGAAAATCTTTCTGAACGAATATCTTTTTGGGAGGAGACAATCAAAAGAACTTATCTGGAGGACACAACTGGTCCCCGTGATCATGGCGTGCACCATAGATTCCCGACCCAGTCTATTTGTATCAATTGATTTGCCCGATGGTTTGACTTGCTGGGGATGATAAAGGAGTGTTCATTTCGTTTCGAATGTGGTAGCTTTGCTGATCTGTCTCGTCGCCTCATAGTGCCCTTCGAGGGGTTTTCACTAATGAGACTCTCTCTTTTCTCTCATCTCCCGGCGCCTTATGGTGCCTGTGAAGGTTTTCACCAATAAGACTCTCTCATTTCATATCCCTCATCTTACATCGCCTCTCGGTGCCTGTGAAGGTTTTCACCGATAAGACTCTCTCATTTTATTTCTTTCGAGGAATCGGGGTGTTGTAGATACGACCCTCTCTTCTGGAGATTCCTTTGACCATCAATTCATTCCCAGTCTTACGATCCTCTTCTTTGCTGGGGATCAGTGTATTATTCTCGGCCTTATTCGCCGGACTTGGCATCTCTCGAGCATTGATCGGGAGGTCTTTTGGAGGTTGATGTTGGTTTTGGTGTGGGTTTGAAGAAAGGCTATAAAAATGAAAACAATTTGAAGGGTGATGTGCTATAACTTTTGGAATCAAACCTTTGTTGGAACTTAAAACATAACCTCTGCCCCAGTTTTCTTGCTTGGGGAATTTATCTTTTACGCTTATGTTGAGCTACGTGCGTTACGCACATT
This sequence comes from Nicotiana sylvestris, assembly GCF_000393655.2. Taxonomy (NCBI): domain Eukaryota; kingdom Viridiplantae; phylum Streptophyta; class Magnoliopsida; order Solanales; family Solanaceae; genus Nicotiana; species Nicotiana sylvestris. Next base: position 190,295,916 of record NC_091059.1, read on the forward strand.
GTGCTATATTGTGCACACTATGTACATTATGCATCCTATATTTGCTATGATGCATACTATGTACATTATGCATCCTATATTCACTATGATGCATACTATGACCGAGCCGTGAGGCGCCTACGTATCCTCTTTGAGGAATCAAGTCAAACGTAGTTCCCACGGTTTTGTATTTCTTGTGATTTTATCTTCTTCTTTTTTTTCTTTTCTTTCTTTTCATTTTTTTCATGTCTTTTTCTTTTCTTTTCTTTTTCTTTTCTTTTCTCTTTTTTTTCCCATTAGTGATTCCAAAAGAGGGGTATTGAAAGAATTGCTTAAGGCTCAAAGGGGGAAGCAAGGGTTAAAAGTGTTTGGATAGAAGAAAGAATTGCCTCCGTCATCTCATTATCCAACAAATGCCAAATACAAACAAATAAACCAAAAATTGCCATAATTAAAGAAGTTACGCATAATATCTCTTGACTGCATCTGAATTGATAGCCATGTCGACACATCTACCTTCGACATCTGTCAAACACAAAGCACCGTTGGATAATACTCTGGTCACGATATAAGGCCCTTGCCAATTTGGGGCGAATTTGCCTTTTGCCTCGACCTGATGTGGGAGGATCTTCTTCAATACCAGCTGCCCTACTTCAAACTTCCTGGGGCGCACCTTCTTATTATACGCTCTTGCCATTCTCTTCTGGTACAGCTGACCATGGCACACTGCTGCCAATCTTTTCTCATCTATCAGGCTCAACTGTTCCAAGCGAGCTTTGATCCATTCATCATCATCAATTCCGGCTTCAGCGACAATTCGGAGGGACGGAATTTCGACCTCCGCTGGTATCACGGCCTCAGTTCCATACACCAACAAATAAGGAGTTGTGCCTATGGAAGTCCGGACGGTAGTGCGGTAACCCAACAAAGCAAAGGGTAATTTCTCGTGCCATTGTCTGGACCCTTCCACCATTTTTCGCAGTATCTTCTTGATATTCTTATTGGCTGCTTCGACTGCTCCATTCGCCTTGGGACGATATGGGGTGGAGTTGCGGTGTATAATCTTGAATTGTTGGCATACCTCTCTCATCAGGCTGCTATTAAGATTCGCACCGTTATCCGTGATGATCACTTTTGGGATCCCAAATCTGCAGATGATATGGGAGTGAACAAAGTCCACCACTGCCTTCTTGGTTACTGATTTGAAGGTTTTAGCCTCAACCCATTTGGTGAAGTAATCAATGGTCACTAGAATGAACCTATGACCGTTGGATGCTGCTGGCTCGATGGGCCCAATGACATCCATCCCCCATGCCACAAACGGCTAGGGTGCTGACATTGTATGTAATTCTGTTGGCGGAGAATGGATCAAATCTCCATGTATCTGGCACTGATGGCATTTCCTCACGAAAGTGATGCAGTCGTGTTCCATGGTGAGCCAATAACACCCTGTTCGAAGGATTTTTCTTGCCAATACATGTCCGCTCATGTGTGGCCCACAAACTCCAGCATGTACTTCTGCCATAACCGTCGTTGCCTGCCTGGCATCTATGCATCTCAACAATCCCAAATCCGGGGTTCTTTTGTACAATACTCCTCCACTGAGGAAGAAGCCATTCGACAAACGCCTAAGGGCTCTTTTTTGGTCTCCAGAGGCATGTTCTGGGTATATTCCCATTCTGAGGTATTCCTTAATATCATGGAACCAGGGTTCGCCATCTGCTTCTTCTTCTATGGCATTGCAGTAGGCGTGCTGATCACGGACCTGGATGTGTAGAGGATCAACATACATTTTGTCAGGGTGGTGCAGCATTGATGCTAAGGTGGCCAAAGCATCTGCAACCTCATTGTGAACTCTCGGAATGTGTTTGAATTTCACCGATCGAAATTGCTTGCTCAGATCATGTAAGCATTGTCGGTATGGTATGAGCTTTAGATCTCGTGTTTCCCATTCCCCCTGAATTTGATGTACCAAGAGGTCCGAGTCTCCCAAGACCAAGACGTCTTGGACATCCATGTCAGCAGCCAGGCGCAGACCCAGAATGCAAGCCTCATATTCGGCCATATTGTTGGTGCAATAGAAGCGTAGTTGAGCCGTAACAGGATAATGCCGTCCTGTTTCAGAAATGAGTACTGCTCCTATTCCAACCCCTTTTGCGTTTGCAGCTCCATCGAAGAAAAGCTTCCAACCCGGTTCCTCAGGTAATTCCAACTCATTTGTATGCATTACCTCTTCGTCAGGAAAATACGTTCTTAAGGGCTCGTATTTTTCATCAACGGGATTCTCTGCCAAATGGTCTGCCAGCGCCTGGGCTTTCATAGCCGTCCTCGTTACGTAGATGATATCAAACTCTGTGAGCAGAATTTGCCACTTTGCCAACCTTCCCGTTGGGCATAGGTTTCTGAAAGATATACTTCAACGGGTCCAAACGGGATATGAGATAAGTAGTATACGAAGACAGGTAGTGCTTCAATTTCTGAGCTACCCAAGTTAGGGCGCAACACGTTTTCTCGAGTTGAGTGTACTTGACCTCATGCACTGTGAATTTCTTGCTAAGATAGTAGATGGCCTGCTCCTTCCTTCCTGTGTCATCATGTTGCCCCAGTACACAACCAAATGAATTTTCCAAGACTGTCAGGTAAAGGATTAGGGGTTTCCCGGGCTTAGGCGGGACCAACACGGGTGGATTAGACAGATACCCTTTGATTTGGTCGAAAGCCTCTTGACACTCTGCTGTCCAACCTACCGCAGCATCCTTTCTCAGCAGCCGAAATATGGGCTCACAAGTTGCTGTGAGTTGAGCGATGAACCTGCTGATATAATTGAGTCTACCCAGCAAACTCATTACCTCTGTTTTGTTCCTTGGTGGTGGCAAATCTCGGATGGATTCAATTTTGGATGGGTCTAACTCAATCCCCCGTCGACTGACGATGAATCCTAGCAACTTTCCTGAGGGAACCCCGAATGCGCATTTGGCCGGGTTAAGCTTGATATCATACCTCCGGAGTCTTTGAAAAAATCTCCTTAGGTCTGCTACATGGTCCTCCTGACGCCAAGATTTGATGATCACATCATCGACGTACACCTCGATTTCTTTGTGTATCATGTCATGAAACACAGCGGTCATCGCTCGCATGTATGTTGCCCCGGCGTTCTTTAATCCGAACGGCATTACCCGATAGCAGTAGGTTCCCCATGGCGTAATAAACGTTGTCTTCTCAGCATCCTCTTCGTCCATTAGGATCTGATGATAACCTGCATAGCAATTCACAAAGGATCCGATCTCGCGCCCTGCGCAATTGTCGATCAAGATATGAATGTTGGGTAGCGGAAAATTGTCCTTGGGACTTGCTTTGTTGAGGTTGCGGTAGTCAACGCACACCCTGATTTTTCCATCCTTCTTTGGGACTGGTATCACATTGGCCAACCACTCGGGATACCGAGTGACCCGAATGACCTTCTATTGCAATTGCTTAATCACTTCTTCTTTGATCTTCACGCTCATTTCTGTTTTAAATTTCCTTAGTTTTTGCTTGACCGGAGGATATGCCGGGTCAGTGGGCAATTTGTGAACCACTAAATTGGTGCTTAATCCAGGCATATCATCATATGACCAGGCAAAAACATCTTTGAATTCCCTGAGAGTTTTGATCAATTCTGTTCTGACATTCGGCTCAATGTGGATGCTAATTTTGGTCTCTTGGACGTTATCAGCGTCTCCTAGATTTACAGCCTCGGTGTCATTTAGGTTAGGCTTAGGTTTCTCTTCAAATTGGCACAATTCTCGGTTTATTTCTTCGAAGGCTTCACCTTCGTCACATTCAGATTCATCATCACAAACGACCTTTTGCATCATTGAGTTGGTTTCAGATTGATTTATTAGACTAGGTCGAAGATCCGCTGTGCACGCCATGTCATTAGAACCAGTAAAAAGAGAACTGTTCAGAAAGAAAAAGAACAAGACAAAAATTAAAATGAGACAAAAGAAAAGAACTTTATTGAATTTGCGGGATAAAAAGGGTTCACACTTTTACAAAAACGAAAGTAAAATTTGGATTACACCCTTGAATAATCCGATCAAACAAACAAACAAACAAAACATTAATCAAAGCCTACTACCAAGACTCCCCTCGGACAGGAAGAGGAGTAACCGTCCAATTGTTGGTCTTGGCCTCAGGCCCCACAAATTGTATCTCTGCTCTGCTGGAACCTTCTCCAGCTTCCACCATACTGACATCCGCGAATAGCCTCTCAAAACTCTGATTCAGGTCTTCATTTATACCGATCAAAGGTCCTCGAATCTTTGGGATCGTTGATCCCTTGGCACTTGCTTTAACAAAAGACCTTGAGAGGCGTGGCACTGGTTTAGGCAGAAACCAGACCCTCTTCCTCATTTTTCGCGCTTGCTTTCTGTCTGCTGCGGTTGGTTTGAACCCCAACCCGAAAGTTTCCAGATTCTTAGGAAGGGAGACAGGTTGGACTATCCCTTGCAGTTCAACTCCCAAGCCTCTTCCCGGCACAAATCCATTGCCCGGCATTTCTGAGACCATCATGACCATTGCAGCAGCTACCCTAGGGTGTGGGATGATTTCTCCTTCAGAAATTTTGTTGGCCGACCCTGTATTGAAAATCTAGTAGACCCAAGGACCTTCGTCATCAGTGGTCTCTATGAAAGGTACAATGGTTCCACCCATGGTGCATGTTGTATCCTCGCCGTGCAACACGACCTCTTGTCTTTCCCACTCGAACTTCACTGTCTGATGTAGGGTGGAAGGCACAGCTTTAGCTGCATGAATCCAGGGTCGTCCTAACAGCAAGTTGTAAGATACCGTGGCGTCCAACACCTGGAATTCCATGGTAAACAGGACCGGACCAATGGTCAATTCAAGTACAACATCCCCCACAGTGGCGGTTCCGTTTCCGTCAAACCCCCGGACACAGATGCTATTCTCCCGGATTCTTCCACGGTCAATCTTTAACTGGTCCAGGGTGGATAATGGACAAATATTGGCGCTTGAGCCGTTATCCACCAATACTCGAGTTACCACCGAGTCTTCACATTTGACAGCTAGGTATAGAGCTTTGTTATGCTCCGTACCTTCCACCGGCAGGTCATCATCTGAGAATGTTACCCTGTTCACCTCGAAAATCTTGCTGGCAATGGTTTCCAGGTGGTTTACAGAAATCTCACTGGGTACATGGGCCTCGTTCAATATCTTTAACAGGGCCCGACGATGTTCCTCGGAATGGAGGAGTAATGACAATAGTGAGATCTGGGCAGGTGTTTTTCTCAGCTGCTCAACCACAGAATAGTCTTGTACCTTCATCTTCCTCAGGAATTCTTCAACCTCTTCTTCAGACACTGGCTTCTTGGTTGCCACTGGGTTGGTTTTTCTTAGCTCCACCGGAGAAAAACATCGACCTGATCGAGTCAGCCCTTGCGCTTCACAACTGACTTCTTCCACATGTTTTCCTTGATACGTCACCACTGCCTTTTCATATTTCCAAGGCACAGCCTTGCTGTCAATCATCGGTAGTTGGACCACAGGCTTTATGGTCACCCGTTCTCTACATACCCCTTTCAACACGGCTGCCGGTGTGGGCAGGATCCCTGGTATTACCAACTTGCTTGGCTCGGGTTTGCTTGCTATGACGGACGGGCTCTTCCCCCATATTACTACCGGCTTGACGCCTTCTCCCTGCGACTGTACATTTGTTCCTCCACTGGTTAAGACTTCTTTTGGGGCAGCTTGGATCATCATCACTGTTTGTGAGGGTTTTCTTAATTCTCCTCCCTCACACACCAACTCAATCATGTGAGTTTCGTGGTGCGCTGGCAGTGGGTTTTGGTTGATGTTAGGAGCCTCCGGTGTCTGGACCTCGATCTTATTGGTGTCAATAAGATCCTGTATGGCATGCCTTAACTTCCAACACTTCTCGGTATCGTGCCCGAGCATCCCTGAACAGTATTCACAACTGATTGAACGATCCAAATTCTGAGGCGGGGGATTTGGTTCCCGAGTATGGACAGGACTAACCAAACCCAATTGCCGCAGCTTGTGGAACACAGCGGTGTAGGTTTCTCCCAGTTCGGTGAAGGTTCTTTGCTTCCGCAACCTGTCGTTCCTAGCATCTGGATTTCCCCGGAAACCTGCCCCTGAAGGGTTTCTATATGCCCTTGGCGGAGGGTAGGTGTTTTGTGGTGGTGCATATATGTTCTGGGGAGCCGGTGCGCGCCATTGTGGGCGAACCGGAGGCTGAGTGTATACCTGGGCTTGGTGTACGGAACAATGTGGTTCTCGAGGTGGATAGAAATTTTGTGGTGGGTTGTATGGGTAGTTTGACCTGTGAGGCCTGGGTTGGTTGTAGTGCGGCCTGCCAGCCCTGGACCAACTGCCTGCCTCGATCGTGGCAACCTCTTCTTTCTTTCTTCTCAGCGCACCTCCCGTGCCGCTTTGAATAGCCTGGGTTGTGGCCTTGAGTGCCGAATAGTTCAAGATCTTGTCCGACCTCAAACCTTCTTCTATCATGACCCCTATCTTGACCACCTCGTTGAAAGATTTTCCAACCGTTGTCACCAAGTGACCAAAGTAGGTTGGATCCAATGTCTGCAAAAAATAGTCCACCATCTCTCCCTCTCTCATGGGAGGATCGACTCTAGCTGCTTGTTCTCTCCAGCGGAACCCGAACTCGCGAAAACTTTCCCCGGGTTTCTTCCCAGTTCTCAATAACGTGAGACGGTCAGGGACTATCTCCAGGTTGTACTGGAAATGACCTGCAAAAGCCTGCGCCAGATCATCCCACGTGTACCACCTGCTGAAATCTTGCCTGGTATACCATTCCAGTGCAGATCCACTCAGACTTTGGCCGAAATAAGCTATCAAAAGCTCATCCTTGCCTCCTGCCCCTCTCATTTTGCTACAGAATCCCCGCAAATGTGCCATGGGATCACCGTGCCCTTCATATAAATCAAACTTGGGCATCTTGAACCCAGCCGGGAGTTGGACATCTGGGAAAGGGCACAGATCTTTGTATGCCACGCTGGCTTGATTGCCCAGCCCGTGCAAGTTCCTGAAGGATTGCTCCAGGCTTTTGAACTTTCTCAACACTTCATCCTGTTCAGGGGCCTTAACCGGCTTCTCAACCTCTGCCGGAACTTCCAAATGGGGATTGTAAGCCTGTGGTTCGGGTGCATGGAATGTAGGCTCAGGGGGATAGTATTGTGTATCGTGAGCCTGAAACAATGGCTCACTGGTCGTTCGCTGCAAAGGGGCTGATGCAGGTCCCACAAAAATGGGAATATTGGGTGTTGGGAGAGGTTGATGGGGTGGTGGAGCTTGGGAATCATGAGGGCTTCTTTCTTGATGATAGAGGGGATTTGGGCGGCTTGTGGAAGGGCCAGAGTGAGGGTACTCCGGCATGTGTCCCAGTGTTTCAGGACTCTTTTGTGTTTTGGCTAGGGCTAGTTGCATTGCATTCATTTCTAGTCCCATCCTTTCAATCTTTTCCATCGCTTCTTTTAACAACTGGCTCATCGGCCTTTCTTCCTCATTGCTATTCTCCGAAGTAGTCATGCTTGTTGCTACCGGTCCTTTGGATCTGGTTTGGTATGAATGTGTTGCCAGAATTCTTTAACAACTAACTGTCTGGTAACAGACAACAACAAACTTTGTTAGCGTTAGAGTTTAACAGATTTGACCATAACACATAGAGGATGCAATGCACCTATGCAGTTAACCGTTCCTACATGCTTTGCTTCAAACAACATGCGTCATCCCGGTTTGTTCATTCGTCCTTTTAAAGTATTTTGCGAAACTCTGCGTTTTATTTTATTTACATTTTCTTTTCTTTATTTATTAAAAGCGGTCGAATCTTATGGGGATTGCCTACGTATCACGTCCCCGCGTGAATCAGACCAGGCGTAGTTCTGCCTCAAAGTAAAGACACATAGAAATTCTTCCGGAGTCACTTAATTTCATTATCAAAATTTGCTATTACACATTACTTCAAACAAAATAGCAACAGTACAGACTCCTCGGTTTTAAACTTGGTTTGAGGAAAAGAAAACAACATATGGGGAAACAACAAACAAAACGACCAGGACTCGGTCAACTAATTTCCAACTTAGGGACCCACGAGGCATCTTTCGGCCCTTTCGCGGCCTTAGGTGTAAGGCCTCTTTGCAAGCTCTTCAACTCGTTCATAATCCGGTGGACGCAGCCCATGATGGAAGCAATGAGGGTTTCCCGAGGTGTTTGCTCGCATGCCAAACATTTTAGGTAGATGTAATGCCCGATTTCGTCAATTCTTGCTCGAATGTTGTCCCTTTCTGCGAACAATTGCCTTATCTGTCGGCTTTTCAATCCTAGCGTTTGTGCATTGGTGGCGAGCTGATCCTGGAACATATCCATTTGCCTTTCCATCCTTGTCATTGCATTGTAATAGCGTCTTCAGTCGGCTTGGGCATCTTGTGTTTGCTTGAAGATCCGCTCTTGCAGAGCAGCATTTGTTTCCTTTGCTGCTTTGACGCTCAGTTCACAATTCCTCATGACTTGTTGTAGGCGCTTCCTCCGGGCCATTGTACCTTCTGCCCATTTGGCCCTCATCCTTGTTATGCAAGCCTCTGATTGGTCTAATTCTTCTTGGCTCTGGATGACCTGATTTCTCAAACTGGCTATCAATCTTTCATCGGAGCAGCTCTTCTGTCGGTCGATGTTATTCTTACTGGCTTGACGAAGGCGGGCCCTCAGGGTTTGGTTCTCTTGGGCTAGCTTATCTTTTTCAGCCTGCTCTTGGGCGACTTGCACGTTGTTTTCGAATACAATCCTTTCAACTTGTCGCTTCAGCTTCCTAATTTCAACCAGGTAACCTTCCTCTTTTGCGAGCCAGTCCCATTGTCCTTGCGATGACTCAACAAAATTTCGGAGGTGAGGCCGTTTGGTTGGCCGTTTCACGATGTTCTTCTTGTTCTGCCAAGTGAGATAGGTCGGTGAGACTTCACCCCTAGACACATCATTTACCCGGGTATTTGCCGTCAAGTACTGGCATTCACTCCATATGCAACGAACTGTCTTTTCAGGAAATTGGCCGTCACTGCTGACCTCGACTGCATAAGTGCTGAGATCTTCGTCCGGGTGTGGTACTTGACATCTTCCCAACTGTCTCATTACCCTGTAAGGGGCATAAGGTTGAATACCCCTGAGTCCCATCAAGAGGAAGTGAGGACCAGTGGCGGGCATGTATATGATTTCTTCCACAGAAAGCCAACCCAAAGTCCAGTTTACTTGGTCTGCGGTGATGATCCGGAGATAGGATATCCATTCTTCAAACCCTCCCGGTGATCGAAAACCTGAAACCCTTAGGCTATAACCCTCGATGCAGCCCCCATTTGTAGACATGTAGTGCATATACTGAGGATGGTGACACAAGTGTTCGATCATCCACATCTGTAACAACAAGTTGCACCCTTCGAAGAAGTCTGCTCCAGCTTTACAAGCTGTGAGGGCTCGGTATATTTCTGACATTATCATGGGAGCAAGGATGCTTTTATCGTTGGTAATCAGGATTTTGACGATTCCAGCCACCTTTAGATCGATATTTCTATCTTTTCGGGGAAACACCACAAGGCCCAAAAATGCCACCATAAAAGCGAACCGCCTATGCTCATTCCATTTTACCAGATTTCCCCTGCTACAAATACCACTTTCTGGATCATTAAATCCTCCCTTGCTCCCGTACCTCTGGTATATGAATTGTAGGGTAGAAAAACCTCTATCCAGTTCAGCGTATGGGACTCCTTTGCTTATCTTCAACAGATCCATGAATTTGTGTGAATTCACAGCCCTTGGAGCGATCAGGTATTTGTGTCTCAAACCTTCAGTGACGTCCATGTAACCCGCCATTTCTTCTAAGGTTGGGGTGAGTTCAAAATCTGAGAAACGAAACACGTTGTGGACCGGATCCCAAAATGTAACCAAAGCCTTTATGATGTCACACCGAGGCCTGACTTTCAACAAATCAACCAAACCTCCCAGGTGTAGTTTGACCTTGTCTTGCTCTGACCTTTCCAAATCCTCCCACCATAATCGCACTTCCAGGGGGATTTTGCTTCTAACTGTTACCGGCAAACTTGGACTCATGCTCATTCTGCATGTTTATTGGGGTGATTAAGCAAAGATCCAGACTCATTAGACTCAAAGACACAAATTGACACACTATTTTTCTAGAGAAACGAAATTTTTGTTGTTTCTGAAAAGTACGATGTTACCTTAAAACTTTCGTTATTTGGATTGTACCTATATTTTGAAAAACAAGTTGAGCCCGATGGGGGTTGCCTATGTATCTTGCACCCGGCGAGAATCGAACTGACGTAGTTCAGGCATAAGCCGAAATTTGGAGACACACTATTTTTCTCTTAGAAATGAATCAAAGACCCTTACTAAAACAAATTAATAAGACACCCATTTTCTTTCTTTTTTTTTTCAAAATTCTGGCAGAGTTTTAACCATTTTCTGGGTATTGATCTTTCAAAAATAATTATCTCCTTATCCGTTATTCCGAAATCGGTCAGCATGCAAGCCTTGAAACAAGTAAAGCAAGCAGGATGCAGCAGGATGGTCTTTTCATATCAGGTTGCTAGTCCTAGACGGACCCAACCCCTGTGTTGAGTCCCCTAAGTCAAATGCACATGATGCAAATAAACGTTCCTACTAGGGATCCTGGCATGTGGCTTTGTTATACTAAGTTCAGAACCTGGGTGTTTGTTCTAGACCTGGCTTACCCGAGCGGACAACTCGAGCCGAGGATGGGAGCTGTGTACCGGTAACCAAAAGGCCATCCGATTTTGCAACTCCTCCGAATCCTCGTTCTATTTTGGCATATGACACTAACAGAAAGAAGCCACGACCAGCGTGCGCTCCTCAAGAGAGAAGAGAAGGGTTTCGGCACAGTTTATATGTACAGTTCAAACAATATCAAAGCAGTAAAAGCAGCATTTAGCACATTAGGCTCGAAACATGTAATCAAATCAGATAATAAATAAAGCCAAATAATAACAATTACACTAAGCTCGAATTCTTAACCCTAAACCAATGGTTCTGGGTTATTCCATCCCCAGCAGAGTCGCCAGAGCTGTCACACCTCCTTTTTCCGTGCCCGCAGGGGCGCGAGGGAGTTTTTTCCAATTAAAGGACAATCGAAACGGGATTTGTTTATTTATTTCAGAGTCGCCACTTGGGAGATTTAAGGTGTCCCAAGTCACCAATTTTAATCCCGAATCGAGGAAAAGAATGACTCTATATTACAGTCTGCGTACCAGAAATCCGGATAAGGAATTCTGTTAACCCGGGAGAAGGTGTTAGGCATTCCCGAGTTCCGTGGTTCTAGCACGGTCGCTCAACTGTTATATTCGGCTTGATTATCTGATTTTATACAAGTATGAACTTATGTGCAAATTTTGACTTTTAACCGCTTTATTATTTTTACAAGAATGTGAACATCGCTTAAAACACGTCTTTGGACTGCGTCACATGAAATGCACCCACAATCCGGAACGCATTTTATTTGATGTTTTGAGATTTGGATTTGGGTCGCATGAAATGCACACCCGAGCTTAAGAAAGTAAATTATTAAACACGCGCCTAAAGAGACTATCGCGTTATTATTTTGGGAAGGCCACGAAATTCACTAAGCGGCCCTCCTGAATTCTAAGTAATTTAAAACAAGTATTTACTGAGGGCCCCGCAATTTGTATTTTTATTCGGCGAGGCTCATCCCATTCTTATTTTTTAAAGGAATTTGCAACGTCATGGAAATGCATCTCGGGCCACGCCGCAATCAATGCGCCCGTGACTAGAGACATATTTCGACTCCGTTGGGATTTGGATTTGGGTCACATAAATGTGCACCCGAGTTTAAGAAGGTAAGGTTCATTAAAGCGTATCCTAAAGAGACTAACGTGTTGTTATTTTAGGAGGGTTGTGAGATTTGCTAAACAACCCGTCCTGGAAACTAAATGCTTCACTAATATACATTTAACAAGGGCCCCGCATCTGCGTTTTGTTTATTTTTATCGAGGCTCATCTCGTTGTTATTTTTAAAGGATATCCTATAGCAACTACGTTTCTTGTCGTGTTTGTCTCTATCAATTGAAAGCAGTAAATAGCCTTAGTCGATTATAAAACCGGATTTAAAATGCTTTTACAGAATAATAAAACGTGACTGCACTTATGGACAACTAGTCGCAAATTATGGGCCCAAACCTAGCTCATGCGAGATGGCCAGACTTGGGCCCTGTTTTTCCGATACAGGCCTAGCTGATTTTTTCGATTTGGGCTCGGCCTTCCTGAGGTTGAGGCCTAGAACTGATTCTTTGTTCTTTATCAATTTATATGTGACAAACCAGCAAAAGGGGAAAGAACTTTAACTCATGTGGATAGTTTTCCTATTTTGGCCTACATTATAGAATATACTACACCATCAGACTAAGTCTAAAATACAACTTATTACACTGGGAATGTTTTTTCACCTAACAGCATATATACATGACTATCATTCATTAACCTTCATTGATATACTGAGCATGTAGGCTACTTCTATTATCCAAACGAAAATGTAACCATTTCATGACATTTAATGTAACAGTTCATGTATATATAAAAACAATCTGCAGGTCCTCTCTTTTGCATTCATGCTCAAACTCTCAGTTACATTGGTGATATCAATTGTGTACCTGGTATAGAAAGGAAAGGAAGAAGGAGAGTGATCAGTTGAGTAGTATGCAGTAATCACAGCAACAACAGATACACAGCAACATCATAGCAACAACCAACCAAACCAAATGTTTTCCTCAGCTACAGACAACCAACAGTGTCTCTCAGAATACAAGAACTAACAGATAGTCGAGTAACCCCAGGAAAGAGTAGAGAAACCACAGCACTAACAGAGTGTTCAATGCAGCAACACCAACAGTTCAACAACCATAAACAGCTCAGTCAATGCAAGCAACAGAACTTGGCCAAGACAGCCTGACCAAAATGCACTCTTATACAACTTTCAAGCAGTGTTTGGTTACAATGTCTATTGGAAACTACCTTGTGTTTACACTATTATGATTTGGGACTCACTAGACCACCCTTCAGACTAAAGTTTTTTTTTTCCAGCCTTTTGTTTTGTTTTTCCTTTCTGAAGACTCAAAAATCCAGCCCTCTTTTTGTTTTCGAATGGCCTATTTATAAGCCAAAGTGACCAAGTGCAGCTAAGCTGCCCTCATCTGCAACTTGCAGTCTGCCCATACCCCTTAAACCCCCATGCCTAAAGGCATCTTTCTTGGAATCCTTAATCAGCCCCCATGCCCTGTCTTTATTACTCTAATCAAGGGTTATGGGTTTAGTTAAGTATTCAATTAATTCCCATACTCTTAGGTCTGGTCCCCCATTAGCATTAATTTAATCCTATTTTAATTATCACTTGACATATTCTGAAATTATCCCCTAATCAGACCCTGTCTTATGCCAAGATTACCCTTATACCTTGCATATTACTGTATTACCCTAACTCTTAATAGTTAGTATATAGACCTCTCTAATTTCAGCCAATACCTGACTACTAGCTAATTAAACTCAAACTGCTTTCAGGCTGATTTGTTAGATTTCTAAAACTAATTGCCAATTCTCTGCCTAAGTTCAGGCAATGATTCAAACTTTAAGCAAACAAAGGTGCCAATTAAAGGGTACAAGTTGGTCATGCCGATACAAGTAACACCAACAAGAAACAGGCATAGCAATCAATACTGAAATGTAGACTCATTTAGATGACTACACAAGCTATAACATCTTTCAAGTGAATTCAGTTGACGACACTTATTTAGATGACTACACAAGCTATAATATACAGCAAACAACCAATAAAACCAACAACAAACTCATTATTAACTTAAAACGTACACACATGGACAGACGAATCACGAAACAAAACAAACCAGAACACGAACGACAGATAGATTTTAGGAGGACAAAAGAAAAAGGAAAAATACCTCAGGAAAATGAAACTAAGATTGATTCAAGTTCGAACTCGGGCCAGGTGATTTTGGGGTCTAATGGACTTTAACCGAAGCGTTCTCAACTGAGAACACTTCGGTAAAAGTCTGCTAGGCCCTGATCCTGCCACTGATTCGGACAAACCCATAGATCTGAATCCTAGGGCTCTTGAGGTTCGATTTGGGAACCGTTCAATCCCAGTCAGATTCGAACGGAACCAAAGCCACTCCGGGGGTGAGGGAGGTCAGGGTTGTGGTGTGAGTTTGGGTTCAATCGGTGTAGATCTAGTTTTTGCTCGAATCTTCGTTCGAAGATTCGAGAAGCTACGGGTTGATTCGAGGTGAACGGTTAACGGATTTGTGTTCAGGGTGGTTGGGTGCATCGGGGATGTTACTTTGGTGGTCATCGGAACCATGGTTACCGGGCTCACGGGGGAAAAACTAAGCTGCTAAGGGTTTGAGAGGAAAGGGGCCCTGGGGGAAGATGGTGAACAGTGGCTGAAGGGGGGGTGCGGCTTGGGGCGTGGGGGTAAGGGTCGAGTTTATATATGTATTGAGGGTTTAGATCCTGGCCATTGGATCAATTGAGACCAAGGGCCAGGATCTACTCATTGAGGAGAGACGACGTCGTTCGGGAGCTGATAGTGGGTTAGGACCGGGTAGGGGATTGGATCGGGTCATGTTGACGGGTTTAGAGGAGGGCCTGGATCCGTTGGATCAATGGGGTTGGACAGCTTAGATCATCTTGCCTGAAACGACGTCGTTGAGGCGAGTTGAACAGCCTGATCTGGACTGTTCGTTCGAATCAGATCAACGGCTTTGGTAGGGACGCCAATACGCCGTCGTTTGAGTCCGTGTTTGGGCAGGCTCGTCTTGGACTGGATCAGTATTTTGGTTTTGGGTCTTGTTTCGGGGCCCAAATCAGATTTTCCTTTTCCCCTCTCCTTTTTTTTTTAAATTAAACAAAAATTCCTAAAACAATGTAAAAATTAAAATAAACCTACACACATATTGAGCGACACCCACAACGATAAACACACATAAATAAAAAATAAAAATGGTTAGATCACAGCTTAGAACGAACGATGCACACATACATATATTTTTTGAATTTTCTTTTAACGACAGGCATTTTTGTATTTTTGTTTGATAATGA
This sequence comes from Nicotiana sylvestris, assembly GCF_000393655.2. NCBI lineage: Eukaryota > Viridiplantae > Streptophyta > Magnoliopsida > Solanales > Solanaceae > Nicotiana > Nicotiana sylvestris. Next base: position 190,311,087 of record NC_091059.1, read on the forward strand.
CTAGATGCAAAATGGACAGTCCTACAAACGACTAATAGCACATGTCACGAAAACTTGAACAATTGAAACCATTTTTTATTTTCTTTTGGAGTGATTGTCGGTGAAGCAAAAATCACGTGCTTACAAAGCGAAAGCGAGTTTTGGAGCATTGGGCATTGGTCGAGTTGTTTGAAAGGTTTGGGAGCCGGCTATGGAACTTCGAAGCAAGGTAAGTCTCTTTTTCTAACCTTGCAAGAGGGAATTAACCCCATAGGTGAACTAAATTAATATGTGCCTCTATTTGTGGAGGCTACGTACGCACGAGGTGACGAGAGTCCGTACGTAGCTACTATCTATGCATATGTTCGGGTAGTTTTATGTTCACATAATGCCTTGTTGATATTGTTGTTTATTTATGTTTATTTTTTGCCTTGAGAAGAAGCGAGATTGAGTTTGCTTAGTAAATGTCTTGAAAAGAGTTGAAATTGAAGGATTTGAGATCTTAAAAGTTTTCATTTGAACTTCGTATTTTTTAAAAGAATTGAAGGAATATTATAATAGCTTAAGAAATCTATGTGTAACCGCGTCGCATGCATGTTTCGTGAGCGGGGTAATTTTCTTAAAAAGCTACAAGCTAAATTTCCCTTATTTTGAAAAGAATCAAGAAAGAGATATGATTTTAATATTAAACTTATATTTGACCGCGTCGCAAGTATGATCCGCGAGTGGGGTGATTCCTTAAATTTTTATTTTACCGCGTTGCATGTATGATTCGCGAGCGGGATGTTTCCTTCTAATATTGTTATGGGATCGGGTCGTTCGCCTAGGCAGGATTTATGTACCACACTCTCATGGGAGCGGGTTGTTCGCCTCTGCAAGTTAATATATGCATCTATGGTTCGCGCCGTTCGACCCTCGGCAATGCACAATTTATTTTTATGTTGGATCAAATTGTACGCCTCGACATTTTATATATATATTATCCTCATGGAATCGTGCGTAATATTTGGCAAGAAGCTAGTGTATCCGAGGATTTTCCTTGATTTGAATTATGACCAACTCTTTGGTAAAATCCACTATCTCTATTTATATATAGGCTCCGGTTACGGAGGAAACTTGCTGGTTGAGAGCTTGAGTAAAATTGTAAAGAGGGGAATTATACCACGTATTAAAATATATATTTATTTCATATATTTACTCGGTTTCATATTTATTAACTTTTTCACTGTACTTGATATTGTTGGACCACTAGTAAGTGTCGAAGTCGACCCCTCGTCACTACTTCTTCGAGGTTAAACTGGATACTTACTGGGTACGTGTTATTTTCGTACTCATACTACACTTGCTGTACATTTTGTTATACATGCATATATACATTTAGTGTCCTTGTGGACGCAGCGGCGTGGTTGACACGGGGACTTAGACGAGCTGCATCTTATGTGTGATCCGCAGCCAGCGGAATCTCCTTCAGTGTATTGGTATTTCCTTTCTATCCAAATTATATTCCGGACAGTTATTGTATTTTATTCTATTCTTTAGTAAACGCTCATGCACTTGTGACATCGGGTTTTGGGATGATTATGGGTTATTCAGTATTGAAATTATTAAAAATATTATTATTTATTCTGTAAAGTCCATCTTTTACTGTTAAATTGAAGAAAAATCATGATTTCAAAAATACTAAAACGAGAACTAAATTGATTATTTAGTGTTGGCTTGTCTGACAGTAGCGTCCGACGCCATCACGACCTTTAGTGGAATTTGGGTCATGACAACATGGTATCAGAGTACTAGGTTCAATTAGGTCTCACGAGTCATGATCAAGTCTAGTAGAATCTTACAGATCGGTACAGAGACGTCTATACTTATCTTCGAGAGGCTACAAGGCTGTTAGGAGTTCTTCCCTTCTTGATTCCTCATCGTACGGTTTGATTCCTCTGAGGCTTATGCCTTTGTTTCTTTCCTACTCAATCTTATGCGACGCGAAGCACTTATTATAAATCAAGAATTGAGAAAACATAATGGTACGACATATGTGGTGCGGGATGTTCCTCCCTGCGTATTTGATCGGGCTATTGTCGTCGCCTTGCAGAAGACCGTTCTGTCGTTTCAGCTCAGTATCAGTATTACCTAAGGTTTTTAGATTTGGCATTAATTGTTATGATGATTTGTGTGTTGCTATCACATAGTATTGGTGTAATGGTAGAGTGTTTGTCTATGCGTGGAAGCAATGAATGACTTGGAAGGATGTTTACTCAATGCAAGATTCAGAGATTCAGAATTTTATTTCCCGGCAGAGGAGAGGCAATCAGGTTATAAATGTTCAAGTTTGGTTTGATAGAGTAATGAGACTTGGTATTTTCGAGCATGGTGGAATTTTTATCTGTGATGTGGTGCCATTGTCCCTGTTGAATACGTTAAGTTTACCGGTGTTATGGTTTTCTTCAATTCGCCTTTGGGGTAGAATAGCACGTGGGTTCTGTGGTAGGATGACTACACTCCTTGAGGATAATTTAGAGTGATTTGGGATTTATGGTGGACGGTGACTGGGTCTTCAGACTTAATTTAAAATATTGGCTATTATACGGCGGGATATTTGATACAACAAAAAGGAGTTGCTTGATATGACTTTGGATTTGAAGGTACTATCGCACCTTTTAGTATATGTCAAATGGGGAGTGAACGGACTTGTTCAGCTAGTGAATGAGCACGGGCTCATGATGGGTTATTGATTTTGTTGTAATTGTGCTCGGTGTAGCATTGTTAAATTATTTCAAGGAATTTGGCGGGTTGATAGTGTGGGGTCACGTCAGTAAGGAAGAATGAACCTTGGTAGGTTTCAGAGTTATGCAGTGGTGGCTTCAAGCTAAGTGGGAGAGACCCACCGCCTACGATTGGATTGCATGGTTATCTATTTGTGAGGTTCCTAGTTATCAGTGTATTGATGGGTTATTACGACTAAGTAAAGAGAACATCAGTGGTGATTTGAGCAAAGGGTTTGAAGAATGTGTATTATAATTGGCCTTATCAATTTATGTTTAGGCTTTGGGAAGACTCAGAATCTATGCTTCATGTAGAGATGATCTGCAATAAAAGTGATTCAATCGGGTGCTTCTTTGAGAGAGTGTTCAGGTGCTAGCAGAGCCTTGGAGTCGATTATATTAGGGACCAAGTCAGAGTGGGTGACTCTTAGCCACGTTCCTAGAGGATTCAAAGAGTAAAGTGTGGTGCCTAAGGATTTCGAGTCCATAGTATGGTTGAGTATCGAGCTTGTTGCAGAGGGTTATGAAAAAAAGGGCTTGGAATATTCTATGTTATCTTCGACCTGTCGTGTAGCATTTGAGAAAATGGAAGAAAATAACTTCAGAATCATAGAGGAAGTATCAAAATGAGTGTACCAGTTAGCAACAGTTGAATTGGCATGATAGTGGTAGTGATCAGTTCCTTCAGTGTGTTAAGTTATACATGTGAATTGTGGCGGTGTGGGCGAGTCTTGACGGCCGCCATAATTGATATTATTTGGAGGCTTTCGAGTATTATGGCATGTAATGTGCAGATGGATTCCATAAGAGTTATGGTGGTTTAGACTACTACTTGAGGTTGGTATTTTCTGTGGGTATGAGAATTCAGTCACGTGTTGCAATGGTTCTCTTGAAATGAGTTAAGTAAAAGGTCTCTATATGATGAAGTATTTACCCTATCAGTAGTCCAGAGTTAAGATGAAATTCGTGTACTCTTGCACATTGGCATGATTTAGTACAATGAACGACATGGAATTCGAAAGTTGAGGATCAAGGTTGCGGTTTGGTGTCGACAAGAATTTTAAGAGCTCGTATGAGCGGGAAAGGATTCAGATGGTTAGAGTAAGCTGGTATTGTCTTTAGCGTCACTGGAGATCGATGTCTTGTGTAAGAGGCTTTGAGTGCTGATTTCTGATTTTTGATTTGCTTTACAACATTTGTATGGCCGGTGATATGGATGTGCAGACTTGTTATCTAGTGTGGAAGGTCATGAGAGCATATCCTACGGGAAGATTGTATAAGTGTGACATGTAGTCACTTGATTGAATGAGGGATTGAAACCAAGTATAAGGATTGTGGTGCTATCGTTCATGTGAGAATTTATGCCTGAAGGGCGCCTAGTTCATTTAGTTGTGTACTGTGGAAGTTAGTTCCGAGTCAACGGTTGTTCTTGTGTGTCATGGGAAGAAGGGTTATTGTGGATCCTCGAAAGGTTATTGGCCCAGTGCAGTACGATCAGAATCGGTTTGAGGTCCGTGGATGGATCTGAAATATAAATGTAGGCTCTATATCAGGCCGGATATGTTCACTTTGGCATAGCGCTCCTTATGGAGGAGTATTCGAATGTTGGATGTTATTTTGTCATTGTCTATTTCATGTAATACCATATTATGCTATGTGAGTTGTGAAACAACTTGATAAATTTTATATGTGTTGAGGTTCTGCGTAGAGATAGTGTTATGTGATCAGGATGGCTCTCGAGATGCAAATCATTTATTGCACCTTAGTCGTGCTTGAGTTTTGTAGTGTATCGCGCTATCTGTCTCCCTAGAATTTTATTATGCACTCCGCGTGCTTGTGGTTGAGATTTGAGTAATTCATAGGTATGATCATTTTATCTCGATAAGTAAGTCCTTCATAGATTATTATGTGTGGATCGGGTGGCACTCCGTCACAGGTATCATGGTTGGATTGGGTTGCACGCCGCAACATTGTGATGTTAGTTAATAGTTTCCCATGTCTATTCTTGTGTGTTTTGTTTCTCATATTCTGAGGAAGGATCATAACACCTTTTCCGTTATCTAATTAGTTACGCGGGTTGAGTAGTCCTTTCCAGAGTTCATTTCCTTATGTATCATATTTGAGTTTGTAGCTTGTTGGCATATTGCGGCATTATATGAGATTTTTTTGCAGTGTCTGAGGTGGCTTATGGCTTGGGTAGCTTATACTGGGTGAGACGAGATTATCGGACCTGGGATCAGTGCGATCGAATTTATATGAAGTATATAAAGAGCAAATATAGTTATTTGGTTCATAATGAGGCAATGGTTCTTGTCAAGAGAAGGAACTAAATGAATTATTGACTCAGCAGTTGGTCATGAATTTCTACACATATCTTCCGTCGTGGTAGTATTGCAAGAGTTGGAATAGGACTTATATGAGTCATGAGGTATGTGTGAGCATCAGATTCGTGGAATGCCGGTTATTATTATTAGAGGATGTCATTATAGTCATGTGAATTATGCGGTGCATGGTGTTAATTTAGCAAAGGCATGCAATCATGTTTTGGTACATCGTGTGGTGATTGATACGGTTCGTATGTCGGAAACAGGCCTGGTAGAGAATTTTAGGTGTTGGAATTTGGTTCTAAGGCTTATTTGGCTAAGTAAAAAGGGAGAATCTTCAGATTTGTTCGAGCAAATGTGCTCAACTGAGTTGTGATAGCACGGGTTGGTGTACGGGGTGTTAACTAGTGATTTCAAACAACTCCAGAGCAGTTCTTAGCATGTTCTAGGATGAACGTATGTTTAAGTGGGAGAGAATGTAACGACCCGACCGATCATTTTGATTTCTAGCGCGTCGTTCGGCGGTTTGAGGCTATGAGCAACTTCACTTCAGGTATTATGACCTGTATGCGTGGTCGGAATTGAATTTCGGAAAGTTCGGAGATGATTTGGAAAGAAAATTCTCATTTTGGAAGCTTTAAGTTGGAAGAATTGACTAAGGTTGGATTTTTGAGTAAACGACCTCAGAATCAGGATTTGAAGGTTCCAACAAGTTCGTATGATAATAAGTGTACGAATCATACTATAAGTAATGTGGGGTCTAATGAGAGCCCTAAGTCTAAGTCAAGTTGGAAATTACATAGACTAAAGTTCCAAATGAGTACTCACAAAACCTAACTTTGTATGAGCATGCCTATATATATATATATAAAGAGTTATATGGTGGAAAACCTATCAACTGAAAGATCTTCCAGTCTAGTTTCTAACGCTTCAAACCGTTCATCATTTGGATATTTCTACAAGGAGTTATGGACGTTTTAGTAAAAGGTGTTCAGCAGGGGGAAACTTGTAATATGAGGTACAACTTAAACATCGCAAGGTACAACTCACTGAAGCAATTGTGCCTATATAATGCAGTCACGGGCAACAACCATTTTTGGGGTTTTCCTAAGCTAGGGATTGGTTCTTTCATGGTGGATTCGACCTTGGGACTACTTAAGAATACAAGGTAAGTTTTTTTGTGTGGATATTTTAAGTTAATAACATCCTATTAACACTAGTACTAGTATTAACATCATTCAGTCTTTGAAATCTCTAGAAATATTTCAAGTTATTCAAGAACACCAAATTTTCCAAACATTGGATTTTTAAGGAAAAGCTTCAAGAAGGTAATACTAATGCTTCAAGCTAATTTCTTATGAGTCGGTGAGAGTAATTCTAATATTTGTTTCAAGTTGTAATGGTCGGATAATTAATTTCGTAAACCCTAGTTCATGGCATGAATCGTGTTCTTGAGAAAATGAGGGACAGATAAATAGTGTTCTTAGAAATGAAATTAAAGGATACAATGAACCTATGGAATTATTTTCTAGCTTATTTGGAAGTGTTCAACTAAGTAATCACCAAATTGAACGTTTTGGAAATGTTGGTTAAGGAAGACGATGAATAGTAATTTGGCGGTATTGGAGAATTAATGTAGTATCATTGATGACTTCAAATGGGTATTAAATGATAAGAGTGGAGTTGAATGTGCTAGTGAGTGAACCTATTAGACGATTTGAGCTGGAGGCTTGTAGCCAACTTATGAGCCATAAATGGATATTGATAAATATTTCTAAGTCATATTTTGATTGTAATTGGGATTGTAATTGTAGATATCAATTTGTTGGTGGCGTATGAGCATTTTACCTAATGTTATGATGTCGGAGGAGGATTAAAATCTTGTGAATGTTAATAAAGCGAAAGCGAGTTTTGGAGTGTTGGGCATCAGTTGAGTTGTTTGAAAGGCTTGGGAGCCGGCTATGGAACTTCGAAGCGAGGTAAGTCTCTTTTTCTAATCTTGTAGCTTTTAAGGAAAAAGATATGATTTTAATGTTAAATTTATATCTGAACGCGTTGCAAGTATGATCCACGAGCGGGGTAATTTCTTAAATTATATTTTACCGCGCCGCACGTATGATTCGCTAGCGAGGTATTTCCTTCTCCTATTCTTATGGGATCGGGCCATTCGCCTCGGCAGGATTTATGTACCACACTCTCATGGGAGCGGACCGTTCGCCTCGGTAGGTTAATAGATGCATCTATGGTTCGCGCCGTTCGACCCTCGGCAGTGCACAGTTTATTTTTATGATGGATCGGACCGTACACCTCGGCATTTCCTATATATATTATTCTCACGGAATCATGCGTAATATTTGGTCGGTTTTTCCCTGATTTGAATTATGACAGCCTCTTTGGTGAAATCCACTATCTCTATTTATATATAAGCTCCGGTTACAGAGGAAACTTGCTTGTTGAGAGCTTGAGCAAAGTTGTAAAGAGGGGAATTATACCACGTATTATATACATGTTTATTTTATATATTTACCCGGTTTCATATTTATTAACTTATTTACTGTACTTGATATTGTTGGACCACTAGTAAGTGTCGAAGTCAATCCTTCATCACTACTTCTTCGAGGTTAAACTGGATACTTACTGGGTACGCGTTGTTTTCGTACTCATACTACATTTGTTGTACAGGCATATATACATTTAGTGTCCTTGTGGACGCAGCGGCGTGGTTGACACGGGGACTTAGACGAGCTGCATCTTATGTGCGATCCGCAGCCAGCAGAGTCTCCTTCAGTATATTGGTATTTCCTTTCTGTCCAAATTATATTCCGGACAGTTATTGTATTTTATTCTATTCCTTAGTAAACACTCATGCACTTGTGACACCGGATTTTAGGATGATTATGGGTTATTCAGTATTGAAATTGTTAAAAACATTATTATTTATTCTGCAAAGTCTATCTTTTACTATTAAATTGAAGAAAAATCATGATTTCAAAAATACTAAAATGAGAATTAAATTGATTATTTAGTGTTGGCTTGCCTGACAGTGGCGTCCGATGTCATTACAACCTTTAATGGAATTTGGGTCGTGACATGAAGACTGTGAATGTGTTGAGGAAATGATTATATTGACCAGTGCAGTTTAAATAGAAAAAAATGATCCTACAAATATTCATAGTTATGAGATTGCAGCTAGGTGTCAATATTTTCTATCGCACTCCTCTCTTGAGAACAAAAGGAAAAGTGCTAATTATAAAAGTTAGACTGTAACTCTCATCTTTGGTTAGAAAATTGAATTTAAGTTATAGTGAATTTGACAATGAAAGTTACATTCTGTATGTTCCTTTTACTTTGATGCAAATTTCAGGAATTTCTCATTCGCTAGCTATCACATTATTCGAAGGAAGGATTGATAACGATATGTTATCATATGTCTGATTAAGAGAATATATATACGATTAAGCAACAGACATGAAATTACTAAAGTCAAACGCTTGTTTATTAAGAGGAATCTGGTTTGGTTATGAATTGGACCATTTTTTAAAAATATTTCTGAAAGGCATGCAGATATATAAAATTTAATTTCTGTGTTGTTAATACATGTATTCTATTCTAGGTTTTATTTCGCATATAATAACATATAAAGTTCTACATATATTTACAGAGGCAATTAGCAAAAAATTTAGATAAGCATTGAATGAACACTCATAACTAAATTCATTTTTCGTCCTTTTTCAAAAATAAAATATCCAGTGAGCACCTAGTGAAGTCATTGTCATATGACCAGGAAGTCACAGGTTCGAGTCGTGGAAACAGCCTCTTGCAGAAATGAAGGGTAAGACTGCGTACGATAGACCATTGTGGTTCGGCCTATTTCCAGACCCCGCGCATAACGGGAGTTTAGTGCATCGTGCTGTCCTTTATTTAGTGAACACCTATGACTTTGAAATCTTGAATCCGCAACTATGTTAGTCGTGACTTGAATATTAGTGTTGATGAGACTCAATTTATGTGAGTGTATTTTTCATGTGTACATACAAATTAAGAAATCTCATAATTAGGAATCAAGTTATATAAACAGATAGCGAAGAGAGTTAGTCACAACTTCAACTTCTAATTCAAATATATATATATATATTTCTCACTGGCTCATTTTCTTGTGCGAGTAGGTTTTACTTTTCTAATAAAATGGTCCATTTTACAAATAAAAAAGAAAAGGCTTGGAGGAATGAACTTGAAATCTATCGATGTTTATATTATATAATGCAGAAATACAAATTATTAAAATATTTTACACTTTGAGAGTCTTATTTTCGAAATATATAATTACAATGTAGCTGGACTCTTACTATATTCAATATATGAGTAGCCTCAATTAAAACGTGAGTCTTTTATCTAATTATATCATTTCATATAATTAGAACATTTCTTGAAATTCCCAAACATATTGAAGTAGTTAAACAAGGTATAATGGTCCTACTTTATTAATTTGATTAAAGCTATCATATCATGATTAGGAATGCTAATAATCACCATGTGCAGATAAAGTGGGCTAAGCTAAGGGGCTGCATGATAAAATTGAAATACAAAGAATAAAGTCACGTGACTTTAATTCATATAACTGAATATACTTTAATCATTAAATTCTACTCCAAATACTAACAACAGTTAATTATACCATCATTAAATTGAACTGTTTTCTTCAATCAGTGGATATGAAAAATACTGCAAAAGCTAATGCGTTTCAAATGTCTAACACGTTCATACTGTATATATTTTGATCTGTAAAAAAAAAGGATGTGCATTCACTTTTAATTTGTCATCTTGAATATGTATTAGGTAAAATATTTATGTGTCAAAAATATTATAAAATAAAGACTGTAAAGCAAAGACAACTATAGAGAGAAACTGATATATTATTCGAATTCAAACTGATGTCCATAATGAACTGAAATCTCTTCTATTTATAGAAGAAAGGAAGCTGCTACTATACCAGATATGGATAATCTTCTACTGAGAGCAATGTTTATCCATAACGGAGTACTGAAAAGATAAGTTTATTATACCCGATATGGATAATCTTCTACCGGGGATAATGTTTATCCATAACTGGGTACTGAAAGGATAAGCTTATTATACCCGGTATGGATAATCTTCTACCGGGGGTAATGTTTATCCATAACTGGGTACTGAAGTGATAAGCTTCTTCAGGAAGCTTATTTCCAATAGAGTACTAAATAGATAAACATATTTACGGTGGAGTCCCATATGGATAAGCTTCTTCAGGAAGCTTATTTACAACGGAGTACTAAATGAACATCCATAATATAATATATTTATAACACTCCCCCTTGGATGTTCATTAAAAGATAATGTGCCTCATTAAAACCTTACTAGGAAAAACCACGTGGGAAAAAATCCTAGTGAAGGAAAAAGAGTACACATATTTAGTAAGACGCATTGCTAGGTGCCTCAATAAAAACCTTATAAGGAAAACCCCATGGAAAAAACCTTAGTAAGGGAAAAAGAGTGCATCGCGTATTTACTCCCCCTGATGAAAACCTTGTTTCAAATATTTGAGTCTCCACATTCCAATCTTGTATACCATCTTCTCAAAAGTTGAAGTTGGCAAAGATTTAGTGAATAAATCTGCTGGATTATCACTTGAACGGATTTGTTGCACATCAATGTCACCACTTTTCTGAAGATCGTGTGTGTAGAATAATTTTGGTGAAATGTGCTTCGTTCTATCTCCTTTTATAAATCCTCCCTTCAATTGGGCTATGCATGCAACATTGTCTTCGTATAAAATTGTGGGTCTTTTCTCACATTCCAAACCATATTTTTCTCGAATAAAATGAATTATTGATCTCAACCATACGCATTCCCTACTTGCTTCATGAATAGCTATTATCTCAGCGTGATTTGAAGAAGTAGCAACAATAGATTGCTTTGTGGAGCGCCATGATATGACAGTACCTCCATATGTAAATACGTAGCCGGTTTGAGATCGAGCTTTATGGGGATCAGATAAATAACCTGCATCTGCATAACCGACAAGATCTGCACTATCTTTGTTAGCATAAAACAAACCCATATCAAGAGTTCCCTTTAAATATCGCAATATATGCTTAATCCCGTTCCAATGTCTCCGTGTTGGAGAAGAACTATATCTTGCTAGTAAATTAACAGAAAATGCTATGTCAGGCCTTGTAGCATTAACAAGATACATTAGTGCACCAATTGCACTGAGATAAGGTACTTCGGGACCAAGGAGTTCCTCATCCTCTTCTGGAGGTCGGAACAAATCCTTATTCACTTCAAGTGATTGAACAACCATTGGTGTACTCAATGAGTGCGCTTTGTCCATGTAAAAGCGTTTTAAGACCCTTTCTGTATAGGCAGATTGATGGATAAAGATTTCGTCTGCTAAATGTTCAATTTGCAGACCAAGACAAAGTTTTGTCTTTCCAAGATCTTTCATCTCAAATTCTTTCTTAAGATATTCAATTGCCTTTTGGAACTCTTCTGGAGTTCCAACAAGATTTATGTCATCAACATAAACAGCAAGTATAACAAATTCTGATGTCATTTTCTTTATAAAAATACATGGACAAATAACATCATTTATGTAACCTTCTTTCAGCAAATATTCACTAAGGCGATTATACCACATGCGCCCAGATTGCTTTAAACCGTACAAAGATCTTTGTAATCTGATTGAATACATTTCCTGAGATTTTGCTTCAGGCATTTTAAATCCTTCAGGGATTTTCATATAAATTTCATTATCAAGTGAACCGTACAGATAAGCTGTAACTACATCCATTAGATGTATTTCAAGCTTTTCATGTAGTGCTAAACTGATGAGATATCGAAATGTTATGGCATCCATAACAGGTGAATATGTTTCATCAAAATCGACTCCAGGTCGTTGTGAGAATCCTTGTGCAACAAGGCGAGCTTTGTATCTTTCAACTTCATTTTTATCATTCCTTTTTCGCACAAAAACCCATTTATGACCAACTGGTTTTATACCAGCAGGTGTTTGGACTACTGGTCCAAAGACCTCTCTTTTAGCAAGTGACTTCAATTCCGATTGAATTGCCTCTTGCCATTTTGGCCAATCAGATCTTTGTCGACATTCTTCGACAGATCGAGGTTCAAGATCCTCACTATCTTGCATAATATTAAGTGCAACATTATATGCAAAAATATTATTCACCATTATTTTAAATCGATTTAAATTAATACCATCACCAATCGAACTTATTAAAAGTTCCTCACTCACATGAGCTTCGGGTTCATTGATTTCTTCAGGAATCTCAGAACTAATCAGATTTTGGGTCTCTTCAGGAGATCCCTTCATAGTATCGTTTTGATCATTTGTCGATTTTCTTTTTCGAGGATTTCGATCCTTAGAACCCAAAGGCCTACCACGCTTCAGGCGTGCTTTAGGTTCACTAGCTCTCATGCTAGTAGATGGTCCTACTGGGACATCAATTCGGATAGGCACATTCTCTGCTGGGATATGTGACTTAGTTATCCTTTTCAAATCAGTAAATGCGTCTGGCATTTGATTTGCTATATTCTGTAAATGGATGATCTTCTGGACCTCCTGATTACATATAGGGGTACGGGGATCAAAGTGAGATAATGATGAAACTTTCCACACAATTTCTCTTTTGATTTCCTTTTTCTCTCCCCCTAATTGTGGGAAATTTGTTTCATCAAACCGACAATCTGCAAATCGAGTAGTAAATCAATGGTTCAAGATAGCGAATAATAGAGGGTGATTCAAACCCAACATATATTCCTATCCTTCTATGTGGTCCCATCTTACTACGTTGTGGTGGTGCTACTGGCACATATATAGCACATTCAAAAATTCGTAGATGGGCAATATTTGGTTCATGACCAAAAACTAATTGTGATGGAGAATATTTATTATAATGTGTCGGTCTGAGACGGATAAGTGATGGTGAATGCAAGATAGCATGGCCCCAAACAATAGCGGACAATTTTGTTTTCATAAGTAGTGGTCTTGCTATCAATTACAGGCGTTTAATAAATGACTCTGCAAGGCCATTTTTAGTATGAACATAAGCTACAGGATGTTCAACTTTTATCCCAACTGATAGACAATAATCATCAAAAGCTTGAGATGAGAATTCTCCAGCATTATCAAGGCGAATGACCTTTATAGGATAATCTGGGAATTGTGCCCTTAATCGAATTATTTGGGCTAATAGCTTTGCAAACGCCAGGTTGCGAGATGATAGTAGGCACACATGAGACCATCTTAAAGATGCATCTATTAGGACCATAAAATATCTAAACAACCCACTTGGTGGGTGAATAGGTCCACATATATCCTCATGTATACGCTCTTAAAAGGCAGGGGATTCAATACCAACCTTCATTGGTGATGGTCTAGTGATCATTTTTCCTTGATAACAAGCATCACAAGAAAATTCGTCATTTATAAGAATCTTCAGGTTCTTTAATGGATGCCCACTCGAATTTTCAGTAATTCGTCTCATCATTATTGATCCGGGATGGCCCAAACGGTCATGCCAAAGCACAAAAGTATTTGAATCCGTAAACTTCTGGTTTACGATAGAGTGTGCTTCAATTGTACTAATTTTTGAATAGTATAAGCCAGAAGATAAAGTTGGTAACTTTTCTACAATGCATTTCTGGCCAGAAATATTCTTTGTAATACAAAGATATTCCCTGTTCATTTCATCTATTGTCTCAACATGATACCCATTTCGGCGGATATCTATAAAACTCAACAAGTTTCTTCGGGACTTGGAGGAGAACAATGCATTGTCTATAATAAGTTTTGTTCCCTTAGACAGAAATATTATGGCTCTTCCGGAGCCTTCAATCAAACTTATATTACCAGAAATTGTTGAAACATTTGCTTTTTCCTTATGCAAATAAGAAAAGTATTTCTGATCGTTGAATATGGCATGAGTTGTTCCACTATCAATAACACAAATATCTTCATGATTTGTCTTTGATCCAAACATAATTTGAGGATTATCCATATTCTTCAAAATAACATAAATAAAATATATTATAGTAAACATCATTATCAAAGCATAACTTTTATTTATGTACAACAATTACATAACCATACTATCTATTACAAACAACAAAAATTAAAATATTTACATTTCTACAGATTCACTACCGATTACATGACTTGTTTCTCCTTCTGGGAGTGCAAAGTAATCAGCTACATCCAAATGCATGAAGTCTAAATTATCTTCAGAAATAAAATTTGCTTCAGCATTTTTCTCTGTCTTCTTCAGGGAGGCTTGATAAAGCTCAACCAGGTGCTTTGGCGTACGACAGGTACGTGACCAGTGCTCTTTTCCTCCACATCTATAACATGCATTTTCTGCATTTGGCGCTTGCACCGCGTCATGCTTTTGTTCTTTCCTTTTCCACTGCTGGTGGTGAGGAGGATTCTTTGGTGCATTATTATTACCATGATTGGGGTTTCTTCCCCGACCACGGCCATGACCACGACTGGGGCCACGATCTCTTCCACGTTTAACTTGGTGGAAGTTCGTCTCATTCACTTCAGGGAATGGACAAGAACCAATAGGTCGACTTTCATGATTTTTCATTAATAGCCCATTATGTTGCTCTGCTATAAGAAGATGTGAGATAAGTTCAGAATACTTTTTAAATCCCATCTCTCGATATTGCTTGCTGCAGGAGCATATTCGAGGCATGAAAAGTGGTGAAAGTTTTCTCCAACATATCATGATCAGTAATATTATCACCACATAATTTCAATTGGGAAATAATTCTGAACATAGCAGAATTATACTCACTGATAGATTTAAAATCTTGTAGCCTTAGATGAGTCCAATCATAACGTGCCTGTGGAAGAACGACCATCTTCAGGTGGTCATATCTATCTTTCAAATTATTCCACAGTATGACTGGATCTTTAATAGTGAGATATTCCATTTTCAGGCCCTCATCAAGGTGATGGCGTAGGAATATCATTGCTTTGGCACGGTCTTGGTTTGATGCCTGATTTTTATCCTTGATGGTGTCTGTCAGACCCATCGCATCAAGATGAATTTCAGCATCAAGCACCCAAGACATGTAGCTTTTGCCCGATATATCCAGGGCTACAAATTCAAGTTTAGAAAGATTTGACATTATTTAGGAAAAGAAAGTTCTTACCTCTAATACTTTCAAAGTATTTGCTCGAGATGTCAGAGTCTCGTGCTGATAACGTGTTATAAAATAAAGACTGTAAAGTAAAGACAAGTATAGAGAGAAACTGTTATATTATTCGAATTCAAACTGATGTACATAATGAACTGAAATCTCTTCTATTTATAGAAGAAAGGAAGTTGATGTGTAAGCTGCTACTATACCAGATATGGATAATCTTCTACTGAGAGCAATGTTTATCCATAACGGAGTACTGAAAAGATAAGTTTATTATACCCGGTATGGATAATCTTCTACCGGGGATAATGTTTATCCATAACTGGGTACTGAAAGGATAAGCTTATTATACCCGGTATGGATAATCTTCTACCGGGGGTAATGTTTATCCATAGTACTGAAATGATAAGCTTCTTCAGGAAGCTTATTTCCAATAGAGTACTAAATAGATAAACATATTTACGGTGGAGTCCCATATGGATAAGCTTCTTCAGGAAGCTTATTTACAACGGAGTACTAAATGAACATCCATAATATAATATATTTATAACAAAAAAGTTATTTTTACCTGAATGTTTCAATAATCATTTGTGATGACTGACCATGTTTAAATTTAATAACAAGCTATTCATTTCTGCTATAATTCGTAAAGCATTTTAAGTGGCCTTCTATTTTAATTATCAAATAAGTTAACGTCTAATCATTTGATGCATTCCGTCTTTTTATTTTAATCGTTCGGGTCACATATTTTTATTTAACATTCTATCTTGCATAAAATAACACAGATTCTCATAATAACTTACTACAAATATTATTTAATAAACGAATTAATATAGTATATTCATATCATAATATATAAACAGTAAGAACTAGTATTGTTATCGAGACTGTAATTCATAGGAAAGAAAATAGATTTATGGATGGATTTAAATATGTAATATTTACAGACAAAAGTATTTGGTTATTTAAAAAAATATATATACTTCTAATGTCAAATATGGATTAATTAGGACAGAAAGAAGGTATCTATTAAGTCGAACTCTTAATCCCAAACCAAATATTGCATTATACAGCGAATAGTTTTTTCCTTAGGCGACCACGTAAACCTATATTATCTTATACGAAATTTTATGGTAAAATTAATTATTCCAAACCATAAACTAAACTATCTCGTAACGTGGAAGTGGATGCGCAATTGCCCACAAATTGAGCCAAAGAAGAGAATTATTTTCCATATTAAGCAAAAAAGGACCACATGGTTACCAAGTTTCAGTAGGGGCAAAGAGAGAGAAAAGAGGCTTAATCATTACCCAGCATTATGCCTTTTTACTTCTTCGTTCCTTTATCTTAATCAGTACCACGTGATTAGTACTGCAACAAAAGAAATTCAACTCCGGTCTCTCTCACTACATTCTTACATTAATTCTCATTCCACATGGTATTAATTCGGGAGTCCGAAACTTTTTTGATGCTTTTTTGGATAAAAAATACGTTTTTAATGCTAAAAAAAAAAATTGCATAACTAGGTAAAACACAGTACTATACTGCGTTTTACTTTAACGGAAAGTTAGCCGTAAAAGTAAAACGCAGTATAGTACTGCGTATTATTTAAAAATTATTATTTTTAACTAATTCGCAGTACTATACTGTATTTTACTTAAACGTAGTACAGTACTGCGTTTCACTTATTAATTTGGGCCCAACTATATTAATTTCGAGCACTGCTGCCTCCCCTCCCCCCCTCCCCCCCTGTAAAAGTAAAAAAAAATTTGGGCCCCACCCGTCACCTAAAGAGCAAGGAGTGTAGGTCCCACACATAAGACAAGCTTTGGATTCCTTCTTTCGGGTGCAAAATTTCGATTTCAATCAAATTCAAAAAACTTAAATCGAGGTATTTCGATTTTGTTTATGTTGAAACTCGTATAGTACATGCATATTTGTATTGTTTAATGTGTTTCCATGTTAATTTGTGTTATGTTTGTGTTTAAATTTGTATCTTATTTATACCCGGATTGATTTATTAGCTTTCGTACAAAATATTGTTAAAATTTTGATAAATTATTTGTATTGTTAATGTTATGTTTTTATTTGGTTAAATAAAAAATTAATATTATTTATTTTGTTTGTTGTTCATATTTGTATTTTATATTAGTTGTTTTTATATGTAATAGTGACCTTTTAGCGTAGTAAAATAAATAGCCTTTTAGCGTAGTAAAATATAGAGTCTTTTAGTGTAGTAAAATATAGAGTCTTTTAGCGTAGTAAAATGTAGAACCTTTTAGCATAGAGTCTATGTAGTTTAAGTATGTAGTAACTGCAAACTCTATCCAATTACACTTTACAAAATTAATTATTTAATTTATAACAATAAACTTACAAAAATAACAAATTAATATATGTTGTAAAATTAACTCCAATATCGAGCCTGGAACCCATACATAATTATTCAGTTCAATTCAATAATTTTTAATTTAATTCCTTAAACTAACAAAATTCTAAAAATGTTGAAATTGACACGCATAATAATTAAGAATAACTCGGTGCTACCGGGCCTCAAAAATCAAGCCTGGAACCCATACATAATTATTAAGTCCAATTTTAAACATAATTAATTATTTAATTTTAAAACTAACAAAATTCTAAAAATGTTGAAATTGACACGCATAATAATTAAGGATAACTTGGTGCTACCAGGCCTCAAATATCGAGCCTGAAACCCATACATAATTATTCAGTCCAATATTAAACATAATTAATTATTTAATTTATTAAGCTAACAAAATTCTAAAAATGTTGAAATCGACACACATAATAATTAAGGATAACTTGGTGCTACCGGGCCTCAAATATCGAGCATGAACCCATACATAATTATTCAGTCCAATTAAATAATTTTTAATTTAATTCCTTAAACAAACAAAATTCTAAAAATGTTGAAATTGACACGCATAATAATTAAAGATAACTCGGTGCTACCAGGCCTCAAAAATCAAGCCTGGAACTACATAATTATTCAGTCCAATTTTTAACAATTTTAATTATTTAATTTATTAAGCTAACAAAATTCTAAAAATGTTGAAATTGACACGCATAATAATTAAGGATAACTTAGTGTCGGGCCTAAAATATCGAGCCTGGAACCCATACATAATTATTCAATCCAATATTAAACATAATTAATTATTTAATTCCTTAAACTAACACACACAATTAATTTTGTTTAAATTATAGTAGACGACATGGACTTTCCTCTGCCTGCGCATCCTGTACCTACCGAGGATCAACTACTAGTGTTGCAGGGCAACCATAGGTCCTCCTTTGTATGGGAGGGACAACTATCGATGCAGGCTCTCCTCCCTAGGAGACCTGACGATTTGTGGGAGTTCATCATGGAGCATCATTTCCATGCCTGCGTAGTCGCGCGCCTACAGGCTACGGGCTTCTATACGATTTTTGAGGTTGGACAGATGCAGCTTGATTGGTCTCTCATCACTGCCTTGGTAGAGCGGTGGCGACCGGAGACGCATACTTTTCACTTGCCCACTGGAGAGGCCACCATCACACTGGAGGATGTTCGGGTTTTGTACGGGCTGCGCGTAGATGGATGGGCCATGGCACTGCCCCAGTACATTAGATCTATGACGCATGCACAGTTTTTGGATATGATGGGGCAGTTTACTGGTTATATACCTTAGGGTGACGCTGGGCGCAGTCGCGTTGCTTTGTCAGCCATCAGAGATTATATGGCTGTTTTGCACCCAGACATTACCGATGAGACGGAGGATCTCCATATTGAGAGGTACACGCGGTTGGCGCTGCTCCTGTTTTCGGGTGTGTCTTGTTCCCGAACACTTCGGGGAGTCTTGTGAGTATGCGCTTTCTCCATCATCTTCAGCAGCTGGATGATTTACCCCAGTACAGCTGAGGTGTTGCTGTTCTCGCATACCCGTATAGGAGCATATGCCAGTCGAGCATGGGCCCAGCGGTGGACATATGTGGTTTTCTGCCCCTCCTACAGGTGACAACATTTTCGAATACTCTGTTCATTACTCTGAATTCTATATGGTCGAAATGACTCATAAATTTTACATCAACCTTTTATCTTAGGTTTGGGCCTGGCAGCGGATCATGTCGTTGCAGCCACCTCTACCATCACTTGCGCCCGGTGAGGCTTATTCGTTTCTCCCTCTAGCTTCTAGGTGGATTCTCCGGCGTGGGAACTACCGAGGGACCGATGCTCATCATAATCTTCCCCTTGTCAGGGATGTGCTAGATATGCTAGTGGACGGACAGGTAAATATGTACCTACACTTACTTGTTTTAAATTGAGTTGTGTTGCGCATACTCACTTTTATGTTATTATTTGGTAGTTCATCTGGACGCCATACAGCGACGAGTTGCTAGCTCAGCTGTCTACTTATTGCTCAGTCGATCGACTGCTTTGGAGCACCTCCATCCCGATGATCTTCTTCGATATGCTTGAGTATCATGCCATAGAGCATGTGCTTCGCCAGTTTCACCGTCCCAAGCCTATACCGGGGGAGCCTGGATGGGTGGCTACACACTATCAGCGGGATGACCGTGCCAGGCTGGACGATATATATATGGGATGGCTAGAGCAGCAGGTCCATATTTGGGAGGAGCGAGTTGACCGTATTCCGCCAGCACCTATATTTACCCAGGAGGCCACTATTCCTCTTTATGCGTCATGGTACCGCCGTCACACCCGACTGATTATCGAGAACCCCATTCATGTACTTGGCGAGCACTACAGACCATACGCCGGGAGGCACGAGGCACTGGTATATTTTTTGGCTTATTAATATCGTATAATTGTGATATAGCGTTATTTAATTATGGCGTAATGGCTTCCTGGCCACTCAAACTTGTAGAGCTTTTGAAAGCCGATATACGAACTTTGTATTTTCCCATTTGAACACTCAAACTTGACAAAATGAGTATTAATAAACACTTTTGACCGTTGACCATGCCTATGTGGAAGCACTGCAGCTGACATGGCTAAACTGTGTGCAAATCATATTGCCAAGGCGCGTGAAAAGTATTGTTTTTACTTAAAAAGGAGAATTAGAATAAAATATAAATAAAAAAGAAAAGTGAAAAAGAAATAAAAAAAAAAGACTTTTCCCTTTCTCCTTCTCTTTTCCCATCCCCTTCCAATTCTTTCGTTTTCCCCGCAAAACTCCTACCCAATTTTTTCATTCTCATCTTAATTTCTCTTCCCCCTCTCCTTTCTCTGTTTTTTTTTTCCTTCATCTTCCCCTTCAATAATTTTTTCTAGTCTCCACCCACTATTTTCGTCCCAGCATTCCTCAACAACAAGTGGTCGGAAGAAAGCTTGAGCTTTGTCATTATTCTATCATCGAATTCATCTTTGTCAAAATAGCAGAAAAAAGACAAGTTTGTAACGATATTGGGTGACCTCCACTTTCAAAATCATGGATTTCTGTCATTTTTTTATTTTGAAATTCCAAATTCTTTTTTTTTATTATGGTCTAATCATGGCCATGGTGATGTTGTGAATTTGATTTAGAAATAAGAGAGAAAGAACAATTAAGAAAAAGAGAAAGGATAAGAAAGAAGAGTAAAGAAAGGAAGGGAGGAGGGTGAACGAAGAAGAAGGGGGCGGTTGGGTACAGATTAATACTGGTATGTTTCAGGCGGTTTTTTTCTTTTCCTTTTTTTGTACTTGTAACTATTTTTCTGATTTTGTATTTAAAATGGGACCCACAAATAACGCATGGCAAGTAATAATAATTTAGCATGATGTGTTGTACATGCCAGCGCAATTAATATACACGCTTTGGTGGATATGTTTATTAGTACCCATTTTGTCAAGTTGGAGTGTTCAAATGGAAAAATCCAAAGTTCGTGTATCGGCTTTCAAAAGCCCTACAAGTTTAAGTGTCCAGGAAGCCATTATGCCTTTAATTAATATTTTAAATGTTTCACAGGCTATTGGGCATCATCACCTCTACCAGTTGGGACAGGAGATGCAGCAGCATACCGACATCCCTGCAGTCGTTGACTATGGCCGGTGGGTGGCATAGTTGTCTCGTTGGACCCTGTTTCAGGCGAGAGATGTCGCGAGGTTGGACCACGAGGCTCAGTATGCGGCGCCGGAGGACTACCATCGGGGTAGGGGTGTCCCACAAGGCAGGGGTAGGGCACGAGGGAGGGGTGCCCCACGAGGTAGGGGTGCCCCACGGGGTCGCGGGGGTCGTGGGGGACAGCGAGGCGGTGGTCCCCAGTAAGGGGGCTTTGAGGCACCTGTCGACCCACTTGTTGAGGGACATGATGAGGACTTTGGAGTTGAGGCGCTTGGAGATAATCAGACGGGTTATATACCTCGGGTAGATGAGCCTTCCAGCAGCATGCCTTCGTACAACCTTCAGCTATCTCTGCCAGCATCGCAGGTCACCCTGTCAGGAGCATTGTTGATCACGGGTACATTCGACGGGGATGTAGACTAGTACTTTGCATGCCCATCTACCGCTGCTGAGGATCGGCCTTCCCGGGACGTGGATGGCGGGCGCAGGTTGAGTTATGCCTCATCCCCGGCGGTTGATGCGGATCTACCACAGGCGCAAGTATGTTTGTATTACTTTAAAATTTCAATTTGTTTTCTTTTCCTTAATGAGCTGACATTAATTAATTTTTAACTTTCTTATGTAGGTTTTGTCCCAGCCCATCTTTGAGGCCACTACATGCTTTGATAAGGACATCACGGATGCATATACTCAGGCGGTCGACGAGACCACGGTGAGAAAATGTTTTTTGACTCAACACGTACAATACAAATATATTTTTTCACATGCTAAGATTACTACTTGTTTTGTAAGTTGCTGACGACCCGACATCATATTCTTCCTATCCTGCCAGATGTGGTGTCGATGCTGCTGCGCATCCTCACATAAAGAGACGGCTTGATGATGATGATCCAGATAGTGTACCCAGGCGGCAGAGGATGCGACTTAGACCGGCAGCAACAATGAAGCACACATGCTGCGAGACTCACTGATTTACTTATGTTTTTACTTTGTGTAAATTGTGCATTATGTAAATAATGGTAACAATTATATTTTAACAACATTTTTATTTTAATTGCGTTTGAATAGCAATTTTACTTAAACAGTACACAAGAAACACAAACATTGCAAACGTAACACAAAAACAAACAGTAGAACTAAAACCATCACTGCACAAAGGATAACTAAAACCATAAAACGCAGTACTATACCATGCTATATATACTAAATTTTTCTGCAATAAAGCAGCTTTTTTCACATGGTTTTTATCTTTTTCAGAACGACAAAACAACTCCATAAAATGCAGTACTATACCACGCTTTATGTATTTTGTCTCGCCTATAAATAACGGCCTCATTGTAGTTATTTTGTGTGCTCAAAAATTAGTAAAAACAAATATTTCATTAAAAGAAAGGTTTTTTTACTAAAAGCAAATATTTCATTAAATGGCTCAACCTCTTTCCACAAACCTGATTTCTTCTTGGTGGCACGCAACATCCAGTGACAACCCATAAAGTCTCTACGACATACAGCCTTGTATTTCGCCGTAGTTGACTCACTTACCGTCATCTCACGGCACTCTCTTATACTGTAGATTTTTACAGCCCTAATTAGGCAAGCTTTATCGGAAAAATACATGCCCTTTGTCAGAACAGCTGGTCTAGACTCATCCCACATCGCTGACCGAAATTCATCATCATCCCTTGTGAGGGCATCCACGTTCGGCATGCTTGGCAAATTATCAAGGTAGGGAATATTCTGCTCATGAAATGGCACGTGGGACTCGTACACTCTTGGTCTAGCGGGAGGTGGAGGAACATGCTCCCTCGTCAGCTCAGGTTCAACATTCACTTCCTCCTCCTCATCACCCTCATCATGGAAGGGTGTGTCATCCTCAGACTCATCCGCATTGTTGTCATAATCACTATCATCTTCCTGACTCTACGCATCTGCCAAATCACGAGTAAATACGTCGTCTATAGGCAACTGTGTGAGGTCAGGAGCTTCAAGAAGCTCGTTTTCACTGCACAAAAAGAACAAAACGATAAGTTACCTAACTAGATAAATACTTTAGATATAGCTATATCACTTTACTTACAAGTCGTACTGTCTTGACGTTTCATGATGGATATTTTCTTGTTGGTGATGACTCCTGGATGGACCACCGTGGTCCAATACTCCAGAACTACGCATATTCCAACTAGGGGCGGGGTCATAACTTGTAAAATTCATATCCGGACAGTACCCCCTATGAAAAATATGAGTGTTAATACAAATTCAATTAAAACATAAAATAAACATCGCTAAAGCGTAGTAAAATTGAAGTTTACCAGTCGTCTTATGCACGATGACTGGGGGTTATCCCTACTATGCACGCCCTCATTATTGGGAACGTCTTCCACCTTGACGTACATTTTCAATAATTTTATTACAATAATTTCCCTGTATTCATCCGGAATCCGCAAAAAATCTCTAAGAGTTTCATCATCCTTGATGTTAAACTCAGAATAAAAGCAAACCCCTGTGGAGTCACTG
This sequence comes from Nicotiana sylvestris, assembly GCF_000393655.2. NCBI lineage: Eukaryota > Viridiplantae > Streptophyta > Magnoliopsida > Solanales > Solanaceae > Nicotiana > Nicotiana sylvestris. Next base: position 190,334,937 of record NC_091059.1, read on the forward strand.
AATACGGAAATCTACCGGTTACTTTAAGGTTAACTGAACGCCTCCTATCACTCATTTTTTTACGTAACAACGATACAAATTTATCGTACTGCATAATAAACGGCAATTTAACATGACACTGTAGAGGTGAGCTATACCTCACAGAGTTATTCTCCAGCACAACCTCACCTCCCCCCCCCAAATATAGTGAAACCCTTATTTTTGGTACTTCAGACATTGTAAAAAAATGATTGATAAGAAGAAGAGAGAAGTATGAACGTAAGTTTGAAGTAAAGTATTGAATGGATTTTCATAAAATTGAAACGCCTTTAAATAAGGCAAGTCCGAGCTTGGGTGTAGAATTTTTCTATGTAAAACACAGTACAATACTACGTTTTATGTATTTAAATTATTGTTATGTCAGTTAATTATTGGTGGGGCCAAAAATCAGAGTAAAACGCAGTATAATAGTACGTTTCAGTGTAAAACGCAGTATTATACTGCGTTTTACAAAAAAAACAAATGTTCTCTGCATTCCTTCAGAACTGGGCATTAATAAGTGAAACGCAGTACTGTACTGTGTTTTAGTAAAATGCAGTATAGTATTGCGAATTAGTTTAAAAAAAAATTAAAATAACACGCAGTATAGTACTGCGTTTTACCAAGTTATGTAACTTTTTTTTAGCATTAGAAACGTGTTTTTTGTCCAAAAAAGCATCAAAAAAGTTTCGGACCCATTAATTCGGAGGTTATTGTGTTGAGGGGCAGAGTTAGAATATTTGTTATATATTTTTCTAATGAGTTCAGTAACTTTTGTTTAGATATTATTTTGATATTAAAAAATTCATATATATATATATAAATAATTAATTTTGAATCCAATAATTAAAACGCGCTATAAGTTTGTGTCACATTTTGGCTCCGTTTTTGTCAAATTTCAAACTTGCTTGAGACTAAAAGATAATTGTTGTAAAATTGCTAAAACCAACCTCTCAAAATCATAATTGTGTGAGATATGGCATCAGTTGCAATACAACAGAGATTAGTATATTTAGTGATATTAGACATATATTATATTAGGCAAATATCTCTTTTAGTCTGTCGCTGAAACTATTTACATTCGTTAGCTGAAAAAAGTGTATAAAATTTATATATTTTTTGTATATAACATATAGAAATATATATATATATATATATATTAGTTTTAGAGCGACTATACAATATTACAATATTATTTTTCCTATTATATTATGGACTGAAAACGTTGAATTCAGGCCTTTAAAGTGATTGGCATAAATGCGTCAATATCTGGAACGAAAAAGCTAAAAGCTTATATTTCATAAAAAGACAAATAAAATTAATTTTCTTTGAGAATGGGGTATCAAAAGTCAAATAATTGAAACAAAGGAAAAAGTTAAATTCAGGAAGTGTCACAATCATTGCATATGAGGAAGAGCAGCCATAGAAGGACATAGTAGTAAGCAATCGAGTACATGCAGGACATTCTGTACTTGTGAAAGCATACTTAGCACTAAACTAAACCCAGCAATTCTAACTGGACTTTCCCTAATGATGACTTTTGTTCCCTTGATAAAACACATTTTTTGGTCCTGTGCAAAGCAAAAGTGGGCAAATAAATGTAACGATCTGACCGGTCGCTTTGAGCTTTTGCATCTTGTTCGTTAGTTCTCGGGCATGACTTGCCCCGTGTGAAGGATTATGACTTATTTAAATCGTTGGCTTTGGTTTTCAGGGTAATCGGAACGAATTTGGAAGAACAATTTTCAGTTTAAAGCTTAAAATTTGAAAGGTTTGACCAAAATTTGACTTGTTAGTATATGATCTCGGATCCGAATTTTTATGATTTGGTTAACTCCGTTAGGTGATTTGAGACATAGGAGCGTGATCGGAATGCATTTTGGAAGTCCGTGGAAGGTTTAGGCTTGAATTGGCAAAATTGAGATTTTGGCGTTTTCCGGTTGATATGTGAGATTTTGATATAGGGGTCAGAATGGAATTCCGGAAGTTGCAGTAGTTTCGTTGTGTCATTTGTGACGTGTGTGCAAAATTTCAGGTCATTCAGACGTGGTTTGGTCGGGTTTTTGATCAAAAGCGTAATTCAGAAGATTTTGGAATCCTTAGGCTTGAATTCGATGCAAATTTGGTATTTTAATGTTGTTTTAAGCATTCCGAAGGTTGGAACAAGTTTCAATGATATTAGGGGATGTGTTGGCATGTTTGTTGAGGTTCCGAGGGCCTCGGGTGAATTTCGGGTGGTCAATCGGATCATTTCATATTTTTAAAAGTTGCAGAAAAACTGCTGAAGGATTTCAAGAAATTTGACCTTCGCGTTCGCGAAGGGTTAGCTGGTGAGGCTGAGAAATTAGCCTTCGCGTTCGCGAAGGGCTAGAGTCTTGTGCATCGCATTCCATGCCGCGTTCGCGTAGAGTAATTTGATCAGCTGGGCTTGAGGCATTTTATTCATCGCGTTCGCGAGTGGTGTAACGTGATCACGAAGGTTTAGTCCGAGGAAGCATCGCGTTCGCGATGGGCAGGTCGCGATCGCGAAGAGGAAATTCCGATCAAGGTTATTTTGTGCTTCGCGAACGCGAGGCTTTGACCGCGTTCGCGAAGAAGGAAATTTTACCTAGGGTAGAATGCTTAAAAATGAGTTTCGTGAGCTTTGGTCTATTTTCTCCATTGTTGAACGATTTTTGGAGCTTTTGAGAAAGATTGAAGAGGGAATCGAAGGGTAACACTTAGAGGTAAGATTTTTGAACTCTATACTCGATCCTATGTTAATTCCTACTTGTTTAATCATGAAATATGTGGAAATTAAAGCCTAAATTGGGGAATTAGGGCTTGTAATTGGAGACCTAGAAATTGGGATTTGAGGGGCAATTTAAGGTCCGATTTTGATGTTCTTGGTTTGTATAGACTCGTGAGAGGATGAGGATTCTATTGATATAACTTTTATTGGATTCCGAGATGTGGGCCCGGGGGCCGGGTTTGAGCAATTTCGAGATTTTTTTATGTAAATTGGATATTTTCGAGTGGGCTTTATTCCCTTAGCATATTTTAATAGTTATGTACTGATTGTGGCTAGATTTGGAGTATCCGGAGGTCGATTCGTGAGGGCGAAGGCATCGCGGGCTAGAGTTTGGACCGGATCGAGGTAAGTAATGATTGTAAATGCTGTTCTGAGGGTGGAGTCGTTCACCGTTGGGGATTGTGACTTGGTTTGTCTCATACAACTGCTAAGTCGCGTATTGGATTTGAAAATCTTATGATATTCTATGTTTTAGAGATTGTTATTATATTTGGGCGGTATGCCATGTTTGGGGCCTTGTGCCGACCTGTTGAGACCCTTAGGGGCATTTTAACTATTTTTACTCACTCTTTTTGTTTTGAAAGCATATCCTCAGTTAATGTTTTACCTGTTTATTGTTTGAATCGGATTTTATCACTTTACTTCTTAAAATGTGAAAAACTAGTTGGGCTGAGTTCCTTGTTTTACTGATGGTCCGAGTGATCATGAGGTTGATGACTGAGATAGACCAAGGGTCTGATTGTGAGGTTGATGACTGAGATAGACCGAGGGTCTGATTATGAGGTTGATGACTGAGATAGACCGAGGGTCTGATTGTGAGGTTAATGACTGAGAGATGCCGATGGCCTGGTAGTGAGGATTATATATCTATGGATCGGGCTACACGCCGCAGCGATATATATATATATATTGGATCGGGCTGCACGCCGCAGCGATATAGCGCTTGGGTTGTAGGAGCCCATCCGGAGTCTGCATACCCCCAGTCAACGCAGTCGACTATATATATGGATCGGGCTGCACGCCGCAACGATTACTATATGGTACCTATTGAGTGTGAATGTTGAGTGTGAGCATTGATTGGTAAGAGTTGAGTCACGAGTGACTGAGAGGCTTGTCCGAGGGGCTATAGATATACATGTACATGAGTGATGCTTTGCCTGAGGGGCATGTTCATGATCTTACTATTTTTCACTCCTCCTTAAAGTGAGTTTCTATTGAATATGTTGATTTAATTACTTCTTTCACTCATCTTTAGACCGAGCCTCTATTGGAAATGTTGAACAAATATTTTAAATAATCTTTCATTTAAATGGAAGTTTTAAGTTACGAAAAGGGTTGTGAATTTCTGTTATGCCAAGGGGTTGTATACGAACTAAGTTTTGCCCGAGGGGCCGATTATGGTTTTCATCTCTTTTATTATAAATGGTATCAAACCCCTACTGAAACTGTTGGAAAGCATTTTAAATGATTTTTACCAGAAGCTGGATTTTAAATGAGACGATTGACTCGTATTCTGATTGAAAGCCTGTTGTGCTTATTGAGTTATCATATTTGTAGATTCATCGTTTCCTACTGCTCAGTCTTTATTTACTCTTATTATTTACTGGGTTGGAGTACTCATATTACTCCCTGCACCTCGTGTGCAGATTCAGGTATTTCGGAACCCGGAAGCGGGTGTTGATTGCTCAGAAGCGGAGTCATCAGAGTTAGTAAAGTTGTTGCACGACGTTCGCAACACTGCTTCCTTCCTCTCATTTTCATTACTATACTTAGTACACTTTTAACTATTGTTATTGTATTCAGACCTAGGTAGATGCTCATGACTATTGACACTCCTATGTCGGGCTTGTGTAATTATTTCTTTTAAATGTTCATTATGAGATTATTGGTTTATAAATGGTATAAAAATAACTTTTATTGGAAAATGGTTGATTTGTGAATTGTGTCGGCTGGCCTTGTCTACACGAGAGGCGCCATCACGACCGGGTCCGGTTTGAGGTTGTGACAAGTTGGTATCAGAGCCTAGGTTATATAGGTCTCACGAGTCATGAGCAGGTTTAGTAGAGTCTCGCGGATCAGTACAGAGATATCTGTACTTATCCTCGGGAGGCTGCAGAACCTTTAGGAAAAACTTCACATTCTTGACTTCTTATCGTGCGTCTTTGATTCAGCTTTAAAAGTAACTCTTTGAATTCCTTCCACGCGTTCGTATGTGCGCATGAGCGCTCAGTATCCGATATGCATCGATGGCTTGTGATTCCCTGATCTAGGGGCGAGATGTGATCTCTGTATGTTGATGTTGGGCCAGTTTGGAAGACTTGGGGCCGGATTTTGCCTATAGCTTGAGCCCTGAGCTATTGATTTCGTGAGCGTGTGTTTCTGGATCTATATGTTCTGTTGTATCCCTGTTAAGGGAACTAATGATTGGATAGCTGCGTGGTGAGGGTGAAGTGACTGTGAGATGTGTTCATATGAATCAAATGAGGCGATAAAGGTCTGCTTTGGGCAGCAAGAAATATTAGATACTTGATTTTCATCTCGATTTGAGGTATAGCCCTGAGTTATGGGCGTGTGAAGATTTTTTTCATGTTTCCTAGCTGGGAGTAAGGTAAATCTCATGTTGCGGTATGAGTTCAGACTCAGGGAGATCAAGCGACTGCGTAATGTCCATGACGGTGAAAGGTATACAGAAATGTTAGTTTGAGGTAAAACAGGTGGGTTATCTCATGCAGAGTGTTCTGAGGTTGTGTGATCCTTATGTTGTCTGTTAGAAGATCTCATTTACAAGCGAAACATATATGTTGAAATTCAAATTTGGGTCGCTTAAGAGAGTAGGCTTGACTGTTACGAGGATGAATGCGAGATTTGCAGAAGGTTTAAAGTACTAGACGGTCTGTGTTTCACGATCCATGAAGTATGGAGTTTATTCTCACTTTGGTACTATGACAGCAATAGAGTATATGCGTATGAGTTATCTTGTGTGTTTGATCTATGGCTTCGATCCAAGTGGGGAAGTCTACTATTGATTAGTTGACTACACGATTATGTGCTATGTTGGTACCAGTTGAGGTGTATGGGAGAATCAGTTATGGCATACGGAGTTTGAGACCGAAGATGGCTCGAGTAAAGGAAAATTCTTGACAAAGGTTATAATATGCTTCATAGGTGTGTGATAATCACGGAATGTCTTGAGTTGTTGTTGGTAAAGGATGCTCGGTGCATAGAGCAGGAAGCTGCTTGGTTATTTTAGGATGAGGTTACACTCTGCGGGGTTAGAGTGCTATTGAGGCACAGGTGGTTCTGTTCGTTTGATCAGGCTAATTGCAATTCGAATAGAGTGAATGCCTCTCGAGAATGGTTCTAATATGTTCAAGATTTTACATGTAACAATTGGGTATTTTCAAGTTGTATGTGTGGCTAGAAACTGAGTTTTAATTGGAAGATATCAAAACTTGTGGTATTTTCTATATTAATTATGGGATTCTATATATCAGTATTAGGAAGGTGAAGGTAATGACTTTAGATTCGTAGGAAGTCTCTTCAGGGTAAACATTTTGAACGTGGTGCTGTTGGGAATATCTAGAGAGTATTCAGCGGCTTATGGACTGTAGGACTGTGCAACTTTATGCTTGGGTGTCGTGTGGTAAGTCTGGGTTGAGGAATTGTGATGTTATAGCAAGAAGGAGTATCAAGTTGAAGGTAAATCAGGAGGGAACTCGGATAGATAGGATAGCTTGGTAGTAGGCCGAGTCGGTATGGTAAAGATATGATTAGTTCTTGGATGCTTACGAGGTAATGAGTTTCTACAGGTGTTTCACGGTAATTCTTTTGGGTTTTAGTGACCTGCATAGCTCGGTTGAGTTAGAAGGACTCAATCTTGACAATTTAGAGTTGTACAAATGAAGTTCGGAGAGTTCTAGATGGTTTCCACCATAGCTAGAGGGCTATATTTTTCCTATTTGTATGAGGAGCATGGGATGTATAGTGATTTTCTTCTAGATGGGATCAATGGGAAGTTCTTGGCTAGTAGAGTACATAGTTTCTTATGGCTCGGAAGGGATATGAAGTACTCGTAGTTATCCTAGGATGGTACGGTTTATGCAGTATGTTGTGTAGGATTGAGATTTGCATGTATAAGTTCACTGTTCAGATTTGAAAGGAAGGTCACAAATTCTTAGATAACATGGGCAGCTTCAGGTGACTAGATAAATGAAATCGCTGATTGGTGTGGCTTGATGAGGGTATACATTTCAGATAGGGCGATGTGTTTGAGTTATGGAAGCTTTATTGGTATTGCAGCACTATCTTGTTTGATTGATGGATGCTATTTGAGTTTGCTTGGTGGCTCAAAATAATTATAGGTGTACCTCTCATGAGATGATTGAGTATTAGAGGTGTGTTATATATGCGAGCGGCGGAATTGGGACCAGACATGGTAATTCATGTGCTTTATGGACTTGAAGACTGGATGTTCTCGTATACAGGTTAGCTCATGGTTGTGGACGGCAAAGATGTGGGTAAGTTAGCCAGATGATAGTACGTGTTATGATTCAGTCATTGTGAACCATCGGAGGATTATTTATCTGTTATGGGTAACTAGAGTTGATGTGTGGTTCATTGGTAGACCTATATGGATGTGTGTTCGGTATCGGGACGACTTTGTTGAATTCAAGTTGCTATTGGTGAGGTATGTGTTGATTCAGTTATTATTGAGCTATTAGTAATCAGAGGGATCTATGAGTTACCTTTCCGTGTTGCGAGCCATTAGGATTTGTTGGTTATAGGCACATGTGGTGCGGCGTTATTAGGGCCTCTCAATGGAATTCGAGCGGCAAGAGTACTGGGGATTGCTCGGTGGATGGTGTATCAGTTATGTCCTTTCGAGTGGTGTGGTGTTATGTAATTGCTTCGCCGTGGTTACGATGATCACTTTGGCTTTAGACATCATATTGTGTGCGGTTGTCGATTTTGAGCATAGTGACTTAAGGTGTTTCATGCGAACCAGTGTTTGGATGAGGTCGCGCATTGGAGCGAAGCTATGTGGAGGTATGATCCTGCAGATTAGATTCGTGTGTTCTGTTTCTACAATGTGTGACGGGTTCTCAGCCTTATGTTGTGGTGGTACTGGTGAGCTTGTGGTACAGCTCTTTTATTTGAATTATTTTCATGATTTGGGTATGTTCGGATTGTTGCTTATTGGTGCGCGAGTTGCACAAGTTGTGGTTTTAGACTGTATTGATGTGTCATGTCACCAGAGTAATTGTGTTGGATTAGATGAGATCGTTGGGGTCTTTAATAAATACAAACGGATTCGATTTCAGCATGTTAGAAGGATAATATCGAGTTTCAGCTCAAGAATTTGCTACGGTCTTTGCCAAAGGAGAAGTGGCTTCAGGAATGGTTGATCTGGGAAATGGTTATGGATTACTGCGTGTTTTATTTATCATTGGCAGTATATGAAAGTGTTGGAATGAGACTTTAGTTGATAAGAGGTTCTCTATCGATATTTGGTTGTTGTGTGCAGCTGCCGTGATTAGAAGTTATCTCTACAGGCATTTGAGCTATGTGGTATATCACGTAATTGCACCGAAGTTGCGGGTATGGGTTTTTACAACTTATTCGGGCTTAGTCAGAGTATATATGTGAGATTTTGATTTTGTGGATGATTTCGGAGGTGGAAATGTGGTTCTAAGGTTCATGGGCTAGGTTGGACTGTGGAATTTCAGTTACATTGTGTTATCGGACCTATATGAGATAGGGTGACGTGGGATCACCCCCGGGTATGTTCATAGTAAGGTTATTCAACGATTTGTTGGCTTTTGGAACAACTCTAGGCACGTTCGAGGGCGAACGTATGTTTAAGTGGGGGAGGATGTAACGACCCGACCGATCGTTTTGAGCTTTTGCACCTTGTTCGTCAGTTCTTGGGCATGACTTTCCCCGTGTGAAGGATTATGACTTATGTAAATTATTGGTTTTGGTTTTCAGGGTAATTGGAACGAATTTGGAAGAACAGTTCTCAGTTTAAAGCTTAAAATTTGAAAGGTTTGACCAAGATTTGACTTGTTGGTATATGATCTCGGATCGGAATTTTTATGATTTGGTTAGCTCCGTTAGGTGATTTGTGACTTAGGAGCGTGATCGGAATGCATTTTGGAAGTCCGTGGAAGGTTTAGGCTTGAATTGGCAAAATTGAGATTTTGGCGTTTTTCGGTTGATAGGTGAGATTTTGATATAGGGGTCGGAATGGAATTCCGGAAGTTGCAATAGCTTCGCTTTGTCATTTGTGACGTGTGTGCAAAATTTCAGGTCATTCGGACGTGGTTTGGTCGGGTTTTTTATCAAAAGCGTAATTTGGAAGATTTTGGAATCCTTAGGCTTGAATTCGATGCAAATTTGGTGTTTTAATGTTGTTTTGAGTGTTCCGAAGGTTGGAACAAGTTTTAATGATGTTAGGGGATGTGTTGACATGTTTGGTTGAGGTCCCGAGTGCCTCGGGTGAGTTTCGGGTGGTCAATCGGGCCATTTCATGTTTTTAAAAGTTGCAGAAAAACTGCTGAAGGATTTGAGGAAATTTGACCTTCGCATTCGCGAGTGGGTCCTCGTGTTCGCGAAGGGTTAGCTGGTGAGGCTTAGGAATTAACCTTCACGTTCGCGATGAGGCTTCGCGTTCGCGAAAGGCTAGAGTCTTGTGCATCGCGTTCGCGAGGTCCATGCCGCGTTCGCGTAGAGTAATTTGATCAGTTGAGCTTGAGGCATTTTATTCATCGCGATCGCGAGTGGTGTAACGCGATCGCGAAGGTTTAGTCCGAGGAAGCATCGCGTTCGCGATGGGCAGGTCACGATCGCGAAGAGGAAATTCCGGTCAAGGTTATTTTGTGCTTCGTGAACGCGAGGCTTTGACCGCGTTCGCGAAGAAGGAAATTTTACCTGGGGCAGAATGCTTAAAAATGAGTTTCGCGAGCTTTGGTTTATTTTCTCCATTGTTGAACGATTTTTGGAGCTTTTACGAAAGATTGAAGAGGGAATCAAAGGGTAACACTTGGAGGTAAGATTTTTGAACTCTATACTCGATCCTATGTTAATTACTACTTGTTTAATCCTGAAATACGTGGAAATTAAAGCCTAAATTGGGGAATTAGTGCTTGTAATTGGAGACCTAGAAATTGGGATTGAGGGGTCATTTGAGGTTCGATTTTGATGTTCTTGGTATGTATAGACTCGTGAGAGGATAAGGATTCTACTGATGTAACTTATATCGGATTCCAAGACGTGTGCCCAGGGGCCGGGTTTGAGCAATTTCAAGATTTTTTATATAAATTGGATATTTTCGAGTGGGCTTTGTTCCCTTAGCATATTTTAATAGTTATGTACTGATTGTAGTTAGATTTAGAGCATCCGAAGGTCGATTCGTGAGGGCGAAGGCATCGTGGGCTAGAGTTTGGATCGGATCGAGGTAAGTAATGACTGTAAATGCTATTCTAAAGGTTTGAAACCCCAGATTTCACATTGTTGTGCTACTTGAGGTGACGCATACGCTTGATGACGAGCGTGGATTCGTGCACCGTTGGGGATTGTGACTTGGTCCGTCCCGTACAACTGCTAAGTCGCGTATTGGATTTGAAAATCATATAATATTCCATGTTTTAGAGATTGATATTATATTTGGGCGGTATGCCATATTTGGGGCCTTGTGCCGACCTGTTGAGATCCTTAGGGGCATTTTAACTATATTTCCTCACTCTATTTATTTTGAAAGCATATGCTCAGTCAATGTTTTACCTGCTTATTGATTGAATCAGATTTTATCACTTTACTTCTTAAAATGTGAAAAACTGATTGGGCTGAGTTCCCTGTTTTACTGATGGTCCGAGTGATCGTGACGAGGGTCTGATTATGAGGTTGATGACTGAGATAGACCGATGGTCTGATTGTGAGGTTGATGACTGAGATATACCGAGGGTCTGATTGTGAGGTTAATGACTAAGAGAGGTCGAGGGCCTGGTTGTGGGGATTATATATCTATGGATCGGGTTGCACGCCGCAACAATATATATATATATATATATGTGTGTGTGTGTGTGTGTGTGTGTGTGTATATATGTATATGGATCGGACTGCACGCCGCAACGATATTTATATGGATCGGGCTGCACGCCGCAGCAATATATATTGGATCAGGCTGCGCGCCGCAGCGATATAGCGCTTGGGCTGTAGGAGCCCATCCGGAGTCTGCACACAACCAGTGAACGCAGTCGACTATATATATGGATCGGGTTGCACGCCGCAATGATTACTATATGGTACCTATTGAGTGTGAGTGTTGAGTGTGAGCGCTGATTGGTAAGAGTTGAGTCACGAGTGACTGAGAGGCTTGCCCGAGGGGCTATAGATATACATGTACATGAGTGATTCTTTACCTGAGGGGCTTGTTCATGATCTTACTATTTTTCACTCCTGCTTAAAGTGAGTTTCTATTGAATATGTTGATTTAATTACTGCTTTCACTCATCTTTAGACCGAGCCTCTATTGGAAATGTTGAACAAATGTTTTAAATAATCTTTCATTTAAACTGAAGTTTTTAAGTTACGAAAAGGGTTGTAAATTTCTGTTATGCCGAGGGGCTGTATACGAACTAAGTTTTTGCCCGAGGGGCTGATTATGGTTTTCATCTCTTTTATTATAAATGGTATCGAACCCCTACTGATATTATTGGAAAGTATTTTAAATTATTTTAACCAAAAGCTGGATTTTAAATGAGACGATTGACGCGTATTCTGATTGAAAGCCTGTTGTGCTTATTGAGTTATCACATTTGTGAATTAATCGTTTCCTACTGGTCAGTCTTTATTTACTCTTATTACTTACTGGGTTGGAGTACTCACATTACTCCCTGCACCTCGTGTGCAGATTCAGGTATTTCGGAACCCGAAAGCGGATGTTGATTGCTCAGACGCGGAGTCATCAGAGTTAGCAAAGTGGCTGCACGACGTTCGCAGCACTGCTTCCTTCCTCTCATTTTCATTACTGTAATTAGTACACTTTTAACTGTTGTTGTTGTATTCAGACCTTGGTAGATGCTCATGACTAGTGACACCCCGATGTCGGGCTTGTGTAATTATTCCACCTTCTTTTCTTTTAAATGTTCATTATGAGATTATTGGTTTATAAATGGTATAAAAACAACTTTTATTGTAAAATGGTTGATTTGGGAATTGTGTCGGCTGACCTTGTCTTCACGAGAGGCGACATCACGATCGGGTCCGGTTTGGGGTCGTGACAATAAAAGGGCAATCTAACGCATAAAGTATTCGCGTTCACGCAGAGTTCGGGGAAGAGACGCCCTCCAAATGTTGAGTATAATATAAGTAGCATACTCTAATGCAAATATCAATAGCTGATTTTGCAACTCGAACCGATAACCTATAAATCACGTAGAAACAACTTTATCGTTACTTTAGTGCTCCACTTCTTAAAGTTTTCACTAGTGATATTGTAAAATTTTGTACTATCAGCATATTTGACTTGTTATATTAAGTTACTTAACTTGCTTTTTTCAGGTTACTAATTTTATTTATTATTAAGAATTATTTAAAAATTTCTTTTAAGTGATTTTATCAGATAAAATTCATTTACATTCTCAGTGTATAGAAATTAAAATAAATAACATTATCATTAAGATGACTTTGGCTCTACTTGCATCCTCTTCTCCGACTAATTGTTGAGGGGGAGAACATAGACACACATGGACCACCTGTTTATTTAGATGTTAAAACTACTACTATATGAACTTTTTTGTTGCAAATCAATCATATTAATTTGTTTGTAATGATGGCACTTCCAATGATCTTTCCCTTCATTTCTTGAGCCAAAAATTAAGTAGAAACCCATTATATTGTTAGATAGTACGCGACAGAGTTTTTAGTATTAAAACATTTTCATGCTCCCTTCATAAGAGCGTGTCTAGTGATCCTATATCCATTGATACAATTTAAGTACTACTATATTCAAAGACTGAGTCTGGATTTTAATTATCTGGGTTTCAAATATTAGAACGACGACTTTTAATATTAATAAAAATATTTAAATAATTTTGAATTCAGAGATTGATTATTAGTTTTCTTTTAAAATAAAGTTCTATATTAAAAAAGTTCACAACTCACAATATAGATAAATTATTTTATATTTATTATACTTAAACAAAGAATAATTTGATTTAAACAGTAAAAAAAAAACTTACGGAAAAAGCGAATAAGCTTCACAGGTCAAGTCGATGACACATATTGTGCGCTACAAGCATGACATTTCTTTTTCTTGACTCACCCTCCATTATGGAGTCACATACACTTTCTCTTGGGAATATTGAACTCTCTCGAGAATCTTTGATACCACATTAATCAGCTCAAATCATAAACATATTGTTCGCTTTGACCAAATGACCTACTAAATTTGTCTTTTGAACTATGTTACATCGAGCTTAAAAATGCGTGTATCAATTAGGCCACCGCGTTACGGGCGTCACATTAAGGGTAGTTTGGTATGAGGTATAAGAAGGTATAGGGGTCATATAAAAGTTTAATACCACCTTAATACTCTGTTTGGTTAACAAACTAGGTATAAGTTATCTCGGTGATAATTTTAATACCGGTATAACTTATACTTTATAGAGGGTGGGGTAATTAGCACCGGTATAATCAGGGGCGTACGCAGAATTTTTTGTAAGCGGTGTCGAAATTTAGAGAGACGTACAAATGAAGAGATTACTTTAATAAAATCATACTTTAGAAAACCACAATTCAAATATAGTAGTACAGTTCTCCCCCACGAACTTTTATTTTTATAAAATGTACTCATAATAGACTCAGTACAAATATTACCCAAAAAAAAACTATATAAGGCAGCAAAAGTTTACTCAATAGCTCATTATCCATTCGAATCCATATGACGCTGCTTCTTTCAATAAATTTCCAGAAGAATACTAAAAAATATTAAGAATAAAGTTGTTTCCACCGTGGGGAGTCGAACGCCTGACCACAAGCAGAAACTGGATTACTTCACCAACGGGCCAACATAGTTGTTAATGTCAAGTTGTGCCATTTATTATATTTAGACTATATTATTTACATATATATTAATAAATAAAACTTTCTGTCCAAGTGGTGTCGGATGACACCGCTTGGCTCAACGTGCCTCCGCCCCTGGGTATAACTTATACATTTTTCTTAGAAATTATACAATTGTCATTCTTAATACAACATACCAAACAGTGAATAAACAACAATTGCAGCATAATTAATCTCAGCGTAACTTATTCCAACATAACTTATACCGGCATAAGCCCTATTTCAACCAAACGACCCCTAAGTATAAAACTACATAGCTAGCTCGTAGACTATATTTGTCTAAATTATAGTTATAAAAACTAGAGTATAGTAAAGACAAATATGGTATTGAGTGGCTCCCGCTGTAGCAACAGACTGATGGGAGAAGAGATCCAAAGATGTTAAGAGGACCCAATTTTTTGTATGTAAAAAGCAACCTGTCAATTGCTCTCTGGGACGATAAATCCCAAGTAGGGACATTGTAAATGGCACGTGGGCCCCTGCATTTTCTGCATGGCTCACTCGTGGTTCTTGGCCAACCCCTATACATATAACTTTCGTATATACAAAATTAGTACATATACAAATAGTAGTAACTAGTAAGTAGTACTAATTAATGATGTTCATATATAGGATTATCGGAAACTCCGCCTATATGAGCTTGCTCACATTGTCGGTTTTAAATTAATAAGTAGGATTACATTAATCTAATTACAATCAGTATAAAACTTGTCAATTCATGATCAATTCTCACAAATATTAGTAATTAAATACTAATTAATGATGTTGGTGTATAGAATTATCGGAAACTCCGCTTATATGAACTTGCTCACATTGTCCGTTTCAAGCTCAAAGTAGGATTACAGTAACCTGACTGCAATCAGTATAAAACTTGTCAATTTATGATCAATTCTTCGGACTATGGGAAGCAAAAGTAAAGCAAATTGAAATTAAGGTCATCTTTCTCAATCGGTACTCTTGAGTGTTCAGCTCCTATTATAAGACATAAAGCCACATATCATTTCTCTTTACCACAAACCCTAATGGAGTACTATTTCTTTTTTAAGAGGGACCCTCTCTCCCACACTCATGGCTTTATTAATTTCCATTGAATTAATATAACTTCATCAACAGCCAGCCCCTTTTCTTGATTGATCACTAATTTTTTTATTTTTTTTGGGTTAGATATTGTATATATATATATATATATATATATATAGAGGGCGCCAGCTGCTTTCTTTGGGTTGTTGTTTCGTTGTGGAATCTGTTACTGTAACAGTACTCTCTGGTTGTATATCTGCATTTAGCAGAGAGAGGGATATATACAAAAAGAGAGATGGGGCATCATACATGTTGCAACAAACAAAAAGTGAAGAGAGGGCTATGGTCTCCTGAGGAAGATGAGAAACTCATTAAGTACATTACTACTTATGGCCATGGTTGTTGGAGCTCTGTTCCTAAGCTTGCTGGTTTGTTTTTTTATTTAATTTTCTGCTCTCTATCCTAATCCCAAAAACAAAAGAAAAAATTTCTCTTCATTCTCCATCTTTGTGTTTATTTTAATAGAGAAAATAAATCTGCTTTGCCAATCTTATTGTTTGTGTTTGTTCACAAAGGAGGATGCATCCTTTGTACGATGGATGCAATTCAGTACTTTTGTCACGAAACAGTAAAAAAAGGTCATGCTTTTAGAAGTACAAGATTCAGTTTAAGAACGTAAAGATTGAATTCATCAAGTTTAAATTTTGAATCCGTCTCTGCCTGGTTTATCGTATGTTTTTTGCTATATACATTTAAGTTTTCTTGTATAGTTCATGCACTCTCTAACAAACACCCAAAGATTTCTTTTATTTAGGCTTAAAGCCTTAGCTTCAAGACATAGATTTTCCCTAAAGTTGTTGTTTGAAAGATGACTTTATATATGTTTGTACGGTACAGGGCTACAAAGATGTGGAAAAAGCTGCAGGTTGAGATGGATAAATTATCTCAGACCAGATTTGAAACGTGGGAGTTTCTCACATCAAGAAGCTGCACTTATCATTGAACTCCACAGTATTCTTGGCAACAGGTAAATATCTTCTTCTTCATCATCATCACCATATCATCTTTGACTAAAAAACTACCGCCAATGTACAAAGCATCTTGTGTTCATACAGTGTCCAGAAACAGGCCACACGGCGAGGCGTGTAATGTGGACAATCTATATTACATAAGAATTTATAGTTGATTCTACTGCTCGAAGTCGTGACTAATAAGAAGAATTCATTTTTATTAGATAATTAGATGATGATATGATGATGAATAATATTTGTCATTTTATACAGTTTCATGCAAAGTGACATTTTGTCTTTACAGGTGGGCTCAAATAGCTAAGCATCTACCTGGAAGAACAGACAATGAAGTCAAGAACTTTTGGAATTCTAGCATCAAGAAAAAGCTCCTTTCTCATGGAACTCTCTCTGATTTTTCCATGATTTTTCCTAATAATCTCACAACTACAAGCCCTAATCCCTCTTTTGATAATTTTTACCCACTCAACTCCACTCCTATTAATTCGATCCCAATTAGCACAAACTCTCCCCTAATTCTACAAGTTGACCACCAAATGAATAATAATCATTTAAATGCGGATTTAAATTTAAATCCAGTGGTACCTTCCCTTATTAATCCTTTGTCATTTGACTCAATTTCAAATGATCCTACTTGGTTTAATTTCAACTATCCTCATCCTCAACATGATCTTGATTATAACCAAAATGTTCTTAAACAAGACAACTCCAATTCCATGCTCACTTCTAACATTTCTTTGAACTACACTAATGGGGAGAATTTCATGGATTCAAGAAATGCAGCTATCAAAACTCACCAAGATTTATTGATGGTATGTACTGTCAATTGTGTAATCATCTTATCTAAATAAAAGCTAAAGGGGTCGTTTGGTTGTGAAACAAGTTATCCCATGATTCATTATCTCGGGATTAGTTATCTAACCCTTCCATATGGATAAAAAAATACTACAATCCCTGGATAACTAGTCCCGGGATTAGTTCTACCACGATTTTATCTCAACCAAACGTGGGATAAACTCATCTCAAATTTAATCTCGGAACCAATATCCTTTATCCCCAGAGGCGGACCTATGCAATAGGCAGAGGGGTCACCGATACCCGTAAAGTTCGGCAAAAATTCAATGTATACATGTATATGTCTTTAGAAAATAGTAAATTATTAATAGTAGGCACCCTATATATATAAAAAGCATATTTTGGTTGAATCAAAAAGTGCATCTCACGACATTCAAATTCTGAGTCTGCCTCTGTTTATTCCTTATACCAAACGATTCCTAAGCTGTTAGAGAGCATACATTTTAATATACTACTAAATTATGTCTTCAGCACGTCCACTCACATGAACCAAACAACCTCGCTGATCGTCTCATCTTGCTATAAGCTTAAACTATTAGAAGAAATACATTTTTATTTACTTAATTATGTCTTCAGGTACCATTGCTTCCCAAACTTTCTGAAATGATAAAGGGGAATGGTGGCATTGTGGAATCATCACCTCCTGCTGCTTCACAACAGATTGAGTCAATGGTGGGTAGTAGTCTCCCATGTACTTTCCCAAATGGTTATATCCATCCACATTATGGTATGAATGGAGTACATGAAATGGAGCAAATAGAATGCATGCACATGTCATCTTTCCCATCATCATCACCATCATCATCCAAATCTTCACCATCATCATGCAATACTCAATTTATGATGAACCCTAGTCTTCCTACAAGTTGGGAGTCATAGATATATGTAATTGGCATTTGTGATGTGTTGTTTTGGTGTGTAAAAGGTTCCCGTAAAGGTAGGGTATGTAACAGGGATTTGGCTACAAATTCGGGGGTAAACTATATTATTAAACATTTTATTTTTCTATTAAAAAGTTTATTATATATAATATTGTTCCAAGGGAATTAAGAGAGATTTTTATGATGAGGGAACAGCTTAAAAGAAGAGGGAATTAGTTTCATATTATTATTGTGCAGCTCTATATAGTTTTGCATAGAGAAGTTGAGAACTTTCCAATTATGTGTTATTTTTTTTTGCAGTTTCTTTGTTCAGTAACAATAAATAAATACTTGTATTGATCAATACAGGTAGTTTCAATATATCTCCCAACAATATCTGTGTTTACTTGTGGAAAAAGAATGAAGAAATAATATATATATATATATATATATATATATATATATATATATATATATATATATATATATATATATAGTTTTTGGACACGTGCGTTGCACGTGCAACCCATATCAATCATTACATAACTTGTAGTAAAAGATAACAATAATTTATTAACTGCATGTATTACCTAGTTCGGTACATATTTTAAGTGTTTTTTAAACCTTTCAAATTTGCTCAAAAATAAGTGTTATTTTAAGACAAGAAGAATAATTAAAAAACTTAGTAACTCAGTTGGTTGACTAACTGAGTGGTATAAATTTTTAAAAAGTCTTTTCATGCTTGAAGAGTGATAAAGAATTAGTCAAATAATTCTTATAATTTAGTGCAAAATAATTTTCTTAATGGGTGTGACACTTACATGGATAGTATTATTATTTTATGGAGTGCAAAAACGTTATTGGTAATTTGTATCTCATTTAATATTTTTTATAAATGATGGTTTTGATGCATGTATTTAATATATGAAATGTATCGTTAGTACAATTAAAATTTTAGGTTTATTGTAAGAATGCAATTATGGCCTTTTAATTGTTTATAATAAATATACAAAAAAAAATTGAAACGATTAAGCAAACTCTCATTATGTGACGAGACGCGGGGGGGGGGGGGGGGGGGATAAGGAGATGAAGTTAGACAGTCTTCCATTCCATTTTGTTTGTCATTAGTGTCCCATATTCTCTCATTCAGTGCATATGAAAACAATAATATTGGTCGTAATCTCAAGTTTGAACATAAAAATAAAAAAAGTGGTAGCACCAATAAATAATATATTCTTTTAACTTCTTGATTTTCTTATCATGTGTTCATTAGTATTAATCTAACGACTTGTGAGAAGATAACCAGCCATTTAAAGATTGCTATTTTATCTTCTTCCCCAACCTGTTTATTCTTTATTGTTGTTAGCAATTCCATCTTTTACTTAATTGTTTATAACTATCATACAGTTTATAGAAGAACATTAACGCCAATTTTACAAAATTTACCGTCATTAGAAAGTTCATAAAACAAAAGATCTTAACGTTAATGAAAAGCAAATTGAAACAATATGTCGTATATTTATTAAATAAACTTGTAGAAATTTTTTGATCACATTCTTTTAAATTATAAATTTATATTTCTTATTTGTTATTTATGGTGAAATTATTAACATTCTTTTTAATTTTTTTTACTCGTCAATTATTGTTGGGAAGGTTTTTTTACTTTCTTAAATATCTTCATGGCAGACTGTTTCTAGAACTCGAAATTCTCTTGCTCAAAAAACTCACCCTTCCTGCGATAGAAAGTACCGATAATTTCAAATGTTATGAAATTATATTTTTAGGAAATAAAAAATATCTTCCCCTTAAAAAGAAAAAAAAAATATGTCAATATTCTCTTTACATAAAGTAGAAAGAACTAATAAGAAGTACAAGAATAATATGTGAATGATAAAACTAAAACGTTATGCGCAAAAATAATAAAACATGTTCAAACGTTCATTGACTGTGGTATATAGATATTGTAGCCTTACAATTAATATTGTGCTAGCGAGAGGAGGGTAGTGGGAGTTGAATCTGATACTAATTTCTTTCTTTGGCTGCAAAAAGAAAGGACAGAAGGAAATTTTATTTTAAAAAGCATTTTAGACGTCAAAGCCTATAAGGACTTTTTATAACGCTTTCCCGGAGGCTTGAGCTTTCCGTTTATGTATATATTAGTTGAGCTAGTATACGTTTAATTATTTTATGGAACTTTTCAAATAATTTAACGTACGTCTATTGATTTTACTGAAGGGTAATATAGTTTTTAAATTTTACAGGGTTATTTTAGTCTTTCAACCCTCTAATTTGGGCTTCATACTTATAATATAGTATTATATATATTATGATATATATATATATATATATATATATATATATATATATATATATATATATATACTTTCTCTCTATAGAGAAGTGATAGAACAGATTTTTTTTTTCATGTAAACAAAAAGATTAAGTTTCATTTTTGTATACATTGTAAAAGAATTTCAACTTTATTATATCACAAAAAGGGATAGTTACAAGTAACCATTCAAAAAAATGGAGAATTAGTTGCTTGAAAAATTAAGCAAATTTGTCTACTATAATATGTTAAAATATATTGATAGTATAATTTTTTTTGGAACAGCTAGTGTATATATAAGTTAAATCAAAGACATCAAATATTCACAAAGCGATCAAATATCGTCTTTATCAAAACCGCCAAAGTGATCAACAAATATTTTTCCTTTTCATGGATATCAAATACATCATAAGGAAGTTCGCATCATCCTACGTTCGAGAAATACGCCGGTTAAGCCCGTAAATTACGGAGAACGATCTGGAGAGAAGAATTAAGAAAACAAGCAGAATTGTACCCGCACCATTTTATCAATAAAATTATATTTTTTAATGTTAAAAAAAAAAGTTAAATCCAAATATTAAATACAACCAAAATGTTAGAATAATAAAACCTAAAAAGGAGTGTTCTAACTACAGTCTTGTCACTTTAACAAAGTTTCATATATTAAAAAAACAGTTGTACGTGATTTGAGTTTGACGACAGTGAGTTCCAACTTAAGTAAGTTTGTGGCTAAGCTTGTAAAGGATTTTCCTAGTCACTAATAGTCAAAATACTGAATTTGAAAATTTCATTTAGTGGGGAAACTATTTGCAGATAATAAATAGTGAGGGGACCATTATCCCAATTTTTGAAATAGTTTCTACCCCCATTAATTCTTTCTACTCTTTTTTCTTTCACTTCTTATTTAGACTATCATTTTTTTCAGATAATTAATTAATGATTATTAAGAGATTTATATGTGATATTGCCTAATAAGTATTCCTATATGATTGTGAAAATATTGTTTTATACTTTTTGTACATAGAACTTAAAGTCAAAATATAATTCAATGTAAATTTCTACATTAGATATATTGCACTTCTTGTTACTAAAGACCCGTTTAACAGTAGATTTTACCAAAATAAATTTGGATTTTATTTGGCAAACACATGTTTGGCCATAGATTTTGCCTACATATTGACAAAATCTCAAATTTAAAATCCCAAATTCCAAAACCAACTCAATAGCTGGTTTTGTGCCAAAATATCACTATTACATTTTTTAAAAATTGCCTCAAACTTTTTGTATTTTATAAAAGAGTCCACCATATATATTATTTTGTAACAGTATTGATTCGTCTTTTCGGTCATCTGATAGTGTATCATGTAGTTCATTAACAAAATGATAGTTTTGTACCAAATTTATTTATGTTCAGGACTATGATTTGCGATAATATGATGAATGTTATTGATAATGGTATTGTTGGGTATTTGTGATAGTTTTTAGAACTTGTGGGTATAAGTCATGTTTCATATTTTTTCAAAATAAATTTGGGAAATATATTTTGAAAACTGATGTTCAAACACATTTTCATCTTCAAACCAAACTTCATCTAAATCAGATTTTTCAAAACAAATTTGGGAATCTATGGCCAAACATTAGCTAAATCTTTTTTCCACCTCTTAGTTTAGATTATATGCCAGTCAATATTCAAACTTAACCTTTTATTTCTAGTAACGTTTGGTTTAAAATAAATTTTCATATTTTGTCATTTTCATTTCGAAAGAAGTCTTAAAAAACAATGAAACCGTGTTTGGTAGCTTCAAAGAGCAAAATTTTCACGGAAATTATCACAGCAAATTTGGAAAAAAGGACTTCAACCAGTTTCCTATGGTTTTCCTCAGCAGATGTAAACGATTGTGGTACTGTTTCTTCAACGAGGCGTCCACATCCTAATCAATTTATGCATATGGTACTTTTAAAAAAAAATTGAAAATGAAAATATGTTTAAGAATTACGTAGTAATATTTTCAAAAAAGAAAAAGAATAGTGGACAACTTTTACATTTTCGAGTCCTCTGAAATTTGCACAAGGATGGAGCTATCAATCCGTGCAGATAATTCTGTACAGGACATTATCTTTAAAATTGTATACATTATATTCAAATGAAATCGTGGGTTGACCCCTCATAAAAAACATGAAAGTACTATGTAATTCAGAAAAAGATGACTCAATGGTACATTTGATTTTTTAGTCCTTATACAATCTTAGTGCAGGTATGTACGAGTGTCCAAGATACAATTGTATTTAGCTAAGTAAATTGTTTTAATGTTGAGAAATTTTCGTTTCTTCCATCACTAGGGGTGAAATGGAAAAAGCTTAAAGTTGAGGTTCCGATTGGCAATTTTCCAAATTTCCCTCTTCATTTTTTCAGTTTTCGCTTGCCTCAGGCCTTTAAAATCTAATGTAAAAATAGCATGGGCTAACCAGTTTTTGCACTGATCATTCAAAAATAATCAACATTTACAAAGTCATTGAAAAATAACTACTATTTTGCTGTAACAGGGACCGGTCCAGCATAATATACTGGAGATTGATGCACCTATGTAAGAACTTCCAGCATATTATGTTGGAACTCCAACACGAGGAAAGTTCCAGCATAATATACTGGAGATTGGAGTACCTGTGTATGAACTTCCAGCATATTATACTGGAACTCCATTATAATATACTGGAGTTCCGGTATACTTATGCTGGAACTCCAGTATATTATGCTAGAGTATTTTCCGAATTTTGAACAGTGTTTTCGTTCAGATTTATCTTTACATGAAAAGTGGCTAAATTTCGATACTTTTAAAACTATGGCTATTTTTGAATGGCCACTTATAAATCTGGCTATTTTTTAATTTCTCCCAAATCTAATTAATGTTTGAGCCTATGGAGGAAACTAAGGGGTGATTTGCACAAATAGGACACTTTAGTGCCACTATTGATTTTTTTGACTTCATTGACAGAACTTCAAGTTTGACAAGTATTGATCATCGCTTGCCCAATGGGCATCACTTTTGACCTCACGGGTTTGCCCATGGGACAAGCGGAGTTCAAAAATCAAGACCATCCATTTCAAGGTCATTAGCTGTAATTCCTAAAAACTAAGCTGAGGTTTGGTATGGCATAATGCCATATATTCTTTTCTGGTCTCTCAAGGTCATTAGCTGATTTAGATCGTCAAATACTTGAAGTCATAGTCAAGAATTTGAATTTTGGTGTAAAAGAAAGGTAACGCGTATAAATTGTAGAAGGAATAATTGGTAACAGTACATTTGAAACAAAATTTAACAAGAGATGCACACAATCTTCAATACCAAGCTCGACGTATAATGTCGTAATCCACACTGTTTATAATCTCCAGTCTCCAACAAAACTTAGAAACATGTCTTCACAATTATCACTATTGTGCAACTTGAAATATGTTGATAAATTTAAAAAAAAAAAAAAAAAAAAAAAAAAAGAAGCTTGAAAGAAGGCACTCAACTCCATTACAAACAGATGACAACATTCCACTATATTTCATCTGGCTGTTTCCAGTTTACAAGGTGAAAAGAAGATCCCAACCATCCTGCCTAACAATTTGCCCAATAAAACCAACCTAAAACACAATTTTGTGGTACCAAGCAAAAAAATATGGAACTTTACAACAATGCTGGCCTTTTAAATCAACAGCAGGAAGCATTAGCTTCACGACACAAATCAAAAGGTTGATGAGATAAACTAAAACAAATAAATAATTAAGGCATCACAAATATGGCCCATGTAAATTATGCAAGATGACTAGAACAAAAATCATCTTAAGATGTACAAAAAGTACAGAAGAATGGCTCATGCTTTCATTGTTCCACTTCTAATGCAGAAGAAATCCATTCTGATGCAGCTGCGTGAACGTCTGTTTCCACATGCATCACAAGAGAGACTGGAGTGATTGCCACCTGAAGAGCACAAATAGACCCCACCAGTTAAGAACATCTGAAAAATAGTGCTTCTACCACTGTGGTGGAGTGGATTGCATAGCATAAACTGGTTCTAAAGAAAAAGTTGAGTTCAAATATTGCATATGTAAGATGTACAAGGGCACAGAACAAAAAGACACCCAAACACAACTGTTTGACAATGAGTTCAGACCTTTAAGTAGGTTAAAAAAACATTCCAGTTTGGAACAGAATACCCGAAGTGCCATGCAGGAAAATAACAAGTACTCAAGGATTACAGAAACAAACTTACAAATCCATTTTCAAGAGCTCTAAAATCTAAATCCTCATCTTCTTCTTCTTGCTTCTTGTCAAGCAACTGCAGTGCAAATAACCAACAAAGTCAATGGGAGAACAAATTAAACCCAGTTAACAAAAGCTTCAAGAAAAGGGCAGGGTTGGTTTGGTTTGGTTGGGGGGTGGGGGGAGGAGGAGGAGGGAATGGCATAGATGAGAAGGGGTAGCAGAAGGAATGGTGGTGCACTTGGCTGTAACCACATTTAGCAGCATTTCAAGAAATCAGCAGAAGAAGCATCTTATATCATCAAGAATAGCATTCCGTTTATTAACAGGCTCAGATACATCACATCTCTCCACCTTTCTTTTGATAGAGATTACAATGTCAGAGTTTGTAGTTTCAATTCGAAATTTAACTGGCCCTTTGTACTCAATACTCATCGAGGAAAGCAGCTAGGTACTATGTTGTGGGAGAAAGGAAAAGGCACACTTACCTCCAATCTGAAGTACTTGACTTTCCTATCGGGATCAGATTTCCCTGCTACACCAACAGATTCAACAACCTCTATATTCTTTCTTTGTGTAGCTAATTTGCGAGCAGCACCCTGAGAAAAAATAAGAAGGCAGAGGTTTGATGATGTTCAAGAGAGGAGGAAAGACACGAGGAACGAGGCAACCAAAGACAAGTAGGGACACCACTTCTCATTTTCCAAATGTATGTCACAGTTTTCATACAATTACTGCACATTATCATCTTAACAAATAAGATCAGGCATCTAAAACTACCTCAGATACTACTCGCTAACCTGAAACTGCGAAATGAATCAACTTTCTAGTAACTACCTTTCAGTTGAGCACTTGAACTTCTAGATTTATTGTTCTTTCTGTTTTTAGTTATATATGTATTTTTTCTTCTTTGTTTTTTGGGGGTTGACAAGTTGTAGTTCCATACACATTATTCGTACAGTGGGATTGAGGCAAAGGCATAGCTGCTTGATTGATGCTAATACACTTATTCATGATAACTTCAACTCTTTACAAGTTTCTTTTAGATAAAGGACAGGGGTCAATTTAATTCTTAATCTCAACTGTAACATCACTGCTTTGCTCCAAAGGAACTCTATTCTCCAAAAGATCATAGGATCTCTCTGTGATGAACTTGCTTTCACCATAATGCAGTTATTACGCTATTACATGACATGAAGGAACAATTATATTAGATACAGTGTCATCTACTCACTGCCGCAGAAGCATCTCGACCTAGTTGCGCAAGCTGCATCCCGAGGCTTTGCTGACTTGGAAGAAAACGCCCAGCAGCAAGATTTCTGGTTGATGAACTAGCTTGCCAGCAAAGCCTAGAGCTCCAGAGACTTTGCTTGGTCAATTTGAATCCCTGTCAAATAGAGGCTCTGAAATGATATATCTGTTTTTTATGCAAGCAAGAAAATAATATAGTCCGCATAAATAACGGCAGGCCCTGACTTCAACTATAGGTGGATTGGAGAAAAAATGGAAACGTGCTTTTGCTTTGGCACCCAACACAGAGAAACACATATTAATCTTTCATCAGTGGCGGATCTATGCATCACATTTGGGGGCTTAAGCACCCATTGAACTTGACAAAAAGTGTGTGTAATTATATTAAAAATTTGACCAAATGGATATAACAAGGCAGCAAGCACCCAGGTAATAAGAGTTTGATGGATGCTTTAGTCAAGGAAAGGTGCTGGAAGTTTATGAAAGTGGGGCAGCGAGAATTTGATCTCACTTCTAACATGTCCTTTTTAATAGGTATTTTCCCTAAAATATCAAGCTTCTTTCTTTTGCCCCAACTAGGTCTACTTTTTTCATTCTTTCCACTAGCCACTATTTTGACAGAAATTCTACTTATTTTTTTTTTTTTTTGCTGACTTTTGTTTTATGTTTTTTTTTTTTTTTTAACTTTATCTAATTCAGTATAACAACAAAAGAAAAAGAAAATCTACTTAAAAAGGGACTCCAAAGTGGTCTCCTAGAACAGTAAATCCACCAATCTCTTTTCTCACTAGTTGTCTTATCCATCACAGTTTCACGACGTCTATAATATTAATACTTTTCATTAATTTTTTTATCATTGTGTTCAAATAGTTATGCACTAATACGATGTGATTGGTAGTACTTTATGTCAAAAAGTTAAGCACCCACGAATCTAAAATTCTGGATCCACCACTGTCTTTCATGTTTATACCAGTTATAAGGGCATTACTTATCTCAAAAGCAATGGTCAGACTTCCAAATCATAAATCAAATTCCTTTCCTCAATCTGAAAGAATCGGGTTCAATTTCATTTTCCTTTCTGGAGTGGGTGCAAGGACAGATTTGGGGCTAACCAAGAGAAGCATGACCATAGTCATCATGGAACCCTGACCCACTATAAGAAGACATTGCCACACAGGCGTGATATACTACTCATTTCTTTCTTTCCCCACGGAGGCGCAGTTGAGATAGAGAGAGATATAACAGACCTTGTTTGTCAGAGGAGATTTCGGAAGTCCAATATGCAACAAGCAAAATTTTGGAAAAGCTCCCTTTTTAATATCTCTGATGGCTGCACTTATCAACGGTAAACAAACACTCACGGCATCCTTGAAATCACTTTCTTGACTTTCATCATTCCTCCTAAAGTAGATTATTGAACACACTATTAATTTAAGACCGAGAAGAGTGATCGAAGTTTCAGTCATGTACTGTAGGAGAAGGGTAAGT
The DNA here is from genome assembly GCF_000393655.2 of Nicotiana sylvestris. Lineage (NCBI taxonomy): Eukaryota > Viridiplantae > Streptophyta > Magnoliopsida > Solanales > Solanaceae > Nicotiana > Nicotiana sylvestris. The sequence goes on from NC_091059.1 coordinate 190,361,948, forward strand.
ACCAGTCAAGTGATATCGATATGGACGGCACGCCATTAAACATTGCCTCCCTCGCACCAGCTACGACACCCGAGTAAAACCTGGACAGTGAAGTAATACACATAGATAGTTACAGATGTTCTTAAGGAGACAAAAGCAAAAGAAATACATGTACAAGAAACCTTCTATCCACAACCTGAATAACTTAGTAACTAAATAATTTTAAGCAATACATGTGTGCCAAGTTACAGTTTACAATGGCAAAGATTCTGGAAGGTTCAGCTTATGAAGTCAAAAGGAATGTCAGCCAAAAAGAAGCAGTACTTACATATGATGGCCACAACTTGAGCCCCTGTTGATTCCACTTATAACCTAAACATCCAAGGGGAAAGAAAATAGAGTAGACTCAGCAGGTTACCAATACCAAATCGAAAGATCGTTTTCAAAACAATGATATAATTGAAAGGGCGCGAAAGAATACCAGGACCGGCTTCGACCAGGAAAACAGAGCCCCAGACAAGGCTAATGACACACAATCTACGGGAGTCCCTGAAAGCAGATTAAACCCAAGAAGCATAACAATGTTAAGCTGAAACATGGAATAGAATTCTAAACATACAAATTGTTCAACAAAGTGAAGTTACTATGTTTTACAGTAATCCTACAGCAATTATATGCCCATACCAGATACTTCATAAGCAGTAGCACCATGAACGTCCGTAGGAGTAACTGCAACGGTTTCTTTAAGAGTAACAGAGTGGCCCGCCACCGATTTATCTCTACAAATAGCAGACATCATTTAATTTTTAACCACAAAACAAAAAATTCTTCAAAGTCATTCAAAATCTTGGATGTGTTGCTTTTTTAGCTTAAACTAAAAGGCACTCACTAAGCTTACAGAAGGGTCCACATTCAAACTTCAACAACAAAATCAGCTAACAGAGTAAAGAATTTCAAAAGTAATGACAATAAAACCATAATAACAGCGACAATACCTCAGTTGCAAACAAGTTGGGGTCAGCCAATTTTTATACAATAGCATGATTCAACCGCAAAACAAAAAAAAACTTCAAACTCATTAAGATGTGTTGCTTTTTAGCTCAAACTAAATGGCACTCGCAAAGCTGACCTCTCAAGGGTCTACACAAACTTCATCACAAAATCAGTTGAACACAAGCTAAACATATCCAAAATTAACGACACTAAAATCACAAACGGAACTTAATTTTCTTTCTTTTTCCTATTAGGAGTTGGGATTGGCGTTAAGGGTCTACGTAAAATTAATGTAGCAGAACAACTTGTATCAATGTAAAAAAGATACTCCCTCGAAAAAAATGACACATTTTTTATATTTAAAAACAATTCAGTTTAACCTGAATAAGAATTTATAGCCACATAAAAGTTATGGCATGTTTAAGATAAGAATTTCTTTTTTTAAATTCGGCGTAGAGTCAAACTATGTTACATATATCGAAACGGAGGTTATAGAAAACTCACGATTGGGGAGCGCAGACGTTAACATTACAGAGGCCTTGACGAACAAGAGCATCAACAAGACACGTCAGCCCAGGAGATTCAATCCCATCAGCGTTTGTCACCAATACAACGTGTTTCGTGCTCTCGGTGTCAGTTGCATCACCGGAAACCGAGTCAGAAGAAGAAGGCTGGGCCGCAGGTTCATCGTTATTATTGGGCTTCGATTGCTGATCCTGGACCCCACCTTTTCTGTTGAGAAGAACTTCCTGAAGATTGGATACCAGGCCCGGTGGCAAAAAATTGTTCTTCACCGCAGAAGTCGTCATTTTTTCCAATAGATGATGAAGATGATGATTACAAGGAAATGAAAAGGGAACCGGTTTTTTTAGCTACAGGAATGGGGAAATTCAAAACCCTAGAGAGCAGTTTTCAACAATGGATATACCTGTCCCCAACGGCGGTGTTTAGAGAGAGAAAGAAGAGAGAGAGAGGATATGGGTTTGTTTCGTCAATGGGGTACCGTGAGGAAGGAAAGGACTGAAGGAACAGTTATGAAATTGACGCCTATAAAAACTATTACAGCAATTCTCATTCTCATTGAAACGCGTTAGCTACACGAACTCATTAAGAACCAATGGAACAACTACTACATCTTTTTGGTTGAAAATTAACCTCAACTTATATGTCTCTGCAAATTGTGTATATTAATTTACTAAAAAACTTATATAATGTGAAATGAACCAGACATACCCTGAGGAAAAAATAATAAATGCATGCCTCGAATTGCATTGAAAAATTTATTGGATTTAGGGTCCGCTTGGAAAGTCATTCGGTAATTGAAATTGATGTAATTACTCTCCCCGGTTCATAATAAGTGACTACTTTATTTTGGACACACCCATTAACGAAAGTGTTGTTTGTACACCATGCCCCTTTACAATTTGAATTTAAGAAAATGACCTTTTTAGATCTCTTATGTGTAAAAAAAAATAGATCTCTTACGTGTAAAAACTAAAAATAAATCTCTAATGTGTAAAAAAAAGAGGTAGTATCGTAAAACTAAAAACAAGTTTGTAAAGATCCAAAAAACCAATTGACCCTTAAGGAAATACTAAAATCTAGACAAAAATAGTTAGTGTGACTAAACTACCCTTAATTAATTGTTGCAACATAATTTAATATGAGTAAAAAGACTTTTTAGGGATACGCACATAAGGGTAATTTTGGAAAAACAAATTAAATTTTTCCTTGATTATATAAATGGACACTTATTTTGGACCAAAACAAAAAAGTAAATTGGTCATTTATTATGGACCGGAGGGAGTACTAAGGTAGTAATTACGCAGCCTAATAATTACACAATATAGTAATTACGACGATCTATTTGTTTGTCATAACGTTATTACAATGTAATTACAAGAGTACAACTTGGTTGCACAAGTGTAATTACGCAATTAAATTAAAATTCAAATGAAGTATTTATCAAAACTTAAATCGTTGCCAATTAAGACAAATTGTTATGGGTCGTTTGGTAGGATGTATTAGATAAAATAATGTTTGCATTAGCTTTGTGTATTAATAATACCTTGTTTGTTAGACATTTTGAACCTATGCTTTAGTTCTGCAAGTATTAGTTATACATCGTATTTGGTATTATCCTATGCATAACTAATGCATAGAAAACCATGGTATTAGCAATGCAATGGGTTTTAATGCATGCATTAGCTTAATTAAAGAAAAAATGTCCTTCAAAATTTATGCTTGATTAAAATATGCTAGTTATTACATTAATGCAAATTTAAAATAATTCAAATAGTGAGAAATAAAATTATATCTCTAGTAAATAAATAAATACTTAGCATATTTCCTTTTTTATAAATAAATATTTAGTTCTATATTACAATATAGGTAGACAAATCAAATAATTTTTTAAAACTTTTTCATATAAAAATATTTCTCAACATATGTTTCTTTTAAAAAGTTTTAGAGTGATGGACTGGTTTTGGGGGTATTTTTGTAAACAAGCAATTCTTTTAGAAATTGTGCAATGCTTTAATACATCAAACCAAACAACGGATAAGAAACATGTCAGCATAACTAATACCAGCACTAATGCAAGCATAACTAATACCAGCATTACTAATACATCATATTCACTATTATTCTTATGCACCCTACCAAATGACCCCTTAATGTGAAAAGAATTAATTCTGGAGAAAATTCAACACTCTTAATTTAATTAGAAATTGAATAAAAAATTTTACTCAGAGGATTGCGAGCATGAAACACGTCATATTTTGAACGATACTGAAAATATCTTTATAATTTTAAGGCCAAATTGACGCATGTATTTCACTTCTACGCATACAAACTGATGTTTTAAGGCATCGTTTGGCATGCGGACTGAATTATTTTGGTATTATAATCTAGGAATTATAATTTTTAGATTAATTTTTTTTATTTGGGAGGTGAGATAAAATAATCCTAAATTTAATAGAATAAGATGAAATACCTAAGATTAAGCTAGCGCTTGGACATAAATTTGGTTGAAACTTGAAAAAAATTGAGTTTTTGAAGATGAGATAAAAAATAATTTTTAAAAGTTGAAATTGTGTTTGAACATGCATTTTACTTGAAAAGAATTTGAAGTTTAGTGAGTAGAAAACTTCAATATCTACTTGTTTACCCTCAAAATCGGATTACAATTGAATTTATACGCGATTCTAAGGATACGTGATATAATTCGACATAAATTGAAAAAACAGTTTAATATTAAAATCAATGACAGAAAAGTGAATGCAAACCACACAAGTTGAACAGTGTTAACCTTGAAGGCTGGTCACCCTCGAGTTAGAAAGTGCCTCAATCGATGTGAGAATAGAATAATAAGATAATGAGAACTAGAAATAACAGTGTATTACTTTTTGATGTGTGTTACAATGTGTATTGCAAATAGTTAGACCCCCTTTATATAATAGGGGAATCCTACTTTAGATACAATTCTACAAAAGGTAAGAAATCTCATGATTTGCTAATTAGTCGGTCTCTCATTGATACGTGCCGAGATTCCCGCTGTGATATCCGACCGGTTACGGATATTTCGGCCTTCCGTTATTCGGTCCAATAATACTTCCTTGAGTTTGATCGGAGTCGGGGTCGGTTCCGGAGCTACGGGCTCGATGATCTTGAAGACGCATGCTCTAACTTCGTTCCTTGGTTCGATATAATTAGGGGTTGATCTTCAACCCATCACGTTTCACCCCCAATCTGTCATGCAATAGATGGGCCCGATTTCGACCGTTTACACTACTCCAAAGCTATTTTTGGGATTTGAAAATTTTGTTTTCAAATTCTGGCAAAAAATAATTAAAACCTATAAACAAACAGATATTTAAAAATAAAATTTGAAAAAAAGCTCCCAGATTTTATGGCTAGACAGGAGCTAAGTCAAGATAAAATTTATATTATATTTAATTGACGCTATAAAATAATCCCAAAATAAATATATACTGCCAACCAAATACATATTATTTTAATCACACGCCTTATTCCTGCTTATTCCGTGTACCAAATGACCCCCAAATACCTATGATCATTGATCGAGTTGAGTGATTTTACTGAGAGCGGGGAAAAATAAAAGGAGCTTTTAACCGTAAATACATGCCTCGAATTGCATTGAAAAATTTATTGGATTTATAGTTGAAACCAAAAGAAGTTTGAGACTTTACCAATTAAGACAAATCGTTAATGTGAAAAGAATTATTATTCTGGAGAAAATTCAACACTCTTAATTTAATTAATATTTAATCCAGAAATTGAATAAATTTTCTTACTCAGAGGATTGTGAGCATGAAATACGTCATATTTTGAACCATACTGAAAATATTTTTATAATTTTAATGTTGTAAACAAATATCTTTAGTAGGAGAATAAGTAACTTACTACATTGAAATCAAATAAATAAGACATTACTAGAAGGTTGGCGGCTAGCATAATATTAATATGTCATGTTGCATAAATATTTAACAATATGCCCACCATCAAGTACGACTTTTGTAGATTTCATTATTTTTTATGTCCCTTTTAATGACGTGTTATTGGTATGTTATTAGGGGCAATTACGACAAAATTGAGCACAATAAAGTGATCTCCTTATTGTTTGACAAAAAAAATGTAAATCTTTGATTAAACTAATTAAATATGTATAACGAGGTGTTAGACTTAGTTAATAATAATAACCTCAGATCTACAACCAATTAATGAGAATAACGTAGAGCAACACTTACAGCAGATCAAACGCAAGGAGCATTTAATGTTTTAAGACCATTAATGAGGAGGAAATATAAAGCAATAAATGGCAATAGAATAAATAGAGAAAACGCTTAACCCAATATTGAATGAGGTGGATGATTCCTCCTTATAACAATGATGAATGATAAACAAAAATCAGAATATTTGGACCCTTCTTGGATCTGGTGGAAAAGGTGTGAAATAATAGAAGATCGAATCTCTTTAGAAAGGTAATATTTGTATTCAATCTAGAGAGAAAATATGTTTTTCATAAAGTGTGTTCTTATTCGAGAATATTACAAACCTATCACCTGATCTCTCTTTCTATTTATGAGGAACATACCTTCAATTAACCCTAAAAGTACAAATAGAGAGAATATTCAGTGGAATATTTCCTCAAAAATCCTGTTACTAAACTAGATGTTACTGCTCCTTCTGATACTTGACATCGGCCATGATCGACTACTCGGCGGTGAATTCCATTGGTTATTAGTCGACCTCGACCAAATTGCTTTCAATATACCACTTCGTATCGAATATCCTTAAATCAGATTTTGATCCATACACTTACGGCTTAAGTGAATCATCGTAGATCAATGGTTCATATGTAAGTTATTCCTTTGTAAAAAAAAAGTAAGAGATAAGAATCTTGAATTGTAACATTAGTTAGACACAAGCACTCGTCGAATAAGATAGAAATATTTTTTTGTTTCTCATCCGGTGTCCGGTACTCGTACTTGAGCCCGACTATATTCGAATTCGCATTGGGTAGGGCCCCATTTGTGGGGTAATGCTCCTTACCAAGGATTTTTCCATACCCAGGGCTCGAATTCGAGACCTCTAATAAAGAAGGAACAATCATATCCACTACACCACATACTTTGGTGGTGAATAAGATAGAAATATCATGTACATGTATTTATATATAGTTTTAATGCAATGGAATTGATAAATGCAATAGCGATTAAACTTCCGTAAGAAAATCACAAGGTAAAATAAGAAACGAATTACTAATTGAATCAATTCAGTGGATCGCGATATAAATTCTGAATGGAGAAATCTTGACCTCGCCTTGTGCTTTTGTAGATTCAAGTAACTGTGTCTCATTTTTTGAATTATTAAGTCTTGAAAATTCAATGAATAAATTCTGTTCGTTAATTCATTTGTGAGTATGTTTTATAATACGTAAAATTCAAGTGGGCGGCAATGATTTTGAAATTGACGACGTGCCTGACACGCAGTAACAAAGAGCGTGAATTGGTGACGAAGAATATTATCATAAACAGACGATGTACATAAGCTATTTGCAACGTGGCCTCCAGTAATTGCTTTATTTTCCTGGGCCCCGCTCTTGGATGAATGATGCTAAAGACTTCAATAATATACTGTAAATGAGATAATCTCATATGGGGACTTTCTTAATTAATCAACAACAAAAACAGTATAATATGTTTATGATGCAACTCCCTACTTTATTTCTTGCTTGTCTTAGCCTCTTATTATGTGCTGTTAGCATACTAATTACTCGGTCAAATAAAGCTAATTTGACCCGTAAAGTTATTATGAGTATGATCTTTTTAAATAAGGCTTAATGCTAAATTGACGCATGTATTTCACTTCTACGCATACAAACGGTTATGCGGCGCCTTCCTGAGATTCTTTGGAAGAGCGACGTAAGGCTAAGCAACTAATATCAGTGCAGTTACTATCTGCCAACTGAGGTCCCCTTCGTACACTAGATGAGATTGTCAGTGCCGTACAGGAAAACCAATGTCAAAAGCAATTGAGAGAATAGAAATGAGACTTGAGAATGAAAGAACACTTGATTGCATTAATGAAAGCTATTACAGAAAAGAAATGCGGTGTCAAGGGGGAGAGACACCAATACGGAGAATTGTTTCCTTGCTAGAAAGTTTGATTGTTTGATCCCCCCTAATAGTGCTTCAAAAAATAAACCAAAGTTACAAGACTAGACCTAACTAAGCTAGAGAAACATAATGGAAGTACATGAAATAAAACTACTCTATATTTACAATGAAAAGGACTTAGTTTTCTACAAGGTAGAAGCAGGTTCGTTGTCAGCAACCTTGTCTTTGTCATCACGGTCTGCGCGCGCGAAGCTGTTGGCATCTGCCTACGGCTGGGCGCTAGCGAGGGATATCGGTAGGGTGACAGAGGCACATGCACGCTTGTCACTTGGCGCAGCCAAGACCACGGGGCCGCCCGTGGTGCTAGGCGTTGGGAGGCTTGCTAGGACGCCACGTGGCTTGCCCAAAGGGCCATGGGACATGGCTAGAAAGCCGCCCATGACATTCTCCCCCACCTGAGTTGGCGACATCCCCGGCGCCCTACTTGCAAGATAATCATCAATTAGGCTCTTGTAGACTTTGAGGTTTGTTCCCCTCTCCTAAGTATTCTCCTCTGCATCACAACTCTGCCATTTCACCAAGAACTCTTGGTGATCTTTTCTTGAGGCATGAATCACTCGATCATCAAGAATAACTTCAGCACACGTTTTCCCGATTGAATTGGGGCCTCAAATACTTGGTATTGTGATTTGGCTCTGTGAAGGATCCCCCATGTCTTCCCGAAAAGGTTTTAGAAGATTGACATGGAAGACGAGATGGATTTTCCACCAAGCTAGGGTATCCACCCGGTATGCAACTTTCCCAATGTGCCTTTCAATGGACAAAGGTCCAATGTATTTTTATAGTAGGTGAGGGTCATGGACCCCTGCAAACAAGTATCACTTTGGAATTTTGACCATCACTTTGTCTCCTACTTGGTATTCAACATAGAGACGATTTTGATCAGCATGCCTCTTCATCCGCTTTTGGGCTTTGACAAGATAGCTCTGCACTATCTCTAAATTTTCCTTCCATTTTTTTGAGAAGCTAGCAGCTCGAGCAGATTTTGACATGTCTGGTGCATTCACGGTGTGTGGGAGTAGCGGTTGCTATGGGGTAACAATTGCAAAAGCGCTTTTGTTTGTACTAGAGCTCTTTTGTGAATTGAAACACAGTTGAGCAGCATCCAGAAGCTTCACCCAGTTCTTTTGTGATTCAGTTACAAAGTGGGAGAGATATTCCTCCAGCATGCCATTGAACCGCTTCGTCTTGCCATCAGATTGCGGATGAAAACTTAAGTTGTGACTCAGTTTTGACCCAAGGCACTTAAAGAGTTGGGTCTAAAAGTTGCTAGTGAAGCGTGAGTCGCGATTACTAACGATGTCTTTAGGTAGGCTCCAATATTTGACGACATAAGAGAAGAAGAGTCGAGTTGTATCCTCTGCTGAGATGTATTTGTCACTCCTCCTTTTTCCGCCCCCGCGAGGGGCGTAGGAGTTTTTCCAATTAAAGGACAATCGAAATGGGATTTGTTTGTTTATCTCAGAGTCGCCACTTGGGAGATTTAGGGTGTCCCAAGTCACCAATTTAATCCTGAATCGAGGAAAAGAATGACTTTATTTGACAGTCTGCGTACCAGAAATCCGGATAAGGAATTCTGTTAACCCGGGAGAAGGTGTTAGGCATTCCCGAGTTCCGTGGTTCTAGCACGGTCGCTCAACTGTCATATTCGGCTTGATTATCTGATTTTATACAAATATGAACTTATGTGCAAATTTTAACTTTTTACCACTTTATTATTATTATTTTAAAAGAATATGAACATTGTTTAAAACACGTCTTTGGATTACATCACATGAAATGCACCCGCAATCCGGAACACATTTTTATTCAATGTTTTGGGATTTGGATTTGGGTCGCATGAAATGCACACCCAAGTTTAAGAGAGTAAATTATTAAACACGCGCCTAAAGAGACTATCGTGTTATTATTCTGGGAAGGCCGTGAAATTTGCTAAACGGCCCATCCCGAAAACTAAGTACTTTAATATATACATTTAACGAGGGCCCCGCAATTTATGAGTTTTGTTTAGCGAGGCTCATCTCATTCGTTATTCTTTTAAAGAATTTGCAACATCGTGGAAATGCATCTCGAACCACGTCACAATCAATGCACCCGTGATTAAAGACGTATTTCAACGTCGTTGAGATTTGGATTTGAGTCACATAAATGCGCACTCGAGTTTAGGGAGGTACATTATTAAATACGCACCTAAAGCGACTAGCGTATTGTTACTTTTGGGGAAGGCCGTAAAATTCGCTAGACGGCATGTCCCGAATTCTAATTCAAACATACATTTTTGTGAGGGCCCCGCAATCTGTGCGTTTTATTTGGCGAGGCTATCTCATTTTTATTTTAGAAGGATATCCTAAAGCAGCTATATATATATATATATTTTTTTTTCGTCCGTCTCTAAATATATATATATATATATATATATTTGTCCGTCTCTAAATGGAAGAAGAAAAGATCCTACTTTATTTACATGCTTGAAAAGACCATCATTTATTTCACGGATTCAAGCAAACGGAGCCAGAAAATTGCAATCAAACTTTGCACGAAATGAAGTTGTTTCATGCCCCATTCTATAAGCTGATACTACTGAAGCTGACATTATAACCAAATACGGAATTTACAGGCAATACACATTCAAAAGGGACAAAGTATCTTATAACTAATTTGAACCCACATTGTTAGACGAAATGAACCGTTGGGACTAATTGTTTTCAACTACTTGAAGCTAAGCCAACCTTAGTTACTAATGGTTACGAAAGTTACTTAACTTGCTTGTTAACTTGAATAACCTATTGGGTTAACTTGAATAACCTATCGCGCCACAAGTATGTCAAGCCAACGAATTCTATAAATTTAAGGGCGTGAATTCATACTATGTTCCTATCTGATTATATGACACTCGAAGCAAACCGGTAATGACTTTGTCAACTAACTATTGCAATACTAAAGCTATGGAGACATACTTTCAACTTGAAACTGAAATCAACATGAGATCTATATTATTTCGGATTTTTTGCCTTTTAGACCAAATGCTGAGTCAAACAAACTCTAATTATATTGAAAGCTATGGCCAGACAATTACCCATTGAAACAAAATCCAAACAAACCCAGACATGATTCTAATGGAATACATGAACTATTATACACATCTTAACATTCAATATACAACTAAAGCAAATTCGAAAGAGGCACTTCAACTCTTCATTTCTATACTCAGGTTTCAATTTTCAGCCTACATTGACAGTGTATCAGTTGTGTACCTGAGATTGGAAACAAGAACAAGAAGAGGAAGAAGATCAGCAACAGCAGCTGGGCAGCAATAAGGCAGTAATAACAACAGCAACAACAGTTCCACAATAACAGCAGCTCAACGAACAACCAATAACAACTTTAATAGCACTAAAAACCAGAAGCAGTCCATCAGCATACAGAAACCCAGAATACAGTAGTAACCCAGCAGAGAAACCAGAATACCCCACTAAAATAGTAATAACCCAACTAGATGACAGACTTGACAGAAAATAGCTTGACAATCGAACAATTGGACTTAGTAAAACAGCTTGAAAAACCCAGCTATATCAAACCAAACAACTGACCAACCCCCCCTTTTTGCCTTTTAAGACTATCAGCTTTTCTCTCTCAATTGCCCACTCCCTATTAGTGAAGAAAATGAGCTCATTTATAGGCCCAAAAAACCTTCACAGGACTGCCTCGTATCTAGACTCTCCTCCCCATACCCTTCAACTTCTCATGCCTAAGTATCTTCTTGATGCAAGTCATTTGGTTCCCCACTATAGCACGATTGTCATCTTGATTCATTCAAGAGTCATGGGCTTTATTAGATTATTTATTTTAAACCCATGTTCTTGTGTTGTGCACCCCACTAATACTAAATTAATAGTATTTTTCATTAACCAACTGACAGCCCACTAATCCTAAGCATTTGTCAGTCTTTGACACCCCAAATTAACCCTAAAGCCGCTGATTATTACTGCCTTACCCCACCCCTTTCACATCGTTGAGTCTGTCAGCTATAACCATTTTAATCCTAATTCGAACCTCACCAACTAACAAACTACAACCTATAATTAGTTTACCACTGGATTTAGACAACTATTTAATCAGAATCAGACAGTATGAATCAAGTTGTTGCCTTTCAAGACTGTAAAACACAAACGACAATATGTATCGAATCGACTTTGCGAGTTACAGCGTATACTAATCAGTCGACAACAAAAGCAGGCTAAAACAGAACACACAGGTGATTCATGTGTTTCCGGACAAAACATGGAACTTATGAAACTTAATTATTCGACGACGTTACTCAAATCGACTATACGAACTATTACATGTAACAACCAATCGACAAACAACATAGACTAAATAGGCCACCAAATTATTTCAATTTTCGGGACACTTAGCAGGGAGCTTACGAAACTTAACTGCTCGACGACATTAGTCGAAGCGAATAGATATCTCATAACATACACTTAACACTGAATAGAAGAAAAGAAAATTACCTCGGAAGCTTAAGCATCAAAAACGACCCAGGCCTAAACCGAACTCATTAGGGTATGAGGGAGATTCGAACGAAACCAACGTTGATTAGGGTATGAGGGATGTCAGGGGAGTGGCTGGTGTGAATTTGGGACTCATTAGGTGATTTAGGGTTTTGGCTCGAATCTTTGATCGATGATCCGAGAACCCTGGAGATGATTCGAAGTTAAGTGACCAGGGATTCGTGCTCAGGGTGGTTTGTAGGTTCAGTGGTGTAGCTATGGTGACCGGTGGCGTTGTTGCCGCCGGGTGTACGTTGAAGGGGAGCTATGGCGGCTGCTAGGGTTTTGGGGGGGAGGGTGTTTGGGATCGTCTCTAAGAGAGACGATGAAACAGGGGGGTGTTTGGATAGGGGGTAACAGGGTTAGGCTTATATACGACTTAGGGGGTTAGATCCTGGCCGTTGGATCAGGTGAGATCGATGGCCAGGATCTATTCACTGAAGGGGGGCGACGTCGTTTGGGCGTAGTAGTGGGTGAGACCAGGTATGGGAAAGGATTGGGTCAGGTCAACGGGTCTAGGGGACAGCCTGGAGCCGTTGGATCAATGGAGATGGACGGCCCAGATTGGAGACGCCAATACGACGTCGTTTGGAGGCGTCTCTGTAAGACTGGCTTGGGCTGGGTCAGTGCAATGGGTTTGGGCCTGGTTCGTTTAATTCTTGCCTGGCCCAAACTGAATTTCCTGGTATTTCATCCCTTTTTCCCTTTTCTTTGATTACCAGAATTTAAAAAAATCCTAAATAAATTGTAAAAATCATAAATAAAAATTACACACACACTTCTGACACCCATAACAATTAACCCACAAATTAAAAATAAAATCATACAATGAAAGACGCCTATGCCTATTTTTGTGATTTTCTTTCTTTTAAAATAAAACATGGTTTAATTGACTCCAAAATGCACAATTAAATTTTGAATACGCATGCAACATGTATTTATACACACAAACACACACACACACACACACACACACACACACATATATATATATATATATATATATATTTATATCAATCACAACAACAGCAAGCATTTACAGACCAAATAATTACCAAAATGTCACGTAAATTCTAAAAATTGTACACAGATGGATTTTGTTTTATTTTTGATTTCTTTTGGAGTAATTTCCGTGAAGCAAAACTCACGTGCTCACAGCTGCCCCTCTTTGTCCGAAAGCACAAAGAGCTTTCGCGCAAAGATAAAGTGAGCGGATACGAGTGATTTTTGCCCTGTTGGAGTACTCCGTGTGAAGCATTTTTTGAAAAAAGATTTAACCAAACCTTTGCTTCAAAGGTCTCCTACATATCCCTGGCTAAAAGGGAATCAGGTTAATGTAGTTCGGGAAGTTTTGGTAGCTGGGACTACCATGTGACCGTAATGTCTGTTGTTACTGCTGTTGTATGCTGTTACTACTGCTCTACCGGTCTCCTTATTACACCGTGCTAAAAAGAAAACAAGATGCTAGACTAGACTACGGATCACAAGATCTTATCTATCTTCAAACTTGTTCTTGTTGTCTTGCTTTCTTGTCGGCTGGTGTTTCTTCCGATGCTTCTCTTTTCTGACAATTGCTGGTGATGACACTGGCCTTTTGCTTTTCCAAATACCAGTATTCATCATTTTGTTCTGTCCGCTGAGGATGCGGCTTTCTTCATTCTGCTGGGGATTTTTGTTGTAACCTTCTGCCTTCCAGTGGGTTACTACTTGATCTTGAAAGATATTCCTCTGTTCTACAGGCGGGATCCTGACTTCATCATCTTGAACATATAACAACCTCCGTTCTACAGGCGGGCTCCTGACTTCATCAATCTTCAACATATAACAACCTCCGTTCTACAGGCGGGCTCCTGACTTCTTCATTTTTCAATATATAACAACCTTCGTTCTACAGGCGGGCTCCTGACTTCTTCATCTTCGACATACAACAACCTCCGTTCTACAGGAGGGCTTCTGACTTCATCATTTTGAACATATAACAACCTCCGTTCTACAGGCGGGCTCCTGACTTCATCAATCTTCTCAAAATAATTCAGCCTCCATTCTCCAGGCGGGCTCCTGACTTCAACAACTTTTCTCAAAATAATTTAGCCTCCGTTCTCCAGGCGGGCTCCTGACTTCTACAACTTTCCTAAAAATAATTTAGCCTCCGTTCTCCAGGCGGGATCCTGACTTCGACAACTTCTTAAAATAAATCAGCCTCCATTCTCCAGGCGGGCTCCTGACTTCAACAACTTTTTTTCAAAAAATTATCACCTCCATTCTCCAGGCGGGCTCCTGACTTCTTCAACTTCTTTAAATTTTATCACCTCCATTCTCCAGGCGGGCTCCTGACTTCTTCAACTTCTCAAATTTTATCACCTCCATTCTCCAGGCGGGCTCCTGACTTCAACAACTTCTTATTGAGAGAAAATTTTCGTAATGAAAGAAAATTTTCTGCCCCAGTTTGATAATCTGCTTTGTGACTCTGTCTTCCTACGGTCAATAATATTTATTTTCCCTGTTTCAAATCAAAGAAAAATTTGTTAGTTTAACATGGGGCGAGTGGTCGTGCCACTTTTGCTGAGGATGGTTTTTCCCTTTTCTTTTCCTTGCATGCTATAAAACTTGCTGGAGAGAATATTGATTGCTGGGGCTGATATTCCCGCTGGGGATGATTGTCGTTTCTCTTCCTTCCCCACTCGGTGTCGTCCGACCATTGTGGAGCTTAATCGAGAATCTGTCGGAGTTGTCCCTGTATCTCGCAAATCTGTTGTGGATCATCTTAGAATTTGATCCATAACTTCCCTTGGAAATTTGGGCCTCTTAGGATCTAGACCCATTCATCATTTGGTCTTGCGACAAACTTCTTTTCGTTTTGTCGCCTTATCTTTGGCTTGTCCTTTTCGCATTTCGCCTTGCACCATTTTGGCAATTGGTAGTAAACTCTGAAAATCCTTTTCAAAAATAAACTGTTGGGGGAAATAAAATCCTTTAAACCAAGAAATGAAAGAGTCATAATTTTACAGATAGAAAAAGAAGCCTTTCTGAACAAATGCTGGGGAAAAAAGAAAAGAAAAGAACTTATCTGAATGATATAACCAATCCCAACGATCATGTCCTGCATTCCGGATCGATCAACCCAGTCTATTTGTATCAATCAATCTTTCGGATGGCCTCATCTCGCTGGGGATAAATGAATATTCGACTTTTGCCAAAGACGGACCCTTTCCGCCAATCTCGCCTTGTCGCCTCATAGTGCCATTCGAGGGGTTTTCACTAATAAGACTCTCTCATTTCTCTCAACTCTAGTTGTCTCATAGTGCCTGTGAAGGTTTTCACCAATAAGACTCTCTCATTTTATTTTATTTTTCAGATGGGGATTGGAGCGTGTCGATACGACGCTCTTTGTTGGGGATTCTCTCGGCTATCAATTCATTTCCAGTTTATGATCCTCTTCTCTGCTGGGGATCAGAGTGTTGTTCCCGACTTCCATGTGCATGAACTTGGCACTTTTCGAATACTGATCGGGAGGTCTTTTTTGGACATCAATATGGTTTTTTATATATGGCTAAAAAAAGGGGAAAAGGGGTATCAAAAGGCTCAAAATAATTTTGACGGGTAAAACATTACAACTCTTGGAATCAAACTTTCTTTCCCAAAATTATAACTACAACTTCTGCCCCAGTTTTCTTGCTTGGGGATTCTTATTTTTTGTTACACTATGACCGAGTCGTGAGGCACCTACATATCTTTCTTTGAGGAATTAGGTCAAACGTAGTTCCCACGTTCTTTATTTTTTTTTCTTGTGATTTTTCTTTTGTCTTTATCATTGTTTTTCTCTCTTTTTATCTTTTATTTTAATTACTGATTCCAAAAGAGGGATATGAAAGAATAAATGAGGCTCAAAAGGGTAAGCAAAGGTTAAAGTGTTTTGATAGAAGAAAGAATTACCTCCGTCATTTCATTCTCCGATAAATGCCAATCCACAAACAAATGTCAATTACAATCAAAAGGGATCACACATAATATCTCTTAACTGCGTCGGAATTGATAGCCATGTCGACGCATTTTCCTTCGATATCTGTTAAACATAGAGTGCCATTGGACAATACTCTGGTTACAATGAATGGTCCTTGCCAATTCGGGGTGAACTTACCCTTTGCTTCCGTTTGATGTGGCAGGATTCGTTTCAACACTTGTTGCCCCACTTCAAATTTTCTGGGGCGCACCCTCTTGTTGTAGGCTCTTGCCATTCTCCTTTGATATAACTGGCCATGACACACAGCTGCCAATCTCTTTTCATCAATCAAGCTCAACTGTTCCAAACGGGTTTTGACCCACTCATCATCATCAATCTCAGCCTCGGCGACAATCCGAAGGGATGGAATTTCCACTTCCGCCGGTATCACTGCTTCAGTTCCATACACCAACAAATAAGGGGTTGCACCTACTGAAGTCCGGACGGTAGTGCGATAACCCAACAATTCAAATGGTAATTTTTCATGCCATTGTCTGGATCCTTCTACCATCTTCCTCAGTATCTTCTTGATGTTCTTGTTGGCTGCTTCAACAACTCCATTTGCCTTGGGACGATATGGTGTGGAATTACGGTGTGTAATCTTAAACTGTTCTCATACTTCTCTCATCAAACTGCTGTTAAGATTAGCACCATTGTCCGTGATTATCACTTTCGGGATCCCAAATCTACAGATGATATGGGAATGGACAAAATCCACCACTGCCTTCTTGGTTACTGACTTGAAAGTTTTGGCTTCAACCCACTTAGTAAAATAATCGATGGCCACCAGAATGAACCTGTGACCATTCGAAGCTGCTGGCTCAATAGGCCCAATGACGTCCATCCCCCATGCCACAAATGGCCACGGTGCTGACATTGCGTGCAATTCCGTTGGTGGAGAATGAATCAGATCGTCGTGTATCTGACACTGATGGTATTTTCGCACGAATTTGATACAATCGTGCTCCATGGTGAGCCAATAATACCCTGCTCGAAGAATCTTCTTCGTCAATACATATTCGCTCATATGGGTCCCACAAACTCCAGCATGTACCTCTGTCATAACCGTCGTGGCTTAACTGACGTCTATACATCTCAGCAATCCCAAATCTGGGGTTCTCTTGTATAACACTCCTCCACTGAGGAAGAAACCATTAGACAATCGCCGAATGGCTCTTTTTTGGTCTCCGGTGGCCTGCTCCAGGTATATCCCCATCCTGAGATACTCTTTGACGTCATAAAACCATGGCTCGCCATCCACTTCTTCCTCTATCATGTTGCAATAGGCATGCTGATCGTGAACCTGGATGTGCAATGGGTCAACATGAATTTTGTCTGGGTGGTGCAATATTGGTGCTAAAGTGGCCAATACATCGGCAACCTCATTGTGAACTCTCGGGATGTGTCTGAACTCTACTGATCGAAATCGCTTGCTCAGATCATGCAAACATTGTCGATATGGTATGAGTTTCAAATCTCGTGTTTCCCATTTACCCTGAATTTGATGCACCAGGAGGTCCGAGTCTCCCAAGACCAAGACGTCCTGGACATCCATGTATGCCGCTAATCGCAAACCCAAAATGCATGCCTCATACTCAGCCATGTTGTTGGTACAATAGAAACGCAATTGAGCTGTAACAGGGTAGTGATATCCTGTTTCAGAAATAAGCACTGCTCCTATTCCAACTCCCTTCGCATTTGCGGCTCCATCAAAGAAGAGCTTCCAACCGGGTTCCTCAGGTAACTCCAACTCATCTATCTGCATTACTTCCTCGTCGAGAAAATACGCCCTCAACGGCTCGTATTCCTCGTCAACAGGATTCTCAGCCAAGTAATCTGCCAACGCTTGGGCCTTCATGGCTGTCCTCGTCACATAGACAATATCGAACTCCGTGAGTAATATTTGCCATTTTTCTAACCTTCCTGTGGGCATAGGTTTTTGGAAAATATACTTTAATGGATCCAAACGGGAAATAAGATAAGTAGTATATGAGGATAAATAATGTTTCAACTTCTGGGCCACCCAGGTTAGGGCGCAACATG
The DNA here is from genome assembly GCF_000393655.2 of Nicotiana sylvestris. Lineage (NCBI taxonomy): Eukaryota > Viridiplantae > Streptophyta > Magnoliopsida > Solanales > Solanaceae > Nicotiana > Nicotiana sylvestris. The sequence goes on from NC_091059.1 coordinate 190,380,217, forward strand.
TCTTCTCGAGTTGAGTGTACTTAACCTCATATACTGTAAACTTCTTGCTGAGATAATAGATGGCTTGCTCTTTTCTTCCCGTAATGTCATGTTGCCCCAACACGAAACCAAAAGAATTCTCCAAGAGCATCAGATAAAGAATTAATGGTCTTCCCGGCTCAGGGGGAACCAATACAGGTGGATTTGATAAATATTCTTTGATCTGGTCGAATGCCACCTGGCATTCCGCCGTCCATCCTATTGCAGCATCCTTCTTCAACAGCTGAAAAATGGGTTCACAGGTTGCTGTGAGTTGAGCAATAAATCTGCTGATGTAATTCAACCTTCCCAACAGACTCATTACTTCTGTCTTGTTCTTTGGCGGTGGCAACTCTTGGATAGATTTGATTTTTGATGGATCCAGTTCAATACCTCGCCGACTGACAATGAATCCCAAAAGCTTCCTAGATGGAACACCAAATGCGCATTTGGCCGGGTTGAGCTTAATATCATACCTTCGAAGTCTTTGAAAGAACTTCCTTAGGTCTGCTACGTGGTCTTCCCGATGCTTGGACTTTATGATTACATCGTCTACATACACTTCAATTTCTTTGTGTATCATGTCATGAAACACAGTGGTCATTGCCCTCATGTACGTTGCCCCAGCATTCTTCAAACCAAATGGCATTACTCGGTAGCAATAAGTTCCCCACGGCGTAATGAAAGCTGTCTTTTCCGCATCTTCCTCATCCATCAGAATCTGATGATACCTAGCATAGCAATCCACAAAAGATCTGATCTCACGTCCGGCACAATTGTCGATTAAGATATGGATGTTGGGTAAAGGAAAGTTGTCTTTAGGGCTTGCCCGGTTCAGATTACGGTAGTCGACGCACACCCTGATCTTTCCATCTTTCTTTGGTACCGGCACCACATTAGTCAACCAATCAGGATATCGAGTGACACGAATAACCTTTGCTTGTAGTTGCTTGGTTACTTCTTCTTTAATCTTCATACTCATATCCGTTTTGAACTTCCTCAATTTTTGCTTGACGGGAGGGCATGCCGGGTCAGTGGGCAATTTATGAACCACTAAATCTGTGCTTAACCCCGGCATGTCATCATACGACCATGCAAAAACATCTTTGAACTCAATAAGTGTTTTGATCAATTCCTCCCTGATATTTGGTGCAATGTGGATGCTTATTTTAGTTTCTCTGATATCGCCGGCATCCCCTAAATTGATGGCTTCTGTGTCATTTAAGTTGGGTTTGTATTTTTCTTCAAACTGGCTCAACTCCCTGTTTATCTCCTCGAATGCTTCATCCTCATTGTATTCCGATTCATTATCATAATCGACCTCTTGTATGTTTAGCTCGGAATCAGATTGATCTTTTAAACTAGGTTGAAGATCTGTTGTGCATGACATGTCATTAGAACCAGTATGAAAAGAACTGTTTAGAGAAAGAAACGAAAGAAACAAAATTAAAATAATAAAAAAAATATAAGAAATAAAGAAGAAACTCTTCGTTTTATTGAATTACGGGATAACAAGGTTTCACACTGTATTCGACATAATAAAAAGAAATCTGGATTACAACCTTGGAATAATCCAGAAAACAGAAAAGGAAAATCAGAGTCAACTACCAAGACTCCCTCCAAGTAGGAAGAGGAGTAGCTATCCAATTGTTGACCTTGACCTTAGGACCCACAAATAGTATGTCTGCCTTACTGGAGCCCTCTCCAGCTTCTATCATGTTGACGTCGGCAAATACTCTTCCAATGCTCTCATTCAAATCTCCGTTTGGCCCCATCAGAGGTCCAAGAACTTTCGGGACCAACATCTTTATGCACCCTTCTTTGACAAATGATCTGGACAGGCGTGGAACTGGTTTAGGAAGGACCCAAACTCTGTTCTTCAATTTACGGGCTCGCTTCATATCCGCTGCGGTGGGCTTGAATCCCAACCCAAAAGTTTCCAGGTTCTTGGGCAAAGAAACCGGCTGGATCATTCCCTGCAAATCAACCCCCAGACCTTTCCTTGGTACAAACCCATTATTCAACATTTCTGATGCTATCATGACGGTTGCAGCTGTGATTTTAGGAAGTGGAAGGCCCTCACCCTCAGGAATTTTGTCTACCGAGACTGCATCCAAAACCTGATAAACCCATGGGCCCTTATCATCGTCGGTTTCTATGAAGGGCACAATAGTATCACTGGCGGCGTGTGTGCCGTCATCCCCGTGTACCACAATCTCTTGTATATCCCATTCAAATTTGACCACTTGATGTAGTGTAGAAGGCACTGCCTTAGCTGCATGGATCCATGGTCGCCACAACAAAAGATTGTACAACACTGCCACATCTATTACTTGAAATTCCATGGTGAACTCGACTGGGCCAATGGTTAATTCCAGTACGATATCACCTACTGTGTTAATGCCGCCCCCATCAAAACCTCGGACGCAGACGCTGTTCTGGTGGATCCTGTCATCAGCAACCTTTAGCTTGGTGAGAGTGGCCAAAGGACAGATATTGGCACTTGACCCATTATCAATTAATGCTCGAGTGACCACCGATTCTTCGCACTTTACCGTCAGATAGAGTGCTCTGTTGTGTTCAGTACCCTCTACTGGTAACTCATCATCAGAGAATGTCACTCGGTTTACTTCAAAGATCTTGTGTGCTACTTTCTCCAAATGGTTTACTGAGAGCTTGTCCGGGACATAGGCCTTGTTCAGAATCTTCATTAAAGCCTAACAGTGATCGTTTGAATGGATTAACAAGGATAGCAACGAAATCTGGGCTGGGGTCTTTCTCAATTGCTCTATAATTGAGTAATCATGCGCCTTCATCTTCTTCAAAAATTCCTCTGCTTCTTCCTCTGTTACAGGTTTCTTTATTGTTTCAGGATTGACCCTTCTCAACTCTACGAGAGCAAAACACCTTCCCGATCGAATTAACCCTCGTACCTCGCATACGTCTTCCACAACCTCCTTCCCCTTATGCGTCACCGTCACTTGATTGTAGTTCCATGGCACAGCCTTCTCACTTGTCATCGGCAACTGTATGACTGGCTTGATAACAACTGGTCCCACATGGACCCCTTTTACTACCAACCTTGGTTTGTTTGCTACTCCCTGCAACACTGCTCTGACTGACTCTGGCCTCTTCGTAGCAATAAATGACCCTTTCCCTGCTATCACAAAGGGCTTGTCATGTACCTCTCCTGACTATACCACTGCCTTTCCACTGGTCGACTCTTCATTAGTACTGGCGCGAATCATTATTACCGTTTGTGAGGGTGTTTTTGGTTTCCCTCCCTCGTGCACTAATTCGATCATGTGAGCTTCATGGTGCACCGGTAATGGATTTTCATTGATGTTGGGTGCCCCTGGTTCCTGAACCTCAATCCTATTTATGTTAATAAAATCTTGTATGACAGTCTTCAACTTCCAACATTTCTCAGTATCATGCCCGGGAGCACCCGAACAATATTCGCAGTTTACTGAATGGTCCAGATTTTTGGGAAGGGGATTTGGCAATTTGGTTTCAACAGGACTTAGCAGGCCTATCTGTTGCAACTTGTGGAAGAGAGTAGTATAGTCTTCTCCCAACGGAGTGAATGTTCTTGGCTTCTGCATCCTTTCGTTCCTGAAAGCCTGATTTCCGCGGAAGCTTGGTCCTGAAGTATTCCTGTAGGCCCTCAGTGGCGGATATGTGTTTTGTGAAGGTGAATATGTATTTTGTGGAGGTGGATATGTATGTTGGGGAGCCGGTACACGCCATTGCGGACGAGCCGGAGGCTGTGTGTAAGTTTGGGCGTGATGGACGGAAAAATGTTGTTCTTGTGGTGGGTAGTAGGGTTGTGGAGGGTTGTATGGATTGTGTAGGTAGTTTAGATGATGGGGTCTGGGTTGGTAATGAGGGGAAGGACCTTTAGATTTGGACCAATTGCATGCCTCTATTATCGTGACCTCCTCTCTCCTTTTCTTTCCGAGCGCACCTCCCGCGCCGCTCTGAATAGCCTGAGTTGTTGCCTTAATTGCCGAGTAACTCAGGATCTTATTGGACTTAAGTCCCTCTTCTATCATACCCCCCATTTTCACCACTTTATTGAAGGACTTGCCAACTGACGTCACCAAGTGACCGAAGTAAGTCGGCACTAGAGTTTGTAGAAAGTAATCTACCATTTCTCCCTCTCTCATTGGAGGATCAACTCGGGTTGCCTGTTCTCTCCATCAGAACCCAAATTCCCTGAAGCTCTCTCCGGGTTTCTTCTCAAGCTTTAGCAATGTGAGACGGTCTGGGACTATCTCAAGGTTGTATTGGAAGTGTCCTGCGAAAGCCTGTGCCAAGTCATCCCAGGTGTACCACCTGCTTGGATCTTGTCTTGTATACCACTCCAATGCCGACCCGCTCAAACTCTGGCCAAAGTAAGCTATCAGTAGCTCATCTTTTCCCCCTGCTCCCCTTATTTTGCTACAAAAGCCCCGCAAATGTGCCATGGGATCACCGTGCCCTTCATATAAATCAAACTTAGGCATCTTGAACCCAGCCGGGAGTTGGACGTCCGGGAAAGGGCATAGATCCTTGTAGGCCATGCTGACCTGGTTGCCCAATCCGTGCAGGTTCCTAAAGGATTGCTCCAGGCTTTTGAACTTCCTCATTACCTCATCTTGTTCTGGGACCTTAACCGGCTTTTCAATCTCTGTCGGTACCTCAAAATGGGGATTATAGGTATGTGGCTTGGGTGCTTTGAATGTGAGTTCAGAGGGGTAATATTGTGTGTCGTGAGCCTGAAACAGCGGCTCACTGGATGATCTGTGCAATGGTGCTGGGGGAGGCACCCCAAAGACGGGAACATTTGGTGGAGGAGGGTTTTGACTAGGTGGTAGAGCTTGGGAATCATAGGCCTCTCTTCCCTGATAGTAGTGATGACTCGAGAAACTCGTTGAAGGACCGAGAAAGGGATATTCTGACGTGTGTGCTGGTTGGAGAGTAGGAGTAACAGGTAGTTCTTGCCCCTTTTGGGCTCTAGCTAAGGCTATCTGCATTTCATTCATTTCTAGCCTCATCTTTTCCATTTTTCCATGGCTTCCTTTAGCATCTGATTTGCTATCTTTTCCGACTCAACACTGTTGTCTGAACCAGTCATGCTTTCTGGTATGGGCCCTTTTGATCTTGTTTGATAATGGTACGGTGCCAGTACGCTTTAATAAACTAACTGTCTGTTATTTGTGGAGAACAACAAACTTGTTAGCGTTAAAGTTTAACAAATTTGATAATAGCACATTGGTGATGCAATGCTCCTAGGCAGTAAACCATTTCTAACATGCTTTGCTTCAAACACATGCGTCATCCCGGCTTGCTTATTTGCCCCTTTAAAGTACTTTGGGAGCCCCTGTGTTTTATTTTTATTTTTATATATATATATTTTTTTCCTTTTTTCTTCTTTTCCTTTCTTTTTAATGGCGGTCGAATCTTATGTAGATTGCCTACGTATCACGTCCCCGCGTGAATTAGACCGGGCGTAGTTCTTCCACAAAGTAAAGACACACAAAAATTCTTTTGGAATCATTTAATTCATCATCAAAATTTGCTATTACAAATTACTTATCTCAAACCAAGAACAGCAATAGTGCAGATTCCAAAGTTCTTAACGTGACTCGATGAAAAGAAAAAGAAAACAACATATGGGAAGACAACAAAGCCAATTAAACAAGACTCGAATCAAGGGATTAAAATTCCAACTTAGGGGCCCGCGAGGCATCGTTCGGCCTTTTCGCAGACTTTGGTGCCAGGCCTCTTTGCAAGCTTTTTAGTTCCTCCATGATCCGGTGGACATAACCCATGACTGAGGCAAAAAGGATATCACGGGGCATCTTTTCACATGTTAGGCACTTCGTGGTGATGTAGCGCCCTATCTCATTGATCCTACCCCTGATTCTATCCCTTTCTATGCACAGCTGTTCTATCCGTTGATTCTTTAGTCCCAATATTCGAGTATTGTCAATGAGCTGATCTTGGAACCTCTCTATTTGTTCTTCCATTCGGGCTATTGACTCATAGCAGCCTTCTCTATCTGTTCTAGCATCCCGGGCTTGTCTAAGGACCCGATTATTGAGAATGGAGTTTATTTCTCTCAATGTTGTAACACTCATTTCGTAGTCCCTTTTTACTTGCCATAGGTGCTCTCTCTGCGTTGCTGTAACCTTTGCCCACCTGACCCGCATTCTTGCTACACAAGCCTCAGATCTCTCCAAATCCTCTCGGCTTTTGCTGACCTGACTCCTCAACCCTGCTATCAACCTTTCATTGGACCGACTTTTCTGTTGGTCACTGGAATTCTTTCTGTCTTGGCGGATTCGGGCTCTTAGGGCCTTGTTCTCTTGAATCAACTTGCTTTTCTCTCCTGTATCAGCATCAATTTGCAAGCTGCTTTGGTATTTTAGCCCCTCAATTTGCTGTTTTAACTTGCCAATCTCGACCCGATATTCCTTCTCTTTTGCTAGCCAACCCCGTTGTGCTTGCGATGATTCTACAAAGTCTTGGACGTGAGCTCTCTTAGCTGGTCTTTGGTGCTCAAGCTCTCTTCTGTACCATGTGAGGTATTTTGGCGACACTTCGCCTTTGGTCCGGTCTTGTACACGAGTATCTACTTTCAGGGTTTGACATTCATTCCAGATTCTCCGAACGACTGCTTCAGGGAACTGCCCACCAGGCCCGATTTCGACTACCTGGCCGCTGAGATCCTCTTCCTTTGGGACTATTTGGTATCGCCCCAACTGTCTCAACACTCTGTATGGTGCGTAGGGCTAGATACTTTGGAGACCCATTAACAACAAATGAGATTCGGTGGCTGACATGTGTATGATTTCATCTATGGGTAGCCACCCAAATGCCCATTCTATCTGGTTTGCTGAAACAGAGCGCAGCAGCGTGACCCATTCGGCGACCCCTTTTGGCAAGCTGAACCCGTCGACCCTGGTGGGAAACTCTTCTATACAAGTCTTTTGTGATGACCCATATTTCAGAAACTGAGGGCGATGACATAGATGCTCTATCATCCACATATGCAGTAGTATATTACACCCTGTAAGCACGTGATTTTTGCCCTATATGAGAATTACTCCCAAAAAATTCAAAAAAAAATAAAGTAATTTTTCTTGGTGTGCAATTTTGTGATGTTTTGTGATATTTTGAATAATTATTTGTATTTATCTGTGCATGTTTATTTGCTAAATTAATAAAAAATACAAAAATATGTCGCATTTTGCATATAGGATTTAATTCTACAATTGTTAGTAATTAAATTTGTTTTACAAAAATTAAAAATTACAAAAATAGGCATCGTTTGCATTTTTAGCATTTAATGTCCAAATATACAATTTTATGCTTAATTAATACTTAATTGTGCGTTAATTGTTATTGGGAATTAATTTGCGCTTTTATAACTTAATTTAGTTCTTAATAATAGTTTAAGTATTTTTATAATTTAGTTTTAGAAAAATAAAAGAAGAAAAGAGAGCGAAAATATAAAGAAAGTCGGAATTGGACCTCTTCTTCAATTTCAAGCCACAGGCCCAAAAAATGGCCCAACCTTCCCTACGACCCAGTCCATTTCGAACTGGGTCGACCCAGTCCATAACCCAACACCCCTATTATTTTACAAACAAAATAAAACAAAAAAAAAAGAAAGAAAAACCCTAAAAATGCCTAAGCATCCGCCCCCCCCCCATTTCTCATTCTTCTTCCTCAAGCTCCCCTCCCAAGCCATCAATGGCTTCCCTCACCGACGTCGACCACCCTCCACCACGACCACCCCATCACACTCACACACACACACACCAACAACTCCATAGTTGCCTTCCTCCATCGAGCTTCGTTATCCATGGCAAGCTCAAAGCTCATCCATGGCTTCCCCTACTACGTCGACCGCTTCTTATTCTTCTTCTCCACTGTTGTTACTACCATGGTTGCGTCACTGCTGCCAGCTTCACGTCGCCATGGCTGCTGCCAGTTTCTTCTTCGTCCTAGCTCACCCTAAGTCGCCGGAAAACTCGCCATGCCCGCGACCGCTTCTGCCTCATCACCATGGCTGCGCGTTTCTACTTCACACTGCTTCTTCTTCCCGCAGACGACGCCATGGCAGCTGTCACTGCTGCTCCGCGATGCTACAGCTCGCCGTGGCCAGCTTCTTCGGCTTTCTTCTTCGTCATCCAAACAAATCCCATTGCAGCTGCTTCAGTCCAGTCGAGTCCGCATACTTGATTAAGTTTTGGTCGATGTCGTCGATCACTGTTCGAGTTCGTCGTTGGTTGGTCGTTGTTCGTCGTTTCATTTCCGGTTAGTTGGTTTTTTGAATCTCATTTATCGTCCATATTTTGTTTGGTATTTTTCGGATCAAAAATCGATAAATGATTAAATTCTTGTTTGGTTTGTTCTTCGTTGAAATAATTTTCAAGTTTGTTCATATGTTTTGATTGAATTAATTTTCAGATTTCAAATGAAAAGTTAATTAGTGGTTTTTTTTCCATGTTTATTTCATGTTTGTTTTATTGTTAGAATAAATATTTGTTAGTTTGATGTTTGTTAGATTCAAATTGAAATTTAATTGATTATTTCTTCAATTTGTTTCATGTGTTTATGTATTTTTAGAAATTGTTAATATTGTTAAGTTCAAGTTTAAGTTCATAATAGTTTCTAACAACAAATTTTGTTATTTGTCTAAAAAATTTTAGTTGTGTTGAAGGAAATATATTGATTTAATCATTTGAATCCGTCATGCTTGTTGTTTAATATAGATTTAATTCATGTTCATACTTTGTTTGGATGATCTTGAATCCAAATTTTGTATAGTTTGATTTCTTGTTTACCATTTATGATTATTTCTTGAATTGTTCTCATAATCTTGTTTAAAGTTTAATATAAGAATTGTTTGTTGTAATGTTGTTAGAGTTGATTTTAAGTTCAATATGATTGAGTTTAGAAATCTTCATACTTTGTTTATTGTTGGTGTTGAATCCGAAAATAGGATTGTTTGTTGCTAAAATATTGTTCAATCAAATTTTAGTTGTTCTTGGTTGTTCAATTTGTGTTCATGTGATTTGTTGTTGAAATGTTGTAAAAATCATGTTCATGTGATATTGTTGTTATGATGTTCATCCGTGTTCATATTGTTGTTTGAACATTGTTAAAATTGATCATATTGTCTATATTTTGGTTAAGTTTGATTAATTGATGTGTTATAGCTGATGGGTAATTTGGTAAATTTGTAATACGTTTAGGGGTAGTTTGGTAATTTCAGTAAGGTCGGAAGGGGTAGTTTAGGAATTGTACAATTTGTAATTGTTTATTTGAAGCATGGGGGACAAAATGAAATGGGGTGGGTTGTGATATTATTATTTAATATAAAGGGGGGACAAGATTTAATTTAAAGGAGAATCTTGCATTATTTTAAAAGAAGCATGGGGGACAAAATGAAATGGGGTGGTGTGATATATTTATTTAATGTAATGGGGATGAGTGGAAAGATAATGGGTTTGGTAGAGAAAAGGATTGATTTTAATGGATTAAAGGGTGGAGATTATATATAGAGAGGTCTGGAAATCAGATAGAAAAAAAGGACAGACAGAAAAAAAAAGAGATTGAAAAAAAGCTGAACATTTATTCCGAAAAAAAAACATTGAAACTCTCAAGAAAAGAAAAACATACAAAGAAAAAAAAAGTTGAAAATTAGAAGAGAAAGTAGTACACACTTGATAAATATTCTGGTATACAGGTGTAGAAATTAAGGGTTGAAGATTAACTAGCCTTTCAAAAATCTGAAAATTTCCCTTGGTTTCTGTCCATTATTTTCGGCATTCCTGGATTTTATTTTGAATTTTTCAAAGCTGTCACTGGGATTTTCGTTGACTGGTTATTGCTGGTTATTGTTGCTGTTGCTGTGTTACGTATTACGTTGCTGACTTTCTTCTTCTTATATTGACAATATCAGGTACACAACTGTAATTTTGGCATTTTGTAAGCTGAAATGAAGAATGGAGTGTTAAATTTTTAATTTAGTTTAATTTAATTTTTTGTATTGTATTTAGGTTATTCATGTATTATTATTCCGTAAATCACTGTCATCGGCATAACTAGGCATATTATAGCGACATATTAAATAACGTCTTTACCAGATTATTAGGAAATATATTTAAACCTGATTATTAATTAAAATTGTTTAAATAAAAAAAAATAGAAGAAATAACGTAAAAATGGCGTTATTGAATCAGTTTGGCAAAAATTAACTAAGTTCCTTATTCATAAGGTTTTTCGTCAACGATAAGTTAATCCGAATCATGTAGTCAATTTCAGTTATAACATGAATTAGTTTGCGAACAAGTATTAGGACATGATGAATTAAAACAAAGTTAGTTAATGTTAAATTGTTTAAATTTTTAGAAATATGATTTAGTACTCAAGTTTTTATTTTTATTTCTTTCAATTTTCAGTATTTGTAAATAATTAGTTTCAATAAGCTTAAGTCTTACTAACAATTTGAATTTTAATCCAACTATGGGATAATTAGTTTTTTTTTTTTTTTACTTTTCGATAATTCCATGTTGTATTTATGATTATAATTTTATTACTTTCTGTTAATATTTGTTTTTCTCTTCTATTTAATATGTCATTTTCAAGAATGTAGATATTGATTTTATATTTATAAAAAACTTAGTAATAATAAAAAGGTAGTCATTAAAGGATATTCTTAAAGGATTTCGCTAAAAATAAATAGATAGTCTTACTAACAATTTGAATTTTAATCCAACTATGGGATAATTAGTTTTTTTTTTTTATTTTTTTACTTTTCGATAATTCCATGTTGTATTTATGATTATAATTTTATTACTTTCTGTTAATATTTGTTTTTCTCTTCTATTTAATATGTCATTTTCAAGAATGTAGATATTGATTTTATATTTATAAAAAACTTAGTAATAATAAAAAGGTAGTCATTAAAGGATATTCTTAAAGGATTTCGCTAAAAATAAATAGATGTAAATAATACAAAATTTATAGGATTCTCCAATCTCATTTATTTATTTAATTATTTAAAAAAAATTACTTAGAATTTGGGATGGATTGTTTAGTGAATTTCACTTCCTTCCCCAAAGATAATGACGCGTTAGACTCTTTAGGCGCGATTTAATTAATTTTACCTTCTTAAACTCGGATGCGCATTTCATGCGACCCAAATCTAAATCCTAAAACATCAAATAAAATATGTTTCGTATTGTGGGTGCATTTCATGTGACACAATCCAAAGATATGTTTTAAGCGATGTTCACATTCCTAAAAAAATAATAATTATAATAATAAAGCGGTAAAAGATAAAATTTGCACATGGTTCATAATTGTATTAAAAATCAGATAAATAAGCCGAATATAACAGTTGAGCGACCGTGCTAGAACCACGGAACTCGGGAATGCCTAACACCTTCTCCCGGGTTAACAGAATTCCTTATCCAGATTTCTGGTACGCAGACTGTAATATAGAGTCATTCTTTTCCTCGATTCGGGATTAAAATTGGTGACTTGGGACACCCTAAATCTCCCAAGTGGCGACTCTGAAATAATTAAACCAATCCCGTTTCGACTGTCCTTTAATTGGAAAAAACTCCCTACGCACCTCGCGGTGCCGGAAAAAGGAGGTGTGACAGCTCTGGCGACTCTGCTGGGGACTTAACCCAGAACCAGTGGTTCAGGGTTAGAAATTCGAGCTCATATAAATTGTTATATTTGGTTTTATCTGATTTTTACATGTTTGAGCCTAATGTGCTAAATGCTGCTTTTACCGCTTTGATATTACATGAACTGTGTATAAACTGTGCCGAAACCCATCTCCTCTCTGAGTCTTCTAAATCATGAAGAAGGGTGTACTTCGTACGACTTCTTTTCTGTATAGTGTAAAATCCCAATTTAGAACGAGGTTCGGACAAGTTGCTAAGCCGGTGAAGCTTCTGTATTCCCGGTACGCTACCCCCCCTCGGCTCGAGCTGTCCGCTCGGGTAAGCCAGGTCTAGAACAAACACCCAGGTTCTGAACCTAGTATAACAAAACCACATGTCGGATCCCTAGTAGGAACGTTTGTTTGCATCACGTGCATCTGACTTTGGAGGCTCAACACAGGGGTTGGGTCTGTCTAGGACAGGTGCACCAAAAATGAAAATGATCATCCTGATGCATCTTATTTGTTTTATGTGCATTTATTTGTTCGGTCTTGCATGTTGACCGGCTTTTGAGTCTCGGGAGTGTAAAAAATAAAATAAAATAAAAATAGCAAGTGGAAAGTTATTTGATTAATTTAGAAAAATCAGTGTCCAAGTACTGTCGAAATGCTGCCGAATTTTTTTTTAAAAAAAAACATATATATTTTTACTTTTAGAATTGTTGGTTTGCCTAGAAAGCAGAAAGTGTGTAGGAATAAGTCTTTTATTTTAATTTGCTTTATTTAAAAAAAAATGAAAAAGGAAAATAGTTTTTTTTGATATAAAAGAAAAAGGAAAAGTTTGTTTGTTTTCAAAAAAAAAAAAGATTAGTTAGTTTATAGCCTGAACTACGCGGGTATGATTCTCACCGGATGTGAGATCAGAGGCAAACCTCTTTGGTTTCAGCTCACCATATTCAAAAAAAAATCCAAAAATATTTAACATTACTCACTTCTTTAGAAAGTTTTTCTTTTAGACCTCAAATTTTTTTTAAAAAATAAATAAATATATATATTTCCTTTTAATCTCAAAATCCCAATTATTTGTTTAAAAGATATTCAAAATAAAATTCAAAAATATTTTTTCTGTAGTATTTCTTTCATAAATTCAGAATATTGGTTCAAAAATATTTCCTTTCTCCTTAAAAGTTTTTTTTCAAGAAAAAAAAATTATTAAAATCCAAAAAATATTTCTTTAGAATATAGATAGTTTTTAAGTCAAATAAAAGTTTTTCCTTCTTTAATCACTATAATAAATGTGCAGGATGAGCACAAGTCAAAATGAACCATTCTCAGTGTGTAGCGAGGTCCCTTCGCAACTCCACATGTGGTGGAATGATATGGGAAAGGATAGTATAAAGATAGTGGAAAGAGTTTTGGGAGGTTTTGTCGATCTGTTGAATATCAAGCCAAGGACAGATATCATCGAGGCTCTAATACCGTTCTGGGACCCAACACGCAACGTGTTTCGTTTTGCTGACTTTGAACTTTCACCTACACTAGAGGAAGTCGCCGGATATGCGGGGTTGAATGGGAAACTAAGAGGGCAGTATTTACTTTCACCAAGACCAGTATCTCCGCACGCGTTCTTGGATTTGCTAAGCATTAGTCGGAAGGTACAGAATGATGATTTGTCGAAGGGATGTTGTACTCTCCAATTCTTGTATCAACGGTACGGAATTCCTCAGGGTTTGGAAGAACCAAACCTCGGATTAATTCACACTGGGAACAGAATCAAGTGGGAAGCAAGACGTACTTTGGCATTTATCACAGCATTTCTGGGAGTTGTGGTCTGTCCCCGCAAAGATAAAAAAATAGAGATAGGCCTTGTAGGGATGGCCGATGTTGCAATCAAAAGAACCGACAGTACTGTGGTTCCTTTGATTTTGTCCGAAATCTACCGAGCTTTAACTATATGCCGAGAAGGAGGCAAGTTCTTTCAGGGATGCAATCTGTTACTCCAGCTGTGGATGCAAGAACACCTCCATCACCGAGTGGGATACATGAACCACGGGTTGACTGAGAGAAACTGCATTAGCGGCTTTGAGAAACGAATGACAGGCGTCATATTTCCCGAAGGCGTCGAAGCATGGCTTGCACAATTGAGGTCAACAACAGCCGACCAAGTTGAATGGGCATTTGGGTGGTTGAATGATACTGAGGTAATATACATGGCGGCCGAGGAATGTCATGTTCTTTTGATGGGACTTCGTAGCATCCAACCATATGCTCCTCATCGGGTACTGCGCCAACTAGGAAGATTTCAGGTAATTCCCACTGATGAGGATCTAAGCAAGCACGCCATTGAGTTGAGTCCAGGAGTCGTGTTCCCCGAAGGAAAAATTAGAAAGCTGTGGCACGAATGTAGATTCCTTGAACCCAAGACTATGGTTCGAGAGCTGGCTAAGGGTGAGGTAGACCCAAAATACGATGTTTGGTTCGGGAAAAGGTTCCAGATTCGTCAGAGGCCTGCCAAAAGAGCTCACGTCCAACAATTTACGGATGATTCGCAGGAACAGTGGGGCTGGTTAGTGAGAGAGGAAGGCTACCGGGTTGAAATCGGGAAGCTGAAGCGACAAATTGAAAGGCTTATGTTTGAAAACAACGTTCAAGTAGCCTCAGAGCAGGGTGAGAAGAACAAATTAGCCAAAGAAAACCAGGCACTGAAAGCCCGAATTCGCCAAGTCAGTAAGAGTGATAGCGACCGACAGAAACGTCGCTCTGATGAAAGGTTGATAGCGGAATTGAGAAATCAAGTCAGCCAAAGCCGAGAAGACTTGGAGAGATCCCAGGCTTGTATAACAAGAATGCGGGTCAGGTGGGCTACAGTTACAACATCACGGAGAGAGCACCTATGGCAAGTAAAAAGGGACTACGAAATGAGTGTTGCGACATTGAGAGAGATAAACTCCATTCTCAATAATCGGGTCCTCAAACAAGCCCAGGATGCTAGAACATATAGAGAACACTGCCATGAGTCGATAGCCCGGATGGAAGAACAAATGGAGAGGTTCCAAGAGCAGCTCATTGACAATACTCGAATATTGGGACTAAAGAATCAACGGATAGAACAGCTGTGCATAGAGAGGGATAGAATCAGGGGTAGGATCAATGATATAGGGCGCTATATCACCACAAAGTGCCTAACATGTGAAGAGATGCCTCGTGATGTCCTATTTGCCTCAATCATGGGTTATGTCCATCAGATCATGGAGGAACTAAAAAGCTTGCAAAGAAGCCTGGCCCCCAAGCCCGCGGAAAGGCCGAATGATGCCTCGCGGGCACCAAAATTCAAAGCTTTAATGTATCCCTAGTTCAATCTTGCACTTGTTTGTTTTTCGAGTCTGTTGTCTACCCATATGTTTTTTTTCTTCAAACATTCTCAAAAAAAAAAAAAAATATATATATATATAAAGTCTGTATTTTTTGTTTTTTTTTGTGATGGCTTGTAATAGCATTATTTTGAGTAATAAAAAAAATATTTGGTCTTATGGCACGAACTACGCTTGGTCTGATTCGTGCGGGGTCACGATACGTAGGCAATCTCTATAGGATTCGACCGTAATTAAAAAGAAAAAAAAAAGAAAAAAAAAAGAGAGTAAGAATATATATTTGTCAGAGCAAAAATAAGCCGGGATGATGCATGCGGTCAGAGCAAAAGCATGATAGAAATGATTAACTGCCTAGGAGCATTGCATCCCCCTAACGTGCAATTACAATATCTGTTAAGACTCTAACACTGACAAGTTTGTTGTTTTTCCAATCAATATCAGTTAGTTGTTAGAGCGTACTGGCACCGTACCATTATCAGACAAGATCAAAAGGTCCTATACCAGAAAGCATGACTGGGTCAGACAACAGCGTTGAGTCAGAAAAAACGGCCAATCAGATGCTGAAAGAAGCCCTGGAGAAAATGGAAAAAATGAGGCTAGAAATGAATGAAATGCAGATAGCCTTAGCTAGAGCCCAGAAGGGGCAAGAATTACCCGTTACTCCTACCCTCCAACCAACACACACGCCGGAATACCCCTCTCCCGGTCCTTCAACAAGTTTCCCAAGCCATCACTATTATCAGGGAAGAGAGGCTTATGATTCCCAAGCTCCACCACCCACTCAAAACCCTCCTCCACCAAATGTTCCCGTCTTTGTGGCACCTCCCCCAGCCCCATTGCACAGATCATCTAGTGAGCCACTGTTTCAGGCTCACGATACACAATATTACCCCCCTGAACTCACATTCAAAGCACCCGAGCCACATACCTATAATCCCCACTTTGAGGTCCCGGCGGAGATTGAAAAGCCGGCTAAGAGCCCAGAGCAGGACGAGGTGATGCGGAAATTTAAAAGCCTGGAGCAATCCTTCAGGAACATACACGGGTTAGGTAACCAGGTCAGCGTGGCTTACAAGGATCTATGCCCTTTCCCTGACGTTCAATTACCAGCAGGGTTCAAGATGCCCAAGTTCGATTTATACGAAGGGCATGGTGATCCTATGGCACATCTACGGGGTTTTTGTAGCAAAATGAGGGGAGCAGGGGGCAAAGATGAGCTATTGATAGCTTACTTTGGCCAGAGTTTGAGCGGGTCGGCATTAGAGTGGTATACAAGACAAGATCCGAGCAGGTGGTACACCTGGGATGACTTGGCACAGGCTTTCGCAGGACATTTCCAATACAACCTTGAGATAGTCCCAGACCGTCTCACATTGCTAAAGCTCGAGAAGAAACCCGGAGAGAGCTTCCGGGAATTTGGGTTCCGATGGAGAGAACAGGCAGCCAGAGTTGATCCCCCAATGAGAGAAGGAGAAATGGTGGATTACTTCTTACAAACTCTCGAGCCAACTTACTTTGGTCACTTGGTGACGTCAGTTGGCAAATCATTTAATGAAGTTGTGAAAATGGGAGGTATGATAGAAGAGGGACTTAAGTCCAATAAGATCCTGAGTTATTCGGCAATTAAGGCAACAACTCAGGCCATTCAGAGCGGCACGGGAGGTGCGCTAGGGAAGAAAAGGAGAGAGGAGGTCACGACATTAGAGGCCGACAATTGGTCCAGATCTAGAGGTCCTTCCCCTCATTACCAACCCAGACCCCATCGTCTAAACTACCCACACATTCCAAATTACCCTCCACAACCCTACTACCAACCACAAGAACAACATTTCACCGTCCATCAAGCCCAGACATACACCCAACCTCCGGTTCGCCCACAATGGCGCGCGCCGGTTCCCCACAATACATACCCACCTCCACATAACACATACCCACCACCACAAAACACCTATCCACCACCAAGAGCCTACAGGAACCCTCCAGGGATGGGTTTCAGGGGAAATCCGGCCGCCAGAAATGAAAGATTGCAGAGGCAAAGAACTTTTACTGAGTTGGGGGAAACTTATATTGCCTTGTTCCACAAATTGAGGCAGTTGGGTTTATTAAATCCTGTTGAGCCTAGATTACCAAATCCCTTACCCCAAAATATGGATCACTCGGTAAGATGTGAATATTGTTCGGGAGCTCCCGGACATGATACCGAGAAATGTTGGAGGCTGAAACATGCAATACAAGATCTTATTGATACCAACAAGATCGAGGTACAGGCACCGGAGGCACCCAACATTAACCAGAACCCATTGCCAAAGCACCCTGAAGCCCACATGATCGAGCTTGTGCACGAAGGAGGGGAGCCGAAGAAACCCTCACAGACAGTGATGATGATCCGTGCCACTCCGAAAGAAAAATCGATCAATGAGGAAGCAGGGGTACAGTTGAAGGGGGAAGATGTCAAGCCAGTGGTGATATTGGGGAAGAATCCATCTGCCGCTACAAGGAAACCAGAACCAGCCAAGTTGGTAATAACGGGAGCATCATCTGCACCCGTGGTTGTTGTGAAAGGGGTCTGCAGGGAACCGGTCATCATAAAACCAGTAGTCCAAACACCAATGATTGATAGCAAGGCTGTGCCTTGGAAGTATGAGAAGGCAGTGGTGATGTACAAGGGACAACAAGTGGAGGAGAATAGTTGTGAGGCGCAGGGACTGACTCGATCAGGACGGTGTTTTGCTCCGGCGGAGTTGAGAAGACCCAATCCAGCTGCAATAAAGAAACCTGTGTCAGAAGAAGAAGCTGAGGATTTCTTAAAGAAGATGAAAGTGCAGGATTACTCCGTGGTCGAACAGTTGAAGAAAACACCGGCCCAGATCTCACTGCTATCATTATTAATCCATTCGGATGAACATCGTCGGGCCCTGATGAAGATACTGAATGAAGCTCATGTGCCCAATGAGATTTCTGTAAATCACCTGGAAACGATTGCCAACAAAATTTTCGAGGTGAACAGGGTAACATTTTCAGATGATGATCTGCCAGTGGAGGGCACGGAGCATAATAAAGCTCTCTACCTAACTGTCAAATGTGAAGATTCGGCAGTTACTCGGGCATTAGTGGATAACGGCTCAAGTGCCAATATTTGTCCATTATCCACCCTGAACCAATTGAAGATCGACCACGGAAGAATCCAAAAGAATAGCATTTGCGTCCGAGGATTTGACGGAAATGGAACAGCCACCGTGGGGGATATTGTACTTGAGTTGACCATCGGTCCAGTCCAGTTTACCATGGAATTCCAGGTATTAGATGCTACGGTATCTTATAACTTTCTGTTGGGACGACCGTGGATCCATGCAGCCAAAGCAGTGCCATCCACCTTGCATCAGATGGTCAAGTTCGAGTGGGATAGACAAGAGGTCGTGTTGCATGGCGAGGACACTGCGTGCACCGTAGGAGGCGCCATTGTACCCTTCATAGAGACCAATGATGACAAAGGTCCCTGGGTCTACCAGATTTTTGATGCAGTGTCGGCAAACAAGATCCCCGAGGGTGAAATCATTCAGCATCCTAGGATAGCTTCCGCAACGGTTATGATGGTTTCAGAAATGCTGGGTAATGGGTTTATGCCAGGAAAAGGCTTGGGAGCTGAACTTCAGGGAATTGTTCAACCTGTTTCCTTGCCCAAGAATTTGGAGACCTTTGGGTTGGGGTTCAAACCGACTGCGGCAGATGTAAAACGAGCGCGGAAAATGAAGAAGAAAGTTTGGTTTCTTCCCAAACCTGTGCCACGTCTCTCAAGATCTTTTGTTAGAGCAAGCGCCAAGGGGTCACCGGTCCCGAAAGTTCTCGGGCCATTGATTGGGATTGACGGGGATCTGAATCAGAGCTTCGAAAGATTGTTCACTGATGTCAATATGGTAGAAGTCGGAGAGGGTTCCAGCGGAACAGACATACAGTTTATGGGGCCTGAGGCCAAAACCAACAATTGGACGGTTACTCCTCTTCCTACTCGGGGAGAGTCCTGGTAGTAGGCTTTGATTTTTGCTTTCTTATTTTTCGGATTATTCAGGGTGTAATCCAAATCTTATTTTATCTTGTAAAAGTGTGAACCCTGTTATCCCGCATTTTAATAAAATTCTTTTCTTGTCTCATTTTAATTTTGTTTTATTCTTTTCTCTTTCTGAACAGTTCTCTTTTTACTGGTTCTAATGACATGGCATGCACGACGGATCTTCGACCTAGTCTAATAAATCAATCTGACTCTGATTTAATGATACAAGAGATCGATTATGACGATGAGTCTGAATATGATGAGGATAAAGCCTTCGAAGAAATAAACCGAGAACTATGCCAATTTGAAGAGAAACCCAAGCCTAATCTGAATGACACCGAGGCTGTAAATCTAGGGGATGCGGATAATGTCCGAGAAACCAAAATCAGCATCCACATTGAGCCTGGCATCAGGGAAGAATTAATCAAAGCACTCATTGAGTTTAAAGATATTTTTGCATGGTCGTATGACGACATGCCGGGTTTAAGCACCAAGCTAGTGGTTCACAAATTGCCCATTGACCCGGCATGCCTTCCCGTCAAGCAGAAACTGAGGAAGTTCAAGACAGATATGAGTGTGAAGATTAAAGAAGAAGTAACCAAGCAGCTGCAAGCAAAGGTTATTCGGGTCTCTCGATATCCTGATTGGTTGGCTAATGTAGTGCCAGTACCAAAGAAAGATGGGAAGATCAGGGTATGCGTCGACTACCGTAATCTGAACAGGGCAAGCCCAAAGGATAACTTTCCATTGCCCAATATCCATATCTTGATCGACAATTGCGCCGGGCGAGAAATCGGCTCCTTTGTGGATTGCTACGCTGGGTATCATCAGATTTTGATGGATGAAGAAGATGCAGAGAAAACAGCTTTCATTACGCCATGGGGGACTTATTGTTATCGGGTAATGCCATTCGGTTTGAAGAACGCTGGGGCAACGTACATGAGAGCAATGACTACTGTGTTCCATGATATGATACACAAAGAGATCGAAGTGTACGTAGATGATGTGATCATCAAATCCAAGCGTCAGGAAGACCACGTAGCAGACCTTAGGAAGTTTTTCCAAAGACTTCGAAGGTACGACATTAAGCTCAACCCAGCCAAATGTGCATTTGGTGTTCCATCTGGAAAGCTGTTAGGATTTATCGTCAGTCGGCGAGGCATTGAGTTGGATCCGTCAAAGATCAAATCCATCCAGGAATTGCCGCCACCAAGGAACAAAACAGAAGTAATGAGTCTGTTGGGAAGATTGAACTATATCAGCAGATTCATCGCTCAGCTCACAACAACTTGTGAACCCATCTTTCGATTGCTGAGGAAAGATGCCGCGATAGAATGGACGGCAGAATGTCAGGAGGCATTTGACCAGATCAAAGGTTATTTATCCAATCCACCTGTATTGGTTCCACCTGAGTCGGGGAGGCCATTAATCCTTTATCTAACGGTCCTGGATCATTCGTTTGGTTGCGTGTTGGGTCAACACGACATCACAGGAAGAAAAGAGCAAGCCATCTATTATCTCAGCAAGAAGTTTACAGTCTATGAGAATAAGTACACTCAACTTGAGAAGACATGTTGTGCTCTAACTTGGGTAGCACAGAAGTTTAAGCATTATCTGTCGTCACATACTACATACCTTATTTCACGTCTGGATCCATTAAAGTATATTTTCCAGAAGCCTATGCCCACAGGAAGATTGGCAAAATGGCAGATATTACTCACAGAGTTCGACATTGTCTATGTGACGAGGACGACCATGAAAGCCCAAGCATTGGCCGATCACTTGGCTGAGAATCCTATTGATGAAGAATACGAGCCTTTGAGGACGTATTTTCCAGATGAAGAAGTGATACATATAGAGGAGTTAGAACTGAATGAGGAACCAGGGTGGAAGCTTTTCTTTGACGGGGCTGCTAATGCAAAAGGAGTTGGAGTAGGAGCAGTACTTATTTCAGAAACAGGACATCACTATCCTGTTACAGCTCAGCTACGTTTCTATTGTACCAACAACATGGCTGAATATGAGGCATGTATTTTGGGCCTACGATTGGCTGCAGACATGGATGTTCAGGACGTCTTGGTCTTGGGAGACTCGGACCTCCTAGTACATCAGATCCAGGGTGAATGGGAAACACGGGATTTGAAGCTTATACCATATCGACAATGTTTGCACGATTTGAGCAAGCGATTTCGATCAGTGGAGTTCAGACACATCCCGAGAGTTCACAATGAGGTTGCCGATGCTTTGGCCACTTTAGCATCGATGTTGCACCATCCAGACAAAATCCATGTTGACCCATTGTATATTCAGGTTCGTAATCAGCATGCCTACTGCAACATAATAGAAGAAGAAATGGATGGCGAGCCATGGTTTTATGATATCAAGGAATACCTCAGGATGGGAATATACCCGGAGCAGGCAACCGGAGATCAAAAGAGAGCCATTCGACGACTGGCAAATGGATTTTTCCTCAGTGGAGGAATGTTGTACAAAAGAACCCCAGATCTGGGATTGCTGAGATGTATTGATGCAGGTCAAGCCACGATAGTGATGACAGAGGTACATGCTGGAGTCTGTGGGCCCCATATGAGCGGATATGTGTTGGCAAAGAAGATTCTGCGAGCGGGATATTATTGGCTCACTATGGAGCATGATTGTATCAGTTTCGTACGAAAATGCCATCAGTGTCAGATACACGGAGATCTGATTCATTCTCCACCAACGGAATTGCACACAATGTCCGCACCATGGCCATTTGTAGCATGGGGCATGGATGTCATTGGGCCTATCGAGCCGGCAGCTTCGAACGGTCACAGGTTCATTCTGGTAGCCATCGATTATTTCACTAAGTGGGTTGAAGCCAAAACTTTCAAGTCTGTAACCAAGAAGGCAGTGGTGGATTTCGTCCATTCCCATATCATTTGTAGATTTGGGATCCCAAAAATAATAATCACGGACAATGGTGCTAATCTTAACAGTAACTTGATGAGAGAAGTATGTGAACAGTTTAAGATTACACACCGTAATTCCACCCCGTATCGGCCCAAGGCGAATGGAGCAGTTGAGGCAGCCAACAAAAATATAAAGAAGATATTGAGGAAAATGATTGAAGGATCCAGACAATGGCATGAAAAGCTACCATTTGCGTTGTTAGGATACCGCACTACTGTTCGTACTTCAATAGGTGCGACTCCTTATTTGTTGGTATACGGAACCGAAGCAGTAATACCAGCGGAAGTTGAAATTCCTTCCCTTCGAATTATCGCTGAGGCCGGGATTGACGATGATGAATGGGTCAAAACCCGACTAGAGCAGCTGAGTTTAATGGATGAAAAAAGATTGGCAGCAGTATGTCATGGCCAGTTATATCAGAAGAGAATGGCAAGAGCATACAATAAGAAGGTGCGCCCCAGGAAATTTGAAGTAGGGCAACAAGTATTGAAACGGATCCTCCCACATCAGATTGAGGCAAAAGGCAAGTTCGCCCCGAATTGGCAAGGGCCGTATATTGTGACCAGAGTATTATCCAATGGCGCTTTACGTCTGACGGATGTTGAAGGAAGATGCGTCGACATGGCTATCAATTCTGATGCAGTCAAAAGATATTATGTGTAATTTCTTTTGTTGTTTATTTGTTTGTTTGTACTTAGTGCTTATCGGATAATGAAATGACGGAGACAATTCTTTCTTCTATCCAAACACTTTTAACCTTTGCTTTACCCCTTTGAGCCATACTTATCTTTTTATACCCCTCTCTTGGAATCATTAATGAAAAAATGTATGAAAAAAAAACTTTTTGAAGGTCGCAAGAAAACAAAGGAGTCAGTGAACTACGTTCGACCTGATTCCTCAAAGAGGATACGTAGGCGCCTCACGGCTCGGTCATAAGGTAATAAAAAAAAATCAAAAGAAAAATCCCCAAGTAAGAAAACTGGGGCAGAAATTATGTTTCAAAATTTTGAAAAAAAAAAGAAAAAAAGAGTTTGATTCCAAGAGTTGTAATACTTTACCCATCAAAGTTATTTTGAATTTTATATCCTTTTCTTCTAAAACCTATATTGATATCCAAAAAAGACCTCCCGATCAGTATCCGAGAGGTGTTAAGATAGGCAAATGAAAACCAAGAATAAAACGTCGGTCCCTGACTGAATGAGGATCATGAATTGAAAGAATTTATAGCCAAAAGAATTCCCGGCAGAGATAAATCTTATCGGCAACACTCCAATCCCAAGCTGAGAAAATAAGATGAGAGAGTCTTATCGGCGAAAACCTTCACAGGCGCCATAAGGCGACGTAAGCTGAGAAATACAAAATGAGAGAGTCTTATCGGTGAAAACCTTCACAGGCACCATAAGGCGACGGGAGTTGTGAGAAATGAGAGAGCCTTGTTAGTGAAAACCCCGCGAAGGGCACTATAAGGCGACAAGATAGATTGACGGAAAAGATCCGTATTTTGCGAAGAATTGGGCACCTATTTATCCCCAGCAAGTGAAGACATCAGAAAGTTTGATCGACACAAATAGACTGGGTTGATTAATCCGGAATGCACAACATGATCATTGGAATCGGTTGTATCACCCAGATAAGTTCATTTTTTTTGTTCAGAAAGATTTTCTCATTTTTCTATCTTTTCATTTCTTTGTTTAAAAGAATTTTTCTAGAAATTTATGTTTTAAGAAAGGTCTTTCAGAGCTTACTACCAGTTGCCAAAATGGTACAACATAAAAGGTGAAAAGGGCAATCCAGAGACAAGGCAATAAGGCAAAAGACGTTGATTGCCAGGCCGAATAATACTGTCCTAAAATGGCAAGGAAAGTACGGGGAAGAGCCGAAAAAAAATAAAAAATGAACAAGCAGAAAAACGATCCCCAAGACGATCCCCAACATGGCTTACATGTTGAGGAAATTGTAAGCCAATTTCCAAGACGATCCCCAGAGTACTCCGACCGAATATCGACCAAGCTCCGAGGTGGTCGGACAACACAGAAGTGGAAGGGAAGAAAGGAAAATCCATCTTCGGCAAAATAACCTCCAGAAATTTTTGAGATACAAAATGGTGAAGGGATAAATGGAAAAACCATCCCCAGCAGAATGTTATCCCCAGCAAATAACATCATCCCCAACAAGTTTTGAGAACGCCGAACAGGAATAAGGGAAAGGGAACAATCATCCCCATCAGGAGTGACATGACCACTCGCCATATTTCAAAAAAAAAAAAAAAAAAACTAACTAAATTTTCTTTGATTTGAACAGGAAAATAAAGTGTTGATGATGGCCTAAAGATACGCCATAAGAAAGATCGCCAGAATTGGGGCAGAAAATTTTCTTGCCACAAGTGGAAATTTTCTCGGAGAATCAAGGAAACAAATTCAAATTATTCTTTACCAATTAGGCGCCCACCAGTATAATGCGGGAATACATTTCAGTTCTAGGTCACCCACCAGTATAATGCGGGAATACATTTAAATTCTAGGTCGCCCACCAGTATAATGCGGGAATACTTTTAAGTTCTAGGTCGCCCACCAGTAAAATGCGGGAATACATTTAAGTTCTAGGTCGCCCACCAGTATAATGCGGGAATACTTTTAAGTTCTAGGTCGCCCACCAGTATAATGCGGGAATACATTTCAGTTCTAGGTCGCCCACCAGTATAATGCGGGAATACTTTTCAGTTCTAGGTCGCCCACCAGTATAATGCGGGAATACTTTTCAGTTCTAGGTCGCCCACCAGTAAAATGCGGGAATACATTTAAGTTCTAGGTCGCCCACCAGTATAATGCGGGAATACTTTTAAGTTCTAGGTCGCCCACCAGTATAATGCGGGAATACATTTCAGTTCTAGGTCACCCACCAGTAAAATGCGGGAATACATTTAAGTTCTAGGTCGCCCACCAGTATAATGCGGGAATACATTTCAGTTCTAGGTCGCCCACCAGTATAATGCAGGCATACATTTCAGTTTTCCATTTCCAGGTCGCCCACCAGTATAATGCAGGCATACATTTCAGTTTTCCATTTCCAGGTCGCCCACCAGTATAATGCAGGCATACATTTCAGTTTTCCATTTCCAGGTCGCCCCACCAGTATAATGCAGGCATACATTTCAGTTTTCCATTTCCAGGTCGCCCACCAGTATAATGCGGGCATACATTCCATTTTTCCATTTCCAGGCACCCACCTGTATAACGAGAGGAATACTTTTCAGTCTTATACTGCAGATTTTGAAGTCAGTAACTCCACCGGAAGGCAGAAGGTTACAACAAGAATCCCCAGCAGGAAACAATAAAAATCCCAACACCGGAAGGCAGAAGGTGGCAACAAGAAGTCCCAGCGCAAATTCAAGTGCATGTGTCAAAAGAAGAAAAGTACCGGAAGAAATGCAAGCAGACAAGGAAGCAAGGCAACAAAAACAAATTGTACTCTAGCCTAGCTCCTTGTTTTCTTTTAAGCACGTTGTAACAAGGAAATCGGTAAGCAGTAGTAATAGCATGCAACAACAGTAACAGTGCAGTCCAACGGTAGTCCCAGTTACCAAAGTTTCCCGAACTACATTGACCTGATTCCTATTTAGCCCAGGATATGTAGGAAACCTTTGAAGCAAAGGTTCGGTCAAATCTTTTTCAAAAAAATGCTTCAACGGAGTACTCGAATGGGCAAAAATCGCTCGCTTTATCTTTGCACGAAAACCCTTCGTGTCTTCGGGCAAAGAGGGGCAGCTGTAAGCACGTGATTTTTGCCCTATATGAGAATTACTCCCAAAAAATTCAAAAAAATAAAGTAATTTTTCTTGGTGTGCAATTTTGTGATGTTTTGTGATATTTTGAATAATTATTTGTATTTATCTGTGCATGTTTATTTGCTAAATTAATAAAAAATACAAAAATATGTCGCATTTTGCATATAGGATTTAATTCTACAATTGTTAGTAATTAAATTTGTTTTACAAAAATTAAAAATTACAAAAATAGGCATCGTTTGCATTTTTAGCATTTAATGTCCAAATATACAATTTTATGCTTAATTAATACTTAATTGTGCGTTAATTGTTATTGGGAATTAATTTGCGCTTTTATAACTTAATTTAGTTCTTAATAATAGTTTAAGTATTTTTATAATTTAGTTTTAGAAAAATAAAAGAAGAAAAGAGAGCGAAAATATAAAGAAAGTCGGAATTGGACCTCTTCTTCAATTTCAAGCCACAGGCCCAAAAAATGGCCCAACCTTCCCTACAACCCAGTCCATTTCGAACTGGGTCGACCCAGTCCATAACCCAACACCCCTATTATTTTACAAACAAAATAAAACAAAAAAGAAAAAAAGAAAGAAAAACCCTAAAAATGCCTAAGCATCCGCCCCCCCCCCCATTTCTCCTTCTTCTTCCTCAAGCTCCCCTCCCAAGCCATCAATGGCTTCCCTCACCGACGTCGACCACCCTCCACCACGACCACCCCATCACACTCACACACACACACACCAACAACTCCATAGTTGCCTTCCTCCATCGAGCTTCGTTATCCATGGCAAGCTCAAAGCTCATCCATGGCTTCCCCTACTACGTCGACCGCTTCTTATTCTTCTTCTCCACTGTTGTTACTACCATGGTTGCATCACTGCTGCCAGCTTCACGTCGCCATGGCTGCTGCCAGTTTCTTCTTCGTCCTAGCTCCCCCTAAGTCGCCGGAAAACTCGCCATGCCCGCGACCGCTTCTGCCTCATCACCATGGCTGCACGTTTCTACTTCACACTGCTTCTTCTTCCCGCAGACGACGCCATGGCAGCTGTCACTGCTGCTCCGCGATGCTACAGCTCGCCGTGGCCAGCTTCTTCGACTTTCTTCTTCGTCATCCAAACAAATCCCATTGCAGCTGCTTCAGTCCAGTCGAGTCCGCATACTTGATTAAGTTTTGGTCGATGTCGTCGATCACTGTTTGAGTTCGTCGTTGGTTGGTCGTTGTTCGTCGTTTCATTTCCGGTTAGTTGGTTTTTTGAATCTCATTTATCGTCCATATTTTGTTTGGTATTTTTCGGATCAAAAATCGATAAATGATTAAATTCTTGTTTGGTTTGTTCTTCGTTGAAATAATTTTCAAGTTTGTTCATATGTTTTGATTGAATTAATTTTCAGATTTCAAATGAAAAGTTAATTAGTGGTTTTTTTTCATGTTTATTTCATGTTTGTTTTATTGTTAGAATAAATATTTGTTAGTTTGATGTTTGTTAGATTCAAATTGAAATTTAATTGATTATTTCTTCAATTTGTTTCATGTGTTTATGTATTTTTAGAAATTGTTAATATTGTTAAGTTCAAGTTTAAGTTCATAATAGTTTCTAACAACAAATTTTGTTATTTGTCTAAAAAATTTTAGTTGTGTTGAAGGAAATATATTGATTTAATCATTTGAATCCGTCATGCTTGTTGTTTAATATAGATTTAATTCATGTTCATACTTTGTTTGGATGATCTTGAATCCAAATTTTGTATAGTTTGATTTCTTGTTTACCATTTATGATTATTTCTTGAATTGTTCTCATAATCTTGTTTAAAGTTTAATATAAGAATTGTTTGTTGTAATGTTGTTAGAGTTGATTTTAAGTTCAATATGATTGAGTTTAGAAATCTTCATACTTTGTTTATTGTTGGTGTTGAATCCGAAAATAGGATTGTTTGTTGCTAAAATATTGTTCAATCAAATTTTAGTTGTTCTTGGTTGTTCAATTTGTGTTCATGTGATTTGTTGTTGAAATGTTGTAAAAATCATGTTCATGTGATATTGTTGTTATGATGTTCATCCGTGTTCATATTGTTGTTTGAACATTGTTAAAATTGATCATATTGTCTATATTTTGGTTAAGTTTGATTAATTGATGTGTTATAGCTGATGGGTAGTTTGGTAAATTTGTAATACGTTTAGGGGTAGTTTGGTAATTTCAGTAAGGTCGGAAGGGGTAGTTTAGGAATTGTACAATTTGTAATTGTTTATTTGAAGCATGGGGGACAAAATGAAATGGGGTGGGTTGTGATATTATTATTTAATATAAAGGGGGGACAAGATTTAATTTAAAGGGGAATCTTGCATTATTTTAAAAGAAGCATGGGGGACAAAATGAAATGGGGTGGTGTGATATATTTATTTAATGTAATGGGGATGAGTGGGAAGATAATGGGTTTGGTAGAGAAAAGGATTGATTTTAATGGATTAAAGGGTGGGGATTATATATATAGAGGTCTGGAAATCAGATAGAAAAAAAGGACAGACAGAAAAAAAAAAGATTGAAAAAAAGCTGAACATTTATTCCGAAAAAAAAACATTGAAACTCTCAAGAAAAGAAAAACATACAAAGAAAAAAAAAAGTTGAAAATTAGAAGAGAAAGTAGTACACACTTGATAAATATTCTGGTATACAGGTGTAGAAATTAAGGGTTGAAGATTAACTAGCCTTTCAAAAATCTGAAAATTTCCCTTGGTTTCTGTCCATTATTTTCGGCATTCCTGGATTTTATTTTGAATTTTTCAAAGCTGTCACTGGGATTTTCGTTGACTGGTTATTGCTGGTTATTGTTGCTGTTGCTGTGTTACGTATTACGTTGCTGACTTTCTTCTTCTTATATTGACAATATCAGGTACACAACTGTAATTTTGGCATTTTGTAAGCTGAAATGAAGAATGGAGTGTTAAATTTTTAATTTAGTTTAATTTAATTTTTTGTATTGTATTTAGGTTATTCATGTATTATTATTCCGTAAATCACTGTCATCGGCATAACTAGGCATATTATAGCGACATATTAAATAACGTCTTTACCAGATTATTAGGAAATATATTTAAACCTGATTATTAATTAAAATTGTTTAAATAAAAAAAAATAGAAGAAATAACGTAAAAATGGCGTTATTGAATCAGTTTGGCAAAAATTAACTAAGTTCCTTATTCATAAGGTTTTTCGTCAACGATAAGTTAATCCGAATCATGTAGTCAATTTCAGTTATAACATGAATTAGTTTGCGAACAAGTATTAGGACATGATGAATTAAAACAAAGTTAGTTAATGTTAAATTGTTTAAATTTTTAGAAATATGATTTAGTACTCAAGTTTTTATTTTTATTTCTTTCAATTTTCAGTATTTGTAAATAATTAGTTTCAATAAGCTTAAGTCTTACTAACAATTTGAATTTTAATCCAACTATGGGATAATTAGTTTTTTTTTTTTTTTACTTTTCGATAATTCCATGTTGTATTTATGATTATAATTTTATTACTTTCTGTTAATATTTGTTTTTCTCTTCTATTTAATATGTCATTTTCAAGAATGTAGATATTGATTTTATATTTATAAAAAACTTAGTAATAATAAAAAGGTAGTCATTAAAGGATATTCTTAAAGGATTTCGCTAAAAATAAATAGATAGTCTTACTAACAATTTGAATTTTAATCCAACTATGGGATAATTAGTTTTTTTTTTTTATTTTTTTACTTTTCGATAATTCCATGTTGTATTTATGATTATAATTTTATTACTTTCTGTTAATATTTGTTTTTCTCTTCTATTTAATATGTCATTTTCAAGAATGTAGATATTGATTTTATATTTATAAAAAACTTAGTAATAATAAAAAGGTAGTCATTAAAGGATATTCTTAAAGGATTTCGCTAAAAATAAATAGATGTAAATAATACAAAATTTATAGGATTCTCCAATCTCATTTATTTATTTAATTATTTAAAAAAAATTACTTAGAATTTGGGATGGATTGTTTAGTGAATTTCACTTCCTTCCCCAAAGATAATGACGCGTTAGACTCTTTAGGCGCGATTTAATTAATTTTACCTTCTTAAACTCGGATGCGCATTTCATGCGACCCAAATCTAAATCCTAAAACATCAAATAAAATATGTTTCGTATTGTGGGTGCATTTCATGTGACACAATCCAAAGATATGTTTTAAGCGATGTTCACATTCCTAAAAAAATAATAATTATAATAATAAAGCGGTAAAAGATAAAATTTGCACATGGTTCATAATTGTATTAAAAATCAGATAAATAAGCCGAATATAACAGTTGAGCGACCGTGCTAGAACCACGGAACTCGGGAATGCCTAACACCTTCTCCCGGGTTAACAGAATTCCTTATCCAGATTTCTGGTACGCAGACTGTAATATAGAGTCATTCTTTTCCTCGATTCGGGATTAAAATTGGTGACTTGGGACACCCTAAATCTCCCAAGTGGCGACTCTGAAATAATTAAACCAATCCCGTTTCGACTGTCCTTTAATTGGAAAAAACTCCCTTGTACCCTCTCGGGTACGGAAAAAGGAGGTGTGACACACCCCTCAAAGAAACCTCCTCCGGTTTTGCAAACAGTGAGTGCGCGAAAAATGTCTGCTATTATCATTGGTGCCAGAGTGCTATTGTCTTGCTTGAGCAAAGTGCTGACGACCCAGCGATTTGTATGTTAATTTTCCCATCCTTTCTAGGGAACACCAGAAAACCCAGAAAGGCTATCATAAAAGCAATACACCTATGCCTCTCCCATTTCAGTCGGCTTTCCCCACTGCAAATCTTACTCTCGGGATTGTTGAACCCTCTAAGATGACCGTACCTGTCGTACAGAAATGCCAAACTACAAAACCCTTTTGAAAACTCTGGGTTGTGTATCGTTCTGTGGATCTTTACGGTGTCTAGGAACCTGTGTATGGTCACGGTCCTTGGTGCTATGAGATACTGTTCTCTCAGAGGGATTTTAGGACATCCGATGTACCCTGCCAGCTTCTCCAGCGTCGGGGTGAGCTCAAAGTCCGAGAAATGAAATACATTGTGTGCCGAGTCCCAAAATGAAATTAAAGCCCTTATAATATCCCCTCGCGGATCGATGTCCAGCAATCCAACCAAATTTCCTAAGTATATTTTGACTGTATCTTGCCCTGATTCTTCCAAGTCGTTCCACCACATGCGTAAGCCCAAAGGAACTCTGTTTATAATGGCCTCAGATGAACTCTTACTCGTGCTCATTCTGCACATTTATTAAGGTGATTTTAGACGAAAGCAAAAAATCTTTATTTTGACTCCAAAAACATTTTTCCGTTTTTCCTTAATTTTGAGAAAAGCAAAACTGACTTTTCCGATACGGCCTTTTAGCTCTTCAGGGGTGAAGATTTTAAGGCCGTGGGACTTTAACCGGCCAAAAGGTAAGAAAAATGGCCAAAGGCGGCCGTTTGTGCAAAGACAGCCTTCCGGCGTCCCTTTCGGGAACATTCGGCTATTCCCGCAAAATGGCCTCACCCGATATATGTATATATATACATGTGTATATATATACACATATATATATTTTATTATATATCATTATTGGCAAAAACGTGAAGTTGGACCCGATAAGGGTTGCCTACGTATCCCACATCCGGTGAGAATCAAACCGACGTAGTTCGGGTAAGAAAATTATCTAAATCACGGATCCCATTCTCTTTCTCAAAAATCAAAATTATTTGGACATTGGTTTTTCTTAAATGAGAAACTCTTAATAATAATTTTTTTTTTCAAAATTCCCGTTATCACCCACCGGTCAACATGCAAATTCGAAGCAAATTAAATGCGCTAACAGACAAGATGCCACAAGATGGTCTTTTTGTTCCAGGTTGCTATTCCTAGATGGGCCCAACCTCTGTGTTGAGCCCCCTAAGTCAGATGCAACGTGATGCAAATAAGCGTTTTCCTACTAGGGATCCGACATGAAGTTATGTTTTACTAAGTTTCAAACTGGGCTTTGTTATAGACCTGGCTTACCCGAGCGGACAACTCGAGTCGAGGAGGGGGCTACGTACCGGGGACCCGTGGGGTCGTCCGACTTTGTAACTTATCCGAGCCTCTTTCTACTTGGGCATGACACTAACAGAATAGGGAGTCTCGACCAGCGAGCTTCTCCCCGGAGGTAAGAAGAGAAGGGTTTCGGCACAATTTATATACAGTTCAGATAATATCAAAGCGGTAAAAGCATTATTTAGCACATTAGGCATATATCATGTAACAGAATCAGATAAAACCAAATATAACAATTTATCTAAGCTCGAATTTCTAACCCTGAACTAGTGGTTCTGGGTCCAGTCCCCAGCAGAGTCGCCAGAGCTGTCACACCTCCTTTTTCTGCCCCCGCGAGAGACGTAAGAGTTTTTCCAATTAAAGGACAATCAAAATGGAATGTGTTTGTTTATTTCAGAGTCGCCACTTGGGAGATTTAGGGTGTCCCAAGTCACCAATTTTAATCCCGAATCGAGGAAAAGAATGACTCTATATTACAGTCTGCGTACCAGAAATCCGGATAAGGAATTCTGTTAACCCGGGAGAAGGTGTTAGGCATTCCCGAGTTCCGTGGTTCTAGCACGGTCGCTCAACTGTTATATTCGGCTTGATTATCTGATTTTATACAAGTGTGAACTTATGTGCAAAATTTAACTTTTAACCGCTTTTATCATTTACTGTTTTTATCAAGAATTGCAACGTTGTGAAAATGTATCTCGAACCGCGTTACAATCAATGTACCCGTGGTCGTCGACACACTTTGACTCCGTTGAGATTTGGATTTGGGTCACATCAATGTGCACCCGAGTTTAAGGAAATTAAATTATTAAAGGCGCGCCTAAAGCGACTAGCGTATTTATTTTGGGTAGGACCGTGGAATTTTACTAAACGGTCCATCCCGAAGCCTAAACAATTTTTAAAGCAATATTTATTGAGGGCCCCGCAATTTGTATTTTTATTTGGCGAGGCTCACCTCGTTCTTTATTTCTAATGAATTTGCAACGTCATGGACATGCATCTCGAACCACGTCACAGTCAATGTACCCGTGATTAGAGAGGCATTTCGAATCCGTCGAGATTTGGATTTGGGTCACATAAATGTGCACCCGAGTTTAAGAAGGTAAAGTTTATTAAAGCGTATCCTAAAGAGACTAACGTGTTGTCATTTTAGGAAGGTTGTGAGATTTGCTAAACAACCCGTCCGGGAAACTAAATGCTTCAATGATTTACATTTAACAAGGGCCCCGCATCTGCGTGTTTTGTTTATTTTCATCGAGGCTCATCTCGTTCTTATTTTAAAAGGATATCCTATAGCAACTACGTTTCTTGTCGTGTTCGTCTCTATCAATTGAAAACGGTAGACAGTCCTAATTAATTTACATGCTTGAAAAGACCATCATTTATTTCACGGATTCAAGCAAACGGAGCCAGAAAATTGCAATCAAACTTTGCGCGAAAGGAAGTTGTTTCATGCCTCATTTTATAAGCCGATACTACTGAAGCTGACATTATAACCAAATACGGAATTGACAGGCAATACGCATTCAAAAGGGACAAAGTATCTTATAATTAATTTGAACCCACATTGTTAGACGAAATGAACCGCTGGGACTAATTGTTTTCAACTACTTGAAGCTAAGCCAACCTTAATTACTAATGGTTACGAAAGTTACTTAACTTGCTTGTTAACTTGAATAACCTATTGGGTTAAGGTTCTTATCCTTTCTACATTTCTTGAATCGCGCCACAAGTATGTCAAGCCAACGGATTCTATAAATTTAAGGGCGTGAATTCATACTATGTTCCTATCTGATTATATGACACTCGAAGCAAACCGTTAATGACTTTGTCAACTAACTATTGTAAGCACGTGATTTTTTCCCTATGAAAGAATTACTCCCAAAAAATTCAAAATAAAATAATTTTCCTTTGTGTGCAATTTTAGAATATTTGTGGCATTTTGATAATTATTTGTATTTCTGTCTGTGTGTGTTTATTGGTTAAATTAATAAAAAATTACAAAAATATGTCGCATTTGCATTTAGTATTTATTTAAGTTTGTTTTACAAAATCATAAAAATAATGTACGTTGCATTTTTAGCCTTTAACGTCTAAATTGTGTGATTTTTATAGTTAATTGTTATTTAAATGTGCGATAATTATTATTTGAACAGATTTTTGAAGTTATAACAGATTTTGAATCAGGGCAGTAACAGTAGTTTTAGGGGTAATACGGGAATTAACCAATTGCAGATTATTTAATTATGGTGGGGGACAAGACGTAATGATAAAAGCAAAAAGGAAAAGGTGGATAATGATGTCTTCTTTTCAAAAAGAGGGAACAAGGGGGCCCACTTTGACTTCTTTTCAAAAAGAGGGAACATGGGGGCCCACTTTGACTACTTTTCAAAAAGAGGGAATACGGGGGCCCATGTTGACTACTTTTACTAAAGTAAAAGTGTGGGTAATAATAAAAGTTAAAGGGAAAGAAGTAAAAGGAGGTCTTGCTTTGTATATAAGGGGGGATGAGGGGAAAAATTTTAAAAAGAAGAGGAGATTTTTGGGAGAAATTTTGAAAAGAGGGGAAGAATTTTTAGAGAGGAGGATTTTTGGGGAGAACATTTTTGAGAGAGGAATACATTCTGAAAATCGGAAGAGAGTGTGATAGAGTTTAAAAAGAGAAAACAAAAACAAAGTGAGAGACAAGTTTAGTTTCGGGTTTTAATACACGCGTGGGTTGTTGCTGTTTAGTTTGTTTACATACTTTTGGGTTTGTTCTATTGAGTTGTTTGGTTTTTCTTCAAAGTTTTCTGGGCCTTGAATCTGGGTCGAATTGCTGCTGGGTTGTTGTTGTTGCTGTGTATTTACACTACTGCTGCTTCTACTAATCTTCATCTTCTTTCCTTGCTTTCCAAATACCAGGTACACACACTGATACACTGGTTCATCTTGTAAGCCACTCGAAGCATGAATGCAAAAATGAGAAAGATTTGAAGTTGTAGTTTAATGTAGTCTTTTCTTTCTTTTACCATCTGTATATAGAACATTATATCCGTTGTCCATGTAAACTCTTTAAACGACTCATTTTCGAAACTTGACTATAATAACTCGAAAGTATGTAAATAAAGTAGGACCTTTTCTTCATTTATTTTAGAAAACGAACTTAATAGAAAAAAATGTAGTCACTATAGGTTTATCCTTTTAAATAAAATGAGACGAGTCTCGCCCAATAAAACGCACCAATTGCGGGGCCCTCAATAAATGTTTAATTGAATACTTAGATTTCGAGATTGGCCGTTTAGCAAATTTCACGGCTTTCTCCAAAGTAATAAAGCGTTAGATTCTTTAGGCATGATTTTAATAATACTACATCCCTAAACTTGGGTGCGC
Source organism: Nicotiana sylvestris (assembly GCF_000393655.2). Classification (NCBI taxonomy): domain Eukaryota; kingdom Viridiplantae; phylum Streptophyta; class Magnoliopsida; order Solanales; family Solanaceae; genus Nicotiana; species Nicotiana sylvestris. The sequence goes on from NC_091059.1 coordinate 190,415,518, forward strand.
ATTTATGCGGCCCAAATCCAAATCTCAACGGAGTCAAAACGTGTCAACAACCATGGGTGCATTGATTGCGGTGTGGTTCGAAATACATTTTTATGACGTTGCAATTCTAAAAAATAATAATAATGACAAAAGCGGTTAAGAGTTAAAACTTGCACAGGAGCGCATAATTGTATAAAATCAGATAAACAAGCCGAATATGACAGTTGAGCGACCGTGCTAGAACCACGGAACTCGGGAATGCCTAACACCTTCTCCCGGGTTAACAGAATTCCTTATCCGGATTTCTGGTACGCAGACTGTAATACAGAGTCATTCTTTTCCTCGATTCGGGATTAAATTGGTGACTTGGGACACCCTAAATCTCCCAAGTGGTGACTCTGAAATAAATAAACAAATCCCGTTTCGATTGTCCTTTAATTGGAAAAAACTCTTTGTACCCTCGCGGGGGCGGAAAAAGGAGGTGTGACAGCTCTGGCGACTCCGCTGGGGACTTAACCCAGAACGTTTTGTTCAGGGTTCAGAATTCGAGCTTAGATAAATTGTTATATTTGGTTTTATCTGATTTTGTTACATGATATATGCCTAATGTGCTAAATGATGCTTTTACCGCTTTGATATTATATGGACTATATATAAACTATGCCGAAACCCTTCTCTTCTTACCTCAAGGGAGAAGCTCGCTGGTCGAGACTTCCTATTCTGTTAGTGTCAATACCTGAAATAAGAAAGAGGCCGGACAAGTTACAAAGCCGGACGACCCCGCGGGTCCCCGGTACGTAACCCCCTCCTCGACTCGAGTTGTCCGCTCGGGTACACAGTCTAGAACAAATGCCCAGGTTATGAACTTAGAATAACTCAGCTTCATGCCGGATCCCTAGTAGGAACGTTTGTTTGCATCACGTGCATTTGACTTTGGAGGCTCAACACAGGGGCTGGGTCTGTCTAGGACAGGTGTACCAAAAATGAAAATGACCATCCTGATGCATCTTACTTGCTGCTACTTGCGCATTTATTTGATTCAGACTTGTGTATTGACCGACTTTTGAATATCAGGAATATTGTGAAATTGAAGAAAAAAGAAATAGTGGTTAGGGAATTGATTGTTTATTTTTGAAAAAAACCCAATGCCCGAATACCGTCAAAACTCTGCCGAAATTTTGAGAAAATGAAAAAAAAATGTCTTATTAGTTTGTTTTATTAAAAGCAAAGGAAAAATAGAAAAAAAAGAGTCGTTGTTTTGTCTTATTTTTCAAAAAAAATAGAAAAGGAAAATAGTTTGTCTTCCCCTGAAAAATGACAATGAAAAAGAGTCTTACTTTTAAAATAGTTTTTTTATTTGTTTCTGAAAATGCCAAAATGAAAATGAAAAGAGTCGTGCTTTGAAAGTGGTTTTGTTATTTGCTGCTGAAAATGAAAAAAAAAATCCTGTTTTAAAATAGTTCAGTTAATTGCCCGAACTACGCTGGTTTGATTCTCACCGGATGTGAGATACGTAGGCAACCCTCATCGGGTCCAACCCCACCTTTTGCTAAAATAGCCAAAAACAAATAAATAATAAATAAAAAATATGTCAAAATTTTAAAAGGGGTCATAAATAAGTCGGGTGATGCTGTTTTGTCAAAAATAGCCGAAAGTTCCCGAAAGGGACGCAGGAAGGCTGACTTTGCATAAACAACCACTTTTTGGGTTATGTTTAAGATTTGGTCCAGTTGACCCCCACAACCTTAAAAATTTTCATCCCCGAGGCGCTGAAGGGCCGTGTTGGCAACACCACGTTTTCATTGTAATTTGAAAAAAAAAACAAAGAGTCAGCGGTCAGGTGAATACCGTTTGATATTTTAGTCAAAAATAAGTCCAGCCAGCTTCGGCCGCGTCTTAAACCGTTCTTGCCAAAATAGCCTTAGAGTATCTTTCAGTTGTCGAAAGGCTATTTTCGTAAAAGAACGGACAAGTTTGTAAAGTGTCATAAAATAATCCTCCCCGGCCTCAAATTCATGTGAAATTTGGAGGGAGCCACGTTGGCAAAAATAACCGTTCGGTTGCATTTGTCAAACGGAGAAAGGAAGCTGGCCATTTGTTTTTGGAGTTTGTAAATCGTTTTATTAGAATATGTGGGTTGTTTGATTTTCGAGTTTGTAAGTCATCTTCAAACCTTTGAAACCCAGTTGGTTTTAATATAAAAATTGAAAAAATGTTTATTATTGTTTATCTTTATTGTCCGAACTACGCAAGGTCTGATTCATGCGGGGTCATGATACGTAGGCAATCTCTATAAGATTCGACCACAACAAAAAAAAAAAGAGAAAAGAAAAAAGAAAAAAAATGAAAAAAAAAATCGAAAAATGAAAAGAAAAAGGAAAAAATGTTGTTAATAATGAGGACCGACTGAGTCCATTCTAACCTGTTCTGTTTTGAATCACAAAGAAAGTTAAGGTGGTTGGTTTGTGGTAAGCGGGAAATACAAGATCCAGAAGCATACTTTGCGGGGATTAGGCGTGATGACAAAAGCATTCGAATCCTATTGGGAACTTGTTGACTAAGGTTGATGATATTGAAGTTGGCAATGGTCTGGGCGATACTGATGCGAAGCTCAATGGCTAAGATGCCATTTTTGATGAAGTGGGAGGACGCTCCGTTCCTAGGTTAGCAAGAGAGAAGCTTTTGGTGGCTTATTTTGTTGTCATTTCTGTTGTCCGGATTATTAGGATTGTAATTCGGACGTTGTCTTGTGTCAAACCTTCCTATCTTTCCATTTTTTGTCATAGCGGTCTGTTTAAGTTTTGTCCAGGCTATTTTAGGATTTTATTCTGGTGTGTTTCGTTTGTTTTGTTATTCAAACCATTTTACCGGTAGTCTAATGCAAAATCCGGTCTTTTATTATTTCCAGTCATTATTTTTGTTTAGTCCTTTTATCATTTTTGTTCAGCGCCGATTCTGGTGACATGACATGCGCACACAGTTTGGGCCTAATCTTAAAAGTTAATCATAAAACCCCGGAAAGGTGATCAGAACATTTAAAGGAAATAAGGACGGTTTGAGATTATTCGGAGCTCGAGTCATGCGGAACTAGGGCAAGTAAAACACAAAGAAAACCGTTAAAAGAAAGATTCGCCAAATTAACATGAGGGTCGTTCATGATAATGAGAGTGAAAATGTTGCTCAGCAGTGCTTTAGAGATGACAAATGAAAAGGCAAATGAAGAATATAATTGTCAAGTCCAACACCATCAAAAGAGACTATAAATCTTTGTTTAAATTGTGTTGTTTGCGCTTGGCATGTTTGAAGACTGAAATGACGAAGGCATTTTGTTCTGCTACCTAAACACTTTATCCTTTGTTACCCATTTTGAGCCTTGTTTACTTTTCTTTCATACCCCTCATTCGGAATCAGTAGCAACGACTAGAAAATACAAGCATGACAGGTAAAGAAAAGAAGAAAAAAGAAGAAAGAAAAGAAAACAACAAAACAAAAAAAAAGAGAAAAGAAAAAGAGAAAAGAAGTGAAAAATGATAACAAAAAAAAACAAAGGAAAGTCAAATGAAAACAGGGGAATTGGGAACTACGTTTGACTTGATTCCTCAAAGAAGATACGTAGGCGCTTCACGGCTCGGTCATAGGGTGCATAGTGTGCATAGTGTGCATGGTGTGCATGGTGTGCATGGTGTTAAAAAATTAAAAAAAAATATATATAAATAAATAATTCCCAAGCAAGAAATTGGGGCAAGGGTTGCGCTTGTTGTAAACAAATATGGTTCCGAAGGTTGTAATTTTGAACCTCAAATTGATTTGTTTTTGAGCCTTTAATACCCTTTCTTTCTAGCCTGTCCAAAAACCCACATTACGGTCCAAAGAAAGACCTTCTGATCAGTCTTCAAAAGATGCCAAGTCATACAAATGAGAGTCTTACCGATGAACATAACACTCTGATCCACAACAGAAAGGACTCTAAATCCCCAGTAGAAAGAGTCATATCGGCAACACTCCAAAACCCCAGCTGTAAAGTGATACAACTAAGAGAGTCTTATCGGTGAAAATCTTCACGGACACCATAAGGCGATGAAAGCTGAGAGAAAAAAATCAAAATGAGAGAGGCTTGATAGTGAAAACCCTTTGGGCACTACAAGTCGAATAAGATTAAGAATCAGATGGGGAATCTCCAAGTGAAGATCTTGAAATACGATTGACGGTAGAGGATAGACCACATGCGCATGTCATGACCATTAGAGTCAGTATCTGCATTTGATAGGTTTTTATTGTTAAAGAGTCATCTTTTTACCTTTGTCTTTTATTCAGTTCCCCTTTTGTTTATCTTTCTCCTTTCATAGAAAAATTCCCCAGTAGAGTCTGTTTGGTCAGAACAAGCGAGAAATGACTTCAAAATCTACCATCAGCTTTCCAATTATACAAGATGAGATCTGACTAATACATCCAAGTGGTATAGTCAGCAAGGAACAAGCACGAGGCCAGTGTCAAGAAAGATATCTCCAGCAAAAGAAGATTGACAAAAGGATCAACGAGTGTCAAGAGGGATATCCAGCCGAAATCAAAGGTTATTAAACCGCAAGGCCGAGGCCCGTGGACAAAGCAAGGAGAGCAGTGAGCATTGATTTGGGAAATTCATACTAGACTAAAAGGTCGGTGAAATGCAAGTTTCCGAGCTATGCCACGAAAGAAGAGGGATATCCCCAGCAGAAAAGGATTATCCCCAGCAAATAATATCATCCCCAACAAGTTTTGGAACGCAGAGCAAGAAAGGAGAAAGGGAAAAGCTATCCCAATAGGAGTATCACAACCAACCACCACGTTTTAAACTAACAAATTTTGTTTGATTTGAAACAGGTAAAGGAAATGGCATTGATGATGGAAATGCATGCCACAAGGGAGATTATCAAACTGGGGCAGAAAATTTTCCTTTTATTTAGAAAATTTTCTGGAAGTCAGGTACCCATTCGGGGAAGAATGAAGATAACACCAGTCTCAAGGGAAGTGGTCTTTGAACCAGTGTTGCCCCAATATAATAAGTTTCAATGGAGGAAGTTGTTCCCCAGCAGACAGAACAAAGGGATGACATTTGTGCTCAGAAAAGCAAAAGGCCAGTATCATTCCCAACAGCCTTCCGAAGAGTGAAGCACTAGTTCTGAAGGAATCAGAATCCCCTAGCAGTGTTATCCTCGACAGCGTTATCCCCAGCTGATAACATTCTATCCCCCAACAGGTAAGTAAATAATTCCCCAACAGGCTTATCCCCAGCAGTTTCGAGGAGTCCGATACATGTTTGGTGAAAATCGGTATCCTCAGCGTTTCCTTTCGGGACAAGGCAAAACGAGTCTTAAGGGAGGTAGTCTTCGAAGGAAGAAGCTATGCAAAAAAAAAAAAAAAGGGAAGTAGTTTGCAGAGGAATGAAACATCTTACTTAAAAGGAGGTAATTTTGGAAGGAGTAAGATAACATATTTACTCAGCAGAGTTATCCTCAGCAGTGTTATCCCCAACAGGGTTACTCAGCAGTTCGCAGTGTTATCCCCAGCGGACCATCGAGATGTAGAAGCATCCTCGACAGAGTTTCGACCAAGTTTCAAGAGGGTCGGACAACCCAGAGTGGGTAAGGAAGAAAAGGAAAATTCATCCCCAGCAAAATAATCCCTAGCAGTTTCGAGGGAAGACAACACAGGTAAGTAAATAATTCAGGAAGAAGGAAATGGTTCACGCATAGGAGACGCACTTCCTAAGTTTAAAGTTTCACCCATAGGAGATGCATTTCCTCCTAAATTAGTTTTTACCCACAGGAGAAGCATTTCCTCCTAAATTAGTTTTACCCATAGGAGATGCATTTCCTCCTAAATTAGCTTTACCCATAGGAGAGGCATTTCTTCCTAAGTTTGTTTTTTTTACCCATAGGAGAGGCATTTCCTCCTAAGTTTGTTTTTTTACCCATATGAGAGGCATTTCCTCCTAAGTTTGTTTTTTTACCCATAGGAGATGCATTTCCTCCTAAGTTTGTTTTTTACCCATAGGAGAGGCATTTCCTCATAAGTTTGTTTTTACCCATAAGAGATGCATTTCCTCCTAAGTTTGTTTTTACCTATAGGAGACGCATTTCCTCCTAAGTTTTTTTTTACCCATAGGAGACGCATTTCCTCCTAAGTTTATTTTCTCCCATAGGAGACGCATTTCCTCCTAAGTTTATTTTCTCCCATATGAGATGCATTTCCTCCTAAAGTTTATTTTTACCCATAGGAGAGGCATTTCCTCCTAAAGTTTAGTTTCACTTATAGGAGAGACATTTCCTCCTAAAGTTTAGTTTTACCCATAGGAGAGACATTTCCTCCTAAGTTTAGTTTTACCCATAGGAGAGGCATTTCCTCCTAAAGTTTAGTTTTACCCATAGGAGAGGCATTTCCTCCTAAGTTTGTTTTTACCCATAGGAGAGGAATTTCCTCCTAAGTTTGTTTTACCCATAGGAGAGGCATTTCCTCCTGAGTTTAGTTTCACCCATAGGAGAGGCATTTCCTCCTAAAGTTTAGTTTTACCCATAGGAGATGCATTTCCTCCTAAGTTTGAAATCAGGAGCCCGCCTGAAAAGAGGAAAGACGTTTATTTTTAAAGTTGTTGTTGAAATCAGGAGCCCACCTGTTGAATGGCATTTTTATTTTAAAGTTGTTTTTGAAATCAGGAGCCCGCCTGAAGAGAGGAATGGCGTTTTTATTTTTCAAAGTTGTTGCTGAAGTCAGGAGCCCACCTGTAGAATGACATTTTTATTTTAAAGTTGTTTTTGAAATCAGGAGCCCGCCTGAAGAGAGGAATGTCGTTTTTATTTTTCAAAGTTGTTGTTGAAGTCAGGAGCCCACCTGTAGAATGACATTTTATTTTCGGAGTTGTTGTTGAAGTCAGGAGCCCGCCTGAAGAGAGGAAAGGCGTTTTATTTTTAAAGTTGAAGTCAGGAGCCCGCCTGAAGAGAGGAATGACGTTTATTTGAAAAGTTGTTTGTTTGAAGTCAGGAGCCCGCCTGAAGAGAGGAATGACGTTTATTTTCAAAGTGTTGTTGAAATCAGGAGCCCGCCTGAAGATAGGAATGGTGTTTTATTTTTAAAAGTTGTTGAAATCAGGAGCCCGCCTGAAGAGAGGAAAGGCGTTTTATTTTTAAAAGTTGTTGAAATCTCGCTAACCTAAAGAAAGGAATGACATTTTATTTTTAAAGTTGTTGTTGAAATCAGGAGCCCGCCTGAAGAGAGGAATGACATTTTATTTTTAAAAGTTGTTGAAATCAGGAGCCCACCTTAAGAGAGGAAAGACGTTTTATTTTTAAAAGTTGTTGAAATCTCGCCAACCTAAAGAAAGGAATGACATTTTATTTTTAAAGTTGTTGTTGAAGTCAGGAGCCCGCCTGAAGAGAGGAATGGCGTTTATTTTAAAAGTTGTTTGTTTGAAGTCAGGAGCCCGCCTGAAGAGAGGAATGACGTTTATTTTCAAAAGTTGTTGAAATCAGGAGCCCGCCTGAAGAGAGGAAAGGCGTTTTATTTTTAAAGTTGTTTAAATCTCGCCAACCTAAAGAAAGGAATGACATTTTATTTTCAAAGTTGTTGAAGTCAGGAGCCCGCCTGAAGAGAGGAATGACGTTTATTTTAAAAGTTGTTTGTTTGAAGTCAGGAGCCCGCCTGAAGAAAGGAAAGTCGTTTTATTTTTTCAAAGTTGTTGTTTAAATCAGGAGCCCGCCTGAAGAGAGGAAAGACTTTTTATTTTAAGAGTTGTTTGTTGAAGTCAGGAGCCTGCCTGAAGAGAGGAATGACGTTTATTTTAAGAGTTGTTTGTTTGAAGTCAGGAGCCCGCCTGAAGAGAGGAATGGCGTTTTATTTTTAAAAAAGTTGTTGAAATCAGGAGCCCGCCTGAAGAGAGGAAAGGCGTTTTATTTTTAAAAGTTGTTGAAATCTCGCCAACCTAAAGAAAGGAATGACATTTTATTTTTAAAGTTGTTGTTGAAGTCAGGAGCCCGCCTGAAGAGAGGAATGACGTTTATTTTAAAAGTTGTTTGTTTGAAGTCAGGAGCCCGCCTGAAGAGAGGAATGACGTTTATTTTTAAAAGTTGTTTTTGAAATCAGGAGCCCTCCTGAAGAGAGGAAAGGCGTTTTATTTTTAAAGTTGTTTAAATCTCGCCAACATAAAGAAAGGAATGACATTTTATTTTCAAAGTTGTTGAAGTCAGGAGCCCGCCTGAAGAGAGGAGTGACGTTTTATTTTCAAAATTGTTTGTTGAAGTCAGGAGCCCGCCTAAAGAAAGGAATGTCGTTTATTTTTAAAGGTTGTTGTTGAAGTCAGGAGCCCACCTGAAGAGAGGAATGACGTTTATTTTAAAAGTTGTTTGTTTGAAGTCAGGAGCCTGCCTGAAGAGAGGAATGACGTTTTATTTTTAAAGTTGTTTAAATCTCGCCAATCTAAAGAAAGGAATGACATTTTATTTTCAAAGTTGTTGAAGTCAGGAGCCCGCCTGAAAAGAGGAATGGCGTTTTATTTTCAAAATTGTTTGTTGAAGTCAGGAGCCCGCCTAAAGAAAGGAATGACGTTTATTTTTAAAGGTTGTTGTTGAAGTCAGGAGCCCGCCTGAAGAGAGGAATGGCGTTTATTTTAAAAGTTGTTTGTTTGAAGTCAGGAGCCCGCCTAAAGAGAGGAATGGCGTTCTATTTTTAAAGTTGTTGATGAAGTCAGGAGCCGCCTGAAGAGAGGAATGACGTTTATTTTAAAAGTTGTTTGTTTGAAGTCAGGAGCCCGCCTGAAGAGAGGAAAAGCGTTTTATTTTTTCAAAGTTGTTGTTGAAATCAGGAGCCCGCCTGAAGAGAGGAAAGGCGTTTTATTTTAAGAGTTGTTTATTGAAGTCAGGAGCCCGCCTGAAGAGAGGAATGACGTTTATTTTAAGAGTTGTTTGTTTGAAGTCAGGAGCCCGCCTGAAGAGAGGAATGACGTTTATTTTAAAAGTTGTTTGTTTGAAGTCAGGAGCCCGCTTGAAGAGAGGAATGACATTTTATTTTCAAAGTAGTTGTTGAAGTCAGGAGCCCGCCTGAAGAGAGGAATGGCGTTTTATTTTTCAAAGTTGTTTGTTGAAGTCAGGAGCCCGCCTGAAGAGAGGAAAGGCGTATTATTTTTCAAAGTTGTTTGATGAAGTCAGGCGCCCACCTGTATAACGAGAGGAATAATTTTTAGTCTTATACTGCAGATTTTGAAATCAGTAACCCCACCGGAAGGCAGAAGGTTACAACAGGAATCCCCAGCAGGAAATAATAAAAATCTCAGCACCGGGAAGCAGAAGGTTGCAACAAGAGATCCCAGCACAAATTCAAGCGCGTGAGTCAAAAGGAAGAAAAGACGCATCTTGAAAGAAGCGGCCTGTGAACATTAAATTATGCCCAGCATAACAAATGTGATGAAGAAAGCCGTATCCCCAGAGGAACCGCCGAAAAGCTTAATGAAGAAAGCCATGTCCCCAGCGGACCGAACAAAATGATGAAAACTGGTATTCAGAAAAGCAAAGGGTCAGTGTCATCCCCAAAGTCTCGGAAGAAAAGCACCGGAGGAAACACAAGCTGACAAGAAAGCAAGGCAACAAGAACAAGTTGCAGCCTAGCCTAGCTTCTTGTTTTCTTTTAAACACGGTGTAATAAGGAGATCGGTAAACAGTGGTAATAGCATGCAACAGCAGTAATATTGCAGTCCCATGGTAGTCCCAGCTACCAAAACTTCCCGAACTACATTAACCTGATTCCCCTTTAGCCAGGGATATGTAGGAAACCTTTGAAGCAAAGGTTCTGTTAAATCTTTTTCAAAAAATGCTTCACACGGAGTACTCGGATGGGCAAAAATCGCTCACTTTATCTTTGCACGAAAACCCTTCGTGTCTTCGAGCAAAGAGGGCAGCTGTAAGCACGTGATTTTTGCCCTATGAAAGAATTACTCCCAAAAAATTCAAAATAAAATAATTTTCCTTTGTGTGCAATTTTAGAATTTTTGTGGCATTTTTGATAATTATTTGTATTTCTGTCTGTGTGTGTTTATTGGTTAAATTAATAAAAAATTACAAAAATATGTCGCATTTGCATTTAGTATTTATTTAAGTTTGTTTTACAAAATCATAAAAATAATGTACGTTGCATTTTTAGCATTTAACGTTTAAATTGTGTAATTTTTATAGTTAATTGTTATTTAAATGTGCGATAATTGTTATTTGGACAGATTTTTGAAGTTATAACAGATTTTGAATCAGGGCAGTAACAGTAGTTTTAGAGGTAATACCGGAATTAACCAATTGCAGATTATTTAATTATGGTGGGGGACAAGATGTAATGATAAAAGCAAAAAGGAAAAGGTGGATAATGATGTCTTCTTTTCAAAAAGAGGGAACAAGGGGGCCCACTTTGACTTCTTTTCAAAAAGAGGGAACATGGGGGCCCACTTTGACTACTTTTCAAAAAGAGAGAACACGGGGGACCCACGTTGACTACTTTTACTAAAGTAAAAGTGTGGGTAATAATAAAAGTTAAAGGGGAAAGAGGTAGAAGGGGGTCTTGCTTTGTATATAAGGGGGGATGAGGGGAAAAATTTTAAAAAGAAGAGATTTTTGGGAGAAATTTTGAAAAGAGGGGAAGAATTTTAGAGAGGAGGATTTTTGGGGAGAACATTTTTGAGAGAGAAATACATTCTGAAAATCGGAAGAGAGTGTGATAGAGTTTAAAAAGAGAAAACAAAAACAAAGTAAGAGACGAGTTTAGTTTCGGGTTTTAATACATGCGTGGGTTGTTGCTGTTTAGTTTGTTTACATACTTTTGGGTTTGTTCTATTGAGTTGTTTGTTTTTTCTTCAAAGTTTTCTGGGGCCTTGAATCTGGGTCGAATTGCTGCTGGGTTGCTGTTGTTGCTGTGTATTTACACTACTGCTGCTTCTACTAATCTTCATCTTCTTTCCTTGCTTTCCAAATACCAGGTACACACACTGATACACTGGTTCATCTTGTAAGCCACTCGAAGCATGAATGCAAAAATGAGAAAGATTTGAGGTTGTAGTTTAATGTAGTCTTTTCTTTCTTTTACCGTCTGTATATAGAACATATATCCGTTGTCCATGTAAACTCTTTAAACGACTCATTTTCGAAACTTGACTATAATAACTCGAAAGTATGTAAATAAAGTAGGACCTTTTCTTCATTTATTTTAGAAAATGAACTTAATAGAAAAAAATGTAGTCACTATAGGTTTATCCTTTTAAATAAAATGAGACGAGTCTCGCCTAATAAAACGCACCAATTGCGGGGCCCTCAATAAATGTTTAATTGAATACTTAGATTTCGAGATGGGCCGTTTAGCAAATTTCACGGCTTTCTCCAAAGTAATAAAGCGGTAGATTCTTTAGGCATGATTTTAATAATACTACATCCCTAAACTCGGGTGCACATTTATGCGGCCCAAATCTAAATCTCAACGGAGTCAAAACGTGTCAACAACCATGGGTGCATTGATTGCGGTGTGGTTCGAAACGCATTTTTACGACGTTGCAATTCTAAAAAATAATAATAATGACAAAAGCGGTTAAGAGTTAAAACTTGCACAGGAGCGCATAATTGTATAAAATCAGATAAACAAACCGAATATAACAGTTGAGCGATCATGCTAGAACCACGGAACTCGGGAATGCCTAACACCTTCTCCCGGGTTAACAGAATTCCTTATCCGGATTTCTGGTACGCAGACTGTAATACAGAGTCATTCTTTTCCTCGATTCGGGATTAAATTGGTGACTTGGGACACCCTAAGTCTCAGAAGTGGCGACTCTGAAATAAACAAACAAATCCCGTTTCAATTGTCCTTTAATTGGAAAAAACTCTTTGTACCCTCGCGGGGGCGGAAAAAGGAGGTGATCACCATGATCACCATAATTCCAACCCAATTATCAACTCGAAGTCATCTATGATCACCATGCGCAGGTTGAATTTTCCTTCGTAAGGGCCAAGCTTCATTGGTACCTCTTTGGCTATTACACCCGCTGACTGAGGAGGTGAGTTGATAGCCTTGACATGACCTCTGGCTTTTCCTACAACTAAACCAAGGTGCTTTACCTGATTCAAGGCTAAGCAGTTATGGGTAACACCCGTGTCTATCATTTCCCGAATGGGCTTGCCATTTACCTTCATCTCAACGAACATTAAGGTCCTCTCTTGTTTAAGAGGAGTCCTCTCATCCGCCTTCTTTTCCTATTTCTTGGTATTTGGACAAGGTATTGCATTGAAGGCACCTACTGGTTCGGTCTGGTGCGCATCGTCTGTGTCGTCGTCGGTCCCATCATCAAAAGCTTGATGGGCATTAATCTGTGCATGTGGACATTTATTATTCCAATATGGTCCACCACAATGACGACATCCTAAAGGGAGTTTTCTTCCTGATCATTGTTGTTTGACGCAACACTATTGCTGCCTGAGGAGGGAGCCTTAGATTTGGTGGCACTCCGTTCTCCTCCACTTCTGCTAGGGACACCAATGCTAGTCCGGCCCCTTTTATATCCCGCTCAGGCAGACGGTTGAGTCCTATCCTTCTGAGCTTCCACTTGATAGTCCCCAAGGCATTCCGCTGCTTGGATCACCTTGGGTAGGGTATCTACCCTTTGTCTTTGCAGCTCCATACAGGCATAAGGTTTCAACCCTTCTAGGAAGGTGAAGAGTTTATCTTTGTCCCCCATGTCATGTATGTTCAGCATGAGTGCGGAGAATTCCCGCACGTAATCCTGTCACACCTTCTTTTTCCTACACCCCCGTAAAAGGGTATATAAGAGAGTTTTTTTCTAATTTAAAGTGACAATCGAAACGGGATCATTTTATTAAAAATTCAGAGTCGTCACTTGGGATAATTTTATGGTGTCCCAAGTCACCAGTTCAAATCCCAAATCGAGGAAAATATTGACTCTGTATTACAGCCCGCGAATACAGAAATTCGGGTAAGGAATTCTGTTAACCCGGGAGAAGGTGTTAGGCATTCCTGAGTTCCGTGGTTCTAGCACGGTCGCTTAACTGTTATAATTGGCCTATTATCTGATTTTAGTACATGTTTTAACCTATAGTGCAATTTTGAACTTTTGAGCCGCTTTTATTGAATTATTTTTTTTATTAGGAAAGATTCAACGTCATCTAAAACACATCTTGAACCACGTCACATAAATGCACCCGCGGTCTACGACACATTTCATCTAACATTGTTGAGACTTGAATTTGGGTCGCATAAATGCACACCCGAGTTTAGGAAGATAATTTTTAAAATAGCGCGCCTAAAGCAACTAGACACTTTCAACTTTGCGAGTGCCATGAAAAATTCAGGTAAATGGCGCGCCCCGATTTTTTAAGGATAAAAATTAATTAAGCAATGGCCATGGGCTTAGGGATTTCATTTGGCATGGCACGCCTCAAATTATTTCAAAATATTGTCCTCAACTAAAGCAAATTACGTATGTTCATATCTATGTCTTTTTAAATCTGAGATCACGTGTTGAAGTTAAGAGCAACAGAGCCATGTATGTCAGCTCAACATTCATCAACTACCAGCCCAAACTCATACCCAGTTGGACCAACCATTACGCATTCGATTTTTCTTGGGAGAAGTTGGTATCTCTGTACTACTACGTGAAACTATTTTTCATTATTTAAGAAACAACAAGTATCTTAAAACATCCTCTATTTAATATTTCAAATCCTTTTAAACTCAACCCAGTGCAAATAAATGGGAGAGATATGACTTAATTTAGTTATTAAGGAGATCAACCTACTCAAACTGTTGTTTCAACCCAATCGAAACATCAACTAATTAGAAAACTGGCTTTCGATTCTCAAGTCCATGTAAGTCTTATTGGGCTAAAACTTGGGACCCAACAACCTATGTGAACGAAGGCCCAAATGATTACAAACTGAATTTATCACATGATTTTCATCCATCAACACAAAGGAACAAAGATAAACAAAAATTAAACCAAAGCTTCGAATACACGTTATCAAGAATCTGAATTATGGCAGAAAGAAACTAACTAAATTGGAATAAAACATCTCTTTTAATTACAACTCTTTTCTATACTAAATTAAACTAGAGAAAGTATCCAAACCGGTAAAGGGCCTTTTTAACTTCAGTTATGCATATAATTAGCAAGCAACAATCCACAAATTGGTTTCATGATGCACAGAGAATTTGCATAGCTGAAATTAATTAAATTGTCTCAAATGAGACCAAATGTAGCATCAGGAATACTAAACTCATAAATCCAGTAATGGAATTTAACAGGGTTCACACACCAAATTTAGAGGTAGTTTTAATCAATTATTCATGTAAAAATAAGCAGGAATACAAAGATCGCCATGTGTGTACCTCATTTGCAAGGAAAATCAGCTAAACCAAACCAAACCCAAATCTGAAATTGGTTGAACCAGAAAACTTGAATAGAAATGATTAAATGTCAAGACCAAATTGAATGAAGCTCAACCCAAAATTTCAGCAGATAACACCAGCTGAATCAGTGATTTACTTTGTATTAATGATGCAAACCCAAAATCGGAATTTTGGCTTGAACAAACTGAACAATGACCGGATCTAAAGGTGACCTCGCCGGAACCTCGAAACTCCATCAACTTGGCTTAATTTGGACTGTAGCTTCGCTTGTTGAAGATCAAAAAAAGTAGCATCATTGATTGGCTCTAATTTGAAGCAAACAAGTAACGAAATTGGGGAGTATTTTGTTTTCTTTTCCTTTTTGAAATCTAATTTCTCGCTTCTATTTTTTTGTCACTTTCTTTGTGTCGTTTTTTACACTTTTTGAAATGATATCCTTTTCTCCTTCTTTCTGCCTATGTGTGTGCATTGCAGAAAAGCAATTTTGAAAGGGTGTGGTCCCCCATTTCCTTTTTTATTTGTTTCTCATTGAAAAGGATTACGCTGTTGCTCTCTTTTTGAGGAAGGGTCTATGGATCCCCTTTTTTGGTTTCTAAATTATCTTTTCATATGTAGGGAGTAGGATAAAGAGTAATGGATATTTGGGTAGGGAGATTGGGCTTGGGTTGGACAGATTTTGGTGCTATTTATTTGGGCTGATTTTAGCTTTAAAATGGCCAAAGTTCCGAATTTAAACTCAATTAAATAAACTCCTTATTTCCTTCTTTTTTTTAATTAAAAATCCTAGAAATTAAAATCCTAGATTATCTAAAAATATTAAATTAAACTAATTAAGTAATTATAAAAACTATAAAAGCTACTTAATCCTAAATTAAAAGAGAAAAAATCAATAAAAGAAAAAAGTGTAAAAATGAAGCATTTTTTGTGATTTTCAATTTTTATAAAACCAGTAACTACCGATTAAAAATAAAGCCTAAATGTCATGCGTGATATTTTTGGTATTTTTCATGATTTAAATAAAACTTAAACATGCAAGAAAATGCAAACAATTAATAAAAATCTACGAATTTGCAAATAATGGGAAAAATTTATTTTTCTTGAATTTATGGGAGTAATTCACATAGGGCAAAAATCACGTGCTCACAGTTGCCCCTCTTTGCTCAGAAACACGGAGAGTTTTCGTGCAAAGATAAAGTGAGTGGATATGAGCGATTTTTGCCCGTTTGAATTCTCCGTGGGAAGCATTTTGAAAAGATTTGACCGCACCCTACTCCCGAGGTTGCCTATATATCATTGGCTATAAAGAAATAATGTCAGTGAAGTTCGAGAAGTTTCGGTAGCTGGGACTACCATGAAGCTGTGATTTCACTGTTGCTGCTACTGCTTACTGAACTCCTTATTACACCATGACAAAATAAGAGAAGCTAGACTAAACTACGATCTATGCATTACAAAAATCATATCTATATCTTCAAACTTGATCTTGCAGTTCTTGTTGCCCTGTTGACTTGTATTATCCAGGTGAAGTTCCTTTGTTGCCGACTTGAATTGTAATCTGAGATGCTTTCCCTCTTCTCCAGGTGGGCGCCTAATTGCTGAACTTGAACCGTCTTCCTTCGAATAGTGTTGCTTTCCATTCGTTCCCCAGGTGGGCTCCTGATTACCAATACTTTGAGTTACTTTGTTCTCCAGGTGGGCTCTTGATTACCGACACTTATATTGTTTCCCTTCCTTAAAACTGGTGTTGTTCTCCCTTGCTCTCCGGGTGGGTGCCTGATTGCCAAAATTTTAACGGTATTCCCTTGCTTTCCAGGTGGGCGCCTGATTACCAAAACCTTAGCTGTATTCCCTTGCTCTCTAGGTGGGCGCCTGATTGCCAAACTTCAACCGTATTCCCTTGCTCTCCAGGTGGGCGCCTGACTGCCGAAACTTGACCGTACTCCCTTGCTCTCCAGGTGGGCGCCTGATTGCCAAAACTTGAACTGTATTCCCTTGCTCTCCAGGTGGGCGCTTGATTGCCGAAACTTTAATTGTATTCCTTTGCTCTCCAGGTGGGCGCCTGATTGCCGAAACTTTAATTGTATTCCCTTGCTCTCCAGGTGGGCGCCTGATTACTAAAATTTGAATTGTATTCCCTTGCTCTCCAGGTGGGCGCCTGATTGCCAAAAACTTGAACTGTATTCCCTTGCTCTCCAGGTGGGCGCCTGATTGCCAAAACTTTAATTGTATTCCCTTGCTCTCCCAGTGGGCGCCTGATTGCCAAAACTTTAACCGTATTCCCTTGCTCTCCAGGTGGGCGCCTGATTGCCAAAACTTCAACTGTATTCCCTTCCTCTCCAGGTGGGCACCTGATTGCCGAAACTTGAACCGTATTCCCTTGCTCTCCAGATGGGCGCCTAATTGCCAAAACTTGAACTGTATTCCCTTGCTCTCCAGGTGGGCGCCTGATTGCCAAAACTTGAACTGCTCATCTGAAACTGCTGCCTTTGAACCTGATTATAACAAAACAAACAAAACAAAAGAAATTTTCCTGCCCCAGTTTGGTGCTGGGCGCATCTATGAGTGTTAATTGAATCATGTCACCAAATATCTCTATGAATTTGAAAGCTAAATCCCATTATCCAGGAGGGTCCTAAAAACTCCTAGTTAAATGACAGCTTTACATCTAAATTATATCTTCTAAAGGTATGACTCCCACTAAACCTTATTATCTAATAGGGTCTTAAAACTACATCCCATTATCCAGGAGGTTCTTGAAAATCAAAAATCAAGTCTTATCTTAAGAGTGACAACTTTTACCACTGAATTATACTACCCTACAACAGAACTTACGCTAAATCTTGTTATATAATGGAAATCTTAAAGTTAAGTCCCATCATTCATGAGGGTCCTGACAACTTCTAATTGAATCCTATCTCAAGAATGCAAACTTTGAAGCCAACTTATATTCCTTTCGGGTACATTTATGCTAGATTTTGCTACTCATGGTTATTTTGAATTTAAACTAGGTCCCATTTTCCAGAAGGGTCCTGAGATTTTACGGTCAAACCTGTATTGTGCTTGCTTTTCCTTACAGAGGGTTTCTTCGAAATAAACGAAATTTTCTGCCCTTGTTTCAATCAGAGAAAACTTGTGAATTTAAACATGGTTGTCGGTTTGTGGCCTTGAACTTTGAGGGAAATTGCTCCTTCACTTCCTATGGTAACTTCGGTTTTAACTCGAAAGATCTTGCATGTTTATTGACTGACCACTTTTCTCTATCACCTTTATCATGGAGAATATCTCTGATTCGTTCAAACCCAATACCATTCATCTGTTGCATTGTGCTCTTGTACTGACATGTACTAAACCTTTGTGTTTCTCATGAATCCTAAAGCACGTCAATTTCCATCCACTCAGTGCGCATGTTGTTCTTTCCTGACTTAAATCACTGGCCTTGGCCTTGAGGTCTATTGCTCCATCACTTGCCATGATAACTTTGATTTATGCTTCGAAGACCTTGCTTGTCACTGGTTAATCACTTTCTTTGTCAATCTTATCACAGAAAATACCTTTGATCCGTTCACCCTACACCCTCCATCTGTTGCATTGTTCATGAATTGATATATACCAAACCTTTGTATTTCACATGAACCCCAAAGCATGTTGATTGTTACCAACTCAGTGCGCACGTTGTTCTTTCCTGACTCATACCACTTTGATGTGCTAGCCAGATCCCGTTTTGTGCAATTAGAAAGCTGGTGGCAAATTTTGAAGTCATTTCTCACTTGTTCTGACCAAATTGACTCAGGAAGAGGAAGTAAACAAGACAAAAAGAACAGAGTAAAGGACAAAGGAAAGAGATGATTCCTAACAAGAAAACTACAAAGTAGAAACCTATCAGATGTGGATACCAACTCTAATGACCATGACATGCACCTGTGGATTAAGTGGCCTAATCTGCCAAACAAGTCTGATGTTCAACTCTTGCTATACCTCTAAAACGTGAAACTGGGCTTCAATGCTCCGATTATCCAATCTGATTCACGATCCTTATTCGACTTGTGATGCCCGAAGGGTTTTCACCATCAAGCCTCTCTCATTTTGTTCTTTTTCTCAACTCACCATCGCCTTATGGTGCCTGTGAAGGTTTTCACCAATAAGACTCTCTCATTTTGTTCTTTTCTTCTTATTTTCTCTGATTCTGCAGATGGCAAGGCATCAACCACGGTAAAAATATCATGTGCTCCTGGCATAGCTAACTCAACACTCTCAAAGATTATCTGCGAGGTCTTTTTTTGACTGTAATATGGCTTGGACAGGGTTAGAAAGAAAGGATATCATAAAGGCTCAAAATAACTAAGACAACGGGGTTAATTTATTTACAACTTTTGGAATCCATTCTAAAAACTTTACCCCAATTTCTAAAACAAGGAATTCTCTTTTTCCTTTTCTTTTGATGAAGTTACTAAGAAGGACCGCTCCACTCTCGACTTCGTAGGATTAAAAAAAAAGTATTCTTTTTTTGGTATGACCGAACCCTAAGGTTGCCTACGTATCTTGTGGTGACAAGAATTAGGTCAAACGTAGTTCACAACACTACTTTTTGTTACTATTTTCCTTTTTTTCTCTTTTTTCCTTTTTTCTTTTCCTTCTTTTTCTTTTTTTTTCTTCTTTTTTTAATCTCTGTTTTCTCTTCTTCTTTTTTTTTTGAATTTTCCTTTTGGAATGAACTTTCTAAATAAACCTATGGGGACATGAACTTTTTTTTTTTGACTCTAACTTGATTCCAAAAGAGGGGAGGTCAAAGAAATTAGTACATGCTCAAAAGGGTATCAAATGGTATAAGTGTTTGGGTAGCTGAAAGAGGGCCTCCCAATCCCTGAAAATGCCAAGTATAACACATGAAACTTGAAATGAAAATTGAAATCATGCACAATATTTCTTTTGCAGCTTCGACATTGATATCATTGTTATGCCTTCCATTTTTCTTTAGTGCCTTGTCAAGTACAGAACCCTCATTGGGTGATTCCCTCTTCACAATGGATATCCTTCGTCAATTCGGAGAGAACTTCCTTGACTTTATCTTGTAACTTGAGATGCACTTTAACTCAAAGTTGCTCGCTTCAAATCGTCTGGGATGCACTTTTCTTTAACGAATTCTTGTCATCCTATTAACTTCCCAAATTATCTGCCCCAGTTTCACACAGTTCGGGCTTCAAATGATCTCAAAATGTCCAAACCTGTACTTATTTCCCTCAAATGTCCCTATCATCTTCAAAATTATTTCATTGCTCCATTATTAAACTAACTATTGAGACCAGGCCTAGAATTATGCGTGCATGTCATGTCACTAGAGCCAGCAGGAAAGGAACTAAAAAGGAGAAAAGAACTAAACAAAAAATGACTAGAAATAAAAGAAGACAAGAAATTGCATTAGATAGACGGTGAAATGGTCCGAACAACAAAACAAGCAAACTACAACGGGGTTACAACCTTGGAACAAACCTAGACAACACTAAACGAGTTACTACGACTAAACGAACTAGGCAAAATAAAAGGATAGAAGGGTTTGTGCTACAAGATAATATCTGGATTACAACCCTAAAATCACCCGGACAATAGAAATGACAACAAAATAAACCACCAAGACTCCTCCCTAGCTAGCCAAGAGAGGAGCGTCTTTCCAATTAACAAGGCATATTAGCCACTGAGTTCAACGTCAACATTGCTAGAACCTTCACAAGTCTTCATCTCATTGTCCTTCGCAAATTGCTTTTGGGTCCCTTTGGCCGGCTCGTTCTTATGATCAACTTCAGGAACCAAGAGTGATAGCGCGAAAAGCTTTGCGATAAGTGGCCCTCCGAGGATCTCAGAATAGTTCTCATATTCCTTTTCCACACAAATCATGTCCTCCATATGCATCTCATTATAAACAGGCAATGGACTTTGGCTAGTATCTGCTGCATTTGGATTTTGCACGATAATGTTACCTGCATCAATAAGCTTCTGGACTGCTCCTTTCAGATGCCAACACTTTTCTATGTCATGCCCCGGGGCATCTGAGCAATATGCGCACCTTTGAGAAAAATCAAACTTTTTTGGAAGAGGGTTTGGCATTTTTATCTGAATCGGCTTCAACATGTCCAATTGCCTCAGCCTCTGGAACAAACTAGCATATGATTCTCCAATAGGGGTGAAAGTCTTTTCTTTTTTCAGTAGTCTTTTCATTTTATACTCTGGCCTAGGTTGGAACCTTTTGCGGGCAGGTGGTTGATATGCCTGAGGGGGTAAGACATTTGTGGAAGTGGTGCGGGCTATCGCGAGCCTCGTGGATGTGGAGCATATGGTGGTGCATTGTGGACGGGGTATCGGGGAAGTGATGTACGATTTTGGGGGTTATGTGGAGAGAAGTAGCAGTGGGGAGGATTACAAAGATATCCATGGGGTCGACATTGAGGCTGAAAGCATTTAACAAGAACGACCATTGGACCCTGTTGTCGACGGGGCTCAACAACATCTGTTCAATTAATGGGAGGACTATCCCGAGCAACTTGTTCGTTCCATCTAAGCCAAAAATCCCTAAAACTTTCCTTGGGTTTCTTTTCCATCTGAGATAGGGAGGAACGGTCTGGGACAATGTCTATATTGTACTGAAAGTGTCCACAAAATCTTTAGCCATGTCGCCCAATGTATGCCACTTGCCAACATCTTGACGATTATACCATTCCAAAGCGGCCCCAGTCAAGCTCTCACTGAAATACGCCATCAACAAATCATCTTTCTCGCCAACACCTCTCATTTTACTGCAATAACCCCTCAGATGGGCTACCGGATCTCCACCCCCATCATACAAGTTAAACTTTGGCACTTTAAACCCCACGGGCAGGCGAACGTCAGGGAACATACACAACTCTTTGTAAGACATGCTAACTTGGTCTCCCATCCCTTGCATGTTCTTTAAAGACTGTTATATGCTTTTCAGCTTCCCGGATATCTCATGTCGCCCTTCTTTTCCTATAACCTTTTCATTTTCAGCATGAAGCTCATCCCAAGGGCTCCTCTTGTATGAGTCAGGAACCTTATGGGCAACCTTTGAGGGGTAATATTGGGCATCATGAGCTTTGAGTGAGTATTCATTATTGGGAATAACAGATATGACAGGAGGACAGTTTTGGGGAGAGGTAATTGGAGGATGAGTGATGAAGCTACTAGGGTGGTTGGGAAAGCTGTGATAAACGGGTGGATCTAGAGAGTATGAAGGATCATTTGGTACTATGATCGGAGTTTGGGTAAGGGTAACATCTAGAAAGCTAGGTGGTGGCGGGGGTGGTGTCTTCCCAGCCATCCAAGCCTGATACATGTCTGCCATATGTTGTCTTAACATCCTTACCTCTTCAACCAACCCATTGCCCTGTTCAACCAACTGCTTTCGGGCACCGGTATCAAGTAACCCAATTTTGTTGTCCGCCATGGCCTTTTGCCTTTATGTTGTGGAGAGGAGTTACTACTTTGAAAACCACAAACCAACCACCTTTCTGCTATGAAGATATCAAAAGGAACAAAATGGGGTCATTCCGTTAGCGTTAGGGCATTTAACAGAAAAAATATCACATTGCGTGCAATGCACCTAGTAACAATTAATGGTTCTAGAATGTTTTCGAGGGTCATAAGGTCACTTGGCATCATCCCAATATGTTCATTTGAATCTTCTCTTTTCTTTTCTTTTCTTTCCTCGCACTTCTTAGTTCGCTCATTTTCTTTCCCCTTTTTTCTTTCTGATTATTGCTCTTTTTCTTCCTTCTCATTTCTCACATCTCGTAATTTCACCATCTTTTATCTTCTTTTTTTGTTTTTTTTCCTTTTTCCTTTTTTTTCTTTTCTTTTTCTTTTAATAATAATAAAAAATAATTCGATCGAACCCTATGTAGGTTGCCTACGTATCATGACGTCGCATGAATCAGATCTTTGCGTAGTTCGAGAAGATCGAGAATAAAGTAAACAAACTAACGTTCTCTTTTCTTTTTCTTTTTACCTTAATGACTACTCTGATGAGAAAAGAGAAACAAAATAAACAAATCTTTTTTTTTTTTTTGATTTTTCTAGACTGAATGTTCTATAACCTATTCTAAACTCAAGCCTAACGAGCATGTATTTTTTTTTGAAACAAATACTCTATGGGAAATTGTTAAGGAAAAAATTCTAGAAGAGAAAAATATACTTTTTTTAGGAAGGAAATCTAAAGAATAAACCAAAGAAAACTATTTTGAATTTTCACTTGATATCCTGAAGAAAGATTGCGAAACGAGAAATGAACAAGATAAAAAAAATATTTTTGGATTTCAATTTTTGATTACCTAAAGATGAAATTTTAGAGATAAACAAAGGATAAAGTATATTTTTTTCCCTATGTACAATATCCTAAAATTCTAGTGAAAAATAGAAAGAATATATTTTTTTGTTTTATTAATTTCTGCAATAAGAACCTCAAAGGAAAATCTTTTAGGCTTTTGGAATTAATATCTTAAAGAAAACTTGTACAGAGATATAAAAAGAGAAAAATCCCACTTTTTGAGTTTTTAGTCCTAGTATCCTAAAGGAAGTATAAAAGCAATTTTTTTTTGAGTTCTAGATATTAATTTTCTAAAGGAAAAACCACCTCAAAAGAATTAGTATTCTAAAGAAAACTTCTAACAGAAATATAAAACGCGAAAACCTTTTTTTTTTTTGGATTTTTGAGTTACAACACACTTTTTCAAATATAAAGTAGAAAGTACAATAATAAAAAGCTCGACGTTATTGTACAAAACTAAAAAGTAAAAGACGATATAAAATGAAGAACATACTCAAAACATAAAAACTTAAAACAAATCTCCTTAAGCAACTCCTGAATGAGCGATCCTGACTGGATGGTCACGGGGTGTCTGTCATGCTCAAACCCCAGTAAGTAGATCCACAACTGTATGAAAAAAACTCAAACCAACACTAGGTGAGACAATAACACTCCCTATTGGACACATGCAAGACATAATTGAGGCTATTTTTGCAAAATGGCTTATTTGGCCAAAAAGGTGGCTAGAAGTGCAAAATTTGGCTATGACCCCGCAAAGCCAAGAACCTAAGATTTACTAGGAAGACCGGACCCTATGTGGGTTGCCTACGTATCACGCCCCGAAAGACGAGAATCAGGTATGCATAGTTCGGGCAAATTGGATACGGGCAAGAATTAAAAAAAAAACAACTAATTTAGAGAAAACATATTTTGCTATGAAAAATGATGAAACATATAAACTCTTTTTGGATTTCCTTTTCCTCTTTTTTTTTTTTATTTTTGATTTTCGAAAAATGATGAAAAGTGCAAAATCTTTTGAATTTTTCATGTTTTTTTCCTTTTCTTTTAAAAAAAATGTGAAAAAAACATAACTGGGCCCTACTTGCCTTATTTTCACACTTCACCCTCTTTTTTTCCATTTGCCATCAACTACCATTGGTCCGCCAAATGACCCTTTTACCCTTGAAGAAATACTACATGTAGCACATAGGATGCATCAAGATGGTCTGTTATTTTGGGTATACATGTCCTAGACGGACCCAACCCCTGTGTTGAGTCCCCAAAGTCAAATGCACGTGATGCAAATAAGCGTTCCTACTAGGGATTCGGCATGAGGCTGAGTTATTCTAAGTTCAAAACCTCGGTATGTTGTTCTAGACTTGTGTACCCGAGCGGACAACTCGAGCCGAGAGGGGGTACGTACCGGGAACCAAAAGGCCATCCGGCTTTGCAACTTGTCCAAACCTCTTCCTAACTTAAGGTATGACACTAATAGAAAAGGAGTCACGCCAGCGTGCACATCCTCAAAGATGAGAAGAGAAGGGTTTCGTAGTAGTTTATATACAATTCAAATAGTATCAAAGCGGTAAAAAATAACATTTAGCACATTAGGCCCAAACATATAATAAAGCCAGATAATAAATAAAAGCCAAATATAACAATTATTCTAAGCTCGAATTCTTGAACCCCGAACCAGAGATTCTGGGTTCTTGTCCCCAGCAGAGTCGCCAGAGCTGTCACACCTCCTTTTTCCTACACCCCCGTAAAGGGGTATATAAGGGAGTTTTTTCCAATTTAAAGTGACAATCGAAACGGGATCATTTTATTAAAAATTCAGAGTCGCCACTTGGGATAATTTTATGGTGTCCCAAGTCACCGATTCAAATCCCAAATTGAGGAAAAGATTGACTCTGTATTACAGTCCGCGAACACAGAAATCTAGGTAAGGAATTCTGTTAACCCGGGAGAAGGTGTTAGGCATTCCCGATTTCTGTGATTCTAGCACGGTCGCTCAACTATTATAATTGGCCTATTATCTGATTTTAGTACATGTTTTAACCTATGGTGCAATTTTGAACTTTTGAGCCGCTTTTATTGAATTATTTTTTTTATTAGGAAAGATTCAACGTCATCTAAAATACATCTTGAACCACGTCACATAAATGCACCAGCGGTCTACGACATATTTCATCTAACATTGTTGAGACTTGGATTTGGGTCACATAAATGCACACCCGAATTTAGAAAGGTAATTTTTAAAATAGCGCGCCTAAAGCAACTACACACTTTCAACTTTGCGAGGGCCATGGAAAATTCAACTAAATGGCGCGCCCCGATTTTTTAAGGATAAAAATTAATTAAGTGAGGGCCATGGGCTTAGGGATTTCATTTGGCGTGGCACGCCTCAAATTATTCCAAAAGATTGTCTTCAACTAAAGCGAATTACGGATGTTCATATCTATGTCTTTTTAAATCTGAGATCACGTGTTGAAGTTGAGAGCAACGGAGCCATATATGTCAGGTCAACATTCATCAACTACCAGCCCAAACTCACACCCAGTTAGACCAACCATTACACATTCGATTTTTCTTGGGAGAAGTTGGTATCTCTGTACCACTACGTAAAACTATTTTTCTTTATTTAAGAAACAACAAGTATCTTAAAACATCCTCTATTTAGTA
This sequence comes from Nicotiana sylvestris, assembly GCF_000393655.2. NCBI lineage: Eukaryota > Viridiplantae > Streptophyta > Magnoliopsida > Solanales > Solanaceae > Nicotiana > Nicotiana sylvestris. Next base: position 190,440,908 of record NC_091059.1, read on the forward strand.
TTTCAAATCCTTTTAAACTCAACCCAATGCAAATAAATGGGAGAGATATGACTTAATTTAGTTATTAAGGAGATCAACCTACTCAAACTGTTGCTTCAACCCAATCGAAATATCAGCTAATTAGAAAACTGGCTTTCGATTCTCAAGTCCGTGTAAGTCTTATTGGGCTAAAACTTGTGACCCAACACCTATGAGAACGAAGGTCCAAATGATTCACAAACTGAATTTATCACATGATTTTCATCCATCAACACAAAGGAACAAAGATAAACAAAAATTAAACCAAAGCTTCGAATACACGTTATCCAGAATCGGAATTATGGCAGAAAGAAACGAACTAAATTGGAATAAAACATCTCTTTTAATTACAACCCTTTTCTATGCTAAATTAAACTAGAGAAAGTATCCAAACCGGTAAAGGGCATTTTTAACTTCAGTTATGCATACAATTAGCAAGCAACAATCCATAAATTGGTTTCATGATGCACAGAGAATTTGCATAGCTGAAATTAATTAAATTGTCTCAAATGAGACCAAACGTAGCATCAGGAAACATTACTAAACTCATAAATCCAGTAAGGGAATTTAACAGGGTTCACACACCAAATTTATAGGTAGTTTCAATCAATTATTCATGTAAAAACAAGCAGGAATACAGAGATCGCCATGTGTGTACCTCATTTGCAAGAAAAATCAGCTAAACCAAACCAAACCCAGATCTGAAACTGGTTGAACCAGAAAACTTGAATAGAAATGATTAAAAGTCGAGACCAAATTGAATGAAGCTCAACCCAAAATTTCAGTAGATAACAACAGTTGAATCAGTGATTTCCTTTGTATTAATGATGCAAACTCAGAATCGGAATTTTGGCTTGAACAAACTGAACAATGACCGGATCTAAAGGTGACCTCGCCGGAACCTCGAAACTCCATCAACTTGGCTTAATTTGGACTGTAGCTTCGCTTGTTGAAGATCAAAATAAGTAGCATCATTGATTGGCTCTAATTTGAAGCAAACAAGTAACGAAATTGGGGAGGATTTTGTTTTATTTTTCTATTTTTTCTCACTTCCCTTGTGTCGTTTTTTATACTTTTTGAAATGATGTCCTTTTCTCCTTCTTTCTGCCTATGTGTGTGCATTACAGAAAAGCATTTTTGAAAGGGTGAGGTCCCGCGTTCCCTTTTTCATTTAATTTTCTTCTCTACGAAAAGGAATATGCCGTTGCTCTCTTTTTGAGGAAGGGTCTATGGATCCCCTTTTTTGGTTTCTAAATTGTCTTTTAATATGTAGGGGGTAGGGTAAAGAGCAATGTATATTTGGGTAGGGAGATTGGGCTTGGGTTGGACAGATTTTGGTGCTATTTATTTGGGCTGATTTTGGCTTTAAAATGGCCCAAGTTCCGAATTTAAACCCAATTAAATAAACTCCTTATTTCCTTCTTTTTTTCTTTTTTTTTAAATTAAAAATCCTAGATTATCTAAAAATATGAAACTAAACTAATTATAAAAATTATAAAAGCTACTTAATCCTAAATTAAAAGAGAATAAATCAATAAAAGGAAAAGGTGTAAAAATGAAGCATTTTTTGTGATTTTAAATTTTTATAAAACAAGTAACTACCGATTAAAAATAAATCCTAAATGCCATGCATGATATTTTTTGTATTTTTCATGATTTAAATAAAACTTAAACATGCAAGAAAATGCAAACAATTAATAAAAATCTACGAATTTGCAAATAATGGGAAAAATTTATTTTTCTTGAATTTATAAGAGTAATTCACATAGGGCAAAATCACGTACTCACAAACCCCGCACTGATTTGGTCTGGCGTAGCTCCCGTAGTTTTCCCCTTGCATTGTACTCAATATTTTCGAGGAAGAACTGTAGGCGTATGACTGCCTTCAGTTCTGCCCATGTTTCGAGAGCATCTTCATCGGCCCTGATGGCTTCGTACTTCACGTGTCACCAGAGTTTAGCATCACCCTGAAGATAGATGGCAGCAATTGCTACCTTCTTAGCTTCTTCTAGGCCCCCACGACATCGAAGTACTGTTCGATGTCGAAGATAAAGTTTTCCACTTCTTTGGCATTGCGATATCCGCTGTATGAATTTGGCTCAGGAATTTTCAGCTTTTGTGCCGCGGGGACGAGATTCACAGCACCCCCGATTTGTTTTCCGCCTCCTCGAAGCATGCCTTGTAAAGCAGCATTGACAATATTGAGCTGGCTTGTCAAGTTGTCTATAGTTTGTTGCATGGCAGTCACCCTGTCTGCCTCTTGTGCCCCGTGGGTTAAATCCTCGGCACGCTCCTGTTGGAGGCTCTCAAATTTGCCAAAAATTTTAGTTGCCTCTATGGCTGCCGTTTGCCGGTCTCCTTCAGAGTCACGACTGATGTTTTCTATGTCAACTTTGACTTGGAGCATTCTGCAGTCCAGGTCGTCCAACCTTTGCACTGGGCTGGTTCTTATTTTAGGTTTTGTATCCACGATGGGTCGTAATACGTCAACCGTTTCTTCAAAGGCCGCAATGCGGTTCCCATGATTCATCATGGTTAGAAAAGGTGGTAATAGAAATGTGTTCCCTCGTCCGATGTCGAGCCTAGGCTCTGATACCAACTGTTACGCGGTGCCTTCCTAAGATTCCTTGGAAGGACGACGTAAGGCTAAGCAACTGATGTCAGTGCAGTTACTATCAGCCAACTGAGGTCCTCTCCGTACGTTAGACGAGATTGTCAGTGCCGTACGAGAAAACCAATGTCAAGAGCAGTTGATAGAATAGAAATGAGAATTGAGAATGAAAGAAAGCTCGATTGCATTAATGAAAGCTACTACAGAAAAACAACACAGTGTCGAGGGGGAGAGACACCAGTACAGAGAATTGTTTGCTTGCTAGAAAGTTTGATTACTTGATCCTCCCTAATAGTGCTTAAAAAAATAATAAACCAAAGTTACAAGACTAGACCTAACTAAGCTAGAGAAACATAATGGAAGCACATGAAATAAAACTACTCTATATTTACAATGAAAAGGAATTAATTTTCTAATAGGTAGAAACAGGTCCGTTGTCAGCAACCTTCTCTTTGGCATCACGGTCTCTGCACGCGGCGTTGTTGGCATCTGCCTGCGGCTGGGAGCTGGCGAGGGATATAGGTGGGATGACAGATGCACATGCGCGCTTGTCACTTGGCGTAGCCAAGACCACGGGGCCGTCCGTGGTGCTAGGCGTTGGGAGGTTTGATAGGACGCCACGGGGCACGCCCAAGGTGTCATGGGGCATGGCTGGAAAGCCGCCCATGACATACAAACTTATGTTTTAAGGTGTAGTTTGGTATGCGGACTAAATTATTTGGATATTATAATTCAAGGATTATAATTTCTAAACTAATTTATCTCACCTCTCAATTTGATGGAATAAAATGGGATACCCAAGATTAAGTCTGAGATGAAATTTATATTATGTTTGATTAATGGTATAATTTATTCCAGGATAAATTATACTGTCAACCAAATATAGTATTATTTTAATCCCATATCTTATCCCTACTTATTCCGCGTACCAAATGATCCCTAAATACTCATGGATCGAGTTGAGTGATTTTATTGAGAACGAGGAAAAATAAAAGAGCTTTTAACCGTAAAAATGCCCCTCTATTACTTTTCATCTTCCCCAATTATTTCTATGAGTCATTTGAATATGAAAAAAGCGAAATGGTTTGTTAGTTAAAAATTAAAAATGGGAAAAGAAAATAGTATAGTCTATATTAGTTAGAATGCTAATATGGAAAAGGGAAATAGTTGAAGGTAAAATCTTTTAAGAGGATAAAGTATTATTTTGGACAAGAAAAGAAAGTGATCAGCTGGAAAAGGAATCTAAGCATCAACATGAAGTGGATTAGAAAAAGTAGAATAAAGTAGTCTATTACATTTATCCCTTTAGTTGTTTCGTATACGACTCAACAACTTTTTTTGTACATGTATTCTAATCGTGGAGCTCACAAATACACTTTATTGTTATCTACAATTGTGAAAATGAATCTATTAGATAGGAAAAACTTTCCTTGCATATTTATTTATTAAATCATGATTGCAACATCGATTTAATGTGATGATGGAATATCAAGAGTGACAAACTGTGTTTGAGTGAGTGAAATCCGTTCAATTACATGAATCAGATTCACCCAGAAGGAAAAGGATTTTTACCAACAAAAATTACTATAAATATCCACTATTCGAAGTTAAAAATTACCAGTAAAAAGCAAATTTGGTGCATAAAGTATCCTATGGTCTCATAGGGTTTGGGAAAAGACTGCACTCCAAAGGGTATAATGTAAATAATTACCCTAATTCAAGCATTAATAACTGTCTCCACGGCTTGAACTCATGACTTATAGATCACGCAATTCTCAAACGTTCCAATTAAGTGGTAAAATATTCCCAGATTGAAAGCCAGTGAAGCTAGTGTGGGAAAAGGAGCTTAATTGAATCTTTTTGCTGAAAAATTATACAGTACGAATGCAGTAACTAATTTTAGTTACATATAAACTGTTGAATCTTCTCGATATTAGAAAAAATTCTAGTAAAGCAGCAAGGGGATTTCAAACGTTACTTTACATTACATGTGTAATTTTTGAATCCCTCGTAAAAATCCTGACTCCGCAACTATTGAGAGCTACACATTGTGATATTTCAAAGTCTTGCAGCTAAGACCAAGAGAACTACTACCATTTGTATGAATTTCTCCTATTTTGCTCCCATCATCAGAAAAAGACATGTCTATATTTAAGAAGGTACAATTCATTGTATGATATTAGATCTTACAGCAATGCTCACAAAACAAACTCCTTTATTAGCAGACAGTTTTCCTCGTCCTTGGATTGCAACTGCTGATGTCCTAACTTTTGTTTGAAATTAAATCTTCAGACCTACCTACCATTTCATTTCGAATGGAAATTTTGATGTCAAAGCTGATTTGATTCTTTTATTAGCTGTAAAAGAAGCACTTTTGATCTGGCAAACAGATCTTGAAAGGGGGGAAAAAGGGTTCATACTTGCGATCCACTATTTGCCGAAGTATCAATTTATTCTCTTGACGATAATTTTTCATAGATTGTCTAAATAATTGAAAGATAACATCCAAATTTTCACACAAAACAAATTATTTTGATTCTCGTCCTCCTCAAACTTCGCCATATTTTTATGGAGTCGGGGTGGGGGGTGGGGTGGGGTGGGGGGGGTTGAGGGGCATATACAAATTGTTTCAGTGACAAACTCGCATAAAATATCAATAAGATTGTGGTCGAATCGATATCGGGTCATCTTCAATCATAGATTTCAAATTTAAGTCCTGGAAACGAAAGAAATGTACAAATTGCTTCATTAACAAACTCACCCAAAATATCATTAAAGATGGTGGTTGGATGAATAAGATCCCTTCACATAAAATAGGAGTGTACTGGAGCAGGTTAGTTCGGTTTTTATTAAAACCGACCTAAACCAATCAGTTTGGATTGGTTCGGCTTTATCGGTTTTTTCGATTTTTTTTTACATGAATACTATATTAATCTTACTTTGTTTAATTTTTGATAAGTAAATATATGTTTAATAAAAATTAAAAAAAATTGACAAACATATGATCTATTAAAATATTTTTATGGGAGAATTTTTTTAATAACACATGATGGTTATTTTTTAGTTATCTGACAATAATTTTTCGTTGACCTACACTTTCAAGGCTAACCGAATTTAATAACTAAATATAAAAATCAATATGATACTTAAATAATGATATGTTCTATTTAATTTTCAATGATCAAAATACCACTTCAAAATCGAAAAGGATATAAGAATTTAGTAGATCTTGACATATGAATAAGGAACAACAAAGAGATTATCGTATTTCAATAACACTTAATAAGAAAGTGATCATACAACACATTATTCAAAGTTAATAAAAAGGGGGTTTTTACCTAGCTATACTATAATAGAACATATTCACCGCATTTATTTAGGTTCCTTATTAATTACTTTAATATATCTATATTTACTAGTTATATACAAAATCATAAAAAATAAGAAATTCAAGATCCCTTAAATCTAGCCTATCAGTTACATGATACCCAACCCCCATTTTTAATAATTCCCCATACATTTAAGATTCTTTCATTTTCCAAAGGATTACAAAAACATATTCTCTCTTTCTTAACAATTATCCAAAATTAATCTTACACACAGTAAGAAATTTTGTTTGTCTATTGTTATCCAAAATCTTGCTTACCCATTTTACCCCCCACCCCACCCCCACCCCCACCCCACACACCCAAAAAATTGCAGATTTCTTTTTTGCTCTTACAAAACTTTTGAAATTCAATTTCTCTCTTTCTTACTAATCACCTAAAATTTCTATTTTTTTTATTGATATAATGCAGACGAAATTTAAAATATTGTTCTAGAATCAAGTTGTGGGTAAGCGTTGAATCTTGTTTTCTTTCTTTCTAAAATCTTTACTATATGTGACTTGTATATGATACATTAATACCCAAAATAATACTCGATACAACACTAATACAATTATAATACGATTATATTAAATTTTTAGTGTATAGTTGTGATTGAAACTTGAAGAAGATGAATATAATAATTTTTTCATAATTTTTCAGAAATGTATCGCAATTGTATTATAATTGTATATGTATCATAATTGTTGCAAGAATTGTATTACAAATGTATGATAGTTGATATTCATTGTATATTGTTACGAGCGTGCCTTCGTGATGAATTTTACAGTTTGTATCACAAATATGATAATTGTATATTAATTTATTAGTATTATAACATGTATTATTTTGAGTATTAATATACCAAATGCAAGTTAAATACAATTATGATACAAGTATGGTACATTTATGTTTTAGGCATTGATGTATTTGATGTAATGCAAATATAATAATGATACAGTTATCATACAATTATCATAAAATTTCAGAATATTTTTAATAATATAAAGCTATCGGTGATGGTGGAAAGAGAGAAGATGGAGATTCGGGGATTAGATTAATGAATTTTGATATAAAAAAAGGATAGAGATTTTTGCTCATATTATTCCTTACTTTTCCATCGGAATATTTCGAATGTTCTAAGATCTGTTTATCACTCATCACTATCATAAGAAACAATCGCCTAGTTCATTGTTTATTGGAGAACCACTTTTTTTATTTACTTAAATATCATTTATTATTATTTATTACTAATTACTTTTTCATTATTACATATATCTTTCGAAACACATATTAAATGCTACTATCGATTCTATATAAAATCTATCCAAACGATAGCCATTTTGCCAGAACCCATATCTAGAAATATAATCGTTTTAACCAAAGGTTGCACTTTTTGGTCAAACAGGTGACAAAGGACCCAAAACTCGAAAAGGGAAGAGTGCTTAACGTGGACAAATGTCGGAAACAGAATACTCGGAGAGAAAAATACAGAATATGATGAGTAATCGATTAGTTAGACTGATCCATTGAAACCATCTACTAATCAAACCAAATAGATAACTACTGTTTCAACCATGTTAAATCTGCCACAAAGTCCAAAGGGATTTGTTTTCTAATTCTTCATTTATTTATTCTATTTCCCATTTTGAGGGAGTGAGGGTGGGTATGGGAAAAGCCATTGGAGACCATATCAGTTAGGGGTGTTCAAATCGAACTGAAAAATCACATCAAATCAAAAAATCAAATCAAATTGATTAAAAAATCCTACTAGGTTTGGTTTGACTTGATTTGGTATTGAGTAAAAAAATCCGAACCAAACCGACATATAAATATATAAATTTTATTTATACTTTTAAGACTTTATAGTGAATTTTCTTTAGAAAATGTAGAAATATTTGGGATCCTCTCGTGTATTAACCTTGAAAGCGTAAATTAACAAAAAATTATTATTAGACGACTAAGAAAATAACTATCATGTGTTACTAAAAAAATTCTCCCAATAGAATATTTTAATAGATCATATGTTTGTCAATTTTTTCCCATATTTACTAAACATGTATTCACTTATCAAAGCTTTATCTATAATTTTAACAAAGTAAGATTGAAATAATATTCATATAACAAAAAATCCGAAAACACGAAAAACCCGACAAAACCGAACCAATCCAAACCGATATAGTTAATTTGGTTTGGTTTTGATAAAAACCGAATCAACCCGATCCATGTACACCCCTTGTATTAGTAATGATATCATACGAGTACTTAAAAGCTCCTACTATTCCACCAGGTTCTCAACCATCTTTTATAGCTTGCCCCACTTCTTTTTCTTTTCTTTTTTTAAAAAATAACCGAGAAATTTAGGCAAATGAGAGTTTGAAATTCGGCGAAGAATGGACCCGTCCATACACCCTTCTCCATTTAAATACCAAAATTTTAGGGGAGAAATTAAAAAATAACCAGATTTACAAGTGGTCATTCAATAATAGCCACAATTTCAAAAGCAATTGAAATTTAGCCATTTTTCATGTAAAGATAAATCTGAACGAAAACACTGTTCAAAATCCGGAAAATACTCCAATATAATATATCGGAGTTCCAGCATAAGTATACTGGAACTCCAGCATAATATACTGGAGTTCTAGTATAATATACCGGTTCAGTATAATATACTAGAAGTTTATACACATGTGCTCCAATCTTCAGTATATTATGCTGGAACTTTCCGCGTGTTGAAGTTCCAGCATAATATGCTGGAGGTTCAAACACAGGTGCACTGATCTCCAGTATATTATGCTGGACCGGTCCCTGTTGCAGCAAAATAGTAGGGGGGTTCAAAACCGAACCGAAATCGAAAACCGAACCGAAGCCGAAGTTTAATGGCTTATTGGTATCGGGTTAACGGTTTAACAGTCGGAGAACAAATTAAATTTTTTTTTATTAACGACTTATCGATTTGGGGGCGGATTATTCAATTTTCTAATCGGATAATCCGTTAACCCGTTAAGAATATACATATATATATATATATATATACATACTATATATATATATATATATATATATATATATATATATATATATACACATAAAATTTATTTTTATCCATATATATATATATTAAATAATCAAAAACCTTTCTTCCTCCCGTACTCTATCAAAGTAAATTAGAATAAAAGAAAACCAAATAAAAGGAGTCATCTAACTGTGACAAAAGACAGAATTTGTTGTATGAAACAAGATAACAATACCAGTTACACCACTGCTTCATCAACTTTGCCTGGGTTTTAAAGCATCCTAAAATTCTAAGCATGACGAACATTTATTTTAACAACTGCCAATTGGAAATCTTTCACATGGACTAAAGCCAATGCGCATAAACATAAATAAGATTCTAGACAGATGATTTACCCATCACGGTGCCTCTTCTGCTTCGTTCCTCTTAGTACGTCGACCATACAGAGACTAAATTTTATTTTATTTTGATTGAATTAGGCCGATAAACCGCTCGATAACCGCCCGATAAGAGCTAAACCGATACCAATCCGCCCGATATCTTATCAGGTGACTATCGGATTAATACATTTAAAAGCCGATAACCGATAAGCCAAACCGTTAAGAGTAAATAACCGCCCAATCCGCCCGATAAGCAGCCCTACAAAATAGTGAATATTTTTTAATAATTTTGCAAACACTGGCTATTTTTGAATGACCCATCTGAAAATTGGCTAGCCCGTACTATTTTAACGAATTTTATCAGCGGTAAAATTAGAACCCAAACAGCATGTGTTGCGTAGTTGCCACTAGTCCAAAGCCTTGGGAGTAAACTTGCCACACTTTTAAGTAGGACTAACAGGTATTTTGAAGATGGCAATAATAACATTAATAACTACTCAAATCCCAAGTTTGTCGCGGTGGGTATATCAACTCATTCTACTATTTTTGCTATATTTCAACTTCATTGTGATATTCAATAATATGAGGCCTTCTACAAAGTACTTAATCACAAATCATGTTGAAATTGATAATTGGTGGTTTAGCTGAGGCACTTGAGATGATGGGGTAAGATCTTCTCTTGTAGTTAAAAACTGCTAAAAACATGAATACAAAGTACTTAATTACAAATAAGAAAAGTGAGACTTATCTAATGAATCTCTAATGAGTAATAAATGGGTTGTGCTATGACAGAAATGACGATTCTATAGTGCACAACTGTTTTTTCAGTTCGATCTAGGGGTAATATATGGGTGTGTTAGAACAAAATTTGATATATACCCGATGCTTTTTTTGTGCATTCTCAGTCTTGGCTGCGATCAAAGTCTAGCTTAAACAACAAAACATAGGAGTATAAGATAAAAATAATGTGCACTTTCCACCATCGACACACTAGCATGACTATACATAAGCATTCAAACATATGAGTACTTCAAAATAAAAATGTATTCTATTGAATTTTTCCTAAGTAAAAAGTTGACTGTTGTTATACATAGTAGAATGACTCAGATTACATGGGATCGAGTCAAGACTTTCCCAGAGGGAATGGAGAGGAACCATATGGAGCATACACAACTTCAAGGCAATACACTTAAAAGGTCTAATACATTGTACATCCAAATATTATAGGGAAACTAGCTCCCAAGTGCCTTCATCCGACTACTTGTACAAGAAGCCGATACAAATTATCACATTGTTTGAACAATACCCAGAAAGATATAATAAAGGTGTGAAAGGAGGTATACATGTAAAACCCTTAAAGATGGGTTAACAATGAAAACATTGTGAACCAAAAAATTTACCGTATCATGGTGGATATATTATACCCGAGCTTTGTGAAGGAAAATACCATAGGTCATCCAGGAAAGACTGCTTTTTAAGTTTGGTGTTGCAATTTCACTTTCAATGCTTCAATTACTGCAGAGAAGTCCTGGTCGCTTAGACCATGAGATTTTGCAACCTTGTAAAGCTCATTAGTTGCAGCAGCAATTGGAGTGGGTTGTGAAACAGATTCAGCCAAACCCAGAGCTAGACGAAGGTCCTGAAAAAAGCATATTTTTTTCGGTTAGAAGCAACTTTAGGTTTGCATATAGGAGGCAGTCTTGGAATGTTAGAAAACCTTTTGCTGATGCTTCAGAGGAAACGCTGTTGGATACAAAGATTTAACCATTGAAGGACCTTTCATGGCGTACATTGGAGCACTAATAGCACCCTGCGAGATCACCTGTGCATAACCATGGTGCAAAATTAGTAACAGTCTAACAGATATTAGACGTATTTCTGAGTTCAATGCACCTTGTGAGCATCTTATACTAGGAAATCCTTTGAAGATGTCATTATTGAAAGGATGAAGTTCTCTGTGCATATAAGAGGCAAAAAGAAAGTTGTGAAGTCTTTACCCTGTGTAAATTCTGTACGTACTTGAAATTAAAATGAAGATGAGTTGATTTCATATCAGCAAGTCAATTAAGGATTCATGTATATGTTCTCATTTTACTTTTACTAGGGTGAAATTATCGATTTTAAATCTTTTTCATGCCATGCATTGTCCGGAAACTCGTGATACTATTTTTAAGCCAGTTCAGTCATTTCACTAAGTAACTATCTCTATAACTTTTCCATACTCAACAGCCTCACAGATGCTGCTCAACATCCTTTTAAGTATCAGCTTTCAGCAAATAGCATGGTCATGGACCAACCTCTCTCTCTCTCTCTCTCTCTCTCTCTCTCTCTCTTTCCTTTTCTTTTCCCTTTTATATTATTGTTGGCCTAATCGTATCCTAATAAAGGTAAAGTCTCAGCAACTTCAATCGACATGGAATTCCAATCTTCCTCGGAAATCTAAAAGGATAATTCTTTGGGAAGTTATCAACATCAACAATCCTACCAAAATCTAGTTCAGAAACCCTAGAGAGCACAAAACATGTTTCTAGTTGTATTGTTCTCTTCATTAGACAAGTTATTTGCGACTAGGCAAAGAAAAGAAAATTGTGCAAGATAATCTATAAACAATCAAGAAGATAAAGTGGTGCAAGAAACATATTTACAAGGGGCCAGCCTCAAAAATAAGCTATCTGTTTTATCAGGAAATACCTCTACTAATACACTTGGATCAAGTCCAACTTTCTCGCTAAGTACTAATCCTTCAGAAAAGGAGGCCATCATACTGCAATTTTTTTTTTTGTGAGAGAAAGGTTGACATTAGCTTTAGTTAGATAGAACAAAACTATGAAGAGATGAGAAAAAAATTAAAAAATAGAACCTTCCCATAACCATATTGACGACAAGTTTCATTGCAGCTCCATTACCAACTTCACCGAGGTAAAATCTTGACTGAGATAAAGGGAGAAAATATTAGAAGGTGCAAAGAGTTGCATCGCTCAGTGAAGGGCAGAATGAGACCTTCCCCATGATATCCAACAGTGGAGCAACTGTTTCATACAGCACGTTGTCACCTGAAAGGTTTGCAGCCATGGTTTGGACTTAATTCTTGTTCTTTGATAGTCTCAAGAACTGGACTAAACAATTTTTGTCAAAATCAGAGAGGTACATGCATTGCCTGTGGCTATAGTTCATTATATATTATATAGATAAGGTATTATGTGAAAAATTTTAAAATCAACAGTTTGTCAAATAATAGGTTGTCCTATTTATGAATAAAGTTCAAGTAATCTATATTAGATAAGCCTTCGTGCGTAGTTTAACTGGCACAAAATTTAAGAAAGAAATAAAGATTTTTGGAACGTTTGGTCTTAAACATGTCAAAACATTTGTGCGATATAAGATTTTTGAAACTGTTGGTCCTAAACGTGCCATAACATTTTTGTAGGTAAAAGCATGTCATTAAGCAAAAATGAAAAGTTTAAGTTAAATTGTTTCGTAAGGAAATAGTGCCAAAAAATAAATCCAAATAAAATGGAACGGAGGGAGAACAAATTAAAGGGTGATCTTCAGATGCTCCCTCCTAATTTCCTAATCTGTGTCATGCTTCTAAGTTTACAGTGTCAATCCCGTCTTCGTTTTCTGAAACTGGTATTAATTTTTAGAAAATGTGAACTAAGAGTTACCTAACAAGCTTATGGTCAAACTTCAGAAATTCAGTCTTGTGTGGGTGAGGGTTAGGGTTAGGGGGAGGGGGGCAGTTAGATGTTGCATCTATATTAGGATCATTAATCATGAAATTAATGAAGAAGATCGGACTGAATAAAGGCAAACTAATTTCATTATTATGAACATATAACAATATTTATGACATGCATATTTCATTGCCAATAACTCAAATATAGTGAAGGGAAAAGCTTCACCTGCAGTGAGAAATATTAGCTGTCCATCTTCTGCTGGCTTCTTGGACCCTGATACTGGAGCCTTTTCGACAAATTGGAAGAAACATGGGATGTTATTCAACATGATGTAACACAAGACAATATTCTGTTGTTATTTCATTTTCTTTTGGCCCTGGAGAGCGGTGGGGTCGTATAGTGGAAGTAATAGCTTTCATATGCACAATGCTTAACAGGAGAAGGAAAATTTTACCTCCAAAAAATGAGCTCCAGTAGCTCTGATATGCTCACAGATCAGTTTAGAAGTTTCACCGTCAACTGTGGAAACATCTACATAACTGCATTTACATATACCAGAGTGCAAAGCTATAAATGAAACTCAGACAGCAGTATGAAAGCCATAGAAAAGCAACCAAAGAAACTTGTGTCCATCAAATGCAATATCTATTTTAACAAATATATAAAATCACTAGGATAATTTAATTACCAACATTAGGTACGAACAAACCTTTATAAGGTAGGGTTAAGGTCTGCGTACATACTACCCTCCCAGACCCGCTTATGGGATTACACTGGGTTTGTTGTTGTTATTGTTTACATATGAATAAAAGATTGACCTAGAATATGTCACCATGGTTTAACTTGTAAGTAGTTCCTCTAAAGTACAGGCAACTTTGCATTTCGTCTCATTCCAATTTCTTGCATCATTAACTATCATAACCTCACGCTTCCAGATATAACTAAGCAAGACATCTATGATCTAACACGGGGAAAAACAGTTTTTCTAGTAAATCATTTTAGAATTAGCAAAATCGGAAAAAGCATTTGCTGCACTTCTTGATTAGAATCACTTCCAAACCCTGTTATGCTTACAAAAAATTTCTTCCAACCACTAATCAGAATTCTATACGTGTCATTCAGTGCTAAAGATGCAACAGTAAAGTCCAAACTTTACAGTTTCCAGAGCAGAGAAGAAGCAAATCATACCCTTTTCCTGGACCCATTCCTTTTGCAGCTCCATATTTTCCACAAGCAACATCCACCTGGAAAAATACCGCACTACTATCAAGATGCTGACTAGACTTGTCAAGTATATAGAAAGACAATAAATTGCACACAATAAACTCAAAACTCACTGCACTCTCAGGGTCTGCAAGCATAGCAAATGTGACATCACAAGATGCTGCAACTTCCTCAGGGGAGGACTTGTATCTGCAGAAAAGAAACCTCAAAGTTACTTCAAAATGCAAATTATCAATAAGCGCAAGAAGTAACAGTAGTTGACAAACTTTACGAGATCTGATACATGGCCAGACAAGCATTAGCATAGAGTTCGCACGGTGCGTCATTGTTGGTTTATTTTATAAATTTAAACCCACATTTCCAGGATGCCATCTCAACCGAACACAAGTCCAGTTTAAAGCAAAATTGGCATATATATACTTACTTTGCACCCATGGAGATAAGGGGTTCACATTTGCTCTTGGTCCTATTCCAAACTGTCACAGCACGTCTGCAGCATGAGAACGACAAATACAATAAATTGATAAGAGTTTGTATTCGATTTATTCAAAAAAAAAAAAAAGGTGTTCAAGTATAACAATCATGTTTCAGTGCTCCAGACAAAAAGGTGTGTCTGCTCTGAACATCTTTTGCATTATCAACATATGCTTCTGAAAGATCACCAGTTTATGATAATCATAATTCTGCTGGTTAAGGAAGAACTACAATGATGAGTACGAAGATAGCAATAAATGTTGTTCCAGTGATTCATGTAGTACAAAGTGGAAAAATATTGAACTCCATTAAATTTGTCTATCGAGTAACATTTGTAACGTGCCCTGCTTTTATGAGATTTTGTGCCATGGGGGAGCCCATAATCCCAAGACCTAGAAAGCCAATGCTTGCTGGAGTATCATCAGCTGCAAACAAACTAAAACACCAATCAGACAAAATGCAACACCTAAACTTCCTGTCAGTTGTAAAATAGCATATGAAATAGATAACTCAATGCAAAACGACAGCTTATAAGAGGAAATTCAGGTTGTTGACAATGACAAAATCCTGATATAATCAATAAGTTCATCCTATTTCAGTTTTAACATGGTGCAATGATGCCAGAATACTTTCTTCTTGCTTTCAGGTGCAAGGATCAAGAGAAATGCCCAGATATCTTAATGCTTTGCATAATAGACTCAACTCTAAGCAGCCCTGACAAATCAACTTTAAAAGCCCATCCTGTTGAACACCATAGTTCAGCTTTTACATATCAGAGCTTTATATATCCAGAAGTCTTAAAGACCTTAAATTTTTCTTGCGATAACAAGATGTCTTTTCTTAAGATTATATAAAACAAGGAAAGTATAGTATGCTTAACAAAATACACCAAAATCTAAAATTGATTCGTGCCCACTCCAGAACCACCAAGCGAATAAAAAAGTAGAAAAAAGCTTCCTCTGTCCATTTCTACATCTACCAGATTGGTACATAATCACAGTACAGCCAGAAGCAGCAGCCGGTATAGTTTGCATAAGCAAGTTCATGTAATTTGACTATTGGTGATTCATATACAACTTAGTGGCTTACTTAAATTCAAGTTGTGTCCTAGATAGTCTACTTTTCTGGACACTTAGTGGAGGAGATAAACAAAAGGGTATAATGTCTTATTCCAGAAAAGCAAATAGGAATTTTATAATAAATTTCTTAAACTCCAACGCTACTTACAGATTAATCTTCACAGAATGGTAAACAAGTTCAAACTAGAGAAACAGAAGTGTAACGAAATTGGACGGAAAAAACAAAAGAAAGAAGAATGTACCTTTGGGAGTAGAAGCAGAAGTTTGAGAAGAAAAAGCCTTGAATGAAACAAAGAAGCTAGAGGGTTTATTAGCTGGGGGAAAGGAGAAGGGTTTACAATTTAGCTGAGTGGATACCCGGGGACAAAATGTGGAGCACATTGCCATGGCTGCAGATGGCGTAGAAATTGGAGGTGAATTGAAGAGCGCAATAGATAGGATTTCGAAACTGCAATTGGGTTTAAGCATCAATGCTTTGGCCATTCTTCGCTACTCTGTGAGTTTCAGGGTATGGTCAGCAGCAGACACTTGTCCTTTCGCTATCTCTTTCACAGTCCTCTAAAATAAACCATTGGCTGCTTGGCTCAGCGGAGTTCAATATCCTTCGTGTAGGTTTGGCTATCAACTTTAATATTTGAAATATATAGGCAGAATATTTTAAAAATAAGATAAGTTTAACTTTCATATACTCTAAAAACTTCAACCAAATATTGTTCTTACACCTACTAAATATTTTAGTCTAAATAGTGAACATAGACTCTCTCTATCCTAGACAAAAATAAGGAGGACAATAGATCTCCAGGTTCGATTGAGAAGTAGTACTCCCTCCATTTCAATTTAGATGTGGTAGCTGGTTTTCCGCGAAATCTATTTCAGTAGAGCGTATGATGTCGATGGCCCGAGGTAGAGCACTCAATGGGCTAGGGTGGCCTCATTTCGCCTTACCAACCCCAGGGAAACTCCGAATACAGGCCTAGATCGTTTGTACAGACAGACTTTTTGGGTGCTAAGATCCAAAGTCGAGAGGGAAACAGCCCAGATCGTACGCTAAGGTCCCTAAGCAATCACTTAGTGGAAAAGGAAGTGATCGAGCGATGACAACCAGGAGGTGGGCTTGGAAGCAGCCATCCTTTGAAGAAAGCGTAATAGCTCACTGGTCTAGCTCCATGGCACCGAAAATGTATCAGGGCTCAAGTGATTCACCGAAGCGACGAGACCTTGAAAATTAGAAAACTGGGGTGCACCATCCAAGTGTGCGTCTTTTTAAGTACGGAAAGGGTCCAATAATATCCCTAAACTACTGGTTATAGAAAACTTTTGTCCCCCGTTAGTAAATTGGACCAAAAATATCCCCCACATTAGCAAATTGGGCCACTAATGCCTTCAACCAAACGACTAAACACACAAGCCTTCATATCAGCATTATTTAGCTGACGTGACATCCACATAAGCTGACATGACATCCACATAAGCGGATCCACATAAACCTGCTCCGATATCCAAATAAGCGGACCTAAAAAAGCAAAGAGTCAGTAACCACAACCTCCAAACCCCATTTCCAAACATAGTTCTTTCATTAACAGAGGGGATTTGAGAGTTGAGGGGATGATACGATCGAGCAAGGTTTACAACACAAATTGAAGATCATCTGAAGATATTCAGATAATTTTCCCTTCTATTTATTGGGTCTTTGTCTCGGACAAAGAGATTATTCAAATTTTTTTTGTAATTTTCTAGGGTTTTGTCATGTTCTGGTATTTCTGATCCTGCGGCATAGTGTATAGTGTTTGCATGTGGGTCTGGTACTCTTTTTGTTTGTTATCTTTGTTGTTTTCTTATGTGGTGTCAATTTGTGCCCTAGGTCTACATCGTCTTTGGCTGCAAGTGTCCTTTTCACATATTTTATCATAGTGTAGTAGGGTTGGGTTGTTGAAATCGACAGAACCATGTGCATTTCTTCTTAAAGACGGTGTTTTTTTTCTTTCCACTGTGGTTTGAAATCGACAAAACATGTGCTTTATCTCTTAAAGTATGTGCTTTATTCTTTCCACTATATTATATGCAGTAATTTATTGTATGTTCAATATTTTATTGTCAAAGTTGTTAAATTATTCACGTGGCCCCTCTATGTTTTCTTTTGTGTCTATATCATAGATATTTCAATATGGGGGACCACAAAGAGCTAATTTCAGGTCAATATTGGTGTGAATTAGGCACTGATTGTGAATCTGATAGTGATAAAAGTTCAGATTATGGTTCAGATGCTGGTGAATATGATTTTGAAGAATTAGAGCTACTTAAGATGCACAAGGGTAAAGAAGTTAATGATAAACTTACTCACTACAAAGAGCTTGATAAGTCAATGACATTTAAGGACTTGGAAAAGGTCAAAAAAAAAAAACATGAACTTCTATGCTATTGCAAATTCCAAACCTTTGAAGCTTAGAAAAAGTGATAAAATAAGAACAAAGTATAGATGTGTAGTAGGCTGCCCTTTTGTATGCCTCATCTCTGAAGATAAGAAGGGTCCTGGCTTTAAGATAAAAACATTAAAGACAAAGCACAACTGTAAAGATGTATTTGAGAATCCTAGAGCCAAAACAAAAACTTTAGCTGAATATTTCAGGAGTAAGGTGCAGAATAAACCCAAGTACAAGATAAAAGATATGAAACTAGATTTGAAAAATCAATTTTCATTGAATATACATAACACCACATTGAAAAGGGCTAAGAGGATGGCACTTCAGCAATTGCAAGGAAGCTTTTTAGATGACTATAACAGTTTAGAAGCATATGTGTAACACCTCAAAATTTTAATAATATTTGCATTCTTGATTGAAAATTTTTTATGACGAGGAGATATTTTACTTTGCACTTCCTAAACGTGAAATTAACAATATATGAATTTTTTTTATTTTAGGTTGTGTTAATATTGACAAAGAAGCTCCATGTTGTTGCTATGTGTAACACTTAATATTATTTTGATGAATTTTTATTAAATACATTATATAGTTAAGTTTTTGGGCTGCCAACCTTTTGTATTTATCTAAAGATATTAGTAGTTTGGGCAGCCACATTTTTCATATTTATCCAAAGTTTAGATATTACTTTAGAAGATTTACTTTTCCATATCCTTCTCTCTTGTTTCATTCTTGCAAGACAAAAAAATAAAACTACCTATCCTCTCTCCTTCTTAGCCTCTGAAAACTTCATGAAACCACCATAAATTTCTACTAAATCAACCAGCAAAATTCGTTTTTGGTGAGGATCAAGTTGCTCATCTCTTTTGTGGTAAATTTCTAAACTCGTTTTTACACTAGACAACTATTAGTATTTTCTACATATCTTTTTGTACATAGCTTCGATTTAAGTGATCCAAGACTTTCTGGAAAGGTATTTCATAGATCTATAACTCTTATGAAGAAACCAAAATCTAGTTTTGCAGGTATTAACCCGAAAAGGGATCAGAAAGTACTGGGCAGGTGCTGCCCAGGTTTTCAGTTTTAGAAATATTCCATGTACTACTGTTAGTAATTTTAGCATAACTTTTTGTACAAAATAGATATGGTAGTGATTCAAGATGTTCTGAAATGCTAAGATATAGATCTACAACTTTTACTAAAACTATACAGTCTAGTTTCTCCGTTATATCTTCAAAACTGAGCCATTACACAAAATAATGATACTGTCCAGAATTTCTATTTCACACATTTTTGGGTAATTTTCACCAATATCATGTTTAGTTTGACATGTTAAATCACTAAACTTATTTAGATATTTGATTATGTATTTAAGGTATATAAACCCTTGAAAAATCAAAGGGAAAGTGTTTGAGGAAGTGGACGGATTTGGTTTGTTTACGGCGTAGACGATTCGAACGTCCCCAAGTTGTGATTGAACTGTTTTGTGGTAAAACACCAAGGTTTGTGTATAAACTTTATACTCTTTTTGCATGCTGGAATATTTTGAAATAACCTGATATTTTATTTTGTCTTCAATTTATATTGTTATTTCGTATTATATCAAGTATTACAGTGTTAAATCGCCCATTCATACGGATTGTTTGATCATTTTGCATTCTTGTTGGGACTTTGTACTTCTTGTGGCAGTGACCTTGTCACTCATCTTGGCATGTCTCTTGATTTGGATCTTTTGCCATCTTGACTTTGGATTTGTAATTAGTACCTTCAGGATGCATTGGATAAGGAAAACTATGTGCTTCAATCAAGATCTGCTTCCTCAATTCATCATCATTAGGAACACACAACCTATTTTTATAAAATAAGGTACCATCTTTCTTTAATGAAAAATCTGATTCTCTTCCATTTTGGACTTCTTCAACCCGTTTCACAAGCTTCTCATCTAACTTATACGCTTCTTAGATCTGCTTAAGTAAGACTGGCTTGACTTGCAAATTAGCAATGATAGAACCATTAGAATTAAATAAAAGGCAAACATTCATGGCTCTTAATTCAAGAGCAAAGGCAAAGGACTTAGAGTTAAACTTGCAAGGGAATTGCGACTCAACGCATCTGCAACCACATTGGCTTTACCAGGATGATAATCAATCATGCAATCATAATCTTTGATGAGTTCAAGCCATCTACGTTGTAAGTTTAACTCTTTTTGTGTACCAAGTACTTCAAACTCTTGTGATCAGTAAATATGTGACACTTCTCTCTGTACAAGTAATGCTTCCAAATTTTTAAGGCAAAAACAATGGAAGCAAGTTCAAGATCGTGAGTGAGATAATTCAACTCATGCAATTTCAACTTTTGAGAGGCATAAGCAATTACTTTCTCTTCTTGCATCAAAACACAACCCAAGCCATAGTGAGATGCATCACTGTATACCATATAATCTTTCCTTTCAATTGGCAAAGAAAGTATTGAAGCTTGTGTCAACAAGGATTTGAGATTTTCAAAGCTCTCTTGACACTTGTCATCCCATACAAACTTGGTATCTTTCCCCAAAAGTTTGGTCAAAGGAGAAGCTATAATAGATAAGCCCTTTACAAACCTCCTGTAGTATCCTGCTAAACCCAAGAAACTTCTTATTTCAGTTGGAGTTTTAGGGATTTCCAATCAACAATAGCTTGAATGTTACTAGGATCAACCTTCACACCTTCAACTAAGGCTGGCAAATGGTCCGGGACCGATCCTAAACAGGTTTCGCGGGACAGGCTTAAACGGTCAGGGCTCAAACGGACCTGATCTTCGTGGGCTGGGCTTAAACGGACCCGAGCTTCATGGGCTTTTGGGTGTAACCAGACCAGGACCGTGTAGTAATGGTCCCGGGCTATGTTGGCCCGGCCCGGTCCTTAACAGGCTTTGACTATTTTTTTTAAATTTTTTATCTAAGGCAATTTCTTGTAAATTATATAGCTTATATATATATATAAAATATGTGGGGCTATTTATTTGTTTAAATTTTTTATCTAAGGCATTTTCTTGTAAATTATACTATATAATTGTGACTTAAAATTTTTTAATTCAAATTTAAAACACAAAATATTGTAAAAAGATATTCAAAGGAATGCGTTATAATTTTTATTATTATAACATTAAGAAAACATGGTCCAATCTTTCTTAGCTTCCACCCCCTAATGGAATGAGCACAACGAAGATGCTAATACCACAATTGAGAAGGAAAAGAAATTAATCAAGATGTACCAAAATACAAGTTACATATTAATTTTACATGGCATCTCTTACAAATTTCATAAATCCATCAAGGTTCAGAGGAGTTTCCGTTGGTGGTGGTAGAAAAGAAGCTTGTTCATCACCGCTTCCGGGCGAAGTTGCTTCCTCCGCAAGTTCAACTAGCATTTCTTCGTAAGCTTCGTCTACCTCTAGTTGTGATTCAGCAAGTCCAAAATTTCTTCATTCCGAACGGATCCAATCTCTGAAAAGTACTGATTTTTCCAAGCTCTCCCTCATAGGCGCTCTATAATCATCGAGTTGTAGTCTTGCTTGACTGAAAGCGCTCCCCGATGCCACTGTTGAAGTTTGAATGGTTAAAATATCTCGGTCCATCCTTGAAAGAACCAGAAGTATTTTTCTTTGTCCTTCCACCATTCCAAAATATTAAATGAGCCGTCGGGATTCTCCTACTCAAGTCCCTGTGACAAATAAACTTCAAACTCATTTAGTTGTGAACAATCACTAGTGGTACAACCTTGAGAA
The DNA here is from genome assembly GCF_000393655.2 of Nicotiana sylvestris. Taxonomy (NCBI): domain Eukaryota; kingdom Viridiplantae; phylum Streptophyta; class Magnoliopsida; order Solanales; family Solanaceae; genus Nicotiana; species Nicotiana sylvestris. The sequence continues at coordinate 190,462,937 of NC_091059.1, forward strand.
CCCCTGAACTCGATCCAAGAACTAAGTGTTCTTACTCTTGCAGTTCTTTTAGATGATTGAGAACTAGAAGAAGAAGAAGTTGGAATATCTGGTCTAGCATTATCTAGTGCATTTTGATAAGCACTATAAATAGTTAGAGCATTTATTTTAATTGAGACTTGTGCGTCCGAAAGTGTAGAGAACTCCTCAGGTGCAAGTGCTAAACCATTATAAATAGATCGATACCAATATTGTGGACCACATAATTTCATAGTAGGATTTAACAAGGCAGCAATACCATAAATAGGGGGAATAAGGAAAAAATATTTTTTAAATTTCTCTCTCATAGAATCAATTTGTAGCAACATCAATAATTCATTTGTAGCAACATGAAATATTTCTAAAAAATCTACAAGCATTTTAACATTAGCCCAATCCGCATTTGTAAGGTGCTCATCATCATCACTTACATAAGCATTAAACATTGAGTTTATGGGGTTTCTATATTCATATGCAACAACTAAACTGTCATACATGTAACTCCATCTTGTTGGACAAGGTTCATGTAATTCCATCTAGTTGGACGAGGTTTAGGAACCTTTCTTTCTCTTAGGCCAAATTCATCGCATCTTTTAAAATATTCTTTAAGTCTACTTCTATGGTTTGAATAAAAAAGCCAATTAAGATCCATTTTAACCTTTTCAATTTCAACATTTAAAATTTTCATACCATCACCCACAATTAAATGGTAAATATGACAAATACATCTAACATGAAAAATGTTACTAAATGCAGGATTTAGTGTAGTGGTAAGCAATGCTACATCATTAGTGTTACTAATAGCATTATCCATTGAAATTGACATTATTTTATCACTAATGCAAAAATATCTACAAATATCCGTAATCGTGCTGGAAATAAACTGCCATGTATGACGTGAATTAATTATTCTATAAGCAATAATGCGCTTTTGCATTATCCACTCCTCATCAATCCAATGAGTTTAACAGTAAGATAATCACAGTCATTACCACTTCTACCAATATCAGTAGTAATAGCAACACGAAAATTAATATGAGTAAATAAATAGCGCAAATATTGTTCATATTCATATTTATATTTATAAATATCGCTCTTTACGGTTGTGCGAGGCTATCCTTTATAAGTAGGACTAAAAACTCTTCTAATATAATTCACAAAGTGGGGGTTAGACGGAAAACTATATCCCCCTGCCGCAGCTTTCATTTGAAAAAAATTTAACTTTATCTTGAGGGTGTATCATTATGTGTCTCCTCAAACTCCCCCTCCCTCCCCTCACTGATCAACATAGTTAAAGGCTAACTCTTTGCCACAAGTTTTACACGTAGCTTTATTTTTTTCTCTTATTTGAATAAAAAATGGCCAAACAAGAGATGTTTCGGCCCGTTTAGAAGGCTGTCTAGAAAAAATAGGGGTAGTAACAGGGGGTCATCCGGGGCATCATTTGGATTAGTTGGGTTAATTTGAGCAACATGACTAGTGGGTGTATCGTCATCCGGTTGCGTTTCATCTAAATCTATTTCCTACTCATCTTCTTCATCTATAGTTGGATTACCACAAAGATTGTTCATATATTCATCATCTAAGCGTTCACCACCACAAACATTATGTACATATTGACTATCTGTAAATTGTAATAAAGTACTATCACTATCAAGAATAGGAATAGGTGGAGGGCGGGTATGGGGTTTGGGTAGGGGAGGCCGGGGAATTAGAAGAGGAATAGATTGGCCACTAGATTCACCACTCTTGGATTTTTCCTTATTTTTACTAAATATATTTTTAAGGAATATGCCATCTTAATTATAATTATACAAAGTAATTAAATAAAACAAACAAAAATATAATATTAAAACTAAAGAGTTGGAATGAGTTTACTGATGTCACGACCCAAAAATCCACTAAGGGTCGTGATGGCACCGGACACCACTGCCAGGCAAGCCAACGCCAATTTACTAGCGACTTCTCATATTATTGTTCTTGAAATCATTTCCTTTAAACAAATGAATAATAAATAATAAACTCCACTGAATAAATGAGGATGTCTTTACTAAATTTAACTACTGAAAAATTCCGTGATCCTCCCAGAACCCGGTGTCACAAGTGCATGAGCATTTACTAGGGAATGAAATAAAATACAGTAACTATCCGGAATACAAGTGAACAGAAATGAAAATACAATACAATACTCTGAAGAAGACTCTGCTGGCTGCGGGTCGTCTCGATAAATGCAACTCACCTAAGTCTCCATATCAACCATGCCGCTATGCCACTAAGCCACTAGCCACATATGAACCTGTGCAACAAAAATGCATAACAAGTGTAGTATGAGTACGAAAACAACATGTACCCAATGAGTATCTCGTCTAATCTCGAAGAAGTAGAGACGAGAGGTCGACTTAGACACTTACTAGCGGTCCAATAATAATATATTATTAATGCGAGTAATCATGGATTTATTAAGAACGATAGTAATTTCAAATAAGCCACAAACAGGTAAAAGTTCCTTTTTGTATTAAGAATTCTTCGAATTCAATATCTATTAATTTTCAATTATCTCAAGTCGGGGAGAGCAAATATCAATACCAATAAATCTTAAGGCAAGCAATACAAGCATGCGCAAATCATGCCGAGGACGTACGACCCGATCCAATAATATTTAAACTGTGCACTGCCAGTGTCACGACCCAACCCCGAACCCGGTCGTGATGGCGCCTCTCGTGAAGACAAGGCCAACCAGACCAAAACGGAACACCTCTTTTAAATAGTTAATCATCATAAACAGTAATAACATATAATATAATACTCATAAATTGCGGAATTTAACGATAATAACCGCAAGAACCATCCCGACACAGCCCAAACCGGGGTGTCACAAGTCATGAGCTACTATAGAATCTGCTATAGGTCTACAAAGTACGGAATTCGATGCAACAGTCTGAAGAAAACATAAATGATAGAGGATAAGGGAGACACAGGGCTGCGGATGTCAACAGCTACCTCGAAACTCCATATCACCACCTAGCCTGGACGGAATCAGCACTCAGGTGCGGACTCTGCTATGCCTGAATCTGCACACACGGTGCAGAGAGTAATGTGAGTACTCCGACTCAGTGAGTAATAATTATAAATAATGGCTGAAAGTATGAAAACACGCAAAGGCACAAAGCAATTCCATATCAAGCAGTAAAAATCACTTAAAGCAGTAAATCAGTGAAGAAATCAAATGATATTCCTTTTAAAACAAGTAAAATCGGTAATTTAACAGGTAAATAACAAGTAGAAATCCGCCCCTCGGCACAGTATCAATAGCTCAGCATAATATCAGCTCCTCGGGCTCACTCTCAGTACAGAATCAACCCCTCGGGCTTAGTATCAATCACTCAAAATAGTATCAGCCCCCGGGCTCACTCTCAGAATAGTATCAGCCCCTTGGGCTACCTCACAATCACTCATATCAACCCCTCGGGCATAGCATCAATCACTCAGAACAATGGGTACCCGCGCTCACTGTGGGTGTGTAGACTCCGGAGGGGCCCCTTACGGCCCAAGCGCTATATCAAGCCACCTTGTGGCATCATCACTCAGCATATCCTCACATCACTTAAGCCACAACGTGGTATATAAAGTATCTCAGGCCCTCGGCCTCACATCACTCAAGCCACCTCGTGGCATATAAAGTATCTCAGTCCCTCGGCCTCATATCACTCAGCATATCCTCACATATGGCCCTCGACCTCACTCAGTCCAAAAATCATCACAAGCCCTTTGGGCATTAGTAAAACAGTAGTTCTCAACCCAAAACATGATGTAGAAATATCATTTAAGTTTTAAATCTACGTAAAAGTGGCTGAGTTTGTAAAACAGTAGATTTCAACAGGACTGATTTCAAATAATAAGTCAAGCAGTGAGGAAACAATGATAAAGATCCCCAAAGGGTTCAAATAATTGGCACGAAGCCCAAATATAGCAATCAACCCAAATCATGATGATAAAAAATGAATTTCAGTCAAATGTGCGATAAAATCATCAATCGGGACAGACCAAGTCACAATCCCCAGTAGTAAAAGACCCCACGCTCATCATCCAACGCGTATCTTGCCTCAATATAGCACTACGATGTGCAATCCGGGGTTCCAAACCCTCAGGACATCATTTACAACCATTACTCACCTCAAACTGGCTAATTCTCTAGCTCGCGACGCCTTTGCCCCTTGAATTGGCCTCCATGCGCGTCGAATCTATCCAAAATCAGAACGAATACGTCACAATATGCTAAGGGAACAAAGCACAAGCGAAAACATTTGAAAAATATCAAGAATCCCGAAATTAGCAAAACTCGAGCTCCGGGCCCACGTCTTGGAATCGGGTAAAATTTACATTTTCAGAATCCTCATACCCTCACGAGTCTAACCATACCAAAATTATCCAATTCTGATACCATTTGATCCTTCAAATCATCATTTTACATTTTTGAAAGGTTTTACAATTTTCTTCCCAAATTCCATCCCAAATCACGAATTAAATGATGAATTCAGTGATAGATTCATGTATTCTAGGCAAATCTGAGTTAAAATCACTTACCCCGATGAATTTCTTGAAAAACCTTCGAAAAATCGCCAAAATCCGAGCTCTTTAGGTCAAAATATTAAATAAAACCCAAAACCTTGTATTTATAGGTACCCCTCAGATTTCAGCTACTGCGGGCCGCACCAAATCGACCGCGGTCCGCACAAGCCAGTGCGGGCCGCGCAAAAATGACCACGGTCGCACAGGTCTTCCTCTGCAGTGACAAGCTTTAGTATTTTGGCCATAACTTTTTCTATAGATGTCAAAATTGCAATAGCTTTGTCTTTCTGGAAACTAGACACAAAGGGATACAACCTTTGTTTTTGAATCACCTCAAAATTCCTTGTATATCAAAAGATATGAGCTTCCGAAGTTGGACCAACGCGAAGGTTCTTCACCGCGGCCGCGCCCACTTTTGTGCGGTCCGCACGACGCCTACCGCGGCCGCGCCCGCTTTTGTGCGGTCCGCACAACACTCACCGCGGGCGCACTCATTTTTGTGCGGACCGCGTGGGTGAGTTCCGGGGCCTGCAACCCTCCTGGACCTGCTACAATTATGATTTTCGGCCTAAAACATCCCGGAACCTACCCGGGACCCCCGAAACTTCAAACTAATTGTACCAACACATCCCATGACATCGTTCAAACTTGTTCAACACTTCGGAATGCTTACAACAACATCAAATCACCAATTTAACATTGGATTCAAGCCTAAGAATTCCAAGAACTCTTAAATTATGCTTTCGATCAAAGGGTCTATCAAATCTCGTTTGAATGACCTGAAATTTTACACACACATCCCAAATGACACAACGAAGCTACTGCAACTCTCGAAATTCCATTCCGACCCCTATATCAAAATATCGCCTATCAAACAGAATTTGCCAAAATATCAATTTCGCTAATTCAAGCCTAAAGCTTCTCTACAACTCCAAAACCCATTCCGATCGTGCTCCTAAGTCACAAATCACCTCCCGAAGCTAATCGAACCATCAGAACTCACTTCCGAGCCTTCTAACCCATAAGTCAACATCCAGTTGACTTTTCCACCTTAAACCTTCAAAAAAGAGACTAAGTGTCTCATTTCTTACCAAATCCTCTCCGAACTCGAACTAATCAACCCGATCACATAAAACACGGACAACGAAGCGTAAAGAAGCTGAAATGGGGGAAACAGAGCGGTAACTCATGAGACGACTGGCCGGGTCGTCACAGCCAGAGGGTCGAATGGCGCGAACCATAGATGCATCTATTTAATCTACCGAGGTGTTCGGCCCGTTCCGAAATTAAACACATACAGACAGTCAATCAAGAAGTCAACATGGAACAATTATCGAAAGAAAAGCCAATTCTCTTTTAACAATTTTATAAAAATGAAGTTTAATCCTTTTAGAAATCTATTTACCAATTTGATAGGATTTAAGCAATTCATCTGTCAATAAGGTTACAAATATTCCAAGTATAGCATGCTTCTAGATCCTAGACTACCCGGACTTTCACATGATAGTAGCTACGCATGGACTCTCGTCACCTCGTGCGTACGTAGCCCCCACAATTAGGAGCACATAATCAATTATTTCACCCATGGGGACAATTCCCTCTTACAAGGTTAGAAAGGAGACTCACCTCGCTCCGAAGATCCATAACCGGCATTCCATGCTCTTTCGAAGACTCGAATCGATGCACAATGCTCCAAAACTAGCCAATAATTATGCAAATCCATTAACATACGTTCAATTACTCATAACAATCCGATTTATAACAATTCCTAACCCCGATCGAAAAGTTAACAAAATTACCCTCGGTCCCACGTGCCCGAATTCCTAAATTTTTCGAAGATAAAATTTACCCATAGCCTCACGAACTCAAATATATAATTTACTCTCAATTTCATACCCAAAATCGTGGTCAAAAATCCAAAATATCCATTTTCTAAGTTCTTCCTCAAACCCCAAGTTTCTACCAATTTCATGGTCAAATCCGAAACAAAACCATGTATTTAACGTCTAATGAGTGGGAACAACTTACCTTGACATACATGAAGAATATCTCTCTTCCAAAAGCTCCAAAATCGTCCAACCCGAAGAGGAAAATGAGAGAAATAGCCAAATCCCAATTTTTGAAACACTCACTGCCTCCAACACTTTCCGCACCTGCGGTCACTTGACCGCTTCTGCGGTTCCAATACCGCTTCTGCGATCCTCATCCAGCTGTCCCAGTCCGCTTTTGCGCCGCACCGACCGCATCTGCGATAACGCAGGTGCGGGAATTCCTTCGCACCTGCGGCCTCTGACTCCTTCACTTCTAACTGCTTCTGCGGTTCCCTTCCTCGCTTCTACGGGTCCATTTCTGCGGTGAACCTTCCGTAGAAGCAGTTACATTAGCAACCAGATCCCTTCAGCTCATCCTTCAAGTTTCAATTCGATCCGTTAACCACCCGGAATCCACCCGAGGCCCCCAGGACGCCAACCAATCATACCAACCAGTCCCATAACACATTACGGACTTTCTCGAGGCCTCAAATCATATCAAACAATGCTAAAATCATGAATCGACCTCCAATCCAAGCTTTATGAACTTTAGAATCTCAAACTTCTACTTTCGATGTTTAAACCTATCAAATCACGTCCGATTGACTTCAAATTTTGCACACATGTCATATTCAACATTATGGCCCTACCCCCACTTTTGAAATCGAATTCCGACCCCGATATCAAAAAGTCCACTTCCGGTCAAACTCCTCAAAAACCTTCAAATTTCCATCTTTAGCCAAATGACTCCAAAATGACCCAGGACCTCCAAATTCACTTCCGATCGCGCTCCCAATACCAAAATCACCATACATAGCTATTCCCAAACTCGGAATCCCAAACGAACATCGATAACAGTGAAATGCACTTCAACCTAAACTTATGAAATTTCTTCCAAAATGCTAACTTCCACAATAGGCGCCAAATCATTCCCGGGTCTTCCAAAACCCGTTCCGGACATACGCCCAAGTTCGAAATCATCATACGAACTTGCTGGAACCTTCAAATCCCTATTCAGAGGTCGTTTACTCAAAATTCTGACCCTAGTTAATTCTTTCAACTAAAAGCTTCCGATATGAGAATTCTCTTTCCAAATCAACTCCGAACTTTCCAAAATTCAATTCCGACCACGCATACAAGTCATAATACCTAAATTGAAGCTGCTCATGGCCTCAAACTACTGAATGACACGCTAGAGATCAAAACGACCGGTCGGGTCATTACATTCTCTCCCACTTAAATATACGTTCGTCCTCGAAACTACGTTGGGGTTGCCTGAAATCACTATTTGACACTTCGTGTAATCACTGTTTGCTACTACAACCCAGTTGAGCATATTACCTTGATCAATTCTGAAGATATTCCCTTTTTATTCAAGCAAATAAGCTTAGAGCCAAATTCCAACGTCCGAAATTCTCTGTCAGGCCTGTTCCAACATACGCTCACAGTATCTATAGCTACACGCAGCACCAAAACATGACTGCATACCTTAGCTGAATTCACACCCTGCACCACTTTACTCACACGACCACAATAACATTCTCTGATCCATTTAGTCGAAATTCCCTGAATCTGATGCTCCCATTGCACCTCTTGGCATACATAGGTCTTGCTCTAACTCTTACAATACTGCCACGTCGGAAGAGATGTGTAGAAATTCATAACCAACTGCCGAATCAACAATTCATTGGGTCTATACTCTTGACAAGATCCATCACCTCATTCTGAACCAAATAATGGTCTTTGCTATTTAATATACTTCATATAATCCGACTACACTATTCCTAGATCTAATAACCTTATCTCACTCAGTACGAACTGCTCAAGCGATAAGCCACTCTGGACATGATCAAAAGTCTCATATGATGCCATAATATGCCAATAGGCTACCAATTTGAACGTGATACAAAGGAAAACGACCTCTGGAAGGAACTACTCAACTCACACACTAATATGGACTTTCCTTAGAAAATGGGAAACAAAGCATACAAAAATAGCATATAGAAAACTGTACTCAACATCACACTGTTGCGGCGTGCAACCCGATCCAAATAACATACCCGTGGCGGTGCGCCACCCGATCCGCATATAGAACTCACATAAGTTGATATACATCGAGCTAAATCGCTCATCACAACAAATACCGAATATCGGTCACAAACATGCTAAGTGCATAATACCATCCCTGGGGAGACATATAGTGCCATAGGCTACACAACTCAAGTACAACTGAGGTGCGATATACGATCTGAATCTCGAGAGACATCCTGCTCATATAATATCATCTCTACACTAAAACTCAACACATAAGAAATTCACCAAGCCGTCTCACAACTCATACGATGCAATATATTATTACATGAAATAGCTGATGATAAATTAGCACCCCGACTACTTGTCCAAAGGAGCGCATTGTTGATATGAACACATTTGTCCTGATATAGAGCCCATATTCACATTTAGATCCATCCACAGACCTCAAGCTGATTCTGATCACACCGAACTAGGCTAATAACCTTTCGAAGGTCCATAATAACTCCTTTTTTTCTCATAACACACAAGAACGACCATCATAATCGGAGCAATCATCCACAGTTCACAACCCAATAAACCAAGTGCCCTCCAAGCATAAATTCCCAATTTAACGACATCACTACAATCTTCATACTTGGTTTAAATCTACAATCAATCAAGTGGCTACATGCCACACTTATACAACCTTCCCATGGGGCACACTCCCGCAACCTTCCGTAACAGATAACAGGTCTGTACATCCAAATCACCGGCCGCGCTAACGCTGAAAAGCAATTAAGAATCCTAACCAGGATGCAAAGCCTTTTTCACAGAACACTGATCTCAGGTGACGCTGAAGACAATACCAACTTACTTTAAACATCGAAACTCATTTCCTGCTCATCCGAGCTCGTGACATCCTTGTCAACACCGAACTGCAACCTTGATCCTCACTTCAAATTCCATACCACTCACTACACCCAACATGCCAATATACGATAGAACACGATTTTTATCACTACCACCAACATGCCAATTCAACTATGGCTAACCAATCTATCTTTTTCCAATTTATCTTTGGTTGCCTTAGAAATAACTCCATTTAACACATAACATACTCCATTCGCACTCATCCCGAGTGACCTTGAATCACAAGACCACGCTGTCTCCAATCCCACGAACCGTTTCATACCTCCCTTGTGCGCACATTCACATCCTCAACCAGTATGCCCATTCTGATAATCCCTCTACGAATCCGAAGTCTTTTCTCATTTTCCTCCCAAATGCTACAGTGCGAGTCAAAACATCATAGAACATTTGGGACCTCTTCTCATAAGCTGCTACAAAAGCTTGATTCTTAACCGTACTTGTAGGCTCGCAATCATTAGACACTATACTTTAACTTTTGAATTCACTAGGACTGTTGTTGAGAGCCACCCGCTCTGACTTGGCCCCGAATATAATCAACTCTATGAACCTTCTAGCATATGAATACCCTCACGGCGAAGCACCCGACAGAATCACTCCCTTGAAACCCACATCTATACAATGCATAAATCCTGAATCCTTCCCCAAGTTTGAACTTGAGCTAATAAGGCCAACCATAGCACACCTTTAACAATTCCTTTGCTCAAATTACCACTTATGTTCTTTTCCCGTACCTGAAATAACCCATCAATATGCTAATAACCAGAAACCTTGCAAGTAGTTAACCATGCAACCCAATCATAGGCGGTGAGACTCTCCCACTTAGCTTGAAGCCACTATTACACGCTTCTAGAATTCACCAAGATTCTTAATCTCTTATTGACATGACCTCGCACAATTAAACCGCCAGATTCCTTGAAATCCTTCCACTAGCACTTTACATATTCGACCTCTTACCAGAATGGCGAATAAAATCCTCCGCAGAAGCTTCGCCAACCAGGCGACCGCTAACCTGCTCACAGGGGATAACCCACTTTTGGAAATCACTTTCCAACATCTTCCAACGCTGCTGCACGGGGTACAATCACTATGACATCAATAACCTATCCTGAGACCGAGCTCACTCTCTAGCTGCACAAGTCCATTCACCCCTCGTGGACATCAATTAGATGTGCGACAACATCCTTCCAATTCAAAGTTATGTTGTATCCTTCTTCATGTCAAGAAACTCCTTTCTGTTATATCAAATCTCCTGCCGCATAATAGCCCATGCTCCAAATTAAATCCGTAGGCCCCAATCACCAATCTCTAAAATTTCCAAGTCACTCCAAACTCTCCTCAAGGTGCGTAGTCATCCTACCACAAAGCCCACACGCAACTCTGCCACTCTCCCACTTTGGCGGAACTCACCCCTTTAATCGACTACTCAACCTTTGCTTCTTATAACTCGCCTTCTAGATATTTTAACCACCGCTTGACACTTCCCACATGTCCTTCCTCATCCTTTGATACTCAGTTGTTGCCTTAAATAAAATCTATCTTCGTAGTACTTGAACCCACAAATCGCTACTAACTTTAAACCTTTCTAAAGATCGTCTTTCTTGAGCCGTCAACATTAGAAACACCGATTCAATCCTGAACAACATCACCTCGCGATATCTGATAGCTGTTTCTCCAATATTATTTCACAATATCTTACCCTAAAGGCAAATTGCAGAAGACCATAACACCGGCGAACTCAACACATTCAATCGAGGACGATGATGCCACGTCGCAGATGCAAATTCCACCACACTTGGAAACACCAAGTCTTGTAACTCCATCGATCCAAATCTGAACATTCATAGTCCGATTGCCCTTCCTCTACCGAGAATAAAATACCGAATCTCTGAATCATGCACTGAGTAGACCTCTTTTTAAGTCGTTTACCGCCCCAACATATAGGAAAGTATTCTACCATCAAATCAGTACTGTGCGATAACCAATCATGAGCAATCATAGCGACCTGTGCATAGTCTCAAAGCTCTCAGGAATACTATTACTGAGCTGGAATGACAAGATATCCTCCCGCAAGGCAACGACAATAGCCCAATCAACAATACTAGGAGAAACATCCCGTACCACATCTGTAGTGCCATTACAATCCTTCAAATCTCAATTTATAACCAGTGGTTCGCGTCACGTAAGATTGAGTAGGAAGGAAACAATGGCATAAGCCTCAAGGAAATCAAATCGTACGATGAGGAATCAAGAAGGGAGGTGCTCCTAATGACCCTGTAGCCTCTCGAAGTAAGTATAGACGTCTCCGTACCGATCCGCGAGACTCTACTAGACTTGTTCATGACTCATGAGACCTAAGGGAACCTAGTGCTCTGATACCATGTTGTCACGACCCAAAAATTTACTAAGGGTCGTGATGGCGCCGGACACCACTGTCAAGCAAGCCAAGGACAATTTACTAGCGACTTCTCATATTATTGTTCTTGAAATCATTTCCTTTAGACAAATGAATAATAAATAATAAACTCCACTGAATAAATGAGAATGTCTTTACAAAATTTAACTACTGAAAAATTCCGTGATCCTCCCAGAATCTGGTGTCACAAGTGCATGAGCATTTACTAGGGAATGAAATAAAATACAGTAAATGTTCAGAATACAAGTGGACAGAAATAAAAATACAATACAATACTCTGAAGGAGACTCTGCTGGTTGCGGATCGTCTCGATAAATGTAGCTCACTGAAGTCTCCATATCAACCATGCCGCTATGACACTAAGCCACTAGCCACATATGAACCTGTGCAACAAAAATACACAACAAGTGTAGTATGAGTACGAAAACAACGTGTACCCAATGAGTATCCCGTCTAATCTTGAAGAAGTAGAGACGAGAGGTTGACTTCGACACTTACTAGCGGTCCAATAATAATATATTATTTATGATAGGCTATAATTACGTATTTTAATCGATTATTGCACTCTAATTTACTGCACTTTAGTTGAGTTTGCGCTTTAATCGCTAGTGTTTTACACTAATTGTGTGTTTTATGCCTTGTAGGTGTGATTCAAGCTATATAGATGTTATCGACTGAATTTAAGTGGTTTGGAGCTTTGAAGTCTGAGTAATAGCTCAAGGGATTAAGCTGGGATCGCGTTCGGGGATCAACGGATGATAAAACAATAAAACGACAACTCGAAGAGGCATATTGCGCACTGTCTAGTAAAATAGACATAACCTTTTGCTCAGAACTCCAGTTGGGATCCATAATATATGGTTGGAAATATAACTCAAAGGGCTACAACTTTCATGTTTTACATTTTTTCAAATTCCAAACGGAACAAAGAGGACTGCCGCAGTTCCACCGTGACCACGACAGAACCGCGGTAGAAGATGTCTGCAGACAAAATGAGAATAAGAGAGCATGTTTGGCCGCGGTTTGACCGCGACCGCGGCAGGATGTGTAAATTTCAGGGACCAAAGTGCAAAATACGGGATTTTAAGCCCTAAACCCTATATTAAACCAAGGAAGCCGGCAAAGAAAGGGATGAGACATATTTTTGACATAGATTTGACCTAAGGAGGCAGAGACACAATAGGAGCAAGGCTTGGGAATTCTTCTACAAGTTTTTTCTTTCCTCTTCCTATTTTTCATTGTTGGTTATGATTTTTAGTATTGTAATTTTACATACTATTATGAATAGCTAATTTGTTATCTAGAGTTTTGATAGAACCTTTTGTAAGATAAATTCTTGTTAGGTTTTTATATAATTGAGACGTAGTATAATCTCTATTTGTTCAACTACGTTCTTATTATAGTTAATTGAAGATCTCTCAATTAGCTGTGCCTATTTAGTATGCATAACTCGGGAGAGAGTGCATATTTAGGTAATTGTTGAACAACACCACTCCTAGAGTATATGAGGGATCAATAACCGAGGGTTTAAAGGCGAGATTAGGGATAACGAAGCCTTGGGTGCGATCTGAAGTGAGCTGTATCAAAAGCCAGCTAGCGTAGCTCAGGAGAGTGCGTCTAGTAAATTTTCGTAATTACTCGGGAGAGATTTACGGTAATAAGAGTGCTCATTATCGGTAGAGAATACTTAGGCAAAATTATAGAAGACATAGCGGGAAGGATTCCGACAATTGGGGAAATCATAACTCTAGACCTCCTTAATCTTGTCTCTAACTCTTAGTATCTTTAGTTGTTAATTTATTATTTTAATTTGTTAATCAATTAGTTAAACACAAGAATCTAAATATCTATAAGTTAGGAACTGTTCAAGCTTGTCTTCTTGGTGATAGTGAACAGTTGTAGCTAAGCTTTAGTTCTCTGTGAGATTCGACTCCGGACTTGTAAACCGGATTATATTTGCAACGACCGCATTGTCCTTTTTATAAGGCATAGTTGGGCGTGATCAAATTTTGGCGCCGTTGCCGGGGAACTAACGGTGTAGCTGTGGGTGTACATATTGCTAGGTTTCAAGTTTGAACTTTTATTTTTATTTTTTTGTATTTGATTTTTTTTCTTTTCTTTTTTTTTTGTTTTACTTGTTGATTTAAAAAAACATGGAATCATGGAATTATGGAAGTTTTGATTTTGGTAATTCTACTTTTAATCCTCCTTATGCATATTGTGATGAAAACCACCCTTGGCAAAATTATCAAAATATTTCTGAGAGCGAGTTTTGTGAACCAACTCAATCTTATATGTGGAATGTGTATGATATGTGTGGTGGTCAAGATGGTCACTTTCACGGTTGTGCTTATATTTCTTACCTTCCCCCAACCCCTTACTTTGATGGTTCTTCTTTTTCTGGTGAAGTTAATAGGAACAAAGAACCCAGGTATGATGACCTGAAAGAGATCGAGGATATGCTAAAGTGCCTTACGAAACAATATGATGAGATACAACTGCGGGTACAAAGGCAAGGGGCAACTATTCACAACTTGGAGGCTCAAGAGAATAAATTAATTGAACCTGGTAAAGCGCAACAAGTTGACATTGAGGATAGTAGCCAATATGAGCAAGAAAGGGCTGTAGAAATTGCCATATTACTGGAGGATTTAAAAAAATACGAGGATGAGCTAGAGGAGGAGGCTAGAGTAGAACACCAACAATCAATCGCATTAGATTTTGAAGATGTCGATGTTGTAGAAGAGATACTAGAGTCAACCAAGGATATTGAGGATACATATTTAGTTGACTCTATTGTCATTAGTGTTGAGAATATAGACAGTCCCAATGTTCATGTAGTTGAGCACATTGGTCCTCACTCCAAGCATTTTTACACATTGTGTTTAGATGATGATAATGAAATAGAGTCGTCTGAGCCATTTGAGGAGTCAAGGAATGAGGAACAAAGTGCTTACATTCTGGAATTCTTCTTGCCAGAAAGTCGGAATTACACACCTCATCTAAAGGCCAAGAAGTGCAGAATACTACATTATTTTATTGGGCCAGTCAGATTCATTCCACCACCCCAGGAGCATGATCATAGAGCAGAATCAAAACTTGGGGTCCAATTCATAAGTTCAAAGTGGAGGCAGAAAGTGATTCACGTCGTGCCGCGATGTTAAATCAAGCGCTTGTTGGGAGGCAACCCAGCTTTATTGCTTTCTTTTAATTATTATTATTATTTTTTTTAATTGTATTTTTTTGTAGTGTCAAT
Organism: Nicotiana sylvestris; assembly: GCF_000393655.2. NCBI lineage: Eukaryota > Viridiplantae > Streptophyta > Magnoliopsida > Solanales > Solanaceae > Nicotiana > Nicotiana sylvestris. The sequence goes on from NC_091059.1 coordinate 190,478,166, forward strand.
TTTTTATTTTCTAGGAGCATGAAAAGAAAAGGTATTGGAAGGATGCAATAATAAACCAAATGGATGGAACTAAGTGTGAGGTACCCGCACGAAGGACCAAGCTTGGGAGAAGTCTGAGTATCCCATGAGCTGTTAGTGCTTCGGCCTTTGGCCTGCCAGGGAGTCTCTTTTACCCTTTTTATTAGTTATGGTGTTCATTGGGGACAATGCCCAATTTTAAATGCGGGGGTGAGGAGATTGACTGGGTGACTTTCTATGCTATTTTAGTTGTGTTAGTTTAATTGAATAATGTTTTTTTTTAAAATAGAAAAAAATGGACTTTTCCCAACGATGGATCTATTAGACAATTTTATTGAGGGATTTAAGTCTAAAGAAAAAGTACAAAAAGATTTTCTTTTGTTAGGTAGTGTAATAATTACCCCTTGGTTTTTCTTTAAACCGTGGTTCTTTTCCAAGCGTTTTATTTGAACCGGGTGTAGTTAGTTTTTTTAGGAGTAGGAGCCATTGTGTTGTATTTTGAATTGAAGCAATATCTCTTGACTTTGTTATGCCTTGAGAATAGTGAGTACTTTGGTTGTGACGCTTAAGTTCAGTTTTTGACTCTTGTATAAGTACCTTAAATTGTATGTTCTTAAAATTGCTTAACTGCTTTGACTAGAGTGTCCGTGAATCCAATCCTGAGTGAGTTATGTGTCATGTGTGTGAGAGGTTTGTTGTATCCTGTGCATTGCATTTGATGTCTAGAACTTGCCCCGTGTGTTTGCAAAGCGAAATAGTAGTTTTATTCAGTCTAGGAAGTGATATAGGCATTTCTTTGTTGAGCCAGATATGTATATTTTACCCGCATAATTGTTATGTATCGTAGTTAACCCCTTTGAGCCTGTAATCCTGTTTTTTTGGCAACCACATTACAAGCCTTACCCATTTATTTGAATTAACCATCTATTTGAACCATTGTAACCTCTCATGAGCACTTGAATTGTTAGGAACTTTGTAAAAGTTAAAGTGTGGGGTGGTTGGTTTGGCTTTTGAGTGAAATCAATGAAATAAGGAGAAAGGTGCACTGATTTGAAAGAGCAAGAGCCACTTGAATTGACAAAGAAAAGAAAAGAAAAAAATAGTTGCATTGCTGTGAAAAAAAATATATTCTTTGATAGTGGTGACTCTTGATATAATTGTGCTTAAATAATTTGGGAGTTGATGTATATTGATGTGAATGTGGAGTTTGGCTTGAAATAAGTATGAGGTTTGAATGTTAAAGTATATGTATTAAAGTGCTTAGGGAGGTGTAGTCACTCTTATATCTAAATGTATTCTACTCGTCCCGTAGCCTAAATTACAACCAAATAAAGTCCTAATTGATCCTAGATTGAATGAGCTCCATTAGTAGAGTAGTACACTACGGGAAAGATTATGGTGCATCTTTTGTGGCATATGAATGTTATTACACTCTAATTTACTGCACTTTAGTTGAGTTTGCGCTTTAATCGTTAGTGTTTTGCACTAATTGTGTGTTTTATGCCTTGTAGGTGTGATTCCGAGCTATATAAATGTTATGGACTGAATTTAAGTGGTTTGGAGCTTTGAAGTCTGAGTAATAGCTCAAGGGATTAAGTCGGGATCGCGTTCGGGGATCAACGGATGATAAAACAACAAAACGACAACTCGAAGAGGCATATTGCACACTGTCTAGTAAAATAGACATAACCTTTTTCTCAGAACTCCATTTGGGTTCCATAATATATGGTTGGAAAGATAACTCAAAGGTATACAACTTTCAAGTTTTACATTTTTTCAAATTCCAAACGGAACAAAGAGGACTGCCGCGGTTCCACTGCGACCACGGCAGAACTGCGGTAGAAAATGCCTGCAGACAAAGTGAGAATCAGAGAGCATGTTTGGCCACGGTTTGACCGCGACCGCGGCAGAACCGCGCCAGGATGCGTAAATTTCAGGGACCAAAGTGCAAAACACGGGATTTAAGCCCTAAACCCTATATTAAACCAAGGAAACCGGCAAAGAAAGGGATGGGACATATTTTTGACATTGATTTGACCTAAGGAGGCAGAGACACAATAGGAGCAAGGCTTGGGAATTCTTCTACAAGTTTTTTCTTTCCTCTTCCTATTTTTCATTGTTGGTTATGATTTTTAGTATTGTAGTTTTACATACTATTATGAATAGCTAATTTGTTATCTAGAGTTTTGATAGAACCTTTTGTAGGATAAATTCTTGTTATGTTTTTATATAATTGAGACGTAGTATAATCTCTATTTGTTCAACTAAGTTCTTATTGTAGTTAATTGAAGAGCTCTCAATTAGCTGTGTATTTAGTATGCATAACTCGGGAGAGAGTGCATATTTAGGTAATTGTTGAACAACACCACTCCTAGAGTATATGAGGGATCAATAACCGAGGGTTTAAAGGCGAGATTAGGGATAACGAAGCCTTGGGTGCGATCTAAAGTGAGCTGTATCAAAAGCCAGCTAGCGTAGCTCGGGAGAGTGCGTCTAGTAAATTATCGTAATTACTCGGGAGAGATTTACAGTAATAAGAGTGCTCATGATCGGTAGAGAATACTTAGGTGAAATTATAGAAGACATAGCGGGAAGGATTCCGACAATTGGGGAAATCATAACTCTAGACCTCTTTAATCTTGTCTCTAACTCTTAGTATCTTTAGTTGTTAATTTATTATTTTAATTTGTTAATAAATTAGTTAAACACAAGAATCTAAATATCTATAAGTTAGGAACTGTTCAAGCTGATCTTCTTGGTGATAGTGAACAGTTGTAGCTAAGCCTTAGTTCTCTGTAGGATTCGACTCCAGACTTGTAAACCGGATTATATTTGCAACGACCGCATTGTCCTTTTTATAAGGCGTAGTTGGGCGTGATCAATTATTAATGCGAGTAATCATGGATTTATTAAGAACGACAGTAATTTCAAATAAGCCACGAACAAGTAAAAGTTCCTTTTTGTATTAAGAATTCTCTGGATTCAATATCTATTAATTTTCAATTATCTCAAGTCAGGGAGAGAAAATATCAATACCAATAAATCTCAAGGCAAACAATACAAGCATGCGCAAATCATGCCGAGGACGTACGGCCCGATCCAACAATATTTAAACTGTGCACTACTAGAGAGTCAAATGGCGCGAACCATAGATGCATCTATTTAATCTACCGAGGCGTTCGGCCCGTTCTGAAATTAAACACATACAGACAGTCAATCAAGAATTCAACATGGAACAATTATCCAAAGAAAAGCCAATTCTCTTTTAACAATTTTATAAAAATGAAGTTTAATCCTTTTAGGAATCCATTTACCAATTCGATAGGATTTAAGCAATTCATCTGTCAATAAAGTTACAAATATTCCAAGTATAGCATGCTTCTAGATCCTAGACTACCCGGACTTTCACATGATAGTAGCTATGTACGGACTCTCGTCACCTCGTGCTTACGTAGCCCCCACAATTAGGAGCACATAACCATTTATTTCACCTATGAGGACAATTCCCTCTTACAAGGTTAGAAAGGAGACTCACCTCGCTCCGAAGATCCATAATCGGCATTCCACGCTCTTTCGAAGACTCGAATCGATGCACAATGCTCCAAAACTAGCCAATAATTATAAAAATCCATTAATATACGTTCAATTACTCATTACAATCAGATTTGTGACAATTCCTAACCCCGATCAAAAAGTTGACAAAATTGCCCTCGTGCCCATATGCCCGGATTTCTAAATTTTTCGAACATAAAGTTTACCCATAGTCTCACGAACTCAAATATATAATTTACTCTCAATTTCATACCCAAAATCGTGGTCAAAAATCTAAAATATCCATTTTCTAGGTTCTTCCTCAAACCTCAAGTTTCTACCAATTTTCATGAACAAATCCGAAACAAAACCATGTATTTAACGTCTAATGAGTGGGAACAACTTACCTTAACATGGATTAAGAAAATCTCTCTTCCAAAAGCTCCAAAATCGTCCAACCCGAAGAGGAAAATGAGAGAAATGGCCAAATCCCGATTTTTAAAACACTCACTGCCTCCAGCCCTTTCCGCACCTGCAGTCACTTGACCGCTTCTGCGGTTCCATAAGTGCGGTTCCAATACCAGTTCCGCGATCCTCCTCCAGCTGCCCCAGCCCGCTTCTGCGCGGCACTGACCGCATCTGCGATCACGCATGTGCGGGAATTCCTTCGCACCTGCGGCCTCTGACTCCTTCACTTCTAACCGCTTCTGCGGTTCCCTTCCTCGCTTCTACGGGACCGCTTCTGCGGTGAACCCTCCGCAGAAGCGGTTACACCAGCAACCAAACCCCTTCAGCTCATCCTTCAAGTTCCAATTCGATCCGTTAACCACCCGGAATCCACCCGAGGCCCCTGGGACCCCAACCAATCATACCTACTAGTCTTAAAACACATTACAGACTTGCACGAGGCCTCAAGTCATATCAAATAATGCTAAAATCATGAATCGACCTCCAATCCAAGTTTTATGAACTTTAGAATCTCAAACTTCTACTTTCGACGTTTAAACCTATCAAATTACGTCTGATTGACTTCAAATTTTGCACACAAGTCATATTCGACATTACGGACCTACTCCCACTTTCAAAATCAGATTCCGACCGCGATATCAAAAAGTCTACTTCTGGTCAAACTCCTCAAAAACCTTCAAATTTCTATCTTTAGCCAAATGATTCCAAAATGACCCACGGACCTCCGAATTCACTTCTGATCATGCTACCAATACGAAAATCACCATATAGAGCTATTTCCAGACTCGGAATCCCAAACAAACATCAATAACACTGAAATGCACTCCAACCCAAACTTATTAAATTTCTTCCAAAATGCTAACTTCCACAATAGGCGCCAAAACATTTTCGGGTCTTCCAAAACCCGGTCCGGACATACGCCCAAGTCCAAAATCATCATACGAACCTGCTGGAATCTTCAGATTCTAATTCCGAGGTCGTTTACTCAAATTTCGATCCCAGTTAATTCTTTCAACTTAAAGCTTCCAAAATGAGAATTCTCTTTCCAAATCAACTCCGAACTTCGCAAAATTCAATTCCAACCACGCGTACAAGTCATAATATCTGAATTGAAGCTGCTCATGGCCTCAAACTGCTGAACACATGCTAGAGCTCAAAACGACTGGCCGGGTCATTACAACCGAATTGATGAACGACTTGTTGAAATTAATTATTGTTAAAGATTTGAATACTTCAATTCACCAACTTCATAATTTTTCACACAAGTTGCAACAACAAAGTAACTAATTTTAGAAGAAAATAAGAGACAGATTGATGATTTGGTTAAGAAAAATGAAAGAATGAGGGGGTATTTATAGTTGAAAATAGGAAAAAGTGTAATTATAAAAAGTTTGGGGTTAAAATAAAGTTGGGGTAGGGGGGGTTAAATGGATATTTTATAAATAGCCAACGACTATTTTGGCAGCCATAACGACTATTTTATCAATAGCCAACGGTCAAATTTTTAAAAGAGTTTTTTTTAAACTATAGCTGTTGGGCCCGTTTAGGACCGTTTGGGATTGGTTAGGACCGGTTTAACCGGCCCACTTAGGAGCCAATCCCGGGCCCAAATGGTCCCGGTCCTAACGGGCACTTTCTTTGAACCGGCCCACATGGGCCTCAAACCCCCTAGTCCCGGGCTTAAACAGGTAGGCCCGTTTAGGCCTACTAACCATATGGGCTCGCGGGCCCGGGCTGGGCCCGGGCCTAACCGGACCACTTGCCACCCTTACCTTCAGCTGATACAATATGCCCCAAAAAAGCCACTTTACTCAGCCAAAATTCACATTTAGAAAGCTTCGCGTAGAATTGCCTCTCTTTCAGAATTTGCGTGATAATTCAGATATGCTTATCATGATCTTCTCTATTCTTAGAATAGACTAAAATGTCATCAATAAATACCACCACAAATTGATCAAGATAAGGCTTGAATACACTATTCATTAGATCCATAAATGCAGTAGGAGCATTTGTCAAACCAAATGGCATTACCAAAAATTCATAATGGCCATACCTAGTCCTAAAAGTAGTTTTAGGAAAATCTTGCTCCGTCACGCGCAACTGGTAATATCCATGCCTCAAGTCAATTTTTGAGAATAAGTTGCACCCTTCAATTGGTCAAACAAGTCATCGATTCTAGGCAGTGGGTATTTGTTCTTAATTGTTACCTTGTTCAGCTGTCGGTAATCAATGCAAAACCTAAGGGTGCCATCTTTCTTTTTCACAAATAAAACAGGAGCTCCCCAAGGAGAAATACTGGGATGGATAAAACCTTTCTCAAGAAGTTCTTGCAATTAAGCCTTCAACTTTTTTAATTCAGCTGGAGCTGTTCTATAAGGAGCGGTAGAAATAAGAGTAGTTCCAAGGACAAGATCTATAGGAAATTCAATCTCCCTTTCTAGAGGTAACCTAGGAAGATCATCAGGAAATACATCAGGAAAGTCGCACACGGTTGGTATGTCCTTAAGACTTGGATTCCTCAATCGTGTATCGACTATATGAGCAAGATAGGCATCACAACCTTGACAAATCATCTTCCTTGCCAAGACTGCAGAAATAATGTTAGATGTCAATGATCTTTCTCCTTGAACTACTATATGTGAATATGCAGGAGTTCTAAAAGTCACTTGCTTCAACCTACAATCAACCAATGCATGGTACCTATGGAACCAATCCGTACAAACAATAACATCATAGTCTTAGAAGGGCATTTTAAGCAAGTCGGCAGGGAAGACCAGATTTTGAATCATGAATGGACAATCTCGGTAAATCTTATTAAAAATAGCCTGATGACCTAATGGACTCATGACCAGCACATCAAATTCAAGTCTAACCGATTTGACAGTATCAAGAAATGCAAGTGATGAGAAAACATAAGAGTGCGAAGATCCAGGATCAAATAATGTAAAAACAGATATGCCAAATAAGTGAAATTTACCAACAACCACGTCTGGGCCATCCTGGTCATTCTTCTATCTCATAACATAAACTCGTGTAGTAACTCTCGACCCAATAGCCTGATTAGCTCCACCCAAACCCGTTGCTTGCATATTTCGAGGTCTAGCACCGCTATTAGCTTGAGAATGAGTAGTGACAGGTTTTTGAACTGAGCCCTCTATATGTGTATAAGAAAGAGGATTAGGATTAGGACAATCCTTCACTTTATGATCCATACTCCCACAATTAAAACAAGCACTAGAAGCTCGTCCACATGCACCATAATGATTCTTCCCGCACTGTGCATAAGTAAGTGTATGAGTTTTGCCTTGGCCATAAATTGGAGTACTGGCAGTAGAAAAATTTGACTTATTCTGCTTATGATATGATGATTTATGTGTACTTTCAGTCTTGGAATAGTCAAACTTTCCCTTCTTGGATGGATTGCCATAATCCGAATTACCCTTCTTAAACCTGTTTTCTCTCCTACTAGCTTATTCCTTGTGAATTCTTTCCCAAGTAAGTGCAGCTGAAATTAGTTTGGAAAAATTCTCAAGTCGTAAGATTGCCACAAATTTTCGAATATAACTATTCAAGCCTTCTTCAAATCTTCTGAACTTGTCTCTTTCACCGTCAATAATACCTCCAGCATAGCGAGAAATCCTGAGAAAGTTTTGTTGATATTCTGCAATAGACATACTCCTTTTTCTTAAATTTAGAAACTCTTTCTTCTTAGCATCACAATAGACATAAGGGACATATTTTGCACGAAATGATTTCACAAAGTCATCCCAAGTCAGCATCGAAGGTTTTGCTTTTGCATTTGGCACACTTACCCACCAATCATAGGCATCTTTTTGTAAAAGAGATATAACATACTTAAATTTGGCAGCATTAGTACACTTTAGTTGCTCAAAGACCCTCTCCATGCACTCGAGCCACTCTTCAACTACCGTGGGATCAGTAGCGCCTTCAAATTCAACTCCACCCATTTTTTTATCTTTTCAAAATTCATTTCATTAGGTTCTGACATTGTCCCAGCCAAGTGACGAAAGAATTCAGCCATCTGCTGAAATGGAGGAGTCATAAATGGAGTATTATGACATATTACTCTTGGATTACTGTCCACTTAATTTTCACTAACATGAGATGATTTAGGTCAGGCAAGGGTTCCTCATCTCCTCCCTGAAGGTGAGGTGGAGCATTATAATGAGCTTGACTTTCATCAACGGATTCACTAGCTCTATTCGAAGAGGAGACCATATTAAAATTCCTTTAAAAGATAAGATCACACTACATTAGGGACATGTACATAATGCATATGCACAAGTAATACAACAAATTACATTACACAAGTATTCAAAAATTTATAATCTCTGAGACATTTTCAAGAAAGGAAATAATAACAATTACTAGGTATGATCACAACAACAAAACAAAAAATCCTAGAATCGCAAACCTAGGTTGTGATACCAAAACTCAACCCCTTTTGGAGGGTTCTACTTAGGAAACAAATCTAATTTACTACTTATAAAATATTAAAAAGATATTAGTTAAAAATATTCAGAATAATTTGGTAGCGAAAATAGGCCCATACGAAAACGTTCAAAGTGCAATATTTTATTTTTGAAACTACACTTCATATTTTTATTTTAAATGAATGTCAAAATATAAACATAAGGTGATATAACCCTTCTTGAATAATCAACAGATTAAAGCAACTTCCTAACAAATTTATACTTTCATTCAACATCATTGTAAGTTTGTATTGTACATAAATTTCAAATTATCGGGTATATAAAAAAAAGAAACTAGTTTTCTCCTTTGTACATATTCACAAGACAAAGTGTAAATTCGGCGTATTACAAGACTTGAGTTATTAACACACCCTAACAGTAAAACAAGTGACCAAATTCAAGTTACAAGATTTTGGTCTTAAAATCCAACAAGCCTCCAAATAACATATATAAATGTGACACACACACACACACATATATATATATCATGTATATATCATGTATATATCCCAAAACTATGCAAAATCAAGGTGCATAAGCAAATGTGATCTCCATAAGTGCTCCCAAAAAAGACTACTTCATAATGGTCGTCTTCAGATTTTATCCCGTACATTACCTACGATAGAAAATAACTATCGCTATGCATAAAACTTAGTGGCGTATAAACTTTGGGCTTGGAGTCATTAAATTCTCCAATTCTTCTTTTCAGTCATAGGTAGCTCAATTTAATATAATTTAAAATAAGTGAACAAATATATTAAACATATCAAATATCAAACTTTGAAGTGTTTCCAAATATCAATAATAATGTTCAAGAGTCGAGAAAGCGTAAACAATCAATCCAAGAGAGTTTACCAAATATATATTTTTCGCCCAATATGTACGTCATGCCATCACACTAAGCATAATCAGATATCAAAATGGACCGAAGCCTCAAATCAAGTAGGGTCAAAACCCAATAGTTAAGAGAATCAAGAACCATATTAAAAATTGTTTCCTAGTTCGTACTTAATACAGACAAGTTTTATAAATTAAGACGAGCTAAAAATCCAAAGTCAAGATGGCAAAAGATCCAAATTAAGAGTCATGCAAAGATGAGTGACAAGGTCACTGCCATAAGAAGGACAAAATCCCAACAAGAATGCAAAATGATCAAACAATCCGTACTAATGGGCGATTTAGCAAAATATCTTACAATACTTGATATAATACGAATATAACAATATAAATTGAAGACAAGAAAAATAAAATATCAGGTTATTTCAAAATATTCCAGCAAGCAAAAAGAGTATAAAGCTTATATACAAACCTTGATGTTTTACCACATAACAATTCAATCACAACTTGGGGACGTTCGAATCGTCTACGCCGTAAACAAACCAAATCCGTCCACTTCCTCAAACATTTACCCTTTGATTTTTCAAGGGTTTATATACCTTAAATACATAATCAAATATCTAAATAAGTTCAGTGATTTAACATGTCAAACTAAACATGATATTGGTGAAGATTTCCCAAAAATATCTGAAACATAAATTCGGACAGTTTCACTATTTCGTGTTGTGGCTCAGTTTTGAAGATCTAAACGGACAAACTAGACCGTATAGTTTTCGTAAAAGTTTTAGATCTATATCTTAGCGTTTCCGAACATCTTGAATTACCACCATATCTATTTTGTACAGAAAGTTATGCTAAAATTACTAACAGTAGTACATGGAATATTTCTAAAACTGAAAATCTGGGCAGCACCTGCCCAGTACTTTCTGATCCCTTTTCGGGTTAATACCAACAAAACTAGATTTTGTTTCCTTCATACGAGTTATAGATCTATGAAATACCTTTCCATAAAGTCTTGGATCACTTAAATCAAAGCTATGTATAAAAAGATATGTAGAAAATACTAATAGTTGTCTAGTGTAAAAACGAGTTTAGAAACTTACCACAAAAGAGAGGAGCAACTTGATCTTCACCAAAAACGAATTTTGCTGGTTGATTTAGTAGAAATTTATGGTGGTTTCATGAAGTTTTTAGAGTCTAAGAAGGAGAGAGGGTAGGTGATTTTGTTTCTTTGTCTTGCAAGAATGAAACAAGAAAGAAGGATATGGAAAAGCAAGTCTTCAAAGTAATATCTAAACTTTGGATAAATATGAATGTGTGCAGTGAAAACCGGGGAACCGATTCCCCCCCACCCATGTAATGCTTCGGAGAAGTGACCACGGAAGCACGAGATCTCGGGTCGGTCACTTCCCTCGAAACCTGTCGATGCCCTAACAAGAATAAACATCGGCTGAGGCCTCGACGAACGCAGGAATTCCCCGAGGAATGCACCCGGGGTCAATCAAATCTATTCAAGCGGCTCGATGCCAGCCCTCATGCGATGCAAAACTAACAGGCTATCACATCTCATTCTTTTTTGTCATATCAAGCATTTCTGTACTAAGTTTGGGCGTCCCCTTTCTATAGAAGGGGGGTCACCAACACCTTGTAAGGCAGAACTCCAATTATCCTACTCAAGTGCAATATTATCTTCTCTCTCTCTCTCCTCTAAATTGCTTATTCCCCTTGGCTCAAAGTCATTTATCTTCGGTCATTCTTCTTATCACTTGGTTGTCACGACCCCAACCCCGATCATGATGGCGCCCAACACACTGCTAGGCAAGCCCGACCATTCAACAACATTATCCCAAATTCTTATTCAGATTATAGATAAATATCACAGAGAATTTACTAAGTCATTACATTCAAGTGTATAATTAATAATAAAATCTGCGGAAGTTCAATTAAAATACCACACCATAGCCTAATAGAATCCGATGTCACGAATATAAGCCTCTAATACAGAATATCCACCTATTACAAGTCTGTCTAGAAAAAATACGGAATAAAAGATAGAGATAGAGGGGAGAGATCAAGGCTACGAACGCCATGCAGCTACCTCAATACTCCCGGATACTGCCTGCTCAGCTAAACAATTCCTCACTTAGCCTGTGGTGTACCTGGATCTGCACGCAAGGTGCAGAGAGTAATGTGAGTACTTCGACCCAGTGAGTAATAAACATAAATAAAGGCTGAGAATAAGAAATCATGGAAAAATACAAAGTAAACTATAACTGGCAGTTTAGAACAACAAATAGTGAAGCAACAAGTCAATTAAATCAGAGTACCAAATACTGAGACAGGTATAACCAATAAAAACAAATGCATGAGTGCAATTCAATGCATATGATGGTACACTCTAGTACCCACTGCGGCGTGCAGCCCGAACCATCCATTTATTTATCGTCGACGGCGCTCACTAGGGGTGTGTGCAGACTCCGGAGGGGCTCCTACAGCCCAAGTGCAATATCAAGCCATCTCGTGGCATCAAATCTAGGCCCTCGGCCTCATATCAATCTCAGTATAATCACTCAGGCTCTCGGCCTCAATATCAATGTAATCAACCAGGCTCTCAGCCTTAATATCAATATAACACTGCTGCGGCGCGCAGCCCGATCCATGGTCAGTCCAGAAATCATCATAATCCCCTTGGGCATTTGTAAAATAGTAGTTCTCATTTAGAAATATCATTTAAGTTTTCAAATCTTAGAAAGATGGTTGAGTTTGCAAAACAGTATTTAAAACCTTGGACTGAGGTCAAATGATATGCAAAATATGCGAAAACAGTGATATCAATCCCTGAAGGATTCAAATAATTGGCAAGAAGCCCAAATGTAACAATTAAATCCAAGTAAGGATGATTCTTAATTTAGTTCAAGTAGAAAACATGGTAAAAACATCTCTCGGGACGGACCAAGTCACAATCCCCAACGGTGCTCTGCCCCACGCCCTTTATCCGGCGTGCAAGTCACCTCAATATAGCGTTACGATGTGTAATTCCGGGGTTTCAAACCCTCAGGACATCATTTACATCAATTACTCACCTCGAACCGGCTAATTCTCTAGCTCGCGATGCCTTTGCCCCTTATTGATCTCTGAATGCCTCGAATCTAGCCATAACAATTCAATTCAGTTAATAAAAATTATAGGAATTAATTCCATATGGAATTCTACATTTTCCATCAAAAATCTGAAATTACACTCAAAATTTGCCCATGGGGCCCACGTCTCGGAATACGACAAAAGTCACGGAATATGAACCCCCATCCAACCACGAGTCCAACCATACAAATTTTACCAAAATTCGACATCGGATTGGCTTTCAAATCTTAAAAATTCATCTTTAGGAAATTTTAGAAAATCATCCATTTCTCTTCAAATATCAATAATCTAAAGTCAAAAATGAATATTTATTCATAGAATATAATCACAAGAGAGTCAAGAACATTTACCCCAAGAATTCCCATAACTTCTCGCTCAAAATTGCCTAGAATCCGAGCTTGAAAGTCCAAAAAATGAAAGAAAATCGGACTGCTCTTTCTCTACACTGTCCAAAATTTTCGGCTACTGTTCACGCATGTTGCTGTACACGGTACTGTTCACGGGGTACTATTTCTGCAATTTTCTCCAATTTTACTAAGTCCAAAATCACTCTGAGACACCTCCGAAACACTCCCGAGCCCTCGGGGCTCCTAACCAAACACATACACTAACTCAACAACATCCTACGAACTTAACCGTGTGATCAAATCGCCAAAATAACGTCATATACCACGAATTAAGCTTTAAAATCCAAGAATTCTTTCAAATTTCATAAAACATCAAATTTTCCATTTTGAGTCTGAAACACGTCAAACGACGTCCGTTTTCAACCAAACTTTACAGAAAGTGCTTAAACCATATATAAGACCTGTACCGGGCACCGAAACCAAAATACGGGCCCGATACCATCACTTTCTAATCAAATTTCATTTCCATTTTCCTTAAATATTTTCATAAAGCAATTTTACTCAAAAAATTATTTCTCGGGCCTGGGACCTCGGAATTCGATGATTCTTGTTCCTATGAGTCACAAATAATAATACGAACATATACCTTCAGTCGAAACTCAATTCGGAGCTGATTTGCTCAGTTCAATACCCATTTCGCTCGTTAAACAATTAACTCATGTTTTGTGTCAAAAACCCAATCGCGACTTGATGAAATTAGACCAAACTTTCCAGATCACTCCTATAATTCATTATTTAAATTATGGAAATCTCTAAATAAAATTTCAATCTCTAGAACTAAAAATGGACCTTTGGATCATTACATGCTTATGCTCAAACGACAAAAATCTTCCGAAAACTCTTCCAAAACTTATCCGAGCCTCATGGGACCCCGACCAAACATGCCAACATAATTCATAATATTATTCAAACCTCTTCCAATCATCAAAACACATCAAACAACATCAAATTACCCAAAACTCATAGAATTCAAGCCTAATTTTCTAAAAACTTCCGAAATACACTTTCGATCAAAAATCCGACCAAACCACGTCCGAACGACCTGAAATTTTGCACACATATCCCAAATTACCTAACAAAGCTACAACAACTCTCAAAATTCCATTCCGACTCTCGGATCAAAATCTCACCTATCAACCGGAATTCGCCAAAATACTAACTTCGCCAATTCAAGCCTAATTCTGCACCAGACCTCCAAAATTACTTCCGATCACACTCCTAAGTCACAAATCATCCCCCGAAGATAACCGAATCATCGGGATTCAAATATGAGCCTTCTAACACATAAGTCAACGTTCGGTTGACTTTTCCAAAACAAGCCTTCCTTAAAGAGACTAAGTGTCTCATTTCCTACTAAAACCAATCCAAATCAACTCGTTCACACCCAACACTGATAATGAAGCGTAAAGAAATAGGAAATGGGGAAAACAGTGCGGTAACTCACGAGATGACTGGTCGGGTCGTCACATCCTCCCCAACTTAAACAAACGCTCGTCCTCGAGCATACCCAGAGTTGTCCTAGAAGCCAACCAATAGCTGAATCCCACATCGGAAAAGAGAGGGGGAGTCCTGGGGTATATTAGTAGGACTTAGACCTACATGTGCATAGGCCTTTTCCCCATGTTCGATTGGGGGAGAACAAAACCGTGAGGGCGAAGCCCAAAGCGGACAATATATGCACAGTGTGGGCCGGGTCGTGACAGTTCGTATCAAAGCCGACTCTCAATAAGTACGATGGGTGGGTACCCACAACGAGGACGTTGTGTTCTTGTTGGTGGGGTGAGTACAGTACAGGTGCTGTAGCACTCCTGTAGCTCGCAGGAATCCCACATCGGAAAAGAGAGGGGGAGTCCTGGGCTATATTAGTAGGACTTGGACCTACATGTGCATAGGTCTTTTCCCCATGTTTGATTGGGGGAGAACAAAACCGTGAGGGCGAAGCCCAAAGCGGACAATATATGCACAGTGTGGGCCGGGTCGTGACATTATCAATTTATCAAAAGATGCCATGGATGAAGGTAAAGAAGATTTCTTAGAATGTACATATGCATCAATGCAATGAAGTTGGGGTTCAAACAAGGGTCGAGACCATTCATTGGACTAGATGGGACTTTCTTAAAGGGTTATTCCAAGGAGCAACTATTGGTGGTTGTTGCACAAGATTGCATGAATCATTTCTATCCCTTGGCCTAGGCTGTAGTTGACAAGGAAACACCTTGACATGGACATGGTTTTTGGAGCTGCTGAAACACTCATTGAATCTGAAATATGGAACCAGTATTACCTTTATGTCTGATATGCAAAAGGTACAACTTATGATTTTGTTTAACTGACTATTCCAGTTATTTTTAAGTTATTATATAGTTAATTTTGTTTAAATTTACATATGCAGGGTCTGTTGGAAGCAGTAAGAACTGTCCTCACTCTCTCAAATCATAGGTTTTGTGTGAGACATATTGAAACCAACTAGAGTAAGAGGATGAGAATTTCAGGAGAGATGAAAAAATACCTATAGTGGTCTGCTTGGAGCACTTATGAGGAGGAATTTAAAGATCAACTAAAGAATCTTGGTGAATTGTCTGGTGATGCTGCCAAGGAGTTGCTTAGGTATCCACCGCAGAATTGGTATAGGTCATACTTTGATACATTGTGCAGAAATTAAATGGTGGACAATAATTTTACAGAGTTCTTCAACTCTTGGATCTTAGAAGCAAGAGGAAAGCCTATCCTGAAGATGCTTGAGGATATTAGAATCAAGGTCATGAACAGGTTGAGAGAGAAGGAAGAAGAAGCTAGAACATGGGGAGGTGAGTCTAGTCCTAACGACATGAAGTTGTATGCTTCTTATTTGAAGGTAGCCAACTTATGTATTGTTCATTTTAATGGTAAAACTGGCTATGAGGTTTTTGAGGATGATGATAGACATAGAGTGAACCTAGTGGAGAAGAAATGCACTTGTAGATCCTGGCAGTTGGCTGGCATCCCATGCCCTCATGCCATCAAAGCACTAAAATACAAGAGAGAGGATCCAATGACTGAAACTAGTTGGTGGCACAACAAGGAAGCTTACCTGATGACATATAGGGCCAAGTTGATGCTTGTTAGAGGTGAAAAGTTCTGAAAAGTATTACCAGAACATGATATGGAACCTCCTCCACTTGCCAAAACTGTTGGAAGGCTAAAAGTCAAAAGAAATAGAGAGAAGGATGAGGCTAACAAGAGACAACGAGATTGGGCTGCATCAAGAAGGGGAACTAGAATGATATGCAACATTTGTGGTGAACTGGACCACAATTCAAGGTACTTGCTTCTTAACTTATATTTTTTCTTATATAATTACAGTTATTTAATAGAATGTTTTTCTTTTTAATAGGTTGGTGCTGAAGGAAATGTTGAGAATGTTAGTTGTTCAGCCCCTCAACCAATACAAGAAGGCGAACATGAAAGTGAATTTGTGTTCATACCTACACCTAGAGTATCAAAACACCAAACATAAACCTTTGGTGATGGTAGTGAGCATGAAAGTGACCCTGCTTTAATGCCTAAGATTATTTCTGAAGATCAAACACGACTACTGATGAGGCAACAACAATTGACCTCAGTAGGGACAAGAGTGATCTCTTTTAGAGGAGATCATACTGGTGTCAGTTATCCCACTGATCTTCCTTACTCACCTACTAAGCTCACTTGGAAAGGCAAAGAAGTTGTGACTGGAAATCAATTGGAAGTGGCAAGACAAAAGAAAGTTGGGAAGTTGAAGTGCAGGAAACTCAATGGGAACTCATAAATCTAGGAATCTTGGTTATTATATGTAGTTGCAAATCTGGGAACTCACATAACCCTTTGTTTTGATGTTTTAGTTTGTACTGTAAAACTAATATTACAACAGTTCTAGTAGTTGTATTATAGCACTAGTAAACATGTTTTGGTGGCAGAATGACATATAACATTGTATGTTTTGTTTTGATATTTTGCACATCAGTGCTATTTGGTTTAGTAGTTGTATTGTTGTAGCAGTAAACATGTTTTGATGGCAGAATGATATTTTGCACAACAGTGTTGTTTGGTTTAGTTTGCACAACAGTGTTGTTTGTTTTAATAGCTGTATTGTAGCAGCAATGTTGTTTGGTTTAGTTTGCATATCAATGTTGTTTGGTTGGTAGCTGTATTGTAGCAACAGTGCTATATTGTTTGCACAACAGTGTTGTTTGGTTTAGTAACTATATTGTAGTAGCAGTATATATGTTTGCACAGCAGTGGTGTTTGGTTTAGTAGATGTATTGTAGCAGCAGTAAACATATTTGCACAGCAGTTACAACAGTTTAATTTGCACGTTAATATGCAGTGGTGTTTGCACAATATTTTCATAACAGGTTCCATAACAATTTATACCATGAAGGTACACCATAATAGTTTTATAACAGGTTCCATAACAATTTACACCAAGAAGGTACAAATGAAATACCATAACAACAACAACTGAAATAAACAAACATGTGCTTTCATATCATTCACTTCATACGTAACACATGAACATCCATAACGAAGATGAAACATGAGGAATGATTTAACCGAAATACTACAACATACTAAACCAACATACTACAACATACTAAACCAACATATATTCACTTCATCATCCCTATAAATAAACCAAAACACTACAACAACATATTAAAATAACATAAATTCACTTCATCATCTCTACGACAACCAAAGAAAATAATAAAGCTCATGAAACCAAAATGTTTTTTCTCATCTTCTTCACTTTGACCTGTAAATTACTAGCTTTTTCAGCTTCCACGAGTTGAAATTGCTCCATTTCGTCAAATTTCATCTTCAAAGTATGCCTTTGAACCGTGATAACATCTTTCATTTCATCAAATAAGTTCTTAAAGTTGTCTCTTTAGGCTTTAATAACATCCTCCAATTCCTCAATTTTAATCTTCATAGGGCCCATTTGAACCATCGTAGCTTGTTCCATGAGGTAAACTTTATTCCTCAAATTGTTTCTCTCAACCTTAGCAGCATCAAGTTTAGTTTTTAAATCTTTGATTACCATCAACGCTCGATGAGGGAGCTTTTCGTCAATCCATTCAAAATACCCGTATGAACTAACCTACGTCATATCAGAATTTACAGCAGTTATGACAGTAGTTTTTGTACATAAACAATAAAAATCAAGAACGACCTAACTCGACAAAATAAGATGAATCACATAAATCGACCAAAAACAAAATAAATTCAAAACTAACCTTGGATCTTGGACATTTATAGAACATTCTCCCAGCATTGACATTTGACCAAACTGTCAAATAAAGCGCAATCAATCCATAATGACACTTTCTTGCATATTGAATTTCATGCACATTCACAGATAAATAAAACATTGAGCAGAAAATTTTGAAGAGAAAATGTAAATTTTTAAAATTGGGGAACAATGACAATTAGGGTTTCGAAAATGGGTGAATATGGGTATAAGAAAAGGGAAAATAAGAAGAGAGAATAGCTTATGTGGGTGCCATGTCAACTAAATAATGCTGATATGAAGGCGTGCGTGTTTAGCCGTTAGGTTGAAGGCCTTAGTGGCCCAATTTGCCAACGCGGGGCATATTTCTGGCCCAGTTTACTAATGGAGGACAAAAGTGAGCTATAACCAATAGTTTAGAGATATTATTTGACCTTTTCTATTTTTTTAAGTATTCTTTTTTAATTGGCAGAATGGCCTAAATGACACCTATGCTTGTGCCACTTTGTCATGTTGGTTTCCAAACTCAACAATTTGCCAACCAAAACCCCTGTACCTATAGAAACTGATCATTTTAAACTCCGCTCATCCTATGTGGCATTGTTTTTACTGAAGTGCATGTGCTACACTCGTTTAAGGAGCGTGAGGCCTATTAAAAAGGCACCAAGAACCATTTTTTAGCTGTCATCCTCTTCCCGATTGTTCATCCCCCATTATTGAACAAAAGTGAGTGTTTTTCTTTGCTTTTGTCTCTCTCTCCAATATTTTCTGTCCTATTCCTTTTTTTTCTTCTTTTTTCTTCAACATTTTCTGTCCAATTCTTTCTCCCCTTCCCTATCTTCTTTGTTTGTTTCTTCCCTTGAATTTGAAACATTATTGTGAATTTAGAATCCTTTAGCCAATAATTTAGACCTCTTTTAAAATTTAATTATATGTCCTTTTTGTAGAAGGGAAACACATCAAATTATCAAAATACCAATAAACCAAAAAAAAAAGGGCCAACCGAAAAATTCTGAAAAATCACCACACCTCAAAATTAACCCATAAAGATTTTAAAGCACAAATTATTGTAACGACCCTGTGTGATGTATTGTGACACGGGTACAAAAATCACCCTTTTTGTACTTTGCTCGCTAGTTCTCGGGCATGACTTACCCCGTGTGATGTATTGTGATTTATGTAAATCGTCGGTTTTGGTTTTCAGGGTAACTAGAATGTATTTGGAAGAACAGTTCTTAGTTTGAAGCTTGAAATTTGAAAGTTTGACCAAGATTTAACTTGTTAGTATATGATCTCGGATCGGAATTTTTATGATTTGGTTAGCTCCGTTAGATGATTTGGGACTTAGGAGCATGATCGGAATGCATTTTGGAAGTCCGTGGAAGGTTTAGGCTTGAATTGGCGAAATTGAGATTTCGACGTTTTCCTGTTAATAGGTGAGATTTTGATATAGAGGTCGGAATGGAATTTCGGAAGTTGCAATAGTTCCGTTGTGACATTTGGGGTGTGTGTGCAAAATTTCAGGTCATTCGGACGTGGTTTGATTGAGTTTTTGATCAAAAGCGGAATTTGAAAGATTTTGGAATCCTAGGCTTGAATTTGATGTGATTTTGGTGTTTTAATGTTGTTCTAAGTGTTTCGAAGGTTGGGATAAGTTTGAATAAGGTTATGGGATATGTTTTTGCTTTTGATTGAGGTCCCGGGGGCCTCAAGGTGATATTCGGATGGTTGACGGGGAGATTGGGAGTTTGGTGAATGCTGCAGATTTGCTGTTTCTGTTGTTTCCGCACTTGCGGATTTAGGACCGCAGGTGCGACGCTGCAAATGCAGGAGATTGGTCGCAAAAGTGAAAATAGGCTGGGAATGCTATGGCAGTAGAAGCGGTTATGGAGCCTCACCTGCGAAGGCGTAGGTGCGGGCAAGGCATCGCAGATGCAATTTTTGGTAACTTAAGTGAAAAACCACAGATGCGGCTCTTGGACCACAAAAGCAGTACCGCAGATGCGGTGGATTGACCGCAGGTGCGAAAATGCCTGGGTCTGAATGTATATATTTCACCCTTCGCGATTTTTGAGAGGGTTTTCACCATATTTCATTCGGGAGAAAGCTTGGAAGAGCTAATTGAAGAGGGAATTCAAGAGGATTTCATGGAGGTAAGATTTTTGGACACTAAACATGTTTCTATGATGAATTTTAACATTTTAAGCGTGAAATCTATGGAAAATCAGTAGCAAAATTGGGGGTTTAGGGTTTGAAAATTTGAGACCTTAATCTAGGGATTTTGAGGGGTCATTTGTGATCCGATTTTGGTATTCTTGATATGCATGAACTCGTGAGAAGATGAGGATTCCATTGATGTTAATTTTATCAAATTCCGAGATGTGGGCCCGGGGGCCGGGTTTGAGCAATTTTGGTATTTTTGATGTGAATTGGATATTTTTGAGTGGACTTTGATCCCTTAGCATATTTTAATGATTATGTACTGATTGTGGCTAGATTTGGAGCATCCGGAGGTCGATTCGTGAGGGCAAAGGCATCACGGGCTGGAGTTTGGACCGGATCGAGGTAAGTAATGATTGTAAATGTTGTCCTGAGGGTATGAAACCCCGGATTTCACATCGTTGTGCTACTTTGAGGTGACGCACACGCTAGATGACGAGCGTGGAGTCGTGCACCGTTGGGGATTGTGACTTGGTCCGTCCCGTACGACTGTTAAGTCGCGTATTTGATTTGAATCTTATTATATTCCATATTTTAGAGATTGATATTATATTTTGGGCTGTATGCCATATTTGAGGCCTTGTGCCGACCTGTTGAGACCCTTAGGGGCATTTTCACTATTTTCGTCACTCTATTTATTTTGAAAGCATATCCTCAGTCATGATTTACCTGTTTATTGTTTAAATCTGGTTTTATCACTTTACTTCTTAAAATGTGAAAACTATTCGGGCTGAGTTCCCTATTTTACTGATGGTCCGAGTGATTGTGAGATTGATGACTGAGATAGACCGAGGGTCTGATTGTGAGCTTAATGACTGAGAGAAGCCGAGGGCCTGGTTGTGAGGATTATATATTTATGGATCGGGTTGCACGCCGCAACAATATATATATATATCGGGCTGCACGCTGCAGCGATATAGCCCTTGGGCTGTATATATATATGAATCAGGGTGCACTCCGCAGCGATATAGCGCTTGGGCTGTAGGAGCCCCTCCGAAGTCTGCACACCCCCAATGAGCGTCGTCGACAAGTTGTATGGATCGGGCTGCATGCCGCAGCGATATATGGATCGGTGTCACGACTCAGATTTCCCACCTCTCGAGAGTCGTGATGGCATCTACTAATGTAAGCTAGGCAAGCCAATCATTTAACTACTTATTTCATTACTCAATTATTTCTTGTTAACAATTATAACGCGATAACATCAAAACAACGGAACTGTAAATAATTAAGCGGAAGATAACAACTAAATATCTGAAATCTGCATCTATTACAACTCTTAAAACCTAAAGCACCCAAAACCTGGTGTCACAGTGTCACAGTATCACAAACGGTCTAAGATTTACTACATATAAAGTATGAAGAAAATGACAATACACTGTTTCTGAATAAAAGGAAAATGAAACAGGAAATAGGAATAGAGGAGACGCCAGGGCCTGCGGATGCCTGCAGGTCTACCTTGGATATCCATGTGGACTGAAGGTAGCCTCCACACTACGGTCCAAAAGCTGCTCCGGGATCTGCACATAGTGCAGAGTGTAGTATCAGCACAACCGACCCCATGTGCTGGTAAATGTCTAGCCTAACCTCAGCGAGGTAATGACGAGGCTAGGACCAGACTACCAAATAAACCTGTGCAGTTCAAATATATATAGCGGAAAAGAAGTACAGAAATAACCAGACAAAATGGGAGGGGGAGCATGCTGTGGGGGAGATAACAGTTCCGAATAGAAAGACATCAAATAAACGAAAGAAACAACATAACTCGGATATCAACAAAGAATTAGAAATCAATAAATGCACGGCATCACCCTTCGTGCTTTTACTCTCGTCCTCACCAAAGCAATCATATATTAAAAATGTGCACGGCATCACCCTTCGTGCTTTTACTCTCGTCCTGACCAAACAAATCATATGATAAAAATGTGCATGGCATCACCCTTCGTGATTTTACTCTCTTTCCTCACCATATAATCAATAAAATCGGCACAGAATGATATATTGTGCGGCACGACATCACCCTTCGTGCTTGACACTTTCCTCATAATGATACACGACATCACCCTTTGTGCTTTACACTCTTTCCTCACAAAACAAAAAATTCACGGCATCACCCTTCGTGCTTTAAGTCTCTTCCTCACACAAACAACAATCACAAACAATAGGGCAAGGGAATAAATGAAGTTGCAATAAAGATCCCAGCAAGGGAACGACAATTCAACAAATAAATCCTGGCGAGGGAACATCATCAATAACCTCAACATCCCGACAAGGGAGATAACGAATAAATTAACAATAGCCCGGCAAGGGCGACAACATAATGATCTCTTATCTTTCTCACTTTTACTTCACAATTCACTTCACAACTCGAGCCAATGCTCTAGTGGTTCAATTATCACTTATACTTTCACAATTCGGTATACAAGTTGAGCCAACGCTCCTCAACGTTCATAGGTCACAATTCCTTCCACAAACTTTACACAACAAGTAGAAACTGTTACCAAGGCATGAACGATACAACGAAGTCATGATAATCACAATATAAGACTCACGGGCATGCTAGACACCAAGTCATGATAATCACAATATAAGATTCACGGGCATGCTAGACACCAACATATAGATACTCGTCACCATGCCTATACGTCGTACTCAACAATTACCACATAGCAAATGGGACTCGACTCCTAATCCTTCAAGCTAAGGTTAGACCAAACACTTACCTCGATGCCGCGAACACAATTCAAGATTCAATTATAGCTTTACCCCCTGATTCCACCACCAATTCGCTCGTATCTAGTCACAAGTTACTTATCTACATCAATAAATGCTAAATGAATCAATTTGAATGCATAAAAATGAGTTTTCCAAAGTTTTGCCCAAAAAATAAAAAATTGCCCCAGGCCCACATGGTCAAAACCCGAGGTTCAAACCAAAACCCGATTACCCATTCCCCCACGAACCTAAATATATAATTTGTTTAGAATCGAACCTAAAATCGAGATCCAAATCCCCAATTCTTGAAAAACCTAGGTTCTACCCAAAACACCCAATTTCCCCCATGAAAATCATTGATTTTGAGTTGAAATCATGTGGAAAGATGTTAATGATTGAAGAAAACGAGTTAGAAATCACTTACCAATGTTTTGGAGAAGAAAGGTTGTTTGAAAAATCACCTCTTATGTTTTTGGGGTTTTGAAAAATGAAAAATAACTGAAAATTCCGTCTTAATATACCCCTCTCAGACTTCATGTGCGGACCGCACAAAATCAAATCCGGCCGCACAGCCACCAGTGAGCCTGTGCGGACCACACAAAATCAACTGCGACCGCACAGTTACCAGTGAACCTGTGCGGACCACACAAGATCCACTGCAGCCGCACAACCACCAGTGCAGACAACACAAAACCAGTGCGGACCGCACTAGCAGGTTCAGAGAGCTGCAGTTTTTCTGAACCTCCAATAGCCATGTTTAAGCCTATGACACCCCAGAACCTACCCGAAACTCACCCGAGCCCTCGGGGCTCTAAACCAAATATACACACAACCTCAAAAACATCCCACGGACTTATTCGTGTACTCATATCGCCAAAATAACATTAGAAACATCAAATTAAACCTCAATATCAATAAAATTTATCAAAACGTCTTAAACATCAAATTTTGCATTTAAGGTCCGAATCACGCCAAACGGGGTCTGTTTCTTACCAAACATTACCGACAACATATATAAATCATATAGAACCTATATTAGGCTCTAGAACCATAATACGGGCCCGATACCACAGGTTTCACATAACATTTCACTTTCAAAAACCTTTATATTTTTCAGAAAACAATTTCTTTCAAAAATTCATTTCTCGGGCTTGGGACCTCGGAATTCGATTCCGGGCATACGCCCAAGTCCCATACTTTCCTACAGACCCTCCGGGAATGTCAAATCATGGGTTCGGGTCCGTTTACACAAAATATTGACCGAAGTCAAATTAATTCATTTTATAGTCAAAATTTATTAGTTTTCACAGATTTTCACATTTAGGCTTTTCGGCTACGTGCCCGGACTACGCACACAATCGAGGTGATGCTAAAAGAGGGTTTTAAGGTCTCAAAATGTTGAATTTCATTCTCCACCTCTAAAACAACCGTTCGTCCTCAAACGAACAGAAGAAGGAAGTACCTGAGTCGGGGAAAAGATGGGGATAACGGCTCCGCATATCGGACTCGGACTCCCAGGTCGATACCTTAGGAGGCTGACCTCTCCACTGAACACGAACAGAAGGAAAACTCTTCGATCTCAACTGACGAACCTGTCGGTCTAGAATAGCTACCAGCTCGTCCTCATAAGACAAGTCCTTGTCCAACTGGACAGTGCTGAAATCTAACACGTGGGATGGATTGCTGGTGATTTTTCCGAAGCATGGACACATGAAACACTGAATGCACGGCTGATAAGCTCGGCGACAATGCAAGTCTATAAGCCACCTTTCCTACTCGATCAAAAATCTCAAATGGGCCAATGAACCTAGGGCTAAGCTTGCCCTTCTTCCCTAATCTCATCACGCCCTTCATAGGCGACACTCGAAGCAATACCCGCTCACCGACCATGAATGCCAAATCACGAACCTTGCGGTCGGCATAACTCTTTTGTCTGGACTGAGCTGTACGAAGCCTATCCTGAATGATCCTGACCTTGTCCAAGGCATCCTGAACCAGGTCCGTACCTAATAACCTAGCCTCTCTCGGCTCAAACCATCCAACCGGAAACTGACACCACCTACCATATAAAGCCTCATAAGGAGCCATCTGGATACTCGACTGGTAGTTGTTATTGTAGGCAAACTCTGCTAACGGCAAAAACTGATCCCGCGAGCCTCCAAAGTCAATGACACAAGCTCGGAGCATATCCTCCAAAATCTGAATAGTCCGCTCGGACTGCCCGTCCGTCTGAGGATGAACATTGTACTCAACTCAATCCGTGTGCCCAACTCTCACTGAACTGCTCTCCAGAAATGGGAGGTAAACTGCGTACCTCGATCCAAAATAATAGACTCGGGCACACCATAAAGTCAAACAATCTCCCGAATATAGATCTCAGCTAACCTCTCGGAAGAATAAGAGGCTTTCACAGGAATGAAATGCGCTGACTTGGTCAGCCTATCAACGATAACCCACACCGCATCGAACATCCTCTGAGTCTGTGGGAGACCAACAACAAAGTCCATAGTGATGCGCTCCCATTTCCACTCAGGAATCTCAATCTTCTGGAACAAACCGCTAGGCCTCTGATGCTCATACTTAACCTGCTGACAATTTAAACACTGAGCCAAAAATGCTACAATATCCTTCTTCATTCTCTGCCACCAATAATGCTGCCGCAAATCATGATACTTCTTTGCGGCGCCCAAATGAATAGAGTATCGGGAGCTGTGGGCCTCCTCTAAAATCAACTTTCGAAGCCTATCCACATTTCGCAAACAAACTCGACCCTGCAATCTCAAAACCCCATCACCACCTAAGGTAACCTTCTTGGAACCTCCGTGCTGCACCGTGTCTCTAAGGATACACAAATGGGGATCATCATACTGCCGATCACGGATACGCTCCAATAAAGAAGAACGAGCGACTGTGCAAGCCAACACACGACTGGGCTCAGAAACATCCAACCTCATGAACTGATTGGCCAAAGCCTGAACATCCAAAGCAAGCGGTCTCTCACCGACCGAAATATAAGCAAGACTGCCCATACTGGCTGACTTCCTACTCAAAGCATCGGCTACCACATTGGCCTTTCCCGGGTGATATAAGATTGTGATATCATAGTCCTTTAATAGCTCCAACCACCTTCTCTACCACAAATTCAACTCCTTCTGCTTGAACAAGTACTGCAGACTCTTGTGATCCGTGAACACCTCACATGCCACGCCATACAGATAATGTCTCCAAGTCTTCAATGCGTGAACAATGGCTACCAACTCCAAATCATGAACCAGATAATTCTTCTCATGAATCTTCAACTGCTGCGAAGCATAAGCAATGACCTTGACATCCTGCATCAACACCGCACCAAGCCCAATACGAGATGCATCACAATAAACTATATATGGCCCTGAACCTGTGGGCAACACCAACACCGGTGCCGTAGTCAGAACTGTCTTGAGCTTCTGAAAGCTCGCCTCACACTCATCCGACCATCTGAACTGGGCACCCTTCTAGGTCAACCTGGTCATCGGGGCTGCGATGGATGAAAACCCCTCTACGAACCGATGATAGTGGCCTGCCAGCCCCAAAAAACTCTGAATCTCTGTGGCTGATACTGGTCTAGGCTAGTTCTTGACTGCCTCAATCTTCTTCGGATCAACCTGAATACCCTCTACTGACATAACATGACCCAAGAATGCAACTGAACTCAACTAGAACTCACACTTTGAGAACTTAACATATAACTAACTATCCCTCAAGGTCTGAAGAACCACTCTAAGATGCTGCTCGTGCTCCTCCCGGCTGCAGGAATAGATTAAAATATCATCAATGAAGACTATCACGAACGAATCCAAGTAAGTCCTAAATCCATAAAAGCTGCTGGGGCATTTGTCAACCCGAATGACATCACCAAGAACTCATAATGCCCGTACCAAGTGCGGAAAGCTGTCTTAGGGACATCGGATGCCCTAATCCTAAACTGATGGTAGACAGATCTCAAGTCAATCTTTGAAAATACCTTGGCACCCTGAAGCTGATCAAACAAATCATCAATCCTCGGCAATGGATACTTATTCTTGATTGTAACCTTGTTCAACTTCCGGTAATCAATACACATCCTCATCGATCCATCCTTCTTATTAACAAACAACACCGGTGCACCCCAAGGTGAAACACTAGGCCTAATGAAACCTTTTTCAAGAACATCTTGCAACTGCTCCTTCAACTCTTTCAACCCAGGCGGGGCCATACGATACGGCGGGATAGAAATGGGCTGAGTGCCCGGAACTAAATCAATGCAAAAGTAAATATCCCTATTGGGTGGCATACTCAGCAGGTATGAAGGAAATACCTCAGGAAACTCACAAACAATAGGCACAGAATCAATAGAAGGAACCTCAACGCTAGAATCACGAACATATGCTAAATAGGATAAACACCCCTTCTCGACCATATGCCGAGCCTTCACATAAGAGATAACGCTACGGGTAGAATGACCAGGAGTCCCTCTCCACTCTAAACGAGGCAAACCCGGTAAGGCTAAGGTCACAGTCTTGGCATGACAGTCCAAGATAGCGTGGTAAGGTGATAACCAGTTCATCCCCAATATAATATCGAAATCGACCATGTCCAAAAGCAACAAATCTAATCGAGTCTCAAGACCCCCAATCACAACTACACAAAAGCGATGGACTCGATCTACCACAATAGAATCACCCACCGGTGTAGACACATAAATAGGAAAACTCAATGAATCATTAGGCATGACCAGATACGGTGCAAAATAAGATGACACATACGAGTATGTAGACCCTGGATCAAATAACACTGAAGCATCTCTATCACAAACCAGAACCGTACCTGTTGTCACACCTCCTTTTTACGCGCCCGGGGCGCAGGGGAGTTTTTTCCAATTTAAAGGAAAATCGAAACGGGATTCGTTTAATTATTTCAGAGTCGCCACTTGGGAGATTTAGGGTGTCCCAAGTCACCAATTTTAATCCCGAATCGAGGAAAAGAATGACTCTATATTATGGTCTGCGTATCAGAAATCCGAATAAGGAATTCTCTTAACCCGGGAGAAGGTGTTAGGCATTCCCGAGTTCCGTGATTCTAGCACGGTCGCTCAATTGTTATATTCGGCTTGGTTATCTGATTTTATACAAGTATGAACTTATGTGCCACTTTTATCTTTTAACCGCTTTTATCATTCACTGTTATTTTTGTAGGACTTGCAACGTTGTGAAAATGTATCTCGAACCGCGTTACAATCAATGTACCCGTGGTCGTCGACACACTTTGACTCCGTTGAGATTTGGATTTGGGTCACATCAATGTGCACCCGAGTTTAAGGAAATTAAGTTATTAAAGGCGCGCCTAAAGCGACTAGCGTATTTATTTTGGGTAAGACCGTGGAATTTTACTAAACGGTCCATCCCGAAGTCCAAATAATTTTTTAAAGCAAATATTTACTGAGGGCCCCGCAATTTGTATTTTTATTTGGCGAGGCTCATCTCATTCTATTTTTTAAAAAATGAATTTGCAACGTCATGGACACGCATCTCGAACCACGTCACAATCAATGTACCCGTGATTAGAAACACATTTCGATTCCGTTGGGATTTGGATTTGGGTCACATCAATGTGCACCCGAGTTTACGAAGGTAAGATTTATTAAGGCGCGTCCTAAAGGAGTCTAGCGTATTGTTATTTTAGGAAGGTTGTGAGATTTGCTAAACAACCCGTCCTGGAAACTAAATGCTTCACTAATATACATTTAACAAGGGCCCCGCATCTGCGTTTTGTTTATTTTTATCGAGGCTCATCTCGTTGTTATTTTTAAAGGATACCCTATAGCAACTAAGTTTCTTGTCGTGTTTGTCTCTATCAATTGAAAGCAGTAAATAGCCTTAGTTGATTATAAAACCGGATTTAAAGTGCTTTTACAGAATAATAAAACGTGACTGCACTTATGGACAACTAGCTGCAAATTATGGGCCCAAACCTAGCTCATGCGAGATGGCCAGACTTGGGCCCTGTTTTTCCGATACAGGCCTAACTGATTTTTTGATTTGGGCTCGGCCTTCCTGAGGTTGAGGCCTAGAACTGATTCTTTGTTCTTTATCAATTTATATGTGACAAACTAACAAAGGGGAAAGAACTTTAACTCATGTGGGTAGTTTTCCTATTTTGGCCTACATTATAGAATGTACTACACCATCAGACTAAGTCTAAAATACAATCTATTACCCTGGGAATGTTTTTCACCTGACAGCATACATACATGACTATCATTCATTAACCTACATTGATATACTGAGCATGTAGGCTACTTCTATTATACAAACGAAAATGTAACTATTTTATGACATTTAATGTAACAGTTCATGTATACATAAAAACAATCTGCAGGTCCTCTCTTTTGCATTCATGCTCAAACTCTCAGTTACATTGGTGGTATCAACTGTGTACTTGGTAAGGAAAGGAAAGGAATAAGGAGAGTGATCAGTTGAGTAGTGTGCAGTAATCACAGCATCAACAGATACACAGCAACAGCACAGCAACAAACCAACAACCAAGATTGTTTTCCACAGTCCACGAACAACCAACAATGATTCCCAGAATAAATGAAACCAGCAAATAGTCGAGTGCCAAACCAATAATTCCAGACGAAGAGTAATGAACACCAGAAGTAAAAGAAGTTCAATGCAGCAAATACCAACAGTTCAGCAACCAACAAACAGCTCAGTCACTGCAGACGACAGAACTTGGCCAAGACAGCTTGACCAATATGAATTCTTGTTCAACTTTCAGATGGTGTTTGGTTACAATCTATTTGGAAACTAACTTATGTTTTTCGGCTTTCTTTAAACTCAGTAAACCTCTCTTCAGATTAAAACTCTAGCCTTAAGACTGAAAATTTTCACTTTGTTTTTCTCTTTTTTCTGAAGACTAAAAAGTCCAGCCTCGTTTAAGTTATCAAATGGCCTATTTATAAGCCACATGACCAAGGGCAGCTAAGCTGCCTCCCTCCTACTTGCAGACTGCCCATACCCCTTAACTCCCCATGCCTAAAGGCATCTTTCTTGGAATCCTTAATCAGCCCCCATGCCCTGTCTATATTACTCTAATCAAGGGTTATGGGTTTAGTTAAGTATTCAATTAATTCCCATACTCTTAGGTCTGGTCCCCCATTAGCATTAATTTAATCCTATTTTAATTACCACTTGACACATTCTGAAATTATCCCCTAATCAGACCCTGTCTTATGCCAAGATTACCCTTACACCTTGCATATTACTGTATTACCCTAACTCTTAATAGTTAGTATATAGACCTCTCTAATTTCAGCCAATACCTGACTACTAGCTAATTAAACTCAAACTGTTTTCAGGCTGATTTGTTAGATTTCTGAAGCTAATTGCCAATTCTCTGCCTAAGTTCAGGCAATGATTCAAACTTTAAGCAAACAGGGTGTCAATTAAAGGGTACAAGTTGGTCATGCCGATACAAGTAACACCAACAAGAAACAGGCATAGTAATCAATACTGAAATGTAGACTCATTTAGATGACTACACAAGCTATAACATCTTTCAAGTGAATTCAGTTGACGACGCTTATTTAGATGACTATACAAGCTATAATACACAGCAAGCAACCAATAAAACCAACAACCAACTCATTATTAACTTAAAACGTACACACATGGACAGACGAGTCGCGGAACAAACAAACCAGAACACGAACGACAGATAGATTTTAGGAGGGCAAAAGAAAAAGGAAAAATACCTCAGAAAAATGAAACTAAGATCGATTCAAGTTCGAACTCGGGCCAGGTGATTTTGGGGTCTAATGGACTTTAACCGAAGCGTTCTCAACTGAGAACACTTCGGTAAAAGTCTGCTAGGCCCTGATCCTGCCACTGATTCGGACAAACCCATAGATCTGAATCCTAGGGCTCTTGAGGTTCGATTTGGGAACCGTTCAATCCCTGTCAGATTCGAACGGAACCAAAGCCACTCCGGGGTGAGGGAGGTCAGGAGGGGTTGTGGTGTGAGTTTGGGGTCAATCGGTGTAGATCTAGTTTTTGCTCGAATCTTCGTTTGAAGATTCGAGAAGATTCGGAGTGATTCGAGGTGAACGGTTGACAGATTCATGTTCGGGGTGGTTGGGTGCATCGGGGATGTTATTTTGGTGGTCATCGGAACCATGGTTACCGGGCTCACGGGGGAAACCTAGGCTGCTAAGGGTTTGAGAGGAAAGGGGTCCTGGGGAAGATGGTGAACAGTGGCTGAAGGGGGGTACGGCTTGGGGCGTGGGGGTAAGGGTCGAGTTTATATATGGGGAGGCTGATTGGATCTGAGCCGTTAGATCAGATGATCTCAACGGCTTGGATCTGAGGGTGGAAAATGAGACGGGGTCGTTTGATAGTTAAACGGGGTCGTTTGGTTTAAGTGAGGGGTTGGGTCACGGGTGCGTGTGTGGACCGTTGGATCAAGAGGCTCAGACGTCTCAGATCATTTCGCTTGAAATGGCGTCGTTGAGGTGAGTTGAACAGCATGATCTGGACCGTTCCTTTGAATCAGATCAACGGCTTCAAATGGGGATGCCGATACGACGTCGTTTGAGTCCTTGCTTGGGCAGGCTGGATTTGGACTGGGTCTGAGTGCCGTTTTTGGGCCCCTTTTGTTTCAATTTCTGGGCCCAAATCGATTTTAATCCTTCACTCTTCTGCTTTTCTTTTTTTTCATTTTTCTTTTACAACAAAATAAAAATAATAGATAATAAAACAACGAAATTAAAACTAAACAACAATGTAACATTTTAACACAATTATCACAAAAATATTTAAGTAAGTTAACTAAAAGCCTAGAACGAACGATGCACACATATATATATTTTTTGAATTTTCTTTTACCGACACATAGTTTTGTATTTTTGTTTGATAGTGACTGGATGCAAAATGGGCAGACACACAAATGACCAACAACACATGTTACGGAAAGATCGAAAAATTGTGCAGCGAAGCCATTTGTCACTATTTTTTATTTTCTTTTGGAGCGATCGTCCGTGAAGCAAAAATCACGTGCTTACAGCTGCCCCTCTTTGCACGAAGACACGAAGGGTTTTCGCGCAAAGATAAAGCGAGCGATTTTTGCCCGTCCGAATACTCCGTGTGAAGCATTTTTTGAAAAAGATTTGACCGAACCTTTGCTTCAGAGGTTTCCTACATATCCTGGGCTGAACAGGAATCAGGTCAATGTAGTTCGGGAAATTTTGGTAGCTGGGACTACCGTGTGACTGTAGTGTTTGCTGTTGTTGTGCGCTGTTTGTATGCTGCTGTAGGATGCTACTGCTCAACCGATCTCCCTATTACATTGCTCTAAAAGGAAAACAAGAAGCTAAGTTAAACTGAGGATCCTGAAATCTCATCCATCTTCAACTTGTTCTTGTTGCCTTGCTTTCTTGTCGACTAACGCTTTCCTCTGACGCCTTTATTTTGTGAACTTGGAGATGATGCTGGTCCTTCACCTTTTCTGAATGTCAGTTCTCATCACTTTGCTTGATTTGCTGGGAACATGGCTCTCTTCCCTAAATCTTTCAATGGTTTCTTCAGCGGTATGGCTTTTCATCAGAATTGTTATGTTGGGCATGCCATAGCGTTCCCAAACTGCTTCTTTTGAGACGCATTCCCTTTTCCTTTTGAATTGCGCGCTTGCCTCTGCAGTTGTCTGCTTCTTGGTGCTGGGGATTTTATTGTTTTTCCTGCTTGGGACTCTCTGTTGTAACCTTCCGCCTTCAGGTGGGGCTACTGATTCCAAACTCTAGAGCTAAAGTATTCCCGCATTATACTGGTGGGCGACCTAGAACTTAAAAGTATTCCCGCATTATACTGGTGGGCGACCTAGAACTTAAAAGTATTCCCGCATTATACTGGTGGGCGACCTAGAACTTAAAATGTATTCCCGCATTATACTGGTGGGCGACCTAGAACTTAAATGTATTCCCGCATTATACTGGTGGGCGACCTAGAACTTAAAATGTATTCCCGCATTATACTGGTGGGCGACCTAGAACTTAAAAGTATTCCCGCATTATACTGGTGGGCGACCTAGAACTTAAATGTATTCCCGCATTATACTGGTGGGCGACCTAGAACTTAAAATGTATTCTCGCATTATACTGGTGGGCGACCTAGAACTTAAAAGTATTCCCGCATTATACTGGTGGGCGACCTAGAACTTAAATGTATTCCCGCATTATACTGGTGGGCGACCTAGAACTTAAAAGTATTCCCGCATTATACTGGTGGGCGACCTAGAACTTAAAATGTATTCCCGCATTATACTGGTGGGCGACCTAGAACTTAAAAGTATTCCCGCATTATACTGGTGGGCGACCTAGAACTTAAAATGTATTCCCGCATTATACTGGTGGGCGACCTAGAACTTAAAAGTATTCCCGCATTATACTGGTGGGCGACCTAGAACTTAAAATGTATTCCCGCATTATACTGGTGGGCGACCTAGAACTTAAATGTATTCCCGCATTATACTGGTGGGCGACCTAGAACTTAAATGTATTCCCGCATTATACTGGTGGGCGACCTAGAACTTAAAATGTATTCCCGCATTATACTGGTGGGCGACCTAGAACTTAAAAGTATTCCCGCATTATACTGGTGGGCGACCTAGAACTTAAATGTATTCCCGCATTATACTGGTGGGCGACCTAGAACTTAAAAGTATTCCCGCATTATACTGGTGGGCGACCTAGAACTTAAAATGTATTCCCGCATTATACTGGTGGGCGACCTAGAACTTAAAAGTATTCCCGCATTATACTGGTGGGCGACCTAGAAACTTAAAAGTATTCCCGCATTATACTGGTGGGCGACCTAGAACTTAAAAGTATTCCCGCATTATACTGGTGGGCGACCTAGAACTTAAATGTATTCCCGCATTATACTGGTGGGCGACCTAGAACTTAAAATGTATTCCCGCATTATACTGGTGGGCGACCTAGAACTTAAATGTATTCCCGCATTATACTGGTGGGCGACCTAGAACTTAAAAGTATTCCCGCATTATACTGGTGGGCGACCTAGAACTTAAATGTATTCAAATTGCTTTCCCGTTCTTTCGAGAAAATTTTCGACAATTGGCAGAAAATTTTCTGCCCCGGTTTTTTGGTGACTTCCCTGGCGTTGCATCTTGCTGCCATCATCAATCCTCTGTTCTCCTGCAACAGACAAAAGGATTTGGTCAGTTTTAATCGTGGTGGTAGAGGGTGCCTTTCTGGCGAGCAATTTTTCTCTCTTCCTCTTTTCTTGATCTTTGTCCCCATAATTGGTTGGCGGGCAAAGTTGCCTGTTGGGGGTCTCTAGCCTGCTGGGGATTGGTTTTCAATTTATCCCCTTTTCTGCTTTCTCTTTAAACACATGATGTGGGAGTCTGCTTCTAACTCCCGAAACCACTCCCTTTTGGAGCTTACTTCTTCCAAAATTTCCGGGCACAATCACTGCATTGCCCGGGACCGGCCTTTAAGACTGTTTGTATTATCCTGCATTGGGTGAATTCCCCTTCGGTTTCTGGTAGTAAGCTTTGAAAAATCCTTTCAAGACACATTTTAGGGAAAGAAATAAAAGATA
The DNA here is from genome assembly GCF_000393655.2 of Nicotiana sylvestris. Lineage (NCBI taxonomy): Eukaryota > Viridiplantae > Streptophyta > Magnoliopsida > Solanales > Solanaceae > Nicotiana > Nicotiana sylvestris. The sequence continues at coordinate 190,512,880 of NC_091059.1, forward strand.
TGGAAAGGATAAAATCTTTCTGAACCAATATATTTTGTGGGAGGAGACAATCAAAAGAACTTATCTGGAGGACACAACTGGTCCCCGTGATCATGACGTGCACCATAGATTCCCGACCCAGTCTATTTGTATCAATCGATTTGCCCGATGGTCTGACTTGCTGGGGATGATAAATGGATGTTCATCTTGTTGCGAATGTGGTAGCTTTTGCTGCTCTATCTTGTCGCCTCATAGTGCCCTTCGAGGGGTTTTCACTAATGAGACTCTCTCTTTTCTCTCATCTCCCGGCGCCTTATGGTGCCTGTGAAGGTTTTCACCAATAAGACTCTCTCATTTCATATCCCTCGTCTTACATCGCCTCTCGGTGCCTGTGAAGGTTTTCACCGATAAGACTCTCTCATTTTATTTCTTTCGAGGAATCAGGGCGTTGTAGATACGACCCTCTCTTCTGGAGACTCCTTTGACTATCAATTCATTCCCAGTCTTACGATCCTCTTCTTTGCTGGGGATTGGTGTATTATTCTCGGTCTTATTTGCCTGACTCGACATCTCTTGAACATTGATCGGGAGGTCTTTTGGACGTTGACGTTGGTTTTAGTGCGGAGTTAAAGAAAGGCTATGAAAAATGAAAATAATCTGATGGGTGGTGTGCTACAACTTTTGGACTCAAACCTTTGTTGGAATTTAAAACATAACCTCTGCCCCAGTTCTCTCGCTTGGGGAATTTATTTTTTATACTTATGTTGCGCTATGTGCGTTACGCACGCTGTGCTTATTATGCACACTATGTACCTTATGCATCCTATATTCACTATGATGCATACTATGACCGAGCCGTGAGGCGCCTACGTATCCTCTTTGAGGAATCAGGTCAAACGTAGTTCCCACGGTTTTGTATTTCTTGTGATTTTATCTTCTTCTTTTTTTTTTTTTTTTCATGTCTTTCCCATTATTGATTCCAAAAGAGGGGTATGAAAGAATAACTTAAGGCTCAAAGGGGGTAGCAAGGGTTAAACAGTGTTTGGGTGGAAGAAAGAATTGCCTCCGTCATCTCATTATCCAACAAATGCCAAATACAAACAAATAGACCAAAAATTGCCATAATTAAAGAAGTTACGCATAATATCTCTTGACTGCATCCGAATTGATAGCCATGTCGACGCATCTACCTTCGACATCTGTCAAACACAAAGCACCGTTGGACAATACTCTGGTCACGATATAAGGTCCTTGCCAATTTGGGGCGAATTTGCCTTTTGCCTCGACCTGATGAGGGAGGATCTTCTTCAATACCAGCTGCCCTACTTCAAACTTCCTGGGGCGCACCTTTTTATTATACGCTCTTGCCATTCTCTTCTGGTACAGCTGACCATGGCACACTGCTGCCAATCTTTTCTCATCTATCAGGCTCAACTGTTCCAAGCGAGCTTTGATCCATTCATCATCATCAATTCCGGCTTCAGCGACAATTCGGAGGGACGGAATTTCGACCTCCGCTGGTATCACGGCCTCAGTTCCATACACCAACAAATAAGGAGTTGTGCCTATGGAAGTCCGGACGGTAGTGCGGTAACCCAACAAGGCAAAGGGTAATTTCTCGTGCCATTGTCTGGACCCTTCCACCATTTTTCGCAGTATCTTCTTGATATTCTTATTGGCTGCTTCGACTGCTCCATTTGCCTTAGGACGATATGGGGTGGAATTGCGGTGTGTAATCTTGAATTGTTGGCATACCTCTCTCATCAAGCTGCTATTAAGATTCGCACCGTTATCCGTGATGATCACTTTTGGGATCCCAAATCTGCAGATGATATGGGAGTGAACAAAGTCCACCACTGCCTTCTTAGTTACTGATTTGAAGGTTTTAGCCTCAACCCATTTGGTGAAGTAATCAATGGTCACTAGAATGAACCTATGACCGTTGGACGCTGCTGGCTCGATGGGCCCAATGACATCCATGCCCCATGCTACAAACGGCCAGGGTGCTGACATCGTATGTAACTCTGTTGGCGGAGAGTGAATCAAGTCTCCATGTATCTGGCACTGATGGCATTTCCTCACGAAAGTGATACAGTCGTGTTCCATGGTGAGCCAATAACACCCTGTTCGAAGGATTTTTCTTGCCAATACATATCCACTCATGTGTGGCCCACAAACTCCAGCATGTACTTCTGCCATAACCGTTGTTGCCTGCCTGGCATCTATGCATCTCAACAATCCCAGATCCGGGGTTCTTTTGTACAATATTCCCCCACTGAGGAAGAAACCATTCGACAAACGCCGGAGGGCTCTTTTTTGGTCTCCAGAGGTATGTTCTGGATATATCCCCATCCTGAGGTATTCCTTGATATCATGAAACCAGGGTTCGCCATCTGCTTCTTCTTCTATGGCATTGCAGTAGGCGTGCTGATCACGGACCTGGATGTGTAGAGGATCAACATACATTTTGTCAGGGTGGTGCAGCATTGATGCCAAGGTGGCCAAGGCATCCGCAACCTCATTGTGAACTCTCGGGATGTGTTTGAACTTTACCGATCGAAATTGCTTGCTCAGATCATGCAAGCATTGTCGGTATGGTATGAGCTTTAGATCTCGTGTTTCCCATTCACCCTGAATTTGATGTACCAAGAGGTCCGAGTCTCCCAAGACCAAGACGTCTTGGACATCCATGTCAGCGGCCAGGCGCAGACCCAGAATGCAAGCCTCATATTCGGCCATATTGTTGGTGCAATAGAAGCGTAGTTGAGCCGTAACAGGATAATGCCGTCCTGTTTCAGAAATGAGTACTGCTCCTATTCCAACCCCTTTTGCGTTCGCAGCTCCATCGAAGAAAAGCTTCCAACCCGGTTCCTCAGGTAATTCCAACTCATTCGTATGCATCACCTCTTCGTCAGGAAAATACGTTCTTAAGGGCTCGTATTTTTCATCAACGGGATTCTCTGCCAAATGGTCTGCCAGTGCCTGGGCTTTCATGGCCGTCCTCGTTACGTAGATGATATCAAATTCTGTGAGCAGAATTTGCCATTTTGCCAACCTTCCCGTGGGCATAGGTTTCTGAAAGATATACTTCAATGGGTCCAAACGGGATATGAGATAAGTAGTATACGAAGACAGGTAGTGCTTCAATTTCTGAGCTACCCAAGTTAGGGCGCAACACGTTTTCTCGAGTTGAGTGTACTTGACCTCATGCACTGTGAATTTCTTGCTAAGATAGTAGATGGCCTGCTCCTTCCTTCCTGTGTCGTCATGTTGCCCCAATACACAACCAAATGAATTTTCCAAGACCGTCAGGTAAAGAATTAGGGGCTTCCCGGGCTTAGGCGGGACCAATACGGGTGGATTAGACAGATACCCTTTGATTTGGTCGAAAGCCTCCTGACACTCTGCCGTCCAACCTACTGCAGCATCCTTTCTCAGTAGCCGAAATATGGGCTCACAAGTTGCTGTGAGTTGAGCGATGAACCTGCTGATGTAATTGAGTCTACCCAGCAAACTCATTACCTCTGTTTTGTTCCTTGGCGGTGGCAAGTCTCGGATGGATTCAATTTTGGATGGGTCTAACTCAATCCCCCGTCGACTGACGATGAATCCTAGCAACTTTCCTGATGGAACCCCGAATGCGCATTTGGCCGGGTTAAGCTTGATATCATACCTCCGGAGTCTTTGGAAAAATCTCCTTAGGTCTGCTACATGGTCCTCCTGACGCCAAGATTTGATGATCACGTCATCGACGTACACCTCTATTTCTTTGTGTATCATGTCATGAAACACAGCAGTCATTGCTCGCATGTACGTTGCCCCGGCGTTCTTTAACCCGAACGGCATTACCCGATAGCAGTAGGTTCCCCATGGCGTAATAAACGCTGTCTTCTCAGCATCCTCTTCGTCCATTAGGATCTGATGATAACCCGCATAACAATCCACAAAGGATCCGATCTCGCGCCCAGCGCAATTGTCGATCAGGATATGAATGTTAGGTAGCGGAAAATTGTCCTTGGGACTTGCTTTGTTGAGGTTGCGGTAGTCGACGCACACCCTGATTTTTCCATCCTTCTTTGGGACAGGTACCACATTGGCCAACCACTCGGGATACCGAGTGACCCGAATGACCTTCGATTGCAACTGCTTGATCACTTCTTCTTTGATCTTTACACTCATTTCTGTTTTGAATTTTCTTAGTTTTTGCTTGACCGGAGGGTATGCCGGGTCAGTGGGTAATTTGTGAACCACTAGATTGGTGCTTAATCCAGGCATATCATCATATGACCATGCAAAAACATCTTTAAATTCCATGAGGGTTTTGATCAATTCTTCTCTGACATTCGGCTCAATGTGGATGCTAATTTTGGTCTCTTGGACGTTGTCAGCGTCTCCTAGATTCACAGCCTCAGTGTCATTTAGGTTAGGCTTGGGTTTCTCTTCAAATTGGCACAGTTCCCGGTTTATCTCTTCGAAGGCTTCTCCTTCATCACATTCGGATTCATCATCACAAACGACCTCTTGCATCATTGAGTCAGATTCAGATTGATTTATTAGACTAGGTCGAAGATCCGCTGTGCATGCCATGTCATTAGGACCAGTAAAAAGAGAACTGTTCAGAAAGAAAAAGAACAAAACAAGAAATTAAAATGGGACAAAAGAAAAGAACTTTATTAAATTTGCAGGATAAAAAGGGTTCACACTTTTACAAAACGAAAGTAAAATTGGGATTACACCCTTGAATAATCCGATCAAACAAACAAACAAACAAAACATTAATCAAAGCCTACTACCAAGACTCCCCTCGGACAGGAAGAGGAGTAACCGTCCAATTGTTGGTCTTGGCCTCAGGCCCCACAAATTGTATCTCTGCTCTGCTGGAACCTTCTCCAGCTTCCACCATACTGACATCCGCGAATAGCCTCTCAAAACTCTGATTCAGGTCTTCATTTATACCGATCAAAGGTCCTCGAATCTTTGGGATCGCTGACCCCTTGGCACTTGCTTTAACAAAAGACCTTGAGAGGCGTGGCACTGGTTTAGGCAGAAACCAGACCCTCTTCTTCATTTTTCGCGCTTGCTTCCTGTCTGCTGCGGTTGGTTTGAACCCCAACCCGAAAGTTTCCAGATTCTTAGGAAGGGAGACAGGTTGGACTATCCCTTGAAGTTCAACTCCCAGGCCTTTTCCCGGCACAAACCCATTACCCAGCATTTCTGATACCATCATGACTGTTGCGGCAGCCACCCTAGGGTGCGGGATGATTTCTCCTTCAGAAATTTTGTTGGCCGACCCTGTATCGAGAATCTGGTAGACCCAGGGACCCTTGTCATCAGTGGTCTCTATGAAAGGCACAATGGTTCCGCCCATGGTGCATGTTGTATCCTCGCCGTGCAACACGACCTCTTGTCTTTCCCACTCGAACTTCACTGTCTGATGTAGGGTGGAAGGCACCGCTTTAGCTGCATGAATCCAGGGTCGTCCTAACAGCAAGTTGTAAGATACCGTGGCGTCCAATACCTAGAATTCCATGGTAAACAGGACCGGACCAATGGTCAGTTCAAGTACAACATCCCCCACAGTGGCTGTTCCGTTTCCGTCAAACCCCCGGACACAGATGCTATTCTCCCGGATTCTTCCACGGTCAATCTTTAACTGGTCCAGGGTGGATAATGGACAAATATTGGCGCTTGAGCCGTTATCCACCAATACTCGGGTTACCACCGAGTCTTCACATTTGACAGCTAGGTATAGAAGCTTTATTGTGCTCCGTTCCTTCCACCGGCAGGTCATCATCTGAGAATGTCACTCTGTTCACCTCGAAAATCTTGCTGGCAATGGTTTCCAGGTGGTTTACAGAAATCTCACTGGGTACATGGGCCTCGTTCAATATCTTTAACAGGGCCCGACGATGTTCCTCGGAATGGAGGAGTAATGACAATAGTGAGATCTGGGCAGGTGTTTTTCTCAGCTGCTCAACCACAGAATAGTCTTGTACTTTCATCTTCCTCAGGAATTCTTCAGCCTCTTCTTCTGACACTGGCTTCTTGGTTGCCACTGGGTTGGTTTTTCTTAACTCCACCGGAGCAAAACATCGACCTGATCGAGTCAGCCCTTGCGCTTCACAACTGACTTCTTCCACCTGTTTTCCTTGGTACGTCACCACTGCCTTTTCATATTTCCAGGGCACAGCCCTGCTGTCAATCATCGGCAGTTGGACCACCGGCTTTATGGTCACCCGTTCTCTACATACCCCTTTCAACATGACTGCCGGTGTGGGCAGGATCCCTGGTATTACCAACTTGCTTGGCTCGGGTTTGCTTGCTATGACGGACGGGCTCTTCCCCAATATCACTACCGGCTTGACGCCTTCTCCCTGCGACTGTATACTCGTTGCTCCACTGGTTAAGACTTCTTTCGGGGCGGCTTGGATCATCATCACTGTTTGTGAGGGTTTTCTTAATTCTCCTCCCTCACACACCAACTCAATCATGTGAGCTTCGTGGTGCGCTGGCAGTGGGTTTTGGTTGATGTTAGGGGCCTCCGGTGTCTGGACCTCGATCTTATTGGTGTCAATAAGATCCTGTATGGCATGCCTTAACTTCCAACACTTCTCGGTATCGTGCCCGAGCATCCCTGAACAGTATTCACAACTGATTGAACGATCCAAATTCTGAGGCGGGGGATTTGGTTCCCGAGTATGGACAGGACTAACCAAACCCAATTGCCGCAGCTTGTGGAACACAGCGGTGTAGGTTTCTCCCAGTTCGGTGAAGGTTCTTTGCTTCCGCAACCTGTCATTCCTGGCATCTGGATTTCCCCGGAAACCTGCCCCTGAAGGATTTCTATATGCCCTTGGTGGAGGGTAGGTGTTTTGTGGTGGTGCATATATGTTCTGGGGAGCCGGTGCGCGCCATTGTGGGCGAACCGGAGGCTGAGTGTATACCTGGGCTTGGTGTACGGAACAATGTGGTTCTCGAGGTGGATAGAAATTTTGTGGTGGGTTGTATGGGTAGTTTGACCTGTGAGGCCTGGGTTGGTTGTAGTGCGGCCTGCCAGCCCTGGACCAACTGCCTGCCTCGATCGTGGCAACCTCTTCTTTCTTTCTTCTTAGCGCACCTCCCGTGCCGCTTTGAATAGCCTGGGTTGTGGCCTTAAGTGCCGAATAGTTTAAGATCTTGTCCGACCTCAAACCTTCTTCTATCATGACCCCTATTTTGACCACCTCGTTGAAAGATTTTCCAACCGTTGTCACCAAGTGACCAAAGTAGGTTGGATCCAATGTCTGCAAAAAATAGTCTACCATCTCTCCCTCTCTCATGGGAGGATCGACCCTAGCTGCTTGTTCTCTCCAGCGGAACCCGAACTCGCGAAAACTTTCCCCGGGTTTCTTCCCAGTTCTCAATAACGTGAGACGGTCAGGGACTATCTCCAGATTGTATTGGAAATGACCTGCAAAAGCCTGCGCCAGGTCATCCCACGTGTACCACCTGCTGAAATCCTGCCTGGTATACCATTCCAGTGCAGATCCGCTCAGACTTTGGCCGAAATAAGCTATCAAAAGCTCATCCTTGCCTCCTGCCCCTCTCATTTTGCTACAGAATCCCCGCAAATGTGCCATGGGATCACCGTGCCCTTCATATAAATCAAACTTGGGCATCTTGAACCCAGCCGGGAGTTGGACATCTGGGAAAGGGCACAGATCTTTGTATGCCACGCTGACTTGATTGCCCAGCCCGTGTAAGTTCCTGAAGGATTGCTCCAGGCTTTTGAACTTTCTCAACACTTCATCCTGTTCAGGGGCCTTAACCGGCTTCTCAACCTCTGCCGGAACTTCCAAATGGGGATTGTAAGCCTGTGGTTCGGGTGCATGGAATGTAGGCTCAGGGGGATAGTATTGTGTATCGTGAGCCTGAAACAATGGCTCACTGGTCGTTCGCTGCAAAGGGGCTGATGCAGGTCCCACAAAAATGGGAATATTGGGTGTTGGGAGAGGTTGATGGGGTGGTGGAGCTTGGGAATCATGAGGGCTTCTTTCTTGATGATAGAGGGGATTTGGGCGGCTTGTGGAAGGGCCAGAGTGAGGGTACTCCGGCATGTGTCCCAGTGTCTCAGGGCTCTTTTGTGTTTTGGCCAGGGCTAGCTGCATTGCATGCATCTCTAGTCCCATCCTTTCAATCTTTTCCATTGCCTCTTTTAGCAACTGGCTCATCGGCCTTTCTTCCTCATTACTATTCTCTGAAGTAGTCATGCTTGTTGCTACCGGTCCTTTGGATCTGGTTTGGTATGAATGTGTTGCCAGAATTCTTTAACAACTAACTGTCTGGTATCAGACAACAACAAACTTTGTTAGTGTTAGAGCTTAACAGATTTGATCGTAACACATAGAGGATGCAATGCACCTAGGCAGTTAACCGTTTCTACATGCTTTGCTTCAAACCACATGCGTCATCCCGGCTTGTTCATTCGTCTCTTTTAAAGTATTTTGCGAAACTCTGCGTTTTATTTTATTTACATTTTCTTTTCTTTATTTATTAAAAGCGGTCGAATCTTATGGGGATTGCCTACGTATCACGTCCCCGCGTGAATCAGACCAGGCGTAGTTCTGCCTCAAAGTAAAGAAACACACAATTCTTGTGAAATCATTAAATTCATTCTCAAAATTTTGCTATTACAAATTACATCAAGCGAGGAATAGCAATAGTACAGACTCCACAGTTCTTAACCCGTTTTGACTAAAAGAAAGGAAAACAGCATATGGAAAAGCGACAAAGCCAAATAAACAGGACTCAACCAAAGATTAATTTTCCAACTTAGGGACCCGCGAGGCATCATTCGGCCTTTCAGCGGCCCTTGGTGTGAGGTCCCTCTGCAGGTTTTTCAACTCATTCATGATTCGGTGGACGCAACCCATGATGGAAACGAGGAGGGTCTTTCGAGGCTTTTGCTCGCATGCCAGGCATCTCATGTAGATGTAATGCCCAATCTCGTCGATCTTTCCCCGGATGTTGTCCCTTTCTGCGAACAAATGCCTTATCTGTTGGTTCTTCAACCCCAGTGTTTGCGCATTGTTGGCAAGCTGATCCTGGAACATCTCCATTTGCCTTTCCATTCTGGTCATTGCATCGTAGCATTGCCTTCTGTCGGCTTGGGCATCTCGTGTTTGCTTGAGGATCCTTTCTCGAAGAGAGGCGTTCGTTTCCCTTAATGTCCCGATGCTCAGTTCATACTCCCTTATGACTCGTTGCAGGCGCTGCCTCCGAGCCATCGCACCCTTTGCCCACTTGGTTCGCAATTTTGCTGTGCTGGCCCTGGCTTTTTCCAAATCTTCCTGGCATTCCGCAACCTGATCCTTTAACCCTGCTATCAATCTTTTATCCGCCCGGCTTCTCAGCTGGCTATTAGCCTCTTTTTTCATTCTCCGGATCTGAGCTTTGAGGATCTCGCCTTCTCTGATTAACTTGTTCTTTTCTCCCTTGTGGGCAGCAGACTGTAATTGGCACTCAAACCTCATATCCTGAACTTGTTGCTTCAGTTTGCCTGCTTTGACAAGATATTCCTGCTCTTTGGCCAACCAGCCCCACTGTTCTTGTGAAGATTTGGCAAATTCTTGCAGGTGAGGTCTTTTGGTCGGTCTTCCAGATGATGTCTCCCCTTTGTACCAGGCCTGATACCCGGGCGAAACTTCCCCTTTTGCCCGATTCATTACACAAGTATTTGCTTCTAAGTATTGACATTGGCTCCAAATTTGACGAACCCTTGCTTCAGGAAACTGGCCGTCGGGACTGATCTCGATTACCTGGATGCTCAGATCCTCGTCTTTCGGCACTATCTGATACCTCCCAAGTTGCCTTAAAACCCGATGCGGCGCGTATGGTTGAATGCTCTTAAGTCCCATTAAGAGAAAATGGGGCCTGGCTGCTGGCATGTATATGACTTCGTCGATCGGTAACCATCCTAGCGCCCACTGTATTTGACTGGCGTTGAGGGTATGGAAATATGAGGTCCATGCTGTGACTCCTTCTGGTAGGTAGGTTTCATTAACTCTGGTATAGAACTCCTCTATGCAGGTCTTTCCAGCGGATCCATGGCTCAGAAACTGGGCTCGGTGACATAGGTGTTCGGTCATCCACATTTGCAACAACAAATTGCAACCCTCGAAAAAGCTTCCTCCGGCTTTGCAAGAAGTGAGTGCCCGGAATATATCAGATACTATCATGGGCGCCAACGTACTATCACTCTGTGTGAGCAACGTACTGACGACCCCTGCTATCTTTATGTCAATATTCCCGTCTTTTCTTGGGAATACTAGTAGTCCTAAGAAAGCTATCATGAAAGCAATCCGTCTATGTTCTTCCCACTTTTGGCGATTACCTTTGCTGCACAACTGGTTTTCTGGCTTGTCGAATCCTCCTATGTGACCATATCTTTGATATATGAAACTCATGCTGCAAAAACCTTTTGCCAAGTCAGGGTTATGGATTGTTCTGACTATCTTTAAGGAGTCCAGGAACCGGTGTATTGCTACAGCTCTTGGAGCAATCAGATATTTGTGTCTCAAAGGAGTCTCAGCGCTGCCGATATACCCTGCTATTTCTTCTAAAGTTGGGGTAAGTTCAAAATCTGAGAAACGGAAGACATTGTGCGCAGGATCCCAGTGGGGGACTAGTGCCCTTATGATATCTCCTCGTGGCCTGATATCCAACAAACTCGTGAGGCCTTTCAGATACTTCTTGATTTCGTCATGCCCTTCTTTGCCCAAATCATTCCACCAGAGCCGCAATTGGAGGGGAATTTTACTCATGATTAAAAAGGGTTCATTCGGCATCGTGCTCATTCTGCACATTTATTAATAAGATTTTAACAAACGACACTTATCCTGATAAAAACAAAATATATGCGATTTTTTTGTGAATTTTGAATTTTCGTATATATATATAAAAAAACTTTCTAAAGAAGTTAATAACGGAAAATATTTTGGATTTTTGTTTCGAAAACTGGGAGCCTGAAAGGACTTTTCTAGACCTTTAGCAAGACAAATACTTTTGCCACAAATAAAGATATATATACATTTTGAAGTAAAGAAAAACTTTTGAATTTTTCACTTATATATATATATATACATATATTTGCAACAAATAATAAAAGTTAAGACAAAATAAGACTCTTTTATTATTTTCATAAAAAAAACCATTTTAAGAATAGGGTCTTTTTTTTTTTTTTAATTTTTTATGACAAGACAAACTATATATTTCTAGTGATATTTTATTTTTTGAAAGACAGAACAACGACTTTTCAAAATTTTGGCAGAGTTTTGACAGTATTTGTTTTTTTTTTCTTTTTTTCAACAATAAACAATCAATTCCTAACCGTTATTTCCTTTTTTTTCACAATATTCCAAATATTCAAACACCGGTCAGCATGCGGGCATGAAACAAATAAATGCACGAAAAACAATAGGATGCACCAGAATGGTCTTTTCATATCAGGTTGCTAGTCCTAGATGGACCCAACCCCTGTGTTGAGTCCCCTAAGTCATATGCAACGTGATGCAAATAAGCGTTCCTACTAGGGATCCGGCATGAAGTCACGTTATTCTATGTTCAAAACCTGGGTCGGTGTTCTAGACAGTGTACCCGAGCGGACAACTCGAGTTGAGGAAGGAGCTCCTTTCCGGGAACCAAAAGGCCAGCCGGCTTAGAAACTTTCCGAGCCTCTTTTATTTAGGGTATGACACTAACAGAATAAGGAGTCTCAACCAGTGAGCACATCCCCGGAGGTAAGAAGAGAAAGGTTTCGGCACAGTTTATATACAGTTCAAATAATATCAAAGCGGTAACAACAACATTTAGCACACTAGGATCAAAACATGTAATAATCAGATAGTAAATAAAGCCGAATAATAACAATTATTCTAAGCTCGAATTCTTAACCCTGAACCAGTGGTTCTGGGTCTAAGTCCCCAGCAGAGTCGCCAGAGCTGTCACACCTCCTTTTTACGCGCCCGGGGCGCAGGGGAGTTTTTTCCAATTTAAAGGACAATCAAAACGGGATTCGTTTAATTATTTCAGAGTCGCCACTTGGGAGATTTAGGGTGTCCCAAGTCACCAATTTTAATCCCGAATCGAGGAAAAGAATGACTCTATATTATGTTCTGCGTATCAGAAATCCGGATAAGGAATTCTGTTAACCCGGGAGAAGGTGTTAGGCATTCCCGAGTTCCGTGATTCTAGCACGGTCGCTCAATTGTTATATTCGGCTTGGTTATCTGATTTTATACAAGTATGAACTTATGTGCCACTTTTATCTTTTAACCGCTTTTATCATTCACTGTTATTTTTGTAGGACTTGCAACGTTGTGAAAATGTATCTCGAACCGCGTTACAATCGATGTACCCGTGGTCATCGACACACTTTGACTCCGTTGAGATTTGGATTTGGGTCACATCAATGTGCACCCGAGTTTAAGGAAATTAAGTTATTAAAGACGCACCTAAAGCTACTAGCGTATTTATTTTGGGTAAGACAGTGGAATTTTACTAAACGGTCCATCCCGAAGTCCAAATAATTTTTTAAAGCAAATATTTACTGAGGGCCCCGCAATTTGTATTTTTATTTGGCGAGGCTCATCTCATTCTATTTTTTAAAAAATGAATTTGCAACGTCATGGACACGCATCTCGAACCACGTCACAATCAATGTACCCGTGATTAGAAACACATTTCGATTCCGTTGGGATTTGGATTTGGGTCACATCAATGTGCACCCGAGTTTACGAAGGTAAGATTTATTAAGGCGCGTCCTAAAGGAGTCTAGCGTATTGTTATTTTAGGAAGGTTGTGAGATTTGCTAAACAACCCGTCCTGGAAACTAAATGCTTCACTAATATACATTTAACAAGGGCCCCGCATCTGCGTTTTGTTTATTTTTATCGAGGCTCATCTCGTTGTTATTTTTAAAGGATATCCTATAGCAACTACGTTTCTTGTCGTGTTTGTCTCTATCAATTGAAAGCAGTAAATAGCCTTAGTTGATTATAAAACCGGATTTAAAGTGCTTTTACAGAATAATAAAACGTGACTGCACTTATGGACAACTAGCCGCAAATTATGGGCCCAAACCTAGCTCATGCGAGATGGCCAGACTTGGGCCCTGTTTTTCCGATACAGGCCTAACTGATTTTTCGATTTGGGCTCGGCCTTCCTGAGGTTGAGGCCTAGAACTGATTCTTTGTTCTTTATCAATTTATATGTGACAAACTAACAAAGGGGAAAGAACTTTAACTCATGTGGGTAGTTTTCCTATTTTGGCCTACATTATAGAATGTACTACACCATCAGACTAAGTCTAAAATACAATCTATTACCCTGGGAATGTTTTTCACCTGACAGCATACATACATGACTATCATTCATTAACCTACATTGATATACTGAGCATGTAGGCTACTTCTATTATACAAACGAAAATGTAACTATTTTATGACATTTAATGTAGCAGTTCATGTATACATAAAAACAATCTGCAGGTCCTCTCTTTTGCATTCATGCTCAACTCTCAGTTACATTGGTGGTATCAACTGTGTACCTGGTAAGGAAAGGAAAGGAAGAAGGAGAGTGATCAGTTGAGTAGTGTGCAGTAATCACAGCATCAACAGATACACAGCAACAGCACAGCAACAAACCAACAACCAAGATTGTTTTCCACAGTCCACGAACAACCAACAATGATTCCCAGAATAAATGAAACCAGCAAATAGTCGAGTGCCAAACCAATAATTCCAGACGAAGAGTAATGAACACCAGAAGTAAAAGAAGTTCAATGCAGCAAATACCAACAGTTCAGCAACCAACAAACAGCTCAGTCACTGCAGACGACAGAACTTGGCCAAGACAGCTTGACCAATATGAATTCTTGTTCAACTTTCAGATGGTGTTTGGTTACAATCTATTTGGAAACTAACTTATGTTTTTCGGCTTTCTTTAAACTCAGTAAACCTCTCTTCAGATTAAAACTCTAGCCTTAAGACTGAAAATTTTCACTTTGTTTTTCTCTTTTTTCTGAAGACTAAAAAGTCCAGCCTCGTTTAAGTTATCAAATGGCCTATTTATAAGCCACATGACCAAGGGCAGCTAAGCTGCCTCCCTCCTACTTGCAGACTGCCCATACCCCTTAACTCCCCATGCCTAAAGGCATCTTTCTTGGAATCCTTAATCAGCCCCCATGCCCTGTCTATATTACTCTAATCAAGGGTTATGGGTTTAGTTAAGTATTCAATTAATTCCCATACTCTTAGGTCTGGTCCCCCATTAGCATTAATTTAATCCTATTTTAATTACCACTTGACACATTCTGAAATTATCCCCTAATCAGACCCTGTCTTATGCCAAGATTACCCTTACACCTTGCATATTACTGTATTACCCTAACTCTTAATAGTTAGTATATAGACCTCTCTAATTTCAGCCAATACCTGACTACTAGCTAATTAAACTCAAACTGTTTTCAGGCTGATTTGTTAGATTTCTGAAGCTAATTGCCAATTCTCTGCCTAAGTTCAGGCAATGATTCAAACTTTAAGCAAACAGGGTGTCAATTAAAGGGTACAAGTTGGTCATGCCGATACAAGTAACACCAACAAGAAACAGGCATAGTAATCAATACTGAAATGTAGACTCATTTAGATGACTACACAAGCTATAACATCTTTCAAGTGAATTCAGTTGACGACGCTTATTTAGATGACTATACAAGCTATAATACACAACAAGCAACCAATAAAACCAACAACCAACTCATTATTAACTTAAAACGTACACACATGGACAGACGAGTCGCGGAACAAACAAACCAGAACACGAACGACAGATAGATTTTAGGAGGGCAAAAGAAAAAGGAAAAATACCTCAGAAAAATGAAACTAAGATCGATTCAAGTTCGAACTCGGGCCAGGTGATTTTGGGGTCTAATGGACTTTAACCGAAGCGTTCTCAACTGAGAACACTTCGGTAAAAGTCTGCTAGGCCCTGATCCTGCCACTGATTCGGACAAACCCATAGATCTGAATCCTAGGGCTCTTGAGGTTCGATTTGGGAACCGTTCAATCCCTGTCAGATTCGAACGGAACCAAAGCCACTCCGGGGTGAGGGAGGTCAGGAGGGGTTGTGGTGTGAGTTTGGGGTCAATCGGTGTAGATCTAGTTTTTGCTCGAATCTTCGTTTGAAGATTCGAGAAGATTCGGAGTGATTCGAGGTGAACGGTTGACAGATTCATGTTCGGGGTGGTTGGGTGCATCGGGGATGTTATTTTGGTGGTCATCAGAACCATGGTTACCGGGCTCACGGGGGAAACCTAGGCTGCTAAGGGTTTGAGAGGAAAGGGGTCCTGGGGAAGATGGTGAACAGTGGCTGAAGGGGGGTACGGCTTGGGGCGTGGGGGTAAGGGTCGAGTTTATATATGGGGAGGCTGATTGGATCTGAGCCGTTAGATCAGATGATCTCAACGGCTTGGATCTGAGAGTGGAAAATGAGACGGGGTCGTTTGATAGTTAAACGGGGTCGTTTGGTTTAAGTGAGGGGTTGGGTCACGGGTGCGTGTGTGGACCGTTGGATCAAGAGGCTCAGACGTCTCAGATCATTTCGCTTGAAACGGCGTCGTTGAGGTGAGTTGAACAGCCTGATCTGGACCGTTCCTTTGAATCAGATCAACGGCTTCAAATGGGGATGCCGATACGACGTCGTTTGAGTCCTTGCTTGGGCAGGCTGGATTTGGACTGGGTCTGAGTGCCGTTTTTGGGCCCCTTTTGTTTCAATTTCTGGGCCCAAATCGATTTTAATCCTTCACTCTTTTGCTTTCTTTTTTTTCATTTTTCTTTTACAACAAAATAAAAATAATAGATAATAAAACAACGAAATTAAAACTAAACAACAATGTAACATTTTAACACAATTATCACAAAAATATTTAAGTAAGTTAACTAAAAGCCTAGAACGAACGATGCACACATATATATATTTTTTGAATTTTCTTTTACCGACACATAGTTTTGTATTTTTGTTTGATAGTGACTGGATGCAAAATGGGCAGACACACAAATGACCAACAACACATGTTACGGAAAGATCGAAAAATTGTGCAGCGAAGCCATTTGTCACTATTTTTTATTTTCTTTTGGAGCGATCGTCCGTGAAGCAAAAATCACGTGCTTACACCTGTAATAACTGCATTAGACGCCTCAGCCTCGGGCCTGGCTGGAAGAGTATAACATCGGGGTTGGGCCCCACCACCCTGAACTACATCTCTAAGACGGCCTGCTGCTGACTGGCCTCCACCTCTAGCGGCCTGAGCTCCACCTCTAACACCTCTACCTCCACCTCTAGCACCTCTACCCCCACCTCTAGCTATCTGAGCGGGCTGTGGAACACCTGGTGCCTGAACTATAGCACGAGAACCCTGATGCTGAGAGCCACTCAATGCTGGAGGGCAAAACCTAGCGATGTGACCCATATCACGATAAGTGTAACAAGCCATCGGCTGCTAAGACTACTGGCCTTAACGACTTGAATGACCACCCCGGAAACTTTGAAGCGGCGGTGCACTGATAGGAGCTAGTGGTGCACTGTAGGACTGCTGATCAGAATACTACATCTGAGGACCACGACTACCTAAAACAACATGAGCAACCTGAAGTGCCGATTGAAAAGGCTTAGGAAGATGGCCTCTACCATACGAGTCCCTACCTCCAGACGAGGTACTACTAAATCGGCCTGAATAACGGGGCCTCTTGTCCGACCCATGACCACCTCCTTGTGACAGAACCATCTCAACTTTCTAGGCCACATTGGCCGCCTCCTGGAAAGAAATCTCACTCCCTGCCTCCCTAGCTTTCTGAAGACGAATCGGCTGAATAAGTCCATCAATGAACCTCTCACCCTCTCTCTATTGGTGGGAAGTATGATGAGAGCATGGCGAGCCAAATTAATGAATTTGGTCTCATACTGGGTAACAGTCATAGAACCCTGCTGGAGGTGCTCAAACTGCCTACGATAGGCCTCTCTCTGAGTGATGGGGAGAAACTTCTCCAGAAATAGCTGAGTAAACTGCTCCCAAGTCAAGTCTGGCGATCCGGCTGGTCTAGCTAAGAAATAATCTTTCCACCAAGTCTTGGCGGATCCAGACAAGCGAAAAGTAGCAAAATCGACCCTATTGGTCTCAACTATCCCCATGTTCCTAAGAACCTCGTGACAGCTGTCTAGATAATCATGGGGATCCTCAGTAGGCACCGCTGAAAGTAGTAGTGAAGAGCTTGGTGAACCTATCCAACCTCCACAAAACATCGGCAGACATAGCTGCTCTATCACCGGTTTGAGATACCACACCTGGATGAACTGCTCCAACTAGATAAACCGCTGGAATCTGAATCTGGGGAGCTACTTGCTCTGGAGTGCGAGTAGCAGGAGTTTGGGCTCCTCCTCCAGCCTGAGAGACGGTTGGTGCTACAGGAAGCAAGCCTGCTCGGGTGACACTCTCCATGAGGCCCACTAGACAGACCAGAGCATCCTGAAGAATTGGGGTAGCAATAAACCCCTCTAGGATCTGAGTTGGGCCCACCAGAACTGCTGGGGCCAGAACCTCATCATCAAAGTCAACCTGAGGCTCTGCCGTTGGTGCTGCTGCTCGGGGCTGAGCTCTGCCCCTACCTCGGCCTCTAGCACGACCTCGACCTCGCTCTCTGCCCTTCGTGGGAGCTACTGCTGGTCAGTGGATGAGGAAGTGCGTATTCTCGCCATTTGCGAAAGAATAGAGTAGAAATTCAATTAGCATTGAGAAACCAAACCGCACGACAGGAAAGAATAAATGTGAAGTTTTTCCTAACTCTGTAGCCTCTGGGGAATAAATACAGACGTCTCCATACCGATCCCTCAGATTCTACTAAGCTTGTCTGTGAACTGCGAGACCCATTTAACCTAGAGCTCTGATACCAACTTGTCACGACCCGGATTTCCCATCTCTCGGGAGTTGTGATGGCATCTACTAATGTGAGCTAGGCAAGTCAATCATTTAACTACTTATTTCATTACTCAATTATTTCTGGTTAACAACTATAAGGCGATAACATGAAAACAACGGAACTGTAAATAATTAAGCGGAAGATAACAACTAAATATCTGAAATCTGCATCTATTACAACGCTTAAAACCTGAAGCACCCAAAACCTGGTGTCACAGTGTCACAGTATCACAGACGGTCTAAGATTTACTACATACAAAGTATGAAGAAAATGACAATACACTGTTTCTAAATAAAAGGAAAATGAAATAGGAAATAGGAATAGAGGAGATGCCAGGGCCTGCGGATGCCTGCAGGTCTACCTTGGATATCCGTGTGGACTGAAGGTAGCCTCCACACTACGGTCCAAAAGCTGCTCCGGGATCTGAACATAGTGCAGAGTGTAGTATCAACACAACCGACCCCATGTGCTGGTAAGTGTCTAGCCTAACCTCAGCGAGGTAGTGACGAGGCTAGGACCAGACTACCAAATAAACCTGTGCAGTTCAAATATATACAGCAGAAAAGAAGTACAGAAATAACCAGACAAAATGGGAGGGGGAGCATGCTGTGGGGGAGATAACAGTTCCGAATAGAAAGACATCAAATAAACGAAAGAAACAACATAACTCGGATATCAACAAAGAATCAGAAATCAATAAATGCACGGCATCACCCTTCGTGCTTTTACTCTCGTCCTCACCAAAGCAATCATATATTAAAAATGTGCACGACATCACCCTTCGTGCTTTTACACTCGTCCTCACCAAAGTAATCATATGATAAAAATGTGCACGACATCATCCTTCGTGCTTTTACTCTCTTTCCTCACCATATAATCAATAAAATTAGCACGGAATAATACATCGTGTGGCACGGCATCACCCTTTGTACTTTACACTCCTTCCTCACAATGATACACGACATCACCCTTCGAGCTTTACACTCTTCCTCACAAAACAAACAATGCACGACATCACCCTTCGTGCTTTAACTCTCTTCCTCACCCAAACAACAATCATAAACAATAGGGCAAGGGAATAAATGAAGTTGCAATAAAGATCCCGACAAGGGAACAACAATTCAACAAATAAATCCCGGCAAGGGAACAACAATTCAACAAATAAATCCCGGCAAGGGAACATCATCAATAACCTCAACATCCCGGCAAGGGAGATAACAAATAAATCAACAATAGCCCGGCAAGGGTGACAACATAATGATCTCTTATCTTTCTCACTTTTACTTCATAATTGACTTCAGAACTCGAGCCAATGCTCTAAAGGTTCAATTATCACTTATACTTTCACAATTTGTTATACAACTTGAGCCAATTCTCCTCGATGTTCATAGGTCACAATTCCTTCCACAAACTTTACACAACAAGTAGAAACCATTACCAAGGCATGAGCGATACAACGAAGTCATGATAATCACAATATAAGACTCACGGGCATGTTAGACACCAATGTATAGATACTCGTCACCATGCCTATACGTCGTACTCAACAGTTACCACATAGCAAATAGGACTCGACTCCGAATCCCTCAAACTAAGGTTAGACCAAACACTTATCTCGATGCCACGAACACAATTCACGATTCAATTATAGCTTTACCCCCTGATTCCACCACCCATTCGCTCGTATCTAGTCACAAGTTAGTTAATTACATCAATAAATGCTAAATGAATCAATTTGAATGCATAAAAATGAGTTTTCCAAAGTTTTGCCCAAAAAGTCAAAATCGCCCCCGGGCCCATATGATCAAAACCCGAGGTTCGAACCAAAACCCGATTACCCATTTTCCCATGAACTTAAATATATAATTTGTTTTGAAATCGGACCTCAAATCGAGATCCAAATCCCCAATTTTTGGAAAACCTAGGTTCTACCCAAAACACCCAATTTCTCTCATGAAAATCATTGATTTTGAGTTGAAATCATATCGAAAGATGTTAATGATTGAAGAAAACTAGTTAGAAATAACTTACCAATGTTTTGGAGAAGAAGAATTGTTTGAAAAATCGCCTCTTATATTTTTGGGGTTTTAAAAAATGAAAAATAACTAAAAATCCCGTCTTAATATACCCCTCTCAGACTCCCTGTGCGGACCGCACAAAATCAACTGCGTCCGCACAGTCACCAGTGAGCCTATGCGGACCACACAAGATCCACAACGGCTGCACAACCACCAGTGCGGACCGCACTAGTAGGTTCAAAGAGATGCAATTTTTCTGAACATCCAATATCTATATTTAAGCCTAAGACACCCCGGAACCTACCCGAAACTCACCCGAGCCCTCGGGGCTCCAAACCAAATATACACACAACCTCAAAAACATCCCGCGGACTTATTCGTGTACTCATATCGTCAAAATAACATCAGGAACATCGAATTAAACCTCAATATCAATAAAATTTATCAAAACTTCTTAAACATCAAATTTTGCATTTAAGGTCCGAATCACGCCAAACGGAGTCCGTTTCTTACCAAATATTACCAACAACACATATAAATCATATCGAACCTGTACCGGGCTCCGGAACCATAATACGGGCCCGATACCACAGGTTTCACATAACATTTCACTTTCAAAAATCTTTATCTTATTCAGAAAATAATTTCTTTCAAAAATTCATTTCTCGGGCTTGGGACATCGGAATTTGATTCCGGGTATACGCCCAAGTCCTATATTTTCCTACGGACCCTCCGGGACTGTCAAATCACGGGTCCGGGTCCGTTTACCCAAAACGTTGACCGAAGTCAAATTAATTCATTTTATAGTCAAAATTTATTATTTTTCATAGATTTTCACATTTAGGCTTTTCGGCTATGCGCCCGGACTGCGCACACAAATCGAGGTGATGCTAAAAGAGGTTTTTAAGGCCTTGGAATGTAGAATTTTATTTTAAAACAAGTGATGACCCTTCTGGGTCATCACAATCGGGCTGCGCGTCGCAGCGGTTACTATATGGTACCTATTGAGTGTGAGTGCTGATCGGTAGGAGTTGAGTCATGAGTGACTGAGGAGCTTGCCCTAGGGGCTATAGATATACATGCACATGAGTGATGCTTTGCCTGAGGGGCCTGTTTATGAACTTACTATTTTTCACTCCTCCTTAAAGTGAGTTTCTATCGAATATGTTGATTTAATTATTGCTTTCACTCATCTTTAGACCGAGCCTCTATTGAAAATGATGAACAAATGCTTTACACAACTTTCATTTAAACTGAAGTTTTTAAGTTATGAAATGGGTATGAATTTCTGTTTTGCCGAGGGGCTGTATACGAACTATGTTTCGCCCGAGGGACCGATTATGATTTTCATCACTTTCATTATATATATATATTTCATTAAACCTATATTGAAAAGGTTAAAAAGGTAATTTTAGAGGATTTTACTGAAGTTGGGAGTTAAACGAAATGATTTGAATGGTATCCAGATTTGGGAACATGTTGTAATCATTGTGGTATTATGACGTGGTTGACATATTTTCTTACTGCTCAGTCTTTATTTACTCTTATTACTTACTGGGTTGGAGTACTCACATTACTCCCTATACCTTGTGTGCAGATTTAGGTATTTCAGAACCTGGTAGAGGGTGTTGATTGCTCAGAGGCGGAGTCATCGGAGTTAGTAAGGTGGCTGCACGACGTTCGCAACACTGTTTTCCTTCCTCTCATTTTCATTTCTGTATTTAGTACATTTTTAGACTCGTGTTGTATTCAGACCCTGGTAGATACTCATGACTAGTGACACCCCGATATCGGGCTTGTGTAATTATTCCGTACTTTTATTTTAAATTTTCATTATGAGATTATTGGTTTGTAAATGGTATAAAAACAACTTTTATTGGAAAATGGTTGGTTCGAGAGTTGTATCGGCTGGCCTAGTTTTACGATAAGCGCCATCACAACCGGGTCGATTTTTGGGTCGTGACAATTATACATCTATTACCAATTAATCCTTTAAAAAGATTAGAACTTTTTGAGAAAATTTAACCCCCAATTTCAAAAATCAAACAAGGCAAGTGTTGATACCCAATTTTTTCTCATATGTTTTAACATATATGTATACTTTTAAAATAGCACATATGCAGTGATAAACATGCATAAGCATTTTTATAATTTTCTATAATTTTTAAAAGCTCCAAATTGATTTATTTCTTCTTCTTTTAATTTATAAAATTTCCAATAATTATCTAGTCATCTAAATTCTTTATTTATGCCAAAATATTATTTAAATATTTTTAGTGCATTTTTGTAGTTATATTTACATTTTTAGGCTAAATTGCATATCTTTGCAATAATAGCCCTACTAATGCACAATTACATTATTGATGCGTAAAATGATCCTTTATATTTTTTTAAAATGTTAAGAAACTATTTTAAATCATTTTAGTACACAAAAATATTATTGGAAATCTTTTATTATTTTTATAAATTATATAACTGTTAAAAGTGGCTATTTAAAATCTAGCCTATTTTAGTTTCAGTTTCAGCCCCAATTTAACCCAATTACCAGCCCAATCCCCAATTAAATTACCCAGCCCAAACCTTGAACACCCGATCCGGCCCCAATACCCTTCAATCCCGGCCGTTGATCATAAAGATCACGGCCGCAAACGACCCTTCCTAAAATAAACCCAAAAGACCCCCCCCCAAACCCTATCATTTTACCCTACCCGCCGCCCTGAAACCCTTCTCTTCTCTCAAACACTCTCAAACCTAACCCTAATCAAATCTTTCTAACACTCATCTATGGTCATCTCCGATGACCTCTCACCACCTCTCAGGCCTCCAATGGCCTCTCTCATATTAGTCTTGCCATCTCCAAGGTCCTCAAGGGACCATGGCTAGTTAGCTTGCATCTATGGTTCCTTTTTCGCCTGTTTCAAGCCGTTCTAGTGTGATTCCGAGTAAGATCGTCCTACATTGACTACGTTCTATGAGTTTCTTAACATGTTTCTTCACCTTTGTGTTGTTCTCGTTGAAACCCTAATTTCTTTTCTAAACCTCATAGATCTGTACAGATCTAAGATGATATGGGTTTATTTCATGTGAGTTTTACAATAACCTTGAGGTTCTTTACAAGAATCATATGATTTTTAAGTGATTTTCATCTTTTTCTAAACTAGGGTTTCCAGAATTTATTTTACAAAATGTTTGATGACTTTTTGTGTTTAATCTTCTGCTTCTCATATGTTTTGACTGATTTTATAAGTTTGCTACAACTTTAGCTTGCTTGTACTGAAAGCCCTAATTTTTGGGATTCTTCGTTTGGTTTCTGAGTACTAGTACATCTGATTGTGTTCTTGCTTTGGGTTCTTGTAATTTCTCGTGATTTTCTTATCCTAATATGCTTCTACTGAATTTCTTAGTTCAACCCTTTCATTTATTCTATATGCTTGTGTTTATCCTGACTATTCATGTCAAGACCTGTATCTTACTCATTGAATCAATGTTGTTTAACTTTTGTTTTGTTAAAGTTATGTGTCGATTCCTGACTATTCATGTCTTGCCTTATTTTATATGCTAAATTTGCTGACTCTTTCATGACTTTCTCTTTGATTGAACCTTTGATTATTCTGAATTCCTTATTTTCTAGTTTGATTTGAACACTTTCCTTAAACTTCTGATTCTTACCTCTCTACTCGATTTGATTGATTACTTGCCCTAATTAATTTTCTCTTGTTGTATTTTGCTGATTCATACTGATTGTTTCCTTAATTGAAACTTCTGTTCACTTACCCCTAATTACCTACTCTATACCCAAACCTTACTTGATTCTTTTCCTTAAATACCTAGCATGCTTTTACCGTTGAATTGATTATCCTTTGATTAAGGGAAGGACTTGCTGATTGATTCCACAAACTTTCCTGATTTGCTACTTAATTGATATCTTACCTTATTTGTTAAGCTTTTTATTACTATATGAACACCCTCTTATTTTAAGTTCTAACAACGAACAATAGTTCAAAAACCACTACTCTTTTACACTCTAAAAGGCGCTCTTTCTGCTCTCTTTGCTACTTGTGATCTTTGCCATTCTAGCCGGCTGCAAGCCAAGGCTGGAAGTTGCACACTACCTTTCTTACATCTTGTGCTTTTCATTCTTTAACTAAGTATTCTTCTGATTAATTTTTAAAAATCAAACCTATGTATTTACTTACTGCTCTAGTTCGCATGGCTTAAGTCTGTTCATGTTTCTGTCTACTGCTTATCCAAACATGTTTAATATTGCCCATTCGAACCTATGATTAGTATGTTCCCACTTTACTTGCTTGTTTGTTGTCTTGTTTAGCATGTCTGCACATGTTTGGCCTAATTACTGCCCTTCCTAAACTCTGCTTCAATATAATTATCATGCCTCCATTGTTAGTACTTGCCCAGCATGCTATTTAAATCCTTTCTTGTTCTGTTTCATTCCTACTAAGTCAGTCAATCCCTTTAAAGTAATTCTAACTGTGTGACGCATGTTTCTATTGTGATATTTGCTGCATATGTAGAACCCCCTCAAAATTTCCTATGTCTTGTCGTTTGTATGCTCCATTAAGAGACACCCTCTATGTTCCCAACCCCCATCCCCTTTGTGCGAAAGTTATTCCTGAAACTTATTCTATGACTTGGTTTTGATTGCCAATTATTTTCTTCACATCTTTCCGCAAACTGTTTCAGCACTAATGGTTTTCAAAAGTTCTTTTTAGTCTTAAGACCTTTCTATTAAACTCTCTCAATTATGCACTTCCACTTATTCTTAGAATACTAGGTTCTGCCCCTCTGACATATGTACTGCCTTGAGATCCTTGACATCTCTCTACACTGCACCTAAGTCAGTTGTTATTTGAGAAAAGGTCTAGGTGTGAGCACCGCCCGGGATCCTTGAGATCCTTAGGGAACTCTGACACACCTAGACACACCTAGACATAAAATTGTCTATGGAACTTTGATATTTGAGGCTATTGGAGGCTTGAGAAGTCATTTAGGCCTACTGCAGGCTCCCTATAGATTAACTCCTATTTATTTATGTATTTTTTTAATTCATTGGTCTGTAATAATTATTGTAAACAATATTGGGGTGATTAGTGAAAAGGGTGGGTAGTTATAGTTATATATATATATATATATATATATATATATATATATATATATATATATATATATATATATATATATATATATATATATGTTGGGTAAATTGGGTAGATACCATGCCTATAAGGTTGTGTTAATTCAATGTGTTTGCCATGTTTCTTTCCTTCCACAATATTAGAAACCATGCCTATAGGATCTAAATGGCTTTAATAATAGAGATCATACCTATAGGGTTAAAATCAGCTTTATAATTAGATATCATGCCTATAGGAATTAAAATCAGCTCTAATAGAAATCATGCCTATAGAACTTAAAACCAGTTTAGTTAAATAAAACAGTTTAATTCATGTTTGTTCATTTTGAATTGGTTTAATTAATCTGTCTGTTTCTTTAATATGTTTTCAAACACTGCTTTAAATTAGTACCGCTAGAAAACATGTCTATAGGATCACAAGTCACTCGTTTAAAAATTGTTCACTGTTTTACTGCATTCCTAATCAATATAGATATCATGATTTTAGGACATCACTGTTATGCGCTTAGGCAAGCCTATAGGGCGATTAAAATTCTGCAACCATAAAACTGCGCTTTGTTATTTGAGACCGCCCAGATTTAACAGGTCTAAAATCAGTAGGCAAACTAATAGGTCTTTGCCACTTGGTCCTAGTTAACGCTGTATACTTCTTGCTCACCTAGACATCATGTTCTAAGTTTTATTAAATACTTGAAACAATTGTTTAAGACGTGCATTTATTTGTTCTGCTTGTGGAGGTAAAATGTGAGCCATTACTTGTTCCTTTTTTATGTGTAGTACTAATTGTTTTGGTTGACGCTTAGACTTTTCTCCTTTAAAATACCTTAGGATGGTCTAGAACTGTCCAAAAGTAGAGGTCCTAAATACCTCCAGGGCCACAAGGAAGGGACGGATAGTGCACGCATATGGCATCTATCAAGGTTATTAGAACACTTTAGGCTATGACCAAGGGGAGGGAATTGGGTAGAAAGGATATGATGACTTCACGTTAATGTCACGTGTAGCTTCTCGTTGAGGAGTGTTTACCAGGCATTGTGTGGGGTGATTCTGTAGGCTAACCAACCTAGGACCCCTCTTTTCCAATTCCCGTTATTTAAATAAATCTTACTTTCCTTTATACATGTGTCACTTGTTCAAGTCTTTCCTTTTGTTTCATTACTTATATGTGCTAAATGTCCAAAAACATGTCTTTATTTGCAAGTATGTGTTTAAATTATTTATTTATTAAAAGGACTAATTCATAAGTATAAGTTCGGCCAGGACCCACCTTGTGGACCGCGAGGGGTGCCTAACACCTTCCCCTCAAGATTATTTCGAGCCCTTACCCTAAATCTCTGGTAATACAAACTAGTCTAAGAGTTAATTGCTCTAGCTGCCCTAACGCACTATAATCCGTTAGGTGGTGACTCTTCAAATACCCAAATCCCAAAAAGGAAATGAGTTATTACACCCCATGAACGTCGGAACCCGGACTTCTCTCTCCTCGGAGGGAAAAAAAGGGGTGCAACAACAAGGCTTGTTAAAACTGACTTTAGCAATTCGGCGAACACCTGGTGTTAGCAATTCGACGAACACCTGGTGTTTGCAATTCTGCAGATTTTATTTTTTGAATTGTTGTGACGATTGGTTCATTGTAGTTGTTGTTTGATCATTTGGCATCAATCACTTGCTCAGTTGGAGTAAATTGGCATTGGTCTTGTTCAATTTGGACACCTGTAGCTCCATGATCGACCAACTAGTGTTCGCAGGCCAAATTCAGTTGGTTGGAGGAGACTATTCCAGCATTGAAATTGTTTGAAACTTGGTGGGTCGATGGTATTTGAAGTGGAGAACAATCTCCACTGTTGGAATCACTCGATTTGAACCAAAACCGATATGATAAATATCAGTTTTGCCCAGGAGATTTTTGCTATAGTACTCGATCTACCATTGTTGAAATCTGCAGCAACTTGGGAAGAAATGAGAGGGACGCCTAGGTGGGGTTTATGCGCAATAGTGAAATGCATCTTTTGGGATTGGGCCGGTGGCATCTTTTGAATTTTATTTTTATTTTTATTCTACCATGTGACATGGTATCTACACATTGTTATTTTTTAACGTGGGAGCCAACGTGGAGCGGATTGTGCTATACGCACTGACAACCTCCTGTCATAAGCATTTATTATACACGGTTTGAAGAAGTGTAAGTATTAAATTGGCAAATTATTGAGTTTAGGGACCAGCATGACAAAGTGATACAAGTATAGATGTCATTTAAGCCATTTTGCCTTTTTAATTCTTAGTTTAAACTCGTACTATAAGGTGAAAAGTTATTATAGCAATAATATGTGATAATAGATAAAATAGCACGTGAGTGTTACTGGAAAAACCAACTTATTTTAGCAAGATAAGTTGTTAACAAACATTGGATTACTTCGGATTTCAACCATTTATAGATAACCAAAATCACTAAGGTAAGAAATCTATTGGATTTTCCCTTTAATGGTGATATTGCAAAGGTCTTTTCTTTTATGCTCTAGACTAGAGGCTACATAACCAAAGTAGGATTTTTGCAAAAATTACAAAAGAGGTTCATGTTTTGCAAATTATGCAGAAGCGACTTTCAATTTTAAAAGATCGTTAAAATCATTCAATTTATAAGACAATGGCTCGGACACATTTTTTATATATAACTTAAAAGTGAGACTTCTCAGTAGTGTCAATGTTTATAGCATATACTGTAACGACCCGGCCGGTCATTTCATGAGTTACCGCTCTGTTTCCTCCATTTCTGCTTCTTATTGCCTTGTTCAACAGTATTTTATGTTATCGGGTTGGTTGGCTCAGGTTCGGAGAGGTTTTGGTAAGGTTTGAGACACTTAGTCTCTTTTGAGTAAGCTTAAGTTGGAAAAGTCAACCGGCTATTGACTTATGTGTTAAAGAGCTCGGATGTGAGTTCCGATGGTTCGAATAGCTTCGGGAGGTGATTTGGGACTTAAGAGCGTGATCGGAATGTGTTTTGGAGGTACAAAGTAGATTTAGGCTTGAATTGGCGAAATTGGAATTTTGGCGTTTTTCGGTTGGTAGGTGAGATTTTGATATAGGGGTCAGAATGGAATTGCGGGAGTTGCAGTAGGCCCGTTGTGCCATTTGGGATGTGTGTGCAAAATTTCAAGTCATTCGGATGTGGTTTAATAAACTTTTTTTATCGAAAACAGAATTTGAAAGTTTTTAGAATTCTTAGGCTTGAATCCGATGCAGATTTGGTGTTTTGATGTTGTTTTGAGCGTTCCGAAGGTTGGAACAAGTTTGAATGTTGTTATGGGATATGTTGGTGTGTTTGGTTGAGGTCCCAAGGGCCTCAGATGAGTTTCGGGTGGTTAAATGGACCATTTCAAGTTGAAAAGATTGCATAAAAATCTGCTGTTGTTGTTGCAGACAGTTGTGCTTCACGTTCGCGAGTGGACCCTCGCGTTTGCGAAGGGTTAGGATGGGAGGCTGTGAAGTTGGCCTTCGCGTTTGCGCAAGAGGTTCCACGATCGTGAAGGGTTGAGCTCAATGGTCATCGCATTCACGAGTGGTTAGTCGTGTTCGCATAGAGGAAAGGCGAGTCCAGGTCAGATTAGTCCTCGCGTTCGCGGGGAGTTGTGAAGCTAAAGGTTCGTGTTTGCGTGCATTTAGTCGCGTTCGCGATGAGGGGAAAATGGTCAACTTAAGTTTGTGCTTCGTGAACGCGTGGCGTTGACCGCGTTCGCGAAGGAGGTTTTTGTATAGTTGGGCAGAATGATTTAAAAGGCCACATCCGCGATTTTGAGCCTAAGTTCCACCATTTTTGAGCGATTTTAGAGCTTTTTGAAGATGACTGAAGAGGGAATCAAGGGGGAACACTTGGAGGTAAGATTTATGGACTTAATACTCAATCCTAACGTGTTTTCTACCTAATTAATCATGGAATTTATGGAATTTAAGCCTAAATATTGAAGAACTAGGGCTTGTAATTGGAGACCTAAAATTAGGGATTTGAGGGGTCATTTGTGGTTGGATTTTGGTACTTTTGATATGAATGAACTCGGAGAGGGATAAGGAGTCTATTGATATAATTTTTATCGGATTCCGAGACGTGGGCCCGAGGGGTCGGGTTTCGGGATTTGTGTTGTAATTTAACTTCTTTCGAGTGGGTTTTGTTCCCTTAACTTATTTTGATGGTTTTGCACTAATTTTGGTTAGATTTGGAGCATCCGGAGGCCGATTCGAGAGGCAAGGGCATCACGGGCTGGAGTTTGGACCGGAGAGGTGAGTAATGATTGTAAATATTGTCCTGAGGGTATGAAACCCTGGATTTTACATCGTTGTGCTATATTGAGGTGACACACACGCTAGATGATGAGCATGGGGTCGTGCACCGTTGGGGATTATGACTTAGTCCATCCCATTGTCACACCTCCTTTTTACACCTCGAGAGGTATATAAAGGAGTTTTTCCACTTTAAGTGACATTATTCGAAATAGGATTATTTTATTTAATTTCTCAGAGTCGCCACTTGAAATATTTATTGGTGTCCCAAGTCACCGGTTTATTTTAAATCCCAAATGGAGGAAAATTTGACTTTTCCTTTTGAAGTCTGCGAACCAGAAATTCTAAGTAAGGAATTCTGTTAACCCGGGGGAAGGTGTTAGGCACCCCCGGATTTCATGGTTCTAGCACGGTCGCTTAAACTATTATATTGGCCTATTATCCGATTTTAAATACATGTTTTAGCCTATGGTATATTTCAACTTAGTAACCACTTTTAATAATTTTTTTTAAGGAAGATTCCAACGTTATACAAAACACATCTTTGGATCACGCCACATGAAATGCACCCGCAATCCGCTACATATTTTATTTAACGTTGTCAGGATTTGGATTTGGGTCATATGAAATGCACACCCGAGTTTAGGAAGGATATTTTTAAAATAGCGCGCCTAAAGCAGCTACGCACTTTCAAGTTTGCGAGGGCCATGAAAAATCAACTAAATGACACGCCTCGATTTCTAAGGATAAAAATAGTAATTAAGTGAGGGCCCTGCATTTTTGAGATTTTATTTGGCGTGACGCAACTCAATTCAATTTTTAAAGGAAATTCAAACTAAGATTTAGAGGGCCACAAGCTGTTTGTATTATCTAATATGGCTCACATCCAATCTATTTAATGGACTTAACTGGTTGATTAAAGGACACATGAGCTTTCCGGGTCATTGTTTTTTAGCAATCAGATCTGATCGATTTATAACAAAGGATTTGGGCTCGCCAATAGAATAAGCATGGCCCAACAAGAAGATACACATGTAGCAAGCACTGCCATTTCCTGCTGCCGAATGATTTCAAAGCCTTGGGCCTGTGTTGAACCCAAGTCTGACAGACGAGGAGACCTTAGCGTCTGACCCTAGGTCGAATCCGTGCAAGCCCAACTCAATTCCATAATTGGAGTCAGGCCCCAAATGACCATTATGAATTCAAAACTCCCAAATGCAATTACTGATCTTCAACGATAGGGAACAAATAGACCATTAAACACTTGGACTATCGAAATACCTAATATTCAAACACCATTCAACTGAGTTTTCAAGCTGTAATTACAAGTTCTTATTCACAAGCAATTTATCCACTAATTTGTATACTAACATGGCTTTTCATATTTAGCATGCATATATCAACATATTTTCTACATCTCTCACCTTAAATCCTCAGTCCACACGTCTTCAAATTTAACGATTAATAGACCAAATGAGGAGAGACTTAATAAAGCATGTTTTATCTTAACATGCTAAATGCAGAATTCAGCCCTGGATTATTTGCTATAACAAACTCTAAGCTTAACTCATGAAAATCAAAAGAGTTAGATATCCTAATTCCCTTCATTAATACAGACCAAACTTCAGAGATGGAAATAAGAAGAGCTAATAAGGTGGAATCTAGCACTGATTTTAGAATCTGGCACCAAAATCATAAGGAAACCACATATACTAAGCTAACATAATCTAGATTTCAATTACAAACCAAATGGTGATACATACATCAATCAAAATCTAGATATAGTATGCTGATCCTAAAACCGAAAGGATAAAAAATGAATTTCAATAAAAACAACACTGTATTTCATCTCATTTTTCAAACCAGTCTTTGCATTACACATTAAGTGACTTCCATAGGGCTGAAGAATACCTGAAATTTTCCAGAAAAGAAAAGAGATGAGGAGCAATAGATAGCAGCAGCAACAGAATCTAGCAACAAAATGAAATCAGCATCAATTTTAAACCCAGAAAATGTTGTACAGTAGTTTAGAGACCAATTTCAACCAAAAAAAGACCCAGCAAACTTTAAACTAGACTTGACCTCAAACCATTTTAACCCTAGCTAACCAGAAATTGCCTCAGAGTCGGAAACAAAAAATTCAGAAATCCAGAAGAAATCAAAGGAACAGTATTTTCCTAAAGCTTTTAGCCGTTTCTAGATTTTTAGCTCTCTAATTCTCTAAAATTTGGCTTGAGCTTCAAGTAGCAATGCCTTTATAGGCAAGCTATTAGGGCAGCGAAGATAGTTCAGTTTTGCCCTTTAGACCTTCCACAATTTTCATTTTTGCAGCTTAGTCCCTAAATTATTGACTTGCTTGCCAAGTAAGTCTGCTTTTCAGCTTCTAAGAAGCTTCCTAAAGCTGTTATTGAAAGATTCCCTAGCTGAACTACCCAAATTACCCCATAGTTATCCTATTTTTATCCCCTGGACCAAACGGGTATGGGTTATGAATCCAAATGGGCTCAATGGTTCATTAAACATGGGCTCAGATTTAAACCAAATGAAACTCTCTTGGAATGGGGTCTAAATAGACCTCAGAGCCCAAGTAACAAGGATGACCCCAAACCAAATCAATGCATGTAAAAAGGGAAACACTTAAATAAATTCAGAAAACTAAGAACCAAACTAATTGACTAATCAATTATCACAAACAGGTGGGGAACTAGTTGAGCTATTAAATTAATCTAAATGACCAAAACAAAAGGTATCAAAGGTTTAAACATGCAATTAACAGAACTAGATAGACCAAAGAAATCAAAAAATAAATTTTAAAAGGAAAACAAACACCAAGAAAAGAGGTTCGGGATCCAGAATCTTGACCCAGTCTCAATTGTGATGACCTTTGACCAAAGAGGGAAGAAGAACAGAAGTGAAACATAAATGATTCGAAAGCAAAAAATGAAAGGGACTCATCGGCTAGGCTTGAAATCGAAACTGGTGTTCTGAGTTAACCCAAAACAATGGCAAACGTTTGTTCTCGGTGAAGAACAAACGAGTGTCATTATTTCGTGCTAAAACAGGCTTGAATAAACCAGAAAATCCAGAAATGTGACCTTGCATGCGTGGGTTTGATTTTTGAGCTCCTAAAACTCGGACCTCAGATTAATATTCGAGTATTTCTGGCAAATTTCGAGGGAAATGAAGCACGGTTGTGGAAAGAGAGGAACAGGGAGGTCACATGGTGTTATTTTGGTGGTGTTTGGGGGTGGCGCCGCCAGCTTGAGTCGGTGGGAAATTAGGGCGGCTCTAGGATTTTCTAGGCGTCTCTGAAGGTGAAAGAGACGAAGGAGATGAGTTAGAGGGTAGGAGGTTAATCGGACAGTTTTATATGAAATAGGGCTTAGTTCCGGACCGTCCGATCAAGTACAATCGACGGTCCTGATCAAGGGGTAATTGAAACGACATCGTTTTGGTTCCGAGTGGGCCAGTCCAGGTAAGGGAATGGATCTGGGCCGACTTTGAGCGGGTTTGGACGGGTATTGGGGACAATTTATTTGGGCCTGAGGAAAATCGAAAAAAGGGCCCAAAATCTGATTCTTTTTAACTCTTTTCTTTTTATTTTCTTTTCTTTAATTCTTTTCTTTTTCCAAATAAAAATAAAAATAAAAACCTAAATTAAATCTCAAAACTAGATTATCCTACCAAATTAAATTAATTAACTATAAATAATAATTAACACAACACAACTAATTAAATACCAAATTAAAAGAAAAACTACAAAAATTCGATGCTAAAAATTAAATAATGCAAAAAATGAGTTATTTTGTGATTTTTCTATTTTTGTAAAACACTAATTACTAATTAATCTAAAAAAATATAAAATTAAATCCTAAATGCAAATGCAATGTATTTTTGTATTTTTTATGATTTAAATAAAATTAAACATGCACACAAAATGCAAACAAACAGAAAAATTTCTACAACAATTCTTAAATTACAAATAACTAAAGGAAAAATCTAATTTTGGGAGTTCTTTAGGGGTAATTCATGTGAGGCAAAAATCACGTGCTCTCACAGCTGGTCCTCTTTGCTTAGAGAATCAAAGGACCTACAGGAGCTAACTATAGAAGAGCTGGTTGGAAATCTGAAGTCCTACGAGATGAAGAGGAAGATAGACAGTGAAAGAAGAGAACCAAAGAAAAAAAAGAACCTGGTACTCAAAGCTGATAGCAATGACTCAAGTGAGGAAGAGTAGGAGGAACAACTTAGGGAACAGGTCCCTATCAGTTCCCGAGGAGACTGTATGAAGTCAACTCTCCAGCAGGAAAGTTGCAATAGTCAACTTTCTGTGGAAGACTTTTTATCTACCTTGCTTACATCATTGTAAGTGATGTCACACACGTATACATACAATCAAGGAAGGTAAAATAACTTACTTAATGAGAGAACTAGATAAAGGACCTGAAGTATGTCTGGTACAATCATTCAAGTTAATCGACTCACGATAATCTGGGCAGTGTGCTTTAGATTCACAGGAACCAGATTAGGGACCTGATATCTTGGTGTTCCCTTGACAGAAGTATAAGTCAACTGTACATTTGGAAAGTAACTACAGAAAGTGACTGCCTGCAACAGTGCAATAGTCACTTCCCATTGAGATTGGACATCAGTAAGGTAATATTTTTTGTAGTATAAACCTTATGCAAGGCACAAGATTTAGGTTCCAACACTTGAAGAATCAGAAACGAAAATACTCTCTCAAGTGCTTGCAACAACCTCTCTCAAGAACAAAACTACTGCAACCTCAAGGACCAGATCCAAGATTGAAGATATCTTAAGTCCTTGGGTTTGTTGAGTCTTTGTTATTTGTTCTTCAATTATAACTCCTATCTTGCTTTCTTAGAAGCTATGTTTTAGGAAACCCAAAATCACAAACCCTCCAAGTTTGTGTCTTGGCTAGAGTTAGTCGAGTTGTAAAGCCTTTGTAATAGAGTTATTACAAAGTGGCTTGTAATAGAGTTATTACAAGTAGAGTGTTTAAAGTCATTGTCACTAGAGAGTGACAAAGTGGCTTGGGGTGAGAGTATCACAAGTTAGTCAAAGTCTTTGTAACTAGAGAGTCACAAAGTGGCTTATGGTGAGAGTGCCACAAGTTAGTTGAATCGAATCCTTTGTAATAGAGGTATTACAAAGTGGCTTGTAATAGGTGTTTATAAGTTAGTGAAGTTGAAATCCTACAAGTGTAGGTCGTGGTTTTTGTCCCCTTGAGTTGGGGTTTTTCCACGTAAAAATCCTCTGTGTTCTTTACTTACTGCCGAGCTACTGTAGTAATAATTAGAGAACCTGATTCCCTATACTGATTGGTTGCACAGTCTGTTGCTTACAGTAGGAAATGCTAGAGAATTTGGTTCTCTATATAGTGGGAGCTTATCCTGTGTCTCATCTACATACTGGTT
Organism: Nicotiana sylvestris; assembly: GCF_000393655.2. NCBI lineage: Eukaryota > Viridiplantae > Streptophyta > Magnoliopsida > Solanales > Solanaceae > Nicotiana > Nicotiana sylvestris. Next base: position 190,547,747 of record NC_091059.1, read on the forward strand.
CCGCAGTTAGCACTGTACCAAACTGATATAGGACCAGATCGCTATACAGTTTGGTTCCTCAGTATTTTCAGTAGAAACTCATAGAGAACCCGGTTCTCTATACAATCTGGTGGACGCTAAGTTTCTAACAACATCATAAGTCAAATCATCATCTAACGGAACCGTGCTGAAATCCAAAACATGAGACGAATCGCCAATATACTTTCGGAGTATAGAAACATGAAATACCGGATGCACACTCGACAAGCTGGGTGGCAAAGCAAGCTCATAAGCTACCTCCCCAATCCTCCGAAGAACCTCAAAAGGCCCAATGAACCGAGGACTAAATTTACCCTTCTTCCCAAATCTCATAACACCCTTCATGGGTGAAATCTTCAACAAAACCTTCTCACCAACCATTTAGGATACATCCCGAACCTTCATGTCAGCATAACTCTTTTGGATCGACTGCGCTATACGAAGCCTCTCCTGAATCACCTTCACCTTGTCTAAAGCATCCTACACCAAGTTTGTACCCAATAGCCTAGCCTCACCCGGCTCAAACTAACCAACCAAAGATCTACACCGCCTCCCATACAAAGCCTCATATGGAGCCATCTGAATACTCTACTGGTAGCTGTTGTTATAAGCAAACTCTACGAGCGGTAGAAATTGATCCCATAACCCTCCGAAATCAATGGCACAAGCGTGCAACATGTCCTCTAGTATCTGAATAGTGCGCTCAGACTGCCCGTCTGTCTGAGGGTGAAAAGCTGTGCTCAACTCAACCTGATTACCCAACTCTCGCTGCACCGACCTCCAAAACTGTGAAGTAAACTGAATGCCCCTATCTGAAATAATGGAAACTGAGACACCATGCAAACGAACAATCTCCCGGATATAGATCTCTGCCAACACATCTCTGAAGAATAGGTAGTACACACAGGAATGAAGTGCACGGACTTGGTCAGCCGATCCATAATCACCCAAATAGCATCGAACTTCTTCAAAGTCCGTGGGAGCCCAACTACAAAGTTCATGGTGATCCGCTCCCATTTCCAATCTGGAATATCCATCTTCTGAAGCAAGCCACCCGGTCTCTGATGCTCATATTTCACCTGCTGACAATTGAGACACCAAGCTACAAATCCAAAAATGTCCTTCTTCATTCTCCTCCACCAATAATGCTGTCTCAAATCCTGATACATCTTCGCGACACCTGGATGAATGGAATACTGCGAGCTATGGGCCTCCTCCAGAATCAACTTAGCCTATCTACATTAGGCACACCCCATCATCACCAATAGTCATATCTCTGGCATCATCGTGCTGAACTATGTCCTTAAGGACAAGTAATAAGGATCATCATACTGGCGCTCTCTGATGCGATCAAATAAGAAAGACTGAGAAATCACACAAGCCAATACCCGACTAGGCTCCGAAATATCTAACCTCACAAACCGATTGGCCAAGGCCTGAACATCAACTGTAAGAGGTCTCTCCCCAGCTGGAATATATGCCAAACTCCCCATAATCACCGCCTTCTGTCTCAAAGCATCAGCCACCACATTGGCCTTCCCCAGATGGTACAAAATAGTAATATCATAATCCTTTAGCAACTCCAACCATCTCTACTGCCTCAAATTGAGATCCTTCTACTTGAACAAGTGCTGGAGGCTACGATGATCAGTAAACACCTCACAAGACACACCATACAAATAATGCCTCCAAATCTTCAATGCGTGAACAATGTCAACCAACTTGAAATCATGAACAAGGTAGTTCTTCTCACGGGTCTTCAACTGACGAGAAACATAAGAAATAACTCTACCCTCCTGCATCAATACACACCCAATACCAACTCTTAAAGCATCACAATACACGGTATATGAACCTGAGGCTGATGGATAACCTAACATTGGAGCTGTGGTCAAGGCAGTCTTGAGCTTCTAAAAGCTCTCCTCACACTCATCCGACCACCTGAATAGAGCACCCTTTTGAGTCAACTTAGTTAAGGGCAATGCGATAGATGAGAATCCCCGAACAAACCAGCGGTAATAACCCGCCAAACAGAGAAAGCTGCGAATCTCTATGGCTGAGGACAGTCTGGGCCAACACTGAACCGCCTCTATCTTCTTTGGATCAACTTGAATACCTTCGCTGGACACCACGTGCCCCAAGAAAGCCACTGAACTAAGTCAAAACTCACACTTGGAGAACTTTGCTTAAAGCTTCTCCTCCCTCAATCTCTGCAACACAACTCTCAAATGCTCCGCGTGCTCCTCCTGACTACACAAATACACCAGAATATCATCAATGAAAACTATGACAAACGAGTCGAGATAGGGCCGAAACACGTTGTTCATCAAATGCATGAATGCTACTGGGGGTATTGGTTAGCCCAAAAGACATCACCAAGAACTCATAATGACCATATCGGGTCCTGAAAGTTGTCTTAAGAATATCCGAGTCCCCGATCTTCAACTGGTGATAACTATGAGCATGTGATTTTTGTCCTATATGAAATACTCCTATAAAATCAAAGAAAATAGATTTTTTTTCCAATTATTTGCCATTTTATAGGATTTTTGTAGGATTTTATTAATTATTTGCATTTTGTGCACGTTTAATTTTTGTTAAAAATCATAAAAAAAATGTCAAAAATACAATGCATTGCATTTAGGTTTTTATTTTTATATTTTTAGGATTAATTAGTTAATTAATTATTTTATTAAAAATAAAAATCACAAAAATGGCTCATCTTTACATTTTTACCTTTTAATTTTTAGATTAGTGATTTTTTTCTCTTTTAATTTAGGATCAAGTAATTTTTATAAATATTATAATTAGATAATTAATTTAATTTTACAAATTAGATTAATCTAGGATTTAATTTAGGATTTTAATTAAAGAAAAGAAAAAGAAAACAAAAGAAAAGGAAATTGGAAAAAGGGGAAAAGCTTGTCTTTAAAACTCGAATTGGGCCCAAATATTTTGCCCCAAATCCGCCCCAAACACATCCCAAACCCAGGCCCAAAACCCTTACCCGGTCCAACCCCTCACTAAACCAAACGACCCCGTTTTGCCCATCCCTGATCACAGTCGTTGGATCCTAGTGATCCAACGATTCGGAATTAACCCTCCCCTTAATATAAAACTGTCCTAACCGGTTCCCCCCATTTCGAACCCCCTTCATTCTCCTCACCCAAACCCTAGAGAACCCTAGCCGCCTAAAAAAGCCCTGCCGCCTTCGCCGCTAACCACCATCGAAAATCGCCTCACGGCGGTTTGGTGCTCCAAACACCCCCAAATTAACACCCGATAATAGGAGTATTCAAAACCCAACCGAAACCGAAAACGAATCAAAATCGAAGCTTAATAGCTTATTTGTATCGGATTAACGGTTTAACAGACGGGAAACAGATTGAAATTTTTTTATTAATGGCTTATCGATTTGGGGGCGGATTATTCAATTTTCTTAACGGATAATCCGTTAACCCGTTAAGAATATATATATACATATAAAATTTATTTTTATCCATATATATATTAAATAATCAAAAACCCTTCTTCCACTTCCAGTATTCTATCTGGGGTACTGGAAGTTAAAATGTATGGTTAACCTGCTTATTATCATGTTAGAAGGCCTTAGTTTCTCTCTACAGAGGGTTGAAACGAGTTACTCAAGTTAATTATAGTCAAAATGCAAAGTTATCCTGCTCAAGATTTCATTTATAACCCAAATTTCTCTTGGAGAAACCTATCTTTTACGGTTTTATGGATGAGATGACCTAGTTCTATTGTACTAAAGTTGATAGCATATATATATGTGGGACATTGTATTCTTTTGGCGTGTATTTATGCCGAGAACAACCTCTTGAAGTTTGTCTTCAAGAAATAAGAACACATTGTATACTTCTCTTTTTCATCCTTTACTTGTACAAGATAACTATAGTTGCATCAAGCAAGGGGTCACGATTTTTCACTCAAAAAAGTTCAACATCTGATATATATATATATATATTATATAAATATAAGTTGACGTTGTATGTACATATTAATTTTCTAGGGAAGGGGATTCGGATGAGCCCCTTCCGTACCCTCTAACTCACCCATGCTTATAACTTTCATCTTTAAGCTAGGCCTATACTGATTGCAAGTTAAACACTCCTTAAAAGTAAATATACTAGAGGGGTGATAAAATAAAAGGAAAAGTATATATATACAATGGTACTTACCCACTGAATTAAAATCTTTAACCCATTTACAAATGAAATAGAAAAAAAAATATCAATAACTGATGTTTATCCATGCTTGCACCCGTTGAATTATAATCTAAAATCCATATACAAATAAGTGAAGGATTAAGTATAATCAAACAACTAAAACCTTGCTCTCATTCTGCACATCTAACTTTGATTGATCTCCTTACAGAAATAAATTAAAGACATTCGATTTATTGAATATGTCCTCAGTTACTAGTCCTAGAGAGAGTTGGTGGTTAACCATACATCAGCATACATTTGAAGCACGACGAAGCAAATTTTGGACCCTCGATTAAATTTGGTAAATTGCATCATGTGCAATATAGATTGAATTAGGCTGATAAACCGCCCGATAAGAGCTAAACCAATACCAATCTGCTTGATATCTTATCGGGTGGCTAGCGGATTAATACATCTAAAAGCTGATAATCGATAAGCCAAATCGTTAAGAGTAAATAACCACCCAATCCGCCCGATAAGCAGCCCTACCCCATAACCCCTGTCCCTCATCTTCTTAAATCCATCATCCATGTCCTCAAAAACACCCTCAAATTCCCCGAATTTCAGATCTGCGTTTCAATCCCAAAAACCCTAGTTCACCCAAGTCAACCCAAAAACTTCATCACTATCTCCTCACACCCCACGCCCTTGATAGTGCACTGATTTCCCCAAACCACCCCACAAAACTTTGCAATTTCAAGTCTAAGAAGGATTTCTGCCTATGTTCGAGTCTTGAGACCTTTTCCGGAATTTTCCTTCGAGGATTAGGCTTTCAGGAGGCTTTTATTTCAAGGAAATCCGGTAAAAAACCATGCAAGATCGGATCCTTTGAAGGAAAAGACCTCTGTTGGTCAATCGGGGCGGAGTTGGACCTCAAAAGCTATTTTGTTTGCTTTCTACTCCTCAAATGGTAAGGTATCATTTACCTCTCCACTTTCCTTCTCTTTTCTTCAAATTTCGAAGTCAGTGTTCTTTATAGTTTGATTTCAGTTTGTTAATATGTTTGTTCTTCATCTTTTAAGAGTCATCCCTGTCTCAGTCTTTGGACATGTTTAGTCAGTAGTTTTAGGGCTCATAAATTTAGGCATTTTCCATTAGAATCATCAATTGAGTCAGTTTGTCATTTAGGGTTTGTTAGTATTAGTTTACCTTGTTTGATTTCAAATCAGTATGCTAGTTTCCTTTTGTTGATTATGTTTCCCTAGTGTAATAATGTTGGTTGGATGGGTTTAATTCTTAGAAAATGGTACGTTATTGATTAATTCTGGACTCATGTTAGTTTTAGGTTCAAATGTTTCTAATTTCAGTTCATGATAAAAGAATTTAGGCTTAGTTAAAGATTTGATTGAATCAGGATTTGTGCCATTTGATCTTTATTTTCATTTGATTCTGGTTTGATGTTGTTTGCCTTAGTCTGTAAATCAATAGAAACTTGTAGGGACCTAATTGAGCTAAAATAAAACTTAAGGGAACTTCAGAGCCTAAAAAATAAATATCTAGGAAAGAGGAAGTTTCTAGAAAGTGTACAGCTGTCCTAGCTGTTCTAAAAAAGATGCTGAAAAATAGGATAATAGGGACAACTGTACCAGAGCTATGAAGAAGGACAGTACTATTTGCAGAATTAGGATAAGGAATATTCCTAAAAAATACCCACCCTAGACAGCCTATATATAGATACTATCATTCTGAAAATGACACACAATCAATCAGCATTTTCTGCACAAAAGAGTTTTTGAAAACAAAGAGAAAAATTTCCTTAAGAGTTCTATGAAAATTTCAGTTTTTCTGGGTTAGACTTCTAGGCTGGTATTATGATTTTGGAGACATTTTGTGTGTTGATTCTGGGTTTTCTCTGGGTTGATTTTTATTGTTGCTGCTTGGCTTTGTTGGCTGCTCCTTCAAAGTTCTGATTAGTATTTCATCCCTATTTTACTGATTGTTTCTTGTTGCTACAAGGTATTAATCCCACCTCCTCTCATGTACTGTTTGTTTTGAGGTAATATAGTATCAGTAAGTTTGCAAAAAATATGTATAATGAATGAGCTTCTATGTGATACTTGGCTATTTTGGTATGAATGTAGTGGATTTGACTATTTGAACATGGATTTTCAATTGTTGAAGTGGTTTCCTTTCTCTCTTTCTGATTATTTTATCATTTAAGTCAAAGATACACTAGTCAATGGATCTCAATGAATGCTGAAACCTGCACTTTATCTTTGTTGTTTTGTATGTGAGTGGCAATAAGGCCAAGCAATCTCAGGGCTGGAGTTTGAAATGCTGACTTGTGAGAAACAACTCTATAGCTGATTTCTTGCAAGTTGAAGCTGGTTTGAAGGATTTGGTGGCAGTGGAAAGGCTTGAAGTTAGGAAGAATTTTGCTCTTTACTTTAAAAATTTTCCTTTCTTTTCTTCTTTAGATGCTTAGTTATACTTAGGAGTATATTGTAAATTCATGGAATTTTCGGCAGTAAAAAATGCACTGTTAGAATGTTTTTGGTTTCAAATTTAATTGAGTTTGATTATTAGTTAGGTTCACAACAGTAGAATTTCTTTGTAATAAACACAGCCTATTACTGCAGAACGTAGCACAAGTTGGGCTAGACTTGCAACAAGGCCCAATATGGGAATCACTTGAGCAAGTCTGGGCCCAAGCGAATGAGCCTGAGTGTTAAACCCATCAGTTTGATATTTTTTTTAATTATGGACGTCCCTTGTGAATAACAGTATAAACACACAATTTTATCATGTCTTGCAACTCATGCGATTAATTTTCAAACTAGAATTGTGTTTGATCTTTGAATGCTGATTTTTTTTTACTTAAAACAATTTGAGACATAATTGTTGTGAATGTGCAAATATGGCTAGTTTAGACATAAAGGTAGATAGGCCAAGACGATTAATAACCACAATAGGGTCCGCCTAATATTAGCCCAATGCGGGCAAACTTGTTTCAAACTCCAATTGGAGCGGGGGCCTTTGAGTCCCTTTCTGATGGGCCAAATCCTGAGCCCAAATGCAGCTTCAAAGCTGTATCGCCTAAACTAATTAAGTAATGGGCCATTGTTGTCCCAAACCCAAACCCCTTTTTCAAAAGTGATTAAAAGCCTAGCCCTTTCAGTTTAAGCATGTCCATGATTAATTTTTTTTAATGAATTTCAAATTAGGATTAAAATATGAGCATCCTTAGTTTTGCTTAGTGAAATTCAAATCTTATAGAATAAATCGAGGTGTGCCATTCACAATCGAATCACTTAAATCTATGGCCCTCATATTAGTACTATAACTTGGTATTAAATTTTTTTTAAACATTCGTAGCTTGCTTTACTCGTGTTTATAATAAAATCATCATAGCTACGGGTACGATTCCTGTGACGTAGTTGTGATACCTAATTTTCAAATCAGGGTACATTTATGTGACCTGGCCACAACTTCTAATAACTTTAATAAATTAAACATATTGTATATCGTGGGTACGGTTCCCATGACATGATTCACAATGTGTATCAAACACACAAGTGTACGACAATCGTAACTTGTTCCAAAATAATTCTGTGAAAATAATTAAAAGCGGTTATAAGGTTAAAAATACACAATTAGTTTAAAATGTGTAGTAAATCAGATAATAGGCCAATTATTAATAGTTTAAGCGACCGTGCTAGACCCACAGAACCCGGGAATGCCTAACACCTTCTCCCGGGTTAACAAAATTCCTTACTTAGAATTTCTGGTTCGCAGACTTTTAAATAAAGTCGAAATTTCCTCGATTTGGGATTTAAAATAAACCGGTGACTTGGGACACCAAATAAATTATCCTAAGTGGCGACTCTGAAGATTAAATAAATAATCCCATTTCGAATAATGTCACTTTAATTGGAAAAACTCCCTTATATCCCCTCTCGGGTGGTAAAAAGGAGGTGTGATAATAACCTTAACGGAGATCAATCTTGGAGAACACCCTCGCTCCCTAAAGCTGGTCAAATAAATCATCAATGCGAGACAGAGGATACTTGTTCTTAATTGTTACTTTGTTCAACTGCCTATAATCAATGCACATCCTCATAGTGCCATCCTTCTTCTTCACAAATAGAACGGGCGCACCCCAAGGTGACACACTAGGTCAAATGAACCCCTTATCAAGGAGTTCCTGAAGCTGCTCCTTTAACTCTTTCAACTCCGCTGGTGCCATACGATACGGTGGAATAGAAATGGGCTGAGTGTCCGGCACTAAATCAATACTAAAATCAATATCCATGTCCGGTGGCATACCCGACAGGTCTGCAGGAAACACATCGGGAAAATCCCTCACAACTGGAACAGAATCAATACTGGGAGTCTCTGCATCGACATCCCTCACAAAGGCTAAATATGAAATACAACCCTTCCCAACCATACACTGGGCCTTCAAGAATGAAATTACCCTACTAGGAACATAATCAGTTGAACCTCGCTACTCAATCTGTGGCACACCCGGCATAGCCAATGTCACTATCTTAGCATAACAATCCAAAATAGCACGACACGGAGATAGCCAATCCATGCCCAATATAACATCAAAGTCTACCATACATAATAACAACAGATCAACTCGGGTCTCCAAACCCCCAATAGTCACCACACATGACCGATACACATGGTCTACAACAACAGTATCGCCCACTGGAGTAGATACACGAACAGATGTAACAAGATACTCACGAGGCGTATCCAAATAACGAGCAAAGTATGATGACACATAAGAATAAATGGAACCGGGATCAAATAATACAGAGGCATCTCTGTGGCAGACTGAGACAATACCTGTGATCACGGCGTCTGAAGCAATAACATCGGGTCTAGCTAGGAGTACATAGAAATGGGCCTGACCACCACCTGATAGATCTCCCCTTCTAGGGCGACCCCTAGTTGACTAACCTCCACCTCTAGCTGGCTGAGTGGGTGGTGGTGAGGTAACTGGCGCTAAAGCCGATGGCTGACTCCTCTGCTGAGATGAACCCCTAAGATGACGAAGACACTGCCTCCACATATGACCCATCTCTCCACACTCATAGCAACTCCCGGGTGCTGGAGACGGGGACTGAAAGGAACACCTAGCACTGCTGAGATGAACTCGCAAGACTGACCCCTCTGCTGAGATGAACTCGCAAGATGACTAGGGCACTGCCTCCACATATAACCCATCTTACCATACTCATAACAACTCCCAGGTACTGGAGAAGGGGGCTGAAGGGAACCCCTCACACCGGAGTGACTAGCAGATGCACTCCGCATAGAAGAGCCTTAGACTGAAGGGACACGAGACGAACTCTGAGCTTGAAGGGCACTAAGTGATGACTGGCCCTGATGAGAACTGTGAGAACTATGACCCGATGACGCCCCACGATAACCTGGGCGAGCTGACTGATCATGTCAGAATGGACGGCCTCTGTCGTGCTGAAACTGACCCTCGAAGGAGCACCACCATAACTACCAGATACCCGAGGCCTCTTGGCCTCCCTCTCATCTCACTCCTGGTGACGAAATGACTTAATCTCGCGAGCAATATCAACAACCTCCTCAAAGGTAGCACCAGACACCCTCTCCCTGGTCATGAGAATACGAAGTTGATAAGTGAGGCGATCAGCGAACCTCCTGATCCTCTCTCTATCTGTTGGAACCAACCAAACAACATGACGAGCTAACTCTGAGAACCTTATCTCATACTGCCTCACATTCAAATCTCCCTGATGCAACCACTCAAACTGCCTGCGCAGCTCCTCTCTGTAGACTGTGGCACATACCTCTCTAAAAAGAGAATAGAGAACTGTTGCTAGGAAAGGGGTGCTGCACCAACCGGCATACGCCTCTCATAAGCCTCCTACCAAGTGAAGGCATCTCTAGAAAACTGAAAAGTAGTGAAAGCGACCCCGCTGGTCTTTAGAATACCTATTGTACGAAAAATCTGCTGACACTTGTCCAAGAAACCCTTGGCATCCTCGCCCTCTACACTACTGAAAGTTGGAGGCTGAAGTCTACCAAACCTCTCCAACCTGTGCTGCTCATCCTCTGTCATGGTAGGAGCTACATAGTCCTGAGTAGCTACAACCGACTGGGCTAGATGTGCCCCTGGTGTCTAAAGTCCCTGCACGAACTACTCAGGTGTGCGAGCGGCGGGAGTCTGAGTGCCTCCCCCGGCCTGAGAAGTAGTTGCGGCTGTAGTAACTGAGTCCGCTTGAGCAAGGCCAGTGCATACTGATAAAATCTGATCCAGGGCCTCCTAAAGACCCCGAATCACCATGGGCACAACTGGTGCCTGAGCTGGTGCTACTAGAGCATCCACAATTGGAACCTGATCATGAACTGGGGCAGCTGGTGGATCTGCAGGTGCTGCCCTAGCTGCTATGCGGGCTACACCCCTACCCCTACCACGGCCTCGACCGCGTCCTCAATCTCTGGTGGCCACAACTGGTGGTACTGGTGGTCGTCCATCCTGACCGGTAGCACATGTCCTTACCATCTGTGAGAGAATAGAATAACAGAAGTTTAGTACTCGGATCAACATATTCGCATGATAAGAATTTCAAGAATATGAAGTTTTTCCTAAAGGTTCTGCAGCCTCTCGAGGATAAATACAGACGTCTCCGTACCGATCCGCAAGACTCTCCTAAACCTACTCATGACTCGTGAGACCTGTAAGCACGTGATTTTTGCCCTATGAAAGAATTACTCCCAAATAGTTTTTGATAGTTTGCATTTGTTGTGAATTTTGTGTATTGTTTGTATTTGTCTGTGCATGTTTATACTTTAATTAAGAAAAATGAAAAAATATGTGTCACATGCGCATTTACAATTTAATTGTGCATTCAGGAATTAATTAAACTTTAATTAGGAAAATCACAAAAAATGCATCTTTGTTTTTATTTCGTCATTAAGGGATGTTATTTTAATTAAATGTTAATGTGTGTTAATTGTGATGTTTGTATAGTGTTATTTGACATTTTTATTGGAAAATTAAAGGATCTTCGGATTGGGCCAATTTGCACTAAAATGAACAGGCCCAAACCAAACAACCCAATCCTGAAGCCCTGTTTACCCGGTCCAGTTGAACTGGCCATACCACCTACCAAACGACGCCGTATAAAGGTGTTTGATATGAGCCGTCCGTCCAGGCCAATCCAACGGCCCAGGACCCCCTTTCGACAACCTATTTCCAAACCCGACCTAGTAACTGGTTCGAACCAACCCCAAACGGTGTCGTCCCGTATTAGGTGAAAGATCCTGGCTATCAATCTCGATTCATCCAACGGCTAGGATCTAATTGCCCATTACATATATAAGCCTAACCCTTTACCCAGCCCCCCTATCCGAACACCCCCCTTCCATCGTCCCAAACACAAACCTCAAACTCCCGTTCCAAACCCTAGCCGCCCCTGTGCACCTTCACCGTAAAGCCGGCGGCAAGGACGCCGGTGACCCCCCCTCCCCCCTTAACACCCTGGATGCACCTCACCACCCTGAATCCAAATCCATCAACCGCTTAGTTCAAATCAGTCCCTAAGTTCTCGAATCTTCATTTGAAGATTCGAGCAGAACTCCGATCTACACCGATCTACCCCAGGTTCATACCAGATACTCCCCTGACCTCCCTCGTGACCAAACCAGGTTTGGTTTGGTCCTAATCTAACCGGGGAAACATAAATCCTAAATCTGCTCTTAGGAACCCTAGAAATCCTAATGACCGGTCTGTGTCTGTTTGAACCAGATGATTAGGGTCTAATGGACCTTAATCGAAATGTTCTAAGTTGAGAACACTTCGATTAAAGTCCGTTCAACCCCAAGAAAGGCCGATTCAAATCCGAGTTAGGATTTGCTGATTTTTCCAAGACTCTAAGGTATTTTTGCTTTCCCTTTTTCTTTATCAATTCATGTGTTTTGTTATAATTAAAGGTCTGTTTGTGTGGCTAAATGTCTTTAGTTGATTTGCTTTGAATTTTGACTGCCCCGTCCACTTTATTTGGCCAAGCCCTTCTCCATTTTTGTGTGTGTTTATAAGCTGTACAATCAACTGAATTTAAATTTGATTGATTAATTAGTCCCCAGTAAAACTTTGTTTAGTCAGTACAATTTGAATCACATGTTGATGATTTTGGACTTCTGATCATTGGCTTCGATTGTATATATTACAATTAGTATAGTCGAGTCGATATACATCGTCAATTAGTTCAGCTTGGAATGGTGATAATCTGATCCTTGTCATTGGTTTGCCTGCTGAAATTTTGCTTGAATTCAATTAGGAACTGAGTATGTTGCCTGTGATGTGTTCAATTTGAATCAGAAAACATTTAAGGGTGTGTTATAGTTGCAGTTCAGGCTTTGGTTTTAAAATAGGTAGCATGTTCACTTGGTTTAGATTTTGGGCAGCATGTGCTTGGTTAGCTGTTAAGGAATTTAAATAATTGGACAGCATGTGCTGTCAGATGATATTCCTCCTGCCCATGCCTGGTTTATTTTAATAAGATGATTAAAAGGCTGTCAGGGGAATCTCATGGGAGGTTTGGTTATTTTAAATAGTTGAGTGGAAAAACAGCAGGGAGGAAGGGAATCTGAATGGTTTAACAGGTTTTAAATGATATGAGGAAAGCTATAAAAGGCTGGACATTTTTAGTCTTAAAAGAGGTTTTTTTTGGAGTTAGAAAAACTGAAAGAAAAAAAACAGAAAGAACATTTTTAGAACACTGTAACTAAACACTGTCCAAAACTGCATAAGAAATTAAGTTGGTTAAGCTGTCTTGGCCAAGTCAATTGTTCTAACTGGGGCTGTTACTATTCCATTAGGAGATTCTGTTGTTTTCTGCTGGGATTACTATTATTCTGAGCTTCTATATGTTGTGGATTGAGTTTTGGTCTCACTGATTATCGAAGCTGTGTTGGTTGTTTGCTGAGTTTTTGTGGTTATTGAATTTCTGTTGCTATTGCATCAAATATTCTGGTTTTCTCGACTGTCTCACTATTCTGTTTCTGGGATTGATTGTTTGGTGCTCGACCACTGTGGGTTTCATCGTTTGAAACTGCTATTGGTTGTTTGTGGACTATTGATGACATTGTTGTTGATTGTTGTGGCTGTGTTGTTGCTGTTTGGTTGCCTGCTGCTGATACTTTCTCTCTTCTCCTTCTTATTGTCCCAACATCCAGGTACACATTCTAAATTCACTGATGTAATGATGAGTTTGGAGCTGAATAAGGGCACAAGAAGTGTTGTAGTCTAAACATTTGCATGGTTACCTTTACTCTGCTGCTTGTAGTTTAGAATATTTGTGTGTTCGACATGTAAAGTCTGGCTTTCAAAATATGTAATAAAACAGTTTTCAGTCCATAAGGAGTTTAGTCTGGCAATCTATTGTTGTATATAAATCAGAAAGAAGCTAGCTGGATAGTAATGATACTCGGCCAACAATGGTTTCACATAGGGTCTGTTGAAATGAAATGCAGTAATCACATTTGCTTCACCTTAACTCATCAGTTGGTAATGCATATTTCGAATGCACGCTAGGCAATCTGGGTTATAGCAAAAAGGAAAAATCGTGTAGTCAAACATGTAGTAATATCACATTAAGTTAGATAGGTTCATTTCAGTTGCTTCGTTTTCAAGTATCAAGCATGCAAGGAATAATTAACTGAACCTCATACGTATGCCCGTCAATGAATAAGGCCGAATATGTCTAATCTCTTCGCCTAAAATAATCCGCTTCGATATTATTGTGCGTCAATCTCACGTTTCAGTTTTTCTTAAATAATAGAATAGAGAACAAAAGCAATCCCTCTTTGTACGAACTCTGCTGCAATTCCTTGTTTGTGTCAGTCGTAAACCAATAACTAATAAGTTACGCCTTTTCAGCATGTAATTAATCGAGGTATTTTCTTTTGTTTTTTCAGAGACAAAACTTAATAGAAAAATGTAGCTGCTATAGGATATCCTTTTAAAATAAAGACGAGATGAGCCTTGACAAATAAGAACGCACAAGCTGCGGAGCCCTCGTTAAATGTACATATCGAAGCATTTAGTTATCTTCCTAAACTCGGGTGCACATTTATGTGACCCAAATCCCAATCTCAACAGAGTTGAAACGTAGCTCTAACCATGGGTATATTGATTGTAACGTGGTTCGAGGTGTGTTTTCCACGATGTTGCAATTCTTGATAAAAATAACATTAAATGATAAAAGCGGTTAAAAGATAAAATTGGCACATAAGTTCATATTTGTATAAAATTAGATAATCAAGCCGAATATAACAGTTGAGCGACCGTGCTAGAACCACGGAACTCGGGAATGCCTAACACCTTCTCCCGGGTTAACAGAATTCCTTATCCGGATTTTTGGTACGCAGACTGTAATATGGAGTCATTCTTTTCCTCGATTCGGGATTAAAATTGGTGACTTGGGACACCCTAAATCTCCCAAGTGGCGACTCTGAAATAAATAAACCAATCCCGTCTCGATTGTCCTTTAATTGGAAAAACTCCCTTGCACCCTCGCGGGTGCGGAAAAAGGAGGTGTGACAGCTCTGGCGACTCCACTGGGGACAAAACCCAGAACCACTGGTTCAGGGTTAGAAATTCGAGCTTAGATAAATTGTTATATTTGGTTTTATCTGATTTATACATGTTTGAGCCTAATGTGCTAAATGCTGCTTTTACTACTTTGATATTATTTGAACTGTACATATAAACTGTGCCGAAACCCTTCTCTTCTTACCTCCGGGGAGAAGCTCGCTGGTCGAGACTCCCTATTCTGTTAGTGTCATACCCAAGTAGAAAGAGGCTCGGATAAGTTACAAATCCGGACGACCCCGCGGGTCCCCGGTACGTAGCCCTCCTCTAGACTCGAGTTGTCCGCTCGTGTAAGTCAGGTCTAGAACAAAGCCCAGTTTGAAGCTTATTAAAACATAACTTCAGGCCGAATCCCTGGTAGGAAAACGCTTATTTGCATCACGTTGCATTTGACTTAGGGGGCTCAACACAGGGGTTGGGCCCGTCTAGGAATAGCAACCTGAAACAAAAAAGGAGACCATCATGTGGCATTTTGTCTGTTATCGCATTTAATTTGCTTCGAATTTGCATGTTGACCGGCGGGTGATAACAGGAATTTTGAAAACAAATAAAAATAAAAACAAAAAAAATGAATGAAAAAAGGAATTTTCAAAAAAACAATGTCCAAATATTTTTCATTTTTGAGAAAACCCGTGATTTAGATAAATTTCTTACCCGAACTACGTCGGTTTGATTCCCACCGGATGTGGGATACGTATGCAACCCTTATCGGGTCCAACTCCCCGATTTTGTTTTACCAATAATTATATATATATATATATATATATATATATATATGTACCCATATATTATTTCTTTCAAAAAAAATGTTTGGAGTCAAAATAAAAATCTTTTCTTTCTTGTCAAAAATCACCTTAATAACTGTGCAGAATGAGCACAAGTAGGAGTTCATCTGAGGCCATTATAAACAAAGTTCCTCTGGGCTTACGCATGTGGTGGAACGACTTGGGAGGATCAGGGCAAGATACGGTCAAAATATACTTGGGAAATTTGGTTGGATTGCTGGACATCGATCCGCGAGGGGACGTTATCAGGGCTCTAATTTCATTTTGGGACTCGGCCCACAACGTATTTCACTTCTCAGATTTCGAACTCACCCCGACTCTGGAGGAGTTGGCATGGTACATTGGATGTCCTAACATCCCTATGAAAAGCAGTATCTCATTGCACCAAGGGCCATAACCATACACAAGTTCCTGGATATCGTAAAGATCCGCAGAACGGTACATAACCCAGAGTTATCAAAAGGGTTTTGTAGTTTGGCATTTCTGTACGACAGATACAGTCATCTGGGAGTGTTCAACAATCCCGAGAGTAAGATCTGCAGTGGGGAGAGCCGGTTGGAATGGGAGAGGCATAGATGTATTGCTTTTATGATAGCCTTTATGGGTTTTCTGGTGTTCCCTAAAAGAGACGGAAAAATTAACATACAAATCGCTGGGGTCGTCAATACTTTGATCAGACAAGAAAATAGCACTCTGGCACCAATGATAATTACGGAAATTTTCTGCGCACTCACTATCTGCAAGACCGGAGGAATCTTCTTTGAGAGATGCAATATACTACTGCAAATGTGGATGATAGATCATCTATGTCATCGCCCTCAAATTCTAAAATATGGGTCGTCACAAAAGACTTGTATAGAAGAGTTCCCCGCTAGGATCGATGGGATCAGCTTGCCGGAAGGGGTCGCCGAATGGGTCACACTACTGCGCTCTGTTTCAGCAAACCAGATAGAGTGGGCATTCGAGTGGCTACCCCTAGACGAGGTCATACACATGTCAGCCACCGAATCTTATTTGTTGTTGATGGGTCTCCAAAGTATCCAGCCCTACGCACTATGCAGAGTGTTGAGACAGTTGGGACGATACCAAATAATCCCGAAGGAAGAAGATCTCAGTAGCCAGGTGATCAAAATCGGACTTGGTGGGCAGTTCCCTGAAGCATTCGTTCGGAGGATCTGGAATGAATGTCAAACCCTGAAGTTAGATACTTGTGTACGAGATCGGGCCAAGGGCGAAGTGTCGCCAAAATACCTCCCGTGGTACAGAAGAGAGCTTGAACATCAGAGACCAACTAAGAGAGCTCACATCCAAGGCTTTGAGGAATCTTCACAGGCAGAGTGGGGCTGGTTAAAAAGGGAAGAAGGCTACCGGGCTGAAATCGGGAAGCTAAAGCAACAATTCGAGAGGCTTATATTTGAGAACAACGTGCAAGTCGCCTCGGAGCAGGGCGAAAAGAACAAGCTAGCCCAAGAGAACCAGACACTAAAGGCCCGTCTACGCCAAGCCAGCAAAAGTAACATTGACCGACAGAAACGTCGCTCCGACGAAAGGTTGATGGCAAGTTTGAAAAATCAGGTCGTCCAAAGCCAAGAAGAATTAGAACAAATAGAAGCTCGCGTAGCAAGGATGAAGGTCAGATGGGCAAAATGCACAATGGCCCGGAGGCAGCGTCTGCAACAGGTCATAAGGGATTATGAAATGAGCATCGGGATATTAAGGGAAACGAACTCCACTCTACATGATCGGATCATCAAACAAGCACGAGATGCCCAGGCCGACAGAAGACATTGTTACGATGCAATGGCCTGCATGGAAAGACAAATGGAGTTGTTCCAGGATCGACTTGCCGACAATGCTCAGGCACTGGGATTGAAGAACCGACAAATCAGGCAATTGTTCATTGAAAGGGACAACATTCGAGGAAGGATCGATGAAATTGGGCATTACATCTACATGAAATGCCTAGCATGTGAGCAAATACCTCGGAAGACCCTCCTTGTTTCCATCATGGGCTGCGTCCACCGGATTATGAACGAGTTGAAGAGCTTGCAGAGGGACCTCACACTAAGGGTCGCGGAAAGGCCGAATGATGCCTCGCGGGCCCCTAAGTTGGAAAATTAATCTTTGGTCGAGTCCTGTTTATTTGGCTTTGTTGCTTTCCCATATGTTGTTTTCTTTTCTTTTAGTCAAATCGGGTTAAGGACTGTGGAGTCTGTACTATTGCTGTTCCTTGTTTGAAGTAATTTGTAATAGCAAAATTTTGAGAATGAATTTAATGATTCCAAAAGAATTTTGTGTTTCTTTACTTTATGGTAGAACTACGCCCGGTCTGATTCGCGCGGGGACGTGATACGTAGGCAATCCCCATAAGATTCGACCGCCTTTAATAAAGAAAGAAAAAACGCTTATCCTCAAGGTGCTTTAGAAAAAGAAAATACAAAGAATAAAATAAAATATAGGGTTTCCAAAGTGCTTTAAAAAGGACAAATGAGCAAGCCGGGATGACGCATATTGTTTGAAGCATAGCATGTTAGAAACGGTTAACTGCCTAGGAGCATTGCATCCTCAATGTGTTGTTATCAAATCTGTTAATCTCTAACGCTAACAAAGTTTGTTGTTGTCTGAATCCATACAGTTAGTTGTTAAAGAATTCTGGCAACACACCCTTACCAAACCAGATCCAAAGGACCGGTAACAACAAGCATGACTACTTCAGAGAATAGTACTGAGGAGGAAAGGCCGATGAGCCAGCTGTTAAAGGAAGCGATGGAAAAGATTGAAAGGATGGGACTAGAGATGAATGCAATGCAGTTAGCCTTAGCCAAAGCACAAAAGAGCCCTGAGCCACTGGAGCACATGCCGGAATACCCTCACTCCGGCCCTTCAACAAGCCTCCCGAATCCCCGTTATCATCAGGAGAGAAGCCCCCATGATTCCCAAGCTCCACCACCCCATCAACCTCTCCCAACACCGAATTTGCCCACTTTTGTGGGACCCACATCAGCCACCCTACAAAGAACGACCAGCGAGCCATTATTTCAGGCTCACGATGCGCAATACTATCCCCCTGAGCCTACATTCCATGCCCTGAACCACATGCCTACAATCCGCACTTGGAGGTACCGCCAGAGATTGAAAAGCCGGTTAAAGCCCCTGAACAAGATGAGGTATTAAGGAAGTTCAAAAGCCTGGAGCAGTCCTTCAGGAACTTGCACGGATTAGGTAACCAGGTCAGCGTGGCCTACAAAGATCTATGCCCTTTCCCGGACGTCCAACTCCCGGCTGGGTTCAAGATGCCTAAGTTTGATTTATATGAAGGGCACGGTGACCCCATGGCACATTTGCGGGGTTTCTGCAGCAAGATGAGAGGGGCGGGCGGAAAAGACGAGCTGCTGATAGCTTATTTCGGCCAAAGTCTGAGCGGATCGGCACTAGAATGGTATACCAGGCAGGATTCCAGCAGATGGTACACCTGGGATGATCTGGAGCAGGCTTTCGCAGGTCATTTCCAATACAATCTCGAGATAGTCCCTGACCGTCTCACGTTGTTGATGACCGAGAAGAAGCCCGGGGAAAGTTTTCGCGAGTTCGGGTTCCGCTGGAGAGAGCAAGCGGCCAGAGTCGATCCTCCCATGAGAGAGGGAGAGATGGTGGACTATTTCTTACAAAAATTGGATCCAACCTACTTTGGTCACTTGGTAACGACGGTTGGAAAATCCTTCAACGAGGTGGTGAAAATAGGGGTCATGATAGAAGAGGGTCTGAGGTCTGACAAAATCCTGAATTACTCAGCACTCAAGGCAACGACCCAGGCTATTCAGAACGGCATGGGAGGTGCGCTGAGAAGAAAGAAAGAAGAAATTGCCACGATCGAGGCAGGCAGTTGGTCCGGGTCTGGCAAGCCACACTACAACCAACCCAGACTTCACAGGCCAAACTACCCATACAGCCCACCACATCACTATTATCCACCCCAAGAACCGCATTTCACCGTCCATCAAGCCCAGACATACACCCAACCTCCGGTTCGTCCACAATGGCGCGCGCCAGCTCCCCACAATACATACCCAGCTCCACATAATACCTACCCACCACCACAAAATACCTACCCTCCACCAAGAGCATACAGGAGCCCTCTAGGGACGGGTTTTCGAGGGAGTCAAGCTGCTAAAAATGATAGGCTGCAGAAATATAGAGCCTTTACTGAGCTGGGGGAGACCTATACCGCCGTATTCCACAAATTGAGGCGATTGGGTTTGA
Source organism: Nicotiana sylvestris (assembly GCF_000393655.2). NCBI lineage: Eukaryota > Viridiplantae > Streptophyta > Magnoliopsida > Solanales > Solanaceae > Nicotiana > Nicotiana sylvestris. Next base: position 190,567,621 of record NC_091059.1, read on the forward strand.
TGAGTCCTGTCGAACCTAGAGAGCAAAACCCCCCATCCCAAAATGTGAACAGGTCAGTAAGCTGTGAGTACTGCTCAGGAATGTTGGGACATGATACTGAAAAGTGTTGGAGGCTGAAGCAGGCGATACAAGATCTCATTGATGATAACAAAATTGAGGTCCAGACGCCGGAGGCACCTAACATCAACCAGAATCCACTTCCCGCGCACCACGAGACTCACATGATCAAGTTGGTGTACGAGGGAGGAGAGATGAGAAAGCCTTCATAGACAGTGATGATGATCCAGGCCGTTCCGAAAGAAGAATCGACCAGTGGAGGAACGGGTGTATAGTCGCACGGAGGAGGCGTCAAGCCAGTAGTGATATGGGGAAAGAGCCCATCCTCCATAACAAGCAAACCCGAGCCGAACAAGTTGGTAATATCAGGGACTCCACCCACACCTGCAGTTGTGTTGAAAGGGGTATACAGGGAACTGGTCACCATAAAGCCTGTAGTCCAGCTGCCTATGATTGATAGCAAGACCGTGCCTTGGAAATACTAGAAGGCAGTGGTGATGTACAAAGGAAAACAAGTGGAGGAGGTCAGTTGTAAAGAGCAAGGGCTGACTCGATCAGGACGGTGTTTTGCTCCGGTGGAGCTGAGAAGACCCAACCCAGCTGCAACCAAAAACCATGTGTCCGAAGAAGAGGCTGAGGAGTTCTTGAGGAAGATGAAAGTGCAGGACTACTCCATGGTCGAACAGTTGAGGAAAACACCGGCCCAGATCTCGCTACTGTCGTTGCTAATCCATTCTGAGGAACATCGTCGGGCCCTGATGAAGATATTAAACGAAGCTCATGTGCCCAACGAGATTTCTGTAAACCACCTGGAAACCATTGCCAACAAGATTTTCGAGGTGAACAGGGTAACATTCTCAGATGATGATCTGCCGGTAGAAGGTACGGAGCATAATAAAGCTCTCTACCTAACTGTCAAATGTGAAAACTCGGTAGTTACTCGGGTATTGGTGGATAACGGTTCAAGTGCCAACATTTGTCCATTATCCACTCTGAACCAGTTAAAAATCGACCACGGAAGAATCCAAAAGAATAGCATTTGTGTCCGAGGGTTTGACGGAAATGGAACAGCCACTGTGGGGGATATTGTACTTGAATTGACCATCGGTCCGGTCCAGTTTACCATGGAGTTCCAGGTGTTAGACGCCACAGTATCGTATAACCTTCTGTTAGGACGACCTTGGATTCATGCAGCCAAAGCAGTGCCTTCCACCTTACATCAGATGGTTAAGTTCGAGTGGGATAGACAAGAGGTCGTACTGCACGGCGAAGACACGACATGCACCATGGGTGGCGCCATTGTGCCTTTCATAGAGACCGATAATGACAAAGGTCCTTGGGTCTACCAGATTTTCGATACAGTGTCGGCAAACAAAATTTCTGAAGGAGAAATCATCCCGCACCCTAGGGTGGCTGCCGCGACAGTCATGATGGTCTCGGAAATGCTGGGTAATGGATTTGTGCCGGGAAAAGGCCTGGGAGTCGAGCTTCAGGGGATTGTCCAACCTGTCTCCCTACCTAAAAATGTGGAAACTTTCGGGTTGGGGTTCAAGCCAACCGCAGCAGATGTAAAGCAAGCGCAGAAAATGAAGAAGAAGGTCTGGTATCTTCCCAAACCCGTGCCACGTCTCTCAAGGTCTTTTGTCAGAGCAAGGGTCAAGGGGCCACCGGTCTCAAAGATTCTCGGACCATTGATCGGGATGGACGGGGACCTAAATCAGAGTTTCGAGAGGCTATTCGCTGATGTCAGTGTGGTAGAAGCTGGAGAAGGTTCCAACAGAGCGGAGATACAATTTTTGGGGCCTGGGGCCAAGACCAACAATTGGACGGTTACTCCTCTTCCTGTCCGGGGGGAGTCTTGGTAGTAGGCTTTGATTTATGTTTTTTTGTTTGTTTTGATTTGTTTTGATTATTCTAGGGTGTAATCCAAATTTTACTTTGTAAAAGTGTGAACCCTTTTATCCCGCAAATTTAATAAAGTTCTCTTCTTTTGTCTCATTTTAATTTTGTTTTGTTCTTTTTCTTTCTGAACAGTTCTCTTTTTACTGGTTCTAATGACATGGCATGCACAGCGGATCTTCGACCTAGTCTAATAAATCAATCTGAATCCGACTTAATGATACAAGAGGTCGTTTGTGACGATGAATCTAAATATGACGAAGATAAGGCCTTCGAAGAAATAAACCGAGAACTGTGCCAATTTGAAGAGAAACCCAAGCCTAACCTAAATGACACTGAGGCTGTGAATCTAGGAGACGCTGATAATGTCAGAGAAACCAAAATCAGCATCCACATTGAGCCAAATGTCAGGGAAGAATTGATCAAAACCCTCGTGGAATTCAAAGATGTTTTTGCATGGTCATATGATGATATGTCGGGATTAAGCACCAATTTAGTGGTTCACAAATTGCCCACTGACCCGGCATACCCTCCGGTCAAGCAAAAGCTAAGGAAATTTAAAACAGAAATGAGTGTAAAGATCAAAGAAGAGGTGATTAAGCAGCTGCAGTCAGGCAAAGGTCATTCGGGTCACTCGATATCCCGAGTGGTTGGCCAATGTGGTATCAGTTCCAAAGAAGGATGGGAAAATTAGGGTGTGCTTTGACTACCGCAACCTCAACAAAGCGAGTCCCAAGGACAATTTTCCATTGTCCAACATCCATATCCTGATCGATAATTGCGCTGGGCGCGAGATCGGATCCTTTGTGGATTGCTATGCGGGTTATCATCAGATCCTAATGGACGAGGAAGATGCAGAATAGACAGCTTTTATTACGCCGTAGGGAACTTACTGCTATCGGGTAATGTCGTTCGGATTAAAAAACGTCGGGGCAACGTACATGCGAGCAATGACTACTGTGTTTCACGACATGATACACAAAGAAATTGAGGTGTACGTAGATGATGTGATCATAAAGTCTTGGCATCAGGAAGACCATGTAGCAAACCTAAGGAGATTTTTTCAAAGACTCCGAAGGTAAGATATCAAGCTCAACCCGGCCAAATGCGCATTCGGGGTTCCATCAGGAAAGCTGTTAGGATTCATCGTCAGTCGACGGGGTATTGAGTTAGACCCATCCAAGATCGAATCCATCCGAGATTTGCCACCGCCAAAGAACAAAACAAAGGTAATGAGTCTGTTAGGTAGACTCAATTACATCAGCAAGTTCATCGCTCAACTCACAGCGACTTGTGAGCCCATATTTCGGCTGCTGAAAAAGGATGCTGCGGTAAGTTGGACGGCAGAATGTCAAGAGGCTTTCGACCAAATCAAAGGGTATCTGTCAAATTCCACCCGTATTGGTCCCGCCTAAGCCAGGGAAGCCCTTAATTCTTTATCTGACGGTCCTGGAAAATTCATTTGGTTGTGTGCTGGGGCAACATGATGACACAGGAAGGAAGGAGCAGGCCATTTATTATCTTAGCAAGAAATTCACAGTATATGAGGTCAAGTACACTCAACTCGAGAAAACATGTTGCACCCTAACTTGGGTAGCTCAGAAGTTGAAGCACTACCTGTCCTCGTATACTACTTATCTCATATCCCGTTTGGACCTGTTGAAGTATATCTTTCAGAAACCTATGCCCACAGGAAGGTTGGCAAAATGGTAAATTCTGCTCCCAGAGTTTGATATCGTCTATGTGACGAGGACAGCCATGAAAGCCCAAGCGCTGGCCGACCATTTGGCAGAGAATCCCGTTGATGAAAAATACGAGCCTTTAAGAACGTATTTTCCCGACGAAGAAGTGATGCATACAAGTGAGACGGAGTTACCCGGGGAACCGGGTTGGAATCTTTTCATCGATGGAGCCGCTAACGCGAAGGGGGTTGGAATTGGAGCAGTACTCATTTCTGAAACAGGACGCCATTATCCTGTTACGGCTCAACTGCGCTTCTATTGCACCAATAATATGGCCGAGTATGAAGCTTGCATTTGGGTCTACGATTAGCTGCAGACATGGATGTACAAGTCGATTTGGTTTTGGGAGACTCGGACCTCTTGGTACATCAGATTCAGGGAGAATGGGAAACACGGGATTTGAAACTTATACCATATCGACAATGTTTGCACGATCTGAGCAAGCGATTTCGATCGGTGAAATTCAAGCATATCCCGAGAGTTCATAACGAGGTTGCGGATGTATTGGCCACCTTAGCATCAATGTTGCGCCACCCTGACAAAATGTATGTTGACCCTCTGCACATCCAGGTTCATGATCAGCACGCTTATTGCAACGCGGTGGAAGAGGAAGTAGATGGCAGGCCCTGGTTTCATGATATCAAGGAATACCTCAAAATAGGGATATATCCAGAACAGGCCACTGGAGACCAGAAAAGAGCCCTTCGGCATTTGTCGAATGGTTTCTTCCTCAGCGGTGGAGTGTTATACAGAAGAACCTCGGACTTGGGATTGTTAAGATGTATAGACGCCGGTCAAGCCACGACGGTTATGGCAGAGGTACATGCTGGAGTTTGCGAGCCGCATATGAGCGGATATGTGTTGGCAAGAAAGATCCTTCGAGTAGGGTATTACTGGCTCACTATGGAGCATGAGTGTATCACTTTCGTGAGGAAATGCCATCAGTGTCAGATACATGGAGATCTGATTCATTCGCCGCCAACAGAGTTACATACGATGTCAGCACCCTGGCCGTTTGTTGCATGGGGCATGGATATCATTGGGCCTATTGAGCCGCCAGCATCCAACGGCCATAGGTTCATTTTGGTGACCATCGACTACTTCACTAAATGGGTCGAAGCTAAAACCTTCAAGTCGGTAACTAAAAAGTCAGTGGTGGATTTTGTTCACTCCCATATCATCTGCAGATTTGGGATCCCAAAAGTGATCATTACAGACAATGGTGCGAATCTTAACAGCAGCTTGATGAAAGAGGTATGCCAACAATTCAAGATTACACACCGCAATTCTACCCCATATCGCCCCAAGGCGAATGGAGCGGTCGAAGCAGCCAATAAGAACATCAAGAAGATACTGCGAAAGATGGTGGAAGGATCTAGACAATGGCACGAGAGATTACCCTTTGCTTTGTTGGGTTATCGCACTACCGTCCGGACTTCCATAGGTGCAACTCCTTATTTGTTGGTGTACGGAACTGAGGCCGTAATACCAGTGGAGGTCGAAATTCCATCCCTCCGGATTGTCGCTGAAGCCGAGATTGACGATAATGAATGGGTCAAAGCTCGATTGGAACAGTTGAGCTTGATAGACGAGAAAAGATTGGCAGCAGTGTGCCATGGTCAGCTGTATCAGAAGAGAATGGCAAAGGCGTACAATAGGAAGGTATGCCCCAGGAAGTTTAAAGTAGGGCAGCAGGTATTGAAGCGGATCCTCCCGCATCAAGTCGAAGCAAAAGGCAAGTTCGCCCCAAATTGGCAAGGGCCTTATATCGTGACCAGAGTGTTGTCCAACGGTGCTTTGTGTCTGACGGATATCGAGGGAAGATGTGTCGACATGGCTATCAATTCGGATGCAGTCAAGAGATATTATGCGTAATTTCTTTAATTAAGGCAATTGTCAGTTCATTTGCTTGTATTTGGCACTTATTGGATAATGAAATGACAGAGGCAATTCTTTCTTCTATCCAAACACTTTTTACCCTTGTTTCCCCCTTTTGAGCCTTAAGTTATTCTTTCATATCCCTCTTTTGGAATCACATAATGGAAAGATATGAAAAATAAAAAAAGAAAGAAAGAAAAATTTAAAAGAAAATGAAAAAAAAGAGAAGATAAAAATCACAAGAAAAGCAAAGCTGGTGGAACTACGTTTCACCTGATTCCTCAAAGAGGATACGTAGGCGCCTCACGGCTCGGTCATAGTGTTCATAGTGTGCATAGTGTACATAGCGTGCATAGAGTGCACAATTGTGCGTAACGCACGTAGCTCAACATAGTGTAAAAATAAAATCCCCCAAGCAAGAAAACTGGGGCAGAGGTTATGTTTTAAAATTCCAGCAAAGGTTTGATTCCGAAAGTTGTAGTGGCTCACCCGTCAGAGTTATTTTCAAATTTTTGATAGTTTTTCTTCTAGCCCCACACCAAAACCAACATCGATGTCCAAAAAAGACCTCCCGATCAACCTCCAAGAAGTGCCAAGTCAGACAAATAAAGCCGAGAATAATACACTGATCCCCGGCGAAGAAGAGGATCATAAAACTGGAAATAAATTGATAGTCCAAAGGAATCTCCATAAGAGAGGGTCATATCGACAACACTCCAAATCTCCGTTGAAGAAATAAAATGAGAGAGTCTTGGCGGTGAAAACCTTCGCAGGTACCACAAGGCGACGAAAGATGAGAGATATGAAACGAGAGAGTCTTATCGGTGAAAACCTTCACAGGCACCATAAGGCACCGGGAGCTGAGAGAAAAGAGAGAGTCTCATCAGTGAAAACCCCTCGAAGGGCACTATGAGGCGACAAGACAGATCAACAAAAGGGTCCACGTTCGCAAATAAATGGACACCCATTTATCCCTAGCAAGTAAGGTCATCAGGCAAGTTGATTGATACAAATAGACTGGGTCGGGAATCTATGGTGCGCGTCATGATCACAAGGACCAGTCATGTCATCCGGATAAGTTCTTCTCTTTTCCTTTTTCCACCAAGTATTGGTTCAGAAAGATTTTTCTCCTTTTCTATCTTTTTCATTTTTTCTTTCTAAGAATTCGTTTTGAAGAAGATTTTTCAAAGTCTACTACCAGAGGCCGAAGGAGTACAAAAGCAAAATACGAAGGGGATAGGCCAAAGGCCGAAGCAATAAGACAAAACGCGTCAGTTGCAAAACCAAAAGGCGAACTGTGCAGAAAGTTAAGGGTGATGTAAAGAGAGCGGAAAAAGACGGGTGAAGGACTTGTGGACCAAGTTCTGAGAAGGTTTCTCCGCAGAATGTCGATAAGTCACGGACCCAAGTCCGAAATGGTCAGACGCCACAAGGAAGGAAAATTAATCCGATACAAGATAACCCTAACAGTCCTAAAGGTTATCCCCAGGCGATGCAATTCTACGCCTTGCAGTTCCGGGAGGAAGTAAACTCCCAAAGGGAGTGGTTTCGAGATTAAAGCGGACTCCCACAGCGTGTCCTGTAAAGAGAAAGCAGGAAAGGGGATAAATGAAAAACCATCCCCAGAGGCAGGGCACCCCCAGCAAGCAACTTTATCCACCCACCATTTGTTGGAGCACAGAGCAAGGAAAAGAAAAGAAAAAATCATCCCCCAGCAGGAAGGACACCGTTGCCCACCACGATTGAAACTAACTAAATCCTTTTGTCTGCTGCAGGAAAATAAAGGTTGATGATAACAGTAGAAAGTGATGCCAGTAAGGTCACCAAGACCGGGGCAGAAAATTTTCTACCGTTGTCAAATAATTTCTCGGAGGAACGAGGAATAATTTTCAGTCTTAGTATAAATAGGCGCCCACCTGTATAACGAGAGGAATAATTTTCAGTCTTAGTATAAATAGGCGCCCACCTGTATAACGAGAGGAATAATTTTCAGTCTTAGTATAAATAGGCGCCCACCTGTATAACGAGAGGAATAATTTTCAGTCTTAGTATAAATAGGCGCCCACCTGTATAACGAGAGGAATAATTTTCAGTCTTAGTATAAATAGGCCCCCACCTGTATAACGAGAGGAATAATTTTCAGTCTTAGTATAAATAGGCCCCCACCTGTATAACGAGAGGAATAATTTTCAGTCTTAGTATAAATAGGCGCCCACCTGTATAACGAGAGGAATAATTTTCAGTCTTAGTCTAAATAGGCGCCCACCTGTATAACGAGAGGAATAATTTTCAGTCTTAGTATAAATAGGCGCCCACCTGTATAACGAGAGGAATAATTTTCAGTCTTAGTATAAATAGGCGCCCACCTGTATAACGAGAGGAATAATTTTCAGTCTTAGTATAAATAGGCGCCCACCTGTATAACGAGAGGAATAATTTTCAGTCTTAGTATAAATAGGCGCCCACCTGTATAACGAGAGGAATAATTTTCAGTCTTAGTATAAATAGGCGCCCACCTGTATAACGAGAGGAATAATTTTCAGTCTTAGTATAAATAGGCGCCCACCTGTATAACGAGAGGAATAATTTTCAGTCTTAGTCTAAATAGGCGCCCACCTGTATAACGAGAGGAATAATTTTCAGTCTTAGTATAAATAGGCGCCCACCTGTATAACGAGAGGAATAATTTTCAGTCTTAGTCTAAATAGGCGCCCACCTGTATAACGAGAGGAATAATTTTCAGTCTTAGTATAAATAGGCGCCCACCTGTATAACGAGAGGAATAATTTTCAGTCTTAGTATAAATAGGCGCCCACCTGTATAACGAGAGGAATAATTTTCAGTCTTAGTATAAATAGGCGCCCACCTGTATAACGAGAGGAATAATTTTCAGTCTTAGTCTAAATAGGCGCCCACCTGTATAACGAGAGGAATAATTTTCAGTCTTCGTATAAATAGGCGCCCACCTGTATAACGAGAGGAATAATTTTCAGTCTTAGTATAAATAGGCGCTCACCTGTATAATGAGAGGAATAATTTTCTGTCTTAGTATAAATAGGCGCCCACCTGTATAACGAGAGGAATAATTTTCAGTCTTAGTATAAATAGGCACCCACCTGTATAACGAGAGGAATAATTTTCAGTCTTAGTATAAATAGGCACCCACCTGTATAACGAGAGGAATAATTTTCAGTCTTAGTATAAATAGGCGCCCACCTGTATAACGAGAGGAATACTTTTCATGTTTTAGTTTAAATATTTCAGATTTTTAGAGCAGTAACCCCACCGGAAGACCGAAGGTTACAGCGGGAATACCTAGCAGAAAACAATAAAAATCCCCAGCAACAGGAAGCAGAAGGTTGCAAACTCAAGTGCATGTGTCGAAAGGTAAGAAAGGACGCGTTTTGAAAAAAAAAAAGAGGCTTGAGAACATCAAATCATGCCAGACATAGCAAATCTGATGAAGAGAGTCGTACCACCAGAGGAACCACTGAAAGGCTTAACGAAGAAAGCCATGTCCCCAGCGAGCCAAGCAAAATGAGGAAAACTGGCATTCAGAAAAGGCAAAGGACCAGTGTCATCCCCAAATTCATGGAAGAAAAGCACCGGAGGAAACACAAGACGACAAGAAAGCAAGGCAACAAGAACAAGTTGAAGATAGATGAGATCTTATGATCCGTAGTCTAGCCTAGCTTCTTGTTTTTCTTTTTAGCACGGTGTAACAAGGAGATCGGTAAGCAATAACAGCATACAACATCATGTAACAGTACACAACAACAGCGAACATTACAGTTACGCGGTAGTCCCAGCTACCAAGACTTCCCGAACTACATTGACCTGATTCCTGTTCAGCCCAGGATATGTAGGAAACCTCTGAAGCGAAGGTTCGGTCAAATCTTTTTCGAAAAAATGCTTCACACGGATTACTCGGATGAGCAAAAATCTCTAACTTTATCTTTTCACGAAAACCCTTCGTGTCTTCGGGCAAAGAGGGGCAGCTGTAAGCACGTGATTTTTGCCCTATGAAAGAATTACTCCCAAATAGTTTTTGATAGTTTGCATTTGTTGTGAATTTTGTGTATTGTTTGTATTTTTCTGTGCATGTTTATACTTTAATTAAGAAAAATGAAAAAAATATGTGTCACATGCGCATTTACAATTTAATTGTGTATTCAGGAATTAATTAAACTTTAATTAGGAAAATCACAAAAAAAATGCATCTTTGTTTTTATTTCGTCATTAAGGGATGTTATTTTAATTAAATGTTAATGTGTGTTAATTGTGATGTTTGTATAGTGTTATTTGACATTTTTATTGGAAAATTAAAGGATCTTCGGATTGGGCCAATTTGCACTAAAATGAACATGCCCAAACCAAACAACCCAATCCTGAAGCCCTGTTTACCCGTTCCAGTTGAACTGGCCACACCACCTGCCAAACGACGCCGTATAAAGGCATTTGATCTGAGCCGTCCGTCCAGGCCAATCCAACGGCCCAGGACCCCCTTTCGACAACCCGTTTCCAAACCCGACCTAGTAACTGGTTTGAACCAACCCCAAACGATGTCGTCCCGTATTAGGTGAAAGATCCTGGCCATCAATCTCGATTCATCCAACGGCCAGGATCTAATTGCCCATTACATATATAAGCCTAACCCTTTACCCAGCCCCCCTATCCGAACACCCCCCCTTCCATCGTCCTAAACACAAACCACAAACTCCCGTTCCAAACCCTAGCCGCCCCTGTGCACCTTCACCGTAAATTCGGTGGCAAGGACACCGGTGACCCCCCTCCCCTAACACCATGGATGCACCTCACCACCTTGAATCCAAATCCATCAACCGCTTAGTTCAAATCAGTCCCTAAGTTCTCGAATCTTCATTTGAAGATTCGAGCAGAACTCCGATCTACACCGATCTACCCCAGGTTCATACCAGATACTCCCCTGACCTCCTTCGTGACCAAACCAGGTTTGGTTTGGTCCGAATCTAACCGGGGAAACATAAATCCTAAATCTGCTCTTAGGAACCCTAGAAATCCTAATAACCGGTCTGTGTCCGTTTGAACCAGATGATTAGGGTCTAAAGGACCTTAATCGAAGTGTTCTAAGTTGAGAACACTTCAATTAAAGTCCGTTAAACCCCAAGAAAGGCCGATTCAAATCCGAGTTAGGATTTGCTGATTTTTCCAAGACTCTAAGGTATTTTTGCTTTCCCTTTTTCTTTATCAGTTCATGTGTTTTGTTATAATTAAAGGTCTGTTTGTGTGGCTAAATGTCTTTAGTTGATTTGCTTTGAATTTTGACTGCCCCGTCCACTTTATTTGGCCAAGCCCTTCTCCATTTTTGTGTGTGTTTATAAGCTGTACAATCAACTGAATTTAAATTTGATTGATTAATTAGTCCCCAGTAAAACTTTGTTTAGTCAGTACAATTTGAATCACATGTTGATGCTTTTGGACTTCTGATCATTGGCTTCGATTGTATATATTACAATTAGTATAGTTGAGTCGATATACGTCGTCAATTAGTTCAGCTTGGAATGGTGATAATCTGATCCTTGTCATTGGTTTGCCTACTAAAATTTTGCTTGAATTCAATTAGGAACTGAGTATGTTGCCTGTGATATGTTCAATTTGAATCAGAAAACATTTAAGGGTGTGATATAGTTGCAGTTCAGACTTTGGTATTAAAATGGGTAGCATGTTCACTTGGTTTAGATTTTGGGCAGCATGTGCTTGGTAGCAGTTAAGGAATTTAAATAATTGGACAGCATGTGCTGTCAGATGATATTCCTCCTGCCCATGCCTGGTTTATTTTAATAAGATGATTAAAAGGCTGTCAGGGGAATCTCATGGGAGGTTTGGTTATTTTAAATAGTTGAGTGGAAAAATAGCAGGGGGGAAGGGAATCTGAATGGTTTAACAGGTTTTAAATGATCTGAGGAAAGCTATAAAAGGCTGGACATTTTAGTCTTAAAAGAGGTTTTTTCGGAGTTAGAAAAACTGAAAGAAAAAAACCAGAAAGAACATTTTCAGAACACTGTAACTAAACACTATCCAAAACTGCATAAGAAATTAAGTTGGTTAAGTTGTCTTGGCCAAGTCAGTTGTTCTAACTGGGGCTGTTACTATTCCATTGGGAGATTCTGTTGTTTTCTGCTGGGATTACTATTATTCTGAGCTTCTATATGATGTGGATTGAGTTTTGGTCTCACTGATTATCGAAGTTGTGTTGGTTGTTTGCTGAGTTTTTGTGGTTATTGAATTTCTGTTGCTATTGCATCAAATATTCTAGTTTTCTCGACTATCTCACTATTCTGTTTCTGGGATTGATTGTTTGGTGCTCGACCACTGTGGGTTTCATCGTTTGAAACTGATATTGGTTGTTTGTGGACTATTGACGACATTGTTGTTGATTGTTGTGGCTGTGTTGTTGCTGTTTGGTTGCCTACTGCTGATACTTTCTCTCTTCTCCTTCTTATTGTCCCAACATCCAGGTACACATTCTAAATTCACTGATGTAATGATGAGTTTGGAGCTGAATAAGGGCACAAAGAGTATTGTAGTCTAAACATTAGCATGGTTACCTTTACTCTGTTGCTTGTAGTTTAGAATATTTGTGTGTTCAACATGTAAAGTCTGGCTTTCAAAATATGTAATAAAACAGTTTTCAGTCCATAAGGAGTTTAGTCTGGCAATCTATTGTTGTATATAAATCAGAAAGAAGCTAGCTGGATAGTAATGATACTCGGCCAACAATGGTTTCACATAGGGTCTGTTGAAATGAAATGTCGTAATCACATTTGCTTCACCTTAACTCATCAGTTGGTAATGCATATTTCGAATGCACGCTAGGCAATCTGGGTTATAGCAAAAAGGAAAAATCGTGTAGTCAAACATGTAGTAATATCACATTAAGTTAGATAGGTTCGTTTCAGTTGCTTCGTTTTCAAGTATCAAGCATGCAAGGAATAATTAACTGAACCTCATACGTATGCCCATCAATGAATAAGGCCGAATATGTCTAATCTCTTCGCCTAAAATAATCCGCTTCGATATTATTGTGCGTCAATCTCACGTTTCAGTTTTTCTTAAATAATAGAATAGAGAACAAAAGCAATCCCTCTTTGTACGAACTCTGTTGCAATTCCTTGTTTGTGTCAGTCATAAACCAATAACTAATAAGTTACGCCTTTTCAGCATGTAATTAATCGAGGTATTTTCTTTTGTTTTTTCAGAGACAAAACTTAATAGAAAAATGTAGCTGCTATAGGATATCCTTTTAAAATAAAGACGAGATGAGCCTCGACAAATAAGAACGCACAAGCTGCGGGGCCCTCGTTAAATGTACATATCGAAGCATTTAGTTTCCAGGGCGGGTCGTTTAGCAAATTTCATGGCCCTACCCAAAATAACAATGCGCTAGTTGCTTTAGGCGTGCCTTTAATAATGTTATCTTCCTAAACTCGGGTGAACATTTATGTGACCCAAATCCCAATCTCAACAGAGTTGAAACGTAGCTCTAACCACGGGTACATTGATTGTAACGTGGTTCGAGGTGTGTTTTCCACGATGTTGCAATTCTTGATAAAAATAACATTAAATGATAAAAGCGGTTAAAAGATAAAATTGGCACATAAGTTCATATTTGTATAAAATCAGATAATCAAGCCGAATATAACAGTTGAGCGACCGTGCTAGAACCACGGAACTCGGGAATGCCTAACACCTTCTCCCGGGTTAACAGAATTCCTTATCCGGATTTTTGGTACGCAGACTGTAATATGGAGTCATTCTTTTCCTCGATTCGGGATTAAAATTGGTGACTTGGGACACCCTAAATCTCCCAAGTGGCGACTCTGAAATAAATAAACAAATCTCGTTTCGATTGTCCTTTAATTGAAAAAAACTCCATTGTACCCTCGCGGGGCGGAAAAAGGAGGTGTGACAAGACCTATGTAACCTAGGCTTTGATACCAACTTGTCACGACCCTAAACCCGGACCCCTTCATAATTCCGCATATCGTGAAACAAGGCCAGCCGACACAAACTCCCAATCCATTTTTAACAGTTATAATAATTCAATTTAAAATATTAACAGATGATAAATTCCTAAATAAAGTGAAATAGAACAACGCGGAAATAAAAACTGCCCGACATCAGGGTGTCACCAGTCATGAACATCTAATCATAAGTCTAAGAGTATGGAAAAGGACTACACAATCTATTACAGAATCTGGTACTAGGGAAAATAAAGATAGGAGGGAAAAACACTAGGCTGAAAATGCCGATCAGCTACCTAGTGAACTCCGAATAGCCTGCTGGAAGCAATCAGCCCTCGCTAGCAGGACCTGAGGTTCCTGTATCTTCATACAGGGTGCAGGGAGTAATGTGAGTACGCCAACTCAGTGAATAATAAAAGTAAAGGCATTTGAGCGATAAGAAAACACGTAAAACACAGTAAAATGTTACAAAGAGGCAGTATGAAATCAATACAATGCAATAGAACAATGAAAACTTGTAAAACCACCTCAGTTCAGTAAAACCCTCTTTAAAACATCTTTTAACAGTTAAACAAGTGAATGAAAAGCAGCGAGAAAAGATAAACACATAAAATCAGACCCTTGGGCACAATATCAATATAAATCAACCACTCGGGCAATAACATGGAACAACATCAGTCCCTCGGGCTATATCACATATCACACTAGGTACTCGCGCTCACTGTGGGTGTACAGACTCCGGGAGAAGCCCCTTACGGCCCAAGCGCAATGTCTAGCCATCTCGTGGCATAATCAAATAGGCTCTAGGCCTCATATCAAGCCACCTTGTGGCGTACAACTTAGGCCCTCAGCCTCATAATCATAATCAGTACAACACTGTTGCGGCGTGTAGACCGATCCCATAATAATCCTCACGACACACGCCCTCGGCCCTACTCAGTCATAAATCTCTAAAAGTCACTCGGGCATAATAAAATATGATGATCATCCCAATATATCATTTAAAATGTTAAAACAGAGTAAACATGGCTGAGTTATGAAAACAGTAGAATATAGCATGACCGAGTACAGATATAAAATCAAAACAGTGAGGAAAGAGTAGTAAAAATGCCCTAAGGGTCCAAAACAGTTGGCACGAGGTCCAAATATGGCATTCAACCCAAAACATGATGATAGCAAACAGTTTTCAATCAAATACATTGTTAAACAGTCATACGGGTGTGAGCAGATGATTTTTGCCTCACATAAATTACCCCTACAGAACTCCCAAAATTAGATTTTTCCTTTAGTTATTTGTTATTTAAGAATTGTTGTAGAAATTTTTCTGTTTGTTTGCATTTTGTGTGCATGTATAATTTTATTTAAATCATAAAAAATACAAAAATACATTGCATTTGCATTTAGGATTTAATTTTATATTTTTTAGATTAATTAGTAATAAGTGTTTTACAAAAATAGAAAAATCACAAAAAATAACTCATTTTTTGCATTATTTAATTTTTAGCATCGAATTTTTGTAGTTTTTCTTTTAATTTGGAATTTAATTAGTTGTGTTGTGTTAATTACTCCCTCCGTTTCAATTTATGTGAACCCATTTGACTGAGCACGGAGTTTAAGAAAAAAAAGAAGACTTTTGAACTTGTGGTGTAAAATAAGGCACA